>NC_136231.1:8666716-11066716 GCF_963402885.1 Antedon bifida
GTTTAACTTTTTTTAAATTATACTAAACAAAGTTTATTTTACCTTTCAAAATTATGTGTTTCTTGAACAGAAGTGTGTGCAAATACCAAAGTCATGGTTTCAGCAGCTGCTAATTTGAATCCTAGAAAATGTTCTATAATAAATTCCAAAAGTATTAGGTTATAGGATATATGTGTTTGTAGAGATTAAGACAGTGACTATAAGATCTCTATAATCTTGAACCGCAAGTTAGCGAATGTCTACAACCATACCACGTTGAAAACACCGGTTCTCGTCCGATCACCGCAGTTAAACAACATCGGGCCTGGTTAGTACTTGGATGGGAGACCGCCTGGGAATACCTGGTGTCGTAGACCTATGTTTAACTATTTTAAATTATACTAAACAAAATTTGTTTTACCTTTCAATTATGTTTTTATGACAGTAACAATAAGATCTATCTAAGGTATAATCTTGAACCGCAAGTAACCGAATGTCTACAACCATACCACGTTGAAAACACTGGTTCTCGTCCGATCACCGCAGTTAAACAACGTCGGGCCTGGTTAGTACTTGGATGGGAGACCGCCTGGGAATGGCTCATCACCCCCCTAGGTACATATGCCTGGAAATCGATCTCTTATCACGTGACCTGATCTCTCTTATTATCCAGACTGACCTGGGAAGTTTTAGTTCATTTTTTTTCTTTTTTTTTCTATTTTTTTAGCTTGAGTTTAGAGTTTTATTATAATTTAATGGCAATATTTTATTTATATCATTTTTTTTCTTTAAAATTTGGTATATTGATGAGGTTCTCTACTGATGATCAACTGTAGTAACTAATAAAAATAATTGTGACTGAATGAATGCACATTTTTAAATAAATGATTATTATTGAGCATCTCTATTGGCTATCGGATCGAACAAACTAAAGGAACATTGTGGTCTAGCTGATATTCACCATGTAACCAAGAGGTCCCGGGTTCTAGACTTGGTGGAGGGTGAGTGTATTTCCATTCACAATTTAAGAAGCATTGAGTGAAAAATGACTTGACCTCCATGGTATTCAAACCTAGGACCTCTCGCTTACAAGGCATATTTCTGTAACTGAACAAAAGAAACGGATAAAAGACAAAATAATATTTATTTTACTTTTGTGTTCTGATTTAATATAACATCATGACACATACACCAACTTGTGTATATATAATATATAACATTTATAAAATATTATAAAAATATAAAATATGCACAGGGTGTGCATTTAGAGCACTCAGCTTTTGCTAAAATAATACTGAAATATAATACTGAAATAAAGAATGAGCATTTTTGACAAATTCAAAAGTTTGTATTCCATTAAAACATCAATGTAACTACTCAAAATAATTATATAAAATGTATAAAATAGTGAAAATATAATGCACAGGGTGTGCATGTAAAGCTTTTGCTAAAATAATACTGAAATAATACTGAAATTAAGAATGTATGAATGAATGTAACTATTCATAATATATAACATTTATAAAATAACATAAAAATATAAAATATGCACAGGGTGTGCATTTAGAGCACTCAGCTTTTGCTAAAATAATACTGAAATATAATACAGAAATATCTTCTGTTCACTATTTTTAGTCTTCTCACGTGATGGAGTGTATCGCTTCCGGAGTCCTCCACACTTTGGCACATGGCAAACAGAACAAGGTTTCTGTGATCTTGGATGATATGGTGTAAGCTTTGGCGGTGCTGTAGGTGGTGGCCGATAGGAAAAGGGTAAGCGTTGGTTTGTTGATGGCTTGAAGGTCACAGATGGTCCCTGTGCTTGCGAAGGCATAATCAACAGAATTGCACCAGATGGCCTTACTGGAAGTGATGGAGTTGTAGTAGCTGGTTTAGGGAGTACCTTTTGTAGTGAGCTGTTAGATGGTTTATTCAAATTGTCTAGAAATTCAGCTTCAGGTACCTCAGCATCGTTGAGTCTACATTTTTGGTAGCGCCTTTTTCCAGAAACATGTTCCACAACTGGATATTGAACCTGTGGCCTGTCTGGAGGTGATAATTGTGCTGGACTCTCCTCTTTTCTGTTCTCCTCCTTGTTCAGAGCCACATGGTCTGCACTAAGGTGATCGATAGGATCATCATCATCAGTCTCTGATGTGGCAACATCGACGCCCTCATCTTCTGCTTCACTCTCTTGTTTTTCTTCTCCTTCATCTTCTTTGACCTGCTCTTCTTCCACTGTAAATACAAATAAAAAGAATAAGAATAATAATTATTGAAATGACAAGCACAATCAATCATCATCACAAGGCAATCATAATTAAAACATACAGGAGGACTCACAAACGTAAAGTATATAACAATGATACAGTGCAATACACCCAGATTTTAAACCAAAAAATCAAGATTATTAACACTAATTTGTGATTAATCTCACCTTTCTTGATGTAATAGTCCTTTGATGTGAAATCGGTGGACTGGCAGTAGGCGTACTCTAAACCTAGGAGTTCCTCCTCCTCTTGGCTTCCGGACTTTTCTGGGTAGGGCATGGGTGCTGTGAAATTAGGTTCATACATATGTTCTTTCCCAAACAAGACCTCTGCCTGCTGGTTTAGACGCTGGATTTGACGAGGGTCAACACATGAGGTAATCCGCCCCCTACCTCCAGTAACCTTGAGCGACTCCATGCGATTGTTCCATTGTACTGCAAACGCTATGAGGTACACCTGAAAGAGAGAATTAAATGAAGAAACAATGCTTATCGTGTTGAGGAAACTTTGGTTTTGTTTAGAGAAATTAATTTACCCATGTTGAGTTAGTTATTAGTTTATTTAGCTATTGTCAAAAAGTACCCACTTTTTGTATGTAAAAGTATAGGTATTTTCCCAAGCTACAAAAGTTGTAATAATTCTCAAATATGGATGGATACATATTATATTATTAACTGAACGATATAAAGAATAGACAATTTTTGGGTGGACCTCCCCTTTTTAATATTTATTGTAAAAAATAAGAATGGTTTTGAAATTAGATGATTACCTGAAAAGGTGCTATTCCACACCGTTGTGAAGGGATGGCTCTAAACATGTGGGCATGAAGACCTTCCAGAGAGTTACTGCCTCTGCGGCATCTGTATTTGTTCAGCTTAACACCATTCAAAGTAACTTCCTTGGTAGTAACATACAGGGGAATGTTTGATGGATCCTAAATGAAATATATGCAAAACATAATTTTTGACAATTGACAATTATAATGCCTTTGAGGTAGATAGGGGAAATACGATAAATTACCTGCATGCAACTCAGATGTTTACTGGCAGTTGTCCAGTAAGCATCGACTGCCTCTAATGATTTAAACAAATGAACGCCATCGATGTCGAGTCCAGCTGGACCCTTAAACTCCTGAAGGATGACCTCAATAGTGACAGCACTCACCTGTAACAGAATTCAAAAGGATACATATAATTAAGTTTCCTTCAAATACTCAGCTATTTTATTTATTTATCTGAACCAAAACCACACTACTGACACTCTTACCGAATTTCTTAAACCGATTCATGCACAAAGAAAACATAATAATAGTTATTTTTCCAGTAATGTATTAACTGTATTAAGTAATTACATTTCGCTTACCTCGACACCACGTGTTATACGACGGACATAGGACTTCAGCTGGTACGGCTTTACAAAATACATCATCTGCTGATCATTGTATTGTGAGTAGAGTTCCTCGTTGCTATTTCTCACTGCTCTGACAAGCTTCAGCATATCATCCTTGTTAGAATGGCACCAGCGAGAGCACTCATGAAAGAACCATACTTGGCATGGCTCTGCTTTATTACAACTGCATCCCATCGATGTAACCAATGACGGATGTCCAGCCGCACAACCATCCCTTCATTCGCCCAGTCTTCAAATAGCCTTTCCAGCCAAGCTGTCCCTCCATCACTACAATTTAATTTACATTAAATTTAATGAGTTAACTTAGAGATTGATTGATTGATTTTATTCGATATTCATACAAAAAGTTAAAATATACAATGTACAAAATGGGAAACATGGGAAGAAAAAAAAATGAATTAAACTCGGCATCTTTCTGAAAAAAATGTTGAACAGCCAATTAGACGCGAGCACAATGCATAGCACTCTCTATACTCCGTCCATTCTATGTTCAGGCATTAGGTTTGAATAGATATTACACTCACCTGCAGCAATTGTTGTCTGCATAAATTATCTTGGGTGCTGGTGCATTGGCTCGTTTAAACCTGGCAATGAGACCATAGGCCATCCGCTTGTAGCAGCTCTCCGACTCTGCAGCCACAGCAACTGTTGTCACAAACTGACCCCACTCATTCAGGACACTAGTGAGGTACTGCATAGAGTTTTTTCCATCGCCATAGATTGCAAATAGTACACTCATGATTGATGATATCACCTTCCATTCTCACCTGAGAGAAAAAGTAGAAACATGTAAAATTATAATATTATCCTCTTTTACCATTAAATTTAAGTATTTAAAATATAGAGAACATATGGACGTATTAATGTTTTTGTATAGGCATAGGGCCTACAGTAAATATTAATAGGGCTAGGCCTCTACTCTAGGAAGCAGGTCAACTCGTCGCCAAAAGAATGACTAGGCCTAGCTAGAGGGCCTACCCTAGCCTAGAGGGGCCTGTATTTAAGCCCTGCCCCTGTGTGGGCCAGAGGCTAGTAGGCCTAGACTAGAGTAGCCTAGAGGTTAGCCTAGGCTAGCCAGGTAGGGTACAGCCTAGCCTAGCTAGCCTAGACCTACCTAGTAGACCCGAGCCTCTAGGCCTAGCCATTATAGGCTAGCCTCTAGGCCTACTAGGCCTCCTAGCTAGTAGAGTAGGCGTAGCCTACTAGGCCTAGGCCTAGCCTAGGCCTATTTAATAATATTAATAAAACACAAGTTCATTCATTTATTTTACACATAACTAGGCAATGGCCAAAGGCTTTTCTTACTTTATATCAATAATGATCTTTACAGCATAGCATTCACGATAGAGGAATTAAACCCTCCTCCACAACGGATATCCCCCTCCTACTAGGCCCCTAGGCCTAGCCTACACCGATATTTTTCCTTCGCGACGAGACGCCGGAAGTAATTTTCTAAACTTGTTCAGCTCTAATTTGGTGACGTCATACGTCTGCTCAACAGGGCTCGATGATAGGTCTGTTGAGCAGGGCCTTCCCTCAACTCTATTCAATGATTGGTCCGTTGAGCAATGGCTCTACTCAACGAGGCTCAATGATTGGTCCGTTGGGCATGATTATTGTACATGGATGGGTTTTTCTCTGGGAATACCTGGTGTCGTAGACCTATGTTTAACTTTTTTAAAAATTATACTAAACAAAGTTTATTTTACCTTTCAATTATGTTTTTATGACAGTAACTATAAGATCTATCTAAGGTATAATCTTGAACCGCAAGTAACCGAATGTCTACAACCGTACCAGGTTGCCTGGGAATATCTGGTGTCGTACACCTGTGTTTATCTTTTTAATAATCCTAAAATATAGTCTTTTTTAAATGTTTAGATTTTGACAAATGTGTTTATACTGTTGATGATAGTATAAGTAAATAAATTCAAACTGTAACCGAAGTTAATCGAAAGTTTTTCAACTAAACTGCCTTGAAAACAACGGTTCTCGTCCGATCATTGAAGTTAAACAAGTTGTTGTTCAAAGACATGTTTGTTGTTGTATGTTGCTGCTGTGGTGACCGTACAAACGTCACTGTACTACGCGGGCGTCCACTTGTGTGCGCGTTTGCTTCTTAGCAACAAAGCGGCCTGAAGCGTTTGTACATGCCGCTATTGTGTTATACTTCTTTGTACAGTGTTATTGTTTCTTTTATATTGTCTTTTTATTAATTAAAAAACGCCCAACTCAGTAACCGAATGTCTACGACCATACCACGTTGACAACACCGGTTCTCGTCCGATCACCGCAGTTAAACAACGTCGGGCCTGGTTAGTACTTGGATGGGAGACCACCTGGGAATACCTGGTGTCGTAGACCTATGTTTAACTTTTTTTTAAATTATACTAAACAAAGTTTATTTTACCTTTCAATTATGTTTTTATGACAGTAACTATAAGATCTATCTAAGGTATAATCTTGAACCGCAAGTAACCGAATGTCTACAACCGTACCAGGTTGCCTGGGAATATCTGGTGTCGTACACCTGTGTTTATCTTTTTAATAATCCTAAAATATAGTCTTTTTTAAATGTTTAGATTTTGACAAAATGTGTTTATACTGTTGATGATAGTATAAGTAAATAAATTCAAACTGTAACCGAAGTTAATCGAAAGTTTTTCAACTAAACTGCCTTGAAAACAACGGTTCTCGTCCGATCATTGAAGTTAAACAAGTTGTTGTTCAAAGACATGTTTGTTGTTGTATGTTGCTGCTGTGGTGACCGTACAAACGTCACTGTACTACGCGGGCGTCCACTTGTGTGCGCGTTAGCTTCTTAGCAACAAAGCGGCCTGAAGCTTTTGTACATGCCGCTATTGTGTTATGCTTCTTTGTACAGTGTTATTGTTTCTTTTATATTGTCTTTTTATTAATTAAAAAACGCCCAACTCAGTAACCGAATGTCTACGACCATACCACGTTGACAACACCGGTTCTCGTCCGATTACCGCAGTTAAACAACGTCGGGCCTGGTTAGTACTTGGATGGGAGACCGCCTGGGAATACCTGGTGTCGTAGACCTATGTTTAACTTTTTTTAAATTATACTAAACAAAGTTTATTTTACCTTTCAATTATGTGTTTCTTGAACAGAAGTGTGTGCAAATACCAAAGTCATGGTTTCAGCAGCTGCTAATTTGAATCCTAGAAAATGTTCTATAATAAATTCCAAAAGTATTAGGTTATAGGATATATGTGTTTGTAGAGATTAAGACAGTGACTATAAGATCTCTATAATCTTGAACCGCAAGTTAGCGAATGTCTACAACCATACCACGTTGAAAACACCGGTTCTCGTCCGATCACCGCAGTTAAACAACGTCGGGCCTGGTTAGTACTTGGATGGGAGACCGCCTGGGAATACCTGGTGTCGTAGACCTATGTTTAACTATTTTAAATTATA
Source organism: Antedon bifida (assembly GCF_963402885.1). Lineage (NCBI taxonomy): Eukaryota > Metazoa > Echinodermata > Crinoidea > Comatulida > Antedonidae > Antedon > Antedon bifida. The sequence continues at coordinate 8,673,823 of NC_136231.1, forward strand.
CTAAACAAAATTTGTTTTACCTTTCAATTATGTTTTTATGACAGTAACAATAAGATCTATCTAAGGTATAATCTTGAACCGCAAGTAACCGAATGTCTACAACCATACCACGTTGAAAACACTGGTTCTCGTCCGATCACCGCAGTTAAACAACGTCGGGCCTGGTTAGTACTTGGATGGGAGACCGCCTGGGAATACCTGGTGTCGTAGACCTATGTTTAACTTTTTTTTAAATTATACTAAACAAAGTTTATTTTACCTTTCAATTATGTTTTTATGACAGTAACTATAAGATCTATCTAAGGTATAATCTTGAACCGCAAGTAACCGAATGTCTACAACCGTACCAGGTTGCCTGGGAATATCTGGTGTCGTACACCTGTGTTTATCTTTTTAATAATCCTAAAATATAGTCTTTTTTAAATGTTTAGATTTTGACAAATGTGTTTATACTGTTGATGATAGTATAAGTAAATAAATTCAAACTGTAACCGAAGTTAATCGAAAGTTTTTCAACTAAACTGCCTTGAAAACAACGGTTCTCGTCCGATCATTGAAGTTAAACAAGTTGTTGTTCAAAGACATGTTTGTTGTTGTATGTTGCTGCTGTGGTGACCGTACAAACGTCACTGTACTACGCGGGCGTCCACTTGTGTGCGCGTTTGCTTCTTAGCAACAAAGCGGCCTGAAGCGTTTGTACATGCCGCTATTGTGTTATGCTTCTTTGTACAGTGTTATTGTTTCTTTTATATTGTCTTTTTATTAATTAAAAAACGCCCAACTCAGTAACCGAATGTCTACGACCATACCACGTTGACAACACCGGTTCTCGTCCGATCACCGCAGTTAAACAACGTCGGGCCTGGTTAGTACTTGGATGGGAGACCACCTGGGAATACCTGGTGTCGTAGACCTATGTTTAACTTTTTTTTAAATTATACTAAACAAAGTTTATTTTACCTTTCAATTATGTTTTTATGACAGTAACTATAAGATCTATCTAAGGTATAATCTTGAACCGCAAGTAACCGAATGTCTACAACCGTACCAGGTTGCCTGGGAATATCTGGTGTCGTACACCTGTGTTTATCTTTTTAATAATCCTAAAATATAGTCTTTTTTAAATGTTTAGATTTTGACAAAATGTGTTTATACTGTTGATGATAGTATAAGTAAATAAATTCAAACTGTAACCGAAGTTAATCGAAAGTTTTTCAACTAAACTGCCTTGAAAACAACGGTTCTCGTCCGATCATTGAAGTTAAACAAGTTGTTGTTCAAAGACATGTTTGTTGTTGTATGTTGCTGCTGTGGTGACCGTACAAACGTCACTGTACTACGCGGGCGTCCACTTGTGTGCGCGTTAGCTTCTTAGCAACAAAGCGGCCTGAAGCTTTTGTACATGCCGCTATTGTGTTATGCTTCTTTGTACAGTGTTATTGTTTCTTTTATATTGTCTTTTTATTAATTAAAAAACGCCCAACTCAGTAACCGAATGTCTACGACCATACCACGTTGACAACACCGGTTCTCGTCCGATTACCGCAGTTAAACAACGTCGGGCCTGGTTAGTACTTGGATGGGAGACCGCCTGGGAATACCTGGTGTCGTAGACCTATGTTTAACTTTTTTTAAATTATACTAAACAAAGTTTATTTTACCTTTCAATTATGTGTTTCTTGAACAGAAGTGTGTGCAAATACCAAAGTCATGGTTTCAGCAGCTGCTAATTTGAATCCTAGAAAATGTTCTATAATAAATTCCAAAAGTATTAGGTTATAGGATATATGTGTTTGTAGAGATTAAGACAGTGACTATAAGATCTCTATAATCTTGAACCGCAAGTTAGCGAATGTCTACAACCATACCACGTTGAAAACACCGGTTCTCGTCCGATCACCGCAGTTAAACAACATCGGGCCTGGTTAGTACTTGGATGGGAGACCGCCTGGGAATACCTGGTGTCGTAGACCTATGTTTAACTATTTTAAATTATACTAAACAAAATTTGTTTTACCTTTCAATTATGTTTTTATGACAGTAACAATAAGATCTATCTAAGGTATAATCTTGAACCGCAAGTAACCGAATGTCTACAACCATACCACGTTGAAAACACTGGTTCTCGTCCGATCACCGCAGTTAAACAACGTCGGGCCTGGTTAGTACTTGGATGGGAGACCGCCTGGGAATACCTGGTGTCGTAGACCTATGTTTAACTTTTTTAAAAATTATACTAAACAAAGTTTATTTTACCTTTCAATTATGTTTTTATGACAGTAACTATAAGATCTATCTAAGGTATAATCTTGAACCGCAAGTAACCGAATGTCTACAACCGTACCAGGTTGCCTGGGAATATCTGGTGTCGTACACCTGTGTTTATCTTTTTAATAATCCTAAAATATAGTCTTTTTTAAATGTTTAGATTTTGACAAATGTGTTTATACTGTTGATGATAGTATAAGTAAATAAATTCAAACTGTAACCGAAGTTAATCGAAAGTTTTTCAACTAAACTGCCTTGAAAACAACGGTTCTCGTCCGATCATTGAAGTTAAACAAGTTGTTGTTCAAAGACATGTTTGTTGTTGTATGTTGCTGCTGTGGTGACCGTACAAACGTCACTGTACTACGCGGGCGTCCACTTGTGTGCGCGTTTGCTTCTTAGCAACAAAGCGGCCTGAAGCGTTTGTACATGCCGCTATTGTGTTATGCTTCTTTGTACAGTGTTATTGTTTCTTTTATATTGTCTTTTTATTAATTAAAAAACGCCCAACTCAGTAACCGAATGTCTACGACCATACCACGTTGACAACACCGGTTCTCGTCCGATCACCGCAGTTAAACAACGTCGGGCCTGGTTAGTACTTGGATGGGAGACCACCTGGGAATACCTGGTGTCGTAGACCTATGTTTAACTTTTTTTTAAATTATACTAAACAAAGTTTATTTTACCTTTCAATTATGTTTTTATGACAGTAACTATAAGATCTATCTAAGGTATAATCTTGAACCGCAAGTAACCGAATGTCTACAACCGTACCAGGTTGCCTGGGAATATCTGGTGTCGTACACCTGTGTTTATCTTTTTAATAATCCTAAAATATAGTCTTTTTTAAATGTTTAGATTTTGACAAAATGTGTTTATACTGTTGATGATAGTATAAGTAAATAAATTCAAACTGTAACCGAAGTTAATCGAAAGTTTTTCAACTAAACTGCCTTGAAAACAACGGTTCTCGTCCGATCATTGAAGTTAAACAAGTTGTTGTTCAAAGACATGTTTGTTGTTGTATGTTGCTGCTGTGGTGACCGTACAAACGTCACTGTACTACGCGGGCGTCCACTTGTGTGCGCGTTAGCTTCTTAGCAACAAAGCGGCCTGAAGCTTTTGTACATGCCGCTATTGTGTTATGCTTCTTTGTACAGTGTTATTGTTTCTTTTATATTGTCTTTTTATTAATTAAAAAACGCCCAACTCAGTAACCGAATGTCTACGACCATACCACGTTGACAACACCGGTTCTCGTCCGATTACCGCAGTTAAACAACGTCGGGCCTGGTTAGTACTTGGATGGGAGACCGCCTGGGAATACCTGGTGTCGTAGACCTATGTTTAACTTTTTTTAAATTATACTAAACAAAGTTTATTTTACCTTTCAATTATGTGTTTCTTGAACAGAAGTGTGTGCAAATACCAAAGTCATGGTTTCAGCAGCTGCTAATTTGAATCCTAGAAAATGTTCTATAATAAATTCCAAAAGTATTAGGTTATAGGATATATGTGTTTGTAGAGATTAAGACAGTGACTATAAGATCTCTATAATCTTGAACCGCAAGTTAGCGAATGTCTACAACCATACCACGTTGAAAACACCGGTTCTCGTCCGATCACCGCAGTTAAACAACGTCGGGCCTGGTTAGTACTTGGATGGGAGACCGCCTGGGAATACCTGGTGTCGTAGACCTATGTTTAACTATTTTAAATTATACTAAACAAAATTTGTTTTACCTTTCAATTATGTTTTTATGACAGTAACAATAAGATCTATCTAAGGTATAATCTTGAACCGCAAGTAACCGAATGTCTACAACCATACCACGTTGAAAACACTGGTTCTCGTCCGATCACCGCAGTTAAACAACGTCGGGCCTGGTTAGTACTTGGATGGGAGACCGCCTGGGAATACCTGGTGTCGTAGACCTATGTTTAACTTTTTTTTAAATTATACTAAACAAAGTTTATTTTACCTTTCAATTATGTTTTTATGACAGTAACTATAAGATCTATCTAAGGTATAATCTTGAACCGCAAGTAACCGAATGTCTACAACCGTACCAGGTTGCCTGGGAATATCTGGTGTCGTACACCTGTGTTTATCTTTTTAATAATCCTAAAATATAGTCTTTTTTAAATGTTTAGATTTTGACAAATGTGTTTATACTGTTGATGATAGTATAAGTAAATAAATTCAAACTGTAACCGAAGTTAATCGAAAGTTTTTCAACTAAACTGCCTTGAAAACAACGGTTCTCGTCCGATCATTGAAGTTAAACAAGTTGTTGTTCAAAGACATGTTTGTTGTTGTATGTTGCTGCTGTGGTGACCGTACAAACGTCACTGTACTACGCGGGCGTCCACTTGTGTGCGCGTTTGCTTCTTAGCAACAAAGCGGCCTGAAGCGTTTGTACATGCCGCTATTGTGTTATGCTTCTTTGTACAGTGTTATTGTTTCTTTTATATTGTCTTTTTATTAATTAAAAAACGCCCAACTCAGTAACCGAATGTCTACGACCATACCACGTTGACAACACCGGTTCTCGTCCGATCACCGCAGTTAAACAACGTCGGGCCTGGTTAGTACTTGGATGGGAGACCACCTGGGAATACCTGGTGTCGTAGACCTATGTTTAACTTTTTTTTAAATTATACTAAACAAAGTTTATTTTACCTTTCAATTATGTTTTTATGACAGTAACTATAAGATCTATCTAAGGTATAATCTTGAACCGCAAGTAACCGAATGTCTACAACCGTACCAGGTTGCCTGGGAATATCTGGTGTCGTACACCTGTGTTTATCTTTTTAATAATCCTAAAATATAGTCTTTTTTAAATGTTTAGATTTTGACAAAATGTGTTTATACTGTTGATGATAGTATAAGTAAATAAATTCAAACTGTAACCGAAGTTAATCGAAAGTTTTTCAACTAAACTGCCTTGAAAACAACGGTTCTCGTCCGATCATTGAAGTTAAACAAGTTGTTGTTCAAAGACATGTTTGTTGTTGTATGTTGCTGCTGTGGTGACCGTACAAACGTCACTGTACTACGCGGGCGTCCACTTGTGTGCGCGTTAGCTTCTTAGCAACAAAGCGGCCTGAAGCTTTTGTACATGCCGCTATTGTGTTATGCTTCTTTGTACAGTGTTATTGTTTCTTTTATATTGTCTTTTTATTAATTAAAAAACGCCCAACTCAGTAACCGAATGTCTACGACCATACCACGTTGACAACACCGGTTCTCGTCCGATTACCGCAGTTAAACAACGTCGGGCCTGGTTAGTACTTGGATGGGAGACCGCCTGGGAATACCTGGTGTCGTAGACCTATGTTTAACTTTTTTTAAATTATACTAAACAAAGTTTATTTTACCTTTCAATTATGTGTTTCTTGAACAGAAGTGTGTGCAAATACCAAAGTCATGGTTTCAGCAGCTGCTAATTTGAATCCTAGAAAATGTTCTATAATAAATTCCAAAAGTATTAGGTTATAGGATATATGTGTTTGTAGAGATTAAGACAGTGACTATAAGATCTCTATAATCTTGAACCGCAAGTTAGCGAATGTCTACAACCATACCACGTTGAAAACACCGGTTCTCGTCCGATCACCGCAGTTAAACAACGTCGGGCCTGGTTAGTACTTGGATGGGAGACCGCCTGGGAATACCTGGTGTCGTAGACCTATGTTTAACTATTTTAAATTATACTAAACAAAATTTGTTTTACCTTTCAATTATGTTTTTATGACAGTAACAATAAGATCTATCTAAGGTATAATCTTGAACCGCAAGTAACCGAATGTCTACAACCATACCACGTTGAAAACACTGGTTCTCGTCCGATCACCGCAGTTAAACAACGTCGGGCCTGGTTAGTACTTGGATGGGAGACCGCCTGGGAATACCTGGTGTCGTAGACCTATGTTTAACTTTTTTTTAAATTATACTAAACAAAGTTTATTTTACCTTTCAATTATGTTTTTATGACAGTAACTATAAGATCTATCTAAGGTATAATCTTGAACCGCAAGTAACCGAATGTCTACAACCGTACCAGGTTGCCTGGGAATATCTGGTGTCGTACACCTGTGTTTATCTTTTTAATAATCCTAAAATATAGTCTTTTTTAAATGTTTAGATTTTGACAAATGTGTTTATACTGTTGATGATAGTATAAGTAAATAAATTCAAACTGTAACCGAAGTTAATCGAAAGTTTTTCAACTAAACTGCCTTGAAAACAACGGTTCTCGTCCGATCATTGAAGTTAAACAAGTTGTTGTTCAAAGACATGTTTGTTGTTGTATGTTGCTGCTGTGGTGACCGTACAAACGTCACTGTACTACGCGGGCGTCCACTTGTGTGCGCGTTTGCTTCTTAGCAACAAAGCGGCCTGAAGCGTTTGTACATGCCGCTATTGTGTTATGCTTCTTTGTACAGTGTTATTGTTTCTTTTATATTGTCTTTTTATTAATTAAAAAACGCCCAACTCAGTAACCGAATGTCTACGACCATACCACGTTGACAACACCGGTTCTCGTCCGATCACCGCAGTTAAACAACGTCGGGCCTGGTTAGTACTTGGATGGGAGACCGCCTGGGAATACCTGGTGTCGTAGACCTATGTTTAACTTTTTTTTAAATTATACTAAACAAAGTTTATTTTACCTTTCAATTATGTTTTTATGACAGTAACTATAAGATCTATCTAAGGTATAATCTTGAACCGCAAGTAACCGAATGTCTACAACCGTACCAGGTTGCCTGGGAATATCTGGTGTCGTACACCTGTGTTTATCTTTTTAATAATCCTAAAATATAGTCTTTTTTAAATGTTTAGATTTTGACAAAATGTGTTTATACTGTTGATGATAGTATAAGTAAATAAATTCAAACTGTAACCGAAGTTAATCGAAAGTTTTTCAACTAAACTGCCTTGAAAACAACGGTTCTCGTCCGATCATTGAAGTTAAACAAGTTGTTGTTCAAAGACATGTTTGTTGTTGTATGTTGCTGCTGTGGTGACTGTACAAACGTCACTGTACTACGCGGGCGTCCACTTGTGTGCGCGTTTGCTTCTTAGCAACAAAGCGGCCTGAAGCTTTTGTACATGCCGCTATTGTGTTATGCTTCTTTGTACAGTGTTATTGTTTCTTTTATATTGTCTTTTTATTAATTAAAAAACGCCCAACTCAGTAACCGAATGTCTACGACCATACCACGTTGACAACACCGGTTCTCGTCCGATCACCGCAGTTAAACAACGTCGGGCCTGGTTAGTACTTGGATGGGAGACCGCCTGGGAATACCTGGTGTCGTAGACCTATGTTTAACTTTTTTTAAATTATACTAAACAAAGTTTATTTTACCTTTCAATTATGTGTTTCTTGAACAGAAGTGTGTGCAAATACCAAAGTCATGGTTTCAGCAGCTGCTAATTTGAATCCTAGAAAATGTTCTATAATAAATTCCAAAAGTATTAGGTTATAGGATATATGTGTTTGTAGAGATTAAGACAGTAACTATAAGATCTCTATAATCTTGAACCGCAAGTTAACGAATGTCTACAACCATACCACGTTGAAAACACCGGTTCTCGTCCGATCACCGCAGTTAAACAACGTCGGGCCTGGTTAGTACTTGGATGGGAGACCGCCTGGGAATACCTGGTGTCGTAGACCTATGTTTAACTTTTTTAAATTATACTAAACAAAATTTGTTTTACCTTTCAATTATGTTTTTATGACAGTAACAATAAGATCTATCTAAGGTATAATCTTGAACCGCAAGTAACCGAATGTCTTCAACCATACCACGTTGAAAACACCGGTTCTCGTCCGATCACCGCAGTTAAACAACGTCGGGCCTGGTTAGTACTTGTATGGGAGACCGCCTGGGAATACCTGGTGTCGTAGACCTATGTTTAACTTTTTTTTAAATTATACTAAACAAAGTTTATTTTACCTTTCAATTATGTTTTTATGACAGTAACTATAAGATCTATCTAAGGTATAATCTTGAACCGCAAGTAACCGAATGTCTACAACCGTACCAGGTTGCCTGGGAATATCTGGTGTCGTACACCTGTGTTTATCTTTTTAATAATCCTAAAATATAGTCTTTTTTAAATGTTTACATTTTGACAAAATGTGTTTATACTGTTGATGATAGTATAAGTAAATAAATTCAAACTGTAACCGAAGTTAATCGAAAGTTTTTCAACTAAACTGCCTTGAAAACAACGGTTCTCGTCCGATCATTGAAGTTAAACAAGTTGTTGTTCAAAGACATGTTTGTTGTTGTATGTTGCTGCTGTGGTGACCGTACAAACGTCACTGTACTACGCGGGCGTCCACTTGTGTGCGCGTTTGCTTCTTAGCAACAAAGCGGCCTGAAGCTTTTGTACATGCCGCTATTGTGTTATGCTTCTTTGTACAGTGTTATTGTTTCTTTTATATTGTCTTTTTATTAATTAAAAAACGCCCAACTCAGTAACCGAATGTCTACGACCATACCACGTTGACAACACCGGTTCTCGTCCGATCACCGCAGTTAAACAACGTCGGGCCTGGTTAGTACTTGGATGGGAGACCGCCTGGGAATACATGGTGTCGTAGACCTATGTTTAACTTTTTTTAAATTATACTAAACAAAGTTTATTTTACCTTTCAATTATGTGTTTCTTGAACAGAAGTGTGTGCAAATACCAAAGTCATGGTTTCAGCAGCTGCTAATTTGAATCCTAGAAAATGTTCTATAATAAATTCCAAAAGTATTAGGTTATAGGATATATGTGTTTGTAGAGATTAAGACAGTGACTATAAGATCTCTATAATCTTGAACCGCAAGTTAGCGAATGTCTACAACCATACCACGTTGAAAACACCGGTTCTCGTCCGATCACCGCAGTTAAACAACGTCGGGCCTGGTTAGTACTTGGATGGGAGACCGCCTGGGAATACCTGGTGTCGTAGACCTATGTTTAACTATTTTAAATTATACTAAACAAAATTTGTTTTACCTTTCAATTATGTTTTTATGACAGTAACAATAAGATCTATCTAAGGTATAATCTTGAACCGCAAGTAACTGAATGTCTACAACCATACCACGTTGAAAACACTGGTTCTCGTCCGATCACCGCAGTTAAACAACGTCGGGCCTGGTTAGTACTTGGATGGGAGACCGCCTGGGAATACCTGGTGTCGTAGACCTATGTTTAACTTTTTTTTAAATTATACTAAACAAAGTTTATTTTACCTTTCAATTATGTTTTTATGACAGTAACTATAAGATCTATCTAAGGTATAATCTTGAACCGCAAGTAACCGAATGTCTACAACCGTACCAGGTTGCCTGGGAATATCTGGTGTCGTACACCTGTGTTTATCTTTTTAATAATCCTAAAATATAGTCTTTTTTAAATGTTTAGATTTTGACAAATGTGTTTATACTGTTGATGATAGTATAAGTAAATAAATTCAAACTGTAACCGAAGTTAATCGAAAGTTTTTCAACTAAACTGCCTTGAAAACAACGGTTCTCGTCCGATCATTGAAGTTAAACAAGTTGTTGTTCAAAGACATGTTTGTTGTTGTATGTTGCTGCTGTGGTGACCGTACAAACGTCACTGTACTACGCGGGCGTCCACTTGTGTGCGCGTTTGCTTCTTAGCAACAAAGCGGCCTGAAGCGTTTGTACATGCCGCTATTGTGTTATGCTTCTTTGTACAGTGTTATTGTTTCTTTTATATTGTCTTTTTATTAATTAAAAAACGCCCAACTCAGTAACCGAATGTCTACGACCATACCACGTTGACAACACCGGTTCTCGTCCGATCACCGCAGTTAAACAACGTCGGGCCTGGTTAGTACTTGGATGGGAGACCACCTGGGAATACCTGGTGTCGTAGACCTATGTTTAACTTTTTTTTAAATTATACTAAACAAAGTTTATTTTACCTTTCAATTATGTTTTTATGACAGTAACTATAAGATCTATCTAAGGTATAATCTTGAACCGCAAGTAACCGAATGTCTACAACCGTACCAGGTTGCCTGGGAATATCTGGTGTCGTACACCTGTGTTTATCTTTTTAATAATCCTAAAATATAGTCTTTTTTAAATGTTTAGATTTTGACAAAATGTGTTTATACTGTTGATGATAGTATAAGTAAATAAATTCAAACTGTAACCGAAGTTAATCGAAAGTTTTTCAACTAAACTGCCTTGAAAACAACGGTTCTCGTCCGATCATTGAAGTTAAACAAGTTGTTGTTCAAAGACATGTTTGTTGTTGTATGTTGCTGCTGTGGTGACCGTACAAACGTCACTGTACTACGCGGGCGTCCACTTGTGTGCGCGTTAGCTTCTTAGCAACAAAGCGGCCTGAAGCTTTTGTACATGCCGCTATTGTGTTATGCTTCTTTGTACAGTGTTATTGTTTCTTTTATATTGTCTTTTTATTAATTAAAAAACGCCCAACTCAGTAACCGAATGTCTACGACCATACCACGTTGACAACACCGGTTCTCGTCCGATTACCGCAGTTAAACAACGTCGGGCCTGGTTAGTACTTGGATGGGAGACCGCCTGGGAATACCTGGTGTCGTAGACCTATGTTTAACTTTTTTTAAATTATACTAAACAAAGTTTATTTTACCTTTCAATTATGTGTTTCTTGAACAGAAGTGTGTGCAAATACCAAAGTCATGGTTTCAGCAGCTGCTAATTTGAATCCTAGAAAATGTTCTATAATAAATTCCAAAAGTATTAGGTTATAGGATATATGTGTTTGTAGAGATTAAGACAGTGACTATAAGATCTCTATAATCTTGAACCGCAAGTTAGCGAATGTCTACAACCATACCACGTTGAAAACACCGGTTCTCGTCCGATCACCGCAGTTAAACAACGTCGGGCCTGGTTAGTACTTGGATGGGAGACCGCCTGGGAATACCTGGTGTCGTAGACCTATGTTTAACTATTTTAAATTATACTAAACAAAATTTGTTTTACCTTTCAATTATGTTTTTATGACAGTAACAATAAGATCTATCTAAGGTATAATCTTGAACCGCAAGTAACTGAATGTCTACAACCATACCACGTTGAAAACACTGGTTCTCGTCCGATCACCGCAGTTAAACAACGTCGGGCCTGGTTAGTACTTGGATGGGAGACCGCCTGGGAATACCTGGTGTCGTAGACCTATGTTTAACTTTTTTTTAAATTATACTAAACAAAGTTTATTTTACCTTTCAATTATGTTTTTATGACAGTAACTATAAGATCTATCTAAGGTATAATCTTGAACCGCAAGTAACCGAATGTCTACAACCGTACCAGGTTGCCTGGGAATATCTGGTGTCGTACACCTGTGTTTATCTTTTTAATAATCCTAAAATATAGTCTTTTTTAAATGTTTAGATTTTGACAAATGTGTTTATACTGTTGATGATAGTATAAGTAAATAAATTCAAACTGTAACCGAAGTTAATCGAAAGTTTTTCAACTAAACTGCCTTGAAAACAACGGTTCTCGTCCGATCATTGAAGTTAAACAAGTTGTTGTTCAAAGACATGTTTGTTGTTGTATGTTGCTGCTGTGGTGACCGTACAAACGTCACTGTACTACGCGGGCGTCCACTTGTGTGCGCGTTTGCTTCTTAGCAACAAAGCGGCCTGAAGCGTTTGTACATGCCGCTATTGTGTTATGCTTCTTTGTACAGTGTTATTGTTTCTTTTATATTGTCTTTTTATTAATTAAAAAACGCCCAACTCAGTAACCGAATGTCTACGACCATACCACGTTGACAACACCGGTTCTCGTCCGATCACCGCAGTTAAACAACGTCGGGCCTGGTTAGTACTTGGATGGGAGACCACCTGGGAATACCTGGTGTCGTAGACCTATGTTTAACTTTTTTTTAAATTATACTAAACAAAGTTTATTTTACCTTTCAATTATGTTTTTATGACAGTAACTATAAGATCTATCTAAGGTATAATCTTGAACCGCAAGTAACCGAATGTCTACAACCGTACCAGGTTGCCTGGGAATATCTGGTGTCGTACACCTGTGTTTATCTTTTTAATAATCCTAAAATATAGTCTTTTTTAAATGTTTAGATTTTGACAAAATGTGTTTATACTGTTGATGATAGTATAAGTAAATAAATTCAAACTGTAACCGAAGTTAATCGAAAGTTTTTCAACTAAACTGCCTTGAAAACAACGGTTCTCGTCCGATCATTGAAGTTAAACAAGTTGTTGTTCAAAGACATGTTTGTTGTTGTATGTTGCTGCTGTGGTGACCGTACAAACGTCACTGTACTACGCGGGCGTCCACTTGTGTGCGCGTTAGCTTCTTAGCAACAAAGCGGCCTGAAGCTTTTGTACATGCCGCTATTGTGTTATGCTTCTTTGTACAGTGTTATTGTTTCTTTTATATTGTCTTTTTATTAATTAAAAAACGCCCAACTCAGTAACCGAATGTCTACGACCATACCACGTTGACAACACCGGTTCTCGTCCGATTACCGCAGTTAAACAACGTCGGGCCTGGTTAGTACTTGGATGGGAGACCGCCTGGGAATACCTGGTGTCGTAGACCTATGTTTAACTTTTTTTAAATTATACTAAACAAAGTTTATTTTACCTTTCAATTATGTGTTTCTTGAACAGAAGTGTGTGCAAATACCAAAGTCATGGTTTCAGCAGCTGCTAATTTGAATCCTAGAAAATGTTCTATAATAAATTCCAAAAGTATTAGGTTATAGGATATATGTGTTTGTAGAGATTAAGACAGTGACTATAAGATCTCTATAATCTTGAACCGCAAGTTAGCGAATGTCTACAACCATACCACGTTGAAAACACCGGTTCTCGTCCGATCACCGCAGTTAAACAACGTCGGGCCTGGTTAGTACTTGGATGGGAGACCGCCTGGGAATACCTGGTGTCGTAGACCTATGTTTAACTATTTTAAATTATACTAAACAAAATTTGTTTTACCTTTCAATTATGTTTTTATGACAGTAACAATAAGATCTATCTAAGGTATAATCTTGAACCGCAAGTAACCGAATGTCTACAACCATACCACGTTGAAAACACTGGTTCTCGTCCGATCACCGCAGTTAAACAACGTCGGGCCTGGTTAGTACTTGGATGGGAGACCGCCTGGGAATACCTGGTGTCGTAGACCTATGTTTAACTTTTTTTTAAATTATACTAAACAAAGTTTATTTTACCTTTCAATTATGTTTTTATGACAGTAACTATAAGATCTATCTAAGGTATAATCTTGAACCGCAAGTAACCGAATGTCTACAACCGTACCAGGTTGCCTGGGAATATCTGGTGTCGTACACCTGTGTTTATCTTTTTAATAATCCTAAAATATAGTCTTTTTTAAATGTTTAGATTTTGACAAATGTGTTTATACTGTTGATGATAGTATAAGTAAATAAATTCAAACTGTAACCGAAGTTAATCGAAAGTTTTTCAACTAAACTGCCTTGAAAACAACGGTTCTCGTCCGATCATTGAAGTTAAACAAGTTGTTGTTCAAAGACATGTTTGTTGTTGTATGTTGCTGCTGTGGTGACCGTACAAACGTCACTGTACTACGCGGGCGTCCGCTTGTGTGCGCGTTTGCTTCTTAGCAACAAAGCGGCCTGAAGCGTTTGTACATGCCGCTATTGTGTTATGCTTCTTTGTACAGTGTTATTGTTTCTTTTATATTGTCTTTTTATTAATTAAAAAACGCCCAACTCAGTAACCGAATGTCTACGACCATACCACGTTGACAACACCGGTTCTCGTCCGATCACCGCAGTTAAACAACGTCGGGCCTGGTTAGTACTTGGATGGGAGACCACCTGGGAATACCTGGTGTCGTAGACCTATGTTTAACTTTTTTTTAAATTATACTAAACAAAGTTTATTTTACCTTTCAATTATGTTTTTATGACAGTAACTATAAGATCTATCTAAGGTATAATCTTGAACCGCAAGTAACCGAATGTCTACAACCGTACCAGGTTGCCTGGGAATATCTGGTGTCGTACACCTGTGTTTATCTTTTTAATAATCCTAAAATATAGTCTTTTTTAAATGTTTAGATTTTGACAAAATGTGTTTATACTGTTGATGATAGTATAAGTAAATAAATTCAAACTGTAACCGAAGTTAATCGAAAGTTTTTCAACTAAACTGCCTTGAAAACAACGGTTCTCGTCCGATCATTGAAGTTAAACAAGTTGTTGTTCAAAGACATGTTTGTTGTTGTATGTTGCTGCTGTGGTGACCGTACAAACGTCACTGTACTACGCGGGCGTCCACTTGTGTGCGCGTTAGCTTCTTAGCAACAAAGCGGCCTGAAGCTTTTGTACATGCCGCTATTGTGTTATGCTTCTTTGTACAGTGTTATTGTTTCTTTTATATTGTCTTTTTATTAATTAAAAAACGCCCAACTCAGTAACCGAATGTCTACGACCATACCACGTTGACAACACCGGTTCTCGTCCGATTACCGCAGTTAAACAACGTCGGGCCTGGTTAGTACTTGGATGGGAGACCGCCTGGGAATACCTGGTGTCGTAGACCTATGTTTAACTTTTTTTAAATTATACTAAACAAAGTTTATTTTACCTTTCAATTATGTGTTTCTTGAACAGAAGTGTGTGCAAATACCAAAGTCATGGTTTCAGCAGCTGCTAATTTGAATCCTAGAAAATGTTCTATAATAAATTCCAAAAGTATTAGGTTATAGGATATATGTGTTTGTAGAGATTAAGACAGTGACTATAAGATCTCTATAATCTTGAACCGCAAGTTAGCGAATGTCTACAACCATACCACGTTGAAAACACCGGTTCTCGTCCGATCACCGCAGTTAAACAACGTCGGGCCTGGTTAGTACTTGGATGGGAGACCGCCTGGGAATACCTGGTGTCGTAGACCTATGTTTAACTATTTTAAATTATACTAAACAAAATTTGTTTTACCTTTCAATTATGTTTTTATGACAGTAACAATAAGATCTATCTAAGGTATAATCTTGAACCGCAAGTAACCGAATGTCTACAACCATACCACGTTGAAAACACTGGTTCTCGTCCGATCACCGCAGTTAAACAACGTCGGGCCTGGTTAGTACTTGGATGGGAGACCGCCTGGGAATACCTGGTGTCGTAGACCTATGTTTAACTTTTTTTTAAATTATACTAAACAAAGTTTATTTTACCTTTCAATTATGTTTTTATGACAGTAACTATAAGATCTATCTAAGGTATAATCTTGAACCGCAAGTAACCGAATGTCTACAACCGTACCAGGTTGCCTGGGAATATCTGGTGTCGTACACCTGTGTTTATCTTTTTAATAATCCTAAAATATAGTCTTTTTTAAATGTTTAGATTTTGACAAATGTGTTTATACTGTTGATGATAGTATAAGTAAATAAATTCAAACTGTAACCGAAGTTAATCGAAAGTTTTTCAACTAAACTGCCTTGAAAACAACGGTTCTCGTCCGATCATTGAAGTTAAACAAGTTGTTGTTCAAAGACATGTTTGTTGTTGTATGTTGCTGCTGTGGTGACCGTACAAACGTCACTGTACTACGCGGGCGTCCACTTGTGTGCGCGTTTGCTTCTTAGCAACAAAGCGGCCTGAAGCGTTTGTACATGCCGCTATTGTGTTATGCTTCTTTGTACAGTGTTATTGTTTCTTTTATATTGTCTTTTTATTAATTAAAAAACGCCCAACTCAGTAACCGAATGTCTACGACCATACCACGTTGACAACACCGGTTCTCGTCCGATCACCGCAGTTAAACAACGTCGGGCCTGGTTAGTACTTGGATGGGAGACCGCCTGGGAATACCTGGTGTCGTAGACCTATGTTTAACTTTTTTTAAAATTATACTCAACAAAATTTATTTTACCTTTCAATTATGTTTTTATGACAGTAACTATAAGATCTATCTAAGGTATAATCTTGAACCGCAAGTAACCGAATGTCTACAACCGTACCAGGTTGCCTGGGAATATCTGGTGTCGTACACCTGTGTTTATCTTTTTAATAATCCTAAAATATAGTCTTTTTTAAATGTTTAGATTTTGACAAAATGTGTTTATACTGTTGATGATAGTATAAGTAAATAAATTCAAACTGTAACCGAAGTTAATCGAAAGTTTTTCAACTAAACTGCCTTGAAAACAACGGTTCTCGTCCGATCATTGAAGTTAAACAAGTTGTTGTTCAAAGACATGTTTGTTGTTGTATGTTGCTGCTGTGGTGACCGTACAAACGTCACTGTACTACGCGGGCGTCCACTTGTGTGCGCGTTTGCTTCTTAGCAACAAAGCGGCCTGAAGCTTTTGTACATGCCGCTATTGTGTTATGCTTCTTTGTACAGTGTTATTGTTTCTTTTATATTGTCTTTTTATTAATTAAAAAACGCCCAACTCAGTAACCGAATGTCTACGACCATACCACGTTGACAACACCGGTTCTCGTCCGATCACCGCAGTTAAACAACGTCGGGCCTGGTTAGTACTTGGATGGGAGACCGCCTGGGAATACCTGGTGTCGTAGACCTATGTTTAACTTTTTTTAAATTATACTAAACAAAGTTTATTTTACCTTTCAATTATGTGTTTCTTGAACAGAAGTGTGTGCAAATACCAAAGTCATGGTTTCAGCAGCTGCTAATTTGAATCCTAGAAAATGTTCTATAATAAATTCCAAAAGTATTAGGTTATAGGATATATGTGTTTGTAGAGATTAAGACAGTAACTATAAGATCTCTATAATCTTGAACCGCAAGTTAACGAATGTCTACAACCATACCACGTTGAAAACACCGGTTCTCGTCCGATCACCGCAGTTAAACAACGTCGGGCCTGGTTAGTACTTGGATGGGAGACCGCCTGGGAATACCTGGTGTCGTAGACCTATGTTTAACTTTTTTAAATTATACTAAACAAAATTTGTTTTACCTTTCAATTATGTTTTTATGACAGTAACAATAAGATCTATCTAAGGTATAATCTTGAACCGCAAGTAACCGAATGTCTTCAACCATACCACGTTGAAAACACCGGTTCTCGTCCGATCACCGCAGTTAAACAACGTCGGGCCTGGTTAGTACTTGTATGGGAGACCGCCTGGGAATACCTGGTGTCGTAGACCTATGTTTAACTTTTTTTTAAATTATACTAAACAAAGTTTATTTTACCTTTCAATTATGTTTTTATGACAGTAACTATAAGATCTATCTAAGGTATAATCTTGAACCGCAAGTAACCGAATGTCTACAACCGTACCAGGTTGCCTGGGAATATCTGGTGTCGTACACCTGTGTTTATCTTTTTAATAATCCTAAAATATAGTCTTTTTTAAATGTTTACATTTTGACAAAATGTGTTTATACTGTTGATGATAGTATAAGTAAATAAATTCAAACTGTAACCGAAGTTAATCGAAAGTTTTTCAACTAAACTGCCTTGAAAACAACGGTTCTCGTCCGATCATTGAAGTTAAACAAGTTGTTGTTCAAAGACATGTTTGTTGTTGTATGTTGCTGCTGTGGTGACCGTACAAACGTCACTGTACTACGCGGGCGTCCACTTGTGTGCGCGTTTGCTTCTTAGCAACAAAGCGGCCTGAAGCTTTTGTACATGCCGCTATTGTGTTATGCTTCTTTGTACAGTGTTATTGTTTCTTTTATATTGTCTTTTTATTAATTAAAAAACGCCCAACTCAGTAACCGAATGTCTACGACCATACCACGTTGACAACACCGGTTCTCGTCCGATCACCGCAGTTAAACAACGTCGGGCCTGGTTAGTACTTGGATGGGAGACCGCCTGGGAATACATGGTGTCGTAGACCTATGTTTAACTTTTTTTAAATTATACTAAACAAAGTTTATTTTACCTTTCAATTATGTGTTTCTTGAACAGAAGTGTGTGCAAATACCAAAGTCATGGTTTCAGCAGCTGCTAATTTGAATCCTAGAAAATGTTCTATAATAAATTCCAAAAGTATTAGGTTATAGGATATATGTGTTTGTAGAGATTAAGACAGTGACTATAAGATCTCTATAATCTTGAACCGCAAGTTAGCGAATGTCTACAACCATACCACGTTGAAAACACCGGTTCTCGTCCGATCACCGCAGTTAAACAACGTCGGGCCTGGTTAGTACTTGGATGGGAGACCGCCTGGGAATACCTGGTGTCGTAGACCTATGTTTAACTTTTTTAAATTATACTAAACAAAATTTGTTTTACCTTTCAATTATGTTTTTATGACAGTAACAATAAGATCTATCTAAGGTATAATCTTGAACCGCAAGTAACCGAATGTCTACAACCATACCACGTTGAAAACACCGGTTCTCGTCCGATCACCGCAGTTAAACAACGTCGGGCCTGGTTAGTACTTGTATGGGAGACCGCCTGGGAATACCTGGTGTCGTAGACCTATGTTTAACTTTTTTTTAAATTATACTAAACAAAGTTTATTTTACCTTTCAATTATGTTTTTATGACAGTAACTATAAGATCTATCTAAGGTATAATCTTGAACCGCAAGTAACCGAATGTCTACAACCGTACCAGGTTGCCTGGGAATATCTGGTGTCGTACACCTGTGTTTATCTTTTTAATAATCCTAAAATATAGTCTTTTTTAAATGTTTAGATTTTGACAAAATGTGTTTATACTGTTGATGATAGTATAAGTAAATAAATTCAAACTGTAACCGAAGTTAATCGAAAGTTTTTCAACTAAACTGCCTTGAAAACAACGGTTCTCGTCCGATCATTGAAGTTAAACAAGTTGTTGTTCAAAGGGCCTGACCGCAAGTTAGCGAATGTCTACAACCATACCACGTTGAAAACACCGGTTCTCGTCCGATCACCGCAGTTAAACAACGTCGGGCCTGGTTAGTACTTGGATGGGAGACCGCCTGGGAATACCTGGTGTCGTAGACCTATGTTTAACTTTTTTTAAATTATACTAAACAAAGTTTATTTTACCTTTCAATTATGTGTTTCTTGAACAGAAGTGTGTGCAAATACCAAAGTCATGGTTTCAGCAGCTGCTAATTTGAATCCTAGAAAATGTTCTATAATAAATTCCAAAGGTATTAGGTTATAGGATATATGTGTTTGTAGAGATTAAGACAGTAACTATAAGATCTCTATAATCTTGAACCGCAAGTTAACGAATGTCTACAACCATACCACGTTGAAAACACCGGTTCTCGTCCGATCACCGCAGTTAAACAACGTCGGGCCTGGTTAGTACTTGGATGGGAGACCGCCTGGGAATACCTGGTGTCGTAGACCTATGTTTAACTTTTTTAAATTATACTAAACAAAATTTGTTTTACCTTTCAATTATGTTTTTATGACAGTAACAATAAGATCTATCTAAGGTATAATCTTGAACCGCAAGTAACCGAATGTCTACAACCATACCACGTTGAAAACACCGGTTCTCGTCCGATCACCGCAGTTAAACAACGTCGGGCCTGGTTAGTACTTGGATGGGAGACCGCCTGGGAATACCTGGTGTCGTAGACCTATGTTTAACTTTTTTTAAAATTATACTAAACAAAGTTTATTTTACCTTTCAATTATGTTTTTATGACAGTAACTATAAGATCTATCTAAGGTATAATCTTGAACCGCAAGTAACCGAATGTCTACAACCGTACCAGGTTGCCTGGGAATATCTGGTGTCGTACACCTGTGTTTATCTTTTTAATAATCCTAAAATATAGTCTTTTTTAAATGTTTAGATTTTGACAAAATGTGTTTATACTGTTGATGATAGTATAAGTAAATAAATTCAAACTGTAACCGAAGTTAATCGAAAGTTTTTCAACTAAACTGCCTTGAAAACAACGGTTCTCGTCCGATCATTGAAGTTAAACAAGTTGTTGTTCAAAGACATGTTTGTTGTTGTATGTTGCTGATGTGGTGACCGTACAAACGTCACTGTACTACGCGGGCGTCCACTTGTGTGCGCGTTTGCTTCTTAGCAACAAAGCGGCCTGAAGCTTTTGTACATGCCGCTATTGTGTTATGCTTCTTTGTACAGTGTTATTGTTTCTTTTATATTGTCTTTTTATTAATTAAAAAACGCCCAACTCAGTAACCGAATGTCTACGACCATACCACGTTGACAACACCGGTTCTCGTCCGATCACCGCAGTTAAACAACGTCGGGCCTGGTTAGTACTTGGATGGGAGACCGCCTGGGAATACCTGGTGTCGTAGACCTATGTTTAACTTTTTTTAAATTATACTAAACAAAGTTTATTTTACCTTTCAATTATGTGTTTCTTGAACAGAAGTGTGTGCAAATACCAAAGTCATGGTTTCAGCAGCTGCTAATTTGAATCCTAGAAAATGTTCTATAATAAATTCCAAAGGTATTAGGTTATAGGATATATGTGTTTGTAGAGATTAAGACAGTAACTATAAGATCTCTATAATCTCTAATAAACCGAATGTCTACAACCATACCACGTTGAAAACACCGGTTCTCGTCCGATCACCGCAGTTAAACAACGTCGGGCCTGGTTAGTACTTGTATGGGAGACCGCCTGGGAATACCTGGTGTCGTAGACCTATGTTTAACTTTTTTTTAAATTATACTAAACAAAGTTTATTTTACCTTTCAATTATGTGTTTCTTGAACAGAAGTGTGTGCAAATACCAAAGTCATGGTTTCAGCAGCTGCTAATTTGAATCCTAGAAAATGTTCTATAATAAATTCCAAAGGTATTAGGTTATAGGATATATGTGTTTGTAGAGATTAAGACAGTAACTATAAGATCTCTATAATCTCTAATAAACCGAATGTCTACAACCATACCACGTTGAAAACACCGGTTCTCGTCCGATCACCGCAGTTAAACAACGTCGGGCCTGGTTAGTACTTGTATGGGAGACCGCCTGGGAATACCTGGTGTCGTAGACCTATGTTTAACTTTTTTTTAAATTATACTAAATTATTATACAATTATGTTTTTATGACAGTAACTATAAGATCTATCTAAGGTATAATCTTGAACCGCAAGTAACCGAATGTCTACAACCGTACCAGGTTGCCTGGGAATATCTGGTGTCGTACACCTGTGTTTATCTTTTTAATAATCCTAAAATATAGTCTTTTTTAAATGTTTAGATTTTGACAAAATGTGTTTATACTGTTGATGATAGTATAAGTAAATAAATTCAAACTGTAACCGAAGTTAATCGAAAGTTTTTCAACTAAACTGCCTTGAAAACAACGGTTCTCGTCCGATCATTGAAGTTAAACAAGTTGTTGTTCAAAGGGCCTGACCGCAAGTTAGCGAATGTCTACAACCATACCACGTTGAAAACACCGGTTCTCGTCCGATCACCGCAGTTAAACAACGTCGGGCCTGGTTAGTACTTGGATGGGAGACCGCCTGGGAATACCTGGTGTCGTAGACCTATGTTTAACTTTTTTAAATTATACTAAACAAAATTTGTTTTACCTTTCAATTATGTTTTTATGACAGTAACAATAAGATCTATCTAAGGTATAATCTTGAACCGCAAGTAACCGAATGTCTTCAACCATACCACGTTGAAAACACCGGTTCTCGTCCGATCACCGCAGTTAAACAACGTCGGGCCTGGTTAGTACTTGTATGGGAGACCGCCTGGGAATACCTGGTGTCGTAGACCTATGTTTAACTTTTTTTTAAATTATACTAAACAAAGTTTATTTTACCTTTCAATTATGTTTTTATGACAGTAACTATAAGATCTATCTAAGGTATAATCTTGAACCGCAAGTAACCGAATGTCTACAACCGTACCAGGTTGCCTGGGAATATCTGGTGTCGTACACCTGTGTTTATCTTTTTAATAATCCTAAAATATAGTCTTTTTTAAATGTTTAGATTTTGACAAAATGTGTTTATACTGTTGATGATAGTATAAGTAAATAAATTCAAACTGTAACCGAAGTTAATCGAAAGTTTTTCAACTAAACTGCCTTGAAAACAACGGTTCTCGTCCGATCATTGAAGTTAAACAAGTTGTTGTTCAAAGACATGTTTGTTGTTGTATGTTGCTGCTGTGGTGACCGTACAAACGTCACTGTACTACGCGGGCGTCCACTTGTGTGCGCGTTTGCTTCTTAGCAACAAAGCGGCCTGAAGCTTTTGTACATGCCGCTATTGTGTTATGCTTCTTTGTACAGTGTTATTGTTTCTTTTATATTGTCTTTTTATTAATTAAAAAACGCCCAACTCAGTAACCGAATGTCTACGACCATACCACGTTGACAACACCGGTTCTCGTCCGATCACCGCAGTTAAACAACGTCGGGCCTGGTTAGTACTTGGATGGGAGACCGCCTGGGAATACCTGGTGTCGTAGACCTATGTTTAACTTTTTTTAAATTATACTAAACAAAGTTTATTTTACCTTTCAATTATGTGTTTCTTGAACAGAAGTGTGTGCAAATACCAAAGTCATGGTTTCAGCAGCTGCTAATTTGAATCCTAGAAAATGTTCTATAATAAATTCCAAAAGTATTAGGTTATAGGATATATGTGTTTGTAGAGATTAAGACAGTAACTATAAGATCTCTATAATCTTGAACCGCAAGTTAACGAATGTCTACAACCATACCACGTTGAAAACACCGGTTCTCGTCCGATCACCGCAGTTAAACAACGTCGGGCCTGGTTAGTACTTGGATGGGAGACCGCCTGGGAATACCTGGTGTCGTAGACCTATGTTTAACTTTTTTAAATTATACTAAACAAAATTTGTTTTACCTTTCAATTATGTTTTTATGACAGTAACAATAAGATCTATCTAAGGTATAATCTTGAACCGCAAGTAACCGAATGTCTTCAACCATACCACGTTGAAAACACCGGTTCTCGTCCGATCACCGCAGTTAAACAACGTCGGGCCTGGTTAGTACTTGTATGGGAGACCGCCTGGGAATACCTGGTGTCGTAGACCTATGTTTAACTTTTTTTTAAATTATACTAAACAAAGTTTATTTTACCTTTCAATTATGTTTTTATGACAGTAACTATAAGATCTATCTAAGGTATAATCTTGAACCGCAAGTAACCGAATGTCTACAACCGTACCAGGTTGCCTGGGAATATCTGGTGTCGTACACCTGTGTTTATCTTTTTAATAATCCTAAAATATAGTCTTTTTTAAATGTTTACATTTTGACAAAATGTGTTTATACTGTTGATGATAGTATAAGTAAATAAATTCAAACTGTAACCGAAGTTAATCGAAAGTTTTTCAACTAAACTGCCTTGAAAACAACGGTTCTCGTCCGATCATTGAAGTTAAACAAGTTGTTGTTCAAAGACATGTTTGTTGTTGTATGTTGCTGCTGTGGTGACCGTACAAACGTCACTGTACTACGCGGGCGTCCACTTGTGTGCGCGTTTGCTTCTTAGCAACAAAGCGGCCTGAAGCTTTTGTACATGCCGCTATTGTGTTATGCTTCTTTGTACAGTGTTATTGTTTCTTTTATATTGTCTTTTTATTAATTAAAAAACGCCCAACTCAGTAACCGAATGTCTACGACCATACCACGTTGACAACACCGGTTCTCGTCCGATCACCGCAGTTAAACAACGTCGGGCCTGGTTAGTACTTGGATGGGAGACCGCCTGGGAATACATGGTGTCGTAGACCTATGTTTAACTTTTTTTAAATTATACTAAACAAAGTTTATTTTACCTTTCAATTATGTGTTTCTTGAACAGAAGTGTGTGCAAATACCAAAGTCATGGTTTCAGCAGCTGCTAATTTGAATCCTAGAAAATGTTCTATAATAAATTCCAAAAGTATTAGGTTATAGGATATATGTGTTTGTAGAGATTAAGACAGTGACTATAAGATCTCTATAATCTTGAACCGCAAGTTAGCGAATGTCTACAACCATACCACGTTGAAAACACCGGTTCTCGTCCGATCACCGCAGTTAAACAACGTCGGGCCTGGTTAGTACTTGGATGGGAGACCGCCTGGGAATACCTGGTGTCGTAGACCTATGTTTAACTTTTTTAAATTATACTAAACAAAATTT
Source organism: Antedon bifida (assembly GCF_963402885.1). Taxonomy (NCBI): domain Eukaryota; kingdom Metazoa; phylum Echinodermata; class Crinoidea; order Comatulida; family Antedonidae; genus Antedon; species Antedon bifida. Next base: position 8,698,243 of record NC_136231.1, read on the forward strand.
GTTTTACCTTTCAATTATGTTTTTATGACAGTAACAATAAGATCTATCTAAGGTATAATCTTGAACCGCAAGTAACCGAATGTCTACAACCATACCACGTTGAAAACACCGGTTCTCGTCCGATCACCGCAGTTAAACAACGTCGGGCCTGGTTAGTACTTGTATGGGAGACCGCCTGGGAATACCTGGTGTCGTAGACCTATGTTTAACTTTTTTTTAAATTATACTAAACAAAGTTTATTTTACCTTTCAATTATGTTTTTATGACAGTAACTATAAGATCTATCTAAGGTATAATCTTGAACCGCAAGTAACCGAATGTCTACAACCGTACCAGGTTGCCTGGGAATATCTGGTGTCGTACACCTGTGTTTATCTTTTTAATAATCCTAAAATATAGTCTTTTTTAAATGTTTAGATTTTGACAAAATGTGTTTATACTGTTGATGATAGTATAAGTAAATAAATTCAAACTGTAACCGAAGTTAATCGAAAGTTTTTCAACTAAACTGCCTTGAAAACAACGGTTCTCGTCCGATCATTGAAGTTAAACAAGTTGTTGTTCAAAGGGCCTGACCGCAAGTTAGCGAATGTCTACAACCATACCACGTTGAAAACACCGGTTCTCGTCCGATCACCGCAGTTAAACAACGTCGGGCCTGGTTAGTACTTGGATGGGAGACCGCCTGGGAATACCTGGTGTCGTAGACCTATGTTTAACTTTTTTTAAATTATACTAAACAAAGTTTATTTTACCTTTCAATTATGTGTTTCTTGAACAGAAGTGTGTGCAAATACCAAAGTCATGGTTTCAGCAGCTGCTAATTTGAATCCTAGAAAATGTTCTATAATAAATTCCAAAGGTATTAGGTTATAGGATATATGTGTTTGTAGAGATTAAGACAGTAACTATAAGATCTCTATAATCTTGAACCGCAAGTTAACGAATGTCTACAACCATACCACGTTGAAAACACCGGTTCTCGTCCGATCACCGCAGTTAAACAACGTCGGGCCTGGTTAGTACTTGGATGGGAGACCGCCTGGGAATACCTGGTGTCGTAGACCTATGTTTAACTTTTTTAAATTATACTAAACAAAATTTGTTTTACCTTTCAATTATGTTTTTATGACAGTAACAATAAGATCTATCTAAGGTATAATCTTGAACCGCAAGTAACCGAATGTCTACAACCATACCACGTTGAAAACACCGGTTCTCGTCCGATCACCGCAGTTAAACAACGTCGGGCCTGGTTAGTACTTGGATGGGAGACCGCCTGGGAATACCTGGTGTCGTAGACCTATGTTTAACTTTTTTTTAAATTATACTAAACAAAGTTTATTTTACCTTTCAATTATGTTTTTATGACAGTAACTATAAGATCTATCTAAGGTATAATCTTGAACCGCAAGTAACCGAATGTCTACAACCGTACCAGGTTGCCTGGGAATATCTGGTGTCGTACACCTGTGTTTATCTTTTTAATAATCCTAAAATATAGTCTTTTTTAAATGTTTAGATTTTGACAAAATGTGTTTATACTGTTGATGATAGTATAAGTAAATAAATTCAAACTGTAACCGAAGTTAATCGAAAGTTTTTCAACTAAACTGCCTTGAAAACAACGGTTCTCGTCCGATCATTGAAGTTAAACAAGTTGTTGTTCAAAGACATGTTTGTTGTTGTATGTTGCTGATGTGGTGACCGTACAAACGTCACTGTACTACGCGGGCGTCCACTTGTGTGCGCGTTTGCTTCTTAGCAACAAAGCGGCCTGAAGCTTTTGTACATGCCGCTATTGTGTTATGCTTCTTTGTACAGTGTTATTGTTTCTTTTATATTGTCTTTTTATTAATTAAAAAACGCCCAACTCAGTAACCGAATGTCTACGACCATACCACGTTGACAACACCGGTTCTCGTCCGATCACCGCAGTTAAACAACGTCGGGCCTGGTTAGTACTTGGATGGGAGACCGCCTGGGAATACCTGGTGTCGTAGACCTATGTTTAACTTTTTTTAAATTATACTAAACAAAGTTTATTTTACCTTTCAATTATGTGTTTCTTGAACAGAAGTGTGTGCAAATACCAAAGTCATGGTTTCAGCAGCTGCTAATTTGAATCCTAGAAAATGTTCTATAATAAATTCCAAAAGTATTAGGTTATAGGATATATGTGTTTGTAGAGATTAAGACAGTAACTATAAGATCTCTATAATCTTGAACCGCAAGTTAACGAATGTCTACAACCATACCACGTTGAAAACACCGGTTCTCGTCCGATCACCGCAGTTAAACAACGTCGGGCCTGGTTAGTACTTGGATGGGAGACCGCCTGGGAATACCTGGTGTCGTAGACCTATGTTTAACTTTTTTAAATTATACTAAACAAAATTTGTTTTACCTTTCAATTATGTTTTTATGACAGTAACTATAAGATCTATCTAAGGTATAATCTTGAACCGCAAGTAACCGAATGTCTACAACCGTACCAGGTTGCCTGGGAATATCTGGTGTCGTACACCTGTGTTTATCTTTTTAATAATCCTAAAATATAGTCTTTTTTAAATGTTTAGATTTTGACAAAATGTGTTTATACTGTTGATGATAGTATAAGTAAATAAATTCAAACTGTAACCGAAGTTAATCGAAAGTTTTTCAACTAAACTGCCTTGAAAACAACGGTTCTCGTCCGATCATTGAAGTTAAACAAGTTGTTGTTCAAAGACATGTTTGTTGTTGTATGTTGCTGCTGTGGTGACCGTACAAACGTCACTGTACTACGCGGGCGTCCACTTGTGTGCGCGTTTGCTTCTTAGCAACAAAGCGGCCTGAAGCTTTTGTACATGCCGCTATTGTGTTATGCTTCTTTGTACAGTGTTATTGTTTCTTTTATATTGTCTTTTTATTAATTAAAAAACGCCCAACTCAGTAACCGAATGTCTACGACCATACCACGTTGACAACACCGGTTCTCGTCCGATCACCGCAGTTAAACAACGTCGGGCCTGGTTAGTACTTGGATGGGAGACCGCCTGGGAATACCTGGTGTCGTAGACCTATGTTTAACTTTTTTTAAATTATACTAAACAAAGTTTATTTTACCTTTCAATTATGTGTTTCTTGAACAGAAGTGTGTGCAAATACCAAAGTCATGGTTTCAGCAGCTGCTAATTTGAATCCTAGAAAATGTTCTATAATAAATTCCAAAAGTATTAGGTTATAGGATATATGTGTTTGTAGAGATTAAGACAGTGACTATAAGATCTCTATAATCTTGAACCGGAAGTTAGCGAATGTCTACAACCATACCACGTTGAAAACACCGGTTCTCGTCCGATCACCGCAGTTAAACAACGTCGGGCCTGGTTAGTACTTGGATGGGAGACCGCCTGGGAATACCTGGTGTCTTAGACCTATGTTTAACTTTTTTTTAAATTATACTAAACAAAGTTTATTTTACCTTTCAATTATGTGTTTCTTGAACAGAAGTGTGTGCAAATACCAAAGTCATGGTTTCAGCAGCTGCTAATTTGAATCCTAGAAAATGTTCTATAATAAATTCCAAAAGTATTAGGTTATAGGATATATGTGTTTGTAGAGATTAAGACAGTGACTATAAGATCTCTATAATCTTGAACCGCAAGTTAGCGAATGTCTACAACCATACCACGTTGAAAACACCGGTTCTCGTCCGATCACCGCAGTTAAACAACGTCGGGCCTGGTTAGTACTTGGATGGGAGACCGCCTGGGAATACCTGGTGTCGTAGACCTATGTTTAACTTTTTTAAATTATACTAAACAAAATTTGTTTTACCTTTCAATTATGTTTTTATGACAGTAACAATAAGATCTATCTAAGGTATAATCTTGAACCGCAAGTAACCGAATGTCTACAACCATACCACGTTGAAAACACCGGTTCTCGTCCGATCACCGCAGTTAAACAACGTCGGGCCTGGTTAGTACTTGGATGGGAGACCGCCTGGGAATACCTGGTGTCGTAGACCTATGTTTAACTTTTTTTTAAATTATACTAAACAAAGTTTATTTTACCTTTCAATTATGTTTTTATGACAGTAACTATAAGATCTATCTAAGGTATAATCTTGAACCGCAAGTAACCGAATGTCTACAACCGTACCAGGTTGCCTGGGAATATCTGGTGTCGTACACCTGTGTTTATCTTTTTAATAATCCTAAAATATAGTCTTTTTTAAATGTTTAGATTTTGACAAAATGTGTTTATACTGTTGATGATAGTATAAGTAAATAAATTCAAACTGTAACCGAAGTTAATCGAAAGTTTTTCAACTAAACTGCCTTGAAAACAACGGTTCTCGTCCGATCATTGAAGTTAAACAAGTTGTTGTTCAAAGACATGTTTGTTGTTGTATGTTGCTGATGTGGTGACCGTACAAACGTCACTGTACTACGCGGGCGTCCACTTGTGTGCGCGTTTGCTTCTTAGCAACAAAGCGGCCTGAAGCTTTTGTACATGCCGCTATTGTGTTATGCTTCTTTGTACAGTGTTATTGTTTCTTTTATATTGTCTTTTTATTAATTAAAAAACGCCCAACTCAGTAACCGAATGTCTACGACCATACCACGTTGACAACACCGGTTCTCGTCCGATCACCGCAGTTAAACAACGTCGGGCCTGGTTAGTACTTGGATGGGAGACCGCCTGGGAATACCTGGTGTCGTAGACCTATGTTTAACTTTTTTTAAATTATACTAAACAAAGTTTATTTTACCTTTCAATTATGTGTTTCTTGAACAGAAGTGTGTGCAAATACCAAAGTCATGGTTTCAGCAGCTGCTAATTTGAATCCTAGAAAATGTTCTATAATAAATTCCAAAGGTATTAGGTTATAGGATATATGTGTTTGTAGAGATTAAGACAGTAACTATAAGATCTCTATAATCTTGAACCGCAAGTTAACGAATGTCTACGACCATACCACGTTGAAAACACCGGTTCTCGTCCGATCACCGCAGTTAAACAACGTCGGGCCTGGTTAGTACTTGGATGGGAGACCGCCTGGGAATACCTGGTGTCGTAGACCTATGTTTAACTTTTTTAAATTATACTAAACAAAATTTGTTTTACCTTTCAATTATGTTTTTATGACAGTAACAATAAGATCTATCTAAGGTATAATCTTGAACCGCAAGTAACCGAATGTCTACAACCATACCACGTTGAAAACACCGGTTCTCGTCCGATCACCGCAGTTAAACAACGTCGGGCCTGGTTAGTACTTGGATGGGAGACCGCCTGGGAATACCTGGTGTCGTAGACCTATGTTTAACTTTTTTTAAAATTATACTAAACAAAGTTTATTTTACCTTTCAATTATGTTTTTATGACAGTAACTATAAGATCTATCTAAGGTATAATCTTGAACCGCAAGTAACCGAATGTCTACAACCGTACCAGGTTGCCTGGGAATATCTGGTGTCGTACACCTGTGTTTATCTTTTTAATAATCCTAAAATATAGTCTTTTTTAAATGTTTAGATTTTGACAAAATGTGTTTATACTGTTGATGATAGTATAAGTAAATAAATTCAAACTGTAACCGAAGTTAATCGAAAGTTTTTCAACTAAACTGCCTTGAAAACAACGGTTCTCGTCCGATCATTGAAGTTAAACAAGTTGTTGTTCAAAGACATGTTTGTTGTTGTATGTTGCTGCTGTGGTGACCGTACAAACGTCACTGTACTACGCGGGCGTCCACTTGTGTGCGCGTTTGCTTCTTAGCAACAAAGCGGCCTGAAGCTTTTGTACATGCCGCTATTGTGTTATGCTTCTTTGTACAGTGTTATTGTTTCTTTTATATTGTCTTTTTATTAATTAAAAAACGCCCAACTCAGTAACCGAATGTCTACGACCATACCACGTTGAAAACACCGGTTCTCGTCCGATCACCGCAGTTAAACAACGTCGGGCCTGGTTAGTACTTGGATGGGAGACCGCCTGGGAATACCTGGTGTCGTAGACCTATGTTTAACTTTTTTAAAATTATACTAAACAAAGTTTATTTTACCTTTCAATTATGTGTTTCTTGAACAGAAGTGTGTGCAAATACCAAAGTCATGGTTTCAGCAGCTGCTAATTTGAATCCTAGAAAATGTTCTATAATAAATTCCAAAAGTATTAGGTTATAGGATATATGTGTTTGTAGAGATTAAGACAGTGACTATAAGATCTCTATAATCTTGAACCGCAAGTTAACGAATGTCTACAACCATACCACGTTGAAAACACCGGTTCTCGTCCGATCACCGCAGTTAAACAACGTCGGGCCTGGTTTGTACTTGGATGGGAGACCGCCTGGGAATACCTGGTGTCGTAGACCTATGTTTAACTTTTTTAAATTATACTAAACAAAATTTGTTTTACCTTTCAATTATGTTTTTATGACAGTAACAATAAGATCTATCTAAGGTATAATCTTGAACCGCAAGTAACCGAATGTCTACAACCATACCACGTTGAAAACACCGGTTCTCGTCCGATCACCGCAGTTAAACAACGTCGGGCCTGGTTAGTACTTGGATGGGAGACCGCCTGGGAATACCTGGTGTCGTAGACCTATGTTTAACTTTTTTTTAAATTATACTAAACAAAGTTTATTTTACCTTTCAATTATGTTTTTATGACAGTAACTATAAGATCTATCTAAGGTATAATCTTGAACCGCAAGTAACCGAATGTCTACAACCGTACCAGGTTGCCTGGGAATATCTGGTGTCGTACACCTGTGTTTATCTTTTTAATAATCCTAAAATATAGTCTTTTTTAAATGTTTACATTTTGACAAAATGTGTTTATACTGTTGATGATAGTATAAGTAAATAAATTCAAACTGTAACCGAAGTTAATCGAAAGTTTTTCAACTAAACTGCCTTGAAAACAACGGTTCTCGTCCGATCATTGAAGTTAAACAAGTTGTTGTTCAAAGACATGTTTGTTGTTGTATGTTGCTGCTGTGGTGACCGTACAAACGTCACTGTACTACGCGGGCGTCCACTTGTGTGCGCGTTTGCTTCTTAGCAACAAAGCGGCCTGAAGCTTTTGTACATGCCGCTATTGTGTTATGCTTCTTTGTACAGTGTTATTGTTTCTTTTATATTGTCTTTTTATTAATTAAAAAACGCCCAACTCAGTAACCGAATGTCTACGACCATACCACGTTGACAACACCGGTTCTCGTCCGATCACCGCAGTTAAACAACGTCGGGCCTGGTTAGTACTTGGATGGGAGACCGCCTGGGAATACCTGGTGTCGTAGACCTATGTTTAACTTTTTTTAAATTATACTAAACAAAGTTTATTTTACCTTTCAATTATGTGTTTCTTGAACAGAAGTGTGTGCAAATACCAAAGTCATGGTTTCAGCAGCTGCTAATTTGAATCCTAGAAAATGTTCTATAATAAATTCCAAAAGTATTAGGTTATAGGATATATGTGTTTGTAGAGATTAAGACAGTGACTATAAGATCTCTATAATCTTGAACCGCAAGTTAACGAATGTCTACAACCATACCACGTTGAAAACACCGGTTCTCGTCCGATCACCGCAGTTAAACAACGTCGGGCCTGGTTAGTACTTGGATGGGAGACCGCCTGGGAATACCTGGTGTCGTAGACCTATGTTTAACTTTTTTAAATTATACTAAACAAAATTTGTTTTACCTTTCAATTATGTTTTTATGACAGTAACAATAAGATCTATCTAAGGTATAATCTTGAACCGCAAGTAACCGAATGTCTACAACCATACCACGTTGAAAACACCGGTTCTCGTCCGATCACCGCAGTTAAACAACGTCGGGCCTGGTTAGTACTTGGATGGGAGACCGCCTGGGAATACCTGGTGTCGTAGACCTATGTTTAACTTTTTTTAAAATTATACTAAACAAAGTTTATTTTACCTTTCAATTATGTTGTTATGACAGTAACTATAAGATCTATCTAAGGTATAATCTTGAACCGCAAGTAACCGAATGTCTACAACCGTACCAGGTTGCCTGGGAATATCTGGTGTCGTACACCTGTGTTTATCTTTTTAATAATCCTCAAATATAGTCTTTTTTAAATGTTTACATTTTGACAAAATGTGTTTATACTGTTGATGATAGTATAAGTAAATAAATTCAAACTGTAACCGAAGTTAATCGAAAGTTTTTCAACTAAACTGCCTTGAAAACAACGGTTCTCGTCCGATCATTGAAGTTAAACAAGTTGTTGTTCAAAGACATGTTTGTTGTTGTATGTTGCTGCTGTGGTGACCGTACAAACGTCACTGTACTACGCGGGCGTCCACTTGTGTGCGCGTTTGCTTCTTAGCAACAAAGCGGCCTGAAGCTTTTGTACATGCCGCTATTGTGTTATGCTTCTTTGTACAGTGTTATTGTTTCTTTTATATTATCTTTTTATTAATTAAAAAACGCCCAACTCAGTAACCGAATGTCTACGACCATACCACGTTGAAAACACCGGTTCTCGTCCGATCACCGCAGTTAAACAACGTCGGGCCTGGTTAGTACTTGGATGGGAGACCGCCTGGGAATACCTGGTGTCGTAGACCTATGTTTAACTTTTTTTAAATTATACTAAACAAAGTTTATTTTACCTTTCAATTATGTGTTTCTTGAACAGAAGTGTGTGCAAATACCAAAGTCATGGTTTCAGCAGCTGCTAATTTGAATCCTAGAAAATGTTCTATAATAAATTCCAAAAGTATTAGGTTATAGGATATATGTGTTTGTAGAGATTAAGACAGTGACTATAAGATCTCTATAATCTTGAACCGCAAGTTAACGAATGTCTACAACCATACCACGTTGAAAACACCGGTTCTCGTCCGATCACCGCAGTTAAACAACGTCGGGCCTGGTTAGTACTTGGATGGGAGACCGCCTGGGAATACCTGGTGTCGTAGACCTATGTTTAACTTTTTTAAATTATACTAAACAAAATTTGTTTTACCTTTCAATTATGTTTTTATGACAGTAACAATAAGATCTATCTAAGGTATAATCTTGAACCGCAAGTAACCGAATGTCTACAACCATACCACGTTGAAAACACCGGTTCTCGTCCGATCACCGCAGTTAAACAACGTCGGGCCTGGTTAGTACTTGGATGGGAGACCGCCTGGGAATACCTGGTGTCGTAGACCTATGTTTAACTTTTTTAAATTATACTAAACAAAATTTGTTTTACCTTTCAATTATGTTTTTATGACAGTAACAATAAGATCTATCTAAGGTATAATCTTGAACCGCAAGTAACCGAATGTCTACAACCATACCACGTTGAAAACACCGGTTCTCGTCCGATCACCGCAGTTAAACAACGTCGGGCCTGGTTAGTACTTGGATGGGAGACCGCCTGGGAATACCTGGTGTCGTAGACCTATGTTTAACTTTTTTTAAAATTATACTAAACAAAGTTTATTTTACCTTTCAATTATGTTTTTATGACAGTAACTATAAGATCTATCTAAGGTATAATCTTGAACCTCAAGTAACCGAATGTCTACAACCGTACCAGGTTGCCTGGGAATATCTGGTGTCGTACACCTGTGTTTATCTTTTTAATAATCCTAAAATATAGTCTTTTTTAAATGTTTACATTTTGACAAAATGTGTTTATACTGTTGATGATAGTATAAGTAAATAAATTCAAACTGTAACCGAAGTTAATCGAAAGTTTTTCAACTAAACTGCCTTGAAAACAACGGTTCTCGTCCGATCATTGAAGTTAAACAAGTTGTTGTTCAAAGACATGTTTGTTGTTGTATGTTGCTGCTGTGGTGACCGTACAAACGTCACTGTACTACGCGGGCGTCCACTTGTGTGCGCGTTTGCTTCTTAGCAACAAAGCGGCCTGAAGCTTTTGTACATGCCGCTATTGTGTTATGCTTCTTTGTACAGTGTTATTGTTTCTTTTATATTGTCTTTTTATTAATTAAAAAACGCCCAACTCAGTAACCGAATGTCTACGACCATACCACGTTGACAACACCGGTTCTCGTCCGATCACCGCAGTTAAACAACGTCGGGCCTGGTTAGTACTTGGATGGGAGACCGCCTGGGAATACCTGGTGTCGTAGACCTATGTTTAACTTTTTTAAAATTATACTAAACAAAGTTTATTTTACCTTTCAATTATGTGTTTCTTGAACAGAAGTGTGTGCAAATACCAAAGTCATGGTTTCAGCAGCTGCTAATTTGAATCCTAGAAAATGTTCTATAATAAATTCCAAAAGTATTAGGTTATAGGATATATGTGTTTGTAGAGATTAAGACAGTGACTATAAGATCTCTATAATCTTGAACCGCAAGTTAACGAATGTCTACAACCATACCACGTTGAAAACACCGGTTCTCGTCCGATCACCGCAGTTAAACAACGTCGGGCCTGGTTAGTACTTGGATGGGAGACCGCCTGGGAATACCTGGTGTCGTAGACCTATGTTTAACTTTTTTAAATTATACTAAACAAAATTTGTTTTACCTTTCAATTATGTTTTTATGACAGTAACAATAAGATCTATCTAAGGTATAATCTTGAACCGCAAGTAACCGAATGTCTACAACCATACCACGTTGAAAACACCGGTTCTCGTCCGATCACCGCAGTTAAACAACGTCGGGCCTGGTTAGTACTTGGATGGGAGACCGCCTGGGAATACCTGGTGTCGTAGACCTATGTTTAACTTTTTTTAAAATTATACTAAACAAAGTTTATTTTACCTTTCAATTATGTTTTTATGACAGTAACTATAAGATCTATCTAAGGTATAATCTTGAACCGCAAGTAACCGAATGTCTACAACCGTACCAGGTTGCCTGGGAATATCTGGTGTCGTACACCTGTGTTTATCTTTTTAATAATCCTAAAATATAGTCTTTTTTAAATGTTTACATTTTGACAAAATGTGTTTATACTGTTGATGATAGTATAAGTAAATAAATTCAAACTGTAACCGAAGTTAATCGAAAGTTTTTCAACTAAACTGCCTTGAAAACAACGGTTCTCGTCCGATCATTGAAGTTAAACAAGTTGTTGTTCAAAGACATGTTTGTTGTTGTATGTTGCTGCTGTGGTGACCGTACAAACGTCACTGTACTACGCGGGCGTCCACTTGTGTGCGCGTTTGCTTCTTAGCAACAAAGCGGCCTGAAGCTTTTGTACATGCCGCTATTGTGTTATGCTTCTTTGTACAGTGTTATTGTTTCTTTTATATTGTCTTTTTATTAATTAAAAAACGCCCAACTCAGTAACCGAATGTCTACGACCATACCACGTTGACAACACCGGTTCTCGTCCGATCACCGCAGTTAAACAACGTCGGGCCTGGTTAGTACTTGGATGGGAGACCGCCTGGGAATACCTGGTGTCGTAGACCTATGTTTAACTTTTTTTAAATTATACTAAACAAAGTTTATTTTACCTTTCAATTATGTGTTTCTTGAACAGAAGTGTGTGCAAATACCAAAGTCATGGTTTCAGCAGCTGCTAATTTGAATCCTAGAAAATGTTCTATAATAAATTCCAAAAGTATTAGGTTATAGGATATATGTGTTTGTAGAGATTAAGACAGTGACTATAAGATCTCTATAATCTTGAACCGCAAGTTAACGAATGTCTACAACCATACCACGTTGAAAACACCGGTTCTCGTCCGATCACCGCAGTTAAACAACGTCGGGCCTGGTTAGTACTTGGATGGGAGACCGCCTGGGAATACCTGGTGTCGTAGACCTATGTTTAACTTTTTTAAATTATACTAAACAAAATTTGTTTTACCTTTCAATTATGTTTTTATGACAGTAACAATAAGATCTATCTAAGGTATAATCTTGAACCGCAAGTAACCGAATGTCTACAACCATACCACGTTGAAAACACCGGTTCTCGTCCGATCACCGCAGTTAAACAACGTCGGGCCTGGTTAGTACTTGGATGGGAGACCGCCTGGGAATACCTGGTGTCGTAGACCTATGTTTAACTTTTTTTTAAATTATACTAAACAAAGTTTATTTTACCTTTCAATTATGTTGTTATGACAGTAACTATAAGATCTATCTAAGGTATAATCTTGAACCGCAAGTAACCGAATGTCTACAACCGTACCAGGTTGCCTGGGAATATCTGGTGTCGTACACCTGTGTTTATCTTTTTAATAATCCTCAAATATAGTCTTTTTTAAATGTTTACATTTTGACAAAATGTGTTTATACTGTTGATGATAGTATAAGTAAATAAATTCAAACTGTAACCGAAGTTAATCGAAAGTTTTTCAACTAAACTGCCTTGAAAACAACGGTTCTCGTCCGATCATTGAAGTTAAACAAGTTGTTGTTCAAAGACATGTTTGTTGTTGTATGTTGCTGCTGTGGTGACCGTACAAACGTCACTGTACTACGCGGGCGTCCACTTGTGTGCGCGTTTGCTTCTTAGCAACAAAGCGGCCTGAAGCTTTTGTACATGCCGCTATTGTGTTATGCTTCTTTGTACAGTGTTATTGTTTCTTTTATATTATCTTTTTATTAATTAAAAAACGCCCAACTCAGTAACCGAATGTCTACGACCATACCACGTTGAAAACACCGGTTCTTGTCCGATCACCGCAGTTAAACAACGTCGGGCCTGGTTAGTACTTGGATGGGAGACCGCCTGGGAATACCTGGTGTCGTAGACCTATGTTTAACTTTTTTTAAATTATACTAAACAAAGTTTATTTTACCTTTCAATTATGTGTTTCTTGAACAGAAGTGTGTGCAAATACCAAAGTCATGGTTTCAGCAGCTGCTAATTTGAATCCTAGAAAATGTTCTATAATAAATTCCAAAAGTATTAGGTTATAGGATATATGTGTTTGTAGAGATTAAGACAGTGACTATAAGATCTCTATAATCTTGAACCGCAAGTTAACGAATGTCTACAACCATACCACGTTGAAAACACCGGTTCTCGTCCGATCACCGCAGTTAAACAACGTCGGGCCTGGTTAGTACTTGGATGGGAGACCGCCTGGGAATACCTGGTGTCGTAGACCTATGTTTAACTTTTTTAAATTATACTAAACAAAATTTGTTTTACCTTTCAATTATGTTTTTATGACAGTAACAATAAGATCTATCTAAGGTATAATCTTGAACCGCAAGTAACCGAATGTCTACAACCATACCACGTTGAAAACACCGGTTCTCGTCCGATCACCGCAGTTAAACAACGTCGGGCCTGGTTAGTACTTGGATGGGAGACCGCCTGGGAATACCTGGTGTCGTAGACCTATGTTTAACTTTTTTTTAAATTATACTAAACAAAGTTTATTTTACCTTTCAATTATGTTTTTATGACAGTAACTATAAGATCTATCTAAGGTATAATCTTGAACCGCAAGTAACCGAATGTCTACAACCGTACCAGGTTGCCTGGGAATATCTGGTGTCGTACACCTGTGTTTATCTTTTTAATAATCCTAAAATATAGTCTTTTTTAAATGTTTACATTTTGACAAAATGTGTTTATACTGTTGATGATAGTATAAGTAAATAAATTCAAACTGTAACCGAAGTTAATCGAAAGTTTTTCAACTAAACTGCCTTGAAAACAACGGTTCTCGTCCGATCATTGAAGTTAAACAAGTTGTTGTTCAAAGACATGTTTGTTGTTGTATGTTGCTGCTGTGGTGACCGTACAAACGTCACTGTACTACGCGGGCGTCCACTTGTGTGCGCGTTTGCTTCTTAGCAACAAAGCGGCCTGAAGCTTTTGTACATGCCGCTATTGTGTTATGCTTCTTTGTACTACAGTGTTATTGTTTCTTTTATATTGTCTTTTTATTAATTAAAAAACGCCCAACTCAGTAACCGAATGTCTACGACCATACCACGTTGACAACACCGGTTCTCGTCCGATCACCGCAGTTAAACAACGTCGGGCCTGGTTAGTACTTGGATGGGAGACCGCCTGGGAATACCTGGTGTCGTAGACCTATGTTTAACTTTTTTTAAATTATACTAAACAAAGTTTATTTTACCTTTCAATTATGTGTTTCTTGAACAGAAGTGTGTGCAAATACCAAAGTCATGGTTTCAGCAGCTGCTAATTTGAATCCTAGAAAATGTTCTATAATAAATTCCAAAAGTATTAGGTTATAGGATATATGTGTTTGTAGAGATTAAGACAGTGACTATAAGATCTCTATAATCTTGAACCGCAAGTTAACGAATGTCTACAACCATACCACGTTGAAAACACCGGTTCTCGTCCGATCACCGCAGTTAAACAACGTCGGGCCTGGTTAGTACTTGGATGGGAGACCGCCTGGGAATACCTGGTGTCGTAGACCTATGTTTAACTTTTTTAAATTATACTAAACAAAATTTGTTTTACCTTTCAATTATGTTTTTATGACAGTAACAATAAGATCTATCTAAGGTATAATCTTGAACCGCAAGTAACCGAATGTCTACAACCATACCACGTTGAAAACACCGGTTCTCGTCCGATCACCGCAGTTAAACAACGTCGGGCCTGGTTAGTACTTGGATGGGAGACCGCCTGGGAATACCTGGTGTCGTAGACCTATGTTTAACTTTTTTAAATTATACTAAACAAAATTTGTTTTACCTTTCAATTATGTTTTTATGACAGTAACAATAAGATCTATCTAAGGTATAATCTTGAACCGCAAGTAACCGAATGTCTACAACCATACCACGTTGAAAACACCGGTTCTCGTCCGATCACCGCAGTTAAACAACGTCGGGCCTGGTTAGTACTTGGATGGGAGACCGCCTGGGAATACCTGGTGTCGTAGACCTATGTTTAACTTTTTTTTAAATTATACTAAACAAAGTTTATTTTACCTTTCAATTATGTTTTTATGACAGTAACTATAAGATCTATCTAAGGTATAATCTTGGTACCTGGTTAGTACTTGGATGGGAGACCGCCTGGGAATACCTGGTGTCGTAGACCTATGTTTAACTTTTTTAAATTATACTAAACAAAATTTGTTTTACCTTTCAATTATGTTTTTATGACAGTAACAATAAGATCTATCTAAGGTATAATCTTGAACCGCAAGTAACCGAATGTCTACAACCATACCACGTTGAAAACACCGGTTCTCGTCCGATCACCGCAGTTAAACAACGTCGGGCCTGGTTAGTACTTGGATGGGAGACCGCCTGGGAATACCTGGTGTCGTAGACCTATGTTTAACTTTTTTTTAAATTATACTAAACAAAGTTTATTTTACCTTTCAATTATGTTTTTATGACAGTAACTATAAGATCTATCTAAGGTATAATCTTGAACCGCAAGTAACCGAATGTCTACAACCGTACCAGGTTGCCTGGGAATATCTGGTGTCGTACACCTGTGTTTATCTTTTTAATAATCCTAAAATATAGTCTTTTTTAAATGTTTACATTTTGACAAAATGTGTTTATACTGTTGATGATAGTATAAGTAAATAAATTCAAACTGTAACCGAAGTTAATCGAAAGTTTTTCAACTAAACTGCCTTGAAAACAACGGTTCTCGTCCGATCATTGAAGTTAAACAAGTTGTTGTTCAAAGACATGTTTGTTGTTGTATGTTGCTGCTGTGGTGACCGTACAAACGTCACTGTACTACGCGGGCGTCCACTTGTGTGCGCGTTTGCTTCTTAGCAACAAAGCGGCCTGAAGCTTTTGTACATGCCGCTATTGTGTTATGCTTCTTTGTACTACAGTGTTATTGTTTCTTTTATATTGTCTTTTTATTAATTAAAAAACGCCCAACTCAGTAACCGAATGTCTACGACCATACCACGTTGACAACACCGGTTCTCGTCCGATCACCGCAGTTAAACAACGTCGGGCCTGGTTAGTACTTGGATGGGAGACCGCCTGGGAATACCTGGTGTCGTAGACCTATGTTTAACTTTTTTTAAATTATACTAAACAAAGTTTATTTTACCTTTCAATTATGTGTTTCTTGAACAGAAGTGTGTGCAAATACCAAAGTCATGGTTTCAGCAGCTGCTAATTTGAATCCTAGAAAATGTTCTATAATAAATTCCAAAAGTATTAGGTTATAGGATATATGTGTTTGTAGAGATTAAGACAGTGACTATAAGATCTCTATAATCTTGAACCGCAAGTTAACGAATGTCTACAACCATACCACGTTGAAAACACCGGTTCTCGTCCGATCACCGCAGTTAAACAACGTCGGGCCTGGTTAGTACTTGGATGGGAGACCGCCTGGGAATACCTGGTGTCGTAGACCTATGTTTAACTTTTTTAAATTATACTAAACAAAATTTGTTTTACCTTTCAATTATGTTTTTATGACAGTAACAATAAGATCTATCTAAGGTATAATCTTGAACCGCAAGTAACCGAATGTCTACAACCATACCACGTTGAAAACACCGGTTCTCGTCCGATCACCGCAGTTAAACAACGTCGGGCCTGGTTAGTACTTGGATGGGAGACCGCCTGGGAATACCTGGTGTCGTAGACCTATGTTTAACTTTTTTAAATTATACTAAACAAAATTTGTTTTACCTTTCAATTATGTTTTTATGACAGTAACAATAAGATCTATCTAAGGTATAATCTTGAACCGCAAGTAACCGAATGTCTACAACCATACCACGTTGAAAACACCGGTTCTCGTCCGATCACCGCAGTTAAACAACGTCGGGCCTGGTTAGTACTTGGATGGGAGACCGCCTGGGAATACCTGGTGTCGTAGACCTATGTTTAACTTTTTTTAAAATTATACTAAACAAAGTTTATTTTACCTTTCAATTATGTTGTTATGACAGTAACTATAAGATCTATCTAAGGTATAATCTTGAACCGCAAGTAACCGAATGTCTACAACCGTACCAGGTTGCCTGGGAATATCTGGTGTCGTACACCTGTGTTTATCTTTTTAATAATCCTCAAATATAGTCTTTTTTAAATGTTTACATTTTGACAAAATGTGTTTATACTGTTGATGATAGTATAAGTAAATAAATTCAAACTGTAACCGAAGTTAATCGAAAGTTTTTCAACTAAACTGCCTTGAAAACAACGGTTCTCGTCCGATCATTGAAGTTAAACAAGTTGTTGTTCAAAGACATGTTTGTTGTTGTATGTTGCTGCTGTGGTGACCGTACAAACGTCACTGTACTACGCGGGCGTCCACTTGTGTGCGCGTTTGCTTCTTAGCAACAAAGCGGCCTGAAGCTTTTGTACATGCCGCTATTGTGTTATGCTTCTTTGTACAGTGTTATTGTTTCTTTTATATTATCTTTTTATTAATTAAAAAACGCCCAACTCAGTAACCGAATGTCTACGACCATACCACGTTGAAAACACCGGTTCTCGTCCGATCACCGCAGTTAAACAACGTCGGGCCTGGTTAGTACTTGGATGGGAGACCGCCTGGGAATACCTGGTGTCGTAGACCTATGTTTAACTTTTTTTAAATTATACTAAACAAAGTTTATTTTACCTTTCAATTATGTGTTTCTTGAACAGAAGTGTGTGCAAATACCAAAGTCATGGTTTCAGCAGCTGCTAATTTGAATCCTAGAAAATGTTCTATAATAAATTCCAAAAGTATTAGGTTATAGGATATATGTGTTTGTAGAGATTAAGACAGTGACTATAAGATCTCTATAATCTTGAACCGCAAGTTAACGAATGTCTACAACCATACCACGTTGAAAACACCGGTTCTCGTCCGATCACCGCAGTTAAACAACGTCGGGCCTGGTTAGTACTTGGATGGGAGACCGCCTGGGAATACCTGGTGTCGTAGACCTATGTTTAACTTTTTTAAATTATACTAAACAAAATTTGTTTTACCTTTCAATTATGTGTTTCTTGAACAGAAGTGTGTGCAAATACCAAAGTCATGGTTTCAGCAGCTGCTAATTTGAATCCTAGAAAATGTTCTATAATAAATTCCAAAAGTATTAGGTTATAGGATATATGTGTTTGTAGAGATTAAGACAGTGACTATAAGATCTCTATAATCTTGAACCGCAAGTTAGCGAATGTCTACAACCATACCACGTTGAAAACACCGGTTCTCGTCCGATCACCGCAGTTAAACAACGTCGGGCCTGGTTAGTACTTGGATGGGAGACCGCCTGGGAATACCTGGTGTCGTAGACCTATGTTTAACTTTTTTAAATTATACTAAACAAAATTTGTTTTACCTTTCAATTATGTTTTTATGACAGTAACAATAAGATCTATCTAAAGTATAATCTTGAACCGCAAGTAACCGAATGTCTACAACCATACCACGTTGAAAACACCGGTTCTCGTCCGATCACCGCAGTTAAACAACGTCGGGCCTGGTTAGTACTTGGATGGGAGACCGCCTGGGAATACCTGGTGTCGTAGACCTATGTTTAACTTTTTTTTAATTTATACTAAACAAAGTTTATTTTACCTTTCAATTATGTTTTTATGACAGTAACTATAAGATCTATCTAAGGTATAATCTTGGTACCTGGTTAGTACTTGGATGGGAGACCGCCTGGGAATACCTGGTGTCGTAGACCTATGTTTAACTTTTTTAAATTATACTAAACAAAATTTGTTTTACCTTTCAATTATGTTTTTATGACAGTAACAATAAGATCTATCTAAGGTATAATCTTGAACCGCAAGTAACCGAATGTCTACAACCATACCACGTTGAAAACACCGGTTCTCGTCCGATCACCGCAGTTAAACAACGTCGGGCCTGGTTAGTACTTGGATGGGAGACCGCCTGGGAATACCTGGTGTCGTAGACCTATGTTTAACTTTTTTTTAAATTATACTAAACAAAGTTTATTTTACCTTTCAATTATGTTTTTATGACAGTAACTATAAGATCTATCTAAGGTATAATCTTGAACCGCAAGTAACCGAATGTCTACAACCGTACCAGGTTGCCTGGGAATATCTGGTGTCGTACACCTGTGTTTATCTTTTTAATAATCCTAAAATATAGTCTTTTTTAAATGTTTACATTTTGACAAAATGTGTTTATACTGTTGATGATAGTATAAGTAAATAAATTCAAACTGTAACCGAAGTTAATCGAAAGTTTTTCAACTAAACTGCCTTGAAAACAACGGTTCTCGTCCGATCATTGAAGTTAAACAAGTTGTTGTTCAAAGACATGTTTGTTGTTGTATGTTGCTGCTGTGGTGACCGTACAAACGTCACTGTACTACGCGGGCGTCCACTTGTGTGCGCGTTTGCTTCTTAGCAACAAAGCGGCCTGAAGCTTTTGTACATGCCGCTATTGTGTTATGCTTCTTTGTACTACAGTGTTATTGTTTCTTTTATATTGTCTTTTTATTAATTAAAAAACGCCCAACTCAGTAACCGAATGTCTACGACCATACCACGTTGACAACACCGGTTCTCGTCCGATCACCGCAGTTAAACAACGTCGGGCCTGGTTAGTACTTGGATGGGAGACCGCCTGGGAATACCTGGTGTCGTAGACCTATGTTTAACTTTTTTTAAATTATACTAAACAAAGTTTATTTTACCTTTCAATTATGTGTTTCTTGAACAGAAGTGTGTGCAAATACCAAAGTCATGGTTTCAGCAGCTGCTAATTTGAATCCTAGAAAATGTTCTATAATAAATTCCAAAAGTATTAGGTTATAGGATATATGTGTTTGTAGAGATTAAGACAGTGACTATAAGATCTCTATAATCTTGAACCGCAAGTTAACGAATGTCTACAACCATACCACGTTGAAAACACCGGTTCTCGTCCGATCACCGCAGTTAAACAACGTCGGGCCTGGTTAGTACTTGGATGGGAGACCGCCTGGGAATACCTGGTGTCGTAGACCTATGTTTAACTTTTTTAAATTATACTAAACAAAATTTGTTTTACCTTTCAATTATGTTTTTATGACAGTAACAATAAGATCTATCTAAGGTATAATCTTGAACCGCAAGTAACCGAATGTCTACAACCATACCACGTTGAAAACACCGGTTCTCGTCCGATCACCGCAGTTAAACAACGTCGGGCCTGGTTAGTACTTGGATGGGAGACCGCCTGGGAATACCTGGTGTCGTAGACCTATGTTTAACTTTTTTTTAAATTATACTAAACAAAGTTTATTTTACCTTTCAATTATGTTTTTATGACAGTAACTATAAGATCTATCTAAGGTATAATCTTGAACCGCAAGTAACCGAATGTCTACAACCGTACCAGGTTGTCTGGGAATATCTGGTGTCGTACACCTGTGTTTATCTTTTTAATAATCCTAAAATATAGTCTTTTTTAAATGTTTACATTTTGACAAAATGTGTTTATACTGTTGATGATAGTATAAGTAAATAAATTCAAACTGTAACCGAAGTTAATCGAAAGTTTTTCAACTAAACTGCCTTGAAAACAACGGTTCTCGTCCGATCATTGAAGTTAAACAAGTTGTTGTTCAAAGACATGTTTGTTGTTGTATGTTGCTGCTGTGGTGACCGTACAAACGTCACTGTACTACGCGGGCGTCCACTTGTGTGCGCGTTTGCTTCTTAGCAACAAAGCGGCCTGAAGCTTTTGTACATGCCGCTATTGTGTTATGCTTCTTTGTACAGTGTTATTGTTTCTTTTATATTGTCTTTTTATTAATTAAAAAACGCCCAACTCAGTAACCGAATGTCTACGACCATACCACGTTGACAACACCGGTTCTCGTCCGATCACCGCAGTTAAACAACGTCGGGCCTGGTTAGTACTTGGATGGGAGACCGCCTGGGAATACCTGGTGTCGTAGACCTATGTTTAACTTTTTTTAAATTATACTAAACAAAGTTTATTTTTCCTTTCAATTATGTGTTTCTTGAACAGAAGTGTGTGCAAATACCAAAGTCATGGTTTCAGCAGCTGCTAATTTGAATCCTAGAAAATGTTCTATAATAAATTCCAAAAGTATTAGGTTATAGGATATATGTGTTTGTAGAGATTAAGACAGTGACTATAAGATCTCTATAATCTTGAACCGCAAGTTAGCGAATGTCTACAACCATACCACGTTGAAAACACCGGTTCTCGTCCGATCACCGCAGTTAAACAACGTCGGGCCTGGTTAGTACTTGGATGGGAGACCGCCTGGGAATACCTGGTGTCGTAGACCTATGTTTAACTTTTTTCAAATTATACTAAACAAAGTTTATTTTACCTTTCAATTATGTGTTTCTTGAACAGAAGTGTGTGCAAATACCAAAGTCATGGTTTCAGCAGCTGCTAATTTGAATCCTAGAAAATGTTCTATAATAAATTCCAAAAGTATTAGGTTATAGGATATATGTGTTTGTAGAGATTAAGACAGTGACTATAAGATCTCTATAATCTTGAACCGCAAGTTAGCGAATGTCTACAACCATACCACGTTGAAAACACCGGTTCTCGTCCGATCACCGCAGTTAAACAACGTCGGGCCTGGTTAGTACTTGGATGGGAGACCGCCTGGGAATACCTGGTGTCGTAGACCTATGTTTAACTTTTTTAAATTATACTAAACAAAATTTGTTTTACCTTTCAATTATGTTTTTATGACAGTAACAATAAGATCTATCTAAGGTATAATCTTGAACCGCAAGTAACCGAATGTCTACAACCATACCACGTTGAAAACACCGGTTCTCGTCCGATCACCGCAGTTAAACAACGTCGGGCCTGGTTAGTACTTGGATGGGAGACCGCCTGGGAATACCTGGTGTCGTAGACCTATGTTTAACTTTTTTTTAAATTATACTAAACAAAGTTTATTTTACCTTTCAATTATGTGTTTCTTGAACAGAAGTGTGTGCAAATACCAAAGTCATGGTTTCAGCAGCTGCTAATTTGAATCCTAGAAAATGTTCTATAATAAATTCCAAAAGTATTAGGTTATAGGATATATGTGTTTGTAGAGATTAAGACAGTGACTATAAGATCTCTATAATCTTGAACCGCAAGTTAACGAATGTCTACAACCATACCACGTTGAAAACACCGGTTCTCGTCCGATCACCGCAGTTAAACAACGTCGGGCCTGGTTAGTACTTGGATGGGAGACCGCCTGGGAATACCTGGTGTCGTAGACCTATGTTTAACTTTTTTTAAATTATACTAAACAAAGTTTATTTTACCTTTCAATTATGTGTTTCTTGAACAGAAGTGTGTGTAAATACCAAAGTCATGGTTTCAGCAGCTGCTAATTTGAATCCTAGAAAATGTTCTATAATAAATTCCAAAAGTATTAGGTTATAGGATATATGTGTTTGTAGAGATTAAGACAGTGACTATAAGATCTCTATAATCTTGAACCGCAAGTTAGCGAATGTCTACAACCATACCACGTTGAAAACACCGGTTCTCGTCCGATCACCGCAGTTAAACAACGTCGGGCCTGGTTAGTACTTGGATGGGAGACCGCCTGGGAATACCTGGTGTCGTAGACCTATGTTTAACTTTTTTTAAATTATACTAAACAAAGTTTATTTTACCTTTCAATTATGTGTTTCTTGAACAGAAGTGTGTGCAAATACCAAAGTCATGGTTTCAGCAGCTGCTAATTTGAATCCTAGAAAATGTTCTATAATAAATTCCAAAAGTATTAGGTTATAGGATATATGTGTTTGTAGAGATTAAGACAGTGACTATAAGATCTCTATAATCTTGAACCGCAAGTTAGCGAATGTCTACAACCATACCACGTTGAAAACACCGGTTCTCGTCCGATCACCGCAGTTAAACAACGTCGGGCCTGGTTAGTACTTGGATGGGAGACCGCCTGGGAATACCTGGTGTCGTAGACCTATGTTTAACTTTTTTAAATTATACTAAACAAAATTTTTTTTACCTTTCAATTATGTTTTTATGACAGTAACAATAAGATCTATCTAAGGTATAATCTTGAACCGCAAGTAACCGAATGTCTACAACCATACCACGTTGAAAACACCGGTGCTCGTCCGATTACCGCAGTTAAACAACGTCGGGCCTGGTTAGTACTTGGATGGGAGACCGCCTGGGAATACCTGGTGTCGTAGACCTATGTTTAACTTTTTTTTAAATTATACTAAACAAAGTTTATTTTACCTTTCAATTATGTTGTTATGACAGTAACTATAAGATCTATCTAAGGTATAATCTTGAACCGCAAGTAACCGAATGTCTACAATCGTACCAGGTTGCCTGGGAATATCTGGTGTCGTACACCTGTGTTTATCTTTTTAATAATCCTCAAATATAGTCTTTTTTAAATGTTTACATTTTGACAAAATGTGTTTATACTGTTGATGATAGTATAAGTAAATAAATTCAAACTGTAACCGAAGTTAATCGAAAGTTTTTCAACTAAACTGCCTTGAAAACAACGGTTCTCGTCCGATCATTGAAGTTAAACAAGTTGTTGTTCAAAGACATGTTTGTTGTTGTATGTTGCTGCTGTGGTGACCGTACAAACGTCACTGTACTACGCGGGCGTCCACTTGTGTGCGCGTTTGCTTCTTAGCAACAAAGCGGCCTGAAGCTTTTGTACATGCCGCTATTGTGTTATGCTTCTTTGTACAGTGTTATTGTTTCTTTTATATTATCTTTTTATTAATTAAAAAACGCCCAACTCAGTAACCGAATGTCTACGACCATACCACGTTGAAAACACCGGTTCTCGTCCGATCACCGCAGTTAAACAACGTCGGGCCTGGTTAGTACTTGGATGGGAGACCGCCTGGGAATACCTGGTGTCGTAGACCTATGTTTAACTTTTTTTAAATTATACTAAACAAAGTTTATTTTACCTTTCAATTATGTGTTTCTTGAACAGAAGTGTGTGCAAATACCAAAGTCATGGTTTCAGCAGCTGCTAATTTGAATCCTAGAAAATGTTCTATAATAAATTCCAAAAGTATTAGGTTATAGGATATATGTGTTTGTAGAGATTAAGACAGTGACTATAAGATCTCTATAATCTTGAACCGCAAGTTAACGAATGTCTACAACCATACCACGTTGAAAACACCGGTTCTCGTCCGATCACCGCAGTTAAACAACGTCGGGCCTGGTTAGTACTTGGATGGGAGACCGCCTGGGAATACCTGGTGTCGTAGACCTATGTTTAACTTTTTTTAAATTATACTAAACAAAGTTTATTTTACCTTTCAATTATGTGTTTCTTGAACAGAAGTGTGTGCAAATACCAAAGTCATGGTTTCAGCAGCTGCTAATTTGAATCCTAGAAAATGTTCTATAATAAATTCCAAAAGTATTAGGTTATAGGATATATGTGTTTGTAGAGATTAAGACAGTGACTATAAGATCTCTATAATCTTGAACCGCAAGTTAGCGAATGTCTACAACCATACCACGTTGAAAACACCGGTTCTCGTCCGATCACCGCAGTTAAACAACGTCGGGCCTGGTTAGTACTTGGATGGGAGACCGCCTGGGAATACCTGGTGTCGTAGACCTATGTTTAACTTTTTTAAATTATACTAAACAAAATTTGTTTTACCTTTCAATTATGTTTTTATGACAGTAACAATAAGATCTATCTAAGGTATAATCTTGAACCGCAAGTAACCGAATGTCTACAACCATACCACGTTGAAAACACCGGTTCTCGTCCGATCACCGCAGTTAAACAACGTCGGGCCTGGTTAGTACTTGGATGGGAGACCGCCTGGGAATACCTGGTGTCGTAGACCTATGTTTAACTTTTTTAAAAATTATACTAAACAAAGTTTATTTTACCTTTCAATTATGTTGTTATGACAGTAACTATAAGATCTATCTAAGGTATAATCTTGAACCGCAAGTAACCGAATGTCTACAACCGTACCAGGTTGCCTGGGAATATCTGGTGTCGTACACCTGTGTTTATCTTTTTAATAATCCTCAAATATAGTCTTTTTTAAATGTTTACATTTTGACAAAATGTGTTTATACTGTTGATGATAGTATAAGTAAATAAATTCAAACTGTAACCGAAGTTAATCGAAAGTTTTTCAACTAAACTGCCTTGAAAACAACGGTTCTCGTCCGATCATTGAAGTTAAACAAGTTGTTGTTCAAAGACATGTTTGTTGTTGTATGTTGCTGCTGTGGTGACCGTACAAACGTCACTGTACTACGCGGGCGTCCACTTGTGTGCGCGTTTGCTTCTTAGCAACAAAGCGGCCTGAAGCTTTTGTACATGCCGCTATTGTGTTATGCTTCTTTGTACAGTGTTATTGTTTCTTTTATATTATCTTTTTATTAATTAAAAAACGCCCAACTCAGTAACCGAATGTCTACGACCATACCACGTTGAAAACACCGGTTCTCGTCCGATCACCGCAGTTAAACAACGTCGGGCCTGGTTAGTACTTGGATGGGAGACCGCCTGGGAATAACTGGTGTCGTAGACCTATGTTTAACTTTTTTTAAATTATACTAAACAAAGTTTATTTTACCTTTCAATTATGTGTTTCTTGAACAGAAGTGTGTGCAAATACCAAAGTCATGGTTTCAGCAGCTGCTAATTTGAATCCTAGAAAATGTTCTATAATAAATTCCAAAAGTATTAGGTTATAGGATATATGTGTTTGTAGAGATTAAGACAGTGACTATAAGATCTCTATAATCTTGAACCGCAAGTTAACGAATGTCTACAACCATACCACGTTGAAAACACCGGTTCTCGTCCGATCACCGCAGTTAAACAACGTCGGGCCTGGTTAGTACTTGGATGGGAGACCGCCTGGGAATACCTGGTGTCGTAGACCTATGTTTAACTTTTTTAAATTATACTAAACAAAATTTGTTTTACCTTTCAATTATGTTTTTATGACAGTAACAATAAGATCTATCTAAGGTATAATCTTGAACCGCAAGTAACCGAATGTCTACAACCATACCACGTTGAAAACACCGGTTCTCGTCCGATCACCGCAGTTAAACAACGTCGGGCCTGGTTAGTACTTGGATGGGAGACCGCCTGGGAATACCTGGTGTCGTAGACCTATGTTTAACTTTTTTTTAAATTATACTAAACAAAGTTTATTTTACCTTTCAATTATGTTTTTATGACAGTAACTATAAGATCTATCTAAGGTATAATCTTGAACCGCAAGTAACCGAATGTCTACAACCGTACCAGGTTGCCTGGGAATATCTGGTGTCGTACACCTGTGTTTATCTTTTTAATAATCCTAAAATATAGTCTTTTTTAAATGTTTAGATTTTGACAAAATGTGTTTATACTGTTGATGATAGTATAAGTAAATAAATTCAAACTGTAACCGAAGTTAATCGAAAGTTTTTCAACTAAACTGCCTTGAAAACAACGGTTCTCGTCCGATCATTGAAGTTAAACAAGTTGTTGTTCAAAGACATGTTTGTTGTTGTATGTTGCTGCTGTGGTGACCGTACAAACGTCACTGTACTACGCGGGCGTCCACTTGTGTGCGCGTTTGCTTCTTAGCAACAAAGCGGCCTGAAGCTTTTGTACATGCCGCTATTGTGTTATGCTTCTTTGTACAGTGTTATTGTTTCTTTTATATTGTCTTTTTATTAATTAAAAAACGCCCAACTCAGTAACCGAATGTCTACGACCATACCACGTTGACAACACCGGTTCTCGTCCGATCACCGCAGTTAAACAACGTCGGGCCTGGTTAGTACTTGGATGGGAGACCGCCTGGGAATACCTGGTGTCGTAGACCTATGTTTAACTTTTTTTAAATTATACTAAACAAAGTTTATTTTTCCTTTCAATTATGTGTTTCTTGAACAGAAGTGTGTGCAAATACCAAAGTCATGGTTTCAGCAGCTGCTAATTTGAATCCTAGAAAATGTTCTATAATAAATTCCAAAAGTATTAGGTTATAGGATATATGTGTTTGTAGAGATTAAGACAGTGACTATAAGATCTCTATAATCTTGAACCGCAAGTTAGCGAATGTCTACAACCATACCACGTTGAAAACACCGGTTCTCGTCCGATCACCGCAGTTAAACAACGTCGGGCCTGGTTAGTACTTGGATGGGAGACCGCCTGGGAATACCTGGTGTCGTAGACCTATGTTTAACTTTTTTCAAATTATACTAAACAAAGTTTATTTTACCTTTCAATTATGTGTTTCTTGAACAGAAGTGTGTGCAAATACCAAAGTCATGGTTTCAGCAGCTGCTAATTTGAATCCTAGAAAATGTTCTATAATAAATTCCAAAAGTATTAGGTTATAGGATATATGTGTTTGTAGAGATTAAGACAGTGACTATAAGATCTCTATAATCTTGAACCGCAAGTTAGCGAATGTCTACAACCATACCACGTTGAAAACACCGGTTCTCGTCCGATCACCGCAGTTAAACAACGTCGGGCCTGGTTAGTACTTGGATGGGAGACCGCCTGGGAATACCTGGTGTCGTAGACCTATGTTTAACTTTTTTAAATTATACTAAACAAAATTTGTTTTACCTTTCAATTATGTTTTTATGACAGTAACAATAAGATCTATCTAAAGTATAATCTTGAACCGCAAGTAACCGAATGTCTACAACCATACCACGTTGAAAACACCGGTTCTCGTCCGATCACCGCAGTTAAACAACGTCGGGCCTGGTTAGTACTTGGATGGGAGACCGCCTGGGAATACCTGGTGTCGTAGACCTATGTTTAACTTTTTTTTTAATTATACTAAACAAAGTTTATTTTACCTTTCAATTATGTTTTTATGACAGTAACTATAAAATCTATCTAAGGTATAATCTTGAACCGCAAGTAACCGAATGTCTACAACCGTACCAGGTTGCCTGGGAATATCTGGTGTCGTACACCTGTGTTTATCTTTTTAATAATCCTAAAATATAGTCTTTTTTAAATGTTTACATTTTGACAAAATGTGTTTATACTGTTGATGATAGTATAAGTAAATAAATTCAAACTGTAACCGAAGTTAATCGAAAGTTTTTCAACTAAACTGCCTTGAAAACAACGGTTCTCGTCCGATCATTGAAGTTAAACAAGTTGTTGTTCAAAGACATGTTTGTTGTTGTATGTTGCTGCTGTGGTGACCGTACAAACGTCACTGTACTACGCGGGCGTCCACTTCTGTGCGCGTTTGCTTCTTAGCAACAAAGCGGCCTGAAGCTTTTGTACATGCCGCTATTGTGTTATGCTTCTTTGTACAGTGTTATTGTTTCTTTTATATTGTCTTTTTATTAATTAAAAAACGCCCAACTCAGTAACCGAATGTCTACGACCATACCACGTTGAAAACACCGGTTCTCGTCCGATCACCGCAGTTAAACAACGTCGGGCCTGGTTAGTACTTGGATGGGAGACCGCCTGGGAATACCTGGTGTCGTAGACCTATGTTTAACTTTTTTTAAATTATACTAAACAAAGTTTATTTTACCTTTCAATTATGTGTTTCTTGAACAGAAGTGTGTGCAAATACCAAAGTCATGGTTTCAGCAGCTGCTAATTTGAATCCTAGAAAATGTTCTATAATAAATTCCAAAAGTATTAGGTTATAGGATATATGTGTTTGTAGAGATTAAGACAGTGACTATAAGATCTCTATAATCTTGAACCGCAAGTTAACGAATGTCTACAACCATACCACGTTGAAAACACCGGTTCTCGTCCGATCACCGCAGTTAAACAACGTCGGGCCTGGTTAGTACTTGGATGGGAGACCGCCTGGGAATACCTGGTGTCGTAGACCTATGTTTAACTTTTTTTAAATTATACTAAACAAAGTTTATTTTACCTTTCAATTATGTGTTTCTTGAACAGAAGTGTGTGCAAATACCAAAGTCATGGTTTCAGCAGCTGCTAATTTGAATCCTAGAAAATGTTCTATAATAAATTCCAAAAGTATTAGGTTATAGGATATATGTGTTTGTAGAGATTAAGACAGTGACTATAAGATCTCTATAATCTTGAACCGCAAGTTAGCGAATGTCTACAACCATACCACGTTGAAAACACCGGTTCTCGTCCGATCACCGCAGTTAAACAACGTCGGGCCTGGTTAGTACTTGGATGGGAGACCGCCTGGGAATACCTGGTGTCGTAGACCTATGTTTAACTTTTTTAAATTATACTAAACAAAATTTGTTTTACCTTTCAATTATGTTTTTATGACAGTAACAATAAGATCTATCTAAGGTATAATCTTGAACCGCAAGTAACCGAATGTCTACAACCGTACCAGGTTGCCTGGGAATATCTGGTGTCGTACACCTGTGTTTATCTTTTTAATAATCCTAAAATATAGTCTTTTTTAAATGTTTACATTTTGACAAAATGTGTTTATACTGTTGATGATAGTATAAGTAAATAAATTCAAACTGTAACCGAAGTTAATCGAAAGTTTTTCAACTAAACTGCCTTGAAAACAATGGTTCTCGTCCGATCATTGAAGTTAAACAAGTTGTTGTTCAAAGACATGTTTGTTGTTGTATGTTGCTGCTGTGGTGACCGTACAAACGTCACTGTACTACGCGGGCGTCCACTTGTGTGCGCGTTTGCTTCTTAGCAACAAAGCGGCCTGAAGCTTTTGTACATGCCGCTATTGTGTTATGCTTCTTTGTACAGTGTTATTGTTTCTTTTATATTGTCTTTTTATTAATTAAAAAACGCCCAACTCAGTAACCGAA
The DNA here is from genome assembly GCF_963402885.1 of Antedon bifida. NCBI lineage: Eukaryota > Metazoa > Echinodermata > Crinoidea > Comatulida > Antedonidae > Antedon > Antedon bifida. The sequence continues at coordinate 8,727,941 of NC_136231.1, forward strand.
TGTCTACGACCATACCACGTTGAAAACACCGGTTCTCGTCCGATCACCGCAGTTAAACAACGTCGGGCCTGGTTAGTACTTGGATGGGAGACCGCCTGGGAATACCTGGTGTCGTAGACCTATGTTTAACTTTTTTTAAATTATACTAAACAAAGTTTATTTTACCTTTCAATTATGTGTTTCTTGAACAGAAGTGTGTGCAAATACCAAAGTCATGGTTTCAGCAGCTGCTAATTTGAATCCTAGAAAATGTTCTATAATAAATTCCAAAAGTATTAGGTTATAGGATATATGTGTTTGTAGAGATTAAGACAGTGACTATAAGATCTCTATAATCTTGAACCGCAAGTTAACGAATGTCTACAACCATACCACGTTGAAAACACCGGTTCTCGTCCGATCACCGCAGTTAAACAACGTCGGGCCTGGTTAGTACTTGGATGGGAGACCGCCTGGGAATACCTGGTGTCGTAGACCTATGTTTAACTTTTTTAAATTATACTAAACAAAATTTGTTTTACCTTTCAATTATGTTTTTATGACAGTAACAATAAGATCTATCTAAGGTATAATCTTGAACCGCAAGTAACCAAATGTCTACAACCATACCACGTTGACAACACCGGTTCTCGTCCGATCACCGCAGTTAAACAACGTCGGGCCTGGTTAGTACTTGGATGGGAGACCGCCTGGGAATACCTGGTGTCGTAGACCTATGTTTAACTTTTTTTAAATTATACTAAACAAAGTTTATTTTACCTTTCAATTATGTGTTTCTTGAACAGAAGTGTGTGCAAATACCAAAGTCATGGTTTCAGCAGCTGCTAATTTGAATCCTAGAAAATGTTCTATAATAAATTCCAAAAGTATTAGGTTATAGGATATATGTGTTTGTAGAGATTAAGACAGTGACTATAAGATCTCTATAATCTTGAACCGCAAGTTAGCGAATGTCTACAACCATACCACGTTGAAAACACCGGTTCTCGTCCGATCACCGCAGTTAATCAACGTCGGGCCTGGTTAGTACTTGGATGGGAGACCGCCTGGGAATACCTGGTGTCGTAGACCTATGTTTAACTTTTTTAAATTATACTAAACAAAATTTGTTTTACCTTTCAATTATGTTTTTATGACAGTAACAATAAGATCTATCTAAGGTATAATCTTGAACCGCAAGTAACCGAATGTCTACAACCATACCACGTTGAAAACACCGGTTCTCGTCCGATCACCGCAGTTAAACAACGTCGGGCCTGGTTAGTACTTGGATGGGAGACCGCCTGGGAATACCTGGTGTCGTAGACCTATGTTTAACTTTTTTTAAATTATACTAAACAAAGTTTATTTTACCTTTCAATTATGTGTTTCTTGAACAGAAGTGTGTGTAAATACCAAAGTCATGGTTTCAGCAGCTGCTAATTTGAATCCTAGAAAATGTTCTATAATAAATTCCAAAAGTATTAGGTTATAGGATATATGTGTTTGTAGAGATTAAGACAGTGACTATAAGATCTCTATAATCTTGAACCGCAAGTTAGCGAATGTCTACAACCATACCACGTTGAAAACACCGGTTCTCGTCCGATCACCGCAGTTAAACAACGTCGGGCCTGGTTAGTACTTGGATGGGAGACCGCCTGGGAATACCTGGTGTCGTAGACCTATGTTTAACTTTTTTTAAATTATACTAAACAAAGTTTATTTTACCTTTCAATTATGTGTTTCTTGAACAGAAGTGTGTGCAAATACCAAAGTCATGGTTTCAGCAGCTGCTAATTTGAATCCTAGAAAATGTTCTATAATAAATTCCAAAAGTATTAGGTTATAGGATATATGTGTTTGTAGAGATTAAGACAGTGACTATAAGATCTCTATAATCTTGAACCGCAAGTTAGCGAATGTCTACAACCATACCACGTTGAAAACACCGGTTCTCGTCCGATCACCGCAGTTAAACAACGTCGGGCCTGGTTAGTACTTGGATGGGAGACCGCCTGGGAATACCTGGTGTCGTAGACCTATGTTTAACTTTTTTAAATTATACTAAACAAAATTTTTTTTACCTTTCAATTATGTTTTTATGACAGTAACAATAAGATCTATCTAAGGTATAATCTTGAACCGCAAGTAACCGAATGTCTACAACCATACCACGTTGAAAACACCGGTGCTCGTCCGATTACCGCAGTTAAACAACGTCGGGCCTGGTTAGTACTTGGATGGGAGACCGCCTGGGAATACCTGGTGTCGTAGACCTATGTTTAACTTTTTTTTAAATTATACTAAACAAAGTTTATTTTACCTTTCAATTATGTTGTTATGACAGTAACTATAAGATCTATCTAAGGTATAATCTTGAACCGCAAGTAACCGAATGTCTACAATCGTACCAGGTTGCCTGGGAATATCTGGTGTCGTACACCTGTGTTTATCTTTTTAATAATCCTCAAATATAGTCTTTTTTAAATGTTTACATTTTGACAAAATGTGTTTATACTGTTGATGATAGTATAAGTAAATAAATTCAAACTGTAACCGAAGTTAATCGAAAGTTTTTCAACTAAACTGCCTTGAAAACAACGGTTCTCGTCCGATCATTGAAGTTAAACAAGTTGTTGTTCAAAGACATGTTTGTTGTTGTATGTTGCTGCTGTGGTGACCGTACAAACGTCACTGTACTACGCGGGCGTCCACTTGTGTGCGCGTTTGCTTCTTAGCAACAAAGCGGCCTGAAGCTTTTGTACATGCCGCTATTGTGTTATGCTTCTTTGTACAGTGTTATTGTTTCTTTTATATTATCTTTTTATTAATTAAAAAACGCCCAACTCAGTAACCGAATGTCTACGACCATACCACGTTGAAAACACCGGTTCTCGTCCGATCACCGCAGTTAAACAACGTCGGGCCTGGTTAGTACTTGGATGGGAGACCGCCTGGGAATACCTGGTGTCGTAGACCTATGTTTAACTTTTTTTAAATTATACTAAACAAAGTTTATTTTACCTTTCAATTATGTGTTTCTTGAACAGAAGTGTGTGCAAATACCAAAGTCATGGTTTCAGCAGCTGCTAATTTGAATCCTAGAAAATGTTCTATAATAAATTCCAAAAGTATTAGGTTATAGGATATATGTGTTTGTAGAGATTAAGACAGTGACTATAAGATCTCTATAATCTTGAACCGCAAGTTAACGAATGTCTACAACCATACCACGTTGAAAACACCGGTTCTCGTCCGATCACCGCAGTTAAACAACGTCGGGCCTGGTTAGTACTTGGATGGGAGACCGCCTGGGAATACCTGGTGTCGTAGACCTATGTTTAACTTTTTTTAAATTATACTAAACAAAGTTTATTTTACCTTTCAATTATGTGTTTCTTGAACAGAAGTGTGTGCAAATACCAAAGTCATGGTTTCAGCAGCTGCTAATTTGAATCCTAGAAAATGTTCTATAATAAATTCCAAAAGTATTAGGTTATAGGATATATGTGTTTGTAGAGATTAAGACAGTGACTATAAGATCTCTATAATCTTGAACCGCAAGTTAGCGAATGTCTACAACCATACCACGTTGAAAACACCGGTTCTCGTCCGATCACCGCAGTTAAACAACGTCGGGCCTGGTTAGTACTTGGATGGGAGACCGCCTGGGAATACCTGGTGTCGTAGACCTATGTTTAACTTTTTTAAATTATACTAAACAAAATTTGTTTTACCTTTCAATTATGTTTTTATGACAGTAACAATAAGATCTATCTAAGGTATAATCTTGAACCGCAAGTAACCGAATGTCTACAACCATACCACGTTGAAAACACCGGTTCTCGTCCGATCACCGCAGTTAAACAACGTCGGGCCTGGTTAGTACTTGGATGGGAGACCGCCTGGGAATACCTGGTGTCGTAGACCTATGTTTAACTTTTTTAAAAATTATACTAAACAAAGTTTATTTTACCTTTCAATTATGTTGTTATGACAGTAACTATAAGATCTATCTAAGGTATAATCTTGAACCGCAAGTAACCGAATGTCTACAACCGTACCAGGTTGCCTGGGAATATCTGGTGTCGTACACCTGTGTTTATCTTTTTAATAATCCTCAAATATAGTCTTTTTTAAATGTTTACATTTTGACAAAATGTGTTTATACTGTTGATGATAGTATAAGTAAATAAATTCAAACTGTAACCGAAGTTAATCGAAAGTTTTTCAACTAAACTGCCTTGAAAACAACGGTTCTCGTCCGATCATTGAAGTTAAACAAGTTGTTGTTCAAAGACATGTTTGTTGTTGTATGTTGCTGCTGTGGTGACCGTACAAACGTCACTGTACTACGCGGGCGTCCACTTGTGTGCGCGTTTGCTTCTTAGCAACAAAGCGGCCTGAAGCTTTTGTACATGCCGCTATTGTGTTATGCTTCTTTGTACAGTGTTATTGTTTCTTTTATATTATCTTTTTATTAATTAAAAAACGCCCAACTCAGTAACCGAATGTCTACGACCATACCACGTTGAAAACACCGGTTCTCGTCCGATCACCGCAGTTAAACAACGTCGGGCCTGGTTAGTACTTGGATGGGAGACCGCCTGGGAATAACTGGTGTCGTAGACCTATGTTTAACTTTTTTTAAATTATACTAAACAAAGTTTATTTTACCTTTCAATTATGTGTTTCTTGAACAGAAGTGTGTGCAAATACCAAAGTCATGGTTTCAGCAGCTGCTAATTTGAATCCTAGAAAATGTTCTATAATAAATTCCAAAAGTATTAGGTTATAGGATATATGTGTTTGTAGAGATTAAGACAGTGACTATAAGATCTCTATAATCTTGAACCGCAAGTTAACGAATGTCTACAACCATACCACGTTGAAAACACCGGTTCTCGTCCGATCACCGCAGTTAAACAACGTCGGGCCTGGTTAGTACTTGGATGGGAGACCGCCTGGGAATACCTGGTGTCGTAGACCTATGTTTAACTTTTTTAAATTATACTAAACAAAATTTGTTTTACCTTTCAATTATGTTTTTATGACAGTAACAATAAGATCTATCTAAGGTATAATCTTGAACCGCAAGTAACCGAATGTCTACAACCATACCACGTTGAAAACACCGGTTCTCGTCCGATCACCGCAGTTAAACAACGTCGGGCCTGGTTAGTACTTGGATGGGAGACCGCCTGGGAATACCTGGTGTCGTAGACCTATGTTTAACTTTTTTTTAAATTATACTAAACAAAGTTTATTTTACCTTTCAATTATGTTTTTATGACAGTAACTATAAGATCTATCTAAGGTATAATCTTGAACCGCAAGTAACCGAATGTCTACAACCGTACCAGGTTGCCTGGGAATATCTGGTGTCGTACACCTGTGTTTATCTTTTTAATAATCCTAAAATATAGTCTTTTTTAAATGTTTAGATTTTGACAAAATGTGTTTATACTGTTGATGATAGTATAAGTAAATAAATTCAAACTGTAACCGAAGTTAATCGAAAGTTTTTCAACTAAACTGCCTTGAAAACAACGGTTCTCGTCCGATCATTGAAGTTAAACAAGTTGTTGTTCAAAGACATGTTTGTTGTTGTATGTTGCTGCTGTGGTGACCGTACAAACGTCACTGTACTACGCGGGCGTCCACTTGTGTGCGCGTTTGCTTCTTAGCAACAAAGCGGCCTGAAGCTTTTGTACATGCCGCTATTGTGTTATGCTTCTTTGTACAGTGTTATTGTTTCTTTTATATTGTCTTTTTATTAATTAAAAAACGCCCAACTCAGTAACCGAATGTCTACGACCATACCACGTTGACAACACCGGTTCTCGTCCGATCACCGCAGTTAAACAACGTCGGGCCTGGTTAGTACTTGGATGGGAGACCGCCTGGGAATACCTGGTGTCGTAGACCTATGTTTAACTTTTTTTAAATTATACTAAACAAAGTTTATTTTTCCTTTCAATTATGTGTTTCTTGAACAGAAGTGTGTGCAAATACCAAAGTCATGGTTTCAGCAGCTGCTAATTTGAATCCTAGAAAATGTTCTATAATAAATTCCAAAAGTATTAGGTTATAGGATATATGTGTTTGTAGAGATTAAGACAGTGACTATAAGATCTCTATAATCTTGAACCGCAAGTTAGCGAATGTCTACAACCATACCACGTTGAAAACACCGGTTCTCGTCCGATCACCGCAGTTAAACAACGTCGGGCCTGGTTAGTACTTGGATGGGAGACCGCCTGGGAATACCTGGTGTCGTAGACCTATGTTTAACTTTTTTCAAATTATACTAAACAAAGTTTATTTTACCTTTCAATTATGTGTTTCTTGAACAGAAGTGTGTGCAAATACCAAAGTCATGGTTTCAGCAGCTGCTAATTTGAATCCTAGAAAATGTTCTATAATAAATTCCAAAAGTATTAGGTTATAGGATATATGTGTTTGTAGAGATTAAGACAGTGACTATAAGATCTCTATAATCTTGAACCGCAAGTTAGCGAATGTCTACAACCATACCACGTTGAAAACACCGGTTCTCGTCCGATCACCGCAGTTAAACAACGTCGGGCCTGGTTAGTACTTGGATGGGAGACCGCCTGGGAATACCTGGTGTCGTAGACCTATGTTTAACTTTTTTAAATTATACTAAACAAAATTTGTTTTACCTTTCAATTATGTTTTTATGACAGTAACAATAAGATCTATCTAAAGTATAATCTTGAACCGCAAGTAACCGAATGTCTACAACCATACCACGTTGAAAACACCGGTTCTCGTCCGATCACCGCAGTTAAACAACGTCGGGCCTGGTTAGTACTTGGATGGGAGACCGCCTGGGAATACCTGGTGTCGTAGACCTATGTTTAACTTTTTTTTTAATTATACTAAACAAAGTTTATTTTACCTTTCAATTATGTTTTTATGACAGTAACTATAAAATCTATCTAAGGTATAATCTTGAACCGCAAGTAACCGAATGTCTACAACCGTACCAGGTTGCCTGGGAATATCTGGTGTCGTACACCTGTGTTTATCTTTTTAATAATCCTAAAATATAGTCTTTTTTAAATGTTTACATTTTGACAAAATGTGTTTATACTGTTGATGATAGTATAAGTAAATAAATTCAAACTGTAACCGAAGTTAATCGAAAGTTTTTCAACTAAACTGCCTTGAAAACAACGGTTCTCGTCCGATCATTGAAGTTAAACAAGTTGTTGTTCAAAGACATGTTTGTTGTTGTATGTTGCTGCTGTGGTGACCGTACAAACGTCACTGTACTACGCGGGCGTCCACTTCTGTGCGCGTTTGCTTCTTAGCAACAAAGCGGCCTGAAGCTTTTGTACATGCCGCTATTGTGTTATGCTTCTTTGTACAGTGTTATTGTTTCTTTTATATTGTCTTTTTATTAATTAAAAAACGCCCAACTCAGTAACCGAATGTCTACGACCATACCACGTTGAAAACACCGGTTCTCGTCCGATCACCGCAGTTAAACAACGTCGGGCCTGGTTAGTACTTGGATGGGAGACCGCCTGGGAATACCTGGTGTCGTAGACCTATGTTTAACTTTTTTTAAATTATACTAAACAAAGTTTATTTTACCTTTCAATTATGTGTTTCTTGAACAGAAGTGTGTGCAAATACCAAAGTCATGGTTTCAGCAGCTGCTAATTTGAATCCTAGAAAATGTTCTATAATAAATTCCAAAAGTATTAGGTTATAGGATATATGTGTTTGTAGAGATTAAGACAGTGACTATAAGATCTCTATAATCTTGAACCGCAAGTTAACGAATGTCTACAACCATACCACGTTGAAAACACCGGTTCTCGTCCGATCACCGCAGTTAAACAACGTCGGGCCTGGTTAGTACTTGGATGGGAGACCGCCTGGGAATACCTGGTGTCGTAGACCTATGTTTAACTTTTTTTAAATTATACTAAACAAAGTTTATTTTACCTTTCAATTATGTGTTTCTTGAACAGAAGTGTGTGCAAATACCAAAGTCATGGTTTCAGCAGCTGCTAATTTGAATCCTAGAAAATGTTCTATAATAAATTCCAAAAGTATTAGGTTATAGGATATATGTGTTTGTAGAGATTAAGACAGTGACTATAAGATCTCTATAATCTTGAACCGCAAGTTAGCGAATGTCTACAACCATACCACGTTGAAAACACCGGTTCTCGTCCGATCACCGCAGTTAAACAACGTCGGGCCTGGTTAGTACTTGGATGGGAGACCGCCTGGGAATACCTGGTGTCGTAGACCTATGTTTAACTTTTTTAAATTATACTAAACAAAATTTGTTTTACCTTTCAATTATGTTTTTATGACAGTAACAATAAGATCTATCTAAGGTATAATCTTGAACCGCAAGTAACCGAATGTCTACAACCGTACCAGGTTGCCTGGGAATATCTGGTGTCGTACACCTGTGTTTATCTTTTTAATAATCCTAAAATATAGTCTTTTTTAAATGTTTACATTTTGACAAAATGTGTTTATACTGTTGATGATAGTATAAGTAAATAAATTCAAACTGTAACCGAAGTTAATCGAAAGTTTTTCAACTAAACTGCCTTGAAAACAATGGTTCTCGTCCGATCATTGAAGTTAAACAAGTTGTTGTTCAAAGACATGTTTGTTGTTGTATGTTGCTGCTGTGGTGACCGTACAAACGTCACTGTACTACGCGGGCGTCCACTTGTGTGCGCGTTTGCTTCTTAGCAACAAAGCGGCCTGAAGCTTTTGTACATGCCGCTATTGTGTTATGCTTCTTTGTACAGTGTTATTGTTTCTTTTATATTGTCTTTTTATTAATTAAAAAACGCCCAACTCAGTAACCGAATGTCTACGACCATACCACGTTGAAAACACCGGTTCTCGTCCGATCACCGCAGTTAAACAACGTCGGGCCTGGTTAGTACTTGGATGGGAGACCGCCTGGGAATACCTGGTGTCGTAGACCTATGTTTAACTTTTTTTAAATTATACTAAACAAAGTTTATTTTACCTTTCAATTATGTGTTTCTTGAACAGAAGTGTGTGCAAATACCAAAGTCATGGTTTCAGCAGCTGCTAATTTGAATCCTAGAAAATGTTCTATAATAAATTCCAAAAGTATTAGGTTATAGGATATATGTGTTTGTAGAGATTAAGACAGTGACTATAAGATCTCTATAATCTTGAACCGCAAGTTAACGAATGTCTACAACCATACCACGTTGAAAACACCGGTTCTCGTCCGATCACCGCAGTTAAACAACGTCGGGCCTGGTTAGTACTTGGATGGGAGACCGCCTGGGAATACCTGGTGTCGTAGACCTATGTTTAACTTTTTTAAATTATACTAAACAAAATTTGTTTTACCTTTCAATTATGTTTTTATGACAGTAACAATAAGATCTATCTAAGGTATAATCTTGAACCGCAAGTAACCAAATGTCTACAACCATACCACGTTGACAACACCGGTTCTCGTCCGATCACCGCAGTTAAACAACGTCGGGCCTGGTTAGTACTTGGATGGGAGACCGCCTGGGAATACCTGGTGTCGTAGACCTATGTTTAACTTTTTTTAAATTATACTAAACAAAGTTTATTTTACCTTTCAATTATGTGTTTCTTGAACAGAAGTGTGTGCAAATACCAAAGTCATGGTTTCAGCAGCTGCTAATTTGAATCCTAGAAAATGTTCTATAATAAATTCCAAAAGTATTAGGTTATAGGATATATGTGTTTGTAGAGATTAAGACAGTGACTATAAGATCTCTATAATCTTGAACCGCAAGTTAGCGAATGTCTACAACCATACCACGTTGAAAACACCGGTTCTCGTCCGATCACCGCAGTTAATCAACGTCGGGCCTGGTTAGTACTTGGATGGGAGACCGCCTGGGAATACCTGGTGTCGTAGACCTATGTTTAACTTTTTTAAATTATACTAAACAAAATTTTTTTTACCTTTCAATTATGTTTTTATGACAGTAACAATAAGATCTATCTAAGGTATAATCTTGAACCGCAAGTAACCGAATGTCTACAACCATACCACGTTGAAAACACCGGTTCTCGTCCGATCACCGCAGTTAAACAACGTCGGGCCTGGTTAGTACTTGGATGGGAGACCGCCTGGGAACCCTTACAAAAAAGTTCTATAGAATTCTATAGAGTTCTATAGAACATTTTATAGAGCTCTATGGTATTCTATAGAAGTACAAAATTTCTATAGAAACATATTTCAATTTCTATAGAATTTATTTTGTGTCTATAGAATGTTTCTTTTTTTCTATAGAACCTATAATTTTATAGAATTTCTATAGAATTTATTTATGAATTTATATATGTGATTAATACATTGTCTCACCATTATTGAAAGATCATGGAATGAAGTGGATTGATAATTACATTTTTATTTTGCCAATAACAATTTTTTTTTTCATCGCTTACAAAAAATTATATGATAAGCAATTTTGCATGTAAAAGAATAGGATTTTTCTTTACCAGTTTATAGATTGTTGAAAATCAAATTAAAATCTGGACAAAATACAGAAAAACAATATAACACTTTTCTGTAGAAATTCTATGAAATCTCTATAGAATTTTGATAGAGATTTTATTCAATCATTCTATAGAAAATCTATAAACGAATTCTATAGAATATTTGATATAAATTCTATTTATTTGATTTGACAAAATTTGAACAAATTTTGTTTTTATAATTTTTGTAATTAACATGAACCAATTATCATTGTGTACTTGAATTATATCAACTTTTGCTTACTGTATATCATCAATTATTATAATTTTTATTGCAATAGCAATACAATAATGCCTTTTACAATTTTGCATGTAAAGGAATATGATTTTTCTTTATAGACTGTTGAAAATCTAATTAACTTGGACAAAATATAGAAAAACAATACAACGCTTTTCTATATAAACTCTATGAAATCTCTATAGAATTTTAATAGAGATTTTATAGAATCATTCTATAGAATAGTTGATATAAATTCTATAAAAATATTTTTATTTAATTCTATAGAACACATTTGTAATATTAACATGAACTAATTATCAATACTGTGTATTTGAATTATATCAACTTTTGCTTACTGTATATCATCAATTATTATCATTTTTCATTGTTTAATTAATGGGAGTCGTTAATTAACACCTCCCTGGTTTTAACAAACACTACTCCAAGCCATAATGGATTGGTCCGTGCATGCAGTGCCTCATGGGATAGCTTGGTGCAACTGCAAGAAGAAAATCGGCGGGAGGATTTTAATTGTGTAGCAGCCAAGCAAGCTAACCTCTAATTTTATTTGAAGAAAGATGAATACTTTGAATCATGTACAGTCTTAGCCAAAGGTTGGTTAATTAGTATTGTATTATTAACCTAGCTTACACATACCATATATGAGTTACATAATATAAGAATCTATGCTTTTTGGCCTAAATAGTAGTAGGCCTATGAGAATCAGGCCAACAAGCCAGCTAAAGTAAGGCCTACTACTACTAGGCCTACATATGGTGACTTGGGATTGGTTAGGGAAGCTAGGCCTAGCTAATTAAGAATTTAATTCGTTTTGTGCCTTCAAAAGAAAAGACCTACTTCATTGCTTAAATAAAAACAACAAGTTTTAAGCCTATATCATGATATAAACAATTCTGTCCTTATTCTATTGTTTTATAGATCTCGCCATCTCTTTACCAGATTATACTGTAAAGCTGTTTTTTTGCTGCGACAGTCATTGGCCAACAAAGTAAAAGAGATGAACAAAACACAGAAGGTTAGCGCACAGGAGCCACAGCAGGAAGAAGATACTGAATAGTTTTTATGTTTTGTATATTTTGTTGCACCTTGTTATTAATTCTTTTATTCATTACTCCAACTCATAACTGACCGGTAAAGTGTATGCTGATGTGTAATTATTAATTTTATATTTTTAATTCTAAATTAGTTATTTAATTTATCCAAAACCTTGATCTTTTTAAAGTGATATTATCCCTATTTCCCACAAGGTACAACCAAAACAATCCAGAATATATATATAAAAGACACCGAACCAACTACTAGTTATTCAACTGCAAAAACAATATTTAATACTAATAGTGTATAATAGTATATTTTTATGTGTATGTATATATGTGTAATTTCGTTTTTATATTGTTATCCTAAATATTTTATTGATATTTCAATAAATTGCAGTACGCACTGAAACAGATGAAAAATTGACTTTAGATTTTATTACAGTACTCTTTTCGCCTATGCCTAACAAACGATTTGCTGTCGCATGAAAGAAGGTCTAATAGCGGACTTGTATTTATTTCAAGCTGAAGATCTCAACCACCCATAGAAAATAAACATTGTTTGGCTACTCATTTTCTATAGAAAGTTGTTGGGTTTCTATAGAAAAGTGAAACGTTTTCATGGAAGTTCTATAGAAAATGTTATAGAATTTGTATACAGCTCTATATAATTTCTATAGAGTTTCTATGGAGCTTTATATAATTTCTATAAAGTTTCTATAGACCTATTATAGTTTTTACAGAGTTTCTATAGAATTTCTTTAGAGTCTCCATAGAATTTCTATAGAGCTTTATATAATTTCTATAGAGTTTCTATAGACCTATTATAATATTTACAGAGTTTCTATAGAATCTCTATAGAGTTTCCAAAGAATTTCTATAGAATTTCCATAAAATTTCTATAGTTTCCATAGAATTTTTATAGAGTTTCCATAGAATTTTTATAGAGTTTCCGTAGAATTTTTATAGAGTTTCCATAGAATTTTTATAGAGTTTCCATAGAAATTTTAGAGTTTCCATAGAAATTCTATAGAATTTTTATAGAGTTTCCATAGAATTTTTATAGAGTTTCCATAGAATTTTTATAGAGTTTCCATAGAGTTTTCATAGAATTTTCATAGAGTTTCCATAGAAATATCTATAGAATTTCCATAGAGTTTTCATAGAGTTTCCATAGAATTTCTATAAAAAACTTTATAGAAAATCTATAGAAAATTCTATAGATCTTCTATAGAATTTTTTTTTATAGAATTCTATAGAACATTTTTGTAAGGGAATACCTGGTGTCGTAGACCTATGTTTAACTTTTTTTTAAATTATACTAAACAAAGTTTATTTTACCTTTCAATTATGTTTTTATGACAGTAACTATAAGATCTATCTAAGGTATAATCTTGAACCGCAAGTAACCGAATGTCTACAACCGTACCAGGTTGCCTGGGAATATCTGGTGTCGTACACCTGTGTTTATCTTTTTAATAATCCTAAAATATAGTCTTTTTTAAATGTTTACATTTTGACAAAATGTGTTTATACTGTTGATGATAGTATAAGTAAATAAATTCAAACTGTAACCGAAGTTAATCGAAAGTTTTTCAACTAAACTGCCTTGAAAACAACGGTTCTCGTCCGATCATTGAAGTTAAACAAGTTGTTGTTCAAAGACATGTTTGTTGTTGTATGTTGCTGCTGTGGTGACCGTACAAACGTCACTGTACTACGCGGGCGTCCACTTGTGTGCGCGTTTGCTTCTTAGCAACAAAGCGGCCTGAAGCTTTTGTACATGCCGCTATTGTGTTATGCTTCTTTGTACAGTGTTATTGTTTCTTTTATATTGTCTTTTTATTAATTAAAAAACGCCCAACTCAGTAACCGAATGTCTACGACCATACCACGTTGACAACACCGGTTCTCGTCCGATCACCGCAGTTAAACAACGTCGGGCCTGGTTAGTACTTGGATGGGAGACCGCCTGGGAATACCTGGTGTCGTAGACCTATGTTTAACTTTTTTTAAATTATACTAAACAAAGTTTATTTTACCTTTCAATTATGTGTTTCTTGAACAGAAGTGTGTGCAAATACCAAAGTCATGGTTTCAGCAGCTGCTAATTTGAATCCTAGAAAATGTTCTATAATAAATTCCAAAAGTATTAGGTTATAGGATATATGTGTTTGTAGAGATTAAGACAGTGACTATAAGATCTCTATAATCTTGAACCGGAAGTTAGCGAATGTCTACAACCATACCACGTTGAAAACACCGGTTCTCGTCCGATCACCGCAGTTAAACAACGTCGGGCCTGGTTAGTACTTGGATGGGAGACCGCCTGGGAATACCTGGTGTCGTAGACCTATGTTTAACTTTTTTTAAATTATACTAAACAAAGTTTATTTTACCTTTCAATTATGTGTTTCTTGAACAGAAGTGTGTGCAAATACCAAAGTCATGGTTTCAGCAGCTGCTAATTTGAATCCTAGAAAATGTTCTATAATAAATTCCAAAAGTATTAGGTTATAGGATATATGTGTTTGTAGAGATTAAGACAGTGACTATAAGATCTCTATAATCTTGAACCGCAAGTTAACGAATGTCTACAACCATACCACGTTGAAAACACCGGTTCTCGTCCGATCACCGCAGTTAAACAACGTCGGGCCTGGTTAGTACTTGGATGGGAGACCGCCTGGGAATACCTGGTGTCGTAGACCTATGTTTAACTTTTTTAAATTATACTAAACAAAATTTGTTTTACCTTTCAATTATGTTTTTATGACAGTAACAATAAGATCTATCTAAGGTATAATCTTGAACCGCAAGTAACCGAATGTCTACAACCATACCACGTTGAAAACACCGGTTCTCGTCCGATCACCGCAGTTAAACAACGTCGGGCCTGGTTAGTACTTGGATGGGAGACCGCCTGGGAATACCTGGTGTCGTAGACCTATGTTTAACTTTTTTTTAAATTATACTAAACAAAGTTTATTTTACCTTTCAATTATGTGTTTCTTGAACAGAAGTGTGTGCAAATACCAAAGTCATGGTTTCAGCAGCTGCTAATTTGAATCCTAGAAAATGTTCTATAATAAATTCCAAAAGTATTATGTTATAGGATATATGTGTTTGTAGAGATTAAGACAGTGACTATAAGATCTCTATAATCTTGAACCGCAAGTTAGCGAATGTCTACAACCATACCACGTTGAAAACACCGGTTCTCGTCCGATCACCGCAGTTAAACAACGTCGGGCCTGGTTAGTACTTGGATGGGAGACCGCCTGGGAATACCTGGTGTCGTAGACCTAAGTTTAACTTTTTTTAAATTATACTAAACAAAGCTTATTTTACCTTTCAATTATGTGTTTCTTGAACAGAAGTGTGTGCAAATACCAAAGTCATGGTTTCAGCAGCTGCTAATTTGAATCCTAGAAAATGTTCTATAATAAATTCCAAAATTATTAGGTTATAGGATATATGTGTTTGTAGAGATTAAGACAGTGACTATAAGATCTCTATAATCTTGAACCGCAAGTTAGCGAATGTCTACAACCATACCACGTTGAAAACACCGGTTCTCGTCCGATCACCGCAGTTAAACAACGTCGGGCCTGGTTAGTACTTGGATGGGAGACCGCCTGGGAATACCTGGTGTCGTAGACCTATGTTTAACTTTTTTAAATTATACTAAACAAAATTTGTTTTACCTTTCAATTATGTTTTTATGACAGTAACAATAAGATCTATCTAAGGTATAATCTTGAACCGCAAGTAACCGAATGTCTACAACCGTACCAGGTTGCCTGGGAATATCTGGTGTCGTACACCTGTGTTTATCTTTTTAATAATCCTAAAATATAGTCTTTTTTAAATGTTTACATTTTGACAAAATGTGTTTATACTGTTGATGATAGTATAAGTAAATAAATTCAAACTGTAACCGAAGTTAATCGAAAGTTTTTCAACTAAACTGCCTTGAAAACAACGGTTCTCGTCCGATCATTGAAGTTAAACAAGTTGTTGTTCAAAGACATGTTTGTTGTTGTATGTTGCTGCTGTGGTGACCGTACAAACGTCACTGTACTACGCGGGCGTCCACTTGTGTGCGCGTTTGCTTCTTAGCAACAAAGCGGCCTGAAGCTTTTGTACATGCCACTATTGTGTTATGCTTCTTTGTACAGTGTTATTGTTTCTTTTATATTGTCTTTTTATTAATTAAAAAACGCCCAACTCAGTAACCGAATGTCTACGACCATACCACGTTGAAAACACCGGTTCTCGTCCGATCACCGCAGTTAAACAACGTCGGGCCTGGTTAGTACTTGGATGGGAGACCGCCTGGGAATACCTGGTGTCGTAGACCTATGTTTAACTTTTTTTAAATTATACTAAACAAAGTTTATTTTACCTTTCAATTATGTGTTTCTTGAACAGAAGTGTGTGCAAATACCAAAGTCATGGTTTCAGCAGCTGCTAATTTGAATCCTAGAAAATGTTCTATAATAAATTCCAAAAGTATTAGGTTATAGGATATATGTGTTTGTAGAGATTAAGACAGTGACTATAAGATCTCTATAATCTTGAACCGCAAGTTAACGAATGTCTACAACCATACCACGTTGAAAACACCGGTTCTCGTCCGATCACCGCAGTTAAACAACGTCGGGCCTGGTTAGTACTTGGATGGGAGACCGCCTGGGAATACCTGGTGTCGTAGACCTATGTTTAACTTTTTTAAATTATACTAAACAAAATTTGTTTTACCTTTCAATTATGTTTTTATGACAGTAACAATAAGATCTATCTAAGGTATAATCTTGAACCGCAAGTAACCGAATGTCTACAACCATACCACGTTGAAAACACCGGTTCTCGTCCGATCACCGCAGTTAAATAACGTCGGGCCTGGTTAGTACTTGGATGGGAGACCGCCTGGGAATACCTGGTGTCGTAGACCTATGTTTAACTTTTTTTAAAATTATACTAAACAAAGTTTATTTTACCTTTCAATTATGTTTTTATGACAGTAACTATAAGATCTATCTAAGGTATAATCTTGAACCGCAAGTAACCGAATGTCTACAACCGTACCAGGTTGCCTGGGAATATCTGGTGTCGTACACCTGTGTTTATCTTTTTAATAATCCTAAAATATAGTCTTTTTTAAATGTTTACATTTTGACAAAATGTGTTTATACTGTTGATGATAGTATAAGTAAATAAATTCAAACTGTAACCGAAGTTAATCGAAAGTTTTTCAACTAAACTGCCTTGAAAACAACGGTTCTCGTCCGATCATTGAAGTTAAACAAGTTGTTGTTCAAAGACATGTTTGTTGTTGTATGTTGCTGCTGTGGTGACCGTACAAACGTCACTGTACTACGCGGGCGTCCACTTGTGTGCGCGTTTGCTTCTTAGCAACAAAGCGGCCTGAAGCTTTTGTACATGCCGCTATTGTGTTATGCTTCTTTGTACAGTGTTATTGTTTCTTTTATATTGTCTTTTTATTAATTAAAAAACGCCCAACTCAGTAACCGAATGTCTACGACCATACCACGTTGAAAACACCGGTTCTCGTCCGATCACCGCAGTTAAACAACGTCGGGCCTGGTTAGTACTTGGATGGGAGACCGCCTGGGAATACCTGGTGTCGTAGACCTATGTTTAACTTTTTTTAAATTATACTAAACAAAGTTTATTTTACCTTTCAATTATGTGTTTCTTGAACAGAAGTGTGTGCAAATACCAAAGTCATGGTTTCAGCAGCTGCTAATTTGAATCCTAGAAAATGTTCTATAATAAATTCCAAAAGTATTAGGTTATAGGATATATGTGTTTGTAGAGATTAAGACAGTGACTATAAGATCTCTATAATCTTGAACCGCAAGTTAGCGAATGTCTACAACCATACCACGTTGAAAACACCGGTTCTCGTCCGATCACCGCAGTTAAACAACGTCGGGCCTGGTTAGTACTTGGATGGGAGACCGCCTGGGAATACCTGGTGTCGTAGACCTATGTTTAACTTTTTTAAATTATACTAAACAAAATTTGTTTTACCTTTCAATTATGTTTTTATGACAGCAACAATAAGATCTATCTAAGGTATAATCTTGAACCGCAAGTAACCGAATGTCTACAACCATACCACGTTGAAAACACCGGTTCTCGTCCGATCACCGCAGTTAAACAACGTCGGGCCTGGTTAGTACTAGGATGGGAGACCGCCTGGGAATACCTGGTGTCGTAGACCTATGTTTAACTTTTTTTTAAATTATACTAAACAAAGTTTATTTTACCTTTCAATTATGTTTTTATGACAGTAACTATAAGATCTATCTAAGGTATAATCTTGAACCGCAAGTAACCGAATGTCTACAACCGTACCAGGTTGCCTGGGAATATCTGGTGTCGTACACCTGTGTTTATCTTTTTAATAATCCTAAAATATAGTCTTTTTTAAATATTTACATTTTGACAAAATGTGTATATACTGTTGATGATAGTATAAGTAAATAAATTCAAACTGTAACCGAAGTTAATCGAAAGTTTTTCAATTAAACTGCCTTGAAAACAACGGTTCTCGTCCGATCATTGAAGTTAAACAAGTTGTTGTTCAAAGACATGTTTGTTGTTGTATGTTGCTGCTGTGGTGACCGTACAAACGTCACTGTACTACGCGGGCGTCCACTTGTGTGCGCGTTTGCTTCTTAGCAACAAAGCGGCCTGAAGCTTTTGTACATGCCGCTATTGTGTTATGCTTCTTTGTACAGTGTTATTGTTTCTTTTATATTGTCTTTTTATTAATTAAAAAACGCCCAACTCAGTAACCGAATGTCTACGACCATACCACGTTGAAAACACCGGTTCTCGTCCGATCACCGCAGTTAAACAACGTCGGGCCTGGTTAGTACTTGGATGGGAGACCGCCTGGGAATACCTGGTGTCGTAGACCTATGTTTAACTTTTTTTAAATTATACTAAACAAAGTTTATTTTACCTTTCAATTATGTGTTTCTTGAACAGAAGTGTGTGCAAATACAAAAGTCATGGTTTCAGCAGCTGCTAATTTGAATCCTAGAAAATGTTCTATAATAAATTCCAAAAGTATTAGGTTATAGGATATATGTGTTTGTAGAGATTAAGACAGTGACTATAAGATCTCTATAATCTTGAACCGCAAGTTAACGAATGTCTACAACCATACCACGTTGAAAACACCGGTTCTCGTCCGATCACCGCAGTTAAACAACGTCGGGCCTGGTTAGTACTTGGATGGGAGACCGCCTGGGAATACCTGGTGTCGTAGACCTATGTTTAACTTTTTTAAATTATACTAAACAAAATTTGTTTTACCTTTCAATTATGTTTTTATGACAGTAACAATAAGATCTATCTAAGGTATAATCTTGAACCGCAAGTAACCGAATGTCTACAACCATACCACGTTGAAAACACCGGTTCTCGTCCGATCACCGCAGTTAAACAACGTCGGGCCTGGTTAGTACTTGGATGGGAGACCGCCTGGGAATACCTGGTGTCGTAGACCTATGTTTAACTTTTTTTTAAATTATACTAAACAAAGTTTATTTTACCTTTCAATTATGTTTTTATGACAGTAACTATAAGATCTATCTAAGGTATAATCTTGAACCGCAAGTAACCGAATGTCTACAACCGTACCAGGTTGCCTGGGAATATCTGGTGTCGTACACCTGTGTTTATCTTTTTAATAATCCTAAAATATAGTCTTTTTTAAATGTTTACATTTTGACAAAATGTGTTTATACTGTTGATGATAGTATAAGTAAATAAATTCAAACTGTAACCGAAGTTAATCGAAAGTTTTTCAACTAAACTGCCTTGAAAACAACGGTTCTCGTCCGATCATTGAAGTTAAACAAGTTGTTGTTCAAAGACATGTTTGTTGTTGTATGTTGCTGCTGTGGTGACCGTACAAACGTCACTGTACTACGCGGGCGTCCACTTGTGTGCGCGTTTGCTTCTTAGCAACAAAGCGGCCTGAAGCTTTTGTACATGCCGCTATTGTGTTATGCTTCTTTGTACAGTGTTATTGTTTCTTTTATATTGTCTTTTTATTAATTAAAAAACGCCCAACTCAGTAACCGAATGTCTACGACCATACCACGTTGACAACACCGGTTCTCGTCCGATCACCGCAGTTAAACAACGTCGGGCCTGGTTAGTACTTGGATGGGAGACCGCCTGGGAATACCTGGTGTCGTAGACCTATGTTTAACTTTTTTTAAATTATACTAAACAAAGTTTATTTTACCTTTCAATTATGTGTTTCTTGAACAGAAGTGTGTGCAAATACCAAAGTCATGGTTTCAGCAGCTGCTAATTTGAATCCTAGAAAATGTTCTATAATAAATTCCAAAAGTATTAGGTTATAGGATATATGTGTTTGTAGAGATTAAGACAGTGACTATAAGATCTCTATAATCTTGAACCGCAAGTTAGCGAATGTCTACAACCATACCACGTTGAAAACACCGGTTCTCGTCCGATCACCGCAGTTAAACAACGTCGGGCCTGGTTAGTACTTGGATGGGAGACCGCCTGGGAATACCTGGTGTCGTAGACCTATGTTTAACTTTTTTAAATTATACTAAACAAAATTTGTTTTACCTTTCAATTATGTTTTTATGACAGCAACAATAAGATCTATCTAAGGTATAATCTTGAACCGCAAGTAACCGAATGTCTACAACCATACCACGTTGAAAACACCGGTTCTCGTCCGATCACCGCAGTTAAACAACGTCGGGCCTGGTTAGTACTAGGATGGGAGACCGCCTGGGAATACCTGGTGTCGTAGACCTATGTTTAACTTTTTTTTAAATTATACTAAACAAAGTTTATTTTACCTTTCAATTATGTTTTTATGACAGTAACTATAAGATCTATCTAAGGTATAATCTTGAACCGCAAGTAACCGAATGTCTACAACCGTACCAGGTTGCCTGGGAATATCTGGTGTCGTACACCTGTGTTTATCTTTTTAATAATCCTAAAATATAGTCTTTTTTAAATATTTACATTTTGACAAAATGTGTATATACTGTTGATGATAGTATAAGTAAATAAATTCAAACTGTAACCGAAGTTAATCGAAAGTTTTTCAATTAAACTGCCTTGAAAACAACGGTTCTCGTCCGATCATTGAAGTTAAACAAGTTGTTGTTCAAAGACATGTTTGTTGTTGTATGTTGCTGCTGTGGTGACCGTACAAACGTCACTGTACTACGCGGGCGTCCACTTGTGTGCGCGTTTGCTTCTTAGCAACAAAGCGGCCTGAAGCTTTTGTACATGCCGCTATTGTGTTATGCTTCTTTGTACAGTGTTATTGTTTCTTTTATATTGTCTTTTTATTAATTAAAAAACGCCCAACTCAGTAACCGAATGTCTACGACCATACCACGTTGAAAACACCGGTTCTCGTCCGATCACCGCAGTTAAACAACGTCGGGCCTGGTTAGTACTTGGATGGGAGACCGCCTGGGAATACCTGGTGTCGTAGACCTATGTTTAACTTTTTTTAAATTATACTAAACAAAGTTTATTTTACCTTTCAATTATGTGTTTCTTGAACAGAAGTGTGTGCAAATACAAAAGTCATGGTTTCAGCAGCTGCTAATTTGAATCCTAGAAAATGTTCTATAATAAATTCCAAAAGTATTAGGTTATAGGATATATGTGTTTGTAGAGATTAAGACAGTGACTATAAGATCTCTATAATCTTGAACCGCAAGTTAACGAATGTCTACAACCATACCACGTTGAAAACACCGGTTCTCGTCCGATCACCGCAGTTAAACAACGTCGGGCCTGGTTAGTACTTGGATGGGAGACCGCCTGGGAATGGCTCATCACCCCGCCAGGGACCTTCGCTACGCCTGAACCCCCCTGATCACTGGTGATTGGAGCACGCCACCTACGCTGGGAAAAGAGGTTTTTTCTGTTATTCACTGATTGATTGTACCTGTTTTTTGGTGTGTATTTTTACTATTAGTCCTTTTTTTGCTTCTTAGTGTTTTATATTTCTTTGGTAACCGTTGTGTTTATTCAGTGACGGTTTCATTTCTTTGATGATAAAATTAAGCATATGCTTAATTAAGGAAAATAAATTCTTTGGATCAAAGAACTTAATAAACCGTCATCCGATGATTTAATACCAGCTAAATTGTTTATAAAGGAGAAGCTTATGCACAATATTAGATGTTGATTAATTAGTATTTACTGCCACAGACAGTTTGTATGTTCAGTCAGATCACTCGTTTTTTAAAGTAGTTCCATAGTCTTTGATTCTCCTTTTTTAGCCATTTTCTTGTAAAATTATTATATACTAATAATATTACTATTAAATTATAAATAATATATATATATAGCAGTGCTATTGTAATGGTAAAGCAAATGACAAACAAAACGAAGCAATGTATATACATTAAATAGTTATTTATTCAAATTCATGTACAAATAAAGAAGGCAATACCATGTGTTAAGAATGTCCTTATCAATAAAAAAAATTAAAAACTAATACATTTTAGTACTGTGTTTAACTAATACCTTAACTATAATTTTGAAATATTTACTAACATTAGTAAAAATGTATTGAAATATTTAATTCAATATTGATTCAAAATAAATAATTTCATAATAATAAATCAAATCTCAATTTTTAGTACTGAATGTTTTAAATAAATATTCTCTCTGTACATTTCATTGTTTTATCATATTTTATAGTAACATCTAACACAATAAACATTATCTATAGCCTAATATTTTAATAATTATTTCAAACTGTATAATATTATTTAAATATGGATTGATTATCACATGCGAATTAATAAAGGGGGTGGCTGTACCCACAAAAGAGATAAAATATTAGATTCATCATTCAGATAGTTGTAATAGATTATTTGTATTCAAAACATATTGATTTTGCAGTTATAGACAGCATGACAAATGTTGAACTTATTGTTAAAGAAAATACATATTAATTTATATAATATATATATAAAATATTTTTCTGTTTCATCATCATTTACATTATTAAGATTTTATCTTTTAATTAAGGCTTAAACGATTCACAAATCAGTAATAATCATAATTACATTTCTTGTAAAAGAACCAAATTATGTGAAAAATACACCCCATCAAAACAAAAACAATTATGTTCTTGATTATATTATATTTTAATAGTCATTTCCTCGCCTTTTTGCTCCAATTCTGCATCTACTTCCTGCACAAAATGTTTATAATTATCATAAACTAGTGAACCCCGAGTCGATCACTTACTATTTGTGGTTGGACAAAAAGTTCCTTCGTACACATCGCACTGATGGAACATACTTCCTGTGTAGGCCTCCTCAGTTTGATGCATTACATGCTCTACATGGTTGACGTTACATGAGGAGACAAACAGAAACACATGTCAATCATTATGTATTTCAAGATCAATAATGAACCTTAGCATTGTTAATTGAAATGGTATGGTGTAAGGTATGTGAACTCCTATCAGTTCCTATGCTAGAAGGAATGTGGATCCATAGGGTCCTGGTACAATTCACAGCATATTGGCAGTGACAGGATGGATTTATTTCACACATGAACAGGTATATGGACTAATATAATATGAAATATGCAAGTTATTCTCCTGTGAAGGATATGGTTCAAAGGAGGGGGAATTATAAACAGTGTGAACAAGCAGTCCTGTTATCTCCCAGACTAGAAGGGGTGTCAGTTTAGCTTAGCAGCAAGTAGCTTTTACCCGTAGCGCCCTGTGGTCGTATTCACCAATTACACTTAGGTTAAGGAAAATACTTATATATGAACCCCAGGCTTGTTACTGGGCAGACCAACAGGGGGCCTAGCATATCTGCCTAGCCTAGACTGAGGTTTATCTACAAGGTACTGAATAGTTAAGGAAACTTTTGAGGGACCTCTGAGCTAAAGGAAAATAGACCAAGTTAAGGATTTCACTTAAACTTAAAACTTTGTGAATACCACTTTAGTAAAATAGTTTTAGAATTTAAGGGAAATATTTCACTTAAGTGTTATTGGTGAATACGGCCACTGGTTTAATTATTGACTAGGAAATTAGGTGGGCGTATAACATTTACCTGGAAAGGCACAGTCCTGCATCATTTCGAAGGAATAGCCTGTAGCAGTTGGCCGTGTAGTCATTGAATGTTGAGTAGATCCTGAAAGAAACATTTTTAAAAATTGAAAAAAAAAAGAATTATTATCAACAGTATCATATCATCATCATTACTATCAATAACATCATTATTATCATCAGCATCATCAGTATAAAAAACATTGAACATTATGAATATGTAACACCTGCAAACAAACATGAACAACAATATACATGCACAAACATTTTGTAACAAAGAAATTGCAATACCTGCAGCAGTTGTCTGCATAAAGGACTTTAGGGTGGAGGCATCCTCGGGTATGATTCTTGTGCATCAGAGGCCACAACTAAAAGTAACAGTAGCCAACAATTTCCCTCATTCATTGACCATACCTGTCCATCACCATAGATCTTGTTAATTAAGGACCTGTAACAGAAACATTGGAATATCAAATAGTTTTCCAATAATTTAACAATATTTACATATTTAATTTTATTTTTTCCTTACTTATATATCATAAAGATTAAAGAATTAAATTGTTGACTAGTAGCACACCACTACTGAAATTACGTTAATGATAATAATAATAATGATGATGCTGTTAATATTAATAATAATGAAAATAATAATAACAATGATACTGTTGAATAATAATGATGATGCGGATGATAATGATGCAGTACATCACATGTAAAAATTACCAGTATATAATAAATACTTGATTGGTGCAATGATGCACAAGATTTCTCCCATGATCATGATTGTGATGTGATGGAAGCACAGTACACTACATCACCATTTTCTTCATCTCTCTTTTCATGCCTAAGGTAGGACTTGGTTGAGAAAGCCAACTGACGTGTACGCTTCTATGAAGTTTGCCTGAAAAAATGAATGAACAGAAAAGATGTTAAGCAATTATTTTTTTAATTTACTTTCCTCGACCAACCTATTAGTTGAAAATATCCTAAGCAAAAAAATGAATTTACAAGCAAAAATATATTAAACATATTAATTGTAGTTTTCTTAATGCACAAACAAATTCTAATAATATATTTCTCAACAAGATATTATAATAATAATAATAATAATAACCTAAGGCCTAGATTATATTATACTGTACAATTAGATATTTTAGGATTAGGGGAGCTTAATATACGGTCCTAGGATACTTAGATTAGGGGAGCCGTAAACTCTTGTCTAGCAAACTTTATATCTATAACCAACAACAAACAGACCTAGCCTAACTATAAGTCCTTAGTAGTAGCCTATAGACTAGGCCTAGTAGTACTAGTAACTAGGCCTAGACTAGGGCCTAGCTAGTACTTAATTAATAGGCGTAGGCCGATTATTGATTATTCTTTTTAATAAAATAAAAATGTTCAATATATATTGTTATTATTATAAATATTTTATTATTTATTTATTATACTTTACTACGAGATAGGCCAAGGCCCCTACTACCCTACTAGAGGGCAGACAACAATGTACTATAGACCGTCCTACTCCTAGGCTACGATAATGAAGTTGAAGCGAAACACCGGGGATATTTTCGGGCGGTGAAAACGTTCCTGTTCACTACCCATCATCTAGCTACTACTACCATAGCTAGGCCTAGCACCATAGCGGTGATCTACGACCACTTTATCAACAACAATAGCTATAAAAAATACGCTTACTCAATCCAGTAAAGGCGAATGTATTCACCTCAGCATTTGTTGGAAGTAAACAACGTTCACAGACAGCAAAATATCAAGTTTAATAACTTCTTTTTGTCAAAAGTTTTCAGCGATAACTTTACGAATGGAAGGTTCTGACGTCATGGATTTACTTATGCAAATTAGTTTGTAGAAGGTTGTAGAGATTGAGGGCGGTGATTGGACTGTTGTAGAAATTTTCTACAGGTTGTAGAGCTGCTTTGCAATCTCATTGGACTGTTGTAGAAAATTCAGACTATGTGATTGGTCTGTTGTAGAACCGGTTAGTCCGTGGAAGCGAAACTGCCTGGGAATACCTGGTGTCGTAGACCTATGTTTAACTTTTTTAAATTATACTAAACAAAATTTGTTTTACCTTTCAATTATGTTTTTATGACAGCAACAATAAGATCTATCTAAGGTATAATCTTGAACCGCAAGTAACCGAATGTCTACAACCATACCACGTTGAAAACACCGGTTCTCGTCCGATCACCGCAGTTAAACAACGTCGGGCCTGGTTAGTACTAGGATGGGAGACCGCCTGGGAATACCTGGTGTCGTAGACCTATGTTTAACTTTTTTTTAAATTATACTAAACAAAGTTTATTTTACCTTTCAATTATGTTTTTATGACAGTAACTATAAGATCTATCTAAGGTATAATCTTGAACCGCAAGTAACCGAATGTCTACAACCGTACCAGGTTGCCTGGGAATATCTGGTGTCGTACACCTGTGTTTATCTTTTTAATAATCCTAAAATATAGTCTTTTTTAAATATTTACATTTTGACAAAATGTGTATATACTGTTGATGATAGTATAAGTAAATAAATTCAAACTGTAACCGAAGTTAATCGAAAGTTTTTCAATTAAACTGCCTTGAAAACAACGGTTCTCGTCCGATCATTGAAGTTAAACAAGTTGTTGTTCAAAGACATGTTTGTTGTTGTATGTTGCTGCTGTGGTGTGACCGTACAAACGTCACTGTACTACGCGGGCGTCCACTTGTGTGCGCGTTTGCTTCTTAGCAACAAAGCGGCCTGAAGCTTTTGTACATGCCGCTATTGTGTTATGCTTCTTTGTACAGTGTTATTGTTTCTTTTATATTGTCTTTTTATTAATTAAAAAACGCCCAACTCAGTAACCGAATGTCTACGACCATACCACGTTGAAAACACCGGTTCTCGTCCGATCACCGCAGTTAAACAACGTCGGGCCTGGTTAGTACTTGGATGGGAGACCGCCTGGGAATACCTGGTGTCGTAGACCTATGTTTAACTTTTTTTAAATTATACTAAACAAAGTTTATTTTACCTTTCAATTATGTGTTTCTTGAACAGAAGTGTGTGCAAATACAAAAGTCATGGTTTCAGCAGCTGCTAATTTGAATCCTAGAAAATGTTCTATAATAAATTCCAAAAGTATTAGGTTATAGGATATATGTGTTTGTAGAGATTAAGACAGTGACTATAAGATCTCTATAATCTTGAACCGCAAGTTAACGAATGTCTACAACCATACCACGTTGAAAACACCGGTTCTCGTCCGATCACCGCAGTTAAACAACGTCGGGCCTGGTTAGTACTTGGATGGGAGACCGCCTGGGAATACCTGGTGTCGTAGACCTATGTTTAACTTTTTTAAATTATACTAAACAAAATTTGTTTTACCTTTCAATTATGTTTTTATGACAGTAACAATAAGATCTATCTAAGGTATAATCTTGAACCGCAAGTAACCGAATGTCTACAACCATACCACGTTGAAAACACCGGTTCTCGTCCGATCACCGCAGTTAAACAACGTCGGGCCTGGTTAGTACTTGGATGGGAGACCGCCTGGGAATACCTGGTGTCGTAGACCTATGTTTAACTTTTTTTTAAATTATACTAAACAAAGTTTATTTTACCTTTCAATTATGTTTTTATGACAGTAACTATAAGATCTATCTAAGGTATAATCTTGAACCGCAAGTAACCGAATGTCTACAACCGTACCAGGTTGCCTGGGAATATCTGGTGTCGTACACCTGTGTTTATCTTTTTAATAATCCTAAAATATAGTCTTTTTTAAATGTTTACATTTTGACAAAATGTGTTTATACTGTTGATGATAGTATAAGTAAATAAATTCAAACTGTAACCGAAGTTAATCGAAAGTTTTTCAACTAAACTGCCTTGAAAACAACGGTTCTCGTCCGATCATTGAAGTTAAACAAGTTGTTGTTCAAAGACATGTTTGTTGTTGTATGTTGCTGCTGTGGTGACCGTACAAACGTCACTGTACTACGCGGGCGTCCACTTGTGTGCGCGTTTGCTTCTTAGCAACAAAGCGGCCTGAAGCTTTTGTACATGCCGCTATTGTGTTATGCTTCTTTGTACAGTGTTATTGTTTCTTTTATATTGTCTTTTTATTAATTAAAAAACGCCCAACTCAGTAACCGAATGTCTACGACCATACCACGTTGACAACACCGGTTCTCGTCCGATCACCGCAGTTAAACAACGTCGGGCCTGGTTAGTACTTGGATGGGAGACCGCCTGGGAATACCTGGTGTCGTAGACCTATGTTTAACTTTTTTTAAATTATACTAAACAAAGTTTATTTTACCTTTCAATTATGTGTTTCTTGAACAGAAGTGTGTGCAAATACCAAAGTCATGGTTTCAGCAGCTGCTAATTTGAATCCTAGAAAATGTTCTATAATAAATTCCAAAAGTATTAGGTTATAGGATATATGTGTTTGTAGAGATTAAGACAGTGACTATAAGATCTCTATAATCTTGAACCGCAAGTTAGCGAATGTCTACAACCATACCACGTCGAAAACACCGGTTCTCGTCCGATCACCGCAGTTAAACAACGTCGGGCCTGGTTAGTACTTGGATGGGAGACCGCCTGGGAATACCTGGTGTCGTAGACCTATGTTTAACTTTTTTAAATTATACTAAACAAAATTTGTTTTACCTTTCAATTATGTTTTTATGACAGTAACAATAAGATCTATCTAAGGTATAATCTTGAACCGCAAGTAACCGAATGTCTACAACCATACCACGTTGAAAACACCGGTTCTCGTCCGATCACCGCAGTTAAACAACGTCGGGCCTGGTTAGTACTAGGATGGGAGACCGCCTGGGAATACCTGGTGTCGTAGACCTATGTTTAACTTTTTTTTAAATTATACTAAACAAAGTTTATTTTACCTTTCAATTATGTTTTTATGACAGTAACTATAAGATCTATCTAAGGTATAATCTTGAACCGCAAGTAACCGAATGTCTACAACCGTACCAGGTTGCCTGGGAATATCTGGTGTCGTACACCTGTGTTTATCTATTTAATAATCCTAAAATATAGTCTTTTTTAAATGTTTACATTTTGACAAAATGTGTTTATACTGTTGATGATAGTATAAGTAAATAAATTCAAACTGTAACCGAAGTTAATCGAAAGTTTTTCAATTAAACTGCCTTGAAAACAACGGTTCTCGTCCGATCATTGAAGTTAAACAAGTTGTTGTTCAAAGACATGTTTGTTGTTGTATGTTGCTGCTGTGGTGACCGTACAAACGTCACTGTACTACGCGGGCGTCCACTTCTGTGCGCGTTTGCTTCTTAGCAACAAAGCGGCCTGAAGCTTTTGTACATGCCGCTATTGTGTTATGCTTCTTTGTACAGTGTTATTGTTTCTTTTATATTGTCTTTTTATTAATTAAAAAACGCCCAACTCAGTAACCGAATGTCTACGACCATACCACGTTGAAAACACCGGTTCTCGTCCGATCACCGCAGTTAAACAACGTCGGGCCTGGTTAGTACTTGGATGGGAGACCGCCTGGGAATACCTGGTGTCGTAGACCTATGTTTAACTTTTTTAAAATTATACTAAACAAAGTTTATTTTACCTTTCAATTATGTGTTTCTTGAACAGAAGTGTGTGCAAATACAAAAGTCATGGTTTCAGCAGCTGCTAATTTGAATCCTAGAAAATGTTCTATAATAAATTCCAAAAGTATTAGGTTATAGGATATATGTGTTTGTAGAGATTAAGACAGTGACTATAAGATCTCTATAATCTTGAACCGCAAGTTAACGAATGTCTACAACCATACCACGTTGAAAACACCGGTTCTCGTCCGATCACCGCAGTTAAACAACGTCGGGCCTGGTTAGTACTTGGATGGGAGACCGCCTGGGAATACCTGGTGTCGTAGACCTATGTTTAACTTTTTTAAATTATACTAAACAAAATTTGTTTTACCTTTCAATTATGTTTTTATGACAGTAACAATAAGATCTATCTAAGGTATAATCTTGAACCGCAAGTAACCGAATGTCTACAACCATACCACGTTGAAAACACCGGTTCTCGTCCGATCACCGCAGTTAAACAACGTCGGGCCTGGTTAGTACTTGGATGGGAGACCGCCTGGGAATACCTGGTGTCGTAGACCTATGTTTAACTTTTTTTTAAATTATACTAAACAAAGTTTATTTTACCTTTCAATTATGTTTTTATGACAGTAACTATAATATCTATCTAAGGTATAATCTTGAACCGCAAGTAACCGAATGTCTACAACCGTACCAGGTTGCCTGGGAATATCTGGTGTCGTACACCTGTGTTTATCTTTTTAATAATCCTAAAATATAGTCTTTTTTAAATGTTTACATTTTGACAAAATGTGTTTATACTGTTGATGATAGTATAAGTAAATAAATTCAAACTGTAACCGAAGTTAATCGAAAGTTTTTCAACTAAACTGCCTTGAAAACAACGGTTCTCGTCCGATCATTGAAGTTAAACAAGTTGTTGTTCAAAGACATGTTTGTTGTTGTATGTTGCTGCTGTGGTGACCGTACAAACGTCACTGTACTACGCGGGCGTCCACTTGTGTGCGCGTTTGCTTCTTAGCAACAAAGCGGCCTGAAGCTTTTGTACATGCCGCTATTGTGTTATGCTTCTTTGTACAGTGTTATTGTTTCTTTTATATTGTCTTTTTATTAATTAAAAAACGCCCAACTCAGTAACCGAATGTCTACGACCATACCACGTTGAAAACACCGGTTCTCGTCCGATCACCGCAGTTAAACAACGTCGGGCCTGGTTAGTACTTGGATGGGAGACCGCCTGGGAATACCTGGTGTCGTAGACCTATGTTTAACTTTTTTTAAATTATACTAAACAAAGTTTATTTTACCTTTCAATTATGTGTTTCTTGAACAGAAGTGTGTGCAAATACAAAAGTCATGGTTTCAGCAGCTGCTAATTTGAATCCTAGAAAATGTTCTATAATAAATTCCAAAAGTATTAGGTTATAGGATATATGTGTTTGTAGAGATTAAGACAGTGACTATAAGATCTCTATAATCTTGAACCGCAAGTTAACGAATGTCTACAACCATACCACGTTGAAAACACCGGTTCTCGTCCGATCACCGCAGTTAAACAACGTCGGGCCTGGTTAGTACTTGGATGGGAGACCGCCTGGGAATACCTGGTGTCGTAGACCTATGTTTAACTTTTTTAAATTATACTAAACAAAATTTGTTTTACCTTTCAATTATGTTTTTATGACAGTAACAATAAGATCTATCTAAGGTATAATCTTGAACCGCAAGTAACCGAATGTCTACAACCGTACCAGGTTGCCTGGGAATATCTGGTGTCGTACACCTGTGTTTATCTTTTTAATAATCCTAAAATATAGTCTTTTTTAAATGTTTACATTTTGACAAAATGTGTTTATACTGTTGATGATAGTATAAGTAAATAAATTCAAACTGTAACCGAAGTTAATCGAAAGTTTTTCAATTAAACTGCCTTGAAAACAACGGTTCTCGTCCGATCATTGAAGTTAAACAAGTTGTTGTTCAAAGACATGTTTGTTGTTGTATGTTGCTGCTGTGGTGACCGTACAAACGTCACTGTACTACGCGGGCGTCCACTTCTGT
Source organism: Antedon bifida (assembly GCF_963402885.1). Classification (NCBI taxonomy): domain Eukaryota; kingdom Metazoa; phylum Echinodermata; class Crinoidea; order Comatulida; family Antedonidae; genus Antedon; species Antedon bifida. The sequence continues at coordinate 8,759,582 of NC_136231.1, forward strand.
GCGCGTTTGCTTCTTAGCAACAAAGCGGCCTGAAGCTTTTGTACATGCCGCTATTGTGTTATGCTTCTTTGTACAGTGTTATTGTTTCTTTTATATTGTCTTTTTATTAATTAAAAAACGCCCAACTCAGTAACCGAATGTCTACGACCATACCACGTTGAAAACACCGGTTCTCGTCCGATCACCGCAGTTAAACAACGTCGGGCCTGGTTAGTACTTGGATGGGAGACCGCCTGGGAATACCTGGTGTCGTAGACCTATGTTTAACTTTTTTTAAATTATACTAAACAAAGTTTATTTTACCTTTCAATTATGTGTTTCTTGAACAGAAGTGTGTGCAAATACCAAAGTCATGGTTTCAGCAGCTGCTAATTTGAATCCTAGAAAATGTTCTATAATAAATTCCAAAAGTATTAGGTTATAGGATATATGTGTTTGTAGAGATTAAGACAGTGACTATAAGATCTCTATAATCTTGAACCGCAAGTTAACGAATGTCTACAACCATACCACGTTGAAAACACCGGTTCTCGTCCGATCACCGCAGTTAAACAACGTCGGGCCTGGTTAGTACTTGGATGGGAGACCGCCTGGGAATACCTGGTGTCGTAGACCTATGTTTAACTTTTTTAAATTATACTAAACAAAATTTGTTTTACCTTTCAATTATGTTTTTATGACAGTAACAATAAGATCTATCTAAGGTATAATCTTGAACCGCAAGTAACCGAATGTCTACAACCGTACCAGGTTGCCTGGGAATATCTGGTGTCGTACACCTGTGTTTATCTTTTTAATAATCCTAAAATATAGTCTTTTTTAAATGTTTACATTTTGACAAAATGTGTTTATACTGTTGATGATAGTATAAGTAAATAAATTCAAACTGTAACCGAAGTTAATCGAAAGTTTTTCAATTAAACTGCCTTGAAAACAACGGTTCTCGTCCGATCATTGAAGTTAAACAAGTTGTTGTTCAAAGACATGTTTGTTGTTGTATGTTGCTGCTGTGGTGACCGTACAAACGTCACTGTACTACGCGGGCGTCCACTTCTGTGCGCGTTTGCTTCTTAGCAACAAAGCGGCCTGAAGCTTTTGTACATGCCGCTATTGTGTTATGCTTCTTTGTACAGTGTTATTGTTTCTTTTATATTGTCTTTTTATTAATTAAAAAACGCCCAACTCAGTAACCGAATGTCTACGACCATACCACGTTGAAAACACCGGTTCTCGTCCGATCACCGCAGTTAAACAACGTCGGGCCTGGTTAGTACTTGGATGGGAGACCGCCTGGGAATACCTGGTGTCGTAGACCTATGTTTAACTTTTTTTAAATTATACTAAACAAAGTTTATTTTACCTTTCAATTATGTGTTTCTTGAACAGAAGTGTGTGCAAATACCAAAGTCATGGTTTCAGCAGCTGCTAATTTGAATCCTAGAAAATGTTCTATAATAAATTCCAAAAGTATTAGGTTATAGGATATATGTGTTTGTAGAGATTAAGACAGTGACTATAAGATCTCTATAATCTTGAACCGCAAGTTAACGAATGTCTACAACCATACCACGTTGAAAACACCGGTTCTCGTCCGATCACCGCAGTTAAACAACGTCGGGCCTGGTTAGTACTTGGATGGGAGACCGCCTGGGAATACCTGGTGTCGTAGACCTATGTTTAACTTTTTTAAATTATACTAAACAAAATTTGTTTTACCTTTCAATTATGTTTTTATGACAGTAACAATAAGATCTATCTAAGGTATAATCTTGAACCGCAAGTAACCGAATGTCTACAACCATACCACGTTGAAAACACCGGTTCTCGTCCGATCACCGCAGTTAAACAACGTCGGGCCTGGTTAGTACTTGGATGGGAGACCGCCTGGGAATACCTGGTGTCGTAGACCTATGTTTAACTTTTTTTTAAATTATACTAAACAAAGTTTATTTTACCTTTCAATTATGTTTTTATGACAGTAACTATAAGATCTATCTAAGGTATAATCTTGAACCGCAAGTAACCGAATGTCTACAACCGTACCAGGTTGCCTGGGAATATCTGGTGTCGTACACCTGTGTTTATCTTTTTAATAATCCTAAAATATAGTCTTTTTTAAATGTTTACATTTTGACAAAATGTGTTTATACTGTTGATGATAGTATAAGTAAATAAATTCAAACTGTAACCGAAGTTAATCGAAAGTTTTTCAACTAAACTGCCTTGAAAACAACGGTTCTCGTCCGATCATTGAAGTTAAACAAGTTGTTGTTCAAAGACATGTTTGTTGTTGTATGTTGCTGCTGTGGTGACCGTACAAACGTCACTGTACTACGCGGGCGTCCACTTGTGTGCGCGTTTGCTTCTTAGCAACAAAGCGGCCTGAAGCTTTTGTACATGCCGCTATTGTGTTATGCTTCTTTGTACAGTGTTATTGTTTCTTTTATATTGTCTTTTTATTAATTAAAAAACGCCCAACTCAGTAACCGAATGTCTACGACCATACCACGTTGAAAACACCGGTTCTCGTCCGATCACCGCAGTTAAACAACGTCGGGCCTGGTTAGTACTTGGATGGGAGACCGCCTGGGAATACCTGGTGTCGTAGACCTATGTTTAACTTTTTTTAAATTATACTAAACAAAGTTTATTTTACCTTTCAATTATGTGTTTCTTGAACAGAAGTGTGTGCAAATACCAAAGTCATGGTTTCAGCAGCTGCTAATTTGAATCCTAGAAAATGTTCTATAATAAATTCCAAAAGTATTAGGTTATAGGATATATGTGTTTGTAGAGATTAAGACAGTGACTATAAGATCTCTATAATCTTGAACCGCAAGTTAGCGAATGTCTACAACCATACCACGTTGAAAACACCGGTTCTCGTCCGATCACCGCAGTTAAACAACGTCGGGCCTGGTTAGTACTTGGATGGGAGACCGCCTGGGAATACCTGGTGTCGTAGACCTATGTTTAACTTTTTTAAATTATACTAAACAAAATTTGTTTTACCTTTCAATTATGTTTTTATGACAGCAACAATAAGATCTATCTAAGGTATAATCTTGAACCGCAAGTAACCGAATGTCTACAACCATACCACGTTGAAAACACCGGTTCTCGTCCGATCACCGCAGTTAAACAACGTCGGGCCTGGTTAGTACTAGGATGGGAGACCGCCTGGGAATACCTGGTGTCGTAGACCTATGTTTAACTTTTTTTTAAATTATACTAAACAAAGTTTATTTTACCTTTCAATTATGTTTTTATGACAGTAACTATAAGATCTATCTAAGGTATAATCTTGAACCGCAAGTAACCGAATGTCTACAACCGTACCAGGTTGCCTGGGAATATCTGGTGTCGTACACCTGTGTTTATCTTTTTAATAATCCTAAAATATAGTCTTTTTTAAATATTTACATTTTGACAAAATGTGTATATACTGTTGATGATAGTATAAGTAAATAAATTCAAACTGTAACCGAAGTTAATCGAAAGTTTTTCAATTAAACTGCCTTGAAAACAACGGTTCTCGTCCGATCATTGAAGTTAAACAAGTTGTTGTTCAAAGACATGTTTGTTGTTGTATGTTGCTGCTGTGGTGACCGTACAAACGTCACTGTACTACGCGGGCGTCCACTTGTGTGCGCGTTTGCTTCTTAGCAACAAAGCGGCCTGAAGCTTTTGTACATGCCGCTATTGTGTTATGCTTCTTTGTACAGTGTTATTGTTTCTTTTATATTGTCTTTTTATTAATTAAAAAACGCCCAACTCAGTAACCGAATGTCTACGACCATACCACGTTGAAAACACCGGTTCTCGTCCGATCACCGCAGTTAAACAACGTCGGGCCTGGTTAGTACTTGGATGGGAGACCGCCTGGGAATACCTGGTGTCGTAGACCTATGTTTAACTTTTTTTAAATTATACTAAACAAAGTTTATTTTACCTTTCAATTATGTTTTTATGACAGTAACTATAAGATCTATCTAAGGTATAATCTTGAACCGCAAGTAACCGAATGTCTACAACCGTACCAGGTTGCCTGGGAATATCTGGTGTCGTACACCTGTGTTTATCTTTTTAATAATCCTAAAATATAGTCTTTTTTAAATATTTACATTTTGACAAAATGTGTATATACTGTTGATGATAGTATAAGTAAATAAATTCAAACTGTAACCGAAGTTAATCGAAAGTTTTTCAATTAAACTGCCTTGAAAACAACGGTTCTCGTCCGATCATTGAAGTTAAACAAGTTGTTGTTCAAAGACATGTTTGTTGTTGTATGTTGCTGCTGTGGTGACCGTACAAACGTCACTGTACTACGCGGGCGTCCACTTGTGTGCGCGTTTGCTTCTTAGCAACAAAGCGGCCTGAAGCTTTTGTACATGCCGCTATTGTGTTATGCTTCTTTGTACAGTGTTATTGTTTCTTTTATATTGTCTTTTTATTAATTAAAAAACGCCCAACTCAGTAACCGAATGTCTACGACCATACCACGTTGAAAACACCGGTTCTCGTCCGATCACCGCAGTTAAACAACGTCGGGCCTGGTTAGTACTTGGATGGGAGACCGCCTGGGAATACCTGGTGTCGTAGACCTATGTTTAACTTTTTTTAAATTATACTAAACAAAGTTTATTTTACCTTTCAATTATGTGTTTCTTGAACAGAAGTGTGTGCAAATACAAAAGTCATGGTTTCAGCAGCTGCTAATTTGAATCCTAGAAAATGTTCTATAATAAATTCCAAAAGTATTAGGTTATAGGATATATGTGTTTGTAGAGATTAAGACAGTGACTATAAGATCTCTATAATCTTGAACCGCAAGTTAACGAATGTCTACAACCATACCACGTTGAAAACACCGGTTCTCGTCCGATCACCGCAGTTAAACAACGTCGGGCCTGGTTAGTACTTGGATGGGAGACCGCCTGGGAATACCTGGTGTCGTAGACCTATGTTTAACTTTTTTAAATTATACTAAACAAAATTTGTTTTACCTTTCAATTATGTTTTTATGACAGTAACAATAAGATCTATCTAAGGTATAATCTTGAACCGCAAGTAACCGAATGTCTACAACCATACCACGTTGAAAACACCGGTTCTCGTCCGATCACCGCAGTTAAACAACGTCGGGCCTGGTTAGTACTTGGATGGGAGACCGCCTGGGAATACCTGGTGTCGTAGACCTATGTTTAACTTTTTTTAAAATTATACTAAACAAAGTTTATTTTACCTTTCAATTATGTTTTTATGACAGTAACTATAAGATCTATCTAAGGTATAATCTTGAACCGCAAGTAACCGAATGTCTACAACCGTACCAGGTTGCCTGGGAATATCTGGTGTCGTACACCTGTGTTTATCTTTTTAATAATCCTAAAATATAGTCTTTTTTAAATGTTTACATTTTGACAAAATGTGTTTATACTGTTGATGATAGTATAAGTAAATAAATTCAAACTGTAACCGAAGTTAATCGAAAGTTTTTCAACTAAACTGCCTTGAAAACAACGGTTCTCGTCCGATCATTGAAGTTAAACAAGTTGTTGTTCAAAGACATGTTTGTTGTTGTATGTTGCTGCTGTGGTGACCGTACAAACGTCACTGTACTACGCGGGCGTCCACTTGTGTGCGCGTTTGCTTCTTAGCAACAAAGCGGCCTGAAGCTTTTGTACATGCCGCTATTGTGTTATGCTTCTTTGTACAGTGTTATTGTTTCTTTTATATTGTCTTTTTATTAATTAAAAAACGCCCAACTCAGTAACCGAATGTCTACGACCATACCACGTTGACAACACCGGTTCTCGTCCGATCACCGCAGTTAAACAACGTCGGGCCTGGTTAGTACTTGGATGGGAGACCGCCTGGGAATACCTGGTGTCGTAGACCTATGTTTAACTTTTTTTAAATTATACTAAACAAAGTTTATTTTACCTTTCAATTATGTGTTTCTTGAACAGAAGTGTGTGCAAATACCAAAGTCATGGTTTCAGCAGCTGCTAATTTGAATCCTAGAAAATGTTCTATAATAAATTCCAAAAGTATTAGGTTATAGGATATATGTGTTTGTAGAGATTAAGACAGTGACTATAAGATCTCTATAATCTTGAACCGCAAGTTAGCGAATGTCTACAACCATACCACGTCGAAAACACCGGTTCTCGTCCGATCACCGCAGTTAAACAACGTCGGGCCTGGTTAGTACTTGGATGGGAGACCGCCTGGGAATACCTGGTGTCGTAGACCTATGTTTAACTTTTTTAAATTATACTAAACAAAATTTGTTTTACCTTTCAATTATGTTTTTATGACAGTAACAATAAGATCTATCTAAGGTATAATCTTGAACCGCAAGTAACCGAATGTCTACAACCATACCACGTTGAAAACACCGGTTCTCGTCCGATCACCGCAGTTAAACAACGTCGGGCCTGGTTAGTACTAGGATGGGAGACCGCCTGGGAATACCTGGTGTCGTAGACCTATGTTTAACTTTTTTTTAAATTATACTAAACAAAGTTTATTTTACCTTTCAATTATGTTTTTATGACAGTAACTATAAGATCTATCTAAGGTATAATCTTGAACCGCAAGTAACCGAATGTCTACAACCGTACCAGGTTGCCTGGGAATATCTGGTGTCGTACACCTGTGTTTATCTATTTAATAATCCTAAAATATAGTCTTTTTTAAATGTTTACATTTTGACAAAATGTGTTTATACTGTTGATGATAGTATAAGTAAATAAATTCAAACTGTAACCGAAGTTAATCGAAAGTTTTTCAATTAAACTGCCTTGAAAACAACGGTTCTCGTCCGATCATTGAAGTTAAACAAGTTGTTGTTCAAAGACATGTTTGTTGTTGTATGTTGCTGCTGTGGTGACCGTACAAACGTCACTGTACTACGCGGGCGTCCACTTCTGTGCGCGTTTGCTTCTTAGCAACAAAGCGGCCTGAAGCTTTTGTACATGCCGCTATTGTGTTATGCTTCTTTGTACAGTGTTATTGTTTCTTTTATATTGTCTTTTTATTAATTAAAAAACGCCCAACTCAGTAACCGAATGTCTACGACCATACCACGTTGAAAACACCGGTTCTCGTCCGATCACCGCAGTTAAACAACGTCGGGCCTGGTTAGTACTTGGATGGGAGACCGCCTGGGAATACCTGGTGTCGTAGACCTATGTTTAACTTTTTTTAAATTATACTAAACAAAGTTTATTTTACCTTTCAATTATGTGTTTCTTGAACAGAAGTGTGTGCAAATACAAAAGTCATGGTTTCAGCAGCTGCTAATTTGAATCCTAGAAAATGTTCTATAATAAATTCCAAAAGTATTAGGTTATAGGATATATGTGTTTGTAGAGATTAAGACAGTGACTATAAGATCTCTATAATCTTGAACCGCAAGTTAACGAATGTCTACAACCATACCACGTTGAAAACACCGGTTCTCGTCCGATCACCGCAGTTAAACAACGTCGGGCCTGGTTAGTACTTGGATGGGAGACCGCCTGGGAATACCTGGTGTCGTAGACCTATGTTTAACTTTTTTAAATTATACTAAACAAAATTTGTTTTACCTTTCAATTATGTTTTTATGACAGTAACAATAAGATCTATCTAAGGTATAATCTTGAACCGCAAGTAACCGAATGTCTACAACCATACCACGTTGAAAACACCGGTTCTCGTCCGATCACCGCAGTTAAACAACGTCGGGCCTGGTTAGTACTTGGATGGGAGACCGCCTGGGAATACCTGGTGTCGTAGACCTATGTTTAACTTTTTTTTAAATTATACTAAACAAAGTTTATTTTACCTTTCAATTATGTTTTTATGACAGTAACTATAATATCTATCTAAGGTATAATCTTGAACCGCAAGTAACCGAATGTCTACAACCGTACCAGGTTGCCTGGGAATATCTGGTGTCGTACACCTGTGTTTATCTTTTTAATAATCCTAAAATATAGTCTTTTTTAAATGTTTACATTTTGACAAAATGTGTTTATACTGTTGATGATAGTATAAGTAAATAAATTCAAACTGTAACCGAAGTTAATCGAAAGTTTTTCAACTAAACTGCCTTGAAAACAACGGTTCTCGTCCGATCATTGAAGTTAAACAAGTTGTTGTTCAAAGACATGTTTGTTGTTGTATGTTGCTGCTGTGGTGACCGTACAAACGTCACTGTACTACGCGGGCGTCCACTTGTGTGCGCGTTTGCTTCTTAGCAACAAAGCGGCCTGAAGCTTTTGTACATGCCGCTATTGTGTTATGCTTCTTTGTACAGTGTTATTGTTTCTTTTATATTGTCTTTTTATTAATTAAAAAACGCCCAACTCAGTAACCGAATGTCTACGACCATACCACGTTGACAACACCGGTTCTCGTCCGATCACCGCAGTTAAACAACGTCGGGCCTGGTTAGTACTTGGATGGGAGACCGCCTGGGAATACCTGGTGTCGTAGACCTATGTTTAACTTTTTTTAAATTATACTAAACAAAGTTTATTTTACCTTTCAATTATGTGTTTCTTGAACAGAAGTGTGTGCAAATACCAAAGTCATGGTTTCAGCAGCTGCTAATTTGAATCCTAGAAAATGTTCTATAATAAATTCCAAAAGTATTAGGTTATAGGATATATGTGTTTGTAGAGATTAAGACAGTGACTATAAGATCTCTATAATCTTGAACCGCAAGTTAGCGAATGTCTACAACCATACCACGTCGAAAACACCGGTTCTCGTCCGATCACCGCAGTTAAACAACGTCGGGCCTGGTTAGTACTTGGATGGGAGACCGCCTGGGAATACCTGGTGTCGTAGACCTATGTTTAACTTTTTTAAATTATACTAAACAAAATTTGTTTTACCTTTCAATTATGTTTTTATGACAGTAACAATAAGATCTATCTAAGGTATAATCTTGAACCGCAAGTAACCGAATGTCTACAACCATACCACGTTGAAAACACCGGTTCTCGTCCGATCACCGCAGTTAAACAACGTCGGGCCTGGTTAGTACTAGGATGGGAGACCGCCTGGGAATACCTGGTGTCGTAGACCTATGTTTAACTTTTTTTTAAATTATACTAAACAAAGTTTATTTTACCTTTCAATTATGTTTTTATGACAGTAACTATAAGATCTATCTAAGGTATAATCTTGAACCGCAAGTAACCGAATGTCTACAACCGTACCAGGTTGCCTGGGAATATCTGGTGTCGTACACCTGTGTTTATCTATTTAATAATCCTAAAATATAGTCTTTTTTAAATGTTTACATTTTGACAAAATGTGTTTATACTGTTGATGATAGTATAAGTAAATAAATTCAAACTGTAACCGAAGTTAATCGAAAGTTTTTCAATTAAACTGCCTTGAAAACAACGGTTCTCGTCCGATCATTGAAGTTAAACAAGTTGTTGTTCAAAGACATGTTTGTTGTTGTATGTTGCTGCTGTGGTGACCGTACAAACGTCACTGTACTACGCGGGCGTCCACTTCTGTGCGCGTTTGCTTCTTAGCAACAAAGCGGCCTGAAGCTTTTGTACATGCCGCTATTGTGTTATGCTTCTTTGTACAGTGTTATTGTTTCTTTTATATTGTCTTTTTATTAATTAAAAAACGCCCAACTCAGTAACCGAATGTCTACGACCATACCACGTTGAAAACACCGGTTCTCGTCCGATCACCGCAGTTAAACAACGTCGGGCCTGGTTAGTACTTGGATGGGAGACCGCCTGGGAATACCTGGTGTCGTAGACCTATGTTTAACTTTTTTAAAATTATACTAAACAAAGTTTATTTTACCTTTCAATTATGTGTTTCTTGAACAGAAGTGTGTGCAAATACAAAAGTCATGGTTTCAGCAGCTGCTAATTTGAATCCTAGAAAATGTTCTATAATAAATTCCAAAAGTATTAGGTTATAGGATATATGTGTTTGTAGAGATTAAGACAGTGACTATAAGATCTCTATAATCTTGAACCGCAAGTTAACGAATGTCTACAACCATACCACGTTGAAAACACCGGTTCTCGTCCGATCACCGCAGTTAAACAACGTCGGGCCTGGTTAGTACTTGGATGGGAGACCGCCTGGGAATACCTGGTGTCGTAGACCTATGTTTAACTTTTTTAAATTATACTAAACAAAATTTGTTTTACCTTTCAATTATGTTTTTATGACAGTAACAATAAGATCTATCTAAGGTATAATCTTGAACCGCAAGTAACCGAATGTCTACAACCATACCACGTTGAAAACACCGGTTCTCGTCCGATCACCGCAGTTAAACAACGTCGGGCCTGGTTAGTACTTGGATGGGAGACCGCCTGGGAATACCTGGTGTCGTAGACCTATGTTTAACTTTTTTTTAAATTATACTAAACAAAGTTTATTTTACCTTTCAATTATGTTTTTATGACAGTAACTATAATATCTATCTAAGGTATAATCTTGAACCGCAAGTAACCGAATGTCTACAACCGTACCAGGTTGCCTGGGAATATCTGGTGTCGTACACCTGTGTTTATCTTTTTAATAATCCTAAAATATAGTCTTTTTTAAATGTTTACATTTTGACAAAATGTGTTTATACTGTTGATGATAGTATAAGTAAATAAATTCAAACTGTAACCGAAGTTAATCGAAAGTTTTTCAACTAAACTGCCTTGAAAACAACGGTTCTCGTCCGATCATTGAAGTTAAACAAGTTGTTGTTCAAAGACATGTTTGTTGTTGTATGTTGCTGCTGTGGTGACCGTACAAACGTCACTGTACTACGCGGGCGTCCACTTGTGTGCGCGTTTGCTTCTTAGCAACAAAGCGGCCTGAAGCTTTTGTACATGCCGCTATTGTGTTATGCTTCTTTGTACAGTGTTATTGTTTCTTTTATATTGTCTTTTTATTAATTAAAAAACGCCCAACTCAGTAACCGAATGTCTACGACCATACCACGTTGACAACACCGGTTCTCGTCCGATCACCGCAGTTAAACAACGTCGGGCCTGGTTAGTACTTGGATGGGAGACCGCCTGGGAATACCTGGTGTCGTAGACCTATGTTTAACTTTTTTAAATTATACTAAACAAAATTTGTTTTACCTTTCAATTATGTTTTTATGACAGTAACAATAAGATCTATCTAAGGTATAATCTTGAACCGCAAGTTAACGAATGTCTACAACCATACCACGTTGAAAACACCGGTTCTCGTCCGATCACCGCAGTTAAACAACGTCGGGCCTGGTTAGTACTTGGATGGGAGACCGCCTGGGAATACCTGGTGTCGTAGACCTATGTTTAACTTTTTTTTAAATTATACTAAACAAAGTTTATTTTACCTTTCAATTATGTGTTTCTTGAACAGAAGTGTGTGCAAATACCAAAGTCATGGTTTCAGCAGCTGCTAATTTGAATCCTAGAAAATGTTCTATAATAAATTCCAAAAGTATTAGGTTATAGGATATATGTGTTTGTAGAGATTAAGACAGTGACTATAAGATCTCTATAATCTTGAACCGCAAGTTAGCGAATGTCTACAACCATACCACGTCGAAAACACCGGTTCTCGTCCGATCACCGCAGTTAAACAACGTCGGGCCTGGTTAGTACTTGGATGGGAGACCGCCTGGGAATACCTGGTGTCGTAGACCTATGTTTAACTTTTTTAAATTATACTAAACAAAATTTGTTTTACCTTTCAATTATGTTTTTATGACAGTAACAATAAGATCTATCTAAGGTATAATCTTGAACCGCAAGTAACCGAATGTCTACAACCATACCACGTTGAAAACACCGGTTCTCGTCCGATCACCGCAGTTAAACAACGTCGGGCCTGGTTAGTACTAGGATGGGAGACCGCCTGGGAATACCTGGTGTCGTAGACCTATGTTTAACTTTTTTTTAAATTATACTAAACAAAGTTTATTTTACCTTTCAATTATGTTTTTATGACAGTAACTATAAGATCTATCTAAGGTATAATCTTGAACCGCAAGTAACCGAATGTCTACAACCGTACCAGGTTGCCTGGGAATATCTGGTGTCGTACACCTGTGTTTATCTATTTAATAATCCTAAAATATAGTCTTTTTTAAATGTTTACATTTTGACAAAATGTGTTTATACTGTTGATGATAGTATAAGTAAATAAATTCAAACTGTAACCGAAGTTAATCGAAAGTTTTTCAATTAAACTGCCTTGAAAACAACGGTTCTCGTCCGATCATTGAAGTTAAACAAGTTGTTGTTCAAAGACATGTTTGTTGTTGTATGTTGCTGCTGTGGTGACCGTACAAACGTCACTGTACTACGCGGGCGTCCACTTCTGTGCGCGTTTGCTTCTTAGCAACAAAGCGGCCTGAAGCTTTTGTACATGCCGCTATTGTGTTATGCTTCTTTGTACAGTGTTATTGTTTCTTTTATATTGTCTTTTTATTAATTAAAAAACGCCCAACTCAGTAACCGAATGTCTACGACCATACCACGTTGAAAACACCGGTTCTCGTCCGATCACCGCAGTTAAACAACGTCGGGCCTGGTTAGTACTTGGATGGGAGACCGCCTGGGAATACCTGGTGTCGTAGACCTATGTTTAACTTTTTTAAAATTATACTAAACAAAGTTTATTTTACCTTTCAATTATGTGTTTCTTGAACAGAAGTGTGTGCAAATACAAAAGTCATGGTTTCAGCAGCTGCTAATTTGAATCCTAGAAAATGTTCTATAATAAATTCCAAAAGTATTAGGTTATAGGATATATGTGTTTGTAGAGATTAAGACAGTGACTATAAGATCTCTATAATCTTGAACCGCAAGTTAACGAATGTCTACAACCATACCACGTTGAAAACACCGGTTCTCGTCCGATCACCGCAGTTAAACAACGTCGGGCCTGGTTAGTACTTGGATGGGAGACCGCCTGGGAATACCTGGTGTCGTAGACCTATGTTTAACTTTTTTAAATTATACTAAACAAAATTTGTTTTACCTTTCAATTATGTTTTTATGACAGTAACAATAAGATCTATCTAAGGTATAATCTTGAACCGCAAGTAACCGAATGTCTACAACCATACCACGTTGAAAACACCGGTTCTCGTCCGATCACCGCAGTTAAACAACGTCGGGCCTGGTTAGTACTTGGATGGGAGACCGCCTGGGAATACCTGGTGTCGTAGACCTATGTTTAACTTTTTTTTAAATTATACTAAACAAAGTTTATTTTACCTTTCAATTATGTTTTTATGACAGTAACTATAATATCTATCTAAGGTATAATCTTGAACCGCAAGTAACCGAATGTCTACAACCGTACCAGGTTGCCTGGGAATATCTGGTGTCGTACACCTGTGTTTATCTTTTTAATAATCCTAAAATATAGTCTTTTTTAAATGTTTACATTTTGACAAAATGTGTTTATACTGTTGATGATAGTATAAGTAAATAAATTCAAACTGTAACCGAAGTTAATCGAAAGTTTTTCAACTAAACTGCCTTGAAAACAACGGTTCTCGTCCGATCATTGAAGTTAAACAAGTTGTTGTTCAAAGACATGTTTGTTGTTGTATGTTGCTGCTGTGGTGACCGTACAAACGTCACTGTACTACGCGGGCGTCCACTTGTGTGCGCGTTTGCTTCTTAGCAACAAAGCGGCCTGAAGCTTTTGTACATGCCGCTATTGTGTTATGCTTCTTTGTACAGTGTTATTGTTTCTTTTATATTGTCTTTTTATTAATTAAAAAACGCCCAACTCAGTAACCGAATGTCTACGACCATACCACGTTGAAAACACCGGTTCTCGTCCGATCACCGCAGTTAAACAACGTCGGGCCTGGTTAGTACTTGGATGGGAGACCGCCTGGGAATACCTGGTGTCGTAGACCTATGTTTAACTTTTTTTAAATTATACTAAACAAAGTTTATTTTACCTTTCAATTATGTGTTTCTTGAACAGAAGTGTGTGCAAATACAAAAGTCATGGTTTCAGCAGCTGCTAATTTGAATCCTAGAAAATGTTCTATAATAAATTCCAAAAGTATTAGGTTATAGGATATATGTGTTTGTAGAGATTAAGACAGTGACTATAAGATCTCTATAATCTTGAACCGCAAGTTAACGAATGTCTACAACCATACCACGTTGAAAACACCGGTTCTCGTCCGATCACCGCAGTTAAACAACGTCGGGCCTGGTTAGTACTTGGATGGGAGACCGCCTGGGAATACCTGGTGTCGTAGACCTATGTTTAACTTTTTTAAATTATACTAAACAAAATTTGTTTTACCTTTCAATTATGTTTTTATGACAGTAACAATAAGATCTATCTAAGGTATAATCTTGAACCGCAAGTAACCGAATGTCTACAACCGTACCAGGTTGCCTGGGAATATCTGGTGTCGTACACCTGTGTTTATCTTTTTAATAATCCTAAAATATAGTCTTTTTTAAATGTTTACATTTTGACAAAATGTGTTTATACTGTTGATGATAGTATAAGTAAATAAATTCAAACTGTAACCGAAGTTAATCGAAAGTTTTTCAATTAAACTGCCTTGAAAACAACGGTTCTCGTCCGATCATTGAAGTTAAACAAGTTGTTGTTCAAAGACATGTTTGTTGTTGTATGTTGCTGCTGTGGTGACCGTACAAACGTCACTGTACTACGCGGGCGTCCACTTCTGTGCGCGTTTGCTTCTTAGCAACAAAGCGGCCTGAAGCTTTTGTACATGCCGCTATTGTGTTATGCTTCTTTGTACAGTGTTATTGTTTCTTTTATATTGTCTTTTTATTAATTAAAAAACGCCCAACTCAGTAACCGAATGTCTACGACCATACCACGTTGAAAACACCGGTTCTCGTCCGATCACCGCAGTTAAACAACGTCGGGCCTGGTTAGTACTTGGATGGGAGACCGCCTGGGAATACCTGGTGTCGTAGACCTATGTTTAACTTTTTTTAAATTATACTAAACAAAGTTTATTTTACCTTTCAATTATGTGTTTCTTGAACAGAAGTGTGTGCAAATACAAAAGTCATGGTTTCAGCAGCTGCTAATTTGAATCCTAGAAAATGTTCTATAATAAATTCCAAAAGTATTAGGTTATAGGATATATGTGTTTGTAGAGATTAAGACAGTGACTATAAGATCTCTATAATCTTGAACCGCAAGTTAACGAATGTCTACAACCATACCACGTTGAAAACACCGGTTCTCGTCCGATCACCGCAGTTAAACAACGTCGGGCCTGGTTAGTACTTGGATGGGAGACCGCCTGGGAATACCTGGTGTCGTAGACCTATGTTTAACTTTTTTAAATTATACTAAACAAAATTTGTTTTACCTTTCAATTATGTTTTTATGACAGTAACAATAAGATCTATCTAAGGTATAATCTTGAACCGCAAGTAACCGAATGTCTACAACCATACCACGTTGAAAACACCGGTTCTCGTCCGATCACCGCAGTTAAACAACGTCGGGCCTGGTTAGTACTTGGATGGGAGACCGCCTGGGAATACCTGGTGTCGTAGACCTATGTTTAACTTTTTTTTAAATTATACTAAACAAAGTTTATTTTACCTTTCAATTATGTTTTTATGACAGTAACTATAATATCTATCTAAGGTATAATCTTGAACCGCAAGTAACCGAATGTCTACAACCGTACCAGGTTGCCTGGGAATATCTGGTGTCGTACACCTGTGTTTATCTTTTTAATAATCCTAAAATATAGTCTTTTTTAAATGTTTACATTTTGACAAAATGTGTTTATACTGTTGATGATAGTATAAGTAAATAAATTCAAACTGTAACCGAAGTTAATCGAAAGTTTTTCAACTAAACTGCCTTGAAAACAACGGTTCTCGTCCGATCATTGAAGTTAAACAAGTTGTTGTTCAAAGACATGTTTGTTGTTGTATGTTGCTGCTGTGGTGACCGTACAAACGTCACTGTACTACGCGGGCGTCCACTTGTGTGCGCGTTTGCTTCTTAGCAACAAAGCGGCCTGAAGCTTTTGTACATGCCGCTATTGTGTTATGCTTCTTTGTACAGTGTTATTGTTTCTTTTATATTGTCTTTTTATTAATTAAAAAACGCCCAACTCAGTAACCGAATGTCTACGACCATACCACGTTGAAAACACCGGTTCTCGTCCGATCACCGCAGTTAAACAACGTCGGGCCTGGTTAGTACTTGGATGGGAGACCGCCTGGGAATACCTGGTGTCGTAGACCTATGTTTAACTTTTTTTAAATTATACTAAACAAAGTTTATTTTACCTTTCAATTATGTGTTTCTTGAACAGAAGTGTGTGCAAATACAAAAGTCATGGTTTCAGCAGCTGCTAATTTGAATCCTAGAAAATGTTCTATAATAAATTCCAAAAGTATTAGGTTATAGGATATATGTGTTTGTAGAGATTAAGACAGTGACTATAAGATCTCTATAATCTTGAACCGCAAGTTAACGAATGTCTACAACCATACCACGTTGAAAACACCGGTTCTCGTCCGATCACCGCAGTTAAACAACGTCGGGCCTGGTTAGTACTTGGATGGGAGACCGCCTGGGAATACCTGGTGTCGTAGACCTATGTTTAACTTTTTTAAATTATACTAAACAAAATTTGTTTTACCTTTCAATTATGTTTTTATGACAGTAACAATAAGATCTATCTAAGGTATAATCTTGAACCGCAAGTAACCGAATGTCTACAACCGTACCAGGTTGCCTGGGAATATCTGGTGTCGTACACCTGTGTTTATCTTTTTAATAATCCTAAAATATAGTCTTTTTTAAATGTTTACATTTTGACAAAATGTGTTTATACTGTTGATGATAGTATAAGTAAATAAATTCAAACTGTAACCGAAGTTAATCGAAAGTTTTTCAATTAAACTGCCTTGAAAACAACGGTTCTCGTCCGATCATTGAAGTTAAACAAGTTGTTGTTCAAAGACATGTTTGTTGTTGTATGTTGCTGCTGTGGTGACCGTACAAACGTCACTGTACTACGCGGGCGTCCACTTCTGTGCGCGTTTGCTTCTTAGCAACAAAGCGGCCTGAAGCTTTTGTACATGCCGCTATTGTGTTATGCTTCTTTGTACAGTGTTATTGTTTCTTTTATATTGTCTTTTTATTAATTAAAAAACGCCCAACTCAGTAACCGAATGTCTACGACCATACCACGTTGAAAACACCGGTTCTCGTCCGATCACCGCAGTTAAACAACGTCGGGCCTGGTTAGTACTTGGATGGGAGACCGCCTGGGAATACCTGGTGTCGTAGACCTATGTTTAACTTTTTTTAAATTATACTAAACAAAGTTTATTTTACCTTTCAATTATGTGTTTCTTGAACAGAAGTGTGTGCAAATACCAAAGTCATGGTTTCAGCAGCTGCTAATTTGAATCCTAGAAAATGTTCTATAATAAATTCCAAAAGTATTAGGTTATAGGATATATGTGTTTGTAGAGATTAAGACAGTGACTATAAGATCTCTATAATCTTGAACCGCAAGTTAACGAATGTCTACAACCATACCACGTTGAAAACACCGGTTCTCGTCCGATCACCGCAGTTAAACAACGTCGGGCCTGGTTAGTACTTGGATGGGAGACCGCCTGGGAATACCTGGTGTCGTAGACCTATGTTTAACTTTTTTAAATTATACTAAACAAAATTTGTTTTACCTTTCAATTATGTTTTTATGACAGTAACAATAAGATCTATCTAAGGTATAATCTTGAACCGCAAGTAACCGAATGTCTACAACCATACCACGTTGAAAACACCGGTTCTCGTCCGATCACCGCAGTTAAACAACGTCGGGCCTGGTTAGTACTTGGATGGGAGACCGCCTGGGAATACCTGGTGTCGTAGACCTATGTTTAACTTTTTTTAAAATTATACTAAACAAAGTTTATTTTACCTTTCAATTATGTTTTTATGACAGTAACTATAAGATCTATCTAAGGTATAATCTTGAACCGCAAGTAACCGAATGTCTACAACCGTACCAGGTTGCCTGGGAATATCTGGTGTCGTACACCTGTGTTTATCTTTTTAATAATCCTAAAATATAGTCTTTTTTAAATGTTTACATTTTGACAAAATGTGTTTATACTGTTGATGATAGTATAAGTAAATAAATTCAAACTGTAACCGAAGTTAATCGAAAGTTTTTCAACTAAACTGCCTTGAAAACAACGGTTCTCGTCCGATCATTGAAGTTAAACAAGTTGTTGTTCAAAGACATGTTTGTTGTTGTATGTTGCTGCTGTGGTGACCGTACAAACGTCACTGTACTACGCGGGCGTCCACTTGTGTGCGCGTTTGCTTCTTAGCAACAAAGCGGCCTGAAGCTTTTGTACATGCCGCTATTGTGTTATGCTTCTTTGTACAGTGTTATTGTTTCTTTTATATTGTCTTTTTATTAATTAAAAAACGCCCAACTCAGTAACCGAATGTCTACGACCATACCACGTTGAAAACACCGGTTCTCGTCCGATCACCGCAGTTAAACAACGTCGGGCCTGGTTAGTACTTGGATGGGAGACCGCCTGGGAATACCTGGTGTCGTAGACCTATGTTTAACTTTTTTTAAATTATACTAAACAAAGTTTATTTTACCTTTCAATTATGTGTTTCTTGAACAGAAGTGTGTGCAAATACCAAAGTCATGGTTTCAGCAGCTGCTAATTTGAATCCTAGAAAATGTTCTATAATAAATTCCAAAAGTATTAGGTTATAGGATATATGTGTTTGTAGAGATTAAGACAGTGACTATAAGATCTCTATAATCTTGAACCGCAAGTTAGCGAATGTCTACAACCATACCACGTTGAAAACACCGGTTCTCGTCCGATCACCGCAGTTAAACAACGTCGGGCCTGGTTAGTACTTGGATGGGAGACCGCCTGGGAATACCTGGTGTCGTAGACCTATGTTTAACTTTTTTAAATTATACTAAACAAAATTTGTTTTACCTTTCAATTATGTTTTTATGACAGCAACAATAAGATCTATCTAAGGTATAATCTTGAACCGCAAGTAACCGAATGTCTACAACCATACCACGTTGAAAACACCGGTTCTCGTCCGATCACCGCAGTTAAACAACGTCGGGCCTGGTTAGTACTAGGATGGGAGACCGCCTGGGAATACCTGGTGTCGTAGACCTATGTTTAACTTTTTTTTAAATTATACTAAACAAAGTTTATTTTACCTTTCAATTATGTTTTTATGACAGTAACTATAAGATCTATCTAAGGTATAATCTTGAACCGCAAGTAACCGAATGTCTACAACCGTACCAGGTTGCCTGGGAATATCTGGTGTCGTACACCTGTGTTTATCTTTTTAATAATCCTAAAATATAGTCTTTTTTAAATATTTACATTTTGACAAAATGTGTATATACTGTTGATGATAGTATAAGTAAATAAATTCAAACTGTAACCGAAGTTAATCGAAAGTTTTTCAATTAAACTGCCTTGAAAACAACGGTTCTCGTCCGATCATTGAAGTTAAACAAGTTGTTGTTCAAAGACATGTTTGTTGTTGTATGTTGCTGCTGTGGTGACCGTACAAACGTCACTGTACTACGCGGGCGTCCACTTGTGTGCGCGTTTGCTTCTTAGCAACAAAGCGGCCTGAAGCTTTTGTACATGCCGCTATTGTGTTATGCTTCTTTGTACAGTGTTATTGTTTCTTTTATATTGTCTTTTTATTAATTAAAAAACGCCCAACTCAGTAACCGAATGTCTACGACCATACCACGTTGAAAACACCGGTTCTCGTCCGATCACCGCAGTTAAACAACGTCGGGCCTGGTTAGTACTTGGATGGGAGACCGCCTGGGAATACCTGGTGTCGTAGACCTATGTTTAACTTTTTTTAAATTATACTAAACAAAGTTTATTTTACCTTTCAATTATGTTTTTATGACAGTAACTATAAGATCTATCTAAGGTATAATCTTGAACCGCAAGTAACCGAATGTCTACAACCGTACCAGGTTGCCTGGGAATATCTGGTGTCGTACACCTGTGTTTATCTTTTTAATAATCCTAAAATATAGTCTTTTTTAAATATTTACATTTTGACAAAATGTGTATATACTGTTGATGATAGTATAAGTAAATAAATTCAAACTGTAACCGAAGTTAATCGAAAGTTTTTCAATTAAACTGCCTTGAAAACAACGGTTCTCGTCCGATCATTGAAGTTAAACAAGTTGTTGTTCAAAGACATGTTTGTTGTTGTATGTTGCTGCTGTGGTGACCGTACAAACGTCACTGTACTACGCGGGCGTCCACTTGTGTGCGCGTTTGCTTCTTAGCAACAAAGCGGCCTGAAGCTTTTGTACATGCCGCTATTGTGTTATGCTTCTTTGTACAGTGTTATTGTTTCTTTTATATTGTCTTTTTATTAATTAAAAAACGCCCAACTCAGTAACCGAATGTCTACGACCATACCACGTTGAAAACACCGGTTCTCGTCCGATCACCGCAGTTAAACAACGTCGGGCCTGGTTAGTACTTGGATGGGAGACCGCCTGGGAATACCTGGTGTCGTAGACCTATGTTTAACTTTTTTTAAATTATACTAAACAAAGTTTATTTTACCTTTCAATTATGTGTTTCTTGAACAGAAGTGTGTGCAAATACAAAAGTCATGGTTTCAGCAGCTGCTAATTTGAATCCTAGAAAATGTTCTATAATAAATTCCAAAAGTATTAGGTTATAGGATATATGTGTTTGTAGAGATTAAGACAGTGACTATAAGATCTCTATAATCTTGAACCGCAAGTTAGCGAATGTCTACAACCATACCACGTTGAAAACACCGGTTCTCGTCCGATCACCGCAGTTAAACAACGTCGGGCCTGGTTAGTACTTGGATGGGAGACCGCCTGGGAATACCTGGTGTCGTAGACCTATGTTTAACTTTTTTAAATTATACTAAACAAAATTTGTTTTACCTTTCAATTATGTTTTTATGACAGCAACAATAAGATCTATCTAAGGTATAATCTTGAACCGCAAGTAACCGAATGTCTACAACCATACCACGTTGAAAACACCGGTTCTCGTCCGATCACCGCAGTTAAACAACGTCGGGCCTGGTTAGTACTAGGATGGGAGACCGCCTGGGAATACCTGGTGTCGTAGACCTATGTTTAACTTTTTTTTAAATTATACTAAACAAAGTTTATTTTACCTTTCAATTATGTTTTTATGACAGTAACTATAAGATCTATCTAAGGTATAATCTTGAACCGCAAGTAACCGAATGTCTACAACCGTACCAGGTTGCCTGGGAATATCTGGTGTCGTACACCTGTGTTTATCTTTTTAATAATCCTAAAATATAGTCTTTTTTAAATATTTACATTTTGACAAAATGTGTATATACTGTTGATGATAGTATAAGTAAATAAATTCAAACTGTAACCGAAGTTAATCGAAAGTTTTTCAATTAAACTGCCTTGAAAACAACGGTTCTCGTCCGATCATTGAAGTTAAACAAGTTGTTGTTCAAAGACATGTTTGTTGTTGTATGTTGCTGCTGTGGTGACCGTACAAACGTCACTGTACTACGCGGGCGTCCACTTGTGTGCGCGTTTGCTTCTTAGCAACAAAGCGGCCTGAAGCTTTTGTACATGCCGCTATTGTGTTATGCTTCTTTGTACAGTGTTATTGTTTCTTTTATATTGTCTTTTTATTAATTAAAAAACGCCCAACTCAGTAACCGAATGTCTACGACCATACCACGTTGAAAACACCGGTTCTCGTCCGATCACCGCAGTTAAACAACGTCGGGCCTGGTTAGTACTTGGATGGGAGACCGCCTGGGAATACCTGGTGTCGTAGACCTATGTTTAACTTTTTTTAAATTATACTAAACAAAGTTTATTTTACCTTTCAATTATGTTTTTATGACAGTAACTATAAGATCTATCTAAGGTATAATCTTGAACCGCAAGTAACCGAATGTCTACAACCGTACCAGGTTGCCTGGGAATATCTGGTGTCGTACACCTGTGTTTATCTTTTTAATAATCCTAAAATATAGTCTTTTTTAAATATTTACATTTTGACAAAATGTGTATATACTGTTGATGATAGTATAAGTAAATAAATTCAAACTGTAACCGAAGTTAATCGAAAGTTTTTCAACTAAACTGCCTTGAAAACAACGGTTCTCGTCCGATCATTGAAGTTAAACAAGTTGTTGTTCAAAGACATGTTTGTTGTTGTATGTTGCTGCTGTGGTGACCGTACAAACGTCACTGTACTACGCGGGCGTCCACTTGTGTGCGCGTTTGCTTCTTAGCAACAAAGCGGCCTGAAGCTTTTGTACATGCCGCTATTGTGTTATGCTTCTTTGTACAGTGTTATTGTTTCTTTTATATTGTCTTTTTATTAATTAAAAAACGCCCAACTCAGTAACCGAATGTCTACGACCATACCACGTTGACAACACCGGTTCTCGTCCGATCACCGCAGTTAAACAACGTCGGGCCTGGTTAGTACTTGGATGGGAGACCGCCTGGGAATACCTGGTGTCGTAGACCTATGTTTAACTTTTTTTAAATTATACTAAACAAAGTTTATTTTACCTTTCAATTATGTGTTTCTTGAACAGAAGTGTGTGCAAATACCAAAGTCATGGTTTCAGCAGCTGCTAATTTGAATCCTAGAAAATGTTCTATAATAAATTCCAAAAGTATTAGGTTATAGGATATATGTGTTTGTAGAGATTAAGACAGTGACTATAAGATCTCTATAATCTTGAACCGCAAGTTAACGAATGTCTACAACCATACCACGTTGAAAACACCGGTTCTCGTCCGATCACCGCAGTTAAACAACGTCGGGCCTGGTTAGTACTTGGATGGGAGACCGCCTGGGAATACCTGGTGTCGTAGACCTATGTTTAACTTTTTTAAATTATACTAAACAAAATTTGTTTTACCTTTCAATTATGTTTTTATGACAGTAACAATAAGATCTATCTAAGGTATAATCTTGAACCGCAAGTAACCGAATGTCTACAACCATACCACGTTGAAAACACCGGTTCTCGTCCGATCACCGCAGTTAAACAACGTCGGGCCTGGTTAGTACTTGGATGGGAGACCGCCTGGGAATACCTGGTGTCGTAGACCTATGTTTAACTTTTTTTTAAATTATACTAAACAAAGTTTATTTTACCTTTCAATTATGTTTTTATGACAGTAACTATAATATCTATCTAAGGTATAATCTTGAACCGCAAGTAACCGAATGTCTACAACCGTACCAGGTTGCCTGGGAATATCTGGTGTCGTACACCTGTGTTTATCTTTTTAATAATCCTAAAATATAGTCTTTTTTAAATGTTTACATTTTGACAAAATGTGTTTATACTGTTGATGATAGTATAAGTAAATAAATTCAAACTGTAACCGAAGTTAATCGAAAGTTTTTCAACTAAACTGCCTTGAAAACAACGGTTCTCGTCCGATCATTGAAGTTAAACAAGTTGTTGTTCAAAGACATGTTTGTTGTTGTATGTTGCTGCTGTGGTGACCGTACAAACGTCACTGTACTACGCGGGCGTCCACTTGTGTGCGCGTTTGCTTCTTAGCAACAAAGCGGCCTGAAGCTTTTGTACATGCCGCTATTGTGTTATGCTTCTTTGTACAGTGTTATTGTTTCTTTTATATTGTCTTTTTATTAATTAAAAAACGCCCAACTCAGTAACCGAATGTCTACGACCATACCACGTTGACAACACCGGTTCTCGTCCGATCACCGCAGTTAAACAACGTCGGGCCTGGTTAGTACTTGGATGGGAGACCGCCTGGGAATACCTGGTGTCGTAGACCTATGTTTAACTTTTTTTAAATTATACTAAACAAAGTTTATTTTACCTTTCAATTATGTGTTTCTTGAACAGAAGTGTGTGCAAATACCAAAGTCATGGTTTCAGCAGCTGCTAATTTGAATCCTAGAAAATGTTCTATAATAAATTCCAAAAGTATTAGGTTATAGGATATATGTGTTTGTAGAGATTAAGACAGTGACTATAAGATCTCTATAATCTTGAACCGCAAGTTAGCGAATGTCTACAACCATACCACGTCGAAAACACCGGTTCTCGTCCGATCACCGCAGTTAAACAACGTCGGGCCTGGTTAGTACTTGGATGGGAGACCGCCTGGGAATACCTGGTGTCGTAGACCTATGTTTAACTTTTTTAAATTATACTAAACAAAATTTGTTTTACCTTTCAATTATGTTTTTATGACAGTAACAATAAGATCTATCTAAGGTATAATCTTGAACCGCAAGTAACCGAATGTCTACAACCGTACCAGGTTGCCTGGGAATATCTGGTGTCGTACACCTGTGTTTATCTTTTTAATAATCCTAAAATATAGTCTTTTTTAAATGTTTACATTTTGACAAAATGTGTTTATACTGTTGATGATAGTATAAGTAAATAAATTCAAACTGTAACCGAAGTTAATCGAAAGTTTTTCAATTAAACTGCCTTGAAAACAACGGTTCTCGTCCGATCATTGAAGTTAAACAAGTTGTTGTTCAAAGACATGTTTGTTGTTGTATGTTGCTGCTGTGGTGACCGTACAAACGTCACTGTACTACGCGGGCGTCCACTTCTGTGCGCGTTTGCTTCTTAGCAACAAAGCGGCCTGAAGCTTTTGTACATGCCGCTATTGTGTTATGCTTCTTTGTACAGTGTTATTGTTTCTTTTATATTGTCTTTTTATTAATTAAAAAACGCCCAACTCAGTAACCGAATGTCTACGACCATACCACGTTGAAAACACCGGTTCTCGTCCGATCACCGCAGTTAAACAACGTCGGGCCTGGTTAGTACTTGGATGGGAGACCGCCTGGGAATACCTGGTGTCGTAGACCTATGTTTAACTTTTTTTAAATTATACTAAACAAAGTTTATTTTACCTTTCAATTATGTGTTTCTTGAACAGAAGTGTGTGCAAATACCAAAGTCATGGTTTCAGCAGCTGCTAATTTGAATCCTAGAAAATGTTCTATAATAAATTCCAAAAGTATTAGGTTATAGGATATATGTGTTTGTAGAGATTAAGACAGTGACTATAAGATCTCTATAATCTTGAACCGCAAGTTAACGAATGTCTACAACCATACCACGTTGAAAACACCGGTTCTCGTCCGATCACCGCAGTTAAACAACGTCGGGCCTGGTTAGTACTTGGATGGGAGACCGCCTGGGAATACCTGGTGTCGTAGACCTATGTTTAACTTTTTTAAATTATACTAAACAAAATTTGTTTTACCTTTCAATTATGTTTTTATGACAGTAACAATAAGATCTATCTAAGGTATAATCTTGAACCGCAAGTAACCGAATGTCTACAACCATACCACGTTGAAAACACCGGTTCTCGTCCGATCACCGCAGTTAAACAACGTCGGGCCTGGTTAGTACTAGGATGGGAGACCGCCTGGGAATACCTGGTGTCGTAGACCTATGTTTAACTTTTTTTTAAATTATACTAAACAAAGTTTATTTTACCTTTCAATTATGTTTTTATG
Source organism: Antedon bifida (assembly GCF_963402885.1). Lineage (NCBI taxonomy): Eukaryota > Metazoa > Echinodermata > Crinoidea > Comatulida > Antedonidae > Antedon > Antedon bifida. Next base: position 8,785,213 of record NC_136231.1, read on the forward strand.
ACAGTAACTATAAGATCTATCTAAGGTATAATCTTGAACCGCAAGTAACCGAATGTCTACAACCGTACCAGGTTGCCTGGGAATATCTGGTGTCGTACACCTGTGTTTATCTTTTTAATAATCCTAAAATATAGTCTTTTTTAAATGTTTACATTTTGACAAAATGTGTTTATACTGTTGATGATAGTATAAGTAAATAAATTCAAACTGTAACCGAAGTTAATCGAAAGTTTTTCAATTAAACTGCCTTGAAAACAACGGTTCTCGTCCGATCATTGAAGTTAAACAAGTTGTTGTTCAAAGACATGTTTGTTGTTGTATGTTGCTGCTGTGGTGACCGTACAAACGTCACTGTACTACGCGGGCGTCCACTTCTGTGCGCGTTTGCTTCTTAGCAACAAAGCGGCCTGAAGCTTTTGTACATGCCGCTATTGTGTTATGCTTCTTTGTACAGTGTTATTGTTTCTTTTATATTGTCTTTTTATTAATTAAAAAACGCCCAACTCAGTAACCGAATGTCTACGACCATACCACGTTGAAAACACCGGTTCTCGTCCGATCACCGCAGTTAAACAACGTCGGGCCTGGTTAGTACTTGGATGGGAGACCGCCTGGGAATACCTGGTGTCGTAGACCTATGTTTAACTTTTTTTAAATTATACTAAACAAAGTTTATTTTACCTTTCAATTATGTGTTTCTTGAACAGAAGTGTGTGCAAATACCAAAGTCATGGTTTCAGCAGCTGCTAATTTGAATCCTAGAAAATGTTCTATAATAAATTCCAAAAGTATTAGGTTATAGGATATATGTGTTTGTAGAGATTAAGACAGTGACTATAAGATCTCTATAATCTTGAACCGCAAGTTAACGAATGTCTACAACCATACCACGTTGAAAACACCGGTTCTCGTCCGATCACCGCAGTTAAACAACGTCGGGCCTGGTTAGTACTTGGATGGGAGACCGCCTGGGAATACCTGGTGTCGTAGACCTATGTTTAACTTTTTTAAATTATACTAAACAAAATTTGTTTTACCTTTCAATTATGTTTTTATGACAGTAACAATAAGATCTATCTAAGGTATAATCTTGAACCGCAAGTAACCGAATGTCTACAACCATACCACGTTGAAAACACCGGTTCTCGTCCGATCACCGCAGTTAAACAACGTCGGGCCTGGTTAGTACTTGGATGGGAGACCGCCTGGGAATACCTGGTGTCGTAGACCTATGTTTAACTTTTTTTTAAATTATATTAAACAAAGTTTATTTTACCTTTCAATTATGTTTTTATGACAGTAACTATAAGATCTATCTAAGGTATAATCTTGAACCGCAAGTAACCGAATGTCTACAACCGTACCAGGTTGCCTGGGAATATCTGGTGTCGTACACCTGTGTTTATCTTTTTAATAATCCTAAAATATAGTCTTTTTTAAATGTTTACATTTTGACAAAATGTGTTTATACTGTTGATGATAGTATAAGTAAATAAATTCAAACTGTAACCGAAGTTAATCGAAAGTTTTTCAATTAAACTGCCTTGAAAACAACGGTTCTCGTCCGATCATTGAAGTTAAACAAGTTGTTGTTCAAAGACATGTTTGTTGTTGTATGTTGCTGCTGTGGTGACCGTACAAACGTCACTGTACTACGCGGGCGTCCACTTGTGTGCGCGTTTGCTTCTTAGCAACAAAGCGGCCTGAAGCTTTTGTACATGCCGCTATTGTGTTATGCTTCTTTGTACAGTGTTATTGTTTCTTTTATATTGTCTTTTTATTAATTAAAAAACGCCCAACTCAGTAACCGAATGTCTACGACCATACCACGTTGAAAACACCGGTTCTCGTCCGATCACCGCAGTTAAACAACGTCGGGCCTGGTTAGTACTTGGATGGGAGACCGCCTGGGAATACCTGGTGTCGTAGACCTATGTTTAACTTTTTTTAAATTATACTAAACAAAGTTTATTTTACCTTTCAATTATGTGTTTCTTGAACAGAAGTGTGTGCAAATACAAAAGTCATGGTTTCAGCAGCTGCTAATTTGAATCCTAGAAAATGTTCTATAATAAATTCCAAAAGTATTAGGTTATAGGATATATGTGTTTGTAGAGATTAAGACAGTGACTATAAGATCTCTATAATCTTGAACCGCAAGTTAACGAATGTCTACAACCATACCACGTTGAAAACACCGGTTCTCGTCCGATCACCGCAGTTAAACAACGTCGGGCCTGGTTAGTACTTGGATGGGAGACCGCCTGGGAATACCTGGTGTCGTAGACCTATGTTTAACTTTTTTAAATTATACTAAACAAAATTTGTTTTACCTTTCAATTATGTTTTTATGACAGTAACAATAAGATCTATCTAAGGTATAATCTTGAACCGCAAGTAACCGAATGTCTACAACCATACCACGTTGAAAACACCGGTTCTCGTCCGATCACCGCAGTTAAACAACGTCGGGCCTGGTTAGTACTTGGATGGGAGACCGCCTGGGAATACCTGGTGTCGTAGACCTATGTTTAACTTTTTTTTAAATTATACTAAACAAAGTTTATTTTACCTTTCAATTATGTTTTTATGACAGTAACTATAAGATCTATCTAAGGTATAATCTTGAACCGCAAGTAACCGAATGTCTACAACCGTACCAGGTTGCCTGGGAATATCTGGTGTCGTACACCTGTGTTTATCTTTTTAATAATCCTAAAATATAGTCTTTTTTAAATGTTTACATTTTGACAAAATGTGTTTATACTGTTGATGATAGTATAAGTAAATAAATTCAAACTGTAACCGAAGTTAATCGAAAGTTTTTCAACTAAACTGCCTTGAAAACAACGGTTCTCGTCCGATCATTGAAGTTAAACAAGTTGTTGTTCAAAGACATGTTTGTTGTTGTATGTTGCTGCTGTGGTGACCGTACAAACGTCACTGTACTACGCGGGCGTCCACTTGTGTGCGCGTTTGCTTCTTAGCAACAAAGCGGCCTGAAGCTTTTGTACATGCCGCTATTGTGTTATGCTTCTTTGTACAGTGTTATTGTTTCTTTTATATTGTCTTTTTATTAATTAAAAAACGCCCAACTCAGTAACCGAATGTCTACGACCATACCACGTTGACAACACCGGTTCTCGTCCGATCACCGCAGTTAAACAACGTCGGGCCTGGTTAGTACTTGGATGGGAGACCGCCTGGGAATACCTGGTGTCGTAGACCTATGTTTAACTTTTTTAAAATTATACTAAACAAAGTTTATTTTACCTTTCAATTATGTGTTTCTTGAACAGAAGTGTGTGCAAATACCAAAGTCATGGTTTCAGCAGCTGCTAATTTGAATCCTAGAAAATGTTCTATAATAAATTCCAAAAGTATTAGGTTATAGGATATATGTGTTTGTAGAGATTAAGACAGTGACTCTAAGATCTCTATAATCTTGAACCGCAAGTTAGCGAATGTCTACAACCATACCACGTTGAAAACACCGGTTCTCGTCCGATCACCGCAGTTAAACAACGTCGGGCCTGGTTAGTACTTGGATGGGAGACCGCCTGGGAATACCTGGTGTCGTAGACCTATGTTTAACTTTTTTAAATTATACTAAACAAAATTTGTTTTACCTTTCAATTATGTTTTTATGACAGTAACAATAAGATCTATCTAAGGTATAATCTTGAACCGCAAGTAACCGAATGTCTACAACCGTACCAGGTTGCCTGGGAATATCTGGTGTCGTACACCTGTGTTTATCTTTTTAATAATCCTAAAATATATATAGTCTTTTTTAAATGTTTACATTTTGACAAAATGTGTTTATACTGTTGATGATAGTATAAGTAAATAAATTCAAACTGTAACCGAAGTTAATCGAAAGTTTTTCAATTAAACTGCCTTGAAAACAACGGTTCTCGTCCGATCATTGAAGTTAAACAAGTTGTTGTTCAAAGACATGTTTGTTGTTGTATGTTGCTGCTGTGGTGACCGTACAAACGTCACTGTACTACGCGGGCGTCCACTTCTGTGCGCGTTTGCTTCTTAGCAACAAAGCGGCCTGAAGCTTTTGTACATGCCGCTATTGTGTTATGCTTCTTTGTACAGTGTTATTGTTTCTTTTATATTGTCTTTTTATTAATTAAAAAACGCCCAACTCAGTAACCGAATGTCTACGACCATACCACGTTGAAAACACCGGTTCTCGTCCGATCACCGCAGTTAAACAACGTCGGGCCTGGTTAGTACTTGGATGGGAGACCGCCTGGGAATACCTGGTGTCGTAGACCTATGTTTAACTTTTTTAAATTATACTAAACAAAGTTTATTTTACCTTTCAATTATGTGTTTCTTGAACAGAAGTGTGTGCAAATACCAAAGTCATGGTTTCAGCAGCTGCTAATTTGAATCCTAGAAAATGTTCTATAATAAATTCCAAAAGTATTAGGTTATAGGATATATGTGTTTGTAGAGATTAAGACAGTGACTATAAGATCTCTATAATCTTGAACCGGAAGTTAACGAATGTCTACAACCATACCACGTTGAAAACACCGGTTCTCGTCCGATCACCGCAGTTAAACAACGTCGGGCCTGGTTAGTACTTGGATGGGAGACCGCCTGGGAATACCTGGTGTCGTAGACCTATGTTTAACTTTTTTAAATTATACTAAACAAAATTTGTTTTACCTTTCAATTATGTTTTTATGACAGTAACAATAAGATCTATCTAAGGTATAATCTTGAACCGCAAGTAACCGAATGTCTACAACCATACCACGTTGAAAACACCGGTTCTCGTCCGATCACCGCAGTTAAACAACGTCGGGCCTGGTTAGTACTTGGATGGGAGACCGCCTGGGAATACCTGGTGTCGTAGACCTATGTTTAACTTTTTTTTAAATTATACTAAACAAAGTTTATTTTACCTTTCAATTATGTTTTTATGACAGTAACTATAAGATCTATCTAAGGTATAATCTTGAACCGCAAGTAACCGAATGTCTACAACCGTACCACGTTGAAAACACCGGTTCTCGTCCGATCACCGCAGTTAAACAACGTCGGGCCTGGTTAGTACTTGGATGGGAGACCGCCTGGGAATACCTGGTGTCGTAGACCTATGTTTAACTTTTTTTTAAATTATACTAAACAAAGTTTATTTTACCTTTCAATTATGTTTTTATGACAGTAACTATAAGATCTATCTAAGGTATAATCTTGAACCGCAAGTAACCGAATGTCTACAACCGTACCAGGTTGCCTGGGAATATCTGGTGTCGTACACCTGTGTTTATCTTTTTAATAATCCTAAAATATAGTCTTTTTTAAATGTTTACATTTTGACAAAATGTGTTTATACTGTTGATGATAGTATAAGTAAATAAATTCAAACTGTAACCGAAGTTAATCGAAAGTTTTTCAACTAAACTGCCTTGAAAACAACGGTTCTCGTCCGATCATTGAAGTTAAACAAGTTGTTGTTCAAAGACATGTTTGTTGTTGTATGTTGCTGCTGTGGTGACCGTACAAACGTCACTGTACTACGCGGGCGTCCACTTGTGTGCGCGTTTGCTTCTTAGCAACAAAGCGGCCTGAAGCTTTTGTACATGCCGCTATTGTGTTATGCTTCTTTGTACAGTGTTATTGTTTCTTTTATATTGTCTTTTTATTAATTAAAAAACGCCCAACTCAGTAACCGAATGTCTACGACCATACCACGTTGAAAACACCGGTTCTCGTCCGATCACCGCAGTTAAACAACGTCGGGCCTGGTTAGTACTTGGATGGGAGACCGCCTGGGAATACCTGGTGTCGTAGACCTATGTTTAACTTTTTTTAAATTATACTAAACAAAGTTTATTTTACCTTTCAATTATGTGTTTCTTGAACAGAAGTGTGTGCAAATACAAAAGTCATGGTTTCAGCAGCTGCTAATTTGAATCCTAGAAAATGTTCTATAATAAATTCCAAAAGTATTAGGTTATAGGATATATGTGTTTGTAGAGATTAAGACAGTGACTATAAGATCTCTATAATCTTGAACCGCAAGTTAACGAATGTCTACAACCATACCACGTTGAAAACACCGGTTCTCGTCGGGCCTGGTTAGTACTTGGATGGGAGACCGCCTGGGAATACCTGGTGTCGTAGACCTATGTTTAACTTTTTTAAATTATACTAAACAAAATTTGTTTTACCTTTCAATTATGTTTTTATGACAGTAACAATAAGATCTATCTAAGGTATAATCTTGAACCGCAAGTAACCGAATGTTGCCTGGGAATATCTGGTGTCGTACACCTGTGTTTATCTTTTTAATAATCCTAAAATATAGTCTTTTTTAAATGTTTAACTCAGTAACCGAATGTCTACGACCATACCACGTTGAAAACACCGGTTCTCGTCCGATCACCGCAGTTAAACAACGTCGGGCCTGGTTAGTACTTGGATGGGAGACCGCCTGGGAATACCTGGTGTCGTAGACCTATGTTTAACTTTTTTAAATTATACTAAACAAAATTTGTTTTACCTTTCAATTATGTTTTTATGACAGTAACAATAAGATCTATCTAAGGTATAATCTTGAACCGCAAGTAACCGAATGTCTACAACCATACCACGTTGAAAACACCGGTTCTCGTCCGATCACCGCAGTTAAACAACGTCGGGCCTGGTTAGTACTTGGATGGGAGACCGCCTGGGAATACCTGGTGTCGTAGACCTATGTTTAACTTTTTTTTAAATTATACTAAACAAAGTTTATTTTACCTTTCAATTATGTTTTTATGACAGTAACTATAAGATCTATCTAAGGTATAATCTTGAACCGCAAGTAACCGAATGTCTACAACCGTACCACGTTGAAAACACCGGTTCTCGTCCGATCACCGCAGTTAAACAACGTCGGGCCTGGTTAGTACTTGGATGGGAGACCGCCTGGGAATACCTGGTGTCGTAGACCTATGTTTAACTTTTTTTTAAATTATACTAAACAAAGTTTATTTTACCTTTCAATTATGTTTTTATGACAGTAACTATAAGATCTATCTAAGGTATAATCTTGAACCGCAAGTAACCGAATGTCTACAACCGTACCAGGTTGCCTGGGAATATCTGGTGTCGTACACCTGTGTTTATCTTTTTAATAATCCTAAAATATAGTCTTTTTTAAATGTTTACATTTTGACAAAATGTGTTTATACTGTTGATGATAGTATAAGTAAATAAATTCAAACTGTAACCGAAGTTAATCGAAAGTTTTTCAACTAAACTGCCTTGAAAACAACGGTTCTCGTCCGATCATTGAAGTTAAACAAGTTGTTGTTCAAAGACATGTTTGTTGTTGTATGTTGCTGCTGTGGTGACCGTACAAACGTCACTGTACTACGCGGGCGTCCACTTGTGTGCGCGTTTGCTTCTTAGCAACAAAGCGGCCTGAAGCTTTTGTACATGCCGCTATTGTGTTATGCTTCTTTGTACAGTGTTATTGTTTCTTTTATATTGTCTTTTTATTAATTAAAAAACGCCCAACTCAGTAACCGAATGTCTACGACCATACCACGTTGAAAACACCGGTTCTCGTCCGATCACCGCAGTTAAACAACGTCGGGCCTGGTTAGTACTTGGATGGGAGACCGCCTGGGAATACCTGGTGTCGTAGACCTATGTTTAACTTTTTTTAAATTATACTAAACAAAGTTTATTTTACCTTTCAATTATGTGTTTCTTGAACAGAAGTGTGTGCAAATACAAAAGTCATGGTTTCAGCAGCTGCTAATTTGAATCCTAGAAAATGTTCTATAATAAATTCCAAAAGTATTAGGTTATAGGATATATGTGTTTGTAGAGATTAAGACAGTGACTATAAGATCTCTATAATCTTGAACCGCAAGTTAACGAATGTCTACAACCATACCACGTTGAAAACACCGGTTCTCGTCGGGCCTGGTTAGTACTTGGATGGGAGACCGCCTGGGAATACCTGGTGTCGTAGACCTATGTTTAACTTTTTTAAATTATACTAAACAAAATTTGTTTTACCTTTCAATTATGTTTTTATGACAGTAACAATAAGATCTATCTAAGGTATAATCTTGAACCGCAAGTAACCGAATGTTGCCTGGGAATATCTGGTGTCGTACACCTGTGTTTATCTTTTTAATAATCCTAAAATATAGTCTTTTTTAAATGTTTACATTTTGACAAAATGTGTTTATACTGTTGATGATAGTATAAGTAAATAAATTCAAACTGTAACCGAAGTTAATCGAAAGTTTTTCAACTAAACTGCCTTGAAAACAACGGTTCTCGTCCGATCATTGAAGTTAAACAAGTTGTTGTTCAAAGACATGTTTGTTGTTGTATGTTGCTGCTGTGGTGACCGTACAAACGTCACTGTACTACGCGGGCGTCCACTTGTGTGCGCGTTTGCTTCTTAGCAACAAAGCGGCCTGAAGCTTTTGTACATGCCGCTATTGTGTTATGCTTCTTTGTACAGTGTTATTGTTTCTTTTATATTGTCTTTTTATTAATTAAAAAACGCCCAACTCAGTAACCGAATGTCTACGACCATACCACGTTGAAAACACCGGTTCTCGTCCGATCACCGCAGTTAAACAACGTCGGGCCTGGTTAGTACTTGGATGGGAGACCGCCTGGGAATACCTGGTGTCGTAGACCTATGTTTAACTTTTTTTAAATTATACTAAACAAAGTTTATTTTACCTTTCAATTATGTGTTTCTTGAACAGAAGTGTGTGCAAATACCAAAGTCATGGTTTCAGCAGCTGCTAATTTGAATCCTAGAAAATGTTCTATAATAAATTCCAAAAGTATTAGGTTATAGGATATATGTGTTTGTAGAGATTAAGACAGTGACTCTAAGATCTCTATAATCTTGAACCGCAAGTTAGCGAATGTCTACAACCATACCACGTTGAAAACACCGGTTCTCGTCCGATCACCGCAGTTAAACAACGTCGGGCCTGGTTAGTACTTGGATGGGAGACCGCCTGGGAATACCTGGTGTCGTAGACCTATGTTTAACTTTTTTAAATTATACTAAACAAAATTTGTTTTACCTTTCAATTATGTTTTTATGACAGTAACAATAAGATCTATCTAAGGTATAATCTTGAACCGCAAGTAACCGAATGTCTACAACCATACCACGTTGAAAACACCGGTTCTCGTCCGATCACCGCAGTTAAACAACGTCGGGCCTGGTTAGTACTTGGATGGGAGACCGCCTGGGAATACCTGGTGTCGTAGACCTATGTTTAACTTTTTTTAAAATTATACTAAACAAAGTTTATTTTACCTTTCAATTATGTTTTTATGACAGTAACTATAAGATCTATCTAAGGTATAATCTTGAACCGCAAGTAACCGAATGTCTACAACCGTACCAGGTTGCCTGGGAATATCTGGTGTCGTACACCTGTGTTTATCTTTTTAATAATCCTAAAATATAGTCTTTTTTAAATGTTTAGATTTTGACAAAATGTGTTTATACTGTTGATGATAGTATAAGTAAATAAATTCAAACTGTAACCGAAGTTAATCGAAAGTTTTTCAATTAAACTGCCTTGAAAACAACGGTTCTCGTCCGATCATTGAAGTTAAACAAGTTGTTGTTCAAAGACATGTTTGTTGTTGTATGTTGCTGCTGTGGTGACCGTACAAACGTCACTGTACTACGCGGGCGTCCACTTCTGTGCGCGTTTGCTTCTTAGCAACAAAGCGGCCTGAAGCTTTTGTACATGCCGCTATTGTGTTATGCTTCTTTGTACAGTGTTATTGTTTCTTTTATATTGTCTTTTTATTAATTAAAAAACGCCCAACTCAGTAACCGAATGTCTACGACCATACCACGTTGAAAACACCGGTTCTCGTCCGATCACCGCAGTTAAACAACGTCGGGCCTGGTTAGTACTTGGATGGGAGACCGCCTGGGAATACCTGGTGTCGTAGACCTATGTTTAACTTTTTTTAAATTATACTAAACAAAGTTTATTTTACCTTTCAATTATGTGTTTCTTGAACAGAAGTGTGTGCAAATACAAAAGTCATGGTTTCAGCAGCTGCTAATTTGAATCCTAGAAAATGTTCTATAATAAATTCCAAAAGTATTAGGTTATAGGATATATGTGTTTGTAGAGATTAAGACAGTGACTATAAGATCTCTATAATCTTGAACCGCAAGTTAACGAATGTCTACAACCATACCACGTTGAAAACACCGGTTCTCGTCCGATCACCGCAGTTAAACAACGTCGGGCCTGGTTAGTACTTGGATGGGAGACCGCCTGGGAATACCTGGTGTCGTAGACCTATGTTTAACTTTTTTAAATTATACTAAACAAAATTTGTTTTACCTTTCAATTATGTTTTTATGACAGTAACAATAAGATCTATCTAAGGTATAATCTTGAACCGCAAGTAACCGAATGTCTACAACCATACCACGTTGAAAACACCGGTTCTCGTCCGATCACCGCAGTTAAACAACGTCGGGCCTGGTTAGTACTTGGATGGGAGACCGCCTGGGAATACCTGGTGTCGTAGACCTATGTTTAACTTTTTTTTAAATTATACTAAACAAAGTTTATTTTACCTTTCAATTATGTTTTTATGACAGTAACTATAAGATCTATCTAAGGTATAATCTTGAACCGCAAGTAACCGAATGTCTACAACCGTACCAGGTTGCCTGGGAATATCTGGTGTCGTACACCTGTGTTTATCTTTTTAATAATCCTAAAATATAGTCTTTTTTAAATGTTTACATTTTGACAAAATGTGTTTATACTGTTGATGATAGTATAAGTAAATAAATTCAAACTGTAACCGAAGTTAATCGAAAGTTTTTCAACTAAACTGCCTTGAAAACAACGGTTCTCGTCCGATCATTGAAGTTAAACAAGTTGTTGTTCAAAGACATGTTTGTTGTTGTATGTTGCTGCTGTGGTGACCGTACAAACGTCACTGTACTACGCGGGCGTCCACTTGTGTGCGCGTTTGCTTCTTAGCAACAAAGCGGCCTGAAGCTTTTGTACATGCCGCTATTGTGTTATGCTTCTTTGTACAGTGTTATTGTTTCTTTTATATTGTCTTTTTATTAATTAAAAAACGCCCAACTCAGTAACCGAATGTCTACGACCATACCACGTTGACAACACCGGTTCTCGTCCGATCACCGCAGTTAAACAACGTCGGGCCTGGTTAGTACTTGGATGGGAGACCGCCTGGGAATACCTGGTGTCGTAGACCTATGTTTAACTTTTTTAAAATTATACTAAACAAAGTTTATTTTACCTTTCAATTATGTGTTTCTTGAACAGAAGTGTGTGCAAATACCAAAGTCATGGTTTCAGCAGCTGCTAATTTGAATCCTAGAAAATGTTCTATAATAAATTCCAAAAGTATTAGGTTATAGGATATATGTGTTTGTAGAGATTAAGACAGTGACTCTAAGATCTCTATAATCTTGAACCGCAAGTTAGCGAATGTCTACAACCATACCACGTTGAAAACACCGGTTCTCGTCCGATCACCGCAGTTAAACAACGTCGGGCCTGGTTAGTACTTGGATGGGAGACCGCCTGGGAATACCTGGTGTCGTAGACCTATGTTTAACTTTTTTAAATTATACTAAACAAAATTTGTTTTACCTTTCAATTATGTTTTTATGACAGTAACAATAAGATCTATCTAAGGTATAATCTTGAACCGCAAGTAACCGAATGTCTACAACCGTACCAGGTTGCCTGGGAATATCTGGTGTCGTACACCTGTGTTTATCTTTTTAATAATCCTAAAATATATATAGTCTTTTTTAAATGTTTACATTTTGACAAAATGTGTTTATACTGTTGATGATAGTATAAGTAAATAAATTCAAACTGTAACCGAAGTTAATCGAAAGTTTTTCAATTAAACTGCCTTGAAAACAACGGTTCTCGTCCGATCATTGAAGTTAAACAAGTTGTTGTTCAAAGACATGTTTGTTGTTGTATGTTGCTGCTGTGGTGACCGTACAAACGTCACTGTACTACGCGGGCGTCCACTTCTGTGCGCGTTTGCTTCTTAGCAACAAAGCGGCCTGAAGCTTTTGTACATGCCGCTATTGTGTTATGCTTCTTTGTACAGTGTTATTGTTTCTTTTATATTGTCTTTTTATTAATTAAAAAACGCCCAACTCAGTAACCGAATGTCTACGACCATACCACGTTGAAAACACCGGTTCTCGTCCGATCACCGCAGTTAAACAACGTCGGGCCTGGTTAGTACTTGGATGGGAGACCGCCTGGGAATACCTGGTGTCGTAGACCTATGTTTAACTTTTTTAAATTATACTAAACAAAGTTTATTTTACCTTTCAATTATGTGTTTCTTGAACAGAAGTGTGTGCAAATACCAAAGTCATGGTTTCAGCAGCTGCTAATTTGAATCCTAGAAAATGTTCTATAATAAATTCCAAAAGTATTAGGTTATAGGATATATGTGTTTGTAGAGATTAAGACAGTGACTATAAGATCTCTATAATCTTGAACCGGAAGTTAACGAATGTCTACAACCATACCACGTTGAAAACACCGGTTCTCGTCCGATCACCGCAGTTAAACAACGTCGGGCCTGGTTAGTACTTGGATGGGAGACCGCCTGGGAATACCTGGTGTCGTAGACCTATGTTTAACTTTTTTAAATTATACTAAACAAAATTTGTTTTACCTTTCAATTATGTTTTTATGACAGTAACAATAAGATCTATCTAAGGTATAATCTTGAACCGCAAGTAACCGAATGTCTACAACCATACCACGTTGAAAACACCGGTTCTCGTCCGATCACCGCAGTTAAACAACGTCGGGCCTGGTTAGTACTTGGATGGGAGACCGCCTGGGAATACCTGGTGTCGTAGACCTATGTTTAACTTTTTTTTAAATTATACTAAACAAAGTTTATTTTACCTTTCAATTATGTTTTTATGACAGTAACTATAAGATCTATCTAAGGTATAATCTTGAACCGCAAGTAACCGAATGTCTACAACCGTACCACGTTGAAAACACCGGTTCTCGTCCGATCACCGCAGTTAAACAACGTCGGGCCTGGTTAGTACTTGGATGGGAGACCGCCTGGGAATACCTGGTGTCGTAGACCTATGTTTAACTTTTTTTTAAATTATACTAAACAAAGTTTATTTTACCTTTCAATTATGTTTTTATGACAGTAACTATAAGATCTATCTAAGGTATAATCTTGAACCGCAAGTAACCGAATGTCTACAACCGTACCAGGTTGCCTGGGAATATCTGGTGTCGTACACCTGTGTTTATCTTTTTAATAATCCTAAAATATAGTCTTTTTTAAATGTTTACATTTTGACAAAATGTGTTTATACTGTTGATGATAGTATAAGTAAATAAATTCAAACTGTAACCGAAGTTAATCGAAAGTTTTTCAACTAAACTGCCTTGAAAACAACGGTTCTCGTCCGATCATTGAAGTTAAACAAGTTGTTGTTCAAAGACATGTTTGTTGTTGTATGTTGCTGCTGTGGTGACCGTACAAACGTCACTGTACTACGCGGGCGTCCACTTGTGTGCGCGTTTGCTTCTTAGCAACAAAGCGGCCTGAAGCTTTTGTACATGCCGCTATTGTGTTATGCTTCTTTGTACAGTGTTATTGTTTCTTTTATATTGTCTTTTTATTAATTAAAAAACGCCCAACTCAGTAACCGAATGTCTACGACCATACCACGTTGAAAACACCGGTTCTCGTCCGATCACCGCAGTTAAACAACGTCGGGCCTGGTTAGTACTTGGATGGGAGACCGCCTGGGAATACCTGGTGTCGTAGACCTATGTTTAACTTTTTTTAAATTATACTAAACAAAGTTTATTTTACCTTTCAATTATGTGTTTCTTGAACAGAAGTGTGTGCAAATACAAAAGTCATGGTTTCAGCAGCTGCTAATTTGAATCCTAGAAAATGTTCTATAATAAATTCCAAAAGTATTAGGTTATAGGATATATGTGTTTGTAGAGATTAAGACAGTGACTATAAGATCTCTATAATCTTGAACCGCAAGTTAACGAATGTCTACAACCATACCACGTTGAAAACACCGGTTCTCGTCGGGCCTGGTTAGTACTTGGATGGGAGACCGCCTGGGAATACCTGGTGTCGTAGACCTATGTTTAACTTTTTTAAATTATACTAAACAAAATTTGTTTTACCTTTCAATTATGTTTTTATGACAGTAACAATAAGATCTATCTAAGGTATAATCTTGAACCGCAAGTAACCGAATGTTGCCTGGGAATATCTGGTGTCGTACACCTGTGTTTATCTTTTTAATAATCCTAAAATATAGTCTTTTTTAAATGTTTACATTTTGACAAAATGTGTTTATACTGTTGATGATAGTATAAGTAAATAAATTCAAACTGTAACCGAAGTTAATCGAAAGTTTTTCAACTAAACTGCCTTGAAAACAACGGTTCTCGTCCGATCATTGAAGTTAAACAAGTTGTTGTTCAAAGACATGTTTGTTGTTGTATGTTGCTGCTGTGGTGACCGTACAAACGTCACTGTACTACGCGGGCGTCCACTTGTGTGCGCGTTTGCTTCTTAGCAACAAAGCGGCCTGAAGCTTTTGTACATGCCGCTATTGTGTTATGCTTCTTTGTACAGTGTTATTGTTTCTTTTATATTGTCTTTTTATTAATTAAAAAACGCCCAACTCAGTAACCGAATGTCTACGACCATACCACGTTGAAAACACCGGTTCTCGTCCGATCACCGCAGTTAAACAACGTCGGGCCTGGTTAGTACTTGGATGGGAGACCGCCTGGGAATACCTGGTGTCGTAGACCTATGTTTAACTTTTTTTAAATTATACTAAACAAAGTTTATTTTACCTTTCAATTATGTGTTTCTTGAACAGAAGTGTGTGCAAATACCAAAGTCATGGTTTCAGCAGCTGCTAATTTGAATCCTAGAAAATGTTCTATAATAAATTCCAAAAGTATTAGGTTATAGGATATATGTGTTTGTAGAGATTAAGACAGTGACTCTAAGATCTCTATAATCTTGAACCGCAAGTTAGCGAATGTCTACAACCATACCACGTTGAAAACACCGGTTCTCGTCCGATCACCGCAGTTAAACAACGTCGGGCCTGGTTAGTACTTGGATGGGAGACCGCCTGGGAATACCTGGTGTCGTAGACCTATGTTTAACTTTTTTAAATTATACTAAACAAAATTTGTTTTACCTTTCAATTATGTTTTTATGACAGTAACAATAAGATCTATCTAAGGTATAATCTTGAACCGCAAGTAACCGAATGTCTACAACCATACCACGTTGAAAACACCGGTTCTCGTCCGATCACCGCAGTTAAACAACGTCGGGCCTGGTTAGTACTTGGATGGGAGACCGCCTGGGAATACCTGGTGTCGTAGACCTATGTTTAACTTTTTTTAAAATTATACTAAACAAAGTTTATTTTACCTTTCAATTATGTTTTTATGACAGTAACTATAAGATCTATCTAAGGTATAATCTTGAACCGCAAGTAACCGAATGTCTACAACCGTACCAGGTTGCCTGGGAATATCTGGTGTCGTACACCTGTGTTTATCTTTTTAATAATCCTAAAATATAGTCTTTTTTAAATGTTTAGATTTTGACAAAATGTGTTTATACTGTTGATGATAGTATAAGTAAATAAATTCAAACTGTAACCGAAGTTAATCGAAAGTTTTTCAATTAAACTGCCTTGAAAACAACGGTTCTCGTCCGATCATTGAAGTTAAACAAGTTGTTGTTCAAAGACATGTTTGTTGTTGTATGTTGCTGCTGTGGTGACCGTACAAACGTCACTGTACTACGCGGGCGTCCACTTCTGTGCGCGTTTGCTTCTTAGCAACAAAGCGGCCTGAAGCTTTTGTACATGCCGCTATTGTGTTATGCTTCTTTGTACAGTGTTATTGTTTCTTTTATATTGTCTTTTTATTAATTAAAAAACGCCCAACTCAGTAACCGAATGTCTACGACCATACCACGTTGAAAACACCGGTTCTCGTCCGATCACCGCAGTTAAACAACGTCGGGCCTGGTTAGTACTTGGATGGGAGACCGCCTGGGAATACCTGGTGTCGTAGACCTATGTTTAACTTTTTTAAATTATACTAAACAAAGTTTATTTTACCTTTCAATTATGTGTTTCTTGAACAGAAGTGTGTGCAAATACCAAAGTCATGGTTTCAGCAGCTGCTAATTTGAATCCTAGAAAATGTTCTATAATAAATTCCAAAAGTATTAGGTTATAGGATATATGTGTTTGTAGAGATTAAGACAGTGACTATAAGATCTCTATAATCTTGAACCGCAAGTTAGCGAATGTCTACAACCATACCACGTCGAAAACACCGGTTCTCGTCCGATCACCGCAGTTAAACAACGTCGGGCCTGGTTAGTACTTGGATGGGAGACCGCCTGGGAATACCTGGTGTCGTAGACCTATGTTTAACTTTTTTAAATTATACTAAACAAAATTTGTTTTACCTTTCAATTATGTTTTTATGACAGTAACAATAAGATCTATCTAAGGTATAATCTTGAACCGCAAGTAACCGAATGTCTACAACCGTACCAGGTTGCCTGGGAATATCTGGTGTCGTACACCTGTGTTTATCTTTTTAATAATCCTAAAATATAGTCTTTTTTAAATGTTTACATTTTGACAAAATGTGTTTATACTGTTGATGATAGTATAAGTAAATAAATTCAAACTGTAACCGAAGTTAATCGAAAGTTTTTCAATTAAACTGCCTTGAAAACAACGGTTCTCGTCCGATCATTGAAGTTAAACAAGTTGTTGTTCAAAGACATGTTTGTTGTTGTATGTTGCTGCTGTGGTGACCGTACAAACGTCACTGTACTACGCGGGCGTCCACTTCTGTGCGCGTTTGCTTCTTAGCAACAAAGCGGCCTGAAGCTTTTGTACATGCCGCTATTGTGTTATGCTTCTTTGTACAGTGTTATTGTTTCTTTTATATTGTCTTTTTATTAATTAAAAAACGCCCAACTCAGTAACCGAATGTCTACGACCATACCACGTTGAAAACACCGGTTCTCGTCCGATCACCGCAGTTAAACAACGTCGGGCCTGGTTAGTACTTGGATGGGAGACCGCCTGGGAATACCTGGTGTCGTAGACCTATGTTTAACTTTTTTTAAATTATACTAAACAAAGTTTATTTTACCTTTCAATTATGTGTTTCTTGAACAGAAGTGTGTGCAAATACCAAAGTCATGGTTTCAGCAGCTGCTAATTTGAATCCTAGAAAATGTTCTATAATAAATTCCAAAAGTATTAGGTTATAGGATATATGTGTTTGTAGAGATTAAGACAGTGACTATAAGATCTCTATAATCTTGAACCGCAAGTTAACGAATGTCTACAACCATACCACGTTGAAAACACCGGTTCTCGTCCGATCACCGCAGTTAAACAACGTCGGGCCTGGTTAGTACTTGGATGGGAGACCGCCTGGGAATACCTGGTGTCGTAGACCTATGTTTAACTTTTTTAAATTATACTAAACAAAATTTGTTTTACCTTTCAATTATGTTTTTATGACAGTAACAATAAGATCTATCTAAGGTATAATCTTGAACCGCAAGTAACCGAATGTCTACAACCATACCACGTTGAAAACACCGGTTCTCGTCCGATCACCGCAGTTAAACAACGTCGGGCCTGGTTAGTACTAGGATGGGAGACCGCCTGGGAATACCTGGTGTCGTAGACCTATGTTTAACTTTTTTTTAAATTATACTAAACAAAGTTTATTTTACCTTTCAATTATGTTTTTATGACAGTAACTATAAGATCTATCTAAGGTATAATCTTGAACCGCAAGTAACCGAATGTCTACAACCGTACCAGGTTGCCTGGGAATATCTGGTGTCGTACACCTGTGTTTATCTTTTTAATAATCCTAAAATATAGTCTTTTTTAAATGTTTACATTTTGACAAAATGTGTTTATACTGTTGATGATAGTATAAGTAAATAAATTCAAACTGTAACCGAAGTTAATCGAAAGTTTTTCAACTAAACTGCCTTGAAAACAACGGTTCTCGTCCGATCATTGAAGTTAAACAAGTTGTTGTTCAAAGACATGTTTGTTGTTGTATGTTGCTGCTGTGGTGACCGTACAAACGTCACTGTACTACGCGGGCGTCCACTTGTGTGCGCGTTTGCTTCTTAGCAACAAAGCGGCCTGAAGCTTTTGTACATGCCGCTATTGTGTTATGCTTCTTTGTACAGTGTTATTGTTTCTTTTATATTGTCTTTTTATTAATTAAAAAACGCCCAACTCAGTAACCGAATGTCTACGACCATACCACGTTGAAAACACCGGTTCTCGTCCGATCACCGCAGTTAAACAACGTCGGGCCTGGTTAGTACTTGGATGGGAGACCGCCTGGGAATACCTGGTGTCGTAGACCTATGTTTAACTTTTTTTAAATTATACTAAACAAAGTTTATTTTACCTTTCAATTATGTGTTTCTTGAACAGAAGTGTGTGCAAATACCAAAGTCATGGTTTCAGCAGCTGCTAATTTGAATCCTAGAAAATGTTCTATAATAAATTCCAAAAGTATTAGGTTATAGGATATATGTGTTTGTAGAGATTAAGACAGTGACTCTAAGATCTCTATAATCTTGAACCGCAAGTTAGCGAATGTCTACAACCATACCACGTTGAAAACACCGGTTCTCGTCCGATCACCGCAGTTAAACAACGTCGGGCCTGGTTAGTACTTGGATGGGAGACCGCCTGGGAATACCTGGTGTCGTAGACCTATGTTTAACTTTTTTAAATTATACTAAACAAAATTTGTTTTACCTTTCAATTATGTTTTTATGACAGTAACAATAAGATCTATCTAAGGTATAATCTTGAACCGCAAGTAACCGAATGTCTACAACCATACCACGTTGAAAACACCGGTTCTCGTCCGATCACCGCAGTTAAACAACGTCGGGCCTGGTTAGTACTTGGATGGGAGACCGCCTGGGAATACCTGGTGTCGTAGACCTATGTTTAACTTTTTTTAAAATTATACTAAACAAAGTTTATTTTACCTTTCAATTATGTTTTTATGACAGTAACTATAAGATCTATCTAAGGTATAATCTTGAACCGCAAGTAACCGAATGTCTACAACCGTACCAGGTTGCCTGGGAATATCTGGTGTCGTACACCTGTGTTTATCTTTTTAATAATCCTAAAATATAGTCTTTTTTAAATGTTTAGATTTTGACAAAATGTGTTTATACTGTTGATGATAGTATAAGTAAATAAATTCAAACTGTAACCGAAGTTAATCGAAAGTTTTTCAATTAAACTGCCTTGAAAACAACGGTTCTCGTCCGATCATTGAAGTTAAACAAGTTGTTGTTCAAAGACATGTTTGTTGTTGTATGTTGCTGCTGTGGTGACCGTACAAACGTCACTGTACTACGCGGGCGTCCACTTCTGTGCGCGTTTGCTTCTTAGCAACAAAGCGGCCTGAAGCTTTTGTACATGCCGCTATTGTGTTATGCTTCTTTGTACAGTGTTATTGTTTCTTTTATATTGTCTTTTTATTAATTAAAAAACGCCCAACTCAGTAACCGAATGTCTACGACCATACCACGTTGAAAACACCGGTTCTCGTCCGATCACCGCAGTTAAACAACGTCGGGCCTGGTTAGTACTTGGATGGGAGACCGCCTGGGAATACCTGGTGTCGTAGACCTATGTTTAACTTTTTTAAATTATACTAAACAAAGTTTATTTTACCTTTCAATTATGTGTTTCTTGAACAGAAGTGTGTGCAAATACCAAAGTCATGGTTTCAGCAGCTGCTAATTTGAATCCTAGAAAATGTTCTATAATAAATTCCAAAAGTATTAGGTTATAGGATATATGTGTTTGTAGAGATTAAGACAGTGACTATAAGATCTCTATAATCTTGAACCGGAAGTTAACGAATGTCTACAACCATACCACGTTGAAAACACCGGTTCTCGTCCGATCACCGCAGTTAAACAACGTCGGGCCTGGTTAGTACTTGGATGGGAGACCGCCTGGGAATACCTGGTGTCGTAGACCTATGTTTAACTTTTTTAAATTATACTAAACAAAATTTGTTTTACCTTTCAATTATGTTTTTATGACAGTAACAATAAGATCTATCTAAGGTATAATCTTGAACCGCAAGTAACCGAATGTCTACAACCATACCACGTTGAAAACACCGGTTCTCGTCCGATCACCGCAGTTAAACAACGTCGGGCCTGGTTAGTACTTGGATGGGAGACCGCCTGGGAATACCTGGTGTCGTAGACCTATGTTTAACTTTTTTTTAAATTATACTAAACAAAGTTTATTTTACCTTTCAATTATGTTTTTATGACAGTAACTATAAGATCTATCTAAGGTATAATCTTGAACCGCAAGTAACCGAATGTCTACAACCGTACCACGTTGAAAACACCGGTTCTCGTCCGATCACCGCAGTTAAACAACGTCGGGCCTGGTTAGTACTTGGATGGGAGACCGCCTGGGAATACCTGGTGTCGTAGACCTATGTTTAACTTTTTTTTAAATTATACTAAACAAAGTTTATTTTACCTTTCAATTATGTTTTTATGACAGTAACTATAAGATCTATCTAAGGTATAATCTTGAACCGCAAGTAACCGAATGTCTACAACCGTACCAGGTTGCCTGGGAATATCTGGTGTCGTACACCTGTGTTTATCTTTTTAATAATCCTAAAATATAGTCTTTTTTAAATGTTTACATTTTGACAAAATGTGTTTATACTGTTGATGATAGTATAAGTAAATAAATTCAAACTGTAACCGAAGTTAATCGAAAGTTTTTCAACTAAACTGCCTTGAAAACAACGGTTCTCGTCCGATCATTGAAGTTAAACAAGTTGTTGTTCAAAGACATGTTTGTTGTTGTATGTTGCTGCTGTGGTGACCGTACAAACGTCACTGTACTACGCGGGCGTCCACTTGTGTGCGCGTTTGCTTCTTAGCAACAAAGCGGCCTGAAGCTTTTGTACATGCCGCTATTGTGTTATGCTTCTTTGTACAGTGTTATTGTTTCTTTTATATTGTCTTTTTATTAATTAAAAAACGCCCAACTCAGTAACCGAATGTCTACGACCATACCACGTTGAAAACACCGGTTCTCGTCCGATCACCGCAGTTAAACAACGTCGGGCCTGGTTAGTACTTGGATGGGAGACCGCCTGGGAATACCTGGTGTCGTAGACCTATGTTTAACTTTTTTTAAATTATACTAAACAAAGTTTATTTTACCTTTCAATTATGTGTTTCTTGAACAGAAGTGTGTGCAAATACAAAAGTCATGGTTTCAGCAGCTGCTAATTTGAATCCTAGAAAATGTTCTATAATAAATTCCAAAAGTATTAGGTTATAGGATATATGTGTTTGTAGAGATTAAGACAGTGACTATAAGATCTCTATAATCTTGAACCGCAAGTTAACGAATGTCTACAACCATACCACGTTGAAAACACCGGTTCTCGTCGGGCCTGGTTAGTACTTGGATGGGAGACCGCCTGGGAATACCTGGTGTCGTAGACCTATGTTTAACTTTTTTAAATTATACTAAACAAAATTTGTTTTACCTTTCAATTATGTTTTTATGACAGTAACAATAAGATCTATCTAAGGTATAATCTTGAACCGCAAGTAACCGAATGTTGCCTGGGAATATCTGGTGTCGTACACCTGTGTTTATCTTTTTAATAATCCTAAAATATAGTCTTTTTTAAATGTTTACATTTTGACAAAATGTGTTTATACTGTTGATGATAGTATAAGTAAATAAATTCAAACTGTAACCGAAGTTAATCGAAAGTTTTTCAACTAAACTGCCTTGAAAACAACGGTTCTCGTCCGATCATTGAAGTTAAACAAGTTGTTGTTCAAAGACATGTTTGTTGTTGTATGTTGCTGCTGTGGTGACCGTACAAACGTCACTGTACTACGCGGGCGTCCACTTGTGTGCGCGTTTGCTTCTTAGCAACAAAGCGGCCTGAAGCTTTTGTACATGCCGCTATTGTGTTATGCTTCTTTGTACAGTGTTATTGTTTCTTTTATATTGTCTTTTTATTAATTAAAAAACGCCCAACTCAGTAACCGAATGTCTACGACCATACCACGTTGAAAACACCGGTTCTCGTCCGATCACCGCAGTTAAACAACGTCGGGCCTGGTTAGTACTTGGATGGGAGACCGCCTGGGAATACCTGGTGTCGTAGACCTATGTTTAACTTTTTTTAAATTATACTAAACAAAGTTTATTTTACCTTTCAATTATGTGTTTCTTGAACAGAAGTGTGTGCAAATACAAAAGTCATGGTTTCAGCAGCTGCTAATTTGAATCCTAGAAAATGTTCTATAATAAATTCCAAAAGTATTAGGTTATAGGATATATGTGTTTGTAGAGATTAAGACAGTGACTATAAGATCTCTATAATCTTGAACCGCAAGTTAACGAATGTCTACAACCATACCACGTTGAAAACACCGGTTCTCGTCCGATCACCGCAGTTAAACAACGTCGGGCCTGGTTAGTACTTGGATGGGAGACCGCCTGGGAATACCTGGTGTCGTAGACCTATGTTTAACTTTTTTAAATTATACTAAACAAAATTTGTTTTACCTTTCAATTATGTTTTTATGACAGTAACAATAAGATCTATCTAAGGTATAATCTTGAACCGCAAGTAACCGAATGTCTACAACCATACCACGTTGAAAACACCGGTTCTCGTCCGATCACCGCAGTTAAACAACGTCGGGCCTGGTTAGTACTTGGATGGGAGACCGCCTGGGAATACCTGGTGTCGTAGACCTATGTTTAACTTTTTTTAAAATTATACTAAACAAAGTTTATTTTACCTTTCAATTATGTTTTTATGACAGTAACTATAAGATCTATCTAAGGTATAATCTTGAACCGCAAGTAACCGAATGTCTACAACCGTACCAGGTTGCCTGGGAATATCTGGTGTCGTACACCTGTGTTTATCTTTTTAATAATCCTAAAATATAGTCTTTTTTAAATGTTTAGATTTTGACAAAATGTGTTTATACTGTTGATGATAGTATAAGTAAATAAATTCAAACTGTAACCGAAGTTAATCGAAAGTTTTTCAACTAAACTGCCTTGAAAACAACGGTTCTCGTCCGATCATTGAAGTTAAACAAGTTGTTGTTCAAAGACATGTTTGTTGTTGTATGTTGCTGCTGTGGTGACCGTACAAACGTCACTGTACTACGCGGGCGTCCACTTGTGTGCGCGTTTGCTTCTTAGCAACAAAGCGGCCTGAAGCTTTTGTACATGCCGCTATTGTGTTATGCTTCTTTGTACAGTGTTATTGTTTCTTTTATATTGTCTTTTTATTAATTAAAAAACGCCCAACTCAGTAACCGAATGTCTACGACCATACCACGTTGACAACACCGGTTCTCGTCCGAACACCGCAGTTAAACAACGTCGGGCCTGGTTAGTACTTGGATGGGAGACCGCCTGGGAATACCTGGTGTCGTAGACCTATGTTTAACTTTTTTTAAATTATACTAAACAAAGTTTATTTTACCTTTCAATTATGTGTTTCTTGAACAGAAGTGTGTGCAAATACCAAAGTCATGGTTTCAGCAGCTGCTAATTTGAATCCTAGAAAATGTTCTATAATAAATTCCAAAAGTATTAGGTTATAGGATATATGTGTTTGTAGAGATTAAGACAGTGACTATAAGATCTCTATAATCTTGAACCGCAAGTTAGCGAATGTCTACAACCATACCACGTTGAAAACACCGGTTCTCGTCCGATCACCGCAGTTAAACAACGTCGGGCCTGGTTAGTACTTGGATGGGAGACCGCCTGGGAATACCTGGTGTCGTAGACCTATGTTTAACTTTTTTAAATTATACTAAACAAAATTTGTTTTACCTTTCAATTATGTTTTTATGACAGCAACAATAAGATCTATCTAAGGTATAATCTTGAACCGCAAGTAACCGAATGTCTACAACCATACCACGTTGAAAACACCGGTTCTCGTCCGATCACCGCAGTTAAACAACGTCGGGCCTGGTTAGTACTAGGATGGGAGACCGCCTGGGAATACCTGGTGTCGTAGACCTATGTTTAACTTTTTTTTAAATTATACTAAACAAAGTTTATTTTACCTTTCAATTATGTTTTTATGACAGTAACTATAAGATCTATCTAAGGTATAATCTTGAACCGCAAGTAACCGAATGTCTACAACCGTACCAGGTTGCCTGGGAATATCTGGTGTCGTACACCTGTGTTTATCTTTTTAATAATCCTAAAATATAGTCTTTTTTAAATGTTTACATTTTGACAAAATGTGTTTATACTGTTGATGATAGTATAAGTAAATAAATTCAAACTGTAACCGAAGTTAATCGAAAGTTTTTCAATTAAACTGCCTTGAAAACAACGGTTCTCGTCCGATCATTGAAGTTAAACAAGTTGTTGTTCAAAGACATGTTTGTTGTTGTATGTTGCTGCTGTGGTGACCGTACAAACGTCACTGTACTACGCGGGCGTCCACTTGTGTGCGCGTTTGCTTCTTAGCAACAAAGCGGCCTGAAGCTTTTGTACATGCCGCTATTGTGTTATGCTTCTTTGTACAGTGTTATTGTTTCTTTTATATTGTCTTTTTATTAATTAAAAAACGCCCAACTCAGTAACCGAATGTCTACGACCATACCACGTTGAAAACACCGGTTCTCGTCCGATCACCGCAGTTAAACAACGTCGGGCCTGGTTAGTACTTGGATGGGAGACCGCCTGGGAATACCTGGTGTCGTAGACCTATGTTTAACTTTTTTAAATTATACTAAACAAAGTTTATTTTACCTTTCAATTATGTGTTTCTTGAACAGAAGTGTGTGCAAATACCAAAGTCATGGTTTCAGCAGCTGCTAATTTGAATCCTAGAAAATGTTCTATAATAAATTCCAAAAGTATTAGGTTATAGGATATATGTGTTTGTAGAGATTAAGACAGTGACTATAAGATCTCTATAATCTTGAACCGGAAGTTAACGAATGTCTACAACCATACCACGTTGAAAACACCGGTTCTCGTCCGATCACCGCAGTTAAACAACGTCGGGCCTGGTTAGTACTTGGATGGGAGACCGCCTGGGAATACCTGGTGTCGTAGACCTATGTTTAACTTTTTTAAATTATACTAAACAAAATTTGTTTTACCTTTCAATTATGTTTTTATGACAGTAACAATAAGATCTATCTAAGGTATAATCTTGAACCGCAAGTAACCGAATGTCTACAACCATACCACGTTGAAAACACCGGTTCTCGTCCGATCACCGCAGTTAAACAACGTCGGGCCTGGTTAGTACTTGGATGGGAGACCGCCTGGGAATACCTGGTGTCGTAGACCTATGTTTAACTTTTTTTTAAATTATACTAAACAAAGTTTATTTTACCTTTCAATTATGTTTTTATGACAGTAACTATAAGATCTATCTAAGGTATAATCTTGAACCGCAAGTAACCGAATGTCTACAACCGTACCAGGTTGCCTGGGAATATCTGGTGTCGTACACCTGTGTTTATCTTTTTAATAATCCTAAAATATAGTCTTTTTTAAATGTTTACATTTTGACAAAATGTGTTTATACTGTTGATGATAGTATAAGTAAATAAATTCAAACTGTAACCGAAGTTAATCGAAAGTTTTTCAACTAAACTGCCTTGAAAACAACGGTTCTCGTCCGATCATTGAAGTTAAACAAGTTGTTGTTCAAAGACATGTTTGTTGTTGTATGTTGCTGCTGTGGTGACCGTACAAACGTCACTGTACTACGCGGGCGTCCACTTGTGTGCGCGTTTGCTTCTTAGCAACAAAGCGGCCTGAAGCTTTTGTACATGCCGCTATTGTGTTATGCTTCTTTGTACAGTGTTATTGTTTCTTTTATATTGTCTTTTTATTAATTAAAAAACGCCCAACTCAGTAACCGAATGTCTACGACCATACCACGTTGACAACACCGGTTCTCGTCCGATCACCGCAGTTAAACAACGTCGGGCCTGGTTAGTACTTGGATGGGAGACCGCCTGGGAATACCTGGTGTCGTAGACCTATGTTTAACTTTTTTTAAATTATACTAAACAAAGTTTATTTTACCTTTCAATTATGTGTTTCTTGAACAGAAGTGTGTGCAAATACCAAAGTCATGGTTTCAGCAGCTGCTAATTTGAATCCTAGAAAATGTTCTATAATAAATTCCAAAAGTATTAGGTTATAGGATATATGTGTTTGTAGAGATTAAGACAGTGACTATAAGATCTCTATAATCTTGAACCGCAAGTTAACGAATGTCTACAACCATACCACGTTGAAAACACCGGTTCTCGTCCGATCACCGCAGTTAAACAACGTCGGGCCTGGTTAGTACTTGGATGGGAGACCGCCTGGGAATACCTGGTGTCGTAGACCTATGTTTAACTTTTTTAAATTATACTAAACAAAGTTTATTTTACCTTTCAATTATGTTTTTATGACAGTAACTATAAGATCTATCTAAGGTATAATCTTGAACCGCAAGTAACCGAATGTCTACAACCATACCACGTTGAAAACACCGGTTCTCGTCCGATCACCGCAGTTAAACAACGTCGGGCCTGGTTAGTACTTGGATGGGAGACCGCCTGGGAATACCTGGTGTCGTAGACCTATGTTTAACTTTTTTTTAAATTATACTAAACAAAGTTTATTTTACCTTTCAATTATGTTTTTATGACAGTAACTATAAGATCTATCTAAGGTATAATCTTGAACCGCAAGTAACCGAATGTCTACAACCGTACCAGGTTGCCTGGGAATATCTGGTGTCGTACACCTGTGTTTATCTTTTTAATAATCCTAAAATATAGTCTTTTTTAAATGTTTACATTTTGACAAAATGTGTTTATACTGTTGATGATAGTATAAGTAAATAAATTCAAACTGTAACCGAAGTTAATCGAAAGTTTTTCAACTAAACTGCCTTGAAAACAACGGTTCTCGTCCGATCATTGAAGTTAAACAAGTTGTTGTTCAAAGACATGTTTGTTGTTGTATGTTGCTGCTGTGGTGACCGTACAAACGTCACTGTACTACGCGGGCGTCCACTTGTGTGCGCGTTTGCTTCTTAGCAACAAAGCGGCCTGAAGCTTTTGTACATGCCGCTATTGTGTTATGCTTCTTTGTACAGTGTTATTGTTTCTTTTATATTGTCTTTTTATTAATTAAAAAACGCCCAACTCAGTAACCGAATGTCTACGACCATACCACGTTGACAACACCGGTTCTCGTCCGATCACCGCAGTTAAACAACGTCGGGCCTGGTTAGTACTTGGATGGGAGACCGCCTGGGAATACCTGGTGTCGTAGACCTATGTTTAACTTTTTTAAATTATACTAAACAAAATTTGTTTTACCTTTCAATTATGTTTTTATGACAGTAACAATAAGATCTATCTAAGGTATAATCTTGAACCGCAAGTAACCGAATGTCTACAACCATACCACGTTGAAAACACCGGTTCTCGTCCGATCACCGCAGTTAAACAACGTCGGGCCTGGTTAGTACTAGGATGGGAGACCGCCTGGGAATACCTGGTGTCGTAGACCTATGTTTAACTTTTTTTTAAATTATACTAAACAAAGTTTATTTTACCTTTCAATTATGTTTTTATGACAGTAACTATAAGATCTATCTAAGGTATAATCTTGAACCGCAAGTAACCGAATGTCTACAACCGTACCAGGTTGCCTGGGAATATCTGGTGTCGTACACCTGTGTTTATCTATTTAATAATCCTAAAATATAGTCTTTTTTAAATGTTTACATTTTGACAAAATGTGTTTATACTGTTGATGATAGTATAAGTAAATAAATTCAAACTGTAACCGAAGTTAATCGAAAGTTTTTCAACTAAACTGCCTTGAAAACAACGGTTCTCGTCCGATCATTGAAGTTAAACAAGTTGTTGTTCAAAGACATGTTTGTTGTTGTATGTTGCTGCTGTGGTGACCGTACAAACGTCACTGTACTACGCGGGCGTCCACTTGTGTGCGCGTTTGCTTCTTAGCAACAAAGCGGCCTGAAGCTTTTGTACATGCCGCTATTGTGTTATGCTTCTTTGTACAGTGTTATTGTTTCTTTTATATTGTCTTTTTATTAATTAAAAAACGCCCAACTCAGTAACCGAATGTCTACGACCATACCACGTTGAAAACACCGGTTCTCGTCCGATCACCGCAGTTAAACAACGTCGGGCCTGGTTAGTACTTGGATGGGAGACCGCCTGGGAATACCTGGTGTCGTAGACCTATGTTTAACTTTTTTTAAATTATACTAAACAAAGTTTATTTTACCTTTCAATTATGTGTTTCTTGAACAGAAGTGTGTGCAAATACCAAAGTCATGGTTTCAGCAGCTGCTAATTTGAATCCTAGAAAATGTTCTATAATAAATTCCAAAAGTATTAGGTTATAGGATATATGTGTTTGTAGAGATTAAGACAGTGACTATAAGATCTCTATAATCTTGAACCGCAAGTTAGCGAATGTCTACAACCATACCACGTTGAAAACACCGGTTCTCGTCCGATCACCGCAGTTAAACAACGTCGGGCCTGGTTAGTACTTGGATGGGAGACCGCCTGGGAATACCTGGTGTCGTAGACCTATGTTTAACTTTTTTAAATTATACTAAACAAAATTTGTTTTACCTTTCAATTATGTTTTTATGACAGCAACAATAAGATCTATCTAAGGTATAATCTTGAACCGCAAGTAACCGAATGTCTACAACCATACCACGTTGAAAACACCGGTTCTCGTCCGATCACCGCAGTTAAACAACGTCGGGCCTGGTTAGTACTAGGATGGGAGACCGCCTGGGAATACCTGGTGTCGTAGACCTATGTTTAACTTTTTTTTAAATTATACTAAACAAAGTTTATTTTACCTTTCAATTATGTTTTTATGACAGTAACTATAAGATCTATCTAAGGTATAATCTTGAACCGCAAGTAACCGAATGTCTACAACCGTACCAGGTTGCCTGGGAATATCTGGTGTCGTACACCTGTGTTTATCTTTTTAATAATCCTAAAATATAGTCTTTTTTAAATATTTACATTTTGACAAAATGTGTATATACTGTTGATGATAGTATAAGTAAATAAATTCAAACTGTAACCGAAGTTAATCGAAAGTTTTTCAATTAAACTGCCTTGAAAACAACGGTTCTCGTCCGATCATTGAAGTTAAACAAGTTGTTGTTCAAAGACATGTTTGTTGTTGTATGTTGCTGCTGTGGTGACCGTACAAACGTCACTGTACTACGCGGGCGTCCACTTGTGTGCGCGTTTGCTTCTTAGCAACAAAGCGGCCTGAAGCTTTTGTACATGCCGCTATTGTGTTATGCTTCTTTGTACAGTGTTATTGTTTCTTTTATATTGTCTTTTTATTAATTAAAAAACGCCCAACTCAGTAACCGAATGTCTACGACCATACCACGTTGAAAACACCGGTTCTCGTCCGATCACCGCAGTTAAACAACGTCGGGCCTGGTTAGTACTTGGATGGGAGACCGCCTGGGAATACCTGGTGTCGTAGACCTATGTTTAACTTTTTTTAAATTATACTAAACAAAGTTTATTTTACCTTTCAATTATGTTTTTATGACAGTAACTATAAGATCTATCTAAGGTATAATCTTGAACCGCAA
Organism: Antedon bifida; assembly: GCF_963402885.1. Taxonomy (NCBI): domain Eukaryota; kingdom Metazoa; phylum Echinodermata; class Crinoidea; order Comatulida; family Antedonidae; genus Antedon; species Antedon bifida. The sequence continues at coordinate 8,815,119 of NC_136231.1, forward strand.
GTAACCGAATGTCTACAACCGTACCAGGTTGCCTGGGAATATCTGGTGTCGTACACCTGTGTTTATCTTTTTAATAATCCTAAAATATAGTCTTTTTTAAATATTTACATTTTGACAAAATGTGTATATACTGTTGATGATAGTATAAGTAAATAAATTCAAACTGTAACCGAAGTTAATCGAAAGTTTTTCAATTAAACTGCCTTGAAAACAACGGTTCTCGTCCGATCATTGAAGTTAAACAAGTTGTTGTTCAAAGACATGTTTGTTGTTGTATGTTGCTGCTGTGGTGACCGTACAAACGTCACTGTACTACGCGGGCGTCCACTTGTGTGCGCGTTTGCTTCTTAGCAACAAAGCGGCCTGAAGCTTTTGTACATGCCGCTATTGTGTTATGCTTCTTTGTACAGTGTTATTGTTTCTTTTATATTGTCTTTTTATTAATTAAAAAACGCCCAACTCAGTAACCGAATGTCTACGACCATACCACGTTGAAAACACCGGTTCTCGTCCGATCACCGCAGTTAAACAACGTCGGGCCTGGTTAGTACTTGGATGGGAGACCGCCTGGGAATACCTGGTGTCGTAGACCTATGTTTAACTTTTTTTAAATTATACTAAACAAAGTTTATTTTACCTTTCAATTATGTGTTTCTTGAACAGAAGTGTGTGCAAATACAAAAGTCATGGTTTCAGCAGCTGCTAATTTGAATCCTAGAAAATGTTCTATAATAAATTCCAAAAGTATTAGGTTATAGGATATATGTGTTTGTAGAGATTAAGACAGTGACTATAAGATCTCTATAATCTTGAACCGCAAGTTAACGAATGTCTACAACCATACCACGTTGAAAACACCGGTTCTCGTCCGATCACCGCAGTTAAACAACGTCGGGCCTGGTTAGTACTTGGATGGGAGACCGCCTGGGAATACCTGGTGTCGTAGACCTATGTTTAACTTTTTTAAATTATACTAAACAAAATTTGTTTTACCTTTCAATTATGTTTTTATGACAGTAACAATAAGATCTATCTAAGGTATAATCTTGAACCGCAAGTAACCGAATGTCTACAACCATACCACGTTGAAAACACCGGTTCTCGTCCGATCACCGCAGTTAAACAACGTCGGGCCTGGTTAGTACTTGGATGGGAGACCGCCTGGGAATACCTGGTGTCGTAGACCTATGTTTAACTTTTTTTTAAATTATACTAAACAAAGTTTATTTTACCTTTCAATTATGTTTTTATGACAGTAACTATAAGATCTATCTAAGGTATAATCTTGAACCGCAAGTAACCGAATGTCTACAACCGTACCAGGTTGCCTGGGAATATCTGGTGTCGTACACCTGTGTTTATCTTTTTAATAATCCTAAAATATAGTCTTTTTTAAATGTTTACATTTTGACAAAATGTGTTTATACTGTTGATGATAGTATAAGTAAATAAATTCAAACTGTAACCGAAGTTAATCGAAAGTTTTTCAACTAAACTGCCTTGAAAACAACGGTTCTCGTCCGATCATTGAAGTTAAACAAGTTGTTGTTCAAAGACATGTTTGTTGTTGTATGTTGCTGCTGTGGTGACCGTACAAACGTCACTGTACTACGCGGGCGTCCACTTGTGTGCGCGTTTGCTTCTTAGCAACAAAGCGGCCTGAAGCTTTTGTACATGCCGCTATTGTGTTATGCTTCTTTGTACAGTGTTATTGTTTCTTTTATATTGTCTTTTTATTAATTAAAAAACGCCCAACTCAGTAACCGAATGTCTACGACCATACCACGTTGACAACACCGGTTCTCGTCCGATCACCGCAGTTAAACAACGTCGGGCCTGGTTAGTACTTGGATGGGAGACCGCCTGGGAATACCTGGTGTCGTAGACCTATGTTTAACTTTTTTTAAATTATACTAAACAAAGTTTATTTTACCTTTCAATTATGTGTTTCTTGAACAGAAGTGTGTGCAAATACCAAAGTCATGGTTTCAGCAGCTGCTAATTTGAATCCTAGAAAATGTTCTATAATAAATTCCAAAAGTATTAGGTTATAGGATATATGTGTTTGTAGAGATTAAGACAGTGACTATAAGATCTCTATAATCTTGAACCGCAAGTAACCGAATGTCTACAACCATACCACGTTGAAAACACCGGTTCTCGTCCGATCACCGCAGTTAAACAACGTCGGGCCTGGTTAGTACTAGGATGGGAGACCGCCTGGGAATACCTGGTGTCGTAGACCTATGTTTAACTTTTTTTTAAATTATACTAAACAAAGTTTATTTTACCTTTCAATTATGTTTTTATGACAGTAACTATAAGATCTATCTAAGGTATAATCTTGAACCGCAAGTAACCGAATGTCTACAACCGTACCAGGTTGCCTGGGAATATCTGGTGTCGTACACCTGTGTTTATCTTTTTAATAATCCTAAAATATAGTCTTTTTTAAATGTTTACATTTTGACAAAATGTGTTTATACTGTTGATGATAGTATAAGTAAATAAATTCAAACGGTAACCGAAGTTAATCGAAAGTTTTTCAATTAAACTGCCTTGAAAACAACGGTTCTCGTCCGATCATTGAAGTTAAACAAGTTGTTGTTCAAAGACATGTTTGTTGTTGTATGTTGCTGCTGTGGTGACCGTACAAACGTCACTGTACTACGCGGGCGTCCACTTGTGTGCGCGTTTGCTTCTTAGCAACAAAGCGGCCTGAAGCTTTTGTACATGCCGCTATTGTGTTATGCTTCTTTGTACAGTGTTATTGTTTCTTTTATATTGTCTTTTTATTAATTAAAAAACGCCCAACTCAGTAACCGAATGTCTACGACCATACCACGTTGAAAACACCGGTTCTCGTCCGATCACCGCAGTTAAACAACGTCGGGCCTGGTTAGTACTTGGATGGGAGACCGCCTGGGAATACCTGGTGTCGTAGACCTATGTTTAACTTTTTTTAAATTATACTAAACAAAGTTTATTTTACCTTTCAATTATGTGTTTCTTGAACAGAAGTGTGTGCAAATACAAAAGTCATGGTTTCAGCAGCTGCTAATTTGAATCCTAGAAAATGTTCTATAATAAATTCCAAAAGTATTAGGTTATAGGATATATGTGTTTGTAGAGATTAAGACAGTGACTATAAGATCTCTATAATCTTGAACCGCAAGTTAACGAATGTCTACAACCATACCACGTTGAAAACACCGGTTCTCGTCCGATCACCGCAGTTAAACAACGTCGGGCCTGGTTAGTACTTGGATGGGAGACCGCCTGGGAATACCTGGTGTCGTAGACCTATGTTTAACTTTTTTAAATTATACTAAACAAAATTTGTTTTACCTTTCAATTATGTTTTTATGACAGTAACTATAAGATCTATCTAAGGTATAATCTTGAACCGCAAGTAACCGAATGTCTACAACCGTACCAGGTTGCCTGGGAATATCTGGTGTCGTACACCTGTGTTTATCTTTTTAATAATCCTAAAATATAGTCTTTTTTAAATGTTTACATTTTGACAAAATGTGTTTATACTGTTGATGATAGTATAAGTAAATAAATTCAAACTGTAACCGAAGTTAATCGAAAGTTTTTCAACTAAACTGCCTTGAAAACAACGGTTCTCGTCCGATCATTGAAGTTAAACAAGTTGTTGTTCAAAGACATGTTTGTTGTTGTATGTTGCTGCTGTGGTGACCGTACAAACGTCACTGTACTACGCGGGCGTCCACTTGTGTGCGCGTTTGCTTCTTAGCAACAAAGCGGCCTGAAGCTTTTGTACATGCCGCTATTGTGTTATGCTTCTTTGTACAGTGTTATTGTTTCTTTTATATTGTCTTTTTATTAATTAAAAAACGCCCAACTCAGTAACCGAATGTCTACGACCATACCACGTTGACAACACCGGTTCTCGTCCGATCACCGCAGTTAAACAACGTCGGGCCTGGTTAGTACTTGGATGGGAGACCGCCTGGGAATACCTGGTGTCGTAGACCTATGTTTAACTTTTTTTAAATTATACTAAACAAAGTTTATTTTACCTTTCAATTATGTGTTTCTTGAACAGAAGTGTGTGCAAATACCAAAGTCATGGTTTCAGCAGCTGCTAATTTGAATCCTAGAAAATGTTCTATAATAAATTCCAAAAGTATTAGGTTATAGGATATATGTGTTTGTAGAGATTAAGACAGTGACTATAAGATCTCTATAATCTTGAACCGCAAGTAACCGAATGTCTACAACCATACCACGTTGAAAACACCGGTTCTCGTCCGATCACCGCAGTTAAACAACGTCGGGCCTGGTTAGTACTAGGATGGGAGACCGCCTGGGAATACCTGGTGTCGTAGACCTATGTTTAACTTTTTTTTAAATTATACTAAACAAAGTTTATTTTACCTTTCAATTATGTTTTTATGACAGTAACTATAAGATCTATCTAAGGTATAATCTTGAACCGCAAGTAACCGAATGTCTACAACCGTACCAGGTTGCCTGGGAATATCTGGTGTCGTACACCTGTGTTTATCTTTTTAATAATCCTAAAATATAGTCTTTTTTAAATGTTTACATTTTGACAAAATGTGTTTATACTGTTGATGATAGTATAAGTAAATAAATTCAAACTGTAACCGAAGTTAATCGAAAGTTTTTCAATTAAACTGCCTTGAAAACAACGGTTCTCGTCCGATCATTGAAGTTAAACAAGTTGTTGTTCAAAGACATGTTTGTTGTTGTATGTTGCTGCTGTGGTGACCGTACAAACGTCACTGTACTACGCGGGCGTCCACTTCTGTGCGCGTTTGCTTCTTAGCAACAAAGCGGCCTGAAGCTTTTGTACATGCCGCTATTGTGTTATGCTTCTTTGTACAGTGTTATTGTTTCTTTTATATTGTCTTTTTATTAATTAAAAAACGCCCAACTCAGTAACCGAATGTCTACGACCATACCACGTTGAAAACACCGGTTCTCGTCCGATCACCGCAGTTAAACAACGTCGGGCCTGGTTAGTACTTGGATGGGAGACCGCCTGGGAATACCTGGTGTCGTAGACCTATGTTTAACTTTTTTTAAATTATACTAAACAAAGTTTATTTTACCTTTCAATTATGTGTTTCTTGAACAGAAGTGTGTGCAAATACAAAAGTCATGGTTTCAGCAGCTGCTAATTTGAATCCTAGAAAATGTTCTATAATAAATTCCAAAAGTATTAGGTTATAGGATATATGTGTTTGTAGAGATTAAGACAGTGACTATAAGATCTCTATAATCTTGAACCGCAAGTTAACGAATGTCTACAACCATACCACGTTGAAAACACCGGTTCTCGTCCGATCACCGCAGTTAAACAACGTCGGGCCTGGTTAGTACTTGGATGGGAGACCGCCTGGGAATACCTGGTGTCGTAGACCTATGTTTAACTTTTTTAAATTATACTAAACAAAATTTGTTTTACCTTTCAATTATGTTTTTATGACAGTAACAATAAGATCTATCTAAGGTATAATCTTGAACCGCAAGTAACCGAATGTCTACAACCGTACCAGGTTGCCTGGGAATATCTGGTGTCGTACACCTGTGTTTATCTTTTTAATAATCCTAAAATATATATAGTCTTTTTTAAATGTTTACATTTTGACAAAATGTGTTTATACTGTTGATGATAGTATAAGTAAATAAATTCAAACTGTAACCGAAGTTAATCGAAAGTTTTTCAATTAAACTGCCTTGAAAACAACGGTTCTCGTCCGATCATTGAAGTTAAACAAGTTGTTGTTCAAAGACATGTTTGTTGTTGTATGTTGCTGCTGTGGTGACCGTACAAACGTCACTGTACTACGCGGGCGTCCACTTCTGTGCGCGTTTGCTTCTTAGCAACAAAGCGGCCTGAAGCTTTTGTACATGCCGCTATTGTGTTATGCTTCTTTGTACAGTGTTATTGTTTCTTTTATATTGTCTTTTTATTAATTAAAAAACGCCCAACTCAGTAACCGAATGTCTACGACCATACCACGTTGAAAACACCGGTTCTCGTCCGATCACCGCAGTTAAACAACGTCGGGCCTGGTTAGTACTTGGATGGGAGACCGCCTGGGAATACCTGGTGTCGTAGACCTATGTTTAACTTTTTTTAAATTATACTAAACAAAGTTTATTTTACCTTTCAATTATGTGTTTCTTGAACAGAAGTGTGTGCAAATACCAAAGTCATGGTTTCAGCAGCTGCTAATTTGAATCCTAGAAAATGTTCTATAATAAATTCCAAAAGTATTAGGTTATAGGATATATGTGTTTGTAGAGATTAAGACAGTGACTATAAGATCTCTATAATCTTGAACCGGAAGTTAACGAATGTCTACAACCATACCACGTTGAAAACACCGGTTCTCGTCCGATCACCGCAGTTAAACAACGTCGGGCCTGGTTAGTACTTGGATGGGAGACCGCCTGGGAATACCTGGTGTCGTAGACCTATGTTTAACTTTTTTAAATTATACTAAACAAAATTTGTTTTACCTTTCAATTATGTTTTTATGACAGTAACAATAAGATCTATCTAAGGTATAATCTTGAACCGCAAGTAACCGAATGTCTACAACCATACCACGTTGAAAACACCGGTTCTCGTCCGATCACCGCAGTTAAACAACGTCGGGCCTGGTTAGTACTTGGATGGGAGACCGCCTGGGAATACCTGGTGTCGTAGACCTATGTTTAACTTTTTTTTAAATTATACTAAACAAAGTTTATTTTACCTTTCAATTATGTTTTTATGACAGTAACTATAAGATCTATCTAAGGTATAATCTTGAACCGCAAGTAACCGAATGTCTACAACCGTACCACGTTGAAAACACCGGTTCTCGTCCGATCACCGCAGTTAAACAACGTCGGGCCTGGTTAGTACTTGGATGGGAGACCGCCTGGGAATACCTGGTGTCGTAGACCTATGTTTAACTTTTTTTTAAATTATACTAAACAAAGTTTATTTTACCTTTCAATTATGTTTTTATGACAGTAACTATAAGATCTATCTAAGGTATAATCTTGAACCGCAAGTAACCGAATGTCTACAACCGTACCAGGTTGCCTGGGAATATCTGGTGTCGTACACCTGTGTTTATCTTTTTAATAATCCTAAAATATAGTCTTTTTTAAATGTTTACATTTTGACAAAATGTGTTTATACTGTTGATGATAGTATAAGTAAATAAATTCAAACTGTAACCGAAGTTAATCGAAAGTTTTTCAACTAAACTGCCTTGAAAACAACGGTTCTCGTCCGATCATTGAAGTTAAACAAGTTGTTGTTCAAAGACATGTTTGTTGTTGTATGTTGCTGCTGTGGTGACCGTACAAACGTCACTGTACTACGCGGGCGTCCACTTGTGTGCGCGTTTGCTTCTTAGCAACAAAGCGGCCTGAAGCTTTTGTACATGCCGCTATTGTGTTATGCTTCTTTGTACAGTGTTATTGTTTCTTTTATATTGTCTTTTTATTAATTAAAAAACGCCCAACTCAGTAACCGAATGTCTACGACCATACCACGTTGAAAACACCGGTTCTCGTCCGATCACCGCAGTTAAACAACGTCGGGCCTGGTTAGTACTTGGATGGGAGACCGCCTGGGAATACCTGGTGTCGTAGACCTATGTTTAACTTTTTTTAAATTATACTAAACAAAGTTTATTTTACCTTTCAATTATGTGTTTCTTGAACAGAAGTGTGTGCAAATACAAAAGTCATGGTTTCAGCAGCTGCTAATTTGAATCCTAGAAAATGTTCTATAATAAATTCCAAAAGTATTAGGTTATAGGATATATGTGTTTGTAGAGATTAAGACAGTGACTATAAGATCTCTATAATCTTGAACCGCAAGTTAACGAATGTCTACAACCATACCACGTTGAAAACACCGGTTCTCGTCCGATCACCGCAGTTAAACAACGTCGGGCCTGGTTAGTACTTGGATGGGAGACCGCCTGGGAATACCTGGTGTCGTAGACCTATGTTTAACTTTTTTAAATTATACTAAACAAAATTTGTTTTACATTTCAATTATGTTTTTATGACAGTAACAATAAGATCTATCTAAGGTATAATCTTGAACCGCAAGTAACCGAATGTCTACAACCATACCACGTTGAAAACACCGGTTCTCGTCCGATCACCGCAGTTAAACAACGTCGGGCCTGGTTAGTACTTGGATGGGAGACCGCCTGGGAATACCTGGTGTCGTAGACCTATGTTTAACTTTTTTTTAAATTATACTAAACAAAGTTTATTTTACCTTTCAATTATGTTTTTATGACAGTAACTATAAGATCTATCTAAGGTATAATCTTGAACCGCAAGTAACCGAATGTCTACAACCGTACCAGGTTGCCTGGGAATATCTGGTGTCGTACACCTGTGTTTATCTTTTTAATAATCCTAAAATATAGTCTTTTTTAAATGTTTACATTTTGACAAAATGTGTTTATACTGTTGATGATAGTATAAGTAAATAAATTCAAACTGTAACCGAAGTTAATCGAAAGTTTTTCAACTAAACTGCCTTGAAAACAACGGTTCTCGTCCGATCATTGAAGTTAAACAAGTTGTTGTTCAAAGACATGTTTGTTGTTGTATGTTGCTGCTGTGGTGACCGTACAAACGTCACTGTACTACGCGGGCGTCCACTTGTGTGCGCGTTTGCTTCTTAGCAACAAAGCGGCCTGAAGCTTTTGTACATGCCGCTATTGTGTTATGCTTCTTTGTACAGTGTTATTGTTTCTTTTATATTGTCTTTTTATTAATTAAAAAACGCCCAACTCAGTAACCGAATGTCTACGACCATACCACGTTGACAACACCGGTTCTCGTCCGATCACCGCAGTTAAACAACGTCGGGCCTGGTTAGTACTTGGATGGGAGACCGCCTGGGAATACCTGGTGTCGTAGACCTATGTTTAACTTTTTTTAAATTATACTAAACAAAGTTTATTTTACCTTTCAATTATGTGTTTCTTGAACAGAAGTGTGTGCAAATACCAAAGTCATGGTTTCAGCAGCTGCTAATTTGAATCCTAGAAAATGTTCTATAATAAATTCCAAAAGTATTAGGTTATAGGATATATGTGTTTGTAGAGATTAAGACAGTGACTATAAGATCTCTATAATCTTGAACCGCAAGTTAGCGAATGTCTACAACCATACCACGTCGAAAACACCGGTTCTCGTCCGATCACCGCAGTTAAACAACGTCGGGCCTGGTTAGTACTTGGATGGGAGACCGCCTGGGAATACCTGGTGTCGTAGACCTATGTTTAACTTTTTTAAATTATACTAAACAAAATTTGTTTTACCTTTCAATTATGTTTTTATGACAGTAACAATAAGATCTATCTAAGGTATAATCTTGAACCGCAAGTAACCGAATGTCTACAACCATACCACGTTGAAAACACCGGTTCTCGTCCGATCACCGCAGTTAAACAACGTCGGGCCTGGTTAGTACTAGGATGGGAGACCGCCTGGGAATACCTGGTGTCGTAGACCTATGTTTAACTTTTTTTTAAATTATACTAAACAAAGTTTATTTTACCTTTCAATTATGTTTTTATGACAGTAACTATAAGATCTATCTAAGGTATAATCTTGAACCGCAAGTAACCGAATGTCTACAACCGTACCAGGTTGCCTGGGAATATCTGGTGTCGTACACCTGTGTTTATCTTTTTAATAATCCTAAAATATAGTCTTTTTTAAATGTTTACATTTTGACAAAATGTGTTTATACTGTTGATGATAGTATAAGTAAATAAATTCAAACTGTAACCGAAGTTAATCGAAAGTTTTTCAATTAAACTGCCTTGAAAACAACGGTTCTCGTCCGATCATTGAAGTTAAACAAGTTGTTGTTCAAAGACATGTTTGTTGTTGTATGTTGCTGCTGTGGTGACCGTACAAACGTCACTGTACTACGCGGGCGTCCACTTCTGTGCGCGTTTGCTTCTTAGCAACAAAGCGGCCTGAAGCTTTTGTACATGCCGCTATTGTGTTATGCTTCTTTGTACAGTGTTATTGTTTCTTTTATATTGTCTTTTTATTAATTAAAAAACGCCCAACTCAGTAACCGAATGTCTACGACCATACCACGTTGAAAACACCGGTTCTCGTCCGATCACCGCAGTTAAACAACGTCGGGCCTGGTTAGTACTTGGATGGGAGACCGCCTGGGAATACCTGGTGTCGTAGACCTATGTTTAACTTTTTTTAAATTATACTAAATAAAGTTTATTTTACCTTTCAATTATGTGTTTCTTGAACAGAAGTGTGTGCAAATACAAAAGTCATGGTTTCAGCAGCTGCTAATTTGAATCCTAGAAAATGTTCTATAATAAATTCCAAAAGTATTAGGTTATAGGATATATGTGTTTGTAGAGATTAAGACAGTGACTATAAGATCTCTATAATCTTGAACCGCAAGTTAACGAATGTCTACAACCATACCACGTTGAAAACACCGGTTCTCGTCCGATCACCGCAGTTAAACAACGTCGGGCCTGGTTAGTACTTGGATGGGAGACCGCCTGGGAATACCTGGTGTCGTAGACCTATGTTTAACTTTTTTAAATTATACTAAACAAAATTTGTTTTACCTTTCAATTATGTTTTTATGACAGTAACAATAAGATCTATCTAAGGTATAATCTTGAACCGCAAGTAACCGAATGTCTACAACCGTACCAGGTTGCCTGGGAATATCTGGTGTCGTACACCTGTGTTTATCTTTTTAATAATCCTAAAATATAGTCTTTTTTAAATGTTTACATTTTGACAAAATGTGTTTATACTGTTGATGATAGTATAAGTAAATAAATTCAAACTGTAACCGAAGTTAATCGAAAGTTTTTCAATTAAACTGCCTTGAAAACAACGGTTCTCGTCCGATCATTGAAGTTAAACAAGTTGTTGTTCAAAGACATGTTTGTTGTTGTATGTTGCTGCTGTGGTGACCGTACAAACGTCACTGTACTACGCGGGCGTCCACTTCTGTGCGCGTTTGCTTCTTAGCAACAAAGCGGCCTGAAGCTTTTGTACATGCCGCTATTGTGTTATGCTTCTTTGTACAGTGTTATTGTTTCTTTTATATTGTCTTTTTATTAATTAAAAAACGCCCAACTCAGTAACCGAATGTCTACGACCATACCACGTTGAAAACACCGGTTCTCGTCCGATCACCGCAGTTAAACAACGTCGGGCCTGGTTAGTACTTGGATGGGAGACCGCCTGGGAATACCTGGTGTCGTAGACCTATGTTTAACTTTTTTTAAATTATACTAAACAAAGTTTATTTTACCTTTCAATTATGTGTTTCTTGAACAGAAGTGTGTGCAAATACCAAAGTCATGGTTTCAGCAGCTGCTAATTTGAATCCTAGAAAATGTTCTATAATAAATTCCAAAAGTATTAGGTTATAGGATATATGTGTTTGTAGAGATTAAGACAGTGACTATAAGATCTCTATAATCTTGAACCGCAAGTTAACGAATGTCTACAACCATACCACGTTGAAAACACCGGTTCTCGTCCGATCACCGCAGTTAAACAACGTCGGGCCTGGTTAGTACTTGGATGGGAGACCGCCTGGGAATACCTGGTGTCGTAGACCTATGTTTAACTTTTTTAAATTATACTAAACAAAATTTGTTTTACCTTTCAATTATGTTTTTATGACAGTAACAATAAGATCTATCTAAGGTATAATCTTGAACCGCAAGTAACCGAATGTCTACAACCATACCACGTTGAAAACACCGGTTCTCGTCCGATCACCGCAGTTAAACAACGTCGGGCCTGGTTAGTACTTGGATGGGAGACCGCCTGGGAATACCTGGTGTCGTAGACCTATGTTTAACTTTTTTTTAAATTATACTAAACAAAGTTTATTTTACCTTTCAATTATGTTTTTATGACAGTAACTATAAGATCTATCTAAGGTACCGTATAATCTTGAACCGCAAGTAACCGAATGTCTACAACCGTACCACGTTGAAAACACCGGTTCTCGTCCGATCACCGCAGTTAAACAACGTCGGGCCTGGTTAGTACTTGGATGGGAGACCGCCTGGGATTACCTGGTGTCGTAGACCTATGTTTAACTTTTTTTTAAATTATACTAAACAAAGTTTATTTTACCTTTCAATTATGTTTTTATGACAGTAACTATAAGATCTATCTAAGGTATAATCTTGAACCGCAAGTAACCGAATGTCTACAACCGTACCAGGTTGCCTGGGAATATCTGGTGTCGTACACCTGTGTTTATCTTTTTAATAATCCTAAAATATAGTCTTTTTTAAATGTTTACATTTTGACAAAATGTGTTTATACTGTTGATGATAGTATAAGTAAATAAATTCAAACTGTAACCGAAGTTAATCGAAAGTTTTTCAACTAAACTGCCTTGAAAACAACGGTTCTCGTCCGATCATTGAAGTTAAACAAGTTGTTGTTCAAAGACATGTTTGTTGTTGTATGTTGCTGCTGTGGTGACCGTACAAACGTCACTGTACTACGCGGGCGTCCACTTGTGTGCGCGTTTGCTTCTTAGCAACAAAGCGGCCTGAAGCTTTTGTACATGCCGCTATTGTGTTATGCTTCTTTGTACAGTGTTATTGTTTCTTTTATATTGTCTTTTTATTAATTAAAAAATGCCAAACTCAGTAACCGAATGTCTACGACCATACCACGTTGAAAACACCGGTTCTCGTCCGATCACCGCAGTTAAACAACGTCGGGCCTGGTTAGTACTTGGATGGGAGACCGCCTGGGAATACCTGGTGTCGTAGACCTATGTTTAACTTTTTTTAAATTATACTAAACAAAGTTTATTTTACCTTTCAATTATGTGTTTCTTGAACAGAAGTGTGTGCAAATACAAAAGTCATGGTTTCAGCAGCTGCTAATTTGAATCCTAGAAAATGTTCTATAATAAATTCCAAAAGTATTAGGTTATAGGATATATGTGTTTGTAGAGATTAAGACAGTGACTATAAGATCTCTATAATCTTGAACTGCAAGTTAACGAATGTCTACAACCATACCACGTTGAAAACACCGGTTCTCGTCCGATCACCGCAGTTAAACAACGTCGGGCCTGGTTAGTACTTGGATGGGAGACCGCCTGGGAATACCTGGTGTCGTAGACCTATGTTTAACTTTTTTAAATTATACTAAACAAAATTTGTTTTACCTTTCAATTATGTTTTTATGACAGTAACAATAAGATCTATCTAAGGTATAATCTTGAACCGCAAGTAACCGAATGTCTACAACCATACCACGTTGAAAACACCGGTTCTCGTCCGATCACCGCAGTTAAACAACGTCGGGCCTGGTTAGTACTTGGATGGGAGACCGCCTGGGAATACCTGGTGTCGTAGACCTATGTTTAACTTTTTTTAAAATTATACTAAACAAAGTTTATTTTACCTTTCAATTATGTTTTTATGACAGTAACTATAAGATCTATCTAAGGTATAATCTTGAACCGCAAGTAACCGAATGTCTACAACCGTACCAGGTTGCCTGGGAATATCTGGTGTCGTACACCTGTGTTTATCTTTTTAATAATCCTAAAATATAGTCTTTTTTAAATGTTTACATTTTGACAAAATGTGTTTATACTGTTGATGATAGTATAAGTAAATAAATTCAAACTGTAACCGAAGTTAATCGAAAGTTTTTCAACTAAACTGCCTTGAAAACAACGGTTCTCGTCCGATCATTGAAGTTAAACAAGTTGTTGTTCAAAGACATGTTTGTTGTTGTATGTTGCTGCTGTGGTGACCGTACAAACGTCACTGTACTACGCGGGCGTCCACTTGTGTGCGCGTTTGCTTCTTAGCAACAAAGCGGCCTGAAGCTTTTGTACATGCCGCTATTGTGTTATGCTTCTTTGTACAGTGTTATTGTTTCTTTTATATTGTCTTTTTATTAATTAAAAAACGCCCAACTCAGTAACCGAATGTCTACGACCATACCACGTTGACAACACTGCCCTGATTTACGAAAGGGCATTATCTCAAAAAATGTAGTTTTGAGTAAATAAGCAAAACGTGTTTGAGTTTATCTTTAAAAATCTAGAGACAAATTAATGGTTTTTCAGTTATAATAGGTATTAGTACATATATAGAAAATATGTAACATGAATTTTATTTTAATAATTTATTTTTTAGGGGGTCAAAATTGAGATAATTCCTTCTTGTAAATTATTCATACTAACTAATAACAATAGATAATTTAACAAAAGGCATTATCTCTATATTTACATAGAATGTACACTACAAAACTAATCTAATATGACAAGACAAATATGTTGCAGTAGGGATAGGTAAAGTTAATGAGAGGGAATAACATGTGGCTGTTGGGCAAGGGGTGGGGAGGGTGTTTGTGGGGGTGGGGATTGGTTTAGGGGGGGGGATTGTGGTGCTCGCTTTGGAAGGATTTCATGAAATTTGATGACAAAAACATAAAACAACCAATTTATCGCATTTTTTATCTTGATACAGATTATTGCTTTATGCATTATATTTACAAGTTTTGTATTTGATATATATGCGTTTTTAACAGATTGCGTACGTTTGAAGTTGGTGGATTTTTCCAAAAGTTTTCTGTTTGTGTAATCAATTTTTTTATTATGTTGTTGTTATTAATTTGTGGAGTTCCTGTTTTTCTTTAAAAACTCTCTAGACATATAACTGGTATCCATATATTCACATTTCCAGTATAATTTTGTTTCAACCTTTTTAAAGAGTACTTATTTAACATCAACAAAAAGAAAAGAAAAAAGAAAACATTAACAAAAGTTGCTTGACATTGATTTAAATATCAATTGGAAAACACTACAAATGACCATTGGACTTTTTTTACATTTTCAAGGATAATAACGAAGACATAAGTAATAAAAAGTAATAATTAACTTAGGCCTACTCATTCAATAGGCTCTTGGAAATGTCCTTTGCAGCCATGCTCTTCCATTTTAGTTAGGTATCCGCATAAATTTATTTTAGTGTTGTCAAATACAATAATTTGATTAAAAGTATTCAATTTATTTTAGTTAACATCTACAAATATAGTTTGAGCGTGCTAATTAGCATGCATCAAGTCAACCTTTGATTGGATAATTGTTACTGCTGCAGTGTGCAGTCAAGCGATCATTTCCTGTTGTGTATTGTTTTTTTGAGATAATGCTTTCTACTGAATTTTTTGTAGGTATGAGTAAAGATAATGCCCAAACTGATTTTAATTTTTTTAATATTTTTAATATTTCTAAAAAAAAATTTTAGTAGCTGTTAAGTTTAAATGATAGATTATACCCTCAAAAGTCATGTAAGACAAAAATCTCAATTTTGAAAAAAATTGAGATAATGCCCTTTCGTAAATCAGGGCAGAACACCGGTTCTCGTCCGATCACCGCAGTTAAACAACGTCGGGCCTGGTTAGTACTTGGATGGGAGACCGCCTGGGAATACCTGGTGTCGTAGACCTATGTTTAACTTTTTTTTAAATTATACTAAACAAAGTTTATTTTACCTTTCAATTATGTTTTTATGACAGTAACTATAAGATCTATCTAAGGTATAATCTTGAACCGCAAGTAACCGAATGTCTACAACCGTACCAGGTTGCCTGGGAATATCTGGTGTCGTACACCTGTGTTTATCTTTTTAATAATCCTAAAATATAGTCTTTTTTAAATGTTTACATTTTGACAAAATGTGTTTATACTGTTGATGATAGTATAAGTAAATAAATTCAAACTGTAACCGAAGTTAATCGAAAGTTTTTCAACTAAACTGCCTTGAAAACAACGGTTCTCGTCCGATCATTGAAGTTAAACAAGTTGTTGTTCAAAGACATGTTTGTTGTTGTATGTTGCTGCTGTGGTGACCGTACAAACGTCACTGTACTACGCGGGCGTCCACTTCTGTGCGCGTTTGCTTCTTAGCAACAAAGCGGCCTGAAGCTTTTGTACATGCCGCTATTGTGTTATGCTTCTTTGTACAGTGTTATTGTTTCTTTTATATTGTCTTTTTATTAATTAAAAAACGCCCAACTCAGTAACCGAATGTCTACGACCATACCACGTTGAAAACACCGGTTCTCGTCCGATCACCGCAGTTAAACAACGTCGGGCCTGGTTAGTACTTGGATGGGAGACCGCCTGGGAATACCTGGTGTCGTAGACCTATGTTTAACTTTTTTTAAATTATACTAAACAAAGTTTATTTTACCTTTCAATTATGTGTTTCTTGAACAGAAGTGTGTGCAAATACAAAAGTCATGGTTTCAGCAGCTGCTAATTTGAATCCTAGAAAATGTTCTATAATAAATTCCAAAAGTATTAGGTTATAGGATATATGTGTTTGTAGAGATTAAGACAGTGACTATAAGATCTCTATAATCTTGAACCGCAAGTTAACGAATGTCTACAACCATACCACGTTGAAAACACCGGTTCTCGTCCGATCACCGCAGTTAAACAACGTCGGGCCTGGTTAGTACTTGGATGGGAGACCGCCTGGGAATACCTGGTGTCGTAGACCTATGTTTAACTTTTTTAAATTATACTAAACAAAATTTGTTTTACCTTTCAATTATGTTTTTATGACAGTAACAATAAGATCTATCTAAGGTATAATCTTGAACCGCAAGTAACCGAATGTCTACAACCGTACCAGGTTGCCTGGGAATATCTGGTGTCGTACACCTGTGTTTATCTTTTTAATAATCCTAAAATATAGTCTTTTTTAAATGTTTACATTTTGACAAAATGTGTTTATACTGTTGATGATAGTATAAGTAAATAAATTCAAACTGTAACCGAAGTTAATCGAAAGTTTTTCAATTAAACTGCCTTGAAAACAACGGTTCTCGTCCGATCATTGAAGTTAAACAAGTTGTTGTTCAAAGACATGTTTGTTGTTGTATGTTGCTGCTGTGGTGACCGTACAAACGTCACTGTACTACGCGGGCGTCCACTTCTGTGCGCGTTTGCTTCTTAGCAACAAAGCGGCCTGAAGCTTTTGTACATGCCGCTATTGTGTTATGCTTCTTTGTACAGTGTTATTGTTTCTTTTATATTGTCTTTTTATTAATTAAAAAACGCCCAACTCAGTAACCGAATGTCTACGACCATACCACGTTGAAAACACCGGTTCTCGTCCGATCACCGCAGTTAAACAACGTCGGGCCTGGTTAGTACTTGGATGGGAGACCGCCTGGGAATACCTGGTGTCGTAGACCTATGTTTAACTTTTTTTAAATTATACTAAACAAAGTTTATTTTACCTTTCAATTATGTGTTTCTTGAACAGAAGTGTGTGCAAATACCAAAGTCATGGTTTCAGCAGCTGCTAATTTGAATCCTAGAAAATGTTCTATAATAAATTCCAAAAGTATTAGGTTATAGGATATATGTGTTTGTAGAGATTAAGACAGTGACTATAAGATCTCTATAATCTTGAACCGCAAGTTAACGAATGTCTACAACCATACCACGTTGAAAACACCGGTTCTCGTCCGATCACCGCAGTTAAACAACGTCGGGCCTGGTTAGTACTTGGATGGGAGACCGCCTGGGAATACCTGGTGTCGTAGACCTATGTTTAACTTTTTTAAATTATACTAAACAAAATTTGTTTTACCTTTCAATTATGTTTTTATGACAGTAACAATAAGATCTATCTAAGGTATAATCTTGAACCGCAAGTAACCGAATGTCTACAACCATACCACGTTGAAAACACCGGTTCTCGTCCGATCACCGCAGTTAAACAACGTCGGGCCTGGTTAGTACTTGGATGGGAGACCGCCTGGGAATACCTGGTGTCGTAGACCTATGTTTAACTTTTTTTTAAATTATACTAAACAAAGTTTATTTTACCTTTCAATTATGTTTTTATGACAGTAACTATAAGATCTATCTAAGGTATAATCTTGAACCGCAAGTAACCGAATGTCTACAACCGTACCACGTTGAAAACACCGGTTTTCGTCCGATCACCGCAGTTAAACAACGTCGGGCCTGGTTAGTACTTGGATGGGAGACCGCCTGGGAATACCTGGTGTCGTAGACCTATGTTTAACTTTTTTTTAAATTATACTAAACAAAGTTTATTTTACCTTTCAATTATGTGTTTCTTGAACAGAAGTGTGTGCAAATACAAAAGTCATGGTTTCAGCAGCTGCTAATTTGAATCCTAGAAAATGTTCTATAATAAATTCCAAAAGTATTAGGTTATAGGATATATGTGTTTGTAGAGATTAAGACAGTGACTATAAGATCTCTATAATCTTGAACCGCAAGTTAACGAATGTCTACAACCATACCACGTTGAAAACACCGGTTCTCGTCCGATCACCGCAGTTAAACAACGTCGGGCCTGGTTAGTACTTGGATGGGAGACCGCCTGGGAATACCTGGTGTCGTAGACCTATGTTTAACTTTTTTAAATTATACTAAACAAAATTTGTTTTACCTTTCAATTATGTTTTTATGACAGTAACAATAAGATCTATCTAAGGTATAATCTTGAACCGCAAGTAACCGAATGTCTACAACCATACCACGTTGAAAACACCGGTTCTCGTCCGATCACCGCAGTTAAACAACGTCGGGCCTGGTTAGTACTTGGATGGGAGACCGCCTGGGAATACCTGGTGTCGTAGACCTATGTTTAACTTTTTTTAAAATTATACTAAACAAAGTTTATTTTACCTTTCAATTATGTTTTTATGACAGTAACTATAAGATCTATCTAAGGTATAATCTTGAACCGCAAGTAACCGAATGTCTACAACCGTACCAGGTTGCCTGGGAATATCTGGTGTCGTACACCTGTGTTTATCTTTTTAATAATCCTAAAATATAGTCTTTTTTAAATGTTTACATTTTGACAAAATGTGTTTATACTGTTGATGATAGTATAAGTAAATAAATTCAAACTGTAACCGAAGTTAATCGAAAGTTTTTCAACTAAACTGCCTTGAAAACAACGGTTCTCGTCCGATCATTGAAGTTAAACAAGTTGTTGTTCAAAGACATGTTTGTTGTTGTATGTTGCTGCTGTGGTGACCGTACAAACGTCACTGTACTACGCGGGCGTCCACTTGTGTGCGCGTTTGCTTCTTAGCAACAAAGCGGCCTGAAGCTTTTGTACATGCCGCTATTGTGTTATGCTTCTTTGTACAGTGTTATTGTTTCTTTTATATTGTCTTTTTATTAATTAAAAAACGCCCAACTCAGTAACCGAATGTCTACGACCATACCACGTTGACAACACCGGTTCTCGTCCGATCACCGCAGTTAAACAACGTCGGGCCTGGTTAGTACTTGGATGGGAGACCGCCTGGGAATACCTGGTGTCGTAGACCTATGTTTAACTTTTTTTAAAATTATACTAAACAAAGTTTATTTTACCTTTCAATTATGTGTTTCTTGAACAGAAGTGTGTGCAAATACCAAAGTCATGGTTTCAGCAGCTGCTAATTTGAATCCTAGAAAATGTTCTATAATAAATTCCAAAAGTATTAGGTTATAGGATATATGTGTTTGTAGAGATTAAGACAGTGACTATAAGATCTCTATAATCTTGAACCGCAAGTTAGCGAATGTCTACAACCATACCACGTCGAAAACACCGGTTCTCGTCCGATCACCGCAGTTAAACAACGTCGGGCCTGGTTAGTACTTGGATGGGAGACCGCCTGGGAATACCTGGTGTCGTAGACATATGTTTAACTTTTTTAAATTATACTAAACAAAATTTGTTTTACCTTTCAATTATGTTTTTATGACAGTAACAATAAGATCTATCTAAGGTATAATCTTGAACCGCAAGTAACCGAATGTCTACAACCATACCACGTTGAAAAAACCGGTTCTCGTCCGATCACCGCAGTTAAACAACGTCGGGCCTGGTTAGTACTAGGATGGGAGACCGCCTGGGAATACCTGGTGTCGTAGACCTATGTTTAACTTTTTTTTAAATTATACTAAACAAAGTTTATTTTACCTTTCAATTATGTTTTTATGACAGTAACTATAAGATCTATCTAAGGTATAATCTTGAACCGCAAGTAACCGAATGTCTACAACCGTACCAGGTTGCCTGGGAATATCTGGTGTCGTACACCTGTGTTTATCTATTTAATAATCCTAAAATATAGTCTTTTTTAAATGTTTACATTTTGACAAAATGTGTTTATACTGTTGATGATAGTATAAGTAAATAAATTCAAACTGTAACCGAAATTAATCGAAAGTTTTTCAATTAAACTGCCTTGAAAACAACGGTTCTCGTCCGATCATTGAAGTTAAACAAGTTGTTGTTCAAAGACATGTTTGTTGTTGTATGTTGCTGCTGTGGTGACCGTACAAACGTCACTGTACTACGCGGGCGTCCACTTCTGTGCGCGTTTGCTTCTTAGCAACAAAGCGGCCTGAAGCTTTTGTACATGCCGCTATTGTGTTATGCTTCTTTGTACAGTGTTATTGTTTCTTTTATATTGTCTTTTTATTAATTAAAAAACGCCCAACTCAGTAACCGAATGTCTACGACCATACCACGTTGAAAACACCGGTTCTCGTCCGATCACCGCAGTTAAACAACGTCGGGCCTGGTTAGTACTTGGATGGGAGACCGCCTGGGAATACCTGGTGTCGTAGACCTATGTTTAACTTTTTTAAAATTATACTAAACAAAGTTTATTTTACCTTTCAATTATGTGTTTCTTGAACAGAAGTGTGTGCAAATACAAAAGTCATGGTTTCAGCAGCTGCTAATTTGAATCCTAGAAAATGTTCTATAATAAATTCCAAAAGTATTAGGTTATAGGATATATGTGTTTGTAGAGATTAAGACAGTGACTATAAGATCTCTATAATCTTGAACCGCAAGTTAACGAATGTCTACAACCATACCACGTTGAAAACACCGGTTCTCGTCCGATCACCGCAGTTAAACAACGTCGGGCCTGGTTAGTACTTGGATGGGAGACCGCCTGGGAATACCTGGTGTCGTAGACCTATGTTTAACTTTTTTAAATTATACTAAACAAAATTTGTTTTACCTTTCAATTATGTTTTTATGACAGTAACAATAAGATCTATCTAAGGTATAATCTTGAACCGCAAGTAACCGAATGTCTACAACCATACCACGTTGAAAACACCGGTTCTCGTCCGATCACCGCAGTTAAACAACGTCGGGCCTGGTTAGTACTTGGATGGGAGACCGCCTGGGAATACCTGGTGTCGTAGACCTTTCAATTATATTTTTATGACAGTAACTATAAGATCTATCTAAGGTATAATCTTGAACCGCAAGTAACCGAATGTCTACAACCGTACCAGGTTGCCTGGGAATATCTGGTGTCGTACACCTGTGTTTATCTTTTTAATAATCCTAAAATATAGTCTTTTTTAAATGTTTACATTTTGACAAAATGTGTTTATACTGTTGATGATAGTATAAGTAAATAAATTCAAACTGTAACCGAAGTTAATCGAAAGTTTTTCAACTAAACTGCCTTGAAAACAACGGTTCTCGTCCGATCATTGAAGTTAAACAAGTTGTTGTTCAAAGACATGTTTGTTGTTGTATGTTGCTGCTGTGGTGACCGTACAAACGTCACTGTACTACGCGGGCGTCCACTTGTGTGCGCGTTTGCTTCTTAGCAACAAAGCGGCCTGAAGCTTTTGTACATGCCGCTATTGTGTTATGCTTCTTTGTACAGTGTTATTGTTTCTTTTATATTGTCTTTTTATTAATTAAAAAACGCCCAACTCAGTAACCGAATGTCTACGACCATACCACGTTGAAAACACCGGTTCTCGTCCGATCACCGCAGTTAAACAACGTCGGGCCTGGTTAGTACTTGGATGGGAGACCGCCTGGGAATACCTGGTGTCGTAGACCTATGTTTAACTTTTTTTAAATTATACTAAACAAAGTTTATTTTACCTTTCAATTATGTTTTTATGACAGTAAACAAAGTTTATTTTACCTTTCAATTATGTTTTTATGACAGTAACTATAAGATCTATCTAAGGTATAATCTTGAACCGCAAGTAACCGAATGTCTACAACCGTACCAGGTTGCCTGGGAATATCTGGTGTCGTACACCTGTGTTTATCTTTTTAATAATCCTAAAATATAGTCTTTTTTAAATGTTTACATTTTGACAAAATGTGTTTATACTGTTGATGATAGTATAAGTAAATAAATTCAAACTGTAACCGAAGTTAATCGAAAGTTTTTCAATTAAACTGCCTTGAAAACAACGGTTCTCGTCCGATCATTGAAGTTAAACAAGTTGTTGTTCAAAGACATGTTTGTTGTTGTATGTTGCTGCTGTGGTGACCGTACAAACGTCACTGTACTACGCGGGCGTCCACTTCTGTGCGCGTTTGCTTCTTAGCAACAAAGCGGCCTGAAGCTTTTGTACATGCCGCTATTGTGTTATGCTTCTTTGTACAGTGTTATTGTTTTTTAAATATCTGGTGTCGTACACCTGTGTTTATCTTTTTAATAATCCTAAAATATAGTCTTTTTTAAATGTTTACATTTTGACAAAATGTGTTTATACTGTTGATGATAGTATAAGTAAATAAATTCAAACTGTAACCGAAGTTAATCGAAAGTTTTTCAACTAAACTGCCTTGAAAACAACGGTTCTCGTCCGATCATTGAAGTTAAACAAGTTGTTGTTCAAAGACATGTTTGTTGTTGTATGTTGCTGCTGTGGTGACCGTACAAACGTCACTGTACTACGCGGGCGTCCACTTGTGTGCGCGTTTGCTTCTTAGCAACAAAGCGGCCTGAAGCTTTTGTACATGCCGCTATTGTGTTATGCTTCTTTGTACAGTGTTATTGTTTCTTTTATATTGTCTTTTTATTAATTAAAAAACGCCCAACTCAGTAACCGAATGTCTACGACCATACCACGTTGACAACACCGGTTCTCGTCCGATCACCGCAGTTCAAGTTAGTACTTGGATGGGAGACCGCCTGGGAATACCTGGTGTCGTAGACCTATGTTTAACTTTTTTTAAATTATACTAAACAAAGTTTATTTTACCTTTCAATTATGTGTTTCTTGAACAGAAGTGTGTGCAAATACCAAAGTCATGGTTTCAGCAGCTGCTAATTTGAATCCTAGAAAATGTTCTATAATAAATTCCAAAAGTATTAGGTTATAGGATATATGTGTTTGTAGAGATTAAGACAGTGACTATAAGATCTCTATAATCTTGAACCGCAAGTAACCGAATGTCTACAACCATACCACGTTGAAAACACCGGTTCTCGTCCGATCACCGCAGTTAAACAACGTCGGGCCTGGTTAGTACTAGGATGGGAGACCGCCTGGGAATACCTGGTGTCGTAGACCTATGTTTAACTTTTTTTTAAATTATACTAAACAAAGTTTATTTTACCTTTCAATTATGTTTTTATGACAGTAACTATAAGATCTATCTAAGGTATAATCTTGAACCGCAAGTAACCGAATGTCTACAACCGTACCAGGTTGCCTGGGAATATCTGGTGTCGTACACCTGTGTTTATCTTTTTAATAATCCTAAAATATAGTCTTTTTTAAATGTTTACATTTTGACAAAATGTGTTTATACTGTTGATGATAGTATAAGTAAATAAATTCAAACTGTAACCGAAGTTAATCGAAAGTTTTTCAATTAAACTGCCTTGAAAACAACGGTTCTCGTCCGATCATTGAAGTTAAACAAGTTGTTGTTCAAAGACATGTTTGTTGTTGTATGTTGCTGCTGTGGTGACCGTACAAACGTCACTGTACTACGCGGGCGTCCACTTCTGTGCGCGTTTGCTTCTTAGCAACAAAGCGGCCTGAAGCTTTTGTACATGCCGCTATTGTGTTATGCTTCTTTGTACAGTGTTATTGTTTCTTTTATATTGTCTTTTTATTAATTAAAAAACGCCCAACTCAGTAACCGAATGTCTACGACCATACCACGTTGAAAACACCGGTTCTCGTCCGATCACCGCAGTTAAACAACGTCGGGCCTGGTTAGTACTTGGATGGGAGACCGCCTGGGAATACCTGGTGTCGTAGACCTATGTTTAACTTTTTTTAAATTATACTAAACAAAGTTTATTTTACCTTTCAATTATGTTTTTATGACAGTAACTATAAGATCTATCTAAGGTATAATCTTGAACCGCAAGTAACCGAATGTCTACAACCGTACCAGGTTGCCTGGGAATATCTGGTGTCGTACACCTGTGTTTATCTATTTAATAATCCTAAAATATAGTCTTTTTTAAATGTTTACATTTTGACAAAATGTGTTTATACTGTACTACGCGGGCGTCCACTTGTGTGCGCGTTTGCTTCTTAGCAACAAAGCGGCCTGAAGCTTTTGTACATGCCGCTATTGTGTTATGCTTCTTTGTACAGTGTTATTGTTTCTTTTATATTGTCTTTTTATTAATTAAAAAACGCCCAACTCAGTAACCGAATGTCTACGACCATACCACGTTGAAAACACCGGTTCTCGTCCGATCACCGCAGTTAAACAACGTCGGGCCTGGTTAGTACTTGGATGGGAGACCGCCTGGGAATACCTGGTGTCGTAGACCTATGTTTAACTTTTTTTAAATTATACTAAACAAAGTTTATTTTACCTTTCAATTATGTTTTTATGACAGTAAACAAAGTTTATTTTACCTTTCAATTATGTTTTTATGACAGTAACTATAAGATCTATCTAAGGTATAATCTTGAACCGCAAGTAACCGAATGTCTACAACCGTACCAGGTTGGCTGGGAATATCTGGTGTCGTACACCTGTGTTTATCTTTTTAATAATCCTAAAATATAGTCTTTTTTAAATGTTTACATTTTGACAAAATGTGTTTATACTGTTGATGATAGTATAAGTAAATAAATTCAAACTGTAACCGAAGTTAATCGAAAGTTTTTCAATTAAACTGCCTTGAAAACAACGGTTCTCGTCCGATCATTGAAGTTAAACAAGTTGTTGTTCAAAGACATGTTTGTTGTTGTATGTTGCTGCTGTGGTGACCGTACAAACGTCACTGTACTACGCGGGCGTCCACTTCTGTGCGCGTTTGCTTCTTAGCAACAAAGCGGCCTGAAGCTTTTGTACATGCCGCTATTGTGTTATGCTTCTTTGTACAGTGTTATTGTTTTTTAAATATCTGGTGTCGTACACCTGTGTTTATCTTTTTAATAATCCTAAAATATAGTCTTTTTTAAATGTTTACATTTTGACAAAATGTGTTTATACTGTTGATGATAGTATAAGTAAATAAATTCAAACTGTAACCGAAGTTAATCGAAAGTTTTTCAACTAAACTGCCTTGAAAACAACGGTTCTCGTCCGATCATTGAAGTTAAACAAGTTGTTGTTCAAAGACATGTTTGTTGTTGTATGTTGCTGCTGTGGTGACCGTACAAACGTCACTGTACTACGCGGGCGTCCACTTGTGTGCGCGTTTGCTTCTTAGCAACAAAGCGGCCTGAAGCTTTTGTACATGCCGCTATTGTGTTATGCTTCTTTGTACAGTGTTATTGTTTCTTTTATATTGTCTTTTTATTAATTAAAAAACGCCCAACTCAGTAACCGAATGTCTACGACCATACCACGTTGACAACACCGGTTCTCGTCCGATCACCGCAGTTCAAGTTAGTACTTGGATGGGAGACCGCCTGGGAATACCTGGTGTCGTAGACCTATGTTTAACTTTTTTTAAATTATACTAAACAAAGTTTATTTTACCTTTCAATTATGTGTTTCTTGAACAGAAGTGTGTGCAAATACCAAAGTCATGGTTTCAGCAGCTGCTAATTTGAATCCTAGAAAATGTTCTATAATAAATTCCAAAAGTATTAGGTTATAGGATATATGTGTTTGTAGAGATTAAGACAGTGACTATAAGATCTCTATAATCTTGAACCGCAAGTAACCGAATGTCTACAACCATACCACGTTGAAAACACCGGTTCTCGTCCGATCACCGCAGTTAAACAACGTCGGGCCTGGTTAGTACTAGGATGGGAGACCGCCTGGGAATACCTGGTGTCGTAGACCTATGTTTAACTTTTTTTTAAATTATACTAAACAAAGTTTATTTTACCTTTCAATTATGTTTTTATGACAGTAACTATAAGATCTATCTAAGGTATAATCTTGAACCGCAAGTAACCGAATGTCTACAACCGTACCAGGTTGCCTGGGAATATCTGGTGTCGTACACCTGTGTTTATCTTTTTAATAATCCTAAAATATAGTCTTTTTTAAATGTTTACATTTTGACAAAATGTGTTTATACTGTTGATGATAGTATAAGTAAATAAATTCAAACTGTAACCGAAGTTAATCGAAAGTTTTTCAATTAAACTGCCTTGAAAACAACGGTTCTCGTCCGATCATTGAAGTTAAACAAGTTGTTGTTCAAAGACATGTTTGTTGTTGTATGTTGCTGCTGTGGTGACCGTACAAACGTCACTGTACTACGCGGGCGTCCACTTCTGTGCGCGTTTGCTTCTTAGCAACAAAGCGGCCTGAAGCTTTTGTACATGCCGCTATTGTGTTATGCTTCTTTGTACAGTGTTATTGTTTCTTTTATATTGTCTTTTTATTAATTAAAAAACGCCCAACTCAGTAACCGAATGTCTACGACCATACCACGTTGAAAACACCGGTTCTCGTCCGATCACCGCAGTTAAACAACGTCGGGCCTGGTTAGTACTTGGATGGGAGACCGCCTGGGAATACCTGGTGTCGTAGACCTATGTTTAACTTTTTTTAAATTATACTAAACAAAGTTTATTTTACCTTTCAATTATGTTTTTATGACAGTAACTATAAGATCTATCTAAGGTATAATCTTGAACCGCAAGTAACCGAATGTCTACAACCGTACCAGGTTGCCTGGGAATATCTGGTGTCGTACACCTGTGTTTATCTATTTAATAATCCTAAAATATAGTCTTTTTTAAATGTTTACATTTTGACAAAATGTGTTTATACTGTACTACGCGGGCGTCCACTTGTGTGCGCGTTTGCTTCTTAGCAACAAAGCGGCCTGAAGCTTTTGTACATGCCGCTATTGTGTTATGCTTCTTTGTACAGTGTTATTGTTTCTTTTATATTGTCTTTTTATTAATTAAAAAACGCCCAACTCAGTAACCGAATGTCTACGACCATACCACGTTGACAACACCGGTTCTCGTCCGATCACCGCAGTTAAACAACGTCGGGCCTGGTTAGTACTTGGATGGGAGACCGCCTGGGAATACCTGGTGTCGTAGACCTATGTTTAACTTTTTTTAAATTATACTAAACAAAGTTTATTTTACCTTTCAATTATGTGTTTCTTGAACAGAAGTGTGTGCAAATACCAAAGTCATGGTTTCAGCAGCTGCTAATTTGAATCCTAGAAAATGTTCTATAATAAATTCCAAAAGTATTAGGTTATAGGATATATGTGTTTGTAGAGATTAAGACAGTGACTATAAGATCTCTATAATCTTGAACCGCAAGTAACCGAATGTCTACAACCATACCACGTTGAAAACACCGGTTCTCGTCCGATCACCGCAGTTAAACAACGTCGGGCCTGGTTAGTACTAGGATGGGAGACCGCCTGGGAATACCTGGTGTCGTAGACCTATGTTTAACTTTTTTTTAAATTATACTAAACAAAGTTTATTTTACCTTTCAATTATGTTTTTATGACAGTAACTATAAGATCTATCTAAGGTATAATCTTGAACCGCAAGTAACCGAATGTCTACAACCGTACCAGGTTGCCTGGGAATATCTGGTGTCGTACACCTGTGTTTATCTTTTTAATAATCCTAAAATATAGTCTTTTTTAAATGTTTACATTTTGACAAAATGTGTTTATACTGTTGATGATAGTATAAGTAAATAAATTCAAACTGTAACCGAAGTTAATCGAAAGTTTTTCAATTAAACTGCCTTGAAAACAACGGTTCTCGTCCGATCATTGAAGTTAAACAAGTTGTTGTTCAAAGACATGTTTGTTGTTGTATGTTGCTGCTGTGGTGACCGTACAAACGTCACTGTACTACGCGGGCGTCCACTTCTGTGCGCGTTTGCTTCTTAGCAACAAAGCGGCCTGAAGCTTTTGTACATGCCGCTATTGTGTTATGCTTCTTTGTACAGTGTTATTGTTTCTTTTATATTGTCTTTTTATTAATTAAAAAACGCCCAACTCAGTAACCGAATGTCTACGACCATACCACGTTGAAAACACCGGTTCTCGTCCGATCACCGCAGTTAAACAACGTCGGGCCTGGTTAGTACTTGGATGGGAGACCGCCTGGGAATACCTGGTGTCGTAGACCTATGTTTAACTTTTTTTAAATTATACTAAACAAAGTTTATTTTACCTTTCAATTATGTGTTTCTTGAACAGAAGTGTGTGCAAATACAAAAGTCATGGTTTCAGCAGCTGCTAATTTGAATCCTAGAAAATGTTCTATAATAAATTCCAAAAGTATTAGGTTATAGGATATATGTGTTTGTAGAGATTAAGACAGTGACTATAAGATCTCTATAATCTTGAACCGCAAGTTAACGAATGTCTACAACCATACCACGTTGAAAACACCGGTTCTCGTCCGATCACCGCAGTTAAACAACGTCGGGCCTGGTTAGTACTTGGATGGGAGACCGCCTGGGAATACCTGGTGTCGTAGACCTATGTTTAACTTTTTTAAATTATACTAAACAAAATTTGTTTTACCTTTCAATTATGTTTTTATGACAGTAACAATAAGATCTATCTAAGGTATAATCTTGAACCGCAAGTAACCGAATGTCTACAACCATACCACGTTGAAAACACCGGTTCTCGTCCGATCACCGCAGTTAAACAACGTCGGGCCTGGTTAGTACTTGGATGGGAGACCGCCTGGGAATACCTGGTGTCGTAGACCTATGTTTAACTTTTTTAAATTATACTAAACAAAATTTGTTTTACCTTTCAATTATGTTTTTATGACAGTAACAATAAGATCTATCTAAGGTATAATCTTGAACCGCAAGTAACCGAATGTCTACAACCATACCACGTTGAAAACACCGGTTCTCGTCCGATCACCGCAGTTAAACAACGTCGGGCCTGGTTAGTACTAGGATGGGAGACCGCCTGGGAATACCTGGTGTCGTAGACCTATGTTTAACTTTTTTTTAAATTATACTAAACAAAGTTTATTTTACCTTTCAATTATGTTTTTATGACAGTAACTATAAGATCTATCTAAGGTATAATCTTGAACCGCAAGTAACCGAATGTCTACAACCGTACCAGGTTGCCTGGGAATATCTGGTGTCGTACACCTGTGTTTATCTTTTTAATAATCCTAAAATATAGTCTTTTTTAAATGTTTACATTTTGACAAAATGTGTTTATACTGTTGATGATAGTATAAGTAAATAAATTCAAACTGTAACCGAAGTTAATCGAAAGTTTTTCAATTAAACTGCCTTGAAAACAACGGTTCTCGTCCGATCATTGAAGTTAAACAAGTTGTTGTTCAAAGACATGTTTGTTGTTGTATGTTGCTGCTGTGGTGACCGTACAAACGTCACTGTACTACGCGGGCGTCCACTTCTGTGCGCGTTTGCTTCTTAGCAACAAAGCGGCCTGAAGCTTTTGTACATGCCGCTATTGTGTTATGCTTCTTTGTACAGTGTTATTGTTTCTTTTATATTGTCTTTTTATTAATTAAAAAACGCCCAACTCAGTAACCGAATGTCTACGACCATACCACGTTGAAAACACCGGTTCTCGTCCGATCAGCGCAGTTAAACAACGTCGGGCCTGGTTAGTACTTGGATGGGAGACCGCCTGGGAATACCTGGTGTCGTAGACCTATGTTTAACTTTTTTTAAATTATACTAAACAAAGTTTATTTTACCTTTCAATTATGTGTTTCTTGAACAGAAGTGTGTGCAAATACAAAAGTCATGGTTTCAGCAGCTGCTAATTTGAATCCTAGAAAATGTTCTATAATAAATTCCAAAAGTATTAGGTTATAGGATATATGTGTTTGTAGAGATTAAGACAGTGACTATAAGATCTCTATAATCTTGAACCGCAAGTTAACGAATGTCTACAACCATACCACGTTGAAAACACCGGTTCTCGTCCGATCACCGCAGTTAAACAACGTCGGGCCTGGTTAGTACTTGGATGGGAGACCGCCTGGGAATACCTGGTGTCGTAGACCTATGTTTAACTTTTTTAAATTATACTAAACAAAATTTGTTTTACCTTTCAATTATGTTTTTATGACAGTAACAATAAGATCTATCTAAGGTATAATCTTGAACCGCAAGTAACCGAATGTCTACAACCATACCACGTTGAAAACACCGGTTCTCGTCCGATCACCGCAGTTAAACAACGTCGGGCCTGGTTAGTACTTGGATGGGAGACCGCCTGGGAATACCTGGTGTCGTAGACCTATGTTTAACTTTTTTTAAAATTATACTAAACAAAGTTTATTTTACCTTTCAATTATGTTTTTATGACAGTAACTATAAGATCTATCTAAGGTATAATCTTGAACCGCAAGTAACCGAATGTCTACAACCGTACCAGGTTGCCTGGGAATATCTGGTGTCGTACACCTGTGTTTATCTTTTTAATAATCCTAAAATATAGTCTTTTTTAAATGTTTACATTTTGACAAAATGTGTTTATACTGTTGATGATAGTATAAGTAAATAAATTCAAACTGTAACCGAAGTTAATCGAAAGTTTTTCAACTAAACTGCCTTGAAAACAACGGTTCTCGTCCGATCATTGAAGTTAAACAAGTTGTTGTTCAAAGACATGTTTGTTGTTGTATGTTGCTGCTGTGGTGACCGTACAAACGTCACTGTACTACGCGGGCGTCCACTTGTGTGCGCGTTTGCTTCTTAGCAACAAAGCGGCCTGAAGCTTTTGTACATGCCGCTATTGTGTTATGCTTCTTTGTACAGTGTTATTGTTTCTTTTATATTGTCTTTTTATTAATTAAAAAACGCCCAACTCAGTAACCGAATGTCTACGACCATACCACGTTGACAACACCGGTTCTCGTCCGATCACCGCAGTTAAACAACGTCGGGCCTGGTTAGTACTTGGATGGGAGACCGCCTGGGAATACCTGGTGTCGTAGACCTATGTTTAACTTTTTTTAAATTATACTAAACAAAGTTTATTTTACCTTTCAATTATGTGTTTCTTGAACAGAAGTGTGTGCAAATACCAAAGTCATGGTTTCAGCAGCTGCTAATTTGAATCCTAGAAAATGTTCTATAATAAATTCCAAAAGTATTAGGTTATAGGATATATGTGTTTGTAGAGATTAAGACAGTGACTATAAGATCTCTATAATCTTGAACCGCAAGTAACCGAATGTCTACAACCATACCACGTTGAAAACACCGGTTCTCGTCCGATCACCGCAGTTAAACAACGTCGGGCCTGGTTAGTACTAGGATGGGAGACCGCCTGGGAATACCTGGTGTCGTAGACCTATGTTTAACTTTTTTTTAAATTATACTAAACAAAGTTTATTTTACCTTTCAATTATGTTTTTATGACAGTAACTATAAGATCTATCTAAGGTATAATCTTGAACCGCAAGTAACCGAATGTCTACAACCGTACCAGGTTGCCTGGGAATATCTGGTGTCGTACACCTGTGTTTATCTTTTTAATAATCCTAAAATATAGTCTTTTTTAAATGTTTACATTTTGACAAAATGTGTTTATACTGTTGATGATAGTATAAGTAAATAAATTCAAACTGTAACCGAAGTTAATCGAAAGTTTTTCAATTAAACTGCCTTGAAAACAACGGTTCTCGTCCGATCATTGAAGTTAAACAAGTTGTTGTTCAAAGACATGTTTGTTGTTGTATGTTGCTGCTGTGGTGACCGTACAAACGTCACTGTACTACGCGGGCGTCCACTTCTGTGCGCGTTTGCTTCTTAGCAACAAAGCGGCCTGAAGCTTTTGTACATGCCGCTATTGTGTTATGCTTCTTTGTACAGTGTTATTGTTTCTTTTATATTGTCTTTTTATTAATTAAAAAACGCCCAACTCAGTAACCGAATGTCTACGACCATACCACGTTGACAACACCGGTTCTCGTCCGATCACCGCAGTTAAACAACGTCGGGCCTGGTTAGTACTTGGATGGGAGACCGCCTGGGAATACCTGGTGTCGTAGACCTATGTTTAACTTTTTTTAAATTATACTAAACAAAGTTTATTTTACCTTTCAATTATGTGTTTCTTGAACAGAAGTGTGTGCAAATACCAAAGTCATGGTTTCAGCAGCTGCTAATTTGAATCCTAGAAAATGTTCTATAATAAATTCCAAAAGTATTAGGTTATAGGATATATGTGTTTGTAGAGATTAAGACAGTGACTATAAGATCTCTATAATCTTGAACCGCAAGTAACCGAATGTCTACAACCATACCACGTTGAAAACACCGGTTCTCGTCCGATCACCGCAGTTAAACAACGTCGGGCCTGGTTAGTACTAGGATGGGAGACCGCCTGGGAATACCTGGTGTCGTAGACCTATGTTTAACTTTTTTTTAAATTATACTAAACAAAGTTTATTTTACCTTTCAATTATGTTTTTATGACAGTAACTATAAGATCTATCTAAGGTATAATCTTGAACCGCAAGTAACCGAATGTCTACAACCGTACCAGGTTGCCTGGGAATATCTGGTGTCGTACACCTGTGTTTATCTTTTTAATAATCCTAAAATATAGTCTTTTTTAAATGTTTACATTTTGACAAAATGTGTTTATACTGTTGATGATAGTATAAGTAAATAAATTCAAACTGTAACCGAAGTTAATCGAAAGTTTTTCAATTAAACTGCCTTGAAAACAACGGTTCTCGTCCGATCATTGAAGTTAAACAAGTTGTTGTTCAAAGACATGTTTGTTGTTGTATGTTGCTGCTGTGGTGACCGTACAAACGTCACTGTACTACGCGGGCGTCCACTTCTGTGCGCGTTTGCTTCTTAGCAACAAAGCGGCCTGAAGCTTTTGTACATGCCGCTATTGTGTTATGCTTCTTTGTACAGTGTTATTGTTTCTTTTATATTGTCTTTTTATTAATTAAAAAACGCCCAACTCAGTAACCGAATGTCTACGACCATACCACGTTGAAAACACCGGTTCTCGTCCGATCAGCGCAGTTAAACAACGTCGGGCCTGGTTAGTACTTGGATGGGAGACCGCCTGGGAATACCTGGTGTCGTAGACCTATGTTTAACTTTTTTTAAATTATACTAAACAAAGTTTATTTTACCTTTCAATTATGTGTTTCTTGAACAGAAGTGTGTGCAAATACAAAAGTCATGGTTTCAGCAGCTGCTAATTTGAATCCTAGAAAATGTTCTATAATAAATTCCAAAAGTATTAGGTTATAGGATATATGTGTTTGTAGAGATTAAGACAGTGACTATAAGATCTCTATAATCTTGAACCGCAAGTTAACGAATGTCTACAACCATACCACGTTGAAAACACCGGTTCTCGTCCGATCACCGCAGTTAAACAACGTCGGGCCTGGTTAGTACTTGGATGGGAGACCGCCTGGGAATACCTGGTGTCGTAGACCTATGTTTAACTTTTTTAAATTATACTAAACAAAATTTGTTTTACCTTTCAATTATGTTTTTATGACAGTAACAATAAGATCTATCTAAGGTATAATCTTGAACCACAAGTAACCGAATGTCTACAACCGTACCAGGTTGCCTGGGAATATCTGGTGTCGTACACCTGTGTTTATCTTTTTAATAATCCTAAAATATAGTCTTTTTTAAATGTTTACATTTTGACAAAATGTGTTTATACTGTTGATGATAGTATAAGTAAATAAATTCAAACTGTAACCGAAGTTAATCGAAAGTTTTTCAATTAAACTGCCTTGAAAACAACGGTTCTCGTCCGATCATTGAAGTTAAACAAGTTGTTGTTCAAAGACATGTTTGTTGTTGTATGTTGCTGCTGTGGTGACCGTACAAACGTCACTGTACTACGCGGGCGTCCACTTCTGTGCGCGTTTGCTTCTTAGCAACAAAGCGGCCTGAAGCTTTTGTACATGCCGCTATTGTGTTATGCTTCTTTGTACAGTGTTATTGTTTCTTTTATATTGTCTTTTTATTAATTAAAAAACGCCCAACTCAGTAACCGAATGTCTACGACCATACCACGTTGAAAACACCGGTTCTCGTCCGATCACCGCAGTTAAACAACGTCGGGCCTGGTTAGTACTTGGATGGGAGACCGCCTGGGAATACCTGGTGTCGTAGACCTATGTTTAACTTTTTTTAAATTATACTAAACAAAGTTTATTTTACCTTTCAATTATGTGTTTCTTGAACAGAAGTGTGTGCAAATACAAAAGTCATGGTTTCAGCAGCTGCTAATTTGAATCCTAGAAAATGTTCTATAATAAATTCCAAAAGTATTAGGTTATAGGATATATGTGTTTGTAGAGATTAAGACAGTGACTATAAGATCTCTATAATCTTGAACCGCAAGTTAGCGAATGTCTACAACCATACCACGTCGAAAACACCGGTTCTCGTCCGATCACCGCAGTTAAACAACGTCGGGCCTGGTTAGTACTTGGATGGGAGACCGCCTGGGAATACCTGGTGTCGTAGACCTATGTTTAACTTTTTTAAATTATACTAAACAAAATTTGTTTTACCTTCCAATTATGTTTTTATGACAGTAACAATAAGATCTATCTAAGGTATAATCTTGAACCGCAAGTAACCGAATGTCTACAACCATACCACGTTGAAAAAACCGGTTCTCGTCCGATCACCGCAGTTAAACAACGTCGGGCCTGGTTAGTACTAGGATGGGAGACCGCCTGGGAATACCTGGTGTCGTAGACCTATGTTTAACTTTTTTTTAAATTATACTAAACAAAGTTTATTTTACCTTTCAATTATGTTTTTATGACAGTAACAATAAGATCTATCTAAGGTATAATCTTGAACCACAAGTAACCGAATGTCTACAACCGTACCAGGTTGCCTGGGAATATCTGGTGTCGTACACCTGTGTTTATCTTTTTAATAATCCTAAAATATAGTCTTTTTTAAATGTTTACATTTTGACAAAATGTGTTTATACTGTTGATGATAGTATAAGTAAATAAATTCAAACTGTAA
This sequence comes from Antedon bifida, assembly GCF_963402885.1. Lineage (NCBI taxonomy): Eukaryota > Metazoa > Echinodermata > Crinoidea > Comatulida > Antedonidae > Antedon > Antedon bifida. The sequence goes on from NC_136231.1 coordinate 8,850,437, forward strand.
CCGAAGTTAATCGAAAGTTTTTCAATTAAACTGCCTTGAAAACAACGGTTCTCGTCCGATCATTGAAGTTAAACAAGTTGTTGTTCAAAGACATGTTTGTTGTTGTATGTTGCTGCTGTGGTGACCGTACAAACGTCACTGTACTACGCGGGCGTCCACTTCTGTGCGCGTTTGCTTCTTAGCAACAAAGCGGCCTGAAGCTTTTGTACATGCCGCTATTGTGTTATGCTTCTTTGTACAGTGTTATTGTTTCTTTTATATTGTCTTTTTATTAATTAAAAAACGCCCAACTCAGTAACCGAATGTCTACGACCATACCACGTTGAAAACACCGGTTCTCGTCCGATCACCGCAGTTAAACAACGTCGGGCCTGGTTAGTACTTGGATGGGAGACCGCCTGGGAATACCTGGTGTCGTAGACCTATGTTTAACTTTTTTTAAATTATACTAAACAAAGTTTATTTTACCTTTCAATTATGTGTTTCTTGAACAGAAGTGTGTGCAAATACAAAAGTCGTGGTTTCAGCAGCTGCTAATTTGAATCCTAGAAAATGTTCTATAATAAATTCCAAAAGTATTAGGTTATAGGATATATGTGTTTGTAGAGATTAAGACAGTGACTATAAGATCTCTATAATCTTGAACCGCAAGTTAACGAATGTCTACAACCATACCACGTTGAAAACACCGGTTCTCGTCCGATCACCGCAGTTAAACAACGTCGGGCCTGGTTAGTACTTGGATGGGAGACCGCCTGGGAATACCTGGTGTCGTAGACCTATGTTTAACTTTTTTAAATTATACTAAACAAAATTTGTTTTACCTTTCAATTATGTTTTTATGACAGTAACAATAAGATCTATCTAAGGTATAATCTTGAACCACAAGTAACCGAATGTCTACAACCGTACCAGGTTGCCTGGGAATATCTGGTGTCGTACACCTGTGTTTATCTTTTTAATAATCCTAAAATATAGTCTTTTTTAAATGTTTACATTTTGACAAAATGTGTTTATACTGTTGATGATAGTATAAGTAAATAAATTCAAACTGTAACCGAAGTTAATCGAAAGTTTTTCAATTAAACTGCCTTGAAAACAACGGTTCTCGTCCGATCATTGAAGTTAAACAAGTTGTTGTTCAAAGACATGTTTGTTGTTGTATGTTGCTGCTGTGGTGACCGTACAAACGTCACTGTACTACGCGGGCGTCCACTTCTGTGCGCGTTTGCTTCTTAGCAACAAAGCGGCCTGAAGCTTTTGTACATGCCGCTATTGTGTTATGCTTCTTTGTACAGTGTTATTGTTTCTTTTATATTGTCTTTTTATTAATTAAAAAACGCCCAACTCAGTAACCGAATGTCTACGACCATACCACGTTGAAAACACCGGTTCTCGTCCGATCACCGCAGTTAAACAACGTCGGGCCTGGTTAGTACTTGGATGGGAGACCGCCTGGGAATACCTGGTGTCGTAGACCTATGTTTAACTTTTTTTAAATTATACTAAACAAAGTTTATTTTACCTTTCAATTATGTGTTTCTTGAACAGAAGTGTGTGCAAATACAAAAGTCATGGTTTCAGCAGCTGCTAATTTGAATCCTAGAAAATGTTCTATAATAAATTCCAAAAGTATTAGGTTATAGGATATATGTGTTTGTAGAGATTAAGACAGTGACTATAAGATCTCTATAATCTTGAACCGCAAGTTAGCGAATGTCTACAACCATACCACGTCGAAAACACCGGTTCTCGTCCGATCACCGCAGTTAAACAACGTCGGGCCTGGTTAGTACTTGGATGGGAGACCGCCTGGGAATACCTGGTGTCGTAGACCTATGTTTAACTTTTTTAAATTATACTAAACAAAATTTGTTTTACCTTTCAATTATGTTTTTATGACAGTAACAATAAGATCTATCTAAGGTATAATCTTGAACCGCAAGTAACCGAATGTCTACAACCATACCACGTTGAAAAAACCGGTTCTCGTCCGATCACCGCAGTTAAACAACGTCGGGCCTGGTTAGTACTAGGATGGGAGACCGCCTGGGAATACCTGGTGTCGTAGACCTATGTTTAACTTTTTTTTAAATTATACTAAACAAAGTTTATTTTACCTTTCAATTATGTTTTTATGACAGTAACAATAAGATCTATCTAAGGTATAATCTTGAACCACAAGTAACCGAATGTCTACAACCGTACCAGGTTGCCTGGGAATATCTGGTGTCGTACACCTGTGTTTATCTTTTTAATAATCCTAAAATATAGTCTTTTTTAAATGTTTACATTTTGACAAAATGTGTTTATACTGTTGATGATAGTATAAGTAAATAAATTCAAACTGTAACCGAAGTTAATCGAAAGTTTTTCAATTAAACTGCCTTGAAAACAACGGTTCTCGTCCGATCATTGAAGTTAAACAAGTTGTTGTTCAAAGACATGTTTGTTGTTGTATGTTGCTGCTGTGGTGACCGTACAAACGTCACTGTACTACGCGGGCGTCCACTTCTGTGCGCGTTTGCTTCTTAGCAACAAAGCGGCCTGAAGCTTTTGTACATGCCGCTATTGTGTTATGCTTCTTTGTACAGTGTTATTGTTTCTTTTATATTGTCTTTTTATTAATTAAAAAACGCCCAACTCAGTAACCGAATGTCTACGACCATACCACGTTGAAAACACCGGTTCTCGTCCGATCACCGCAGTTAAACAACGTCGGGCCTGGTTAGTACTTGGATGGGAGACCGCCTGGGAATACCTGGTGTCGTAGACCTATGTTTAACTTTTTTAAAATTATACTAAACAAAGTTTATTTTACCTTTCAATTATGTGTTTCTTGAACAGAAGTGTGTGCAAATACCAAAGTCATGGTTTCAGCAGCTGCTAATTTCAATCCTAGAAAATGTTCTATAATAAATTCCAAAAGTATTAGGTTATAGGATATATGTGTTTGTAGAGATTAAGACAGTGACTATAAGATCTCTATAATCTTGAACCGCAAGTTAGCGAATGTCTACAACCATACCACGTTGAAAACACCGGTTCTCGTCCGATCACCGCAGTTAAACAACGTCGGGCCTGGTTAGTACTTGGATGGGAGACCGCCTGGGAATACCTGGTGTCGTAGACCTATGTTTAACTTTTTTAAATTATACTAAACAAAATTTGTTTTACCTTTCAATTATGTTTTTATGACAGTAACAATAAGATCTATCTAAGGTATAATCTTGAACCGCAAGTAACCGAATGTCTACAACCATACCACGTTGAAAACACCGGTTCTCGTCCGATCACCGCAGTTAAACAACGTCGGGCCTGGTTAGTACTTGGATGGGAGACCGCCTGGGAATGGCTCATCACCCCGCCAGGGACCTTCGCTACGCCTGAACCCCCTGATCACTGGTGATTGGAGCACGCCACCTACGCTATGAAAAGAGGTTTTTTTCTGTTATTCACTGATTGATTGTACCGTTTTTTGGTGTGTATTTTTACTATTAGTCTTTTTTTTGCTTTTTTGTTTTATATTTCTTTGGTAACCGTTGTGTTTATTCAGTGACAGTTTCATTTCATGATAAAATTAAGCATATTATGCTTAATTAAGGAAAATATATTCTTTGGATCAAAGAACTTAATAAACCGTCATCCAATGATTTAATACCAGCTAAATTGTTTATAAAGGAGAAGCTTATGCACAATATTAGATGTTGATTAATTAGTATTTACTGCCACAGACAGTTTGTATGTTCAGTCAGATCACTCGTTTTTTAAAGTAGTTCCATAGTCTTTGATTCTCCCTTTTTAGCCATTTTCTTGTAAAATTATTATATACAATATCACTATTAAACTAGATTTAAACTCGTTACTTTGACGAATTCGGGTTATCCGCCACGCGCAAACTGCACGTGCACGTCATACGTTAGAATATTGCGCACAGAAAAATTATTATGCCATTGAAAACATGTTAGTGCGCTCTCTATTTTGTGTCACGTCTAAGTAATACAGTATATACTATATACTGTATACGTACTACATACAGTGCAGAATAGGTGAAAATAAGTGACCAAAGTTATTGACGCTTTTGCCCATGATGACGTCTTAAAAATCTTAAGATTCAACTTACATGTATGTGGTAGTATTAACGCCAATAAATGGTTTTGCTGGAATAAAATATCGGAGTTGTTGTCTGGCTATCTGTTATTCTTATCTGCTATCTCTGCGCACGTAACAGTTTCGGAGCCTATAGTTATGTTTTTACCTTAGAATCTGATAGTTGTTATTTTGTTAGCTGTTATTTATTATATTATAAGCATTTTATGGATCTTTGGTCCATCACGTACCACGAGGATGATAAAGTGTGGCTCGTCGTTATTTCGAGCTTCTCATTAACGAAGAATGTACACTTGTGTTAGCACTATATGCCGTATGTTAAGCCTAAAATACAACTAGCGTTTTATCCATATATTTTAAGCACTAGAAAGTTTAATTTAATTTAATAGTATAATTTTCTTAGTTTCTGGTCATTTATAGCTTCTGCTAAAGGACCTCAATTCGCCGATTTTCCTTAGTCATGAATATTTATGAGTTAGTTTTGAGATCGAGGGCGGTGTTTACCAACGTTATTATTTAGTGATAATGTTTCGGTTTAGACATTTTAATGTTATCCAAGTGATTTGCTTCCAGAAGCTCGCTCAGATTGAATCCGTATTATGTTGAGTCACACTCTGTAAGTTTATTTGTAATAATCAGTTATGCTTACATTCGATTGTTCATAGGTTTTGATGTAACTGAAGTGCGTTATGCGTAACGCTAAATTTTATTGTAATTGAAGATTGCAAACAGTTGATAATCTCTGTTGTAGAGAATTTAATATTTCACGATTCTGACATATTTAATATGTTAAATCCATTAATCATTTTATTCATGATGTTTGTCTAGACTATGTATCGATTATGTTTGTTTGCAGTTTTACCGCTTTGGAAAAAAGACAAAGAAGTACATGTACTCAAGTGTTTGTGTTCCTTGGTTATACTCATTGGTGTAGAGGGCGCCCGGCTCCCCAGGTCCAATTATAAATGGCCAAACAGGTATTTTCCAAGATGCCGATTTTATTGAATACATTTCGCAATATGATATTATTGGTTTGCTTGAAACATGGGAAAAATATAGTGTCGTATACAAAATTAGTGGATATAATTGTTAGCATAAATAAGAAAGTAATTGGGTTTATATATAGACCTCCACATAACTCTAAATACGCATCAAATAACTTATTGTAATATTATAACATATTGGCTGACGAATTTCTTCACTATATGTCAACATATAACCAGGAATATATCATAGGTGATGTTAACGGTCGAACTGGTAATGCCAAAGACTACATATCAAATGATGATTTCCCTTTAGGCTATGACGAGAACCTTAATGTCGATGTTGGCATCGACATTGTAAATCGTCTGAATAAGGATACTATGATTAATAATTATGGCAAGGACATTCTAGAATGAAAAAGAAACCAACATACGAATAGTTAATGGTAGAATAAACATCAAATGATTTTGTGTTTGCGATTACTTGCTATCAACGAGTAATAATTTAAAAATATTAACTCCCTAAATATCGACGAAAGAATGGAATCTGATCACATGCCGATTATTTTTAAAGTTTTATATGATTTACATGCGCATATATTGCCAAACAACGCAACCCACATTGAAGCAAAAATGGATATTAGATACAAATACACATGGGCAGATGACTATTCTCAAACATTTAGAAATATATGTTGCCATGAGTACATGGACGAAATCGATAACAATTTCAAGTTGGCAATCAGCGAAAATAAAATTGACGTAGCTATTACTTCATTTGAAAATTCCGTCAACTATGCATGTAAAGACATTATTAAACCAATAATTAAAAAATCAAGAAAAGCAATTAATAATACCTGGTATGATAAAGAATGTATAACCATGAAAATACAAGTTTTAAAAAAATTATCACAGTTTAGACATTTTCGAACAGAGGAATTTTTAAAAAATATATATAAATACTAAAAACAATTACAAAAAACTATTAAAACAGAAAAAAAAATAGACTACTACAAAACAGAAAGGAAAAACATAATAAGACTCCTCAAAGATAACGATAATAACAGATTCTGGCGAAACCTCCGAGAAGAAAAAAACAATCCATCAAATGAAATCTCATTAATGGAATGGCATCGACACTTTAGTAATTTATATTGCATCAAAGATAGCAATCGGTCGCAAACACTTCCAAAAATTGCAAACGTAGTGGACAACTTGCCCTATGTCAATCAAATATTAAACATAGAAATTAAATTAGATGAAGTCGTAAGTGCATTTAAAGCACAAAAAAGGGTAAAGCCCGGGTATTGATGGTATCACGAGCGAAATATTATTAAATGTCCTACATTTTTTGTATATGAGAAAGTTAAGCTTCTCTTCAATTTAATATTTGTAAGTGGGAATTTCCCTCAACGTTGAGCCACCAATGTAATTATACCAATACATAAAATAGGGAAAAGTTCTGAATCTCAAAACTATAGAGGGATATCTCTGATACCAACAATAGCTAAGGCTTTCCTTTATATCATCAATAATAGACTAACAGACTGGAAAGATGACTGTAACATTTTGAATCAAGAGCAAGCCGGGTTTAGGGAAAGATATCGAACCCTCGACAATATATTTATTTTGAACACAATTGTATCCAAATATCTTAGTAAGAAAAGGGGCAGAATTGTTGTTACTTTTGTCGACTTAAAATGTGCCTTTGATTCAATAAAAACCACAATTACCTTACTTACAAATTAAAGAAACTAGGTTTCTGCAAGGTGAAATTTTAAATGTAATTAATTCACTCTATTCAAAGCTAACGTCTTTTGTTAAAATTGAAAATAAATTATCAGATTCCCTAAAAAATAAAATTGGTATACAACAAGGGTCATTATCATCTCTTTTATTTCCTTTTACAAGACTTAAGTGATAATTTAAATTATACAAATCAATCTGATAAAATACAGAATGATTAATCACTTATTATTCCGCAGACGATCTTGTACTGATAGGAGACACTGTTAAATGTTTACAGAGACTGATTAACATGGGTAAATATTGTGATGACTGGGGATTAACTGTAAATGTAGAAAAAACAAAAATTATGGCATTTAAAAATAGGGGCAAACTAAGAAGTATTGAAAAATGGTTTTATAACGGAACTCCATTGAAATTGTTGATTCGTTTAAGTATCTTGGGGTTGTATTTAATGAAAATGGAAAGTGGAATAATACAATAGATAATAACTGTTGCCTAGCAAAAACGGCATTATTTACAATGAAATCCAGTATCAAACGAAACTTTATGAACCATATATTTTATTTGAAAATAACACCAATACTCACACATGGCTCAGAAATATGGGGATTTCATAGTTTAAAGAGAGTTGAAAAGGTACACACACAATTTTGTAGATATGCCCTTGGAATCGGAAATAGTGCCACAAATCTTTCAGTTCTTTCAGAAATGCGGCGTTTTCCGATGAATGTAACTTGCATATTAAATACTATTCGTTTATGGTTATATATCTTATATATCACTAGTAAAGTAAGATTAATATCAAAATGCTATGAGTTTCAAATTAAAAAGGTTGAGAGAAACGAAGAATGTTGGGCGATGCAAGTTAAGAATTTACTTTTTCAAATACGTTTTGGATATGTTTGGATGATACAGCATGTAGAAGAAGAGCATGCGTATTTCATTAGAAAAATTAAATTACGTCTACAGGATATTGAAAGGCAAAATCTTATCGAGGAAATTAAACTTTCTTCAAGGTTGAAATTAAGACGGATTTTAAATTAGAAGATTTTCATATTGATATTCAAAACTTTAAGTTTAAACAATTCATGACTAAGTTAAAATTAGAAATTTTAGATCTTGAAAACGAAAAGGGAAGATGGACAGGAATTGAAAGGGAAAAACGAGTAAAGTTTGCAAATGTAATGAGGTTGAAAATGAATATCACTTTGTTTTAGTATGTCCATACTACAACGAAATTAGACACTCCTTTTTAAAACCTTATTATTTTAATCAACCAACAAATAAAAACTAATGAAAAACAAAAAGAAAAAAGTAATCAATAACCTGGTAAGATTTGCCTTTTCGCATATAAAAAGAGAATTAATTATTTTGCTGTTACTACTTCCTAAATTTTATAATATGTACTATTTTCTATTATTGTACTTGGGCCAGTGGCCTATATACTATTGAATAAATGAATGAATAGAGATGTAATAGAGTTTCCATAGAAATGTCTATAGAATGTCCATAGAAAGGTCTATAGAAATTCCATAGAAATTCCATAGAATTTCCATAGACTTTCTATAGAGTTTTCATAGAATTTCCATAGAGTTTCCATAGAAATATTTATAGAATTTGTTTGAAATTGAGTTTTCATAGAGTTTATAGAATTTCTATAGATTGTTTCTATAAAAACCTTTATAGAAAATCTATAGAAAACTCTATACAGTAGATCTTTTATAGAATTTTTTATAGAATTTCTATAGAAAATGTGTGTAAGGGAGAAGATGGCTTTACTGTAGGCCTACCCACTTCTGTTGCCACAGCAACTTTGGATACTTTCAAAATTTCCTCTGAAAAGTTTAGGATAGAAGCATGGGAGAATTTAAAATCAGGCCAATTTAATTTAACAAGGAAAGCTCCTATATTTAAATATTTGTTAGAAATATATATTTCACCATAAAAGAGGTAAGTAAGCCCATTAAATCCACCACTGAAAGCATATGGTAGCAACAATTTTCAGTTTTTAGTATGGATCCATGATTCATTATGTGTGTGGAGGTCTAATGAAAATAAATTGTTGGTCATTATTCAACTTATTGTGACTAAGGTCTATCACTTTTAACCATGAATAATTTGCATATACAGTAATTAAAAATTGATTATCTTTAATTTATTATAAACTCACCGGCAAGAGAGAGGAGATCAGCATCATCAATGTATTCTGCTTCTTTGAAATCAGGGGTTGGGGTAAGGGTGTCCTTTGTCTTGGCCTTGACTCGCTGGTTGATGGAATTCATAATGATATTTCAGTTCTGGGTATTTTTCACCAGTCACAATAAACTGACTTAATAGCCAGACCACCCTGCAGCCAAAATCATTTTCCAGTAGCCATTTATATTTGTCAAAACAGATGGTAAGGTTTCCTCGCCAAAAATCATGTTCACATTTCTTCGCCTCTTTTTCAGATGACTATTGATGTCGTAACTAGTCAGCCACGGCTACTTGAGGAAATTTTGATATTTCTGTATCCTTCACCGAGCAATTGAGCCGTGCCTCTCCCCTCTTGTACACCGGTACCTGTGGATATTAGTGCATCTGCTTATGATTGTTTAAATTTTGTTTCAATGTAAACAGTTTTCTACATTCAGAGCATGAAAGCTTCTTTTCCTTACTTATGGGTTTGTACATGCCTAACAAGGTGGGACTTTGTTGAGAAATCCAACTAACATTTAACATTGAATGTTAAATTTATTTTGAAAAATAAATGAATAATTTATAAATAAGAAATAACTAGGCCTATAAGTTATAACTAAATAGGATCTAAGTAATTCCAGCCAGTATAATACTAACTTTAACTAGACTATAGGCCTAGACTTAGCTAGGCCCTGTTGTTGACGTTAGTTTTTTCTAGGACTAGGCCAGGCATAGGTAGGCCCTACTCTACTAGCTAGGGCCAAGTCTAAAAAAACTAGGCTAGAGCCTAAACTAAGGCATAGGCCTAGATTAGAATAAAAATATAATTCTTGGTGTCTTCTTGTTTTGTTTTTTTTTAACGAGATATGCCAAGGCCTTTGCACCTACCGTCGTATGGTATGGTACAACAACGTGTCTGGGTGAAGTTGAACGAAAAAATTATAGATATGCCGTGGATCTACGGGCGGCGAAATCTTTTACTAGGTGGCCTACCTGTTGTCAAGCTTACACCGTAGGCGTAGGCTACGACGGCCGTTTTTGGACTAGGGTATCTAGCCTAGCCTATCTTCTACCTAAGGTAGGCATAGGCCTAGGCCTAACTAGCTTTACAAAATACGTTTAAACACACTTACTCAATCATGCAAATATAGGCCTAGGCCTACACTATATCGTTTAGGTATCATCTTAGATTTCATTGTTGGAAAGAAAAATCCTGCCAACAACGCTCAGTGATAAAAAATATTAAATTTAATAATGTCTTTTGTAAAAAGTTTTCAGCGACTTTTTATGATGAATAGAAGGTTGTGACGTCATGGATAGAAGGAAGGTCCGGTTTGTATAGTGTCCCAGAGTGAGTAGTCATCTTCAATCTATAGTGTGTCAACTCCCAAAAGTAGTAGACAAAATTGCAACAACAGATTTATTTCAATCAACTTGAAGTTAATTTTATAATAAAAAACATATAAAAAGTCTACTAAAATCTGACAACTGGAAAGGTGATAAAAAGACAATAAATCATAGCACTATTTCATTAAAATATGTTCGTATTCGGCGTAGTAATATTGTCAGAAATTCTTGTCTCTGATTGGTCGAAAAAGTTTTCTGCTGTGGTTGTTGTTTTTTCGACGGATCAAAATCAGCAGGTAGACCTATTCGCTAAAACAAGTAATTTGACTTTAAATCTTGTAATCAGGTACATTATAAAGTTATCGCAATGGCTATTGCAAATAACCTTGAGGAGGATAATGCTCTTTCGGAAGTCCATAGAGGTTTTAGAAAAGATCGGCAATGTGAAAACCATGTCTTTGTAGTAAAAAGCATTGCAGCTTGCAGAAGAAGAGAAGGAAAATACCTATTTAGCATTCTTGGACTTCCGAAAAGTATTTCATTCTGTATGGAGAGATGGAATATTGGAATTACACTATAGTTAAGTTTGGAAATAACAATGAATTTAACATTGATCAAGGTGTTAAACAAGGTTGCACACTGTCTCCTAAACTATTTTGTATATTTATTCAGACCTAATGAACAATGATATAGGTGTCCACATTAATAATTGTACCCACATTTTCTGGGCAGATGATGTTATTTTAATTGCTGAAAATGAACAAAAAAGGAATCAAATGCTAGAATTAACTGCCAAATTTGCTGAAGATTGGGGTTTGACATTTTAACCACTCTAAGTCTAAAGTGCTTGTTGTTGGGAAGATAATTGATGCTATGGAAATTAGTAAACTTGAATGTGAAAATTATAAATACCTGGAGTTACAATATCAAGAAATATTAATGATAATCATGTTAAAAATGTAACCGTCTAATTGGATACATAAAAGCCATCATAGGTAACCTAAATGGTTTTAATAGGGTGTATTATATAACACCTAAATAAATTCCTGTCATTTGATTGGACAAATGTGGGTCACATGACGTGCAACAGTACGCACTATTAAACGATCGTTTAATAGTACTTTTTTTGTGTACGAAAAAAAATCTTTTCGCGTTTGGAAAATATTTTGTTTTATATACTATTGCTTTTGAAATACAACAGCGCCACCTATTTTGTACTTTCGCGGCGATTTGAATGTAACTTTATGACTAGTTTTCGCGACGGAAGTACATTTTTGGAGAGATATATGTACTAATTTAGATCAAAAAGGCATTTAAATTAGCTTTAGATCGTGTGTAGGATTTTGATTAATTAATGGGAACATCTCTACAAGACGTGGAATCGTTGGAAAAACCATAATTAGCCTAGTTAAGTTCCATTGTCTGTCGAAGTTTTGCCTTTCAGCCAAGCTAGTACTAGGTCTAGCCTAGGCCTGTTAGTATTTGGTTTGTTGACATAATTAACACTAAAGCACTCTAAATATAAATATAACATTTAATATAATATTATTAAAAACCAAATGTTACTGTTTTAATCAATGTGAATGAAATATAGGCCTTAGATAAGGCAACATTTTAATTGAATTCAAATGACAGGAATCTATTTATATGTTATATAAAACAAATAATGTTTTATATTCGTGTAATGGTACAAATAATGGCATTTGGTGAATGATGAAAGGTTAATATCAACGAGGCAACACCGAGTTGATATATAACCTTTAATCATTCACCTTATGCCATTATTTGTACCATTACACTCATAAACATTTATTATTTATATACTATGGAGACATTATATGGCGAACGTTAGTCTATCATCTATAAATTATAGTAGTTCCGTATGGATTTTTGTGATACAAAACCTATATAGAATAAATTACTTTGATAGACTTTTAAAGATGGAAGAGAATCGTTGGCCCAAAATGTTGTTTGGATATATCACAAAACCTCAATGATATTGTATTCAAAATGCCAATTTGTGTCAAATATATATTAGAAGAATGTAATGTTATTGAGAATATTTTCTCTGAAAAAAGTGTTTGGTCGCGTGATTTGTTTTATTGCGCAATAACCATGTAACTATGCGTTTATTGATATGGTTGTAATAGAATAAATTAATGATCAGTATTACATTCCCTTTTCGATGATACCATGGATGACAAGTGATTAGTGTGGAATTGAAATTCAAAATGGCGGCTGAAGGGGTGGTCGAAAAAAATGCCCCTTTACTTGTTTTAATTCAGCAACTCAAGAATAACAAAGTTGGCAAATGGAACAAATATCGAGCTGGAGCTAGTTTTCCTTACATGTATGACTGTACTAAATAAAAATGGCAGCCACTTTGGATTTTGAGAAGACTCAAGTGGATCGCGTGTGTTTTATATGTACAGTACTTCATTGGATTCCTCATGTCTTAAAACATATATATATATATATATATTTTTAGCTTTTTTTAGTTCCATTCCAAAATTGTTTATATCTCTACCAAGCTACCTTCTTTGTTTTCTACTCTTATTCAGTCTCCACCCACTATTCAACACGCTGTTTCTATTGTTATATTTCTTTTATTTTTCCTGTCCACCCAGGCAGCACTTGCCAACTCATATGCTATGACTTTATCCAAATTCCCTCACTTGCACTGATGAAGGGCTAGTGTTGCCCGAAAGCTCTGCTAACTTTCTGGCTGTTTACTTTATCGTTTTGATTTAGCTTTTCGCTTTTTTTTTTGTATCTCCATTGAGATCCAGCCACTGATACCCACAGCATTGTCATTTTTTTCAGTAATTTGCCTTTGGATTTATATATATATATATATATATATACATTAAAATTATCTATTGGTGTTACATATTTGGAAAGTTATGAGGAAAACAGGAAATGGCGACTATTTTAGGTACCATCTTCTTCTTGCGTTAAATGCCAAAAGATTCACATCACAGGCGTAGATCCTGGGGTAGACGGAGGGGGGGGGGGGGGTCGGGGCATGTCCCCCACATATTTTTTAGTGGGGGATTGTCCCCCTCACTTTTCAACAGGAAAATCAATAAATTGTTGAAATGAAATAGAAAGTAAGACATCTATGACACGCATGACGTATCGCAGGTAATTTCAGAAAATACAGTAGGCCTATCTAAGAATAGCTTTTGCGTGAATATAACCAGTGGCGCATCAGGACCAGTGCCTAAAAAGTGTGTGTAACCCAAAATAATTGTATTCTTCCGGGCGGAATATTTATGTGCTCAGAAATCGATTGAAACGACCACTAAATTACTCAAAGAGCCGAGCTTCCCGACCGGGGGCCGTTGGCGGCCCCTGCCCCCTCTCAGCCTGATGTTCCTCGCTTTGCTCGCGAAGTATTTCATTTTTATACGTCCCCCTCCCTTTTAAAATCTGCGACGTTGCACGACATATTCTAGATATATTTCTGAACCAATCCTGAAAAAAAGGTTAAAGCCTATTTAGTGCTTTTGGACTGTCATTAAATATTTTCACTGTTTATCTTTTTTTGAGAATGGCTCATATTTTGAAATCCTTATCATGTGACCATTTAAAAAAAAAAATATTTCACTTTGGGCTGTGTCTTTTTAGCTAGATTGTATATCTGATAAATAAAATAAAAAACATCTGAAGTCATCTGATAAAATGTCTTGCCACACAGTTTATTTGTCATAATTATTTTTAAATGCCTCTCTATTTTACATACAATAGAATAGTGAATTTACTAGCTACTGTAATTTGAACTCAACTGACTGAACTCAAAGGATCCATATCTTTAAAGATGAGTGCATTTATATACAAGAAGTGGGCGACAACAAAACCAGCCAACTGAATTTCTGAAATATACATTATTTATATTCAAAATACTTTGTGCTATTTACTAAATGAAAGACATTATTTTACTGAAAACATATACATCGCCTAATAATTATTTAACAATTTTCAAAAGTAACTAGTGTACAATATGTATTATCTTAGAAAATATACGGTTATACAAACTACTATGAACTAACAGTTTTTTTTTTATTATTTGCTTGGTGTCCATAATATTCGAACTTTTTGTAAAAGTAAAATTTGTATTTCACAAAGTAATGTCTAACTGTCCAGAAGCATTACCTTCGTCATCACATGATTTGCTATGTCCAATCTATTTCTCTTTATTTATCAAATTTACTGCAAGTGTGTCATCATTAATATGACCATAATTCGCTATGTCCAGTGATGCATATTCCTATTAATCTTCAATAAGTTTGCTAGTCTGTGTGGCAGAGGTATGATGATCTTCATATAGCACATTATCCGGTGGCAGTTCACCTCGCAATTCTTCATCCTGAACTTCACTGCTTGTATGATCTTCATATACCACATCGTGTATATCCATTCCACTTTCCCATTCGTCATCTAGTAGTTTGCTACTCTGCATTTGTACATCCACATTGACAACCTTTTTTTTACATATGAAATCCTTGATACAAGAACCACACCAAACAAATGCTATCAACATTATAATCACAAATACAGAACCAATAATGATCTGCATTACCTGGTGGGTATTAATTGATAAGAAAACATAGACACAATAGGTGTCTCGTTTATTGTAGTATGCATTGCATTCTATGCAATCAGTACTCTCAATTCCAAAGCAACTCTGACATGAATGATGACAGGGGATACAACTGTTCCTAAGAGTACCATTCACTGTAGGTTTCACCAATAGATAGTAACCGCTTGCACACTCTCTTGGACCTATGTGGTCCTCAAGAGGATGAGATGTAGTACCATAGAATACAAGTAAAAATTGTGTCAGTTTACCTATAAAGAGAAAAAAAAATATGCATATAAATGTATTGATAGCAATATACATTCTAATATTAGTATTACAGTTACTTTATTGTTACTGAATGTTGCAAAAAGCCTTAAAGAAATATTTATATGTATCATCACCAACCAAATATTTTTTTTTACCAAACATTATTAGACATGAATCACCATTGCAATAACCAAATTACTGTTATAGTCACAGACCAACAAATTATGATTATAGCACTAGGGCATTACATACTATATAGCGCATTACAGGCTAAGCTGTTGAGGCAGGGATGGTTACTGTAAGTCAAATTGTTCATTCATTTTAAAAAAACATGGCCCTGCATTTTCAAGATAAGTAGCGTAGCCATAGACACCATATTGGCTGCATGGACTATGAAATGTAATTTCATTGTGAAAAACCACCTGGGTACTCTATAAAAATGAATACCTGTATACACTATTACATATTATAATATTATTAAATCTTAAATTTGTAGACATATTGTACGTCAGGTAGAAATGCACCACACCAATACTCAATTGATAACTTAATACTACCACGACTTCACTATTATCACAAATTAGTTTCCATATTCCATCAATCTTCCTCCGCATCAATTTTTAGAAATTATTTAATAGAAAATTCACAGATTTCATCTTCTGCTACATTTCAAGATTAAATCAATCATTTATATTTCCATATTATACACAATTAATTGAACAAACCTTTTGAAAATATGACCACAAACTGATGACTACGATCCGTAAACAAATACATAAAAATAAAACTAAAAACCAACCTCGTAGTGTAATAATCCAAAGTAGACCAACAAATATGTGTGTATATGTATTTTTTTAGTCAGATTTATAATAAAATAATTGGTTCAAAACTTGCTTGTACAAAAATATTTATTTTCAATATGCATACAAAATTATCCTAACACTCTTAGTGCAACATAAAGAAACAAAACACCTACAATCATTTTTATTTAGTACTGCACCAGGAACACTTTGATATTTAAAATATTTATTATATATACTTTACTTAATTGATTGGGAAAAATTCACTACATATTAAGTATTAATTAATAATCTTTAAATTAATTTTATAAAATGTTGACCCTTATCAGATAATTAAGATCAGAATGATTAAAACTTATATACTTGTATTGTATTGTAACTACTACTGGAATATAGTTATGCCAATATAACTATTTAGTAATCCCTTCAAAATACCCCCACCTTTCAAAAACAAATCTGCTATATTCAATTCTGTTTTTCTCTTTTTACTTCTATGAAACAAAAACTTTGACAAATAAATACAAAATTAGGAAATGCGCTGTACGGCAAAGAAAACTCTGAGGCACATATCCATCGTTGCTCAAGCATTTATTAAATAAATGAGTTTCATTATACGGCAACACAACCAAAGTATTCTTATCACAATTTCGGTTGCCGACTCTAGCCAGAAGTGGGTCCAGTTGGGTTCCATACAGAATCAAAGAATATTCCAGAAGAGAACCTAGTGATAAGATAAGGAAAACAACAAAGCTGGCTAACAAAAACACCGATTTCCATCAAATACATTCATGGTTAGGATGTTCAAAAACTGCTTTATTAATAAAAAAAATATACATTTTTAAAATGCTTATAAATGTTTTCAAAATTATTTGAATAAACTCCCCGGGGTGTTTTTTGTTTAGGGGGAGTTTATTTTTAGGAGGGCGTTTATTTGAGGGAGGCATTTATTCAGGAGAGGAGTTAATTTTTTCAGTGTAATAAGGTAACATCAAATCAAGTAAATACCCACTAAATGCGAAAAATACAAAACAAATAATATCAAGAAATGATAAAGTATGTAAAATTGTATCAAAATGTTTGGTCAAAATCATGTCAATTAATGAATTCCTCTACAAAATTAATAGAAATGTGTTGTAATATAATATTGTGTATATGCATGGGGTGGGGCATTTATTTGAGGGAGGCGTTTATTCGAGGAAGGCGTTTATTCTTTTAGTGTAATATGTAACATGTATAATTAAATAAATACCCCCTAGATACAAAAAATACAACACACATAATATCAAGAAATGATAAAGTAAGTAAAAATTGTATCAAAATGCTTGGTAAATATGTAGATCATGTCAATTAATGAATTCTTCTACAAAATTAATAGAAATGTGTTGTAATACAATATTGTGTATGCATTGGGTGGGGCATTTATTCGAGGGAGGCGTTTATTCTTTTAGTGTAATATGGTAACATGTATAATTAAATAAATACCTCCTAGATATGAAAAATACAACACAAATAATAATATCAAGAAATGATAAAGTATGTAAAATGCTTGGTAAATAATATGTAGATCATGTCAATCAATGAATTCTTCTACAAAAATAGAAGTGTGTTGTGAATGTGAAATACAATATTGTCTGAATGTGGCAGGGTGTTTATTCCAAATGATGTTCTATGGGGGGGGGGGGGAGTTTATTCTAGGGTGCATTTACTCCAAATAATGTTCTATGAGGTGGGGGGGGGGGGCATTTATTCAAAGCAGGGCGTTTATTGTAGGGGGAGTTTACTCCAAATGATGTTCTATGGGGCCATTTATTCAAAGCGGGCTTTTATTCAAATAATAATAAATGAATACAACACATCATTATTATGTAGCTAGGGTTTTAGACAGCAGGTTTATGAAGGTAACTTGAATTGTGTACTACAGTAGGTAGTAGTAACCCTTAAACTTTAAGATGTTATGTTGCTTTTAACATGAAATATACATATTTAGTACATAACTTGTTTAAAGCTTTTAAAGGAACATATATTATATTTCCATTGGTTTGTCTAAAGCCAGCAATACATTGCATCTACAAAGAATTTTGTACACGATCACTGCCTTAAATCCATTTATGTTTAATCCCATGAATAATAGTAGCACATGTAATTAAAGATGATATGTACAATGCCAAATCAGTTAAAATGCACAGTATAGTACTGTACTATAAATATCTAAAATTTGAAACAAATAATATATCAATGTTATTATTATTACTCTTATTTGTGTTGTATGGGTCATACATTACAGAAGCCTAATCATAAGCAGTCACATCTGGCCTAGATATATTTGACATGGCAATTATATGTAGGGTCATGCATCCAGCACAATGTTAGTCAAATTGGCAGTAAGTAGTAAGCACATAGCAGCAATGTAAAAAACTTCTTACACTCACCTGAATTAGCTTTATCTCCAAGATTCTTAACCTCTAATGTCCAGATTCCACGTGGATCCTCTCCCCAGTTATGTGTTGTCATAAAGTCCCAGTTATTAAATCCTTTATTCGAATAGTCTTTATTTCGTTTTGTTAAAATATTTGATTTTGTTCCCATAGGAGAGGTTAAGAAAATAACAAGATCTCCTCGGTGATTGAAATTGAGAGATATTCTAGCTTGTACATGTTCCAAGTAAAGAACTGCATTGTCTGCATTTGCACAAGCTGTAGTATTATAATGTATAATCAATGACCCTGTCGACGGAATTGTTCTGAAAAAAATCCACATGCATACAATTAAATAAAAATAATTAAATCAAGATCTGATACTCTATAAAAAAAAATCTGAGATTTATATGTAGGTTCGGAATGGATACGAAGTTATGTCTGTTAATATGAATTTTTAGGTGCTATATGTCATATTTGGCTTCTTGTTACAGACCAAACAGCCAAATTGACCATTTTCAACGTAATTCTAGTAGGTTGAGTTTTTAAAAATGTTTTATATGGTTAAACAGGCCTCTTATTACTTGCTGTTCAAATTGAACAATAATTCAATTTTGTCTAGTTTTTATATGCTACCTGCTTTTTAATAAATAAACCATCTGACAATGTAACTATAATTAAAAAGCTGCTTATTGAAAATGTTAATGTATTAACACATATATATATTAAGATATTGCTACCTTGAATTTGTTAGCACTGCATCTGTGCATACATGTTGCTCAGGAACGATGTTCCATTGTTCAGCCATAGTTACCATTGCCCCAGCATTCATCAACCCAAAACCATAGGCATGACTCACTAAATCAGAATATGGTATATAAAATATGAATACAGGTGCTTTCATTATTATTTATTCATAAAAATAAACATATGTATTTACAGTATGGATAAGAGAAATTATGAAATGGAGAAAATGGGGAGGACTAGGCCAATACTAGAATAACTATAGGTAAGTTGTGAGAGAACTGAAACAACTGGGCTAATTTTGTTTTCACAATTCCACTTCTTTAGTTTCTACCATTACTTATAATTTAAGTACTTTTTTGGTCATTATTAATGCCTATTGGTCTTGACAAATTTGAATAAGTGGTGCTATAAGATTGTTGCCACAAGGATAATCACAATCGGCTTGAGATTTTTTTTGATTGCACAACAATTTGTAAAAGCTGAATGCGCATTAGAACTATTATCACCATTAGATACCACTTTTCCAATATATAGAACTAATACCAAACAGCACAAATGGAAAGGACACACTTGAGGTGTACAGTATTAACTTTGTTTACAGCAGCAGTTTTTAATTTAAAGGATAACAAAATATGATGCTCACCAAACATTTAAGTAACAGTGAAAATCACAATAAAAGAATTCCGAGTGTTGGAATTATTTCAAATGTTGATGTGGTCTGTCATAACCAATTATTTAATTTATAATGAAACTATTATAATTTGTTATTCTACGTACCTTGATACCCTGCCCCATTTGTAGTCCAGTCATTTGCAATCAAGCCTTCAGCTTGTGATGTCATTACAATGATATGCTGTAGATCTCTCCATGTGAGTTTAGAGCTAAAAAGTCAATAATGTGCAAAAACCCTTGTAGTGGCCACACAATTACAATAGGAAAAACATTTGTTCACAAAGTATATTGTGTGGTTGTTGGAAATACTGAATAGTGAATGAATCTTGAAGGGAAATTAGGCTGTACATGCTTATGCCTTTTCTAGGCCTAATGAGAAACAATCATGCATGTTTAGTTGTAAATAATAGGAAGCTTTCAATTTGCGATTACATAGAAACAAGTTAGGTCATGTTACTTGTGCATATGCAGGGAAGTTGAGCCATGCTTTCTCACTCTATTCCTCAACACAGCACTTTTGGTGCAGGTAGGTCCTAGTTTGTCACACCTAATGATTTGTAGATCACTTACTTTGCTTCTAATGCCAGAGCACAAATAGCTGCCGCCAGAGGCGCAGAGGCTGATGTTCCACTGTGCTGCTCTGTGCATTTCTTATTCAAATCTGTTGTAATCTGTAATCAAGTGGAAAAACTATTTAGAGTTCAACAGTCAACATTTTCAAAATCAAAATGAAAAAGGAGAAGACATTGAAGGTAAATAATGTGCTGAAAACTATTAAATTATGAATAAGAAATAAACAAAAATGATAGGGCAGGTAGAATGTCTGAATAATTAATACAAGAATTATTATAGTGAAGTTATATACGTATATATGATTGCAACACTGGTTAATGACTGTATCCACAATAACTATTAGCATTTACAAAATAAAATCAATTATATACATACTACTTCTGCTTCTGTACCGCTTCCACTACTATATGTTGTTGCTAGTGTGGATGCACATCTTTCTGAATACCAAGGCACTTGTCCTGATTCAGACACGCTGCTTATTGATAGAGTGTGCACTGTGTTCGTATAACCATCGCAGTTACAACTATCTTGAAAACGCCCTCCATTACCAGATGCCCATACAAAGATTGAACCAAGCCCATTTCTTCCCTAAAATGTAGGGTTATTTTCAGAAAAAAAAACTAAGGAGATGAATGGCTACATGAACAACATTTTCAGATTTTACCATGTTTGGTAAATTATTTTTAATTTCCCTTTATTAGTATGAAAAAAAAAGAAATTAGGGGACAGCCTGCATCCAAAAAAAAATTGTACCTTTTTAATACCATCTTCAAAGGCTTTCTTTGCAAGTGGTCCTGGGCCATCAACAGTTTTGCCATCATCATCTGGTCCCCAACTTGAGCTATAAATATCAACATGCTGAGGAGCGTGGCTTAGAGATTTTGCCTCAACTAGATCTGTCACATCACCATCTAGCATACGAACACCTGACCAAATAGGATACACATACATTTAAACAGGCCAGAAAATTAGTATTATTAACATAGTTACCATTAAACGGTCCAGCATTTCAAAGTGATTTTTAATGAAACATGCATTTTGACGAAACACATGCGTGACCACATATTTGTCACACATTTAGCAGAAGTATATGCATGATCATTTTTTATCACTATTTGAGAGGAAAATGCATTCAAATTAATTAAAACAGTTACGTGAGTATTCATTTTTTAGGTTAATAAACGCCATCCATATAAAAAAAACCTAACATCATTGATAAATTACAAATCATTTTCCCGTGGTCACTCACCGCGATGAAGGATGGACTGATAGCAGGCATGCGTTAGTCACGATCGCAATTACTAAATGTAAAATTATACGGTGGACTGCCACGACACAGTGACATGCGATGTTGTGTGCACGCATTTATACAGTAAAATACCTCAATTACTCTTTAATTAATTTATCTAGATAATCAATTGTCTATTTTTTAAAATTATCCCTTTACTATATTTATATATATTTTTATCTTTATAGTATATTTCATTTAACATAATACTTGTATTTAATTTGTGGTAAACAAATAAAACAAACAAATCCAATTATTGTTGGGACATATCCATATAAATATGAAGATCATTGTGTTACCATGCAAAATGAATATACTGTAGCTGTATTTAGACCTCACCTCCTATTGCTGCATTATATGCAGCCCCTACACTACACAAACCATTATTTGCAATGGCAGCCACCTCACCAGCACATCGTGTCCCATGCCTACAAATACAAATATGAAAAGGTAATAATTGAAAATCCAAATTTATTTTAAAGAGGTATGGGCAAATTATAGAATATTAATTCTGAATAATTTACTAATCCTATTTTATTCAAATGTAAATATACATCATAATGTTGTTACATATTATAGTAATATTAGTGAGCTTTCGCAATGGGACAGTTGATATATAGTAGTAGATATTAATTATTAATTTGTGCATGCATATAATCCCAGTATACTCCCTTCCATTCTTGTCGGACTGTCTTTGATCGATTTAATGTTTGGTCCGATAGACTGATCAATGGTCAACTAAAACATCATATTTTATTTTATGTCTATTATGTAGTATATAGACTACGAATTCTCTTTGATTCTTTTAGATTCATAAACAAAATAAGCATGCTCGTACGCCTCTTTTAAGGTTTTGATTAAACGTCATGTCAACTTAATACAAGAATTAGTTTGACTAATGCAGAAACTTTTCAAACACGCCCACGAAGCATGCATGCTCTATTAATTACCGTCCCCTTTGTTAACCATCCTGATGCAAAAGCTCCCTATTACGACAAATACATAATATAAATAAAAACAACTGATTTATCCAGATGAGTGCAAGAAAGAATACATTCATGCCAACCTGTTCAGATCATTTTTTGTTTTTCGTGGATCTGGAAAATTATCACCATCATTCAAATCCGTACTTGCTTTTGGATCCTTTGAAATGTGTGCAAATTTAAATGAAAGAATGAAATAAATACCCATAATGAAGTTCATCCTAAGACTTTAGCCTATCTAGCTATATAAAAAGTGCATAGAGGCACGCCTTTGTGAGTTGCCTATTTTGCCACTGTAAGATCTTGTACCTATACATTTATAGGTCCATGATCATACCATAGAACTGTGCTGTGGGTGTCTAAAAACTTGTATCTCAGATATATATCTTAATTTCATAATATGAAAAATACTCTCTCTTTTTTTGTGATTCGCTGAATGAAAGGAATAAATAATTTTTTTTTTTAAACGGTTTCATTAGGATGTTAAAATCAGTACCGAAAGTATGAACCAACTTGATATACCATCGAGTAAAAATTCTAGAAGTACCGAATTTTGCCCTTACCTAAATTTATATATAGAAACATCTACAACTAAAAAAATTGAATCTAGAAAACATATTAAGTAGAGTACTGTATATGTGAGATCCAAATATTCTAAACACCTCAAGATTTGTTTAATGACATCAGTAGTGAAGATAATGAAAGCAAATGATACCAATACAGACGTTATTCTTGTTTCCATAAATCACTGCTTTTAGTTAATAATTTGCTGAAATTTATAAGGAATTAAAGTACTCTCTTGTGCTGTGTGCTGTAATGTTAGTGCTTTGATAACCAACTACATTGTTTATTATTAACTTATTTTTATATTGAAATAATGTTATAAAAGGTTAATAAATGATTTATCAAATAAAGAAACCCAAATAAAAAAGAAACTGTATGAAATTAAAAAGTGTTGAATGATGTCCGACCTGTTTTCATTGGATGGATTGTAGCGAGGGGTTGGGTCCAAATCACCATCATTTACATCTTTGCTTGCTACTGGGTCCTATACACATAACAGAACACAAATAAACATCCAAATAAAACATGCAAACTTTTTAAGATGTATTGTCCCCTAAAAATAACAAAGTATCATAATGAGCTCATCAATTATGCAGAAGATCGGCCAGCAACAGTTTTGAATATTAAACCTTATGATATTAACAATTTAAACTGTCCATTTGGAAGTAACAAAATACATTAAATAAAAATGTTCCTTCAGCAATGACTACGCTGGATAAAACAAATAAATATTACTGGCTATCCCTGCAGGACTACACTTTAGTTAATGGTTAATATTCAGGATTAGTTTGTTAATTTTTGGAGGACAATACCTTTCATTGCGATCATTCAACAGAATTGATCTTTTCATTCCATCTCAGATCACCCAATGAGTTAAATTCTACCTCCTTAAATTTTGTTGAAATTTGGTGTATGGGTAATTTATGGTGATCAAAGTCAAAATTTCAATTTCAACTTTATCGTCTTTAATTTTTTATTTTTTCGAGAAAATAGCTGTATTTTGGGAAATACTGGTCTGATATTGAAAACCAAGGTATTTTTTTAAAAGGAAGATCTTAAGGAATCTAAATATAGCATTTTTGTGTTTTTATTTTTATGCAATTGCCATTGGAAGAAAAAAGAAAACCACTCCAACTTTTTTTTATTTTTTTTTGGTTGTTGGTGATATGTAATTCCAGTGATATAGCTATTTGAAATGTGGTGGCAGCGCCATTTTTTGAAAACCATTAGTTCCATACAATTTGGCTTTTGTTGGGTGAACTGAGAAGGAATGACCCATATCTAACAGCTATTTCCCATAAATAATTATATAACAAACATTGAAACAAAGCAAAATCTTGAATACAAATAATAAAATATTTCAAAGGAAATAGGAATTGCACTGTACTGCAAAAATAATACAAACATTATGAATTATAATGACACATTTATGATGAAAAGTACAAAAACACTAAATATAAACTACATACTGTACAAATACTACAGTACTACTTTCAACTAATTAATGTCACTGTACTTAATACACACACTGTGTACATATCTCATTTAGGATTTTCACTAAATAAAACAATACTGTAGCAGTCATATACAATTGAGTACAGAACATTTAATAATAACGAATAATTTAGTAAATAACCATTGCAAAAATTATCAAAGCATGTTCACAAACCACAAGCATATCTAAAATTGGAAAGGAAAGACAACTCTTGTTTTGTAAGCATGCTGATGATCTTTGGCAGCTTCTCGGTAGTCTATTATTTTTTGCATTGTCAAAACCTTTAATGACATGCGTTTCATGGCTTGTGTATGTATTGTACATATTTGTACTAAGATGTAGTAGTACAGTTAGTAGTGATCAATGTAAAATGTGTCAGCTTTGTATTTAATTCGATGAGAATATTAAAGACGTTTTATCCCCCAAAAACATGATGAATAATGAAGATTTTTTTTAATCAGACTGTGAATAGCCATTTAAATTTCCAGACAAATAACGATCCAAAATTTTGGTAACAGTGAATGATTATTGTGTGACATTAAAATATTCAACAACAAAAAAAGTAAACAAATTATTTTTCTGGGTTGAATATAATTATCTTTAAAGATTGATATAATTATGAATTAATAAATGAATATATTAATATCATAACATATTAAGTGAAACAAATATTTTCATTTAAATTTTATTTCTGGATACAATTTACAAACCAGAACAATTCACATTGACAATTTTAGACTAGTAGTAGAAATATAACAAAGCATGGTAAATTAAAATTGCCTGTATTTTGTTTGCCAATACAATCTATGATAATAACTAAGTTAATTCATTCAAATTATTTGTTAAATGGCTATGAATACAATAATTTATTCATTATGCAAACCACTTAATTTGTAAAAATATGAAATGATATAAGCCTTTGTAATGCTGACGAATGAGAAAGTTACCAGCTGCGGGTGAAGTAATATATTATTTTTTAGTACAGTACAGTAGTTAAATAATTCAATTTGTATATCAAATAAAATTATGTAAATTACTGATACAGTACAATCATTGAATTGTTAAAAATATTAATAATATCATTATTAAAAATTAATAGAAAAATAAAATTAAAATAATGAAAAGGCCAATTTTGAATTAAAAATGTGAAGATTTTGTGGATTAGGAAGGTTCCATCAATTTTATATAAGCTACAGTACTACTATTACAGTACCATAAGTCTTCGTTTTTGAGTAGTCAACTTCCATTACAAATTCTTTCTTACCATTCAAATGTATTCTTAAAACACATTTGGCCAGCAAAGGTTTTTAGAGAGTTGTGTATAACAAGAATGTAAATACAACAAATATAGAGTGTGTCAAATATCGACGGGGTGAGTGACTCGTGACTTCCTAGATATGATGAATTACTACATAGTGGCAACTCAAGTGGAGACCAAGAAGCACACTGATAACTTGAATATAGAATAGATACTGTAATATTATTGCCACAAGAATTTAGTATCTCAGGATTTAGGTAAAATTTTAAACCATTTTTCTTTTGAGACTCATAAAAAACTGTCTACAGATGACAATGTAATAACATGATATTTTACGATTACAATCATTTGTCTAGAGGGACATAAAATAAAGCAGATGTGATATATTTCAAACCATAACAGCTAATTCTAAATATGTATACATTATATACAGGGCTAGACTGTTAACGAGATATTGTGAGAAGACAATCCCATTTTATCATACATTATATTATGTAATAAATTTGGTTTGTAATTTATGTAAAACCAAAATGGTTTGAAATATTTTTCCATTTAAATAATAAAAAAATTCAGACCCTAAAACTTGTTTGAATATTACGGAAATTAAACGAATAAATTTATCCACTAACACACACTTTGAATATATCTAGGCCTACAAATTACGAATCTGTATACAGTCCTATACCATGGAGGATTTCCTCCATGCCTAGATATACAAATGTGTTGTGCAGGAATATCACAGATAATGCATTCTGCAATTCTAAATCAATCATCCCACAAACTAATAACAAGGTCAAACTCAAATTTGTAATATATAATAATATAATAAATATATTTAGCCATATATAAAAAAAACATTTATGAAACATAACTTTTTATTTGATATAAATAATACTTACATAATTACTTTGCAAGTCAGGATGTACACGTTCTATACCATCATCTAAGATAGTGACAACAACACCACTGCCAGTGTAACCTTTGTTCCAAGCCTGTACAACATTCATATCTAGGCCGTTCCGATGCTGACAAGATAATAAAACAACAAATATGAACTAAATACAAAGTAGGATGTTTTTGACAGATAATTATGTGTATTGGTGAACATTGTCTGTGACAAGGCCTTCCACATTTCCCACCATTTGCAAAATGCAGATTCATGTCGTCAGCAATCAGATGAAAGCTGCTTCACAATATTTGGATTTTGCAAATATAACATCAAACTTTGAAAGTATATGAATTGACATAAACCCTCATTAAACAAACAAACAATACTGTAACTTTATCACGTTTATTTAGTTCCACAGTATTGAATATGCTTACAACTTTTAAAGTTCATCAGCTGTTTATGATTTATAACAATGCATTACTGTTGAGTATAAATTAATGCACCATTTAGAGAAGTATTCCATGTTTTTATGTATGATGATCAACATAAATTTACTACTAAAACGTGTAGTATATCTGCTCACACTAGTGACTGAAGGAGTTCAATATTATTATGATACTTATGTTATTGTTGTCAATTAGTTGTGTTTGTTTCTATTGTAAATAAGAAGATCATCACATTATTATTTTATAATTGAATAGCTAATACTGATGATATTACTTACTAAGTACCACAGCTTAGGCCACTTTGGGTCATTAAATGCAGGCTCTGTTGAATGATCTCGTTTCTTGCGAACTAACACTTGTTGTTGCTCTATCCATTTTACCTGGAAAATACAACACAATAACAACAACTGTTGACACTGTTTAATGATTGTAACACAAAAATACTGTACATGAAAAATGAAGATTAATTAAATCACACTTTGAATATGTTATTTTGTAGTTTTAATAAAGTTAATCACTTCCATAGAAAAATAACGGGAAAAAATAATGTTTTCACTTGTAAAATGACAAAATAAATGGTTAAATTCAACCAAAAATCCATTGGCTGGCTGCCAATTTGACCATTTTTTGCTTTAAATTACATTTTTTCAGGTAAATACATTTTTTTTCGATCCAATTTTTGGTCAGAGTAAAAATTAAAAGATTAAATGGAATATTCAACAAAAATTGTTTTCAACAAGAATTATTTTTTCAGGGGGACAATACATCTTTCAACTTTTTGGGATGCAATACCAGTAACTTACAGTGGGTTGACAGGATTGAAAATTAGGTAAAACATTTTGGTTATTGTAAAAACTATTGACCACTGAATATGGATAGTATTACCTGAGGGTCTTGAGTTAATTTTTTGACATGATGATCGTCGCTTCTTTGTGGTGATCTGCGTTCACGTGGCCGACTGTCAATGAATTTGAAATGACTCTCAATAATCTGAAAAAATAAAAACTTATAAATATGGTATCTTATTAAGAGGTTACTAAAGGTTGCTAAAGGTATGGTAAATAATATTGACATCACTAAACACTATGTTTTCATACAAAGTTTAGCCCCACACTCAAATGTGTAGAGAACAGACATTCAATCAGGTTTTAAAAGGTTAAAAATACTTGCATATATTTTCACAGTATTCAAACACATACTGTAGTTAAATTCTATGCTATCTCATACACATACAGTTAGTTATCTCCATTTGTAAAAACTGTCATTTGTGAATTTGGTATGAGGATGTCAATGGAAATCCAATGGTAGTGAAATTGGGTGGTATCTCTCTCATCTATCTGGTACCGTTTTTTTAAGCACCTTTCGGGGTCCTCAGGTCTATACGCAGCGGGAGGTTCCCAGCAAACTCCTATTTTCAATTACTTGAGGTAGCCCCCTACAGTATACACAGACATTGGTACCTACTGTAGCTCGTCTAACCAAATGTCTCTGGGCTGCCTGTCTATGGCTAGTTGGTGTACTGTAGTGATGTGGTTAAGGAGCTGGGGGTTGTGGGTTCCATTCCCCAATTGCCTTACAACAATTTTTTTTCACCATTGTCTTCAGGACAAGGGTAACTGTTTTTCGGCTTACTTAACATTTGCTTAGATTTAAGGATGTTTTTTTTTATGTTATTTCTGATTTACCATAAATTTTTTGACAAGACGTCACGAAAACCCCGACACTAATATGAATATGATGCCCCTGCGTAGGACTACGAATGCTTTCGTAGTACCAGTACACATTTTTTGAACATTTTGTCATTCCAAAAAATTGTGGTGCTTCCTGATGACGATCCACCACAAACATGTGTACTACGAATGTTTTCTAATTCGTGTTCATTCATAGTCAAATTTGTGAATGTGGGAAAGGGGCATTAGGTCCCCTCTAATCTTCTGACTGCCAATGGGTAAGATTCAATATCGGAGCCTCAACAATGAAAAGTAAATACTGAATTAATATTATTTATACAGTACTTACCTCTCCTTGATTTATAAAACCATGTCTTTCAGCAACAGTATTGGCTACTTCATCACCTCCATGTATAAGAACAGCGTATTCATTTAGATAAAATTCTGATCCACAAATGCAAATTTCAAGTAGTAAAAGTAGTTCAAGAAAAAGGTAGTCCATCTTAAGTTTCTCTGTTAATGTTAAAACACTCAGAATTATTAATTAAATGTAAACAAAATGTTTTAGATTGTCGGACGATTCTGTTTTTTCTTCTAGGTACGCCATCGTAGGGCTACTGTACATATAATACAAATGCACCAGTTCAGGAAATTGATTGTGCTATAAGTATAAGTTTAGAAACTTAGGCACTACTGTGTAAAGTACTACTACTAGGCCCTAGCCATAGATAGGCTAGACATTTAAAATATTTAATAAACGTTGACTTCGTCATGTTTTTAATTTTTTTACTTTTGTTTGAGAGTTTAATAATACTTAATAGTCAAGGTTCATTCATTGCTACAAAGAAAGTCAAAGCCTACTACTATACTAGCTAGACAGGCCTATGCCCTCTACGCGACTTGACTGACTAATATAGGCCTAGCTAGGCTACTAGGCTAGTAGGCCTTCTATTCTATCCAAGCCAGAAGTAGTCTAGCCTACTCTTACAGTCTCGGTCATCCTAGCAAATAATTTGATAGTGTAGAGTATAAAACCTTTTAAATAAAAACACTAGGACTCTAGGCCTAGGCCTAGTGACACTGTAATCAAAGAATATATATTTCTTTGCGGTAATCAAAGAAATATATGTAGAGTATTCAGTATACGCCCCAAATTCGCTTTTTGTCTCTCCCCAAGCACAACACACAACATTAGCTAGCCAGCCACTTTTTTACTGAGTATATTCATTATTCAGCAGAGCGTCATTCTCCCACTGATGGAGGTATATTCAGAGCGTCATTTCGACGATCGAGCATTCTCTACTTCTACGGAGTGCCATTTATGCCTTTATTTACTTCCGAATTAGAAATAGTACTACGGTAACTGCTCCAGTGGACCAAATTTAGCACCGGTGGAGCACAGTGATATAAAATAGAAATAAGTCACTAATTTTAATATCTTTTCGTATGTTAATACACTGTGCTCAAGTGGACACAATTTGGCGCCAGTGAGGAGCACAGTGATATAAAATAGAAATAAGTCACTGAATGTTAATATCTTTTCGTATGTTAATACACTGTGCTCAAGTGGACCCAATTTGGAGCCAGGGGAGCACAGTGATATAAAATAGAAAAAAGTCACTGAATTTTAATATCTTTTCGTATGTTAATACACTGTGCTCAAGTGGACCCAATTTGGAGCCAGTGGAGCACAGTGATATAAAATAGAAAGAAGTCACTGAATTTTAATATTTTTCGTATGTTAATACACTGTGCTCAAGTGGACCCAATTTGGAGCCAGTTGAGCACAGTGAAATAAAATAGAATTAAGTCATTGAATTTTAATATCTTTTCGTATGTTAATACACTGTGATATAAAATAGAAATAAGTCACTAAATGTTAATATATTTTCGTATGTTAATACACGTCTGTGCTCAAGTGGACCTAATTTGGCGCCAGTGGAGCACATTGATATAAAATAAAAATAAGTCACTGAATTTTAATATATTTTCGTATGTTAATACACTGTGCTCACGTGGACCCAATTTGGCGCGCGCGCCAGTGAGCACAGTGATATAAAATAAAAAAAAGTCACTAAATTATGATATCTTTTCGTATGTTAATACACTGTGCTCAAGTGGACCCAATTTGGCACCAATGGGAGCACAGGGAAATAGTCACATACAAAAACATCGAGAAAAAATACTTGGTATATATGTTCAATATCGGTTACTCCATCCGTAAACCAAAAGAAAAAATAGTTTCAAGGCACATCAGTGATTTTAATAACTTGCGTTTGCTTAAGATAATACTTATGAAAAAACATACAATTCCGACACATATGTTAAACTCTAATAACGATTTTTACCAAAAAAACGGTTAGGAATTCGATTTTCCCTGTAAATTGAGCAACTAAAATTTAAAATATACCAAGAAATATATATTGAATTCGAGGTGTATTTTTTTTTTACAAAAGAAATGTTCGTATGTTAATACACTGTGCTCCAGTTGATCCAATTTGGCACCAATGGGAGCACAGGGAAATAGTCACATACAAAAACATCGAAATACTTCTGGATTACAAAAATATTTCTCCATATATGGCTCCACTGGCGCCAAATTGGATCCACTGGAGCACAGTGTATTAACATACGAACATTTCTTTTGTAAAAAAAAATACTCCTCGATTTCAATATATATTTCTTGGTATATTTTTAATTTAAGTTGCTCAATTTACAGGGAAAAAATCGAATTCCTAACCGTTTTTTTGTCAAAATCATTATTAGAGTTTGACATAATATGTGTCGGAATTGTATGTGTTTTTATAAGTATTATCTTAAGCGAACGCAAGTTATTAAAATCACTGATGTGGCTTGAAACTAATTTTTCTTTTGCATTACAGATGGAGTAACCGATATTGAACTTATATACCAAGTTTGAAATATTTTTGAATTCGATAAGTATATTTTCTAGAAGTTTTTGTATGTGACTATTTCTCTGTGCTCCACTGGCGCCAAATTGGATCCACTGGAGAACAGTGTATTAACATACGAACATCTTTTTTGTAAAAAAAAAATACTCCCCGATTTCAATATATATTTCTTGGTATATTTTTAATTTAAGTTGCTCAATTTACAGGGAAAAATCGAATTCCTAACCGTTTTTTTGGTCAAAATCATTATTAGAGCTTAACATACTGTGTCAGAATTGTATGTTCTTTCTTAAGTATTATCTTAAGCAAACGCAAGTTATTAAAATCACTGATGTGGCTTGAAATTATTTTTTCTTTTGGTTTACGGATGGAGTAACCTATATTAAACATATATACCAAGTTTGAAATATTTTTGAATTCCAGAAGTATTTATTATATAGTGTTTCTATTTTATATCACTGTGCTCACTGGCGCGCGCTCCAAATTGGGTCCACGTGAACTCACTACTGTGCTCACGTGGACCTAATTTGGCGCGCGCAAGTGAGCACAGTGTATTAGCATACGAAAAGATTCATTGACTTATTTCTATTTTATATCACTGTGCTCCACTGGCGCCAAATTGGGTTCACTTGAACACAGTGTATTAACATACGAACATATTAACATTCAGTGACTTATTTCTATTTTATATCACTGTGTATAATTGGGTCCACTTGAGCACAGTGTATTAACATACGAAAAGATATTAAAATTCAGTGACTTATTTCTATTTTATATCACTGTGCTCAACTGGCGCCAAATTGGGTCCACTAGAGCACAGTGTATTAACATACCAAAAGATATTAAAATTCAGTGACTTATTTCTATTTTATATCACTGTGCTCCACTGGCTCCAAATTGGGTCCACTTGAGCACAGTGTATTAACATACGAAAAGATATTAAAATTAGTGACTTATTTCTATTTGATATCACTGTGCTCCACCGGTGCTAAATTTGGTCTACTGGACCAGTTACCGTAGTACTATTTCTATTTCGGAAGTAAATAAAGGCATAAATGGCGCTCCGTAGAAGTAGAGAATGCTCGATCGTCGAAATGACGCTCTGAATATACCTCACTGATGATGATGACGACTGAAGCATTTTCTACTTCTCTACGGAGCGCCATTTATGCCTTTATTAACTTCTGAAATAAAAATATTTCTAACGGTAATTGGTCCACTGGACCAACTTTGGCACCAGTGGAACACAGTGATATAAATAGAAATAATCACTTAAGTTTCAATATATTTTCGTATGTTAATACACTGTGCTCAAGTGGACTCACTTTGGCACCAGTGGAGAACAGTGATATAAAATAGAAATAAAGTCACTCAATTTTAATATGTTTTTGTATGTTACACTGTGCTCAAGTGGACCCAATTTGGCACCAGTGGAGCGCAGTGATATAAAATAGATCTTTTCATATTTTTCAATACACGGTGCTCAAGTGGACCCAATTTGTATTGGTTGTAAAGGAAATGTACTGGAATCCTATTGGATTGTAAGGTGGTAGTAAAGACCCATCCCATATTGCAGTAAGTTGCTACTGCAACCATTATATAAACACATAACACAAGTACGATGCAGTTTAATGTTGTTCTCAACTATAGTCTTTTTAGTATACTTGAGCACAGTGATAAAGATGGATAAACGGCAAAATTCGGTAAATCGCGCGTTATTTCTGAATTTTTACTCGATGATTTATAAAGTTGATTCTTACGTTTGGTACTGATTTATAACCACCTAACATAACCCTGTTTACTAATTAAGTTGAGTTAGATAATTAGTTATTGATGAATAAAACGAATTTAGGTTTAACGATCGTGGTATACACTGTCTAATGGATGTCGATGCTGAAAAATACCCGCACACAATATTACGAGGATGCTTCGCATTTAACTATCTCCTTCTATTATATTAGGTATTGTAATACTGTAGTTATAATTATAAGTAGTGTATATCAATTTTTGACCATCTTTGGTCGCCATTTGAAGCGCAAATTTCTTACTGTGAGTGTTGGTACTGTTGGAAATATAAACACATACACAAATAAACTTTATTACTGTCAGTTGCTTTTCAACGTTTGTATTAATTAATAATTACCAACAAATATAAACGTCGTAGTGGTGTAGAATCGTTTCATATGTAGGCCTACTTTACAATCGCCTATGACAGTTTCAACAAATTATTAATTTAAATCTTAAATGTTTTATTAGTGGTTTATTATTGGTATATTATTTATAAAATATGAAAACAAATATTTCAATACTGAGTGGATAAAAGAATATAGTTAAACAATTTTTTCCTCTTTGCACCCATCCTCTTCCATCATCCCTCAAACCTAATGTTACATACCAAACACAAAGTTTTCTTTTGGAAGTATTCCAAGGGTGCTAATTTTAGTTGATTACATACGAATCACCGTTTGTCTATATTTATTCGTTCCTGAAACGACATATTATATTCTTGTGCCGTACGTACATTTGAAATCGTCAGTTTTTTTACGCTGAAAAATTATTATGTGTATTCGAGAACCATCTGTGGGCACGACCTAGATGGTACGCGAGCGAAGCTATAGTTATACAATAAATAATACAAGTACGATGCCGTTTAACACTGTTATCAACCATAGTACTTTTGGTATACTTGATCACTGTGATATAGAATAGGATAAACTTAACAAAATATACAACAAATATCATTAATGTACGATGCAGTTTAACACTGTTCTAAACTATAGTAATTTTGGTATACTTGAGCACAGTGATACAGAATATTATGATAAACTTAACAATATACAACAAATAACATTAATGTACGATGCAGTTTAAAACTGTTCTCAACTATAGTCATTTTGGCATACTTGAATACAGTGATAAAGAATAGGATAAACAAAACAATTCATGCAACACACAACATTAATGTACGATGCAGTGCAACAACATACAATAAAAATATCGGTAACATTGAAGTATATGCTGCACTGGTAGGCCTAAATCGATTTTTTTATGAGAAAAAAAATTAATAATTATAGATGAATATGACATGAACACGTACATGTATCAAGTGTCAAGCGGACCCATACCAATTTGCTTATTGTTCAAACAGAAGCGTAGAGGATGCTACTGTGTCTCTTACAACCAATCTATGAGCACTTAGATAAGGCAAAGTGTTATGTAAGATCATTGTTTTATTGACTACAGTTCCGATTTCAATACCATTAGACCAAGTGTACTATTGAGGAAGCTGATGACAATGAATGTAAATCCTTATTTATGTTCATGGATAAGTAATTTTGTTACTGGTAGAAATTAACGATTTAAGGTTAACAATTTTAATTCGAATTATATTGACTCTAATACGGGAACACCGCAAGGATGTGTGTTACCCCCAATTTTTATTTTCAATATATGTTAGTGATTTAAGATGTAATGTTAATTTATGTAACCTTATCAAGTTTGCGGATGACATGTGTTTGACTGGTCTTATTACAAGAGAAGATGAATTTGTAGAGAAGAAGTATTAAGGGTTTTAGATTCAAAAAAACCAAAGAGCTTATATTTGACTTGTGACTTGATTTGAATGTTATTCACATTCCACTTGTTAGTGACGGAAATTATGTTGAAAATCATAAATATTTAGGGGTTTGGATACAAATCTAAGTTTGGATACACATACGTGCAAAGTGTATGCTAAAGGTGTTCAACGACTGTATTCCTGGAAGTTGAAACAATAAATATAGGCCGTGATTCTTTATTTCTTTTTTATCTAAGTGTTATTCAATCTGTTTTAAGCTTTTGCTGTGTTACTTGGGTAAATGGTCTAACAAAGAAAAATTGGTGTAAGTTAAACAGAATAGTTAGGAATGCAAGCAAAATTACTGGTGTCGAGATTAAAGGTATCACACAAATGTGTAATGATGGAATGATATCTAATTTAAATAGCTGATGAATCTCATATTCTCAACAATAAATTAGTAGTTACCAGATCTGGAAAATTAACAACAATTCCAGTTAAAACAAATTGACATAATTGTCATTCTTACCTAGTGCTATTAGTACACAACAATGAGTTTCAAAGATAGGTCATTAATATATTATAATTAATATTTTATATTGCTTGATCAGTTGTTGTTGTTGTTAGTTCCAAGTTGATCACGAATGTTAATATGTGTGTATTGTTTTGCTTGTGTTTTTCTGCCAAGTAAACAATTATCATTATACTATGTATGAATGACTTAATAAATCAAATCTGAATCAGAGTATGTTAATGTAAATCGACTTAAAAGTGGAATAACAAAAATATTTGTAGATGAATATGACACGAACACGTACATATGTTGATGAGTATATTGTATGATAAATCGACTGTTAAAAGTGAAATAACACTAATTTGTTCAAGTGAAATAACACTAATGACTGTAGATGAATGTGACATTTATGTTGACGTCGTGTATATTAAAATAAATCGACTATATTTGTGTGGAAAAAACTTGAATATACATATACATAGTTGATGGGTATTAATATAATTCGACTTTAAAAAGTAAAATAAACACTATTATATAACACCTAAATAAATTCCTGTCATTTGATTGGACGAAAGTGCGTCATATGGCGTGCAATAGTACGCACTATTAAACGATCATTTATTAGTACTTGTTCGTGTGGGAAAAAAAATCTTTTGGCGTTTGGAAAATATATATATTTTTATACTATTGCTTTTGGAATACAACAGCGCCACCTATTTTCTAGGCCTAGGCGTTTTAGCATTGCTAGGCATAGGATTGTTTGGTCGTTTGTTGACATAAATAACACTAGAGGTGTGTTTATAAAATCCATATAAATATAATATTTAATATATTATTCAATGTGAATCAAATGTAGGCCTTAGGCTAGACCTACCTTTTATTTGTTTCAAATGACAGGAATCTATTTAGATGTTATACAGTATAAAACAAATAATGTCTAATGATTGTTTTATATTCGTGTAATGGTACAAATAATGGCATTTGGTGAATGATGAGGTTATCAGCATTCACCTCATGCCATTATTTGTACCATTACACTATTTGTAGATGAATATCGTATCGTATTGTATCGATGTTGATGGTATATTGGTATAAATCGACCTTTTTTTAAAGTGGAACATGGAATATGGCGTCAACCCGTATTATTATTGAGTGGTACTGTTATTTTGATGGACTTTGGTTACAAGCCTGTAATGATAATGCCAATGAAATCTGGCAACAAGAGTCTGTTTTTTATCCTAATAGTATTCTTCTAATAATCTTCTGGGTTTGTGAAGAAGGCATGCAGAATCCAAACGCATAACAGCCAGGGGAGCATAAATTAAAATATAAAGTAACACATTTTCTATATAAATAATTTAAGTATGGAAGAATCAATACTACACATGGCATATTTATGCATAATCTGACAATAAGCTGAAGTAGGCCTAAATTATTGATTAATGAATCCGTAACTTTATTTTCTGTTAACATTATTGTGTTACCTCAATGTGAAAATAGATAACAACACAAAAACACTTCAAATATGCGATAACATGAGGTTAGGTGCTGATTCATGAAACATTAATCTTCGAAATGTCATGTGTTATCTAAATCCACTGTTTACTCACCTCACTATAGAACAACGTTTAAAGTATACAGCATAAACATATAACTACGTGTGTGTCTGTGGTCTATGTTGATGGGTATATTGATATAACCGACCTTTTTTTAAAGTGGAACAACACTAAATAGTCTAGATGAATATGGCGTCAACCCGTATTATATTGAGTGGTACTGTATTTTGATGGACTTTGGTTACAAGCCTGTAATGATAATTCCAATTAAATCTGGCAACAAGAGTCTGTTTTTGATCCTAATAGTATTCTTCTAATAATCTTCTGGGTTTGTGAAGGAGGCATGCAGAATCCAAACGCATAACAGCCAGGGGAGCATAAATTAAAATATAAAGTAACACATTTTCTATATAAATAATTTAAGTATGGAAGAATTAATAATACTACACATGGCATCTTTATGCATAATCTGACAATAAGCTGAAGTAGGCCTGAATTAATGAATCCGTAACTTTATTTTCTGTTAACATTATTGTGTTACCTCAATGTGAAAATAGATAACAACACAAAAACACTTCAATGCGATAACATGAGGTAAGGTGCTGATTCATGAAACATTAATCTTCGAAATGTCATGTGTTATCTAAATCCACTGTTTACTCGCCTCACTATATAACAACGTTCAAAGTATACAGCGTAAACATATAACTGTGTGTCTATCTGTGGTCTATACAGTTGGTATTTAGTTAACGGTATTCACCATGGCAGTTACAACAAAGGAAGAGGAAGGCAATAACTATCTCCACGAATTATTGAGAAGTGCCGATTGTGAGGATCAAATCGAGATAGAAAATAAACTGACAGAATATGTTGTCGATTCTCCAAAGGAACGCATAATATCCCTAATAAACCAACAAAATGTATATGGAAACACACCATTGATGGAACTCTTGTTGTGCGAAAACCCCAGCTGTAGACTTGTTTTACATACCATCAAGTTTGGTTGTGATGTTAATATTGCAAATCATCTTGGCCTGACACCTATTCATTTAATAGTCAGTAAGCAACGTATACCTAAAAGATTACTAGACGGCGAGTACATTGGAGTAGCCGAAAGAAATATTGTTAGTGAAATAAGTCAAAACGAAAGGGCTGTTTTGAAAGTTATCATTGATACAGGTGGTGATGTCAACAAGAAAGACGTGTTCGGCAGAAGTCCTTTGTTTTTAGCCAACAATTTAGAAGTTATTCACATGCTAATTCAAAGTGGCGCAGACGTAAATATAACTGACAAATGGGAAAGGACACTGCTTCATGCTGCTTTATCCATGCCAAATTACAAACATCTTGCACGTTTTTACATAGAGAAACTGAATTCAAAATGTTTACAGCAAGTTGACGTATTTGATTCCACGCCACTTCACTACTGTGCTATCTTAAATCGAGAAGACATATTTCACGAGTTGAAGGAAATATATTTACCATGCCTTAGTTTAGAAGATAACCAAGGAAACGCAGCAATGGATATTTTACAACGCAGGATGCAGTATACACGCGAGGCATCATCAGCAATGTTATACAAGAGCAGGCAAGACACTAAAGAAGTGAGTATAGACGTTCTTCACTACAACGACGTTATCAACAAAGAAGATGCACTGACTGGTGTCAAACAAATAACCGAATCTTCGATAGAAAGTGTGTTGCATTGTCCTGGTTATGGAGCACCTTGGGATAAAAGAGAAAGTTCTTTAATCATGCAAACGGTTGTAGACTTTGCACAGTGTTTATGCAGACGTATGGGTGAAATGGATGAACGCTTTAGATGCTCTCTTTTTCGAACTGGAAGTTCAGAGGAAGGAACTAAAGTTTCTGATCCAACAGAATTTGACTTCGTATTTTGTCTTACAAATTTTGCAAAACTTTGTCGAATCGTAGAAGTAGAAGACAAACGCAGTTATGCTGAACTACAAGCTGATGGTATTCCAGAGAACTATACAAGCTTTTTTTGTTCTAATAACAAATGTAACGTGCCAGAAATTCGATGTGCATTTTCAATCAATTTGAAGCAATTATTACTTTCAGATGTCAATACATGGAACAGTCCACATCTGTATTTTGATGGCATTGTGCATCATTCAGAAGAATACGATAGACCAGTGTTGACATTAAAACTTCGGTGGTTTGGTTGCTTGTACAAAGATGAAGAAATAAGTCTTGATATTGTTCCAGCTATACAAATAAAGGGTTGGTGGCCCTCTGATACTGAATTCGGAAAGCTTACTTTGATGACAAAAGAAATAAAAGATGAAGGTTGTTTACTACTCCTCCAGAATCCATACTTCCAATCCGATACGTTATTAAGGATATCATGTTCGCCAGCGGAGATGTGTTTGATGAAATCTCTACCGCCCTATATAAAAGAAAGTTATAGGCTGTGCAAACTACTCAAACACAAATGTATTTGTCCACGACTAGATCCTGATTCAGAATCAGATGAGTTTCCAATATTTGATCCAGATGATAGCATTACCAGTTACATGCTGAAGAACAGCCTATTCCACGTTTTAAGTACAAAATCCATTTTTCCACAAACCAAAGACGTAGTCGACTTTAAATTGGTAACTAAAATGGCTGCTGATGTGTTAACCTTCTTAGATCATTCTGCAACGAACGACCACCTACCTGTTTATTTCATACCTAACCGTGAAGATGTCTTCAGTTTTGAATTTGAAAACTTAGAAGAACCTCAATCAAATCAAAGATTAAATAAGTTTCATTGTCTGCGTCGCCATGCTTTTTTAAAGGTAATGTTGCATATCCTTGGACTGAAAAATAAATCCCTTAAAACTGAGTGAAGTACTCGGGCAAAATACAGAGTGCGCTATTTCGGCCTATATTGAAGATAACTCAATATGTCAACATTAGGCTGTATGGAGTCACCAATAAAATTAAATTGTTGCATGATCTGTTTATATTATGAGGGGAAAACAATCAAGACGACAATTAGAAAATTGTTGAAGTTATACATGCACGCAAGAATATATAATAATACTAAGAAACAAATGAAACAATTTGCCTTTAAATTGATTTTCTACTGTTAACTTTTATTCTTCATTCTTCTTAAATAATTAGATTTTTTTGTTGTAGTCTATATACATTCTATGTTCTATTGGGTTTTTTTGTAAATATTTTGACCTTTAGTTTAGTTTCAACTTCAAGTTCATCGTATCAAAGATATTTTGTCTTCAAGTAAAGCGAGTCTATATTTACGTAATTATAGTATAGCAAAAAACGTTTAATTCATTAAAGGGGTTCATTCGAACCCTTAAACAATATTATATTAGTTAAGGTACAATGTTACTTCTTGTTAATTAAAAAAGCAAAATAAGAATTAATTAAATCTACTTTATTCTTTCGTAAGCAAACGCAAATTGAATCCATGTGGTTCAGACACAACTTTCTCGAAAACACTTTTTCAAACAAATTAATAATTAAATTTGTGCATAAACATCCGTCCTTTGTTTTTCAAAGTCACCTGTGAAATAAACATATCCATTTTACTTTTGGTATAAACGAATGACGGCCAGGACCTATGCAAATGTAAATTCATGCGATTTGAGTTATTTAATTTCTGCTCTAGCTATGTAGATATTGGATCACAGAATATGGTTTTAAATGGATATTAATATTAAGAAATCAATTTTGTTTTAATGCTGTTAAAAACATACAATAGTAACTTTATTTTCTTACAACAATCATTTCTGTTATATAACACGATCTTTGAAATAAGACATTTGCCGTTTACACAACCTTTTGAAGAAAAAAAACACAATTATATACGTACATTCGAATTCACTGTATTGGAATCGGTATCATTATTTTTGTTTACATTTTATTGATATTAATCGACTGTCAAAAGTGAAATAACACTATTTTTTCAAGTGAAATAACACTAATGACTGTAGAAAAATGTGACATTTATGTTGACGTGTACGGTATATTGAAAAAAATCGACTATATGTATGTAGAAAAGACTTGAATATAACATGAACAGGTACATATGTTAATGGGTATGATATAAATCGACTCGAAAATTAAAATAAACACTACGATTTGTAGATGAATATGACGTAGACGTGACACATTTAGACATAATACTATCGTATCGATGTTGATGGGTATATTGATATAAATCGACCCTTTTTTTTTAAAGTGGAATAACACTAAATAGTCTAAATGAATATGGCGTCAACACATATTATATTGAGTGGTACTGTATTTTGATGGACTTTTGTTATAAGCCTGTAATGATAATGGCAATGAAATCTGGCAATAAGAAGCGAGTCAGTTTTTTATCCTATAATAGTAATAATCTTCTGGCTTTATGAAGGAGGCATGCAGAATCCAAACGCATAACAGCCAGGGGAGCATAACTTAAAATATAAAGTAACACATTTTCTATATAAATAATTTAAGTATGGAAGAATTAATAATACTACACATGGCATCTTTATGCATAATCTGACAATAAGCTGAAGTAGGCCTGAATTAATGAATCCGTAACTTCATTTCTGTTTACATATTGTGTTACCTCAATGTGAAAATAGATAATAACAAAAAAACACTTCAAATAAGCGAGGTAAGGTACTGATTCATGAAACATTAATCTTCGAAATTTCAATGTGTTATCTAAATTCACTGTTTACTCACCTCACTATAGAACGTTTTTTTGTTCTAATAACAAATGTAACGTGCCAGAAATTCGATGTGCATTTTCAATCAATTTGAAGCAATTATTACTTTCAGATGTCAATACATGGAACAGTCCACTTCTGTCTTTTGATGGCATTGTGCATCATTCAGAATAATACGATAGACCAGTGTTGACATTAAAAATTCGGTGGTTTGGTTGCTTGTAGTATGATGGTTTACTATGCAATGTTCATTCATTTATTTGCTTCTAAATTATTAGTAAATCCAAAAAAGGAAGATGAGTAAATAACAATAAAGTCCTTTAGGATTATTATAACATAGTCATACTAGTAACGGTTTACTTTGATTTGTCTTTAGATGTTCATATTTTCTGGGTATAGTTTTAAAGTGAAATATTGCAAGAGTTTAAATTTGGTATTATAGCATAATTGATTTGGGCAGTCTATGTGTGTGGAGACGGCGTGACTTTCCCTATCCATACATTAAAAGTATACAGTACAAACAACGACATCAGTTTTAAAGATTTGAGAAGTTTGATACGATTGTACTAACTAAAAGGTCCATGTTTCCATTTTCTTACCTCAGCCCCAACCATGATGGGACTGAGGTGGTGCAGAAGACTCCTCACCTAACCGCCCCTACCATTGAAATTGGCTCAACCTATGTGTATATATAAAATATCTGTTTATACACTTGACTGGACCAGACTGGAACTTTTATACAATTTTTACATAACTTAATTTCTGGCCCACTATAGGTCCATATTTTCAAAATATCCTTACTCAATCCCAACACGATGGGGGGCTGAGGTTAAGAATTCCCTCCTAATCGCCACCTCTTCCACTGAAAACCATCATCCACAGAGCCGGTGTATTTGAAATTTAATACACATACAAATTAATCGTAATTGGTTGTTCCAAATTCGAACCCCTTCTATAAAAACTAGTTTACGGGCCTGGAGTAGCCTACCGTATGGTGTATCGTGGGCAACGCGTTTAAAGTTATCATGTCATACATGAAAAGAAAGGCCCACTTTTTCATAACTTGTTATTTCGTTTTTAAACATATTCATTCCTAGTATTTTGAGACCAAAACTATCACTTTGTGACCTGGTTGCTAAATATTTCTATGGTCATTTTCTTGATTAGATCAGTGATCATGATATGTCTTTTGGCACTTTGTTCATTAGAGTGATATCAATATGAGTGCAAAGACAACGTTCACTAGTTATTAAATATGTCAAAATAAGGTGCCTTTTAACATTTTATATATTTCTGTTGTGTTAGAGCAAATGTAAATATATATTTTGCGAGTAATTTGAGACTGAAATTATAACTTTCTGACTAGTGGGCTGAGATGGCTATTTTCTTATGGTTAAAAATTAAGTTTCACGGTCATTTTTTGGCAAAAGGTGTCCATTAAAGTGAATAGAAATATGTATCTTCTGAGTATTTTGACACCAACTACGACCATATCCGCCCAACAATTTCTGAGATATGAAAAGTGTGCTCCAAGCCAAAAATGTTTGTGCACAGCACAAAAAAAGCCAACCACTATGTTTTAAATGACCTTATGCGCAATGTCGCAAGAGAGGGGGATAACATGCGATTGGACCATCACTTTCTTGAAATGAAAAAAGGCGGATCAAAACACATTAAAAAAAAATTAAACCAGACGCTTTGAGCCGTAGAAAATCCGATTGAAAGTATATATTCTCGAGTAATTTGACCTGAATATGACGATTACTCGTTATTCATCAACAAATATTTTATTCATAAACAGGAGGATATAATTAATTTAAGTTAAAAAGTGATCAAGTTTGATTGATAACTTAATAGGCTATTGAACGACTCGACTGTAGGCCTACTGAAAATATCCTCTTCCTTTTAACCTAAACTGTGGTTTTATTGCTTTCCTAAGAAATTGTCTTATTGTATTTTATTTGTATATTTTTACTAACATGTTTTTGACAATAAATTAATTAATAAATTGAAAACAGTAATCAAAATGACAGGTGGCACACCGTTTCTATAGAAAAACAAAAAGCTATGATAAAATCATCGTGTGAATAGATGTCGTCCTATATTGACCAGTGATGCGTATCAACGTTCCGACGTGGTTGGTTGTGGTGGTACGGTGTGTGTTCGTGGCGCTTGAAGGGCCTCTTACTAGGTAGTAGGGCCTACCTATTTTAAATAAGTTATTATGGATGAGGAAGAAGATGAAAGTACAATTTTGTATGATTTATTTGTGTTGGCAGATTGGCCGCAAGAACCCGAGATTTTGGTGTCTCAAACTGTAAGTAGTAAAGTCAGTCCGCCAATCAGCCACCATG
The DNA here is from genome assembly GCF_963402885.1 of Antedon bifida. Lineage (NCBI taxonomy): Eukaryota > Metazoa > Echinodermata > Crinoidea > Comatulida > Antedonidae > Antedon > Antedon bifida. The sequence continues at coordinate 8,895,038 of NC_136231.1, forward strand.
AGAACTAGTAGGCTGGTAAACAGACCATCGGGCCCAACATGGTCCATGGACGATCGGGCCCATCGTACAGACAATTGGGCCCTCTTTTTTTATGGGCCCGATCGTCTACTCTTTCGCGTTGGGCCCTGATAGGCTTAGTTTTAGATGTTGGTCACGATCGCCTTATGCATTGAGCCCGATACTCTTGCCCGTGTTTAAAATTGGCCGCGTTTAGGCCTAGGGCCTAGGCCTTAGCTAGGCTAGACTAGACGGATCACGGGCATTTTAGGTACCGGGCTTTTTTATAGGGTTATTCCATTCGAAAAAATAGGGGTGCATTGTGTATTAAATCGTGGATTGTATTTAACTAACAGTTGACCCAGAACAGACTGGTGACGTTTCGAATGTTCCACTTTAGCTACGGGGGAGGTAAGTTAATGTACAGTGTATTACACAACACACAATTAATTGATACTAACGACAATGTTATTTTTATTCTCTTCTACAGGTCATTTCACATTTCTTTTACCACAGTTGTTTTGATGTATGGTTAAAGTGAATTATTTATTTAAGTAAATTAATAATAGAACTTAAACTTAGCTTTGTAAAAAATCAAAAACAATAACAGTTAAAGTATTCAAAATTGTTTTATTCTCAAAATAATTAAGTAAATTTAAATAAGTAAACGTAAAATATAAATGTTTATTCTCAATCGTTTAACAATGTTTTTGTTCCTAAATTCTTCAAATAATTAGAAAAGTAAATTAGAAACTTTAACTTAAAATAAAAATTTTATTCTGAATCTTTTAACTATTAACAATGTTTTTATTTATTTTTATGCTTAAACTAAACTTAGGCCTGTGGATACATTTCAGCGATATGCGCTAATATAGTGTCAAATGCGGTCTCTAAATTCTTGCCGTGTTCCTCTCGCCACATAAATTCATCCAGGTATTCGCCTAGCCATTCTCGTTTCACTCCTCTCATATTCTTGAATTTAGATTTCGCTTTACACCAGTATGATTCGATGTTTTGGGTGTGTGTCCCATCTACGGGGTTGACGAAGTGGCGGGAGTGGTTGACGGTGCGGTGACTCTCAATTGTTGGTATTTCCGCAACACGGCGATATGCAGCCCACTGGTCCGAATGAATGATAGTTCCAGGTAGAGTCTTTGCCTCGATGATTGGTAACAGTGTTGCAGCAGATCTGTCGGGTACAATTTCCATGTGTCCCTTTGCTGGCGTTGTGGTCGTGTCTACTAGTCCAAACACCCAGACTTCTTCGGCTGGTGCACGGCCTCTACCATTCTGAAAGATAAATAATAAAAACCCATATAAATACACATAGAAAAATTAAATTAAAAAAAGGGAAGCTGTTGGTTAAAATCATAGTTAAGGAGCTGGAGAAAAGATATGTCAAAGAGTAAGCATGTCACATAATAATTATGTCAAGTCAATGTTAAAATAAAAAGGAGACATAATAAAAATAAATGCAATAGTTACCTTACGAGAGTGGCTGAAGCAGCTCTCATCAATTTGGACAACAACTCCAGGTCCACCAAGAAGAGTCGGCGTGTCGATGAGTTTTCGAGAGCAGACATCTCGCAGGTACCGAAATTGCTGTATTACCTGTTTCGGCTTTAGTCCTGTGAGTACCGTAGTCTAAAAGAGAAGAGTATAATTTAATACATAAGAATTATTTTAGTAATATTACAGGGGTATAATCACGATTTTTTGTTATGAGCTGTACAAACTGCAGGATAAAACATTGTAATAAAGGACTGTCACAAAAATATTTATCATACCAAATTAATCACAAGAGTAGATCGTTTTTGGTAACATTGTAGTGGGCATGATTGAAATGGCAGGAGAGACAAGAGTGTAATTTAATACATAAGAATGAGTAGATGTTCGTTTTGGTAACATGACAATGGACATAAAATGGCAGGATAGACAAAATAATGAATGTAAGAAATGTTAGTAGCCTAATTCACAAAAAAAAAAACAGTACGTACTTGCTTTACTGGTATATCAAGTGACCAAAAATACACCAACTGTAGCCATTGATCCATAAGTAATTTCATCCCAGATAGAAAAGTTCCCTGTCGCAAAGAAACAGTGCGGCGGCATCTATGGCATCGCCAGGTCAAGCCATCAGAACCTATAAAAAAATTGTTTGAATTAGTAATTTTTTAATATAAATAGATCAACAACATATATTTAAAATATTACAATATACCGTATGACATGCTCAATTCAATTTGCTTTGTTGTGTCGGTAGCAAGTAAAATAACAAACATTGATCCTTTTACTAACATTTAAAGTGCTACTTCTTAAACAACCTACTTATTAAATAGCAAAGTATCAAAATATCATCACAATTCCATAATTATAGCCGCATGGTAAAAAAGTGTGTAATATTGAAAAAACGAGAATAAACTTACGAGCACGAGTTGATATGTACATAGGTGTCACACAATGTACACAGTCTTTATCTCTCGGAAAGAGTCCTCTTCTCTGGAAAAATTCAAGGTAGTCATCTCGGCTATTGAAACGATGGTTTCCAATCGCTGGCAGCATGATAGTAAGTAATTTGTAGATTTCGATATAAAGTTCGCAAGATAAATTAGGAAAATGGTGAATACTCTGAAAACTAACTCCATTTTATACTATTTTGCAGTCACCGACAAAGCTAACTTCGTTTTCATACTCTTATTTTATCGGCGTGCGCAAACAACTTCGTAAATCGTACATTCTTTCGCGCAAAACAAAGCGTTTGATGCGGTGCGCTCAAAGTAACAACACCTATTGTTTCGCCCCACCAAAGGTGATATTTTTGCGGTGCCCACAAAAGCAACACATAAAACAATATAATTTTTAATAGATATCAGTTTCCATCTCAATTTTTATATGGATATAGAAAATACAATATTACATAGAATGTACAAGAAATTGTTTTCAAATGTACAGTTAGTTCAAAACACACATGTTATGTGTTGGAAAAATGTGTATAACAAACTAACGTAAAAACTCTTTATTTTATAATTATAAGCAATCTAGTACTGTAGGCGTAAAGGTTTGTTTATTATTAGATTAATTTTTACTTGTGTTATGTTCATCTCTACATTTTTGTTAACCAGGAATATCTGGTCTCTTTGACCAGTTTATTGTCATCACTGATTGACCAGGATATCTGGTGAAGTGATACCAGTTTATTGTCATCACTGATTGACCAGGATATCAGGTTGTTTTTAAAGTGCAGTCTAGGCCCAACAAATATTTGTCTCCTTGTCGGTTTTTTATAGTGATATAAACATCACCTAAGTTGATAAGCCATACAGTAGTATTATTATATTGTAACACAGGCAAAATGAGAATTCCGTAGTCCCATAATCTTACCTAAAATAAAGTTACATTTACTTGTTCTTGTTTTCTTCAAGTCGTCGTCATTGATGATTCCTTTGACAATGAGTGAGAGAGACCAGCAATATATGATTCAACATAATTATGTTTATTTATTACACTTGTATATTTATTTATTTTCATTTTACTTTTTAATAATATTGAATAATTACACAAGGTAACAAAAACCAATACGATTTATAGATTATTGTCGAGAAGGACTCCAGTGTAAATATAGATAAAAACGTGTAAAGAACTTCGGGGAACGGTGTAGTATAGGAGAAAAGATGTTTATTTTAATTATTTTTAGAAATTTGTACATAGAAGACTCTAAATCTTATAAAATTATAGGATCTATGTACACATTGCTAAAAAAAATTATAGGGCGTTGATTCATGACTCATTGGCTAGATAATGGACAAAGCTTTCCATTTACGTCTCCATTGTTGTTACGCACCTATAGTATACGGCTTCCATTGTTTTCATTGGGACTGCCTGGCCAAGTCTCTAGCATCGTGTTACATAGGCCTAATATAACATAGTTAAAATTAAATGTAAACAAAATAATATATGGATTACGTACTTGAAATAACATATTATTTATTGGTTCTTATATTTTTTCTAAGTCGCACACGCATTACATAGGCTTAATATAACAGTTAAAATTAAATGTAAACAAAATAATATATGGAGATTGATACTTGAAATAACGTATTTATATTGCTTCTTATATTCTTTCTATAGTTTGATTCTACAATAGCCTCAAGTTACAACTCTGCAATGAAATATTAAATACATTGTAAATGTATACATAAAATGACTGTACAAAAACACAATATAATTAAAATGTTCAAATATATATTTGCACATAAAAAGTGTAGGCCTAAAAAAATACACTGTACATTAATTTACCTCCCCCGTAGCTAAAGTGGAACATTCGAAACGTCACCAGTCCGTTCTGGGTCAACTGTTAGTTAAATACAATCCACGACTTAATACACAATGCACCCCTATTTTTTCGAATGGAATAACCCTATAAAAAAGCCCGGTACCTAAAATGCCCGTGATCCGACTAGACTGTGACAGACTAGGCTAGTTTTGTTTTTGTTATTTAACCGTAAACCATTTTGATATTTTTTACGAACTGGCTGCCTCTACGCCCACCTAGTGGTAGTCGTAGATCCAAGCTAGATTCTATATCTACGCCTATGCGTAGCGACCCCGATACATTGATGTTGGTGCATTGTAAGCCGGTTGGATGGCTGAATGGTAGAGTGCCTGTGTGTGTTTCGCAATGTAATGCTGTAGCGTCAGGCTAGGGTTCGAAACCCTATTTTTTTTACTCACCATCTTCTTTATTGACCATCGTCTTTTCTCACCATTTCCCTAGAGGGATGTTTACGAGGGCCGGATGCCCGATCGGGTCAATAGATAGATAGGCGTAGATATAGATAATTTTTTATTTGGTGGTCAATGAATATTTATTATTAATAATATAAATGTTGAGTTTTATTTACATTACAATACAATATCTTGATTTATTAAATTACTTTAAAAATTAAATTGGAAACCAAAATTCGCAAATACAAAAGGGCAACTTGCTGAGCAAAATACACTGCAATAAAAGTCAGTTATGTTTGCAGTTACAGTATATTCATATGTAATCATGACACAATTATTATTTCACAAGTACTGTAGCTTACACTGCTATCACACAATTTATTTTAAAATGCCAACTGATACTGTTATTATTTTATTGTCCATGTAGTAATATAAATGGAAATACATTTGAAACTGGCATGAAGATATACTATACAAATTCAGAAGAATACAACAAAATACACAAATATACATTAAAAGCTAGGTTATGTATAATACATACAGATTAAAAGCTTTTATAATAAAATTATAAAAACATTAAAAATACAATATTAAAAAGGAAGAATTGCACAATGATAGGTTAACATACAGTTTCCTATCTTTTTACTGTTCTATTGTGTGTTTTTACTTCTGAAAGCATGCGTATTTTCACAGTAATTTCATAAAAAATTTAAAAACAGACTTGGTTTTGTTTGCAAGCTATCTTGTATCAACTGGGAGAAGAATACAAGTTGAACTCATATAGGCAATTTCCATTTACACTAACCAAAAAAGAGGATATGAACCCGAGTTGCGCCCATTTAAACTACATCGATCAACTCGGTGCTGGCAAGCACAATATTCAATATTTTCAGCTTTGTTTTGATTTGTGTGCCCTTAAAAATTATAACGAACAGAACAAAATATACAATTATTATTTTTATTTTAGGCAAAAAAAGGTATTTTAAGCATAATATATATTTTTTTGTAATACTATATTGTATTTCTGTGCCAAAATGTTACATTTTCACGTCAATAACCTTTAGCAGCACAGTGTTCGACCACAAAAACTGTTTAAACTTTGTGTCTCCGGTGTAGATTTGACTACACCGGAGAAGGTACACTGGAAAACATTCAACTTCGTTTCACCCCGCAGAGAGCACATCAGAGTGGTTGGATTTACACCAGTCAATAAAAACCACAACTCCGGCGTTTAACTGCCCAGTATACTAACAATGGCAGAGTTATACCGCTAAGGGATATATATGGTGAGCAGTTGAGTTCTTTGGTCGAAATGTAACCATATATATTTTGTTACATGCATTTATTTTCTATTTTGTTTTCACAGAGTAGAAGTCCGGATGTTTCTATAAAAGATGGAGATCAAGAAAAACCAAGTAATTAATTTAGTTTATAAATAAATATAAAACATTTTTTTTTGCTATGATATAGTTCCCTTTGTTACCAATAGAGATATTAGATGAATGAAAACATTATATTTAGCTCAATCAATATTCTGAATGTTTAAGGTGCTGTAGTTAAGCCAACTAACAATAGCATAGTAAATAAATAGCAAAATTAAGAACATACTAGATTTGAACTCATCACTACGGACGAGTTAGGTTATCCGCAGCCCAAAAGCCACGTGCACGTCATACGTTAGAATATTGCACACAGAAAAACGATTATGCCATTGAAAAAATGTTAGTGCGCTCTCTATTTTGTGTCACGTCTAAGTATAAACAGTTTACACTATATATTGTATACGTACTATATACAGTGAAAAATAGATGAAAATAAGTGACCAAAGTTATTGACGCCTTTGGACATGATGACGTCACAAAAAATTAAAAAATGGTAAATCATGCGAAAGATAATTGATTGACCTAGGCAATATAAAAACATGGAGGAAAATGAAATACGGATAAGTGGAGATGCGCTCTATTAAATGTGATGAGCTATGACGAAAGAGACAAAAATCCTCTATTTTATATTCGAGTGGCCATACGATGACGTCACAATATCCGGTTAGCCATATCGATGCATGATTCGATATCTACAACTCATCTACTTTCAGAATATGTAATAAACAATAAAATTCACCTTGTAGTTTAGAATCTATAACTGTTTAAAAAAAGGCATAATTTTGACGAATTTTTGAACTTTTTCATCAAAAACGCGCGCAAATTATCCAATTCTACGTGCTCGTATGACGTGATTTTAAGGCGAAATTGTTAAAAAATTGGTAAAATTACTAGAAAAGGCTGGAAAAACATAAATCACGCGAAAAATTTATATTTGTGCGCTGCATGCGCACGCGCGCGTAACATAATTGCGCGTGCGTGGTAATTTTTTAAATGCTCAAAATAACATGAAACGCGTAGAAAGTTGATTAGAAGTTGATTTTTCGCATTTTGAAATTTTAAACGCGCGTGCGCGCGTAACTTTCTGTGAAACAAGCCATTTTTAATCCATAGAAAGTTTGCCCTTGGTATAACTTAAATTTTCACCAAGTTTAAATAAAAAATGACTTTTGGTTTTAAATATATGATCAATCATTTAAATTCATAAAATCGCGCGTAACTTACGCTGCGCAACTCCGAAATCGTCGAAAAGCTTGGCTGCACATCTACAGCTATAGGTCAATCTTATGACAAAGTTATACAATGTAATGTTGGCCAGAAGATAAAGAAACGCTGCGGACAAAATTCTGGGAAAGAAAGAAGAATAAGATAGAAGAAAAAAAAAAAAAAGATCCTGACAATAACAAGGGGTTATCCGCCAAGTGCGGATAACCAATTATACCAGAATAAAAACATTATTTTATCTTCTTATACAGAGTCCATGTGGTCATGGGTCAGAGGCCAAGCATTAAGGTAGTATTGGATACTTATTAACCTTTAGTATTTATTGTGTCCTATTATTTTAGAGGGTTAGGTTCATAAATTGTTCCATGCCAGTGGTCACTGTCTTCATTTTGATGATCTAAATATAGCTCAAAATTGTACATTATGTTAATTTTAATCATTAAAAACATTTTTTTTAAATATTCCTCATATTCTGGTTGATTTTTGTTTAACGTAAGTTCCTGGCAACTATTTAGTGTAATTTTTTTCCGGCAACTGTGAATTATGAAATAACCGAAAATCAATATGAAATGTTAAGTTAAACCACTTTTTATGCTTGTTTATATTTTAGAAATGTTTACACTTTACACTTTGTTTTATACTGTAGATCACTTCCATCAATTGCTTCTATTCCTCAATCACTATTAAAGGTTATTAGTTCTCGTCTAGCATGGCAAGTTGCTATTGATAGGTAGGCTTATGTTTTTCTTGGTTGTCTCCTAATCCTTTGTTGTACTCATACTTTACTAATTAAATAACTCTAAAGCTTATTATAATAAAACACATGAACCTAACGCCCGAATTCTTAAACCGAACTTTAGTTCGAACTTCGACTTCAAAAAGTTCTAATTTGAGCTATTCAAATTCGATTCATAAAAGAAGTAGTCAAAGTTTGCAGTTCGAAAAATTGGCCAATGATAAGAGAGTATTTGAGGAGCAGACGGATTTTTGCACATTAATATCACTTTCCATTTTGTTACAACAAAACTTTTTACGCATCAGGACTATACATGAAAAAAATATAATCGTTTATTATTGGAAAAAGATCAGTATTAATTTAAAAGTAAAGTACTTTGATTAACAAACAAAAACTTTGTAATGTGTGAGGAACCTCTCGCCATTCTGGCAGAGGTAAACATAGGGGGCATTAAACTTGGTCATATGGTACTGTACTGTTATTTGTTTACTTACTACTGAATTGTATTTTTTAATCTGGTTCCTGCTCCATGGCCCCTGGGTTTAGCAAGTGAGCAGTCATAAACATCACACCACTGAAAAATATTTTCAAAGCTTTTGCTGTATATTTTCGTTAAACAGTGTAGGTGAGATGCTAGCAGTATTGCAAGAAACATCAATTGAAATACATGTTGAGAGAGACAACTTTGCCGCAGTCAAAGGAAGAAGTGCAGGTAATAATTTAGCTAAATTACAGCTATTAATTACTGCTTTGTTCCCATGCATAACCCTTCGTAGCCTACGCGTGTGCATTGTTTTTTTATTGCGAACCCACGCACTCCCACAAAAGGTATTGTTTTTTTATTGCAATACTACGAAGGACTTTGTCTTGCTATGCCATCCTGACAGCTATCAAAGAGAACAATGCTAGTATAATAACCCAAGTTGGATTGACAAATTATACCCCTACAGTTAATTCTGAGGAGGAAGGCCTTGCGGTTGATATTAAATATTAATAAAAATGCTTATCTTTCCATTTTGTCGTATGAGTGTTTCTCTAACAAACTAGATTAGCCTAAGCTTTTGGTATCTGTTTTGGCTACTGCATTGTGTTATGTTACGACCTCAATGGTGTAGGGTGCGTGGTACTTTTTAAATGTTTATTTTTTCTACATTGATCGCTAGACTCTGGGCCTAGGCTAAATAAATATACCGGGTGTAACTGCTGTCCTCTTGATTCATTGATAACATTGGTGTTTATATTGTGATAGATAGTGTGATAAAACAATGCCTCTCGTAGGATCGCATTAAAAAAACAATGTATTTTGTAGGATCATGATAAAAAGACAATGCATTTTGTAGGATCGCAATTTAAAACAATACATCTACTGTGTAGCAACGAGACTGGAATGTGGAGAATGTTGCAGTCATTTTTTGCTGTACAGGAATCTTACTGAAGAACGACTGTGTTTGGTTGATTAGGATATTATGGATAGATTTAAACTTAGCAATTATGGCAGTATAATCCCATACTTCAATTACAGTGCTAGCTATAGTCTGGTTTTTATTTATTTTTTACGTATTTTTTTTCCTATTACTATATTGTTATTGTTTTTTGTCATCTTTTGAAAGGTTGTATTTTTATAAAAAGTATTATTTTGTTTTTGTTTTCTAAACGATAATCACGGATTACTCCAAGGTCCTCAGCAAAACATTTTGATTTAGATAGACATGTTTTGTTATAATCTTCTCCACCAAGCTTAGATCTATCCAACCATTATTATAACACCTCATATCAAACTATTGATAATATATAATATTTCCTAGTTCCCAAAGATACATACCCTCAATTCCGTAAGCTTGCTTGGAGTGCTGATTCTACATTTGTTGCCATGTCAACTAGCTACGGTCATATTATGGGCTTTGATCTTCTTGGAAACAAAATATTCACAATTGAGACGGTAAGGTTAAAGTTTTTGATGCAATTACTTATTAATGTTTTGCCAGCCTAGTCTAAAAACAGTTTTCTGAATGAGAATAAATATTATTTCATTTTTTTTATGATAATCATTTTAAGATTAACAATGGTTTTTTACTACAGTACCTCTGAATAAAATACTTTATTTCATATTTCTCATTTAGAAAATGTATTTTTACTAGAATAGTCAATTAATTGTTTGCAGTGAAAGAATTTGAATTTGAACTAGGAATAAATTGGTACTCTCAATCAAGAGTCTATTAAGAATATCACTATTAAAGAGAGATTTTCAGTTTGTAATGTTTGCAAATCAATTGTGTAATACTCATTTTTCTTATTATAGGTTGCAGTTCCTGAAATTGTTGATCTTAGCCAGGCGTTATGTGCACTTGTATTTATTGACTGTAAAGATGATACACAATGGTTAGTACTATTATTTATAATGTTAAGCTCTGTCTACACTATTAAACTAGTTTGACAAAAGAAATGTGATGTGCCCAAATATGGTAGTGATATGACATCATCATCTCCATCACATTTGTTTGTCACATAAATTGTTATAGTGCCCTTTGCAAAAAAGCCGTATACGATCCGTATACGCTGAAAACGTATACGACGTATACGGATCGTATACGATTTCACTGTTTACATTATTTCCACTCTGTTGCTCCACAAAGAGTTGGCGTCGTATACGTTTAGCATACGTAACGTATACGTTGTTTATTCATGATAAGAATATCGTATACGGGACGTATACGAATCATATACGAACAAACTAGGCCATTTTATAAATTATAATAGTAGTAATGAGTAGAATAGAGCTAAATAAAACATTTAAATTGTCATTACAACAAATACGTACGTAGGCTGGCTCTCTGGCCTAGCTAGCACCAGCCACTACTAGTCTAGTAGTATTATTAGTGTAGTAGTAGTAGTAGTAGCTAGGACATAAGACCATATTTATTTCTATTTATTAGATAGCCTAGGCTACCGATAAAATTCAAACAACGTTTTTCGCAAGTCAATAAAATACGCTAAACAGGTATACTACTACTAGGTAGGCCTAGAAAGGACAAGACAAGGGGCCATTTTCACGATGTTGTTTGCAGTTTTCCTTTATAAAATATGACAGAGGTCAGTAAGTTCAGCCGCCGACGACGACCGATCGTCGCTCGGTTGCCTACAGTTGCAACTCGTGGTCGACTCGGCTCTCTGGTGGCCAATCATGCATATCATCGGGTACGTCGCGTCGTTCGATCTTCTCAATTCGTCACACCACGTGCGAGCTTTAGGTGGTCAAATTACATCGTTTATGTTAAGCGATATTATTCCGCGACATGTGTTGTAGTATAGTGGAGATGGAGTAACAATACTTTGGCAAATAATGCGGAAGAGGAAAACCATGATCCAAAACAGAAGTGGGATGTGTTGATATGTACATTAACATTATATAATAATTATTATTTAACGATGAATACAATCGGATTTTGAATATGAAGTTGATCACTTCCGTAGAAAAAAATTAAAAAACAAAATTAGTGGTTATAGTAAATACAGTATATCGAATTTCTTTCAATTTTTTCCCGGTTAAGCGAACAGATTGAATTGCTTTCATTTATCTCAGCGGTATTTCTGCTTGGTGATTAAGAAATCATAAAACATGTCTTTAAAAAATAACCACCCTCAACTGTAAATAACAAATTAAATAAGTCTACTAAACATTGTTGATTTCCCATGGACCCAACAATACCCCAACTATTTCATTCATAATTGTTTATTTGTAACAGTTTATTTGAAATCCTTGTCCTTTCTTTTCAATTGTGTGATAATTAAATTAGATTGTACATGCTGATGCTGTATATTATGTAAAAAGATGAGTCATGTTTATCAGATTCTTGAAAAAGATCAAAAATGTGTTCTAGTTATATCTTTATTTGGAGTTAGACACGTACTACATTCATTAAAATGATAAACAAATATCCAGCAGCCGTGTGTACAGAGGGGCACAACAAAACTATTAGCTACTAATATTGTACACAATTTATTACATACAATAGTAAAACGTCTATACGTCAATACGTAGTTACGAAGCGGTATCCTCGCAACTAGGCTCATAGTTGTTTACCACTCCAACATATGATATGAATAAAGCCTATCTTATTAAGTATCTCGCGCCCGCGCATATACAACAAAAAGTTACAAAGGTTCACATATTTATATTAACGATTTTTTTTTAATTTACGAATTAAATCAATAAAAATATAATTAAATACCGCTTGGCCTATCAGCGTTTACCAGGGAGATGTAAAATAAGTATTTAACATTTATCTGGTTTTACTACGTTCGCGTACAATTTATCATTTGGATTTTTTAAGTTACAGTATATTTAATATACTGCGGGCCCAATTTAAAAGTTATTTATATATTTCCAAGTACATTATTATTAATTAAAGCACTTTCAAATTAATAACAGCACATTTTGTATGATTCACTTATTAATGGAACGTACCAAAGTAGGTTATGTTAAATTGTATTCATCAGTGACAACTCTAGGAAATTTACAGCAATTAGTTCTGATGCCTAAAATAGTAAAATGCTTTAAAACGTTGGAGCTTCTTTTTTCGTATTTTTGGCTGTTGAATGTTTTGTTGGCACCCCCTAACTTTGCAACGATGATATCCATAATGCATCGTATTTCCATTTCACCGTTGTTGATTTACTACTAGCTAGAGTAGGTTATTAAAATAATACAATATAACCAAATCTAATACATAGGGGAAAGCTAGCTAGCTTATTTTCACAATGAGTGTACCACAGACTCTTTTCCTTGGCGTATTTTTCCCAGGCCTAGTTACTCTTAGTTTACTAGAGCTGCTGCAGTAGCTAGTTACTGCATGTTCGATCTATACAATTACAATATGCCTATAGCCTAGCTAGCTAGAAGTCATCGAATTTACTATCTACTTTGGCCCACTGTAACTAGGCCTACATCCCATTTTTTTTTTTTATGGCGAGTTAAAACCCGTAGCAAAAAAATCCTGTTGGACAACAACACATGATTGAAAATGAATGAAATCTGATCCATCCATGTGATGCATGTATGCATGCAGCACACACAACACAGGCACGTTTTGGGCGAATTTATTTGGATCATTCCATATATATAATAGGGAGTCACATGTATTCTACATTTTTGTTACATCGTAATTTATGGATTTTACTTACTCGTTTTAAATTTAATATACTGCGGGCCCAATTTAAAATTTATTTATTTATTTCCAAGTACATTATAATTAATTAAAGCACTTTCAAATTAATAACAGCACATTTTGTATGATTCACTTATTAATGGAACGTACCAAAGCTAAAGAAATAGCAGAGGGGATAAACAAGACGGAACAGCCTGGGTGGGTTTTTATGCTTGATAGAAAAATAACGTCTTGTAAAATACAGCACCAATTTTTTTCATTAGCGAAAAATATGAACTAAATCATCATAGGGAATTTAATGTACATATACCGACTGAAAAAAAAACAAACAAATTGTACACGAATTACTGCAGTCAAGATGCTCCTGCCATCGTAACGTATGCTATCGTCGTCTTGTAAAAAGAGGGACAGTCCCTTTTCGCTTGGTAATATGATGCAGTTTGTATACGTACACGCGTCGTATCGTATACGGATCGTATACGGATTGTATACGGATCGTATAATTAGGAAATTGTTTATAAATGATCGTATACGGTTCGTATATGTTTATTATGCGGGCAGGAACTTCCGAATTGGCGTATACGTTTCGTATACGAAATGGACTTCCTATACGAAACATATACGAAACGTATGTAAATCGTATACGTTCGTATACGGCTTTTTTGCAAAGGGTGACAGAGCTTTAGATGCAAGAATGAATACACATTATAAAGACATTCAACATTTGGGCATATACCAAAGTATTTAAAGGAGTAGCATTATTTAGGCAATAAATTGTTCTTTTCTGATCAATATTCAATTTATAACAATTTTCTTCCAGACTAAATAAAATGTTTATTTAATAAAGTGTAGGAGTGATTTTGGAAATTTAAAACATCAGGTTTTGTGTGAAATTGCTCAATGAAATGAATTCAATAAAATTTACTCTATGTTTCAACAGGTCCACTGAATTGCTTGCAATTAACTATCAAGGAAGGCTTCAAAGTTACCTTATAAGGTAATTTCATGATTTATTTGTACTTTTTATATTTAATTGATATACTGTAAGTTTAAAATTTTACTTCATTACCTCCACCAAGAAGGATGTAGTAGGCATGATGACTTAAGAATGAAAATGAGAAAGAGAACAGGCCTCTTGCTGTTGTGTTTTTTCTCACAAAATTGCTTTCACATTACGAGAACCTGGTTGTTACTTTTTGCTGATGTTAAATGTGTAATGATTGAATTAATTTAATATATTTAGCTTAAAACAATAGTATTGGCTTTTATTTTCATAATAAATGATGTATTTTTCTGTTTACTACCATCAGCATTACAGGAGACTATATCAAAAACTACAGCTACTCCTTCATCAGTGGATGTCCACAAGGAGTAGCCACGGCTACCTTTGATAAAAAACACTCTCTACTAATCCTAGGAAGTTCAAACATACTTGAGACAGATACCAGGGAAGTATCACAGGCTCAAGCACATGGAATCACGGCATGGAGAAAATTGTCAGGTCATCCACATTTCCAAGCGTTGACTGATTTCACTACACAAATTAGTACTGTAAGTAACTATTATTGTGACCTATATTAGTATTAAATGCCTATTTCTATATTCAAGTTTTACTCATTTGCTTTTAGCATGTTTTCCTGTGCATGCTCAGTTGCGGCGGAGTTGTTAATTATTAGTATTAATTATACATAAATGTATTTTTTAGGCAAGAAGAATGTCTCTAGGTATGAAGAATGCAATGAGAACCTCTGGATTACTAGGAGGACAGACAAAACAGGTAACACAGCACATTTTGTTTATTGTCACAACTGTGCATTTTAGCACTGAGGAAAAAAAAACTGCTTATTATCTATAAAATTTACATAAAAAAGGGAAAATCTCAGTGCTTGATGCATACCCTCTAGTTATTAACAAATGATTCATCTTTGTAGGATGGTATCTGTAAACTAAGTTTATCGGAAAATGAATCGGTTTTAGCAGCTTTACATTGGTCAGGTGCTCTGTCACTATGGCAACTACCATCTCTTAGACGAAAAATATATTGGCCAGTAGAGGAGCAGGTAAGAATGTTTTAATATTGTAGTTATTCCTTGACCCTCAAAACATATACTTTGCAACCATCATCATACTGATGTAGAAGCTGATATATGAGCAAAACTGTATTTTATGCCGGCCATTTTAAAAATCCAAAATGGCAGCTTTCCCAAGGCCAGATGAGCTGGAACTTTTTTTTGGTGGATACTGTATAGACCCCATATAACACAAATCTTTTGAGAAACACTTGTTTCCAGATTGGCCCTTTTTAGACTTATAATAGGGATACTATCAACAAAATTGATAATTATGGGACATAACTATGTATTAATAGATATGTAGTTTAGTCTTGTCAATTTTTAACTAAAATATCTTGATTTTTAACCTAGCTAATAAGTATTTTGTTATGCAAATTTTTAGACCACTTACAACATGTGGTTAACTCATCTCAGTCCCCAATTCCATACAACAACAAACGAAAACAATCTATTTGTTTTAAATATTTATAATGTTTAATCTGAGACGGTGTGGCCACACACGCCAATTGCCACATACCTTGTGAAATACCAACCTGTGTCGTACAACTACGATGAGATAGAATTTCTCATCTAAACACGTAACAAAGTGAATTATAAAAACCTAAAGTTGGATCTCCATATGTTGTCCATTACTTAAAGTTTCAGAAATAAAAAAAATTAATAAATAAATTATTATTTAAATTTGAGATTTGATAATATTTTTAAATTAAATTGTGTTTAAACATTTTTTTTTAGACTGAAAGCATCTCTAGAAGGGAGAGTACTTTTAGTAAAGGTAAGAACATGTTTAGGTTCAGTATTTAAAAATGTTTTGATAAAATTGCTAGCTCTTGACAAATAAATTGTTACCCAAATTAAAACTTTTTACAACCTAATTCTGTTTCCTTAAAGCAAGTAAATATATTATACAGGTATTGCCTGCTTAGTGGTAAAAGTTAAGATTTGACATCCTTGAGGGAATGATGTTTTGCTCAAGGGAATATATATTTCCCGAAGCGCAAGCTGAGGAAAATATATATTCTTGAGAGTATTCATCAACGTACTCAAAGAAGAAGAGGGCGCTTCATGGTGGTTGGACGTGTTTCTGAAGTTGTAAAAGTTTTGAATCTTGTTTGCTGGTTTTGTATAGTTTTTTCACGATTTTTACTTACATAAAGTCTCCATCACTCTTCTTATTGCTACAAATGTAGCTTAAGCCCTTGTTTTATTCGATTTATCTTTCGATTGGAGAGATTTTTTGAGATTGTCTTGCTAGGCCTGGGTTTGTGGTTGGACGAATTTCTGTAATCGGAAAGTCTTTGAATCTTGTTTGCTTGCTTTGTATAGATTTGGTGTCTCTTAAATAATATAAAACTCCCTTTACTCTTCTTTTGATTCAATTTTACTTGCCTTAGCTGTAGATTATTCCAGGCTTCTGCCTGGGCACCATACGCTAAGAAATAGGCTAGGCCTAGGCCCCCTAGTTTGTTGTGCGCTCTTTACGGTGTGGGACGTGTTTCTGAAGTTGGAAATTTCTTTATTTTTACTGGCGGAGTTGGTAAAGTTTTTTACGATCTTTTACTTTCATATCATTCCTAATATTATTGATTCAAATTTTGACTTGAACTCTTAGTGTTTCTTGGACTGGTGAGATTTTTCTTTTTTATTGGATTGTCTTTGCTAGGCCTCTGCCTAGGCTCCATTCGATAAGAAATAAGCTAGGCCTAGGCCCCCTAGTTTATTGTGCGCTCTTTACGGTAGTGGGACGTGTTTCTGAAGTCGGAAATTTCTTTATTATTACTGGCTGGGTTTGTAAAGTTTTTTTACGATCTTTTTTATTGTGCTTCAAATTTTGGCTTGAGCTCTTAGTGTATTCTAAGGACTGGTGAGATTTTTTCTGATTATCCTTGCTAGGCCTAGGGTTGTGTAAGCAGTTAGGACATGGCTTCCAAAAGCAAAGACCAAGGTGCCAGGCCTAAGCCTAGATCACGTAATGCAGGAGGCACAATTGATAAAACGGTAGTAGATATCGAGGGTGAAGACGAATGTGGTTCATGTGGTGGCCATTTCATGACTGGTGGCAAATCGGTTTTATGCGGTCTTTGTAAGCTATGGTTCCACATAGACTGTCAGAAAATTAATGAAGCCAAATATAAGTGGCTATCCAAAGATGACTCATCCATTTTTTGGTACTGTAGGAGCTGCTCAGTTTCAGTAGGCAATTTCATGGGTCTTATTAATAATGTTAATGAGACACAAAAAACCATGATTAAAACAATTGAAGCGATTAAATCTGAGGTAGAGGTCAATAAAGAGGATATTAAAAAGTTATCCCGGACATCTAGGGTTGTTAATAATGAGGAGGTTAAGACAATAGTTGAAAATAGACTTAAGGATGAAAATGAGAGATTGAAAAGAAAATCTAATTTGATGCTATATAGAATAGAAGAGTCTAAGAGTAATGACTCAGATACAAGAAAAAATGATGACCTTAGTAAATTGACAGGTATTTTCGAGGATATTGACTTAGAGGTCGAAATGAGAACATTTTTCCGGGTGGGTAAAGGCAGTGAAGATGGGTGCCGCCCAATAAAGGTAGTTTTCAAGGAGGAATGCACCAAAAGAGATGCCTTTGAAATTGCGATACAAAAAAAGTGCGCAGTAAGTAATGATAGAACAATAAAGGAACGGGATGAGTATAATAAACTTAGGGACATATTGAGGGATAGTAGGCCGAATAAATAATAATTAATAATTTGTATTCTTCGAGCCGAATCACGGGATTTTCAGCACGCTGCGCGTACCAAGTGGCTAACGTGAGTATTGACGAATCACAAAAAGTCTTTCATCGCATCTATAGAGGGCGAATGAGAAAATGAGGGCACTATGTATGCATAGTTTAAATAGTTTAGTTGAATTATTTAATCAAGTAGGTTACGTGGCGCGGCATGTAAAAAAATCTAAACGCAAAAACTACTCCGTCAATATCAACATACTCGAGGACATACGATTTACGATCCTAATATAATAATGTATATTGTAACATAGCCAACGCTACGTTAGTTGAATAGGAGCTCCACACTCCTTTGGTTTTATAAAACAAGGATTATAATTTACGCAGAAAACATAAGTTGCAAGTCATGTTTCCATTTATTTCTACTTAATACTGAACACATTAATCCAGCAAGCCGCCTGGTAATTCAAAGTAGTCCTTCTAATACATGTTTACACAATATAGAACACAGGTAACTAAAAAACTCCTTCACGGCAAACAACAGGCTATATACTTCAAGAATACAATACAATACTAAAGTTGCATTACGTAAATACATAGAATCACTAATAGGGATTCTTACATATATAATATTAATATAATAATTTGAATTTTTTTCGCAGAATCAGCTCGACAAGGTCTTTCAGATATCAACTTTTGGTCTAAATCTGTAAGATTATGATTTTATTTTAAATACATAATTGATGAATTGTTACGAAATAAAAGAATACTATTTATATTTTGGATATCCAGATTTTTAAATGCGCCATGAGCACTCTTGAGTGGTATGTGCGCTATAAAAATCCTGTTATTATTATTGTTATTATTCTTTATATCTACTTAAAGGCATTGATTTTAGCCTGGTGTAACGGCAATGTTACAATAACTTCTGCAAATAGTATGAATAATCTGATTGGTGAGTCTCATGAGTGGATGCATCCTATGCCACAAGTCTTGCCAGCGTTTAATGAAGCCTTTATTGCACTTGAGGTATAATTCTAGTTTTTCTGCAGATATTCATTTTAATGATCTGTTTCCAAAAACAGACGTCCCTTGTACTAGTTGATGTGTTCAGTTTCGTGTACAAAATATATAATAAAGAGATTTCAACCATAATGACAGCAGTCTGTTATTGGCTGTTCACTGTTTTTTTTATTATCTTATCAAAAGTTACAGTTACAATAGAAGCAATTTTCTATTTCAACCACAAGTTATTGATACTGTTCTTAATATTCTTCATTGTAAAGTTGTTTAATTTTAATGATGTTTAAAATATGGAATCACAGTGTGAAGCAGTGTCTGGTACCAAGAGACCACGAGATGACAGCCTATCTGGTAGGATGGAGTTTGTAGCTGAAGAAGATGAAGCTGAAGATGATGAAGATGAGAATGTTAGTTACATCCAACGGGGTCTCAACCTGTCTAAAAGAGTAAGATGAAATGTTTAGTAATAATGTTTATATAACCAGGGAGTTGTTAACCTGATAACAATCACAAACACATTTCATAATTTTTTTTTAATGTATTCTTCCTACAAGAGGAATACAATTTTTTAACATTTAAAAATGTGTCATTGTTTAACGTCTGAACATTAATTCTATGCTTAATCAAAATAATTAAACTTATTCTTTATAAAATAAGGATAAAATAAATTGATTTTATATAATTATTTTTGTATTTCTTTAATTTAGATGATGTATTTTGTAACTGAAAGTGAAAGATTTCAGCCACCAAGAAAAAAACCAAAGTAAGAAAGCATTTTGAACCTAATCTACTGCCGTGACATCAAAGAAGTTTAACGTCAGATTCTAAAACAAGTGTAAAAAAAAAACATTTGTCAATTTATTTTATTTACAGGTTAGTTACTAGAACCTATCGCCTTCTGCAACTTAAGAAAACAACTCCGGCTGAGTATTTTGCTAGAAAGGTTTGTTTTGTAATTATCATTACTATCTTCATAAATCTCACACTCTGCTCTGTGATCACCAACATTGTTTTCAACACAGTAACAATCCTCATTAATGTAGTTTATCAATGATGTTGATACATTTGTACAAATTTCACTCTTCCCTGGGTGTAATTAAGTAAAACTTCAATGACACAATCAGTCAATATGGTTGGCCGCTGCCAAGACTAAACACTGTTTTAATATGGCGATCTGTAGATGGCCATGGCAGTTCACAACAGAGGATGTTCCATAGTTGATATGTGACATAACAACTTGCGAAACATGGCTGCTGAGATGTATTTTTTGCCTTTTTTCAGTGTTTTTTTTCACGTACCATTCTGTTGTTTCGAAGGAGGTAGCGTTAATATATAGATACTGTGTATAAGGTGTAAAATTGATGTTTTTTTAATAGATTGAGAATGAAGAATATGGTGAAGCCTTGATCCTAGGCCGACGATATAACCTAGACACAGACAAGGTTTACCAACATCAGTGGAGGAACAATAGGGTCTCAAAGGCTTCTATCTATGATTACTTAGTAAGCAGTTTTTCGTTTATATTAAAATATGTACTCTTTTTGTCTGTAAAACAAATAAATTTAAAGACTGATTTAAGACCCTATACGTAGTCTGGGTGGATACTTGCTTGATGTTTATGGGTCGTTAACAAGCTAAATACCTTATATGACCCTTCCTTTCCTTTCTTCTTTTTCAATTACTGTATAGCACACTTGCAGAACACCACTTATTACATCCAACCATTTACATTATTACAAAGTCCCATTTAACATTACTCGTCTTCTACCCTTTAAAAAATCCCAGATCCAATTATAGACATTTCCGGAAATATTTTAAGCTTCAACCTTCCTTATTAACAGTCTCATGTGAGGTACAGAATCGAAGGCCTTTTAAAGGTCCTAATATACCACATCAATATCACGCTAAAAGTTTAGACCAATGTTCTGTTGTTTTGATCTCCCAGACCTAAAACCATGTTGATGTTCGGATAATAAATTATTGTTGACAAAATGCTTGATTAAAGAATATCTTAATGTTGCATTCCATAACTACAGCAAACAGCTGTCAAGCTAACAGGCCGATAATCATTTACATCCACCCTGCTTCTTTTTTAAAATGAGAACCCCTCCTTGAGATTCTTCCCATAAAACAAATGAAGGGCAATAACACTATTTAGAGGAATCCCTACTAAGTTTATACTGAATTTCATGTGTAACTTATTTCAATTGTTAAATTCTAGAATAAGGTTCAAAAGCAATCATGGGTTCTGAAGGAGTGCATTACCAGAGTTCCTGACAATTTGGAAGCAGCAGAAGAGCTCTTGCACTATGGTTTAAGTCGCACTAACATCAAGACTTTGATAGACATGGATACCAAAGAATATCAAAGGTTTTGCTATCGATTATTTTATTTATTTATTATTCTTTCTTGGAATACCATATTTAAATCTTAAGTAAAAACAAAAAGTTGATACATCACCTTCAAATCATATTATAATTTAATATCCTATGTGACTTGTTATGACCCCATGAAGTTTAGCCACAAAAAGGTGATGAAGTATAGTATTGCTTGAATCTTACATGAAGCATTGTATTTGGTTGTTGACTGTCAGTACTATAAACTGAGTTAAGACTGAAAACATTTATTTATCTTTTACTTGACATACTGCAGTTTTCAAGAAGTTGATGAAAATAATGATGATTTGGATAACAGTAGTGACTCCATGGAAGAAAGAATTAAGAAAAAAGAAGAAGGTTTACTTGAAAAGATAAATTTTTCCAAGTAAGTATGATAACTACAGCCCAACTTCCATCCTGTTTGTTTGTTTTTACCTACTGTAGCCCAACTTCCATCCTGTTTGTTTGTTTTTACCTGCTGTAGCCCAACTTCCATCCTGTTTGTTTATTTTTTCCTGCTGTAACCCAACTTCCATCCTGTTTGTTTGTTTTTACCTACTGTAGCCCAACTTCCATTCTGTTTGTTTATTTTTTCCTGCTGTAACCCAACTTCCATCCATTCTGTTTGTTTGTTTTTACCTACTGTAGCCCAACTTCCATCCTGTTTGTTTGTTTTTACCTGCTGTAACCCAACTTCCATCCTGTTTGTTTATTTTTTCCTGCTGTAGCCCTACTTCCATCCTGTTTGTTTATTTTTTCCTGCTGTAGCCCTACTTCCATCCTGTTTGTTTATTTTTTCCTGCTGTAACCCAACTTCCATCCTGTTTGTTTGTTTTTACCTACTGTAGCCCAACTTCCATTCTGTTTGTTTATTTTTTCCTGCTGTAACCCAACTTCCATCCATTCTGTTTGTTTGTTTTTACCTACTGTAGCCCAACTTCCATCCTGTTTGTTTGTTTTTACCTGCTGTAGCCCTACTTCCATCCTGTTTGTTTATTTTTACCTACTGTACCCCAACTTCCATTCTGTTTGTTTATTTTTTCTTGCTGTAACCCACCTTCCATCCATTCTGTTTGTTTGTTTTTACCTACTGTAGCCCAACTTCCATCCTGTTTGTTTGTTTTTACCTGCTGTAGCCCTACTTCCATCCTGTTTGTTTATTTTTACCTACTGTAGCCCAACTTCCATTCTGTTTGTTTATTTTTTCCTGCTGTAACCCAACTTCCATCCATTCTGTTTGTTTGTTTTTACCTACTGTAGCCCAACTTCCATCCTGTTTGTTTGTTTTTTCCTGCTGTAGCCCTACTTCCATCCTGTTTGTTTGTTTTTACCTGCTGTAACCCAACTTTCATCCATTCTGTTTGTTTGTTTTTACCTACTGTAGCCCAACTTCCAACCTGTTTGTGGTATTCTGAAATAGATAAGAAAAATATAGAGACCACGAAACGTATAATTGGAACAGATCTAACGCCATGTTCACTGATTTACGTGTATTTTAAGAAAAGTTAATAATATAATGAATGACCCCATCCATCCCTTACATTACTTATACAATTTTAATATTTTAATAGATCTGGCATTAGACTACAGCCCCAAAAGTCAATCTATGTAGAACTAGGAAGTCCTTTGTTGCAAATAGCATTCATATGTATAATTTAATTGTTTTTACAGTATTTTAACATTGGCCTATAGCGTTCATTTTTAATTGTTTTTACAGAATTTTATCATTGGTCTATAGCATTTGTAGAATTTGATGTATTTTTCTTGTAGTTCAATTGTCTTAATTATGCCAAGCAAAATAAATTATGATTCCTATTTTGAAGTAAAGTGATTTCATACAGATTGAAATAATAATGTTTTTACTGTTATAGGTTAACTTTTGAACAACAAGATATTTGTCGTTGTCGCATCAAACTGCTAATGTATGTAGACCGCCTTAAAACGTATGAGGTAATAGATCAGCTTCTTTTTTTTGCACATATTAGTTTCATAGTCAAAAGTAGGGCAAAAAAATGGGTGTGTTCATTAATTATTTTCTAAGCATGCATCATCTGGCATTTAAAATGCTGTATCTGCTCCTACTTCTAAATTAATTATAATTGTTTCTATCAAAAGGCTATCCTCGGAGGTGGTGAAACAGCTCTCGGAAAATATGATAAGGATTTTTTTGCTGAGTTTCGAACGAAAAATATTGTACAAGCAGCATTGGACTATGCGCAAGTATGTTATCTAAGAATTTTTTTGTTAATGTTGATTGATATAATACAAAACACCATACAAAATGCCTGTGTTGATGTCCCAGTGTGTGTAAACTCTGGAGGCAATGTGAAAGGGGTATAAAGTATGGCTATAATAAGTGGTTATCACAGTTGTGATGGCGATTGCTGTCCTACTAATATTGTGTTACCTTTCTGGTTGTTGTGCGATTCTGAGAAAGAGGGTAGTACAAGTTAGTAATATTTTCAGTAATTTTAATGGTGATTGAAGTATATATTGTCAGGGTTTTTAATGATTTTTTTTCTTTCGTTTCGTTTTAAATTATGATGGTGGCCTTTAGGTAACATTTTATTATGCAATTTTTAAAATTTAATTGGTCATTTTTGTTTGCCAATAATGTTTCTTTTTCTTGCAATTGTGCCTTTTCAGAATTCTGACTGTGAAGCATTGCATGTCCTCTTCACCTATCATGGCAGTGATCTTCTGCCTCATCGTTTACTTATTCTTGGTAGCATACCAGAGACTACACCTCCACATGACTATAAAAGTCTCTTTCCAGTTATATGGTATACACTCTTAATTATTTTGTTCTTGTTTAAAATGTGTGCCTGTGCCAAGGATATGGTGCAATGCATTTTATAAAGTCAGAAATTGAACAATGATCTTTTCTGAGTCAAATGGCTTGCCCTACTACTACATAGCAAAGTAATTCTCATGTTGAACTTGAATCAAATAATCCAACTCAAAGCACTAAGAATTCAGGACAAATACATCAGACTATGGCAACAAATCTGACTTACTTTCTCTCTGACACAAAGCTACTCTGTAGTAGTTAAAATAATGATGCTCTTTATGTAGGTTTGAAGCATAATATAATATTAAAGTCCACTTCCTGAAATCATAGATACATTTTTTTTTTTATCTCTATAAAGTGGCGAGAACAGAGCAGTAGAATGGCAGGAGTACAGTCATCGTGAAGAAGACTGGTCCGAGTCAAGTAGATGTCAGTCAATACTTAATCCCAGCCCAATAGATTATGGTGCATTTCTTTATGAAGAAAATGCTGAAATGAAGAGGTTCAGATGTATTAGACCATCACATGATCTCCTGAGAGATTGGTATCTGATGAGGTCACGAGAGATGGAAGAATTGTCTAGCCAGGTAGGATAGTGCTCATAATCTTGGTTATAGCCTAGAAGAGGTTGAGCAATTTTGGCCTGTTGCCCAACCTGATAATGGGAGTAGAATGGATTCAGTTTGTAATAAAACTGTACAGACTCTATATCTAATTAGAGGGTTATGAGATATGTTCCTGAATGATAGTAAAATCATAATGGCGTTACTCAACTAGCATTCATGTTTCCAACTCATAGGAAGTACTGATGAAAAAAATCAGAATGTAGAATTGAAAAGGTTTTTTTATTTGATTCTAGGTGGATAATGCTCTTGATCTTCTAAACATTGCGATAAGTGGTCAAATTAAGGTAAACATGTATAAGATTTTTAAATGTTATTTAATTTTTGTTTTTGTATTAAGTATTTATTATTGTGATTTATTATAGGCACCCTACGAGTATACAACATGGTTGTTGAATATGTATTAAATTTTGAGTATATATGGATGTTTTAATTAGTTTTACCATTTATGTCAACTACAGTAAACAACAATATAATGATTAAAAGTAGCAAGCATTTTGTTCATGTTATTTCAGGGATTAGAACGAGTGTATGATGACCTGCAGACTTTATCGATGTTGGTATATGAATGCCAGACAAACACTGCACTGTCATTGTCTTATCTACAAAACATGTCAGATTTAGACAAAATAAAACTTTTCATGTCAAAGGTTAGGATTTTTTCTCTAAACTATGTATGCTGGTTGAATAAGTGACACCACATTTCTAAACTACAAAATAAATTTTAAACTTGAATATATTGATAATATTGAAATTTCATGTTATTTCATGTAATATATTTATTTTCCAGTCAACTAATGATATGTTTGTCAAAAATTACCGCAAGTGGATTCTAAGTTTTGTAGACCAATGTGAAAAGCGTCAAAAAGGAAGACGAAATCAACTAACAAAAGAGTACCTGATCGACATTGCCAAAGTTAGTTTTTGCCAAATCACTTAAATCAACTAACAAAAGAGTATCTGATAGACATTGCCAAAGTTAGTTTTTGCCAAATCACTTAAATCAACTAACAAAAGAGTACCTGATAGACATAATTGCCAAAGTTAGTTTTTGCCAAATCACTTAAATCAACTAACAAAAGAGTACCTGATAGACATAATTGCCAGAGTTAGCTTTTGCCAAATCACTTAAATCATCTAACAAATGAGTACCTGATAAACATGGCCAAAGTTAGTTTTGCCAAATCACTTAAATTTTACACAGGACAGACCAATAATTTAAGGGTTTTTAGATTTTATCACCTATTATAATTATTAAAGAAACTGAGAAAGCAACAGCTTTTCTTATTAACACAATGCTATGTTTATTCTGCTTAAGTTTACGAACTTCTAATAAATAAAACTTGTTTGTTTCTAGGAGGATCTAACATTATGCAAATTGATTTTTGAAAATTCAAAACCTGGGGTATGTAGAATAGTTTTTGTTTAGTTAAAATGCAAGTATTCTGGAAACATAAGATTTTACTATATTATTATTGTTGTGGAAGTCAGAAAGTGATAATATATATTTTTTTTAATTATTTCTAGGTTTCCAATCCAATTATCAGTGATTCAGCATTTTTGATAGAAGCAATTTTATGTACACTTTATGCTTGTGAAAGAACTGACCAGCTGAATATTGCCATACAGATTGCTCACTGTATACCCACCAAGCTAAAGTAAGCATGTTCAAGCCTAACTAAGGAGACATTTTAGAATGTGTCCTGCCAATTGCGAGTATACCCTTTCAATGTTGCAGATGAGCCAAGAGCAATACCTGCTTAATTTGAACCTATTTAATTCACATTCTATATCACTTCTAACTGCAGAAAAACAATATTCATTCATTCAAACTTTAATGCTATCTTTCCCTTTTTATCCATTATTATATCCATATAGCCGAACCAATTCACTTCAAATAACAAATAACATACTAATTGTATACACAAGCACAACACACAATGCTTGGATTGGCACTTACACAACTAGTCCACTGTGTATTGTGTAAAAATATTTAAAACATTTATATAGCAACCATTATCATTTTTGGGTGTAGTAGTAGTCCATTTAGCTTGATAGAACAATCTTTAAAATTGAATGGTGTCCTTAATTTACAAATCCTAAAAATAAAAGATTTTATTATACTTTCATTAGAAGAAGTAAGGGAAGTGACATTGATAAACTTGATAAGCACCTGGAGGCTCAAGAACTCCTCCAAAGACATGAAATTGAGAAGCCGCTACAATTTCTAAAGGAAACTGAAAAGAACGAAGAAGAAGCTAAGCTACTTATGATAAGGATGACAAGACTAGCTGCTAAAAGGTAGGTTACTATCATTAGGTAGAAACGTATATCACTATGACTAAACACCAAAAATTAGTTTGAATTTTTGGTGCACTATATATTGTATCATACATTATTGTAGTTTATTATGAATTGTTATGTATTACTCCCTCATTTACTTTCTAAGTTTAGTACTTTTTTACCATTAAATAGGAGAATTTTACCAGATCAAAAAGAGTGGCATCAGTTGTTGGAAGATCTTCTAAATCTGCAGAGAAATGTTTACAATTGTATAAAACAAGAGACATGCTATGAGGTAAAAAAAATAAACCAAATATTAACTAATGATTTTAAAATCAATTAATGTATGTGTGACATTTTTTTTGCATGATAATAATAATAATAAAACTTATAAATGCTGTTTATTGATGTCTCGCGTTAAAAGACAAGCAATTGAAAAAGGTGAGATATTAGTGTGACATGAATTGCTTTTAGAGATTTACACTGACGAATGGAAGCTAGTTCCAAACCAATGGCGCTTACTGTTTTAAGGTGTGTTTTTGGAATGGATAAAACAAAATGGTCCATTTCAGAGTGAAACCCCTTTTTGTTTTGAGACATGAAATGAGATTAAATCCTGCAGATAAATTGGCGCAGATCCAGAAACAAGAATGGATATTTTGTAGATTATACGCTGTTCAATTTTAAGCCAGTGAAGTTGTTTAAATAAATTAGACACATGATCAAACTTAGTTAAAATCTGACTTGGCTGCCCTATTTTGAAGACGTCAAGAAGTGAGGAATTGCAATAGTCGAGTCGTGCCAAGACAAGATAATGATATACCTACAAGTTTCGAAGGTCTGACCATCAAATGTAATACCAAGGTTCTTAATTGAGTGATGGATTGTGATGTTGCCAATATGAAAGCAAACATCGGCAATCCGTTTTGTATAACAATTTGTTCCTGATTTATTATAAAATTGTTCAATTACTACACTGCATCAAACTATGCTTCTAATTCGTAACCTTTATGATGATCCATTTTCCTTAGCAAAATTATTTTAATAATTCTTATATCTTCACTAGATTTATGTGCAGGGTCTACTTGGTTCTAATCATCTACCAGTTATTAGGCTAGCAGGTGAAGTTATTAGTATAACCAGAGAAGGTCCTGAGAGCAGAGGCAGGATTGGTTATGAGCGCTCATCCAAATTGATTGTGGAAGCTGCCAGAGAGTACTTCAACTCATCTGCTAATCTGATGGACCCATCAATGGATTTGGCAAGGTAAAGAAACTTTTTAGCACACTTACCTTTAACTTTAAAAACCCTTTTCACATTATTTTATAATTTGTAACTAGGGGATCCTTGAAGAAAAACCACTCTCACAATGGTTTCTGAGGCTTTTGTAGTGGTACTGTTTCGGCCATAAGAATTAGAATATGAATCTACTGCCACTTCCAGGACTTGAACCAAGAACACTGGGTTTGGCAAGTAAGAATTGGGAAGCTCTAATAATGAGCAAGTAATACATTTCAGTAAAAATATGCAATAAATCTTGAATACAAAATAGGTAGAAGGTAAAAGCTTTGGTTTAGATTGTATCATTCAAGTAGAATGAAAATTGAATGAATCAGTAATTTGTTGTTATTAGGTCTTGTCTACAGTTAATAAAGGATATACCAGACATCATTCAACAAGAACTAGACCTTGTAGCAGCACTAGCTTTACTTGATGATTTCAAAGTACCAATACTTCCATTGCAAGGTATGTACAGGCATGGTAACAAAGAAGTCCCAATAATTGGATTTTTATTGTTAATGTAAAGTTGGGCCCATTCCAATCCAGTATTTCGCAAGAGAGACACTGTTTTGCACTTGATAAAGTAAAGTTCTTTTATTCTGGTTAAAATAAATGCACCGATTAACATCACAAGTGGGCCCTTTAATTTTTAATTTATACGGTAATGACATTTCTACCATCTTTAAATCATCACATTTAGTCCGGTGGCAGGAGGGAGGAATCACCAACCGAAAGGAAATTGCCATCCAGCTTTTCTAGACCAGAATTTTCAGATCAGGATAGCAAGCATTTTTAAGATATAATGGGTCAGATTTCAAAATTGACCAATTAAAACAATGTATTATATACAGTACCATCCAGAAAACATGTACCATACCCACACATGGACGAAATTTGGACAAAATGTGGTTAATTAGGTAACAATATGACACTCAACCATTACGACAAGTTTTTTTCTGATGAACTGTCAATGGCCTTTTATTTAAAAAAAAATCATATAAAACTTATTTTGGTTGCTTTTCAGTGCGTCTTTGTGAAAACCATTTGGACCTGGTAGCTGAGGCTTTACGGTCATCACCTAATGCTTACAAGGATTTAAGAAAGGTATTATCTAATATCATTTAATCTAAAAAATTAGATCAATTTGACACCACTCTATGTACCTGAATGTAGTGGTAACTGTGGTTCAGTCTGGAAGTGTGTTCTCCAGGCAGAATAATTGGAGGCAACTTAACATCAAATATTTACGATAAAAGAAAAAGTGGACTCCACAGAGAATATTGAAAAACCAATTTGAAATTGACAAAATAATAATTAAATTGACAAACATTAAATAAACAAAATACAGTAAAGTGTAACATGAAATTTAACTATTTGTTTGTCCTTTACTCATTTTTCCAATTTTAAGTAAGCAGTTCTTAAAAGAGTTTGACAGTTGATAATGTACATATTCTTGTGTCTTGTCTTGAAGTGTTTCAAAGGCCTGCTGTGATGCATTATATTAAGGTTAAAAAAGAACAGGATTATCATCAATGTAATAATTTGTCATTTATAATACTCGTCAAATTAATTTTGTAGAATGTCTGCCTGCAAAAATAGTATTGTAAAACATTTAAGATAATAAGACATGCCAATATCACTGTGCTGCGCATTTAATTCTTTGGGATACTGGGAAGCTAAAAGCTGAGAGAGCGTATTCACCGCGCATCCGCGTATTTTAAAACGGTCCTTGTATACAAATTGTAAGAATTTCCATTTATCATTCTCTCTGAAGCTTTTTGTTAAAAGTTAGATGTCAGTTGGTACTTTGACAAAGGAGGTATGGGAATATGATGGTCTTGGAATCAGAGGGGCTAAAATTGGAGGACGAACTGTATATGAATCTGGTGTAATATTAAATGAACAGTCAAAAGTAACAATAAATAACTACTATTTTTAATTTTGTAACTTGGCATATACAAATTTATTTAATGTTTAAATCAAATTTATTTAATTTTAGTTAACAAAATTAGCAAAGTATCTTCGAGTTTGTGGCACAAATGAAATGGCGCGGAAAGGACAGGTGTTCAGTCTGATTGCCAAAACGTCTATGAAGGTATGTTAAAATTATAACAAAATGTATGTATATATTAATATATGTATATGTCAATATATGTATGTCAATATATGTATATGTCAATATATGTATATGTCAATTATTATAAAGTTTAAATGATTATTCATACACATGCATTATTCTATTTAAATTCCATGTTTATTTCGAATAAATGCCCCCATTGAATAAACACCTCCCTCGAATGAAAATCCCCTGATAGAACATCATTTTGAATAAACGCCCTGTCACATGCATATATTTCTCTCTGTGTAGTAGAGTTTATTTCGTGAGATCCTTACCTGTATAGACTCTACATATGCCATTATTCCCAATATGGACAATCCTCGAAAGGAAAATGGAATAGTCCAGGCGCTGTAGCGGGCCGTACAAACGTCTCTCACGCATGACATCGTCCTCATATTCCTTTCGCTTTCCATGGAAAGCGGACGTGTGACCTTGAACCTTGAAGGAAAACTAATTAAAAGAACAATAACAAAGGACAGCCTGGCTAGCAAGCATACTGTACCTTTGTGGACTTATTGTGTTTAGCAGCATTCTTGTGAAGGAAGCTTCTACCAACAGTATCCTTATTGTAGCCATATCTGCTCGTAAAGCCGCAGCCTGTTCCGTGTGTCCCCGCCCGTCCACGAAGCTAGACCGCCATTTGGCGTTCCCGCGCTGCCGCAAATGCAGCCAATCTGCGACCTGCGAGGTAAGCATACGCTGGCCTGCGGCGAAGTTCATTACCGCCCTGTCACATGCATATATTTCTATTTGTGTAGTAGAATTCATTGATTGATATGATCTACAATTTACCAAGCAATTTTTACTGTATTTTATCACTTATTGATATTAATTGTGTTGTATTTTTTTTTATCTAGGGGTATTTATTTGATATAAAACCCTCCTGAACAATAAATTCCCCGGAGAATTTATTCAAATAAATATGGTACTGTAATCCTAATAAAGGAATTGACAAAACCTATTATTTTCTTAGGTGAAAGATTATAAATTAGCATACCAGGTGTGCAGTGAATTAGTAGCAGATAACTATAGTGATATATGGCCTGTTTGTAGGCAACTGGGAGAGGCTTCAGACTTCAAAGAACTGGATGCAAGGTCAGTGGATAACATACAAAAAGAAGTTTGACAACTTGAATCATTGTACTAATATTAGTTATATTAAGTAAGCCAAGACCAGTCCTCTACAATGTATAAAGATGTTCCATCATGAACAAGAACCATATATATTCGATCTGCCTTAGTCACCTGTCACCAAGCCATCAATATTTTATAACAACTTTCTTGAATGTTAATCTGTTAATTACTCATTCAGACTAACAATCAAAATGTTCCATTATTAAAACAGATCTGATCTGTTGGCATTTGCTGTGACTCATTGTGATCCTGACAACCTGTTAGATATTCTGCTATCAAAAACACAACTTGAAACACAGGTGAGCATTAAACATTTAGTCTGAAGTGCAATACATGGGTGGAACCAACAAAAGAATGCTTTATAATTCTATTACATTGTAAAATAGATGGTGTGAACCAATTTGTTATGTTTGTAGATTTTGTATGAACGCCTAGGAGATCTTGCAGAGAAGCAAGAAAGTGGAAATGAAGAGGTTGACATGGAAACATCAGTATGTTCACTTTTAGTCTTATTTGTTATCACTATATTCTTCTCAGATATATAGCCAGAACACATGACAACTTTTACATGTACAATAAATAAATTCAAACAAAGAAATGTGCAAAACACATTTTTAAACAAATAACTGAGAATTTTAATAATTTTTATTCATAAAATAATATTAATCAAGAAAAAAAATATCATTTTTAGAATGCTGTTTGTAACAATGGAACATACAATAACATATAATAATACCCAAATTCTCTATATCAGTACAGTAATACTAAGTATCAGAAGTTACCATTTCGTGATCATTACCTATATCTGTACTATTCTGTGCTATTTACTTTATGATACCGATTTTTATTCTTTAAGATCGTGCCCCCTGCAAGATTAGCCAAGTCCCTTCTTTCAAGCGTTAGCCACATGTCCTGGGGCAATGTCAAAGGTTGGATGCGGCCACTTATGCATCAAAAGAGTAGCATATCTAGTGGTACAGATCTTGATGGTAATCAGACCATGATAAAACAAGGATGTCATCCATTCTATGAGGATGTTATCAAAGATGCTTTACTAGACAAGGTTAGAAGAGTATAATTCAGTTATGCACAAAGAAGTAGTGATATATACAATTTCATAAATAATAGATGATTAACTGCTTTCTTAAGATAACTAACATACATTTTAAAATGGTTTGTATTTATTTTTAGACATCCATGCAGTATGATCGGTTTGTGACATCATCAAGTGATGCTTTCCCAAAGCTCTTGCAGCAGTCAATGCTGCGGGCAAGTTTGATGTCTGATGGCCAGACACCAACTCTTCCTGACAGTCAAGGTTGGTAACAAATGCCTTATTTTTTATTAAGGTAATAGTGGCACAGTAGTGTGCTGTTTTCTTTCCAATTTAAGCTTTGTTGTAAAGCATTATGTACTCACTTACTAGTAAGGGAAATTTCCATACAATTGTACTATTAAAAAACAATCTTGACAAAGGTGGTTTATTGTGTTCAATTTCAGTGCTGCTTCAGCTTTGTTCAGAGTGGCTACCATTAGATGCAACTCTTGCTCTGAGTTATTTACTGTCTCTTCCAAAGGTATCTTGATTCTATTTTCTTAATATTTATATTAACCATAATCGCTTGTTTAATTACAAATTCTAGGTTAACCATTGTAATTTTTTTTTTGAAAATTAAATAGTGCGGTTAAAGAATGATACAAATTAAAAAAACAAAACTAAACAAACTAAATATTTATATAGTACATTTCAACAGAATTCACCACCCTTTTTTTTCTATTAACTTTACACACAGTTGATTAAATTCTGAATGTTAAAGATGTATTGTCCCTTTGACTAATTCCAAAAAAATAAAAAATAACAGATTTCGAAAAAAGGTGGGTCATTTTGAAGTATCATAATAGTTATTAACTTTCACCAAAAATTTTTCGAAAAAAAAATAATTTAACTGAAATACAGACGTTTTTTTGTTTAAAAAAATAACTCTGACTTCCAGTCAAAGTTTTCGATCAAAACATACCCCATAATGAAACGCGCTTGTTTGGCTACTCTGTATGCGTAATCATAAAACTTTCTTGCAATCTGTGTGAGAACACCTTCTCAACCATGACGAGTTGTAAACAATGCTAATTAGCATCATACATAATGCATACTCGTGATTTGAAATCTTTGTTTACTTTCGTTCGCGACAATTTTCCAGACGAAATGTAATCAAACTAATTTACCTGTTAATTACGTAAACTTGTTGCTTTTGGCTTGAATTTTCGACTTAAAGTGAATAACTTTAATATTACTTTGATATGGCCAATTTAAATTTAGAATATTTTGACCTTCATTTTTTTGTGTTTCAAGGGACAATACATCTTTAAAGTTCTTAATAGTAAATTGTTGTTATTAATAATTGTTACTATATATTATAATTATACATATTTCATTTTTATTTTCACTTTACTAATAACTAATATATTATTATTTACATTTTTACAGGCCACTGATGCTGAACAATGTCTCTGTGACCTTCCACATTCTGTCCTCTCTCTCCAACTGGCAGCTTACTACTATGCCCTCCACATTTATAGCTTCCAACATCCCTGGCAAGAGGCCAGCCTTGATCAGGTTTTCTCCAAAGCCCCATCGGATCTCATTCTGGAAGTTAGTGAAGGCAACCGCTCTCAAGGTGAAGGAGTTGACAAACTATATGAGCAACTAGACTGGTTCTTAAAGCTTTTAGCAGATGTTGTTCAGGCAGAGATGCTTAGAGGTCTTGGAAAAGGTTAATACATATTGAAAACTTTAAAATGTTTAAATGCAGTATAGTGTTGTTGAAGCAATCAGTATGTATATGCTCATATAACTTAATAAAGTTGTTGCTTATTCAGATGCATTCATAATATCATATATAATTTAATTCATATTTTTACAGGAGTTGATGTTGCTAGATTTAGTTCTGATGATGAATATAAACAAGAAACAATCCTAGGCCTTGTCATGTAAGTAACATCAATCTTTCAAATGGTTTTCTTTGGTTTTACTATTGAAATATCTTTTCTGCATTGCATCATAGGTTGTTATGTTTTTTTTGTAAATTTGTTCTGTTTTCAAATTCACAGGACCCTAGAGGATGAAGTGTATAATATAGCATTGTCTCTAGCTCATAGGTATAAGGTGTCAACTTGGGAGCTACATTGTACTTACATAGAATTCTTGTTTACTGAAAGTGGGTAAGTACCATAGCATGTACAGTATTCAGAGCATTAAAAATGTTGAAAAAAGTTTGAATAATGATAGTGAGTGTAAATGTTGATAATTATATATAATGTTAAACACTAACAGAGCATAATAAGGTAAAAATGAACTGTAAAGATGGCAAAATATATATAACTTATCCAAATTTTCCTTAAAATGCTGCTGGAGACTAATTGTTATATATATATATTTATGTAATCACATCACATTACAATTTTTTCAGGCTTTCAATTGACAAAGTAGAAGAAAATATCCAAACCAAGGAAATCTTAGGCCCATTACTGTCAAAACCTGAGGAGTTCTATGCCAGGCTAACAAGCTCAGTCTACCCTACAATAGATGGCCGGGACCATTCTAAACTTCTCTATTACTTTGGCCTTCTTAGCAGATGTGGGGTCAATGAAAGTGATGGAGTTAATCCTGATACTCAGTTGAAGCTACTTAAGAAACTAAGGGCCGCTGCTTCTGGTATATAAAATAATTTTGATTGTATCAATCGTAACCTAGGAAATGAGGCGTTTGTCATGATCAGAGTTTGCCTTGTAGAATATTATGCATGATTATGGCGTTCTAAATAAATAGATTCTAAAGACATCTAAAACTTGTTTGTAACACTGAATGGACATAACAAGGAATTTTACTCTAATTTTTGTAATTATTAATTACACATTTACATTCAACGGTAAATTGATTTTGATTTGATAACTTTATTGTACAACCTATGCATGCATGATATTTCAAAAGGATCTAGGAAATAGCAGAAGCTGATCAAAGGGTAGACCCTGCTGAGATCAACATTACAAATGGTACATTATTCTAAAGTTAACAATGCTTTAATAAAACAATATAACAAAAAATGTTCACACATATACTGGGATAACAGGAAGAGGATCTTTATTCCAAATAATGGCGCATGCAAATGCAATTCTAAATTTCCCAGGATTAATTCAACGAGCGGGAAAAGATAATTAATTCTTGTGTTACATTACATGTTCAATAATATCAAAATAATCACTTCACTTGTCAAATACACAAAACCTGACCAATATGACCTGTATTTCTTAATACTTATTGATTCTCACTGAGCTACAGCAGAATTATTTTTAGCAATAATCTTTGTACATTTCATAATATTATAAGTAGCTTAGTGTAGTTGAATGTTAATGTATATTATGTGTGATGTTTGTCTGTGTTCCCTCCTGTGAGTGGTGAACATTGAGTTCACTGTTGGTTCGCAAAATAAATAAATAAAATTATCCATATTTGTTTGTCTTGTAGGTTTAGATTATAAAGCACTCATCGATTGTGATACAGATCCAATGGAAGTGATTCAACCAACACTCAACTCATCCAATGTACATGTGTTTGCCAAAAATGCATCAAAAATCCCAAAACCAGTAAGTTGTTTGCATATATGTCATTTGTTGTCCAGTTATGTATTTATCTACATATCAAGCAGAAAATTTAACATTAATCATCTCTATCAAATTATTACAATTTACATTTCAGCATCATCTCTGGATAAGATGTATATATTGACTCCCAGAAGAATTAAATGAATTTACTGACATCATTTTTGTTTTTAGGGAGGAGGTTTTCTTGATCCTGAAACTGTATTTGCTGCCCTCATTTTGAAATTGTTTTGGGAGGGTGACCAAGGTGTGAAAGAGACACCACAGAGCATGGTAGAATGGCTTAAACGCTTTGAAGTCGCTAAAGAATATTTTAATCGTGTGTCAACTAAACAAGTTGTTAGTATTATTCGCAGTATTGTGTTTTCCAGGAAAAGTCTAGAAAAGGTATTGACTTAAACATATGTATTGTTATATGTTTTAGTGATGATGATGTTTATGTCATTATATTTTGTATTTAAATAATATTGTAGACATATATTATTAATCAATTATGAGGCTGATTAATATCGTATATAAATGATTTAATAACAAGCCTGGATAAACCATATTCCAATGTTATGAGCCTAAAACATCTCTAAATATATAATGCATCACATCTGATAATCTCTATTCCATTTATTTTGTCAAAGAAGTACAAATCATGAAAGAGTTTACCAAAAAGCTAAATGAATCGCTGTCAAGTGGAAAATGAAAAGAGATAAAAAAAAAATAACTAAAATAAATTAATAGTTACAATTTTAAAATGCCTTAAGCTATTATAATATAGATGCTAAGATTATAATGAAAAATATGTGATTCAGCAAGATGTTTTAATTGCTGAATGTAAACTGATAAAAACATTTAAAATGTGTTACATTCTTATCTTACAGCTTGACAGGGAATGTCGAGAGAATATTATACGACGTGGAGTGAAGTGTATTCAGCAGCAGGGGGGTAAGAGGAAGGGGCAAGTTTCAACAGGTTCAGAAGAACATCAACAATTGATGAAACAATACTTAAAACACATTAGTAGTTTGCAAGATCCTGCAATACAAGCTCTTGTTCAATCTGATAAGGTATTTTATTATATATTTGCTCATTAAAACTTCAAATATAGCTCTCTGGCGTACATTGCACCTCATGATGTGTCAAAAATATTCCTTTTTTTTTTTCTAAATGGTAAGAGTATTTTATTCATGAATCTGTTGTATTATATGACTTTTAATGATAATTGATGTGTAGTGTGATTCATCAGCTTTAAATTGTGTCTAATTCCAAAGCAATTGATGCATTTCATCAAATACTGTGCCATAAAATAAAGATATTGGTAACATTTTTTGTGAAAAAATAGGTCATTGATCTCTGACCCGAAAGTGCATCACCAGAATCACTTTAGAATCGAGTTTCAGATGTACCAAAGTATGTCACACAAAAATCATATTGAGACCAATGGTAAAATATGTGCACTAAATCGACTTATCTCTCTATTTGTATCTGCGTTTTATTGCCAATAACTGTGTAAACATTTTTTGATATAGAATAGGTAAAGTATAAACAATCAGTTTACTGTTTTACACTTCCTTTTCAATTGTATAATATAAGAACATGTTGTATATACATATTAAAGTGGAAGTTAATTGTGAGTAAGCATATTTTATACTTTTTTGGCTTACGTTAAATTAACTTCCACTTATATAATAGACAGAAGCCAGATGAATTTATATCAGCATATATATATATTATATTGTTTTGTTTTGTTTTTTATCAGGATGACGAAGTTGAATATGCATTAGAATATGATTTGTCTGCTGGTGATGTAGACCAAGTAAGACTTGATTCTGTTGCAATTATCCCAAAGCAGTGGTTACATAATCAATTCCATTAAATTAAAGCATTGTACACTTTAATTGAATAGTTTATCCAATAATCAATTGTTACAATTCAGATGAACATGAATATTGCTATGAAATCAAAATGTAATAGTACTATAGGACTATGATAGATACTTTATATAATGTCAAGTTCTACATGTTAAAACATTATTTTTTAACATTTAGAATGAACTGGTCATCAATTGCAAACTGCTTTCTACCATTTAGCATTGTTATCTTTCTTTTGATGTTCACAGCTTGCCATTCTTTTAAGGAACATGATCCTTAATAAATTAGATGCTACAATTATTAATAACATAATTAAACTAATTGATTGGCAGAAACCAACCAGAATTGTATATCAAGAATCTTTAACATATTTACTCAACTTGTTACGGTAATTTTTTTTACATTTCAACAATTCTTACACATTTAATGATGTGTTTCGTTACCATTTATTTGTTTGATATATTTCTGTAAAGTGTAGGTTGAAATTTGTGTTGATTTTTTTCTTAATTTTACTTTACTTGATTAGATACATAAGCTAATAATTTATACTTACATAATTTTGTTTAGGTTAGGTCAGAACAATTGAAATATAACGGATTACCAAATCGATACCATTCATTACATAGAAATCATTTGCCATTAAACCTCATTAATAGTAAGGTCCTCATTTTGTTTTGTAAGGGCGTGTGGCGCTGTGTGTTGGACGTTCGACTACTGATCGTTAGACCGAGGTTCGAATCCAACTCTCGCCGCATTGCTTGTATCCTTAGGCAAGATACTTTACTTACGTTTGCCTCTCTCCATCCAGGTGTATAAATGGGTACCCGGTTAGATCAGACACAACTTTGCGCTGATTACTAGCTGCATATATGGGAGTATGTTTCCATAGGTGTTTGATCAGGAAATGACTGGGGTAATAATGTTCAGCGCATTGAGAGCTTGCTTATATGCGCTATATAAGAATGAACTATTATTATTATTATTGTTAAAGTCACCATGATAGTAACTTCTATCATCTGGCTGTGATTGCTCTTTCCCAGTTTATAACAACAAATATATCTAGTACATGTTGGATGGTGGAACTGTTTATAAACTGTTTATAATATGTTTATTATTTATGTATACTCTTTTTACCAAATAGATTGTATTGATAGGAATATATGTATTTGAACTGAGAAATTTTTTTTTGTATTAGGTGCTCCCATCCAAATGAATTTACTGAAGAGAAAGAAAACTATTCTACAAAACTTAGAAATATTCTAGATGCAGTAACAACTCATGAAGAGAATGGGTAAGAGCAATTATTATGTAGCTTTAACATCCAGAAGCAGATCCAGGATTTTGAAATAGGTGGACACACACACCTTTGTAAGCCACAGAAAATAACAATTTAATTCCCAAATATTAACAACATGCAACAACACAACTAAGCCATGCTGTTTCATCTTAAACAAAAGAGTCAGCTAATCAGAGAACGTATTTTAATTATAGCCAATCACAGTCAAGAATTCAAAACTGAAAGCAAAGTGAAACTGAAACTGAATGATTCAGGCTAGCGGTTTGTTTAAAAAAGCACAATAAAGAATAACGATTTTTTAGTGAACAAATATACAATTTCCAGGGGTGAATCCAGCATGTTGAAATAGGGGGCCCAGACCATACACAAGTACATGAGCCACAGGCCGCCTAAATGGTGAGGGCTGTGGTAAATGACACACCTAGATGGTTGGAAATGGTACTCTCGCACATAAAATTCATGATAAATGGCACCTCTAATTGGCTGGAAATGAGACACCCATGTATTGCGCAGAAATCAGCGATTTTCTGACGTTAAAAACATAGTTTGTAATTGTAGTTTTGCGTCAGGGAAAAATTCGCAAGTAGTTCTCGGGTGGTCCCACCCGAGAACTACTTGCGAATTTTTTCGCAAGTATTCTCAAATGTACTTAGTATAAAGTACAAATTACGTCAGAGTAGGGCAAAACATCTAATCAAAAACACAGTTGACATAACATTTCTGCGTGTTCTGTTGGAACCGCCGATTGTTTGGTTATTGATCGTTCTTCAAACAATTGTATTTTGTTTTGCGTTCAATGTGTACCGTATAGCCTATATAGACGCACTCAACCAATTAATTAAAAAATTTAATACAATTAAATGCTGTACGCTGTTAAGTCAATAGTTATACCAAGCTGTGCGGATTTGCCAATCCCCCACCCCCATCTACCCTTTGAATCCGCCCCCAGCAATAAAAAAAAAACTGAATCCAAAATCACCATGAGCTCTTCAAAAATTAAATAAATGGATTGCTACATGCTGCATTTGCATGCATAAATACACATCAGAATACACTTATTGAAGATCAGAAATTGATCTGATGGTTACCTTTCTTTTGTTTTTTAGAAGACAGTTTATTCTTCCATCTATAGACCAGACAGCTTCAACGTTGTCATTCCGTCCCGCCTTTTTCAAAAGCTG
The DNA here is from genome assembly GCF_963402885.1 of Antedon bifida. NCBI lineage: Eukaryota > Metazoa > Echinodermata > Crinoidea > Comatulida > Antedonidae > Antedon > Antedon bifida. The sequence continues at coordinate 8,935,680 of NC_136231.1, forward strand.
CATCCATTTTTGTGTTAGGTTTTCAGGTATTGAGTATGGAGATTGTTTCAATAGTTTCTTGTTTCAAAACACGTTTGCACGAGTACAGTATGCTTTAAATTTCATTATGATTGGACGAGGTTTGGATTTTTTCTTGTCATGTAGTAATTTTTTCTACCTAGTCGGTGAACACGATCAAAGTCCATAATTTCCACGTTTTTGGTAATATGAGATGTTATGATGTCTAATGCAGTTACATGAGTGTTTTCAGGTGTATATTATGGAACGCTGTGTAGTAATAGGCAATTCAGTCTGCTCTCCCCATTCCACCCTCCGATGGTCAGAAATTGTACACTCGCACATAACTTTCATGATAAATGGCACCTTCTGCTAGTTTAGTTGACCTGAAAAATGACTCATGTATCACAAATTGATCATACTTTTTCTGTCAGTAAACACAGTGACATAACATTTTTCGCCTATGTTAGAGATGCACATATTCTGTTTAGGAACCATCGCGATGTGTCAGCAGTTTGATCGTTTTGATTTGCATACAATGCGTAGTCATTGTTTTATTTTTTTTAAAGGTAGATATAGCTACTAATATAGCTATTAATTTTAATCCGTGCCTGATAGTAGATGTTTGGTACCAATCAAGCGTCACAACTGCACTCAACTTGACCTTGGTTTTTGTAGAACATCTTGTGTGTATGTTTGACCTGTTAATTGTAGGCATTTTAACATTAATAAAAACAATAATTATCTATATTTATTGAAAATACAGTAGTGTGTAATTTTTATTTAAACAAAGATCATAATTATAGATTTTTAACATTTGTCATTTGCCATATACTTTAAATGACTGGGCTAATAATATGTACAGCTCTTTGAAGTTTCCTAACATATAGGCGCTTTATAAATCCAGGATTTGTTGTTGTTGTTGCCGCTGCCGCTCCTGCTTCTTCTATCATTGTTATTGACTGCATGTCTTAAGACAAACGCATTAAATTGATTTAATTAAACTTATACAATAATAACTCAAGCTTGTTTTATATTTAGTGGTGAACTTATAAAACTTGATGACATTCTTCCAAGGCTACGAAATTTCAGTGGAGATGTTACTTTACAGAAAACAAAGAGACTAACTGTAATTGATGCTACCGAACAGGTAAGCATTGTAAAGTTTGTTTTCTTCTTTTTTTTAAGTGTTACATTCTTTATTTTTGTAAATTACATGTTGAATTTCTTGTTTATTTCCAGTGTATCGATCTTAGCTTGGAAGACATTGAACTATTTCTTCTTTATCGAACTCAATCTATTGTCTCGGAGATATGTCATGTAAATGTAAGTTCTATACCAAAGTTGTTTTTTATTTCAAAACCATTTAATATTTGAAATCATATTTAAATGGATTTTGCTCAACAGAAAACCTTTTGAATAGAAAACATCAAACAATGCAAGCTTTTTCATTGAGAAAAATCTCAGTTGAATAAGTACTCAACAGAAAAACTATACTCAATGCGGCCAATGGGATCTAAATTTTTGTGGCAGAAAAAACATTTTGTATGAAATTAAGGGTGTTACCCTGGAAACTAGGGCAACACCCCTGGATTGTCAACTTATTCTTGCTGTTACAGGTTACTTTAGATGATGTTCATAGTCCTGAGAAGCAATGCCATTTATTCCAATCGCTCCTCAAGAAATGCAGCAACTTGAATCATCTTCAAAGTCTTGCTAATCTTTTGCATCAATGGCCACCAATTAAAGACCATCAACAACAGTAAGCAACCAATTAGATTTTTAGCTATTCACTTAAAGGACTGTTTCTAGCAAGGTTATATACATTTACAACATAAAATAATACAGACACAATTGTACAAAAAAAACAGGTCTTAATTACAAGGAATGCCAAAGGAAAGTTAAAAACTTATTTCCTATAAAAAAGATGTGAAAAATGTACATAAAAACAAAATAATTAAATAGCAAACTCTACTAGCAGTATAAAAAAATGTAGTATAATTATATTTCAATGTGTGGATTTTATAAAAGAGACTGAAATAACTAAACAAGCTTGACACAATATAATATATGTACTGTGAACTCATTTTGTCCCGAAATTAGGAAATTCTCCAAAAACAAGACTTTTTCTTTTGTCAGATCTTGAATTCTTTCTTGCCTTTCGAAATTCATTCAAAAAATTTTAAAAACACAATGACAACATCATCATTAAGTTTGTGCTTACAATGGTGCCTTATGTCGACACGGAACTGCATCAACATAAGCGCTACAAGCAACTCAACACAACAAACCACAACTCTAGGACTTTCAAGAAATAAATGCAATTGATGTTGCACATAGTTCCTACATTAGCAGGGTTCTTTTCAGTTTTGTTTTGTTCAATCGCATGAAAGTCACCTTTAGGATTCTTATGCAACTAGTTATGGTGTGTTGAGATGAGTTGCTTGCAGTTCCAGGTCCACATAAACCTCCTTACAATGAGAAACTTTAATATACTTGTATATGAACTATGTTTATGTATGTACTGACACTTTTATGACTTATTTATTGTATCTAGAGAAGAACTTTGGCTAAGTTTACTGTCAAACATGATAAAGCATGCTGAGGGATCACATGACATTCAGGAGCTAATCAACATCTTTAGGAAACTACAAAGTATCAACCCATCTCAACAAACGGTAAGATTTATTGATTGATGCCATTTTAGCTAGGAGTTAAGTTAACATGAGGTATATTGAATCAGTATAGTTTTGACTATGTGTGTACATTGGTATGTCTGGTTTAATGAACTGTGACAGGAATTTCTAAATATCCACTACATATACAATTTGGTACAAATATAAATTGAACATAATTTAGCTGTTTATGTTGCTACATATGTGGGATTAGTAGACAACAAATACAAATGTCAACTACGCAATGCATTTTGAATGGAAAACTGTATTAAAATAGTTTATGTGGGCAAAATTATTAGATGGCTCATGTTTTCCTACTAATAATAGGGAGCTTTCACACAAGCACATAAACGTTAACTTTAACGCTATTTCCCAACCTGCAATGCCGCTTTATAAACAAATCGATCTGTGCATGTGCAAGTGTTACGAAAAACGTTAACCAAAGGGTATCAAAACATGGAAGAACCATTAATTTTTTGTAGAACAACATGGTAAATTTAAAGTCATGTTTTTAATTAAGCCCCACACAATAAGAATTGTTCATCGCAATATGCTATTTATCACCCAATACGCCAGTTTAAACATGCCTAGGCCTCCTAGTATATAGGCCCAACCAAGCCATTCTATGATTTGTTTTGATAAAAGCGGCGTATTTTGCGTGCGCGACATATGCATTATGCAATTCTCATCGAAGCGAAATCAAAACAAACAAATATGTTAACGCAACTATTTGCTGAACTATGCTGTTATGCAAACGAGTAGAATGTAGATGTATTCCGTTAAAGTTATCGTTTATGTGCTTGTATGAAAAGCTCCCAATTACTATATTAATGTTCCTATTCCTATATTAATGTTCCTATTCCAATGTAGTTTGTAGAGAAAATCTATCAAGAGCTTAAGGAGCAGAAATTTAACTTAGCGTGTCTGAAGGTGGCACTCTTGACAGGTCATCAATCTGTCCATCAAAATGCTTTTCAATTCATGAGCAGGATAGAGGAAGTAAGTTAAAACAAGTCTTTCAATTCAAGGGCACTTAAGTGAAATCTTTTCAAATTAATTAAATTTCAGTATGTCACAGGGCGGTTAAGAATTTATATTTCCTGACAATCAATGTTGTCCGTATATACAAAAAAATAAACCTAAAGATAAACTATCCGTTTCAAACTTTACTTTACTTATTTTTTTTCACTCATGTTGAGCATTTATATAGTGGTTTAAAGTTTCTGTCTTTCATTCATAAATAAACTTTATTCAATTAAGTTTTGTAATTAACAGATATAAATTTACAAAATTTTAGTTTGAAATTCATTCTGTTTGTTTGATTTCTAACATTTTGTTTGCTTTCTGCTGTTTTCAGATAACAGATGACTTATATGACACTGAGTTACTAGATCTTCTAGTTAGCTGCAACAAAGTAGATTTGTTTGTAAACACTAAATACTACCCTATAGTAGTTGAACATATCACTGAAAATAACAGAGAAGCTATTCCAATCTTAAGCAAACAATTATACAAAGCAGGCTACAAAGGTGAGGCTGGAACATTGTACATGTCTTACAAAGGCTGCAACAGTATGCTGTGGACACTCAATACTGCACTAGCAACTGTCTCTAACTTCATGACAAAATATTCAGATAGTTAATTTACAATTAGAAATATTAAATTGTACAATTTTTAAATATTAGAAATGACAAATTGTTCAATAATTGATTAATTAATATATATATATATATATATATAAAAGTATCTCTTCAGAGATCCTGCTTCATAAATAGAATACTGAAAGATGAGGGTGTATCAATTTGATCTCTGATGCGCGTGCGTACAATTGAGGGACTAGTGCTGTTCCGCCATACCACGCCGAGAGTGTTAAAGAGTCGCTATCCAATCGGGTTCGAACAATACCATGAAAGCCCCAGTGGTCTAATGATTAGGACATCTACATATCAAGCAGAAGGTTCTGGGTTTGAATCTCGGTTGGAGTGACTTTTTGTTCATTCTCACAGATTTCCTCATCTTATCGTTTCAAATTAATTAATTAAATTTCAGTATATCACCGGGCGGTGAATTTATTCTGTGCCTGTGATGTTTTTATGTTAAAGAGTCGCTATCCAATCGAGTTTGAACAATACCATGAAAGCCCCAGTGGTCTAATGGTTAAGACATCTGCATATCAAGCAGAAGGTTCCGGGTTCGAGTCTCGGTTGGGCGACTTTTTCTCATTCTCACAGATTTCCTCATCTTATCGTTTCAAATTAATTAAATTTAAGTATATCACCGGGCGGTTTAGAATTAATGTTCTTTGCATGTTGTGTTTATATATATTTATATTGGAAATATTTGAAACGATAAGAATATATATTTCTTATAATGTTGTTAAATAAATTAGCTAAATCCTAACAATGTGCAAAATGTAACATTCATGTACAATCAAAGAAACAAGTATAGAAACATTATGTCATAATCGCCGCATGAAACATATCTCATTAAAAAAAAGTCGGTTTTTGCTTTCGGATTAGATAGACATATTGATTAAATGGTACGGTGTAATTCAGCTTATGTTGATTTTTATTAGAGACGAGGTGACATTGAGTTCATCTCATTTCCAGTGTGCAATTCTTTGTAAAAGAGATTCAACTTGTATGCATTAGACGACAGGCACTGCATTAAACACACCTTTTACGATTGTTATTTTCAAATATAAAAAACATCTACGATGGCGCTGGTGATCTTCAAGAAATTACTTTCACTCAAAACATAATGAGTTTTTCTCAAAATAATGTAATCATGCTATATAGTGATGTTTGTGGCTCAATTCGTGCCTGTAGATGAAGAATAATTAGTGTCCTTATTCAACAATAACGTGTAATATTAGTATTTGTAATTCTTAGTTAAGTCAACGTAGTTAGATTAACTTGCTAGTACTGTACAACATTTAATAACTAAAAATCGTTTACAACAATACATTATATTATATTTATTTCAAACAAGCAAAGGTTACATAAAAGCAAGAATACATATTCACATCTTGCATTTAGGAGGAAAGGAGGAAATCAAGAAATTATTAATTATCGTTTACCCCGATTATAGGCCTAATTATCTTATTTCGTTAATCAGCACAAGGCTATTATTTAGAACAATATTACATTTAGTGTAACATTTCTTTTAAAACCTTATATTATCTAAAGTTTCAAGAAAAATCGTCTACTGGTATGCCTCTTATAATTAACTTGAGTAAATATAAACTATTTCTGCACATTTGATGATGGCAATAACGGCTGCTTTTATTTAGATTATTTGTTCAATTTAACTTGCAAAACATAATTATCTAAGAAAGAAAATTGGCAATACATTTATTACTGTATAGTATAATCATTCATCATAGATATTGTTCACAATATCTCTATGGTTTAATTTATTTTAATTAATGAATTGCAATTTCGTACATAATTTGCATTTAATGCGTGGAACATTCCGCGCGCAATTAAATGTTCGTTTAATCTATTGCGCGCGCGTATTTTAAAGTGAAGAAAACTTCAGTTGGCGATTAATTAGGCAGCCAAATGTATATTAGCAATGTATTCTCAGAATAAGTTATATAGACCTGTTCCATATCAAACGTTAGCCCGTGAGAATCGGAATCCTTACTACAACTATTCTCCGTGCACTGAATACATTGAGAATGTTATTGGAGGACAATTCACAAATGCTGCGATAAACAAGCATCGTACTCAACAGCAGCAGCAACATCATATTTGTGACGGTGATGGGGATATGGAAAGATGTTTTATCCCGCCAGAAAATAAATATTTGCATTTACCTGACGTCAGCAATATCCCGATAAAATCGTCATCTTTTTGTTTTCTACCAAACGGCAACTTGGACATTATAGCAACTGCTTTTAGAATCGCAGTGCTTGATGATGTTGATTCATACGGTTCAAATATCGCACCAGAATGTGTTTTCCGACAAAATATTGGCATGGAGTTGATCAAAAACATTCCTAACATAGAAGCACCAAGGAACTACCATGAAAAGCAGGTTAAAATACCAACATGGAATAATTTTGATCCAAGACAACATCATCATTATCTTGACCCACAGTCCTATTTCTATTCTGATTCGTTGAGAGTTCCTGCTCAAATTTCGCAACACTCAAACTGTAGAGAAGTTCAAGATAGGATTAATTGGTTTGAGACGCAGAACTTTACAGGCCACAATGTCAACTTTGGACATTTCAATCATCAGATTGGTGGCGTTTAAAATGTGACTAGGTCTAGGGGCCTATATATACTAGTCTAGCCTAGTAGTAGATAGCCTATGCCTAAGCAATTTTTAATAATCATCAGCCAATAATACCATTACATGCATACCAAGCACTTTGTTTAATATTAGAGAGGTATGCACATGTCGCTTTTTGGACACGCAACCAGAGAACCGGTTCTTAGATTGCCTCATGGAGTTAAGTAGGCCATCTACCAAAATTGGGTTTAATTTTACTTTCATTTAAGATATGATGTGATTACTGTAATTCATTAAAATACATATATAGTCTCGCATACATTAAAACTAATTATGCTTGAATTATATTTGACTGTAATTTACTATAACTATTAGAAAAAGTCAACAGCTTCAGGCCTATAGTCCTATATTCGTAAATAAAGTTATATATTAATTTTCATTTGTGGGATTTGCTGTGTACTGCAATTATATATTTATGAACGCAGAAATTTAAGTACCTTGACATTTCAGTCAACAAATGTTAATGGCAGTAATGATGATACTTGTAATCATTGTTACAATCAGAGCTACGGTTTTGTACGTACAACAATCGCCTAAAGTAAATCACACAAATTATTATGTACCGAATCACGTGGTGGTTTATGTTAATTGCAGTTTTCATTTGGAAAGCTTGTGCGAGATGTTCACTCACGTGATAATGCATCGAAGAATAAAGTGGTGATTTAGTCATGAAAAAAACAATCCGCCAGCCGGTGCGGTTAATGTCATTCAACGTTTATATTAAACTACACGGCAGATCGATACGAGATCACCATATGCATGCATTGAAAAGATGCACTTTCTTTAAAATAATTTATACTGAGTACGGTCTATAATAGCGTTTGTGTTTACCACTGTAGGTAATATACTGAAATAATGGAAAAAACAAATACAACGGATGTGAATATTACGGATTCTATTCGAAAATATTCAACTTCGTCAGAAGGTGCTGTAGAGCCTGTGTCAAGGACAAGGAGGTTACAAGATCTACAATGTCAACAAAACCTAATTCCACACGGGCGAAGCTTAGATTCCGTCAGATATGACAATCGCAGTCATAATGTATTGAGGACTGATATTACTGATGCTCAATGTTCTGAGCCCGTTGACGGAATCATTGCAAAGAAACGAAAGCGACGCCTGGTTCGGAATCACGTGGTTGGCGTTGTCAAAGACCTATCGAATGTTCTGTATGATATAAACTCAGTGACATCAGAACTTAGAGGAGTTTTGAATCAGATAGAACGAGTGACTTCACATATTGAACATTCTGCTATGACGTCAAAGGCAGCATTGCACGTGTCTGAGAAAGATATATCGTTATTAAAGTCACCGATATTGGTGGAGACGTCGACGAGTAGGCCTACATTTCCGCCACGCTCATCGTCATGGTATGGCATATCATCTTCCTATTCAGTAGATGAACGTCCGAAGAAAACAACACTGTTGAAAAAAGCAGACGTGTTGCAACAAATAAAGGTTTCAGAAGATCAAATAAAAAGTAAGAGTGCAGTTAGTGAAACCTCGTCCGCAGTAGAATGTCACCAAACATGCAGGCGATCGTTTTCAGCCGATTGGTGTAAAAGAGTGGAGACAGAATTACAAAATGGCAAATGTAGTTTAGATAGAAGTCAAACCATGAAATACCAAGAAGGCACTCACCAACGATGGCTTGACAGACCAACTGATTTTAATTGTTCTTATAAAAGTGCTCTTCATAATAAGAAATGGAGTGGAGTAGGTCTACAGCCTTTTAAGAATGTTACTCGCGTTTCACATGCAGAAAACCATTTGGAAAGTTCAGACAAAGGTAAGAAAATATATGTTCAAGAACGTTTAAAAAAATACAGTAATTCTAACATTTTGGAAAAAATATGCCAACAATCAAAATATTGTCAACAAGACCAACTTAAAGGTAAGCAAGAAACTCCTGCAAGGAACTCGACGTCATCGCGATATCGACATGCCAGTTGTTCGAGATCAAAGTCAATGCCGACAAGTTTAAGTAAATGTATCTTACAAAAGAAAAACGATGACGTTGAAGGTGCCGATTTTTGTGCCGATTATGACCGTGAAATAAATACCTGGACGACATTTGCAATGGTACATATAGACAGAGAAGACCAGAACTTTTAATGGCCAAGCACTTCGGAAAAACTATGGAATATATTATCGAAATGGAAGGAGAAGTAGTAATGTAATTAACAATATAGATACAGTATACAGTAGATACTAGTAACACAATAGATATATATATCCTAAATCAGGATTCAACTCTGGACCTTGGCATTGGAAGGCAAGCACTTAACCACCAAGCTACAGATCCACCGTGTTTTATTGAGTGGTTTGTCTCAGATAGTAATTAAAATGGTGGTTTGCAAAATTACACATTTATAATGTTTGAATAGTGTTAACATTACGTAACATGTACGGTGCTGATAGTCCCAGATTCTTAATTTACCATTATAATGTGAATCACTTGACAGTCTCTTTTGCTTCAGAATTAATATTTATGTCTACTTCCATTTAAATGATGTGCATTTCCAAACTCTTCATTAATTTATCATCATTAATTTCTTTTATATGCTGTAAACTTTCATAACAACTCAATTTCTATAAAACCTTTAGCATATTGCCATCTCCTCTACATCAACAGACATGAATATCGTTTGCTTTATAATCTAAACATTCTATAGAATCTGCCGATTTACAGGAAAATCATACTAATACATACAGTATATATATTTCCTCCATTCTAAACCTAACTGGCGCTCCGGCGATTTGGATTTCATGCCATTTAATTAGGCTTTATGTAACTTGTTAATATAGCAATTTGTGGGGATAGCAATTCAGACCAACAAATATCAATAGATGGCAAAAAGAGTTAAACAACTGGACTAGAATAGAAGATGACAAATAAAAAAGCATAATCACATTAACTTCCGTGAACCCAGAATACATTAATTTGCAATATATTAATTAACAAAATTAAACCAGGTTGTTTTGAAAATCAACCAGTGATTGCTTCTTTTACATTTCTTTGTTCCGGGCCCGGGAATCATTTTATGGCTATGGCTTTATATTACTATATTTATATTAGTTTCATTAAATATCAAAAGAATAAAAACGTTATTTTATCCAAGCCGATTTCTACATTTATCAAACTAAATGATTGATTTTAATATTGCCATAGAAACGACCTCTCTCGGGCGTGATTTAATTACTTCTGGCGTTTACATAGTGATAAAATCTCTAAAAGAAAGTGATTTTGTTCAACTCTAAAACCTTGAGTATCCAATGAATTAGTTACAGTTCGCTAAATTTGTGTCATTTAAATTTATTTTCCTCTGTTGCAATGATTAAGTATTCAAATGAGAGGATCAGGCAGCCTATACGAGTAAATACTCGTTGCCTCCTTATTTCACTTAAGGTCAGACCGGATAAGCATCCTACTTTAACTCATACCAAGTCAATTAATAGGCCTACTTGTGAGAGGCTCTAACGAAGTCAAATTATTATGTTTTGGTGAGTTCACATTAAATATAATATTAATACTGCGTTGGCGTCGAGGGCATCTTCTCTTCTCTCATTATGTTGTGCCACTCGGGGAGAGAGATGCGAATCTACCATTCTTTTAAACACAGTTTGAATGTAATAACTAAACATTCTTAACCCCGCCTTCCCTATTAACATTTGATATCTGTATCGCCAATACAGAAAACATACATGGGCTGCTGAACTTTACAAGTTCACTGCTTCTATATAGATTTAACCTCATATCCATTATCAAATCGCCGACATTATGCTTGCATAATTACGCTAGGCCTATGAGAATAGCACATGAAAATAGGTTATTTGATCAATAGTATTTAAATAGGCCTACAAGAAGAATCATTGTTTTTTTTAAAATTCATATTCATCGATTTTTGTAATTGGTTAATCGTTATTTGCTTTACCGCTATATCGGCTTAAATAACTACAGTTGACAATAATACACAATGGTAACAATGCTGATCATTTAATTTGGTTAGATCATTACAAATAGGCCACGCGAATATAAATATTGGTTTACATAAGCCGATAAGTGACCAGATGTCACTTGTTGGAGCACGATTGGATCACTGGTAAATTCTTGTAAACAAATCACACGTATAGTTGAAGAAACAGTACAGAACTGTCACTGCAGATTACTCTAATAGATGACATTAAATCTATAAAATTTGTACAAGTAACTAGGCCTATTATGATCCTATGATGATTTGAGTCCAGGCAATTCAATTATGAGTTTGACCTACCAAATTGTAATAATCATAATAAAGTTGATAATGGTCAATTAATGACTTTGAAGGTGGCTCCCCAATAAAAAAAAAAATTAACAAAGATAGAAGCATCTTATAATAATTTTCAGGTTTAGGTAAACACAGTCAGCATTACTTTCATTTTCTATCTGAATGTAGGCTATACATTGTGTTCTCAGCTAATAAATGAATACAATATGAACTAATGCGGACCTTGTATAACGTGTGCTCAATGTAGTATGATGTAATATATCTCCATTATTGCGGTATCCTCCCCATGTGAATGCGAGTAAATATCAAAATGTGGGACAGAAGATGATGGTAATGTAGGCCTATGTTGCAAATGATAATGAGGCCTACTGGAATATAGGCCTAGCCTACAGACACTACATATAAGTTGCCTAAGCATAATAGTTGACACGTGTTGTTTTAATGTTCCATATAAATGACAGGTGATGTCTCGTACCACTCCACATCCTCATCTTTTAATTGAATCAGCTTACTGATTCTCACTCGTTCCAGACTGCTGGCGCATCATGTTCCTCCAAAACTTTCCTTATTCTTTCTTTACCATATCATCTTTCCACGTCACCTTTGGCCATCCTCTTTCTCTTATACATCCAACTTCTAAATGCCATGAATCTCTTCACTGGTTCATCTTCATCTTTTCTTAGAGATAAAGACGAACCTCTCCATCCCATCCATCTCAAGCTACTCCTCATAATAATAAATAATAATAACTGGTACTTGATATAGCGCATTATGCTGAAAGCCTCAATGCGCTTTACAAAGACAGAAAATTTAGAAAAATTACAAATTAAAAAGTTGGGTTTTGAGGAGAGATTTGAAGACACTGGTGGAAGTAGCCTGACGGATTTCAATAGGCAACGCATTCCATAGAGAAACGGATGCCGAAGAAAATGAACGATTTCCATAAAACTTAGTGGAAGGTTGAAATATATGGGCAAGAAGAGACTCAGATCTAGATGTCAGAGACCGCTTAGGAACATAAGGTAACAACTTCTTTCATGCCAGCTTAACACCACATATTTTTCTTATCATTACATGCCCTTTCTGTTGTTCTTCTCAAACTTCCTTCTTACAATAGGCCTACAATGTTTAATTCGGTCTATTAGTTTTCAGAGGTTTTAACACCGCAATAATAAAGATTCAGACGAACTGTTTGATAAGATCCTAGCGGAATAAGATGTAAACGATTTTTATGGAATAATGGCTAGCGTTTTCGATCGATTAGTTTGGTACTTATTAACTTATACTGTATACATACAAAATACAATAAACTTTATTACTGCAGTTCACCCCATCTAATCCCCGTAGCTAAATTTTAATTTTCTTCTCAAGTCCAGATCAATTACGGCATTGTTCATTTGGTAGAGATACACATGATGGCTCAAATTGTTCAGAATGTAGCCTACACATTTACATAGTAATGAGACATTTTGTCACAAAATGGTTGAAAGTAAAGATGATTGACCTTTAACTTTTATCTATGTGGCATTTCCATATTATTGGCAATTATGTGTGGTAGCGATTTAAACTCTGGCTCTAAAAACTGAAAATATACATATTTACTTTAATAAAACATTTTGCAAAAAAAATGACCGGAAACGCTATTTTTGACCTTTGACCTATGCTATATCTCGATAACAACTGACCGTAGATATACAAGTCATATTATGACTCAAATTTTTCAGAATATATACATTTATATTTCCTATAGGCTAATCAGATATTTTGTCACAAAATGATTGTAAAAAGTATTTTAACCTTTAACTACATAGCAATTCCATATCGGGTATAGCGACAATTTATTATATTATAGATTTATACGATTTTTGTATAAAATTAAATACCAAGAATAGGCCTACATATTGTTATTGACTTGTTAAGTTTACTAATATTAATAAAGTATTTGAAAAAGTGGATCAACGCCAATTGCAACACTATTATTTGCGGTACAACATCTGTATTTGGTCTTAGCACTGAGAGTATTGGCAGATGTTAGCATTTTTCCATATTCTGACCCACTTAATACAGATTTTTAATTATATTTCTAATTAATAGTCACTTCGTTACTAAATAGTATACACAATTTCACACGTATTCGTAGTATTTGCATGCAAATCGTATAAAACTCCTCCACACATAATTATCGTGATATGGAATTCTGAAAATGGTCCCTTTGCTGAATATTCTATTTCGTAGCTCGTGATTCCCAACGTTGAAGAGGACGTTGTGCGACGGTTATCCATACACAGAAGTGCTTAGTGTTTTGTAAGTCTTTTTGGTTTAAGTTAATGATAGATATAGGTACTATTAATTATTATTAATAGAGATATCTTAGTTTAAACTAAGCATGTATTAGGCAACATTACAGCCTTGAGCAGATTTAAGTATTGGCAGATATTGCACAAGTTGCCTCTGACTGCCTTAAGTGTAAGGTTCTATGTATAACAAAACGCCTGTTAAACCCTCTAAACAGATTGTAGTTTTTTAAAATGTTGCAAGAAAACGAAAAAAAGAAAGAGACAACTGAAAAAGTCAATAGTCAGACACTTCTTGGTCAAGCAGTGTCACTTGCTGAAAGACGTAGCTACAATAGGACACTCTCCAATAGTGTCTAAAGTGACTATGATGTACAAGATTGTTAACAACATTGTGGATATTTTATTTTGTGAAATCCTCGTCAGCAACCAGAGGTCACATCCAGAGGTTCAGAATACCCAAACCAGAACAATATGTACAAGGGTATGTTCTTTCCAAACACCATCCGTTTTTGGAACAATTTTTATCAGTAATGTTGACATAAATTGGAAATCTGAAATTGTTTAAAAAAATAAAAAAGGAAAACAAAAAATTATTTTAAAAAATGTCCAAAACACACACAGTTTATGGAAAATTAGGAAGCCCAGCTGCATAACTGTGACCAACCCATATGCACAATGAAGGAACAACATCGTTGTTCCAATTGCATTGTTGTTATCGATCATGAGGTTACATATTTTATATACATTTTTTCGTTCGTTTCGTTGTCCATCAGCAGGATAACGCCAAAACTATCTTTACCAAATTTTAACCACACTAGTATCACGAATTCTGCTGGATCACTTTTGGTACTAAATTTTAAAACAATTCTAATTTTGGAGGCATTTAATCTCCGATTGCTCTTGTTTACTATTCATTCTGTTACACCTCTATTAAAAAAATTCTCGATAAAAATGACTGTCCCGCGACTTTAAATCGAACAATGTAATGTGCATGTCATGCAGAAAAACAAAAACACAATAGAACAATAACACATTCATTTTAAAGATATTGAATTTTATCAAAATTATATACAGTACAAACTAATTATAAGTCTAATAAATATTCAGTAAATGCATACAAAACGTCAGTTTACCTTTCAACTTTACTTTTCAAGTTTAAGTTATAAAAGCATTAATGATATAACTATAATAAAATTTGAATATCACTCAAATTATACAGAAATGTTGCTTTTTAAAGATTCTATTTCGTTTTCATAAGTACTGTAATATCAGTTTAAAATTTGTTAAATGTAAATTGATTTCAGCTGCAATCAAGCAGAATTAGGAATTAAGGCAGCTTCAAACTCAATTATACATCATATATCCCACTAGTGAATCTAATCACAGTTCTATGTGGAAATCTAGTAAAATCTACTGCTAGTACCATTCACATTGATTAGAAATCCTGGAGAGGTCCTATTTATATTATTCCTGCACCAACAGTTGTGCAATAAAAAAAAAGCTTAAATGCAAAATAAATGTTCGGCCGATATTTTGTCTATGCTCACTCTAGTCAACACCTGTGATTAAACCTGAAACTAAAACTGATGTGTGCCAACTCCGTCTCGAGAGTGGAGTTATTTGTATGAGGAAAAAACCTTGCCTCATTATTTGAAGCAGTGACACTGATATTGGTAGCAAAGCACCACCAGCACCCAAATATATAATACTGTACTTATTCGAATAAACAGCACCCCCACACCCTATACCTCGAATAAATTCCCCCTCCACCAATAGAACATCATTTGGAATAAACGCCCCAACGCCCTTAAATAAACATCCCACCACATACATTACAATATTGTATTATACCACATTCTATTTGTATACGACTGACAAAGCATTTTTGGTGAAGGACATCTTCAGAGTTCTGATTTCGGATTGTGTGCCAGAATTGTTATGCGTGTTAACTGTGATCGAAACATGTCTGCAGCATGGTAAACTGAAAGATAACAAAAATAATAATAGTAATAATTGAGAATGTCATGTCTTTAGTAACCGTATTACCAAATATGAAATAACAATAAATCAAGGCCTTATATTTAGTAATTTGAATTTATTAAGTACACATTGAGAACATAACAGAACAGTAGCACCAATGGGGTCCCAAAAAGCTAGACAAAAATTATTTACTTAATAGATGATGGTAAAGATCATTCAAGTCTTTTAGTTTAATATACTTTATACTGTTGTAAATCCATGCTAGGCTAGCATTTTTCATTGGATTTTCTTGTCACATTTTGCACTCACCCACAGAACAACAAATATTTCTTTTAAATAAGCAAAGGGTAATGGAGATGACAATGATATACTGTACTGTCAACATACATGATTTAAAGCTCCATTATAGTTTTCAAAAATAAATTCTAGGACTAAGATATTAATTCTTATAAATACCCACTGTTGTAAACGTAGTATTCTAAACATTCAAGAAACTAATGACTAGATGCTTAATAACTAAAAAAAAAACACATTTTTTAGATTTTTATTGTTATTAAAGGGCATTTGGTCATAATAGAAAATATTGGTGTTCATTGACATCTTGCCTAGCTTATCTTTAATCATTTTATTTTTGCAAATATTAAATGATTTTTTAAAAACTTCTTTCAAGTCACGCTATTTTTAACAAAATGAAAATAATGAGTAGTGTTAATATTCATTTCAATGTTGATCCCTATCATGATTTACCAACATAATAAATTGAATACCTTCTTGCAAATACTACTTTTTTTATTCAAATCTCAGTGCACTTCATTCCTGAAATAAAATCAGTCTCTGCAATGCACTCTACCCCTGAAATCAAATCAGTCTCTGCAATGCACTCTAATACTGAAATAAAATCAGTCTCTGCAATGCACTCTAATACTGAAATAAAATCACTCTCTGCAATTCACTCTACTACTAAAATAAAATCAGTCTCTGCAATTCACTCTAATACTAAAATCAAATTAATCTCTGCAATTCACTCTACTACTAAAATAAAATCAGTCTCTGCAATGCACTCTACTCCTTAAATTAAATCACTCTCTGCAATGCAATCTACTACTAGTACTAAAATCAAAGTAGCCTCTGCAATGCACACTAATACTAAAATCAAATCAGTCTCTGCAATTCACTTTACTACTAAAATAAAATCACTCTCTGCAATGCACTCTAATACTGAAATAAAATTAATCTCTGCAATGCACTCTACTACTAAAATAAAATTAATCTCTGCAATGCACTCTAATACTGAAATAAAATTAATCTCTGCAATGCACTCTAATACTGAAATAAAATCAGTCTCTGCAATTCACTCTAATACTGAAATAAAATCAGTCTCTGCAATGCACTCTAATACTAAAATCAAATTAGTCTCTGCAATGCACTCTACTACTAAAATCAAATCACTCTCTGCAATGCACTCTACTACTAAAATCAAATTAGTCTCTGCAATGCACTCTATTACTAAAATCAAATTAGTCTCTGCAGTGCACTCCACTACTAAAATCAAATCACTCTCTGCAATGCACTCTACTACTAAAATCAAATTAGTCTCTGCAATGCACTCTAATACTTAAATAAAATCAGTCTCTGCAATTCACTCTACGCCTGAAATCAAATCACTCTCTGCAATTCACTCTAATACTGAAATAAAATCAGTCTCTGCAATGCACTCTACGCCTGAAATCAAATCAGTCTCTGCAATGCACTCTAATACTGAAATAAAATCAGTCTCTGCAATGCACTCTACGCCTGAAATCAAATCAGTCTCTGCAATGCACTCTAATACTGAAATCAAATTAGTCTCTGCAATTCACTCTAATACTGAAATCAAATCAGTCTCTGCAATTCACTCTACTTCTAAAATTAAATCACTCTCTGCAAATGCACTCTACTACTAAAATCAAATCACTCTCTGCAATGCACTCTACTCCTTAAATAAAATCAGTCTCTGCAATGCACTCTACTTCTAAAAATAAATCACTCTCTGCAATGCACTCTACCCCTGGAATCAAATTAGTCTCTGCAATGCACTCTACTACTAAAATCAAATCACTCTCTGCAATGCACTCTACTACTAAAATCAAATTAGTCTCTGCAATGCACTCTAATACTAAAATCAAATCAGTCTCTGCAATGCACTCTACTACTAAAATAAAATTAGTCTCTGCAATTCACTCTAATACTGAAATAAAATCAGTCTCTGCAATGCACTCTACTTCTAAAATTAAATCACTCTCTGCAATGCACTCTACCCCTGAAATAAAATTAGTCTCTGCAATGCACTCTAATACTGAAATCAAATTAATCTCTGCAAATGCACTCTACTACTAAAATCAAATCACTCTCTGCAATGCACTCTACTCCTTAAATAAAATCAGTCTCTGCAATGCACTCTACTACTGAAATCAAATTAGTCTCTGCAATGCACTCTACTACTAAAATCAAATCACTCTCTGCAATGCACTCTACTACTAAAATCAAATTAGTCTCTGCAATGCACTCTAATACTAAAATCAAATCACTCTCTGCAATGCACTCTACCCCTGAAATCAAATTAATCTCTGCAATTCACTCTAATACTGAAATAAAATCACTCTCTGCAATGCACTCTAATACTAAAATCAAATCAGTCTCTGCAATGCACTCTACTTCTAAAATTAAATCACTCTCTGCAATGCACTCTACCCCTGAAATAAAATTAGTCTCTGCAATGCACTCTAATACTGAAATAAAATCAGTCTCTGC
The DNA here is from genome assembly GCF_963402885.1 of Antedon bifida. Taxonomy (NCBI): domain Eukaryota; kingdom Metazoa; phylum Echinodermata; class Crinoidea; order Comatulida; family Antedonidae; genus Antedon; species Antedon bifida. Next base: position 8,953,989 of record NC_136231.1, read on the forward strand.
AATTCACTCTAATACTAAAATCAAATTAGTCTCTGCAAATGCACTCTACTACTAAAATCAAATCACTCTCTGCAATGCACTCTACTACTAAAATCAAATTAGTCTCTGCAATGCACTCTAATACTAAAATCAAATTAGTCTCTGCAAATGCACTCTACTACTAAAATCAAATCACTCTCTGCAATGCACTCTACTACTAAAATCAAATCAGTCTCTGCAATGCACTCTACTACTAAAATCAAATCACTCTCTGCAATGCACTCTACTACTAAAATCAAATTAGTCTCTGCAATGCACTCTAATACTGAAATAAAATTAGTCTCTGCAATGCACTCTACTAGTACTACTAAAATTAAATCACTCTCTGCAATGCACTCTACTCCTTAAATAAAATCAGTCTGCAATTCACTCTAACACTAAAATCAAATTAATCTCTGCAATGCACTCTACTACTAAAATAAAATCAGTCTCTGCAATGCACTCTTTTACTAAAATCAAATTAATCTCTGCAATTCACTCTAATACTGAAATAAAATCAGTCTCTGCAATGCACTCTACGCCTGAAATCAAATCACTCTCTGCAATGCACTCTAATACTGAAATAAAATCAGTCTCTGCAATGCACTCTTTTACTAAAATCAAATTAATCTCTGCAATTCACTCTAATACTGAAATAAAATCAGTCTCTGCAATGCACTCTACGCCTGAAATCAAATCAGTCTCTGCAATGCACTCTACGCCTAAAATCAAATTAGTCTCTGCAATGCACTCTACGCCTGAAATCAAATTAGTCTCTGCAATGCACTCTACGCCTGAAATCAAATCAGTCTCTGCAATGCACTCTACGCCTGAAATCAAATTAGTCTCTACAATGCACTCTACGCCTAAAATCAAATTAGTCTCTGCAATGCACTCTACGCCTGAAATCAAATCAGTCTCTGCAATGCACTCTACGCCTGAAATCAAATCAGTCTCTGCAATGCACTCTACGCCTGAAATCAAATCAGTCTCTGCAATGCACTCTAATACTGAAATAAAATCACTCTCTGCAATGCACTCTACGCCTGAAATCAAATCAGTCTCTGCAATGCACTCTACGCCTGAAATCAAATCACTCTCTGCAATGCACTCTAGGCCTGAAATCAAATTAGTCTCTGCAATGCACTCTACGCCTGAAATCAAATTAGTCTTTGCAATGCACTCTACGCCTGAAATCAAATCAGTCTCTGCAATGCACTCTACGCCTGAAATCAAATTAGTCTCTGCAATGCACTCTACGCCTGAAATCAAATTAGTCTCTGCAATGCACTCTACGCCTGAAATCAAATCACTCTCTGCAATGCACTCTAATACTGAAATAAAATCAGTCTCTGCAATGCACTCTACTAGTACTACTAAAATTAAATCACTCTCTGCAATGCACTCTACTCCTTAAATAAAATCAGTCTGCAATTCACTCTAACACTAAAATCAAATTAATCTCTGCAATGCACTCTACTACTAAAATAAAATCAGTCTCTGCAATGCACTCTTTTACTAAAATCAAATTAATCTCTGCAATTCACTCTAATACTGAAATAAAATCAGTCTCTGCAATGCACTCTACACCTGAAATCAAATCACTCTCTGCAATGCACTCTAATACTGAAATAAATTCAGTCTCTGCAATGCACTCTTTTACTAAAATCAAATTAATCTCTGCAATTCACTCTAATACTGAAATAAAATCAGTCTCTGCAATGCACTCTACGCCTGAAATCAAATCAGTCTCTGCAATGCACTCTACGCCTGAAATCAAATTAGTCTCTGCAATGCACTCTACGCCTGAAATCAAATTAGTCTCTGCAATGCACTCTACACCTGAAATCAAATCAGTCTCTGCAATGCACTCTACGCCTGAAATCAAATTAGTCTCTGCAATGCACTCTACGCCTGAAATCAAATTAGTCTCTGCAATGCACTCTACGCCTGAAATCAAATTAGTCTCTGCAATGCACTCTACGCCTGAAATCAAATCAGTCTCTGCAATGCACTCTACGCCTGAAATCAAATCACTCTCTGCAATGCACTCTAATACTGAAATAAAATCAGTCTCTGCAATGCACTCTTTTACTAAAATCAAATTAATCTCTGCAATTCACTCTAATACTGAAATAAAATCAGTCTCTGCAATGCACTCTACGCCTGAAATCAAATCAGTCTCTGCAATGCACTCTACGCCTGAAATCAAATTAGTCTCTGCAATGCACTCTACGCCTGAAATCAAATTAGTCTCTGCAATGCACTCTACGCCTGAAATCAAATTAGTCTCTGCAATGCACTCTACGCCTGAAATCAAATCAGTCTCTGCAATGCACTCTACGCCTGAAATCAAATTAGTCTCTGCAATGCACTCTACGCCTGAAATCAAATCAGTCTCTGCAATGCACTCTACGCCTGAAATCAAATTAGTCTCTGCAATGCACTCTACGCCTGAAATCAAATCAGTCTCTGCAATGCACTCTACGCCTGAAATCAAATCAGTCTCTGCAATGCACTCTACGCCTGAAATCAAATCACTCTCTGCAATGCACTCTACGCCTGAAATCAAATCAGTCTCTGCAATGCACTCTACGCCTGAAATCAAATCACTCTCTGCAATGCACTCTACGCCTGAAATCAAATCAGTCTCTGCAATGCACTCTAATACTGAAATAAAATCACTCTCTGCAATGCACTCTACGCTTAAAATCAAATCAGTCTCTGCAATGCACTCTACGCCTGAAATCAAATCACTCTCTGCAATGCACTCTACGCCTGAAATCAAATTAGTCTCTGCAATGCACTCTACGCCTGAAATCAAATTAGTCTCTGCAATGTACTCTACGCCTGAAATCAAATCAGTCTCTGCAATGCACTCTACGCCTGAAATCAAATTAGTCTCTGCAATGCACTCTACGCCTGAAATCAAATCACTCTCTGCAATGCACTCTAATACTGAAATAAAATCAGTCTCTGCAATGCACTCTACGCCTGAAATCAAATCAGTCTCTGCAATGCACTCTACGCCTGAAATCAAATTAGTCTCTGCAATGCACTCTACGCCTGAAATCAAATCACTCTCTGCAATGCACTCTAATACTGAAATAAAATCAGTCTCTGCAATGCACTCTACGCCTGAAATCAAATCAGTCTCTGCAATGCACTCTACGCCTGAAATCAAATTAGTCTCTGCAATGCACTCTACGCCTGAAATCAAATCACTCTCTGCAATGCACTCTAATACTGAAATCAAATTAGTCTCTGCAATGCACTCTACGCCTGAAATCAAATTAGTCTCTGCAATGCACTCTACGCCTGAAATCAAATCAGTCTCTGCAATGCACTCTACGCCTGAAATCAAATTAGTCTCTGCAATGCACTCTACGCCTGAAATCAAATCACTCTCTGCAATGCACTCTAATACTGAAATAAAATCAGTCTCTGCAATGCACTCTACGCCTGAAATCAAATCAGTCTCTGCAATGCACTCTACGCCTGAAATCAAATTAGTCTCTGCAATGCACTCTACGCCTGAAATCAAATCACTCTCTGCAATGCACTCTAATACTGAAATAAAATCAGTCTCTGCAATGCACTCTACCCCTGAAATCAAATTAGTCTCTGCAATGCACTCTACGCCTGAAATCAAATTAGTCTCTGCAATGCACTCTAATACTAAAATCAAATTAGTCTCTGCAATGCACTCTACGCCTGAAATCAAATTAGTCTCTGCAATGCACTCTACGCCTGAAATTATATCAGTTTCTGCAATGCACTCTCTACTCCTCAAATGTTCTTTTTTTCACCTCTTGGAATTATTTGTACCATTGCACTTCATTGCATTATTTGTATAATATCCAAAAATGATTGAAAGAAATATATGTTATGTTTTTGTAGCACAAATACTGTATAATAATGATGACCTAGTTTTTTATATCATTCTCTTAAAACTGAATTAATAAGAAAATAATATGTAGAAGATGAATGGTGTTTCAGACAGGACAAAAATGACATTGTGAATTATGATATTATTTAAGCATGATATTTACCTTGATTTTTTGTTTCATCCACTACATATTCTTCACTTCGTAATTGTGCTCCTGAATCTCCCTGAAAAAAAAAAACATTATATGTCACAATTAGACAATAGGAAAAATTAATCCCGAGAATAACATCCCATCTGCTCTACATTTAGTTCTACTAGCACTCTTTTAGGTTTCCCGATATCTTTTTTTCTGCGGTGCTACGGGCAAGCACCATGGGTGTTGGAAGCACAAGTGGTGAAAAGTTTTCTTGTAGAAGTGTTGGTAGCCACGATTCAAGAGGTGCACCTAAAGCAGCTTTTATCTGTGTTCCGTCAAGGAAATTTATCAGGGAGGGAAAATCTCCCATTTCAAAGGATGCGCAATGTTTCTAATTTAAAAAACCTTATTTTTGTGACATTCCTTAACATACCATAACTTCTGCTTCTGCTATAGATGCTCCTACAACAGCTAATTTGAATTGCTGAAAAAATAAGTAAGAGCGACCATCAGGTCTCTCAACACTACACATATAACCTTCTTGCTCTTTAGAAATTTGGAAAAGCCATTTCTGGAAAGCAATAACACAGTGAATACATTATCAATATTTTGTACGAGGACAAAATATTATACAGAGAATAATTTCGCCAGTGTAGCATAGCAACAAAACTATTCAAATTTTACCTTACTGCTACACATTTACAAAATTGTATAGAAAATTATAGGCCTAACAAGAAATGGGTCAAAATAAACTCATTTAAAATTAATGTTAATTAAAACAATATTAATTGTTTTTTCAACCTTCCGCACAATATTATATTGAAATATGGGTTGAGGTTTAGGCCAAATTAGTAACCGCATAATTGATCACCAGTAACTTCTGTCAAAGCATTTCGGTCGCAGTGAACAATAAAAAACATTCTTTTAATATATTTAATTTTTATTAAAATACAATCAAAATTAGTGTAGTAATTTTAACACCATAGCAATATCACTTTTTAGAATTTCGTGTCACAACACAATGCGTGTTCATTGGGATACCTACTTATATGTTGGGTTCAAAATACAAAGTGCTGATCTGATACTCATTAAAAAGTGCAGAAAACTAATTGGAAATAGCTTACCTCATTTGTACCTCCCTGTGCAGCATATGTAAAAATGCATCCAAATGTACCCTAAAATACAACAGAAATAGAGGCATGAATTTGTTTTATTCCCAACAATAAGCATCATGATTATTAGGAAATGTTCTAAAACAAATTCTCCCTCACAGTTGCACTAGGCCTAAGAAAACAATAAGGAAGGTCGAATGAGAAAAATAAATTACTGTAAAATGTTCTTAAAAGATTTGCCTACATTACTAAATGATAATAACAACAAATTAGAAAAATGTTTTTGATCGGCTAAAATCTGACGGAAAAAAGGACAGAGTTGAAGCAGTGCCTATGCTTTTATTTGATTTATTAGGGACACTTGCAAAAATACAATATGACAAGACATAAACATGCAACAATTAAACAATTAAAATAAATAGAATTTATAAAGATAAACAAAATAAAACAATGCACAAAATAATTAAAGAATCAAAAGAGAAATCAATTAAAACAATAAAATTAATTAAATTGGACATCTCAGAGAGAAAAGACAGGAGATAGGAAGCAATTAAAAACAAGATGAGAAAAGGAAGAGAATTTAAACACGTTTGAGCATTGAAGCTAGAAGACTTTGAAAAGTTTAAAGTAAGTCTGGGTATAAGGAGATCACCGTTAGTGATCTGCCGTGTGGCCATGCGGCCATTAGATGTGATCTTAGCAAGTAATTGAGAGATAGATTGAGGAGCAAGATTATGGAGAGCTTTAAATGAAAGACAGCCAAGTTGATATCGATATCTCTTATGAAGAGGAAGGGTATTAGCAATGGTGAAGTGAAAAGAAGTTAAATGAGTAGTAGGTGGAAGATGGAGAAGGATATGAATAGATTGTTGGATTTTTGTTGTTGGTAGAAGTAGGTTTAGAGACCCAGACAGAGCAACAGTCAAGTTTGAAGAGAAATAAATAAATATAAAAGGTGAAGAGAGGCAAGTAAGTAGGTTATTGAGTTTACACTTTATTAACTGTGTTCATTTGCCTTTTAAAATTGTTCAATTTCTTAATCATACAGTGATGTACAGTAGGCTAATTGTTTAAGAACATTTTACAGTAAAAATGTTGACCATAAGACTGTGTCCATAAAGGAATTTTTAAGTAACTTGTCCTCTGAAAATAAGGTTGTCCCTCTATGTTATTTTTGTTTTTGTCATAGCATTTTTTGTCATCGATCGTTATTATAAAAAATATATACGGTATGTTACCAAATCAGTATCATTAATAAAATTAAATACTAATATAATCTAAACGTTATTCATAGACAACAAAATCTAAAAATAATGCATGAACTACAGGAAAACGCTATACAAAATAAACGCGAGCGCCCTCAGCGTGCAAATTCTTTGACACAAAAATTTCTTCTAATCTTCAAAGCCGTAACTCTTTATATATATGGCTCTGATAAATGCGAAGTTGGCAGTCAATGAGATGTTATAAGCTGAAGGCTAGAGGGCGTACTCCAGACTGCAAAATGATTCCAACAGGAGGGGGAATCAACAAGATGGTGGCTGTTAATGTGTTCAAAACAGACAGATGTTATAAGCCGAAAGCTATAGGACGTTCTCTAGACTGAAAAGTGATTCTAACAGGAGGGGGAACCAACAAATGTTCAAACATTAATTAATATAAAAAATAATAATCTAATATAATACATTAAGACCACATAAATTACACATATTCTTGTTAAAGCACAGTTTTTTTTCTGTTGGAAGTTTTTATAAAATTAAATATATTGTTAATCGCAATGGAATGAATAATTTCTTGGTAATCTAGATTTTTTGTTGGTTCCCTCTCCATGAAGAATCACTTTTTGAACTGCGAAAAAACAGCACTGGAGTTTGCAATCTATAGCCTTCGTCTATAAAATCTTTGGTTAATGTACATATTGATTAATTTATACGCAGTTGCTACGTCTACGTCTATATTCAGACGATCGAGCCAAAGGCCCTTTATTTTAACCTGAAAAAAAAAACACATTCATTTAGGGAAATGGTGAGAAAAGGCGATGGTCAACATTCATTGGCTAAATTATGATCTTCGTATACAAAGATTATCAGGCGCAACGATTAAGGACTATATCTGGACGAACGCCTAAAGACGATAGGGCCAAACGTACAAGACGATCCATTTCTTATGGGCCCGATCGTCTCTATGATGAACCCGATCGTCCATGGACCCGATCGTCTGTTTACCAATCATACATAATAATAGGCCTATCTACTACTAGGCGGCTAGGCCTAGCTAGCCCTGGCCTAGCTAGGTAGGCTTACCAATTTCTTTTCAGTCACATGGACTTCCCCACCAGGTTTAACATCAAACTCGTCTTCTATCATTCCACGGGTAGCATGAGCTGTGACCGGAAAGTACAGGGTACACAAAAGTATACATAACTGATGAAATTCAAAAATCATTATTATCTAAAATTGTTGCGTAGCATTACACCATTGATTATAATGACACTAGCACAAAATAAAATACACGCCGCGAAACTTGTAAAAAAAAATTTCCACCCGGTCCATTCCAAATTACAAATGGGGTGGTCTAAAATAATAAAACAACTTCACCATACTTGTAACTTTAAATAGATACAAATATTATTATTATAATGGAATAAGAATAAATAGAAAAATAAATAAAAAATACGTTTATAGACATCTTCGTTTTTATGTTATTTAGGCCTACTTGTTTCAGATATAATAAAACGCTGACTCTACCCGTACTAGTAATGATTAAAACTGCACTGAACTCCAAATACGATGATGCCACGTCAATTAGTGGGATTCCCCAAAAGTATGATTCAACTAGTATAAGTATAGAGATATGTTCAATAGGAACATAAATCCAGAGTTTTTCGGAATTAGAGTTTGATGCCATGTGTTGCGTCTGGCCAGATCAGAGGGGCTACCTGTACATTTATAGATGTTGTGCCGCACAATAATTAAAAGATGAAGGTGTTAGCCAAATGACCAGGTACAATTACTTTGGCTATCTTGTTGAAGGGATTAACAATGTAACAACTGGTAATTGCTTGAACTGTTCTGATGTTGCACATATTTTTGTCTTATCCTCCTGTGCTTGGAGGATGACTGTTGTTGATGAAGGATTCTGGTGGTGAGAGGATGCCTTTACCCATACGGGGAATGCATCCACCTTCAAGAATCGCATCGACACAATGTAGTTGATATGGGGTTTAAAAAGGCACATCGCCTAAACTTTCCCATTATAACTAAACTAAACTTACTGATTTGATGTTCGAAGTGAATGTTGAGATAGTGTCAGCTCTGACTCATTGGTCATATCTGACGGCTTAGTTTTATCAACTATGAACTTGTCTCAATGAAAAACATAAATAATAAAACTCGTCCTAAATATTAAAAACTAGACTTGCCCCAAGTCTGTATTCATTGTCTTTTTTTTTTATTTATTTGTTTTTATTTCGATTTTTGTATCCAAACTCAAGTAATACACGTATGAAACGCCATATGTGCCAAAATATTTATCTTTTTACTAATATTAAGACAAAACTCCGTCTGGAACCCAGACTAATTAAAAACCTAACCCTCTAAATAATCTCTTTCAAGTCAAGTAGAGAATCGATCCTGCAACCCCCTCGACCAGAGCCTCAATACCACTGAGCCATCAAGCTCGTCGATCCAATCAGGTTTTACTTTGTATATGAATTAATAAAACATATACATAAGCATTTTAACCGACCAATCAGAACAGGGTTATTTATCATTATAGGAAAAAAAATTATTTACCTGAAAAAACTGTAATTTAAATCGAAAAATAGTAAAATTGTCTGACATCATTAAACTTTTGATTCCGTGTGGCTGGCTTACAAAGCCTAACTTTGTTGGAATGTAATGCAATTAAATCAGAATTCTAATTGTTATTTTGCCCGAAAGTATGCAACCTCCAAGGTGATCCACATAATAATTATCCTCAATTACCTGAAAGTTGATACTTCATAACCATATATATTAATTTTAATAACGATTAGCTCACCAGAACGTGCTGCAAAATTAAAGATGTATTGTCCCTTGAAACACAAAAAAATGAAGGTCAAAATATTCTAAATTTAAATTGGCCATATCAAAGTAATATTAAAGTTATTCACTTTTAATTCGAAAATTCGAGCTAAAAGCAACAAGTTTACGTAATTAACAGGTAAATTAGTTTGATTACATTTCGTCTGGAAAATCGTCGCGAGCGAAAGTAAACAAAGATTTCAAACCACGAGTACGCATTATGCATATGCTAATTAGGATTGTCTACAACTCGTCACGGTTGAGAAGGTATTTTCACAGATCGTGAGGAAGTTTTATGATTATGCATACAGAGTAGCCAAACAAGCGCGTTTCATTTTGGGGTTTGTTTTGATCGAAAACTTTGACTGGATGTCAGAGTTATTTTTTTAACAAAAAAACGTCTGTATTTCAGTTAAACGATTTTTTTTTCGAAACATTTTTGGTGATAGTTAATAACTATTATGATACTTCAAAATGACCCACCTTTTTTCGAAATCTGTTATTTTTTATTTTTTTGGAATTAGTCAAAGGGACAATATCTTTAAGTAACCTAGCCTTGCATGATACAGACCAGGCATTAATAGTAAATGAACAGAAGGGCTGCAGTAATAATAAACTATTAATAAATGTGATGATTGAAAAAAAAGCAAGATGATTCAATAGTATATATTAATTTATTTTTACATTAATATACATAACTTTGCATACACTTAAAATAATTCGTCACACAATCTGGACTATTACACATATTTCAAAAAATATTGGAACGGGTCTAAATTGGGAGGATTACAGGCTTATAAATGTTCTATTTCATACATATTCAACAGCAAGTAACTTGCCAATTTCAGGATGAATAAACCAAGTCTTATTTGAGGCTTATGGAGGAGTAGAAACAGAGTTACATTGAACCATGGATCTTGGGATTTTAAGGCAAGCATGGTAACCACAAGCTACAGCTTCACTAATAGTAATACCCTTTTCACATCTGCAAAATGTAACAAGCTGTAACCAGGTTTTCATACTGTGAAGACAATTTTGTGGAAAATCTCCGACAAGAGGCCTGTGTTTATGTTCCGATTTCTTACTGCACGCGCATGTATTGCCCTGGTATTAACTGACCAATCATAGTAATCAAATTGCGCGCAACTATTCTTTTCTCCCGAGATTTCACAAGGTTCGCATATGCATGTGTGAAAACATGTAATAAGTCCGGAGATCAAACCTGGTTACAACTTGTTACAAGTTGTACAATTTATGCAGATGTGAAAAGGGTATTAGACTATTATTGCAATCTGTAAATTTGTATGAATCAAATTCTAGGCAAAAAGTAAAAAACCCTAAGAATAAACTATATAAAGATACAATATATGTACTTATGGTATAATATAAACTGTACAAACTTAATACAATAATATAAAGATTATACAGAACGGTATAAAATAGGCTACATTTAAATAGAATAAAGAACCTACCAACAATTAAATTTAAATAATATCAAATATATTAATATAAAAAAAATATATTGCAACAAAAAAATAGATATATATATTTCTCTACAATAACATTGTGTCAAGTTTATAACAGAACAATAGTATGTAATTACAATTAGTCCATGGGATTTAGCTACTAAAAAATGACCCTTTTCTCACACAAATTGCAAGAAAAGGTTTTTTTGATGAAATATGTTCTTTAGACCCTACTGAACACATTTATCAACGTTAGGACATTTTTCGACAACGGGAAGTAGCCTAATTTGCATAATTAAAAATGGCCGCCATTTTTAATAACGTACTCTGTATCTTGGAAACCGCTAGTCACAGATACTTAATTATGGTGTTAAAATCGTTAGAATATATGTTTTTATATTCACTTTAATGAAAAAGTTTGTCCAAAAATGAATTGAAGTGCTATTTCTAACATTATTGACCTTTGACCTTGATTTATCATATCTCAGCAACCACTAATCGGTGATATACAAATTAGGGCTTAAATTGTTCAGAAACTACACATTTATATCCAGTCTAATGGCATGTTTTTGCAAAAAATGGCGGATTCTAACATTATTGACCTTTGACCTTGATTTATCATATCTTAGCAACCACTAATCTGAGAGACACACAATATGGCTCAAACTGTTCAAAAACTACATATTTATATTTAGTCTAATGGCTTTTTTTGCAAAAAATGGCCGATTCTAACATTATTGACCTTTGAACTTTGCAGTACATAAAATCGCATAACTTTGAAAATATTGTACATATGAAATTATTTTTAGTGTCAAATTGTTCAGAACATACATGTTTCTATAGAGTCCAATGACACATTATGTCCAATAATGGCCTATTGTATGGTTATTAACATTTGAACTATATTTGAAAAGGATTTAAACCCGGAAATGGCCGCCATTTTTTATTATGCAAATTAGGCTACTTCCCGTTGTTGAAAAATGTCCTAACGTTGATAAATGTGTTCAGTAGGGTCTAAAGAACACATTTCATCAAAAAAAACCTTTTCTTGCAATTTGTGTGAGTTAAAAGTCTAAATCCCATGGACTAAATGTATAGTTGGTAAATAGTTGGTTTGTGTGCAATTTTGCTGGATTCTAATGTATGTATCGGTTGTTTTTTTTTTCTAGTTTTTTCGCTGTATTTTTCTATTGTTATTACGTTATTGGACGCAATTCAGTTTTGTACTGCAATTTCTTTTTTAAATAAACCGAAATAAATAAATAATATTAGTTTTAAAATAAAATATTGTATAACACCAAGTAAAAAAGCATTGATTTTTTAATTTATTGTCATGGTTTATCAATAAATACTGTATTAAATCATTACATTTTACAAATTTTAAAGTACATTAAAAGGCCTACAAAAATGACCTTGTTAAAATAATGTGGCTACACCTCATTTCAAAATAACCTGAATCTGATAAAATATGATATATTTCTAGACATTTAAATACCAATAATTACTACTATTAAACTCATAAATAATTTACATTACTGTATATTGTTTACAAAAATATTAAACTTTCTGAATCTATTCAAGTTTGATTTATAATTTTGTATGTGCAACACATATATATATATTTACAATACTGTAGCACTCTGCCATGATTTGAAACCAGCAATTCATGGCACAATTGTACTGCACCACATAGTGGCAATGAATGACATGGTAACATGATAAACTGACAAGAAATGGCAGGTTTTATGGTTTTTAGAATGTGTTTTTCATAGTAGGAAAGACTTGACCTTTATGACCGTAAGTACATTTTGATTTTCAAAGACATTCTGGTAATCAAGGAGTTGGAAAAGTGTATCACTTATTTTAAAATGTATATTGCACTTATTACATAAGGCATTTAAAGAAAACTATTTCATTAATAAATTTAAATCTGTTAGATTGGTACATTGCTTTGTAGGAACATACAAACAGAAGGAGGTTTTATGAAAGACAATATCTGGCAATATAAAATGTTTGTTGGGTGGGTGAAAGGGGGTGGATTGTTGTATTACTCATTACACTGACACTATAACTATATTAATCCTCTAATTGTCATGATGCTTGTTCCGTTTGTGATGGCATTCTACAATATACAATTTATAATTGAGAAATTCTTGTATGTTATTGACGCATAATTTCGGGTCACAATGAAGTTAAATAATTCTTGTGCTTCTGATGTGTTTATCTAGAAAGTTGTACAGCTTAAAAAGTGGCTATTTGTTAGAACTTGGCAAATATTCAAACCTTAATATTAATTGTAAACTATTTATTATTTTTGCGCAAATCTTGACTGGATTCTGTTAAAGTTGAAAATAAAACAGACCGTAATTTATGCAAGACTGATAATGAATAGTCGTAGATGGTTATTACAAAATTCTCATGAATTATTGAATAAAATTTGACAATGCTGTGTTTTAGAGGTGTGTAGTAGTCAGAATGGAAATCGCGTACACATTGTAAACTTCTGAAATCGCGTACTGCACTCAAATTTGTGCAATCAATTTCAAACAAAACGATTAGGACTAGTGTCAAACTGAAAATAGCAACAGTGCAACAAAGAAGAAGTTTAACAAATATGGAAGGTTTGTTCTGCATGATCTCAATATTTGAGTCTAACATTGAATTAGGTTTGAAAGATTTGTGCTCAACAAAGGAATGGTTGTTTTCTACAATATTATCCTCTTGGGAGTTGCAAGGTGGTACATCAGACACCTTGCAAAGCGGTACATCAGACAGCTTGCAAACTTCAGTACATGGTGCAGTTGTAGTATCCTCAATGTTTTCATGATCAACAGGTTGATAGGATGGCAGTTGGTTATCATACCTCCGTGGGGTTGAATGATTGGAATCCGAGATGTGCGAAAAACCTACAAAAGATTAAGATTCTCTTTTTTTAAAGCAAACCTATTCAAAAGGATGAGTTATAAAAAGAAATTAAAATTGAAAGGAATTAGCTTGACAAAAATATGATCGAAAATGGTGCTTTGATTTTAGCAATCAGTATCTAAAAAGTTGAAACAGAAATGTATAACTGTAATATTCACAATTGTCTTCAGTTCAACCATTGATAAACTTACCATCATAAGCATGTACATCTGAACTGTAAAGATGATCCATAAATGACTTTGTTCTTCTTGGCTTTACTAGAGGTGGACTCCTGCATTATGCATAACAAAATAAAACATGATTGAAGACATTTAATTTATGTTACAGGTCACACTCAACATTGCAAACAACCAAAAATATCTCGAGGAAACAATCAGAATTGATTCGAACAGGACATGTTACATTTGAAGGAGAGAATGATAGTTTGGGTCATTATTGAAAGGGACGCTTATTTGAAGGAGTATGGTATACATGTTTTGGGCTCATATGGTTGGTATTTGATAGGAGTGCATACATGTCATATTTGAAGCAGGCAGTATATAATTCAGTTCATTCTTTCTGGGTCTAAATTTACCTTGCAAAAATTGGTTCTTCTCTTGTAATGTTTGCACTCTGTTCTAACAATTCCTGTTGTGTTCTCCCACTATATTAATTTAAAACAGTAATTGTGTAAGAGAAGTAATACATTTTCCATATACGATGGTATCTCTGAATACCAACCACATGAAAACTTACAGTAACCTAATCTTACTCGCTATTCTTCTTTTAATCAAATACATTGGGATTTTTTTTCCAATTCTGTATGATTTATTCAGTTCGTTGGTTGGTGTAAAATACATTTTTTTTTAAGTAAAAGTGTAGAAAATACCTTAATGCCTTGAGAAAAATTAGATACTCACGAGAACCTAAACCGTGTTCCACGAAATAAACTACCAGATGTCTTTGTTGTCACATCTTTTGATCTTTGAAACCTGACAAGCAAGAGTTCAAATTCAATATAACGTATACAGTGACATTTCATATTTTCATTATACCATCCATATTAGTAGATTAATATATCATTTAGATTTGTTTCCGACAGGCTTTATTCATCCATTATAGTTTAGTGTGGTGCTGTATTCATATCATTATATTTAAACTACATTGAACTATATTAAAAAATTATTTATTAGAGTATTGTTTCCAAAGTTGTGCTGCTTATAATATAGCCAAAAGTCATTACTATGACAAAAAAATACCAGTTTGTTTCCTGAAAAAGATGCAGCAAATCAAAACAAATGGGGCTATGTTCGCTGGAATGTTTCAACCAACTTCAGTATAGCTAAATGTTTTGCTTAGTTTACAACACCCTAACTTGAATCATAACTCTTGATTTTTTAAATTAAATTTAATAATTAAAATGATTATTTCATATATTATTATATAATACAAATATAAAATGGTATATTCCAGGTAGGGGCAGCTTAGAATAGGTAGAATCAAGCAGGTTAGACCATAGAAAAAAGATTAGTGGAATACTAACTCATCTTTTAGATATCACATCAAGATTAGAAAAAAAACTTACTTGAAGAAAGACTGATGATCTACTGCACACTTCCAGAGATGTTTGCTAGCTGCAGATGTTTCTGAGCGAAACCGATGAATTACCTTACGCTGGACAAAATAAAACAAAGATTCACATACATATACAGGTAGTAAAATTCATAATAACTATTAATAATATAGAAACAATAATGGGAATATTCTGAAGAATCATATCAAAACAATGTTTGATGTCTGTTTTCTCTGTTTAGTAGTAGTAGTAGTAGTAGTACTTGACTGTGTAGGACAGGTAATACATGTTGATACATACTGTAAAATGATATAACTGAACATCCTACTTAAAACTCACAGGTCTACAAGCTTCATATCAGCTGAATTTTAGCCTCTCGTATTTATTGATACTATTTACTGATCTCTTCAAACGAACTGTCGAAGCTAGTCCTAATGGCTACTAACACGAAGGAAACTCCTGCCACGACGGGCACAACAACAAGACAATCAAAACAAACCCGTCCTGCCATGAGGGATGAATGAAAGATATATACTGATACTTATATAGAATGTTCCTACCTCATTCACCAAAGCACTTATATAGAATGTTCTTCCATCAAAAGACAGTCTAGAAACCTCTTTCCATGTGAAATGCTGTAGCTCTTCCCGGCCTTTGAGTAAACTAATGCCTCTGTATGTCAAACCTATATACACTAATGTTCCATAGATATCCTGTACAAAAAATATAGGGATATCTTTAATTGCATAATAATTAACAAATAAACTTTTGGGTTTCAATAGGTTTACAGACAATAATGTATTTTTACTCTTGTCCTTATTTTTATCTAGAATTCAAGAACAGTGTCGATGTCAAATCGAGTGATTATGGAGAAAAAGTCACTGTTGTCATAAAGTGGACAATTGGCATTCAGTAAGAATATTCATAAAATACATCAATTTAAAACATATTCTAGTCTGATTTCCATATCATATTCTCCATCTCTTTCTAAATACATCCTGCGAATAGTATAGGCTAAATCTTACTTACTCTGACCGGATGAGGGTCCACTCCATAGGTGAGTAGAGTGTGGGCCTTTTTTATGAAATTCTTTTCTGCATTAGCTACACTCATGCCCCTGTAGATAACATGATAACAAAACTGATTTAAAAATAATGACATACCATATTTATTTGAATCATTTGAAATAAATGACTGGTGGACTAACATAAAAAAGGACAATACAGACTTGCGGACAAGAGAGAAAAACCAGTGAAATGGCTTTCTAACACGCCATCGATTTTGGTTTTTAACCAGTTTTTTGAAAATAGTATTTAATCAGTTTGAAATAAATTGAGGATAATTCATTCACAGTTAGTTATTAATAATTTGAACAATTAAACAGCAATAGGAAAGTAGGAGAAGCAATTGTTACTGTACCCTAAACACTTGTGCTTGTTTTCCACTGCCTTTTCAAATCGGTTAGACTGTTTTGGAACCAACTTGAATCTGTTCACATAATCACCAATAGCAGACACATCATAATCACCAACATTTGCTAGATAAAAAAAGTAACGCAGCATTAAATTTCCATACATGTCGACAGAAGTGTGCAAACCATTTTGCCACAACATTTACACAGGTTCAAGGCTCTCCTTGACCATAGGTCTGGTGGTAGTCTTTACAGATAAGGACTTAGACATATGGCTTTTGTACATCAGCTGATCTGTACTGATCCATCTCAGCCCCTGTCGGTACGTATACATTAAGGACATCATAATTAAAATGTCCTCAATGGAGGATGAATAATGTCACACAAAAACAATAAAATAAATTAGACAATCGAGTTTGAGATTTTTTTTTTAATAAACATCAAATTCTGTAATTTTAATAACTAATATTATCATCATCAAAATGATCTTACTACCTTGAATAATATAAGCTGCTAATATGACTAAGTCTTCCTTGTTGCATAGCAGACGACCATGCTGCAAATCTCTACAAAGCTGTAGGAATAGGTGGTATCGAGTTATCCCTTCTTTGATGGCCTGAGGGTTAGCTGGGTAAGTCTTCACTCTGAACACAAGGTTGTAAGGTGGTCCTCCTATAAATAAATTAAATAAACAAATATTAAATAAACATACACATAAAGCGCCATTTGCAAATTTTTCAGTTCAAGTTAACCATGTTGTTCAGTCTTTTCCAACTTTCCAGAAATTGGACTTTGTTTTTGTTCTAATTTCAACTATGTTGATTAGATGATGATATTGACCTTTAATCCTGTAGGCCTAATGTCACCATTGAACTCTCTATTTCTATTTTTAGTCGCATTCAACAGCGGGAAACCCGCCACTAATAGAATGGATTAAAAATATTGAAAACATTATGAAAACTTAAAACAATATATATTTATCTATCTATCTTTCTCGAAGTACCTTCACTTGCACTGATGAAGGGCTAGTGTTGCCCGAAAGCTCTGCTACTTTTTCTGGCTGTTTTACTTTATCGTTTTGATTTAGCTTTTCTTTGTATCTCCATTGAGATCCATATATATCCAAAGGCAAAATACTGAAAAAATGACAATGCTGTGGGTATCAGTGGCTGGATCTCAATGAAGATACAAACGGATTTTGATCGATTTAGTCTTCGTGGAGTAATTTTCTGACTAAATTGTTTTAAAAAAATGTAACAGTTATTGAGTTGTTATATTGGCCAGGATTGAAGAATGAAATATATATTTTTATATTAGCTTATTTCGATCCGTATACAAATTACATTATTTTCTTGGCACAAGTCCGACTTAAACAACGTCACGTCATAGCGACAACGAGAGATGCGGAAATTTACCATGCGATGGAATTTTTAGGAGGCCTAGCGCTTTCTGGTTACGCTATGAAGTATGCGGTTCGTTGTGATCATACTTTGTTGGAGGCCTAGAAAATATGAAAGTTACCGTATCGCCATGGTTCCTACACACATTTTTAAGTTTTTGTTTGTTTTTAATCAAAAGTCCATTACTTTTAAATGAATACTAATCTTGTTCCAAAAATACACGATTAAAATTATTTTTCATGAATAGTCCTGATACGTAGGACATAAGGTTTGTTGTAACAAAATGGAAAATGATATTAATGGGCTAATACTTTCTTATCATTGGCCAATTAATAGCCTTTGTTACCCAGAAGTGTGAAACTTGACTAAAAGCTCAACTTCATTAAAGTCAAACTGCAAACTTTGACTACTTCTTTTATGAATCAAATTTGAAGTAATAGCTCGAATTACTTTTTGAAGTCGAAGTTCAAACTACAACTAAAGACGATGTTTACAGAATCAATCTCGAGTATGGGGTGCCAAACATGTCATAATATTGTCTGTTACTACAGCCTATATCTCTCAAAATTGGCAACAGAACATTTTGTAACTTTACAAGAATTTAAACATTTATTTGAAGATGTTCCAATAAGATTTTTTATAACGTCAGATATGCACAGCGTAATGTACGCACGATTTTATGAAATTCATCATAATTCCAAAACCAATAGTCATATTTTATTGAAACTGAATACAATTATAATTAATATCAAGTATCAACTTATGGAGTAAAAATGGCGTGTTGCACATGAAATTATATCGGCGACGCCTAGATAGATCAGGCGTTTCTCATCTGTCCAACCTTGTTAAGCAGTAGTGTTGGTTTAGTTATTTATACCAATAAATATTTAATTTATTTCTTCTGTCATGGCTTACTGTGATGCAGTCAAAGTAATAAATAATTCAGACTCATGAAAACACATTAAACATGATGGGTGGTAGTTACTTTTTATTTCAAATCTGTATTTTCTAACATATTAATACAATACAATTATATTAAATACTGTGTATCATAACAAAATTGAAAAAAAAAATTGTTTGGGAGGAGCTGAAAAATAGTGAAAAACTAATTGTGATGATAGTAGTTAAATTTTATTAATTAAATTATTTATTAATATAAATTAATTATTAAATTTATTTTGATTTAAATTAATATTTAATATAAATTATTCACCTAAAAACTAACTAATATATTTTCTTTTTTAATACAAATATTATACCCTGAACAGAAATTGACGCATGGTGGTGTTGAACTTATTATTATAACTTGAAATATTATTGGCGGAAGACAACAATTGTTGGCATAAATTTGTAAAATACCATCATCATAAATGAAATTTATATTGCTCTTTAAATAATGGTAATGTATGTCCTAGCCTCTGTGTTTGAGTACAAGTCATCATGTGTTGCCCTATACCTCCAATGCATGAAATATGTGGCAGAATAAAACTAAAAGTAATTAAAATCACTCTACTAAGGTCATAATGACCCGCATACCCCACCACCTATATGTGGGGATTAATCTAATCATGTGATAATTAAATACTGCCCCCTATAATTGTTACTGCCCCCTATAATTGTTATCAGTTCTTTGTTCAAATGTAGCTTTCTTACCGCTCAAATTAATTGCTTCCTTTTGTATTCATGAACTGGTCAACAGATAGTTTTTGTCTTTTATTTAATTAAAGATCTGCACCCTTGCAGTTTCAAGATTAAAGGATCATACTGATCTCTTTTGTGATGCTAAAAACAAATTAAAACCAAATACACCACCGGACCGTGGTAAAAGTGAGAAAAGGCGTGTCTTTCCTTTTGTGTTGTCGTCCACATCCTTACAATTTGGTGTTAGAAGTGGGATCGTGGATCGTATTTGGCTTTAACATTAGAGATCAGTGATGGCAAGCAAGGCATTGTTGCTATGCTGGCCGCAGTTGCCTTCCATACAATATTTGTGGCGTTTCATATTGTAACTTTTCGCGGCACTGTTTTGCCTGTAGTTAGATAAATCAGTCATAAACTTCAGTCGTACCTTTGTAGGTAAGAAATATTAGTTTAAAATGGATAAATCACTATAATTGTTGAATCAGCTTGTTTTAGATATATTTAGGATACTATGGATATTAATGTTATTGCATTTTGAGAATCTATATAATAGTTTTGATTGTGTATAGTTCGAAGGGTGAACTAGTTATCACACAGTATGTACACATGTGCGCGAGATGCTGTATTTATAGCCTAGGTCTGCGCGATGGTTTCTTCTTAGTTGCTATGGCAACAGGGATAGTGTTGAAAAGGCGACTGGATGTACCTTTTTGATGGTTATGTTTAGGGTGATCCCTTAATGTTTACATTTGTTGTAATTTGTACTTTTTAATAGTTTTATAGATTTCGTAGATTGTCAGTTATAGTTTTTTCCTTCATAGGTATTAAAGTTTAACAGTAGAAATTCACAGATGTTTTTCATTGTGCTGCATCCATAGGCTCACAGCTTTGTAAGTTATGTCATACTATAAAAGATACTGTATGTAAACAACAAACTATGTAACAATTTAATTAACAATAATATAGCATATATACTCATAGCAAGGTTTAAAGTATTTCATATGTACTACTGTATTTGAATATCAATTTGAAGGAATTATACTGTACTTTCTGTTATTTTCAGTTACCATACGTACCATACACACATATTCAATCATTGAATAAAACGGTTATACCTAACGGAGCATTTCTAAGCTGTTTGATTTTGTGTCTGTGAAAGTTGCGAGATGTGCAGAAGACTTTTGATGAGTTAAGAGCTGAACTAGAAGCAACTAGACGTGCTGCCCATGGGAATGGAAACACAGTATATGTTCTCCCAGAGAAGAAGATGAGACACTTTGCGGGAGCCGATGGGGAATGTGTAGAGTCCTTTGTTGAAGGCATCAAGGCAGCTATAAAAGTTAGAAAATTGCGAGGACAGAATGCAGCTGATTTTGTTGTTTCTCACCTAGAAGGCGCCGCACGATGAGAAATTAGGCATCGTCCACGGGTAGCAGATGACTCTGAGCTAATACTTAGGACCTCACAAGATACCTGAGCGGATGTCGCTAAGTACCATTATGAGGCAGATATATAATGCCATTCAAAAGAGGAGATAATCCATCTCGGATTATGTATTTGTTTTGCTAGGATTTTCAGAGAAGTTGGGTAGAATTCCAGATGCTCCAAATCCTGAATGAACAATTCGAGACCAGTTTTGTGAGGGTTTAGCCGATTTAGTTCGATGACTCGCAGTCCGATTCTGATGACATTAGTTCAGACGATACACCTCGACGTAGCATCCGACTACGGAGGAAGCTTAGTCAAAGATGTCAATCAGTACATGGATCCAGTGATGTGCACAACCAACGTCTAGCTAATAATAATGATATTTTGATGAGTGTGTGTACCAAATGTAAAATGTATCTGCATATTTAGTTTAATTTTACATATTTTATCTCATAATATTAAGTTTTGAGGACAAACTAAGTTTAAACAGGGGAGTGTGGGGATTAATCTAATCATGTGATAATTAAATACTGCCCCCTATAATTGTTATCAGTTCTTTGTTCAAATGTAGCTTTCTTACCGCTCAAATTAATTGCTTTCTTTTGTATTTATGAACCGGTCAAGGAAGCAACAGATAGTTTTTGTCTTTTATTTAATTAAAGATCTGCACCCTTGCAGTTGCAAGATTGAAGGACCATACTGATCTCTTTTGTCATGCTAAAAACAATTAAAGCCAAAACACCACCGGACCGTGGTAAAAGTGAGAAAAGGCGTGTCTTTCCTTTTGTGTTGTCATCCACATCCTTACATATATATTACAATTAAAATAACTATGCATCTTGGGGTAGGGACGTCACTCCACTAAGAGTTATTTAGTCCGTATCTTTTATTGTTATTCTACCATTCACGAGACGTGAAACATGGCCTGCAGGATGAAGCTAACGGCAACGGACTGCCGACGATACAAATGCCTGTCCCGATATTCAATGTTAAACCACCAGAACCGGTAAAACTAGACAATGGTAAACAGGAAAATTGGAAATTATGGAAGCAGCTTTGGACACATTATACCATTGCTAGCAACTTAAATCATCCATCACGATCACCTCATTTTAAGAAATCATTACTGATCTCTACCATGGGTGTTGATGCACTCCAAATATATAATGGATGTGACCCACAAAAATTGGATACGTTTATTCTTGGTGAAACCAATGAAATTTTTGAACGATATAAATTCAATTCCCGAATACAAGAAAAAGGCGAGTCAATGGACACATATATAAATGCTTTGAAAATACTCAGAGAAACCTGTAATTTCTGTGATTGCATGAAAGATAGTCTAATTCGAGATTGCTTAGTACTGGGAGTACATGATGAAAGAGTAAGAAAACGACTATTCCAAGAAAGAAAAATAGATTTAAAGAAATGTATTTACATCTGTCACAGCTATGAAAACACATACAACCAAATGAAAGTGATTTCTGGTAAATCATTAGAGGAAGAAGAACTTCACAAATTTATGAACAGAGGTGGATATAAGCAGAAACATAAAACCCCTCAGTCATCAGGAAAACATAAAACTAGTGACAGAGCACCGGCTGGCAACATGCCTAAATGCAGATATTGTAGAAACAGCCACCCAAGAAAGAAGGAAATGTGCCCTGCCTGGGGTAAACGGTGCAACAAATACCTATATCCGTGAAGCCTAAGTTAAAAGAGGAACTAGACAAACTACTAACAGAAGGTGTTATAACGCCAGTATCTGAACCAACAGACTGGTGTTCACAGATATCTATACAAACCAAGAAGAATGGTAAACTAAGAATATGCGTAGATCCGAGACCGCTGAATGAAGTTCTGCAGCGTGAGAGATATCCACTACCAACCATGGAGGATATTCTACCAGAACTAGCCAATGCAAAGGTATTTAGCAAGGTTGATCTGTCACATGGATATTGGCACTGTGAATTGGACGAAAACAGCAGCCGTCTGACTACGTTCATCTGTCCGTTTGGAAGATTTCGCTGGAATAGATTACCCTTTGGTTTGAAAGCGAGCTCAGAAATTTTCCAAAGGAAGTTAAATGAATCATTGACAGGATTAGAAGGAGTAGCATGCGTAGCAGAAAACATACTTGTCTATGGTAATTCGACTGAAAAACAAAAGTTTGAGAAACCTTTTTGAAAGATGTCAGAAAGCTGGAATACAGCTAATTAAAGAGAAGAGCATACAGTATTTCATACTGACACAATTGATTTCATGGGACATACCATAACTGCTAATGGATTAAAACCTGACGTGAAAAAGCTAGAAGCAATCCTTAAAATGGATAATAATGGGTTTATCTTCTGTAACATCAAGGAGTTGAAACAGTAGTTTCACATTACTACTACTACCTTGATCCCATACCACCAATTTTGGTATTGCACCAATTGAGGTAACTTTCAAAATACATTCATATTGAGAAGTTCAATCAACTTTTCTGCTGGCACAGCATCTCTGGACAAGAAGTATCCAATTGGTTGTTCCCAAACAACGAACACTAGTGCATGATTGGCAACTCTTGCTAACACCTCATAATCTTCATTACTCTCAACATAGCTGTGTTCATATCTCATCTCATCAAATGCAATTACACACAATTTATCCCTGTGCAACCTTTCGTTGCATACGTTTAGGATGGTGTTGTTAAACCCTGGTTGAATTTCAATGTTTTTTAACCATTTAGGTAATGATGATGGTGTAGGCATAATAAATACTTGTCTGCTAACACCTTGTCACTGTATGACCATCTTCTACCCCTGGCTTTAGAAAATTCTTTACCTGTGAGGAGAAAAATGACAACGCTGGTTCTTTCATGTATTGTTTCACCTTAACTATAATACTAGCAATGTTATTCATTGCAACATTTGTTCCTTTATTTTGTTTTAACTGTTTGTTTTAGTTTACGTATGCCATGTTTTAGTCTAGATATACGTACTCTCTGTTTAACAATTAGTTTTCGTTGACGTTCTGCATCAGGTTGTCGGTCTTCATCATGACTATTTTCATCTTTGAGCATAGATGTGATCATGAATAGCATCAGTAACTGAAATGTAGGAACATGACCACACTGTAATTTTATTGTATACAGTATGCTTTGTAGTCAACCATTATGTGTAGTATTTTTTATATACTGAGTAACTAAAAGCAAAATTGTTAATATGCAAAATAAACCTATTGAGCCATAAATATTTGTTATCAGTTATATTGTAACATGATCAATGCATTTAAAATATTGATTTTTTAGAAAATGGTCATGTACTGTAATGCTTCATCAATGTCATCTAATGAATATTAGTGTTATTTAATAGTAATGTAATACTTTTGTTACTTTAAAATGTACTTATTCTCTTATATGGTTCTGTAATAACATTATGTAAAGGCAGTCTGAAACAAATTTAGTTATAAATGCTTTTTTATTCATTAAAGTAATGAGTATAGTATTCATTGTGTATTAAAGTAACGAGTATAGTATTCATTGTGTATTAAAGTAATGAGTATAGTATTCATTGTGTATTAAAGTAATGAGCATAGTATTCATTGTGTATTAAAGTAATGAGTATAGTATTCATTGTGCATTAAAGTAACGAGTATAGCATTCATTGTGTATTAAAGTAACGAGTATAGTATTCATTGTGTATTAAAGTAACGAGTATAGTATTCATTGTGTATTAAAGTAATGAGTATAGTATTCATTGTGTATTAAAGTAACGAGTATAGTATTCATTGTGTATTAAAGTAACGAGTATAGTATTCGGATAAAATTGAAAAAATTCATCTCCTTCCCAAAATATTTTTGATATCAAATTTTCGTTTTTAGTGAAGGTAAAGATAAACGTTGAAACTTACCAACGTTTCGTGCATTAGCATCGCACTTTTTCAAGGTAGTGGTGTCAGCTTGGTTTGCCGACACTGATCATGGCATAGTCACGTGATGTTGTTGTGACATGCGCCCTCTCTGAGTTATTTCTTGAATACCTCTGGGTGAATCCCAGAATTTTATCCGAAATGATTATGGTCAGGATGGTGTAAAAATAGTGCGCCTAAAAGAGAAAATTGTGAGGAAGGTTTCGCGCCAAAGAAATCACCGGATATTCGCTCTACACCACCAAGTCTAAAATTAAAATGCCAGATTAACACCACACGGGGACACGACATTATCAAAAAAGCGGAACGTAGTTTGATTAGAGAAAGAATACGAATCACTACAAACAACATCGGAAAATTAGCTAGAAGAGAAAATAGTTGAAATAATCACCGATGACACAGCCCGAGCGGACGTTCACAGGCATGTTGAGAATGCGAGAGAAAGCGAATTCCTGAAAGTACGTAATCGCCAACAAAACAAATTACATTGGTGGAAAGATAAAAGTCAAAAACTACTAGTTGGATTAAATCAAGAAACACATTTGGACGGCAAACAACTTAAAGACAGATGGTTGGTAAACCTATCTAGTAAAAATATGAGTGTAGACCAGGAGCAGGTGCTTAAAAAGGGGCTTAACTTCGCCGTTAGCGAGAGCCGAATACCGGTTAATGAGTTGATCATAGCCACCGAAACGGCAGCAAACCTGGGACAGGTACCAATAGAAGAAAAGGATGTCATACGAGGTAAGATCGTTTCACTAATAAAATCATACAAACAAAAGAAAGAACAGGGCTAAAATTGCTAAAAGAAGATCATGAGATCACAATTTTACCTGCTGACAAAGGCCGTGCTACGGTTGTAGTAAACACAACAGATTATAAAGCTAAGGTTAATGAGATGTTATTCGACGACCAAGTATATGAACAACTCAAATCAAACCCCACTCCAAAATATAAACATGCTTTGGTGAATACCCTAAATAGATTGCTTAATGAAAAGAAAATCACATATGGGGAAAAATGTAAATTATTCCCGACAGCGGAAAAAACTCCGAGGCTATATTGCACACCTAAAATTCATAAACCAAATTGGCCTTTCAGGCCAATCGTAGACGGTATAGACTCCATTTACTATGAGGTGACCAAATTTCTAAGAGATATGCTAAAACCAATGGTTGGCAACGCCACACACTCAATAAACAACTCTAAAGAACTAGCAACCAAACTAAAAGATCTTTATGTGTCACCTAACCATACCTTTGTTTCATTTGATGTAGTGTCTTTGTTTACAAAGACCCCTACGGAAAAATCACTGGAAATAGTACATGAATGCTTGAAGGCTGACCAAACGCTACAAGACCGCACAAAACTGAAAGTAGAAGATGTTATGGAACTGTTGTCTCTGGTCGTGAACACCGCATACTTTAGTTTTGGAAACATCATATACAGGCAAAAATCTGGCATAGCTATGGGAAGTCCAATTAGCCCAATCGTTGCTAACCTGTTTTTGGAATGGTTGGAGACTGAGGCCATAAGCAGGGCAAATGACAACATCCGACCCACTTATTGGCGAAGGTATGTAGATGATGTTTTAGCTGTGGTCAAAAAAGAATATATAGAAGAACTTAACAAACATCTTAACACCATAGACCCTACTAAAAGTATCAAGTTTACTACAGAAAGAATGACCGATAACACTCTTCCGTTCTTGGACTGCCTCATCACCCTAAAAACTGACGGTACTATAAAAACTTCGATTTACAGGAAACCCACACATACTGACCAATACTTAAACTTCAAATCAAATCATCCTCTTGAGCACAAGCTGAGCGTCGTCAACACACTAGTGGACAGATGCCAAAACATTGTAACAACACAGCAGAGCAAAAGAGAAGTGATGAAGCACATCCGAAAGGTACTTAATATATGTGATTACCCGAATTGGGCCATTGATAGAGTGATACACAACAAAAAAGAAAAGAATAGTCAGAAAAAAGGAGAAAACAAACAAGACATGCGTGGCAGCGTAGCTTTACCCTATGTGAGAGGGCTATCAGAAAAGATACGTAGAACGCTCACTAGCCATAAAATTAACTCTTACTTTGTACCCCAAAACAAATTAAGATCGCATCTAGTACACCCAAAAGAAAAGATTAAGCCGGAGGACACAAGTGGAGTAGTGTATGGTGTACCTTGTATGAATTGCAACTTAATAGACATAGGAGAAACTGGTAGAAAACTGGGAAACAGAATAAAAGAACATAAAAAAGATGTAGAAGATCACATGAAAGGAGTTATGACAAGGTCAAGTAGAATGTCACAATCAAACATTACACATAAATCTGCAATTACAGACCATGCTATAGAGGAAAACCATACACCTAATTGGGAGGCGAAAGTGTTAAAGAAAGAGGGAAACATCAACAAGAGAGGATGGCAAGAAGCAATTTCAAATAGAAAACAACATGAACAGAGACCAAGGAGGAAAGTGGCTGCCACACATATATGATGGATGTTAGAAGTGAGACGGCCGGCCGGGGCGGACCCCTCTGGGATTCACCCAGAGGTATTCAAGAAATAACTCAGAGAGAGCGCATGTCACAACATCACATGACTATGCATGATCAGTGTCGGCAAACCAAGCTGACACCACTACCTTGAAAAAGTGCGATGCTAACGCACGAAACGTTGGTAAGTTTCAACGTTTATCTTTACCTTCACTAAAAACGAAAAGTTGATATCAAAAAAGTATAGTATTCATTGTGTATTAAAGTAACTAGTATAGTATTCATTATGTATTAAAGTAACTAGTATAGTATTCATTGTGTATTAAAGTAACGAGTATAGTGTTCATTGTGTATTAAAGTAACGAGTATAGTGTTCATTGTGTATTAAAGTAACGAGTATAGTATTCATTGTGTATTAAAGTAACGAGTATAGTATTCATTGTGCTTTAAAGTAACAAGTATAGTATTCATTGTGATTTAAAGTAATGAGTATAGTATTCATTGTGCTTTAAAGTAATGAGTATAGTATTCATTGTGTATTAAAGTAACGAGTATAGTATTCATTGTGTATTAAATTAACGAGTATAGTATTCATTGTGTATTAAAGTAACGAGTATAGTGTTCATTGTGTATTAAAGTAACGAGTATAGTATTCATTGTGCTTTAAAGTAACAATTTGTATAGTATTCATTGTGCTTTAAAGTAACGAGTATAGTATTCATTGTGTATTAAAGTAATGAGTATAGTATTCATTGTGCTTTAAAGTAATGAGTATAGTATTCATTGTGTATTAAAGTAACGAGTATAGTATTCATTGTGTATTAAAGTAACGAGTATAGTATTCATTGTGCTTTAAAGTAACAAGTATAGTATTCATTGTGCTTTAAAGTAACGAGTATAGTATTCATTGTGTATTAAAGTAATGAGTATAGTATTCATTGTGCTTTAAAGTAATGAGTATAGTATTCATTGTGTATTAAAGTAATGAGTATAGTATTCATTGTGTATTAAAGTAATGAGTATAGTATTCATTGTGTATTAAAGTAATGAGTATAGTATTCATTGTGCATTCAAGATGTATTTTCCCTTTGTCAAATTCCAAAAAAAAAAGTTTTGAAGTCATTTTGAAGTATCATAATAGTTATTAACTTTCACCAAAATTTATTCCAAAAAAAATCATGAACTGAAATACAGACGTTATTTGGTTTAAAAAATAACTTTGACTTCCAGTCAAAGTTTTCGATCAAAACATATCTCATAATATAATGCAACATGCTTATTTGGCTACTCTGTATGCATAATCATAAAACTTCTTTGCGATCTGCGTGAAAACACCTTCTCAACCGTGACGAGTTGTAAACAATCCTAATTAGCATCATGCATAATGTATACTCATGGTTTGAAATCTTTGTTTACTATCGCTCGCGACGATTTTACAGACGAAATTAATTTAGCTGTTAATTACGTAAAATTGTTGTTTTTGGCTCAAAATTTTGACTTAAAGTGAATAAATTTAATATTACTTTGATATTGCCAATTTAAATTTAGAATATTTTGACCTTCATTTTTGTGTGTTTCAAGGGACAATACATCTTTAAAGTAATGAGTATAGTATTCAATGTGTATTAAAGTAATGAGTATAGTATTCATTGTGTATTAAAGTAATGAGTATAGTATTAAAGTAATGAGTATAGTATTTTGCAATCAACCAACCAGAATGTAAAATGACTGTTCATGGTATGTGTGCTTATCAAATTGTCATGTAAGGATGAAATTATGACATATTATAAAGTATTGAGTATTAGTTCAGTTACATTATAAATTTTATTTATTAGTCAAAAGTTTGTACACTTTTTAACACATTGTTTTAACTATTTATACTATATACCTATTTTCAATTCCTCTTCTTTCTTTATTGATACATTGTAGGATTTGGGAAATCAAAAATTGTTGGAATTGCATTGAAGTTTAATTTTTCTTCTTGCTGCATGTAAATTCAATTGGTTGAAAATGATTGGAGCAGTCAGATGGCAATTAATATAAATAATCTGTTGACCTTTTCAATAAATATATTCGTCTGGAATTTTTCACCCATCTTCGTGATCTACAGTATAATAATAATTAACAATGATATTAATAATATACATTTTGGAAATATGCCGAACGTTTTACAATTTTTAAGTAGTTTATATCAGTTGTTGCTTTTACGGATTTTTTCGAAGTGTTTGAGGTTATATCGAGAATAATTTTGCCGTACTTCTGACAGCATAACAAAATTAAAATAAATAATATAATATAGTTTATTTTAATTTTGTTATGCTGTCGGAAGTACGGCAACATTATTCACAATATCACCTTAAACATTTCAGTGTCGATCAAGGACTTACGAAAGTTGGAAAAGCTCTCGAAAAAATCTGTAAAAGCAGCAGCTGATATAAACTACTTAAAAAAAATATATACTGTATTAATAATTGAACTAAGCATTGTAATATTAAAGTATAAATAATGGTAAAGAAGAAATCTTATTGGTATATTATCCTATATTATATATTTCAACAATAAACTATAGTACTAGCTAGGCATTTTATTATTATTTTACTGTAAATATTCTATATAATACGTAGGCCTGAATTTGTGTGAAATTTAACCAGGGAGCCAACTCCCTGATTTAACTTTAACTATAGGCTTTATAGCCCTACAGTATACCTACTGTATATCATGGGCATATAGGCCAAGCTAGTGGGTTATCAAAAACCTAGAATTAAATACTTTTCAGTAATCACTCTAGGCCTAGCCTATTTTAGGCCTAACAATATAAATTAACAATACAGTGTAGCCTACAGTAGCTAGGCATATTATTGAATACAGTATAGTTAGTATAGGGCCTGTCCCATACAAACTGTATATAGGCCTATCATTTGTTTAGAATAGGCCAAAATGCAATCCCTTTAAAAATTTAAATAACTTAATGACTTCTTATTATGAGAGCCTCTTAAGTAATGGATTGTAAAAAATACACATTTGAGTTTATACTCACCAAATTTTATCTTTTGTGAATTGAAAAATGACATTTCTGGACATAATTGGCGATTATATGACAGTTAATCACTGAACAATGATTATGCGACATGACTGCACCATATAGTGTTTACGAAGACTCTATGCGCACAACATATGCCTCATCGTCAATCAGTCAGTGCTAACTTCGTAGCTATTTTTGACAATTATATACGCCTATATAAGTGTAATAACAAACAGTGTAAAAAAATAATTAATAATTTAATTTTAAATTTTATATAAATATTCTCCTGTAGCTGCTCAGGATGACTGGTTACCCCCTATTTGTTAACGTACATGGAAGATGATGAGTTGTTGTGGACGTTATCATATAGCCATCAAATTTTAAAATAGGATTTTTTTCTCTTTTGTATAGTTAATCCCATTTAATAGAGTGGTTCATATTTTAACATAATTATGGGCATGTTGCGTTTGCTCGGAAAACCCGAACTAGGTACAGTGACGAGTTCAAATCTAGATATTCCATTTCTTCTTTGTTTATTTCTGTACACTATTTTGTGAGACAATTATCTCAGAAAGTTAAATGTCAATCATCACCAAAATTTAAACTAATTTAACTTAATCCTAATAAGCTTTTTAGCGTGATCATTCATCTGTGACGTCATTTATACACCATTTTGTAAGCTGCTGAATGTGAAGAATACAAATTTAAAATTCACTCAAATATTTAGTGCCTAAGCCCCTCCCCCAACATCCTTCAACAATTCAAAAAATGTTAGATTCATTAAAAATGCAGTACAACAATCAGACATACAGTATAGTCTATTGATTATTAAAATAAACTCCAAAACAAAACTTTTTCAAATTGAGTTAAAATGTATTATTACCTTTCATCTGCTTTACAATATTCTTTGTAGGGTCAATCCAATGCTGTAAAACAACATAATTCAAATATCAAAATCATACTTATCCTACGTAAAATTCTGTGCATATTTTCAGTCTAATAATTATAAGATTGTTATTTTTTTAAGCTAAATTGTTCCATTTTATAGAAGACTTTATCATTCAATCAATTATATAAACTAGAAAGCCACTCCGGGAGTGCATACCTCTGCCTATTCGAGTGCTGCCACCAAATCTTTTATTTCTTTTATTAAAGATTAAATAATTTCTGCGTATATTTTATGCAAATGAATGAAAGTGCACACGAGCCACATGTGTACACTGGACCTCCTGCCTTAAGTCCTTATACGAGAAGACTTGTTCTACAACCACAACCATGGCCGGAGAGTGTCTTTTATTGAAATTCAATAGGAATGTTCTGTAAATATATAACTATTTACACCGAAAAATTCAGAATGATAACTTCAAAATAGTAGGTGGTATCGCGCTAACATACAAACACAGCATGAAGTACTATATTATTATTAAATTAAATTAAATTATAAAACAGTACCAATTCGATTTATAATTGATTTCACAGCATGAAGTACTATATTATTATTATTAAATTAAATTATAAAACAGTACCAATTCGATTTATAATTGATTTCAAATATACCATAAATTATAAAAAAAATATATGTTGAAACTGAAAGCATAAATAAATGTTTCCAATAAATGTAAAAAGGTCAATTTCATTAGCATTTCATGATTTGACATTCAGCGAGTAGTGTTAAACTTTATTAAAGAGAAAACTAGATGAACAAGCACAATAATCAAGGCCTACAGTCAGTCACATGATAATATTAAGATGAAGCAAATTGAGTAGGAGTATAAATGAAGAATCCTAAAAGCTATATTAAACAAGACAACTATTTAAAAAACAACAGTATTTTAAATACAAATTACATTTTTCTTAATTATTATTAATTAAAATCTATCCCAACAATTCTGTTTATATCCAAGCAAGGTGAAAAAAAAAGAAGATATTTTAGGAATTTTAACTGCATTTTCATAATGAAATACCTACAGTACTTAGGAATGGAAATCATTTATTATACACAAGATAATGCAGTTTGGGGAGTAGAGTTGTAACCAGTGCAGTAGTAAATTATTTATCCAGTAAAATAGTACACCCTTAGGTTGATGCTATTTTTGGTATTCTGCGACAATTTATTGAGTGTATTGGTCTCTACATTGTAATGTGTGTGTTACAAAGTAGTAAAAGAAAATAAAAAAAAAAACAAGTACCCTTTGTTTTTCTCCATCCATGAATCTAAGACTAAAGTAATCCTTCTCCATGATATTTAGCTTGTTAAAAACATAGTCCAACAGTACCTGACCTCTTGCATCTTTCTACAAAAAGGAGTGAAAAAACATTTTCACAATAACAATTTTTTTAAACAAAATTGGCGGCATTCATGAGTTTCGAACCTGGGACTACAATGCTGCTGGAGTGCTGGGCACGACCGCTCAGCCATCCAACCGGCTTACAATGGAATGATGTTATAACCTATTATTAGTTTATCAAACATCCATTGAGCATGCCCTATTGATTGTCATTGATCATCAAAGATAGTCACTATTTTTTATGTAATGAATGTTTAATTCAGGCCTAAAGTAATACATTCATTTTTGTTAAAATCATTTTATTTTACAAAACAGGTTTCAAAGAAGTAGGTGTAATGTGCTTTTACAGAATATGTGATTGTTAATTTAGGGGTGTGTAACAAATTACCATGGTTGAGACCTGTTGCATTTTGACTAAAACATGGTAGAGGCACGAGTATAATATGTTCCCAAAGAATGGACTATACCAATGTATTTTCGCGCCGCGACTTTAGCCAGCTAAAACCCCAGGACATAATCAATAAGAAACTGTATCTACGCGAAAGCTATATATCTAAGGCTGACAGTTTTAATATTTTGTAAACTCGACTAATTGATAGGTCCAACCTGCTGGACCCAAAAAACGTCTGGGAGGGCTGAGTCTATGAGGGCTCACGGTTGAACGAGGCTAAATAAACATATTAGCGTACAGGGAGTAAATAACAATGGAATAAACTCAATAATATTAAATAATCCGATTGGTAAAAACACAAGATCCGTGCCTGTATTTTTCCCCAAAACATGAAAAATGAAGATTACAGTAGCAGTGTTCTCCCCAGGATTCACATCAAGCGTAACACTTCCGTCCCACCGGGGGTTGGATTCCGACACTAAGTACATGAGTCAAAGGCCCACCATGGTTGGGGCTATGACGAAGCGATTTTTGGTAATTGACAACCCTAGATGGCCGGAAATGGTACTCTTGCACATAAAATTCATGTTGAATGACACCTCTAGTTTGGCCTGAAACGACACTTCATAGCGCGCTAGCAAACATTCATTCATTCAGCCGTATTGGTCCCAAATAGTGAACCTTACAGTTTATTCGGACTTTACATGGAGGTTGAATGTTGCTGGTGTCGAGAAAAGTTATATGAGCCCAATATTCAATAATTATAAGGAAATACTGGATGTTGACGATATAAAGCATTTGTGTTATGTTCTTGTATCTACAAATATCTGTGTAGGTAACGACTTTCAAGATGTGGTCAATTCCAAGAAAGGCACCGAAGGACAGATACCGGTCACTATTAGTATTACAAACAAGGCCAACAGCCATTAAGTCGTGTGCTACAATGCATAGTGATACCGGACCGACAGACAGACCGACAGACAGACAGACCGACAGACAGACCGACAGACCGACAGACCGACCAACAGACATAGTGAACTATAAAGTCGCGTCCACGCGACTAAAAATGGCAATACAACCTCCACTTTGAAACAATCAGGCATAACAAATGTTCTCTAATTGACAAATACAACGCCCATTGTCATGTGTGTAAAATACACAGGGCCGACTTATCAGCCATGCGCAACGCCTTTTAATGGATCAAACAGATGGACTCTGTCATCAAAAACCCCAAACAGGTGTTTGTCCAGAATACAGCTGCAGAACAAAACTAGCGAGCGTTCTGCAGTGTGACAGAAAACGTCTGAAAAAACACTTCTGGAAGACAAAATTTCTGAATTATATAGGAACAAAAGTGTAGAGCTCAGTAACAAACAGTTGTCTGCTCTTGAAGAAATATTTAACAACTTTGATGAGCACAGTTTGTCGTCAGCGGCTACATTGTTGTGGGAGCAGCAGAAATTGTCCTTTGAAAAAAGGTAAGCAGATGAGATGGCACCCGGCAATAATCCATTGGTGCCTTGCATTGCAAAATCGATCTGCTTCTTCATATAACTTGTTAAGGGAGGCTGGATTTATAAAGTTACTGCATCCCAGGACTCTATATTCATACAGTCATTTTGACGACATCACTTCTGGTTTTTCACTAAAAATGTGTAAAAAGAATAGTTGCGGACATTGGTCTAGACAAACAGGGTGGAGTACTAAAGAAAGACGTAACTTTGCTATTTGATAAAATGAAAGTGAAGACTGGTCTATGTTTTTCTGTCAAAACTGGCCATGTTACAGGTTTCACAGACGTAGGTAGTTTAGCTAATGAAATTAAAGCATTCGAGAGACGATGTAAGGGCGAACCCATTGCAACGCATGTTTTAGTACTTATGATTTGTGGTATCTTTAGAAGGTTACATTCTCCAGTCGGGTACTAGGCAAGTAAAGGAGCGACTAGTGATGAACTATTTTCTTGCTTTGGGAAGCAATCAAGTTTATAGAAACAGCAGGATTTAGAGTTCGCGCTTTAACCCATCTAGAAATATATATTTCAACTGTGATGTTTCACATCTCATGAAAACGACACGAAACAACTTTGAGAACAGTAATTATCATAATAAGACTCGCCATCTACACGTATTTACGTAAATTAACAAAATTGTTGATTTGTGTTAAAATGAATAATTAATTTCTTTTATTTATTTAGATGACATGAAACCATATGCTAGTACCATTATTAAGCAAGATATCAAGTGGTCAAATCTTCTAGATCTATATGAATGGGACATCAGACTAGACAGGTGTTCTCCGGGGTTACGACGGTTACTAAGATATGCGAGTCATGGTACGTCATTTACAATAATTATTTACGCAGGGATGCGTCAAAAAACCTAGATTGTACGTCACATCAATGAACAATGGTGTGTCAATGTCTGTCACTTACCACCCACCATATCATGAACAACATGGTCACAGTGCGTCAAAATGGGTGCGTCATGGCCACTTATAGGTAAGTCATATTTTTTACGCACGGGTGAGTCATGGTGTAGGGACTTCACATAATTGTGCCTTCGCGCAATCGCGCTGAGTTTTGCGGAAATGTTATAATTGCTCAGGTAGCGGAATTGGCAGATCGAATTCTGGAGGTTATACCCAGCCCACCCAGAGTAGCTGCAATTTCCAAGTGCACTAGCAGAGCAAACAGAGATTCAATTGCTCCGTGCTGAGGTGAACAAGCTAACCGCCATGGTTTCAACTTTCGGGAAAGGAGCAGAACCCGTTCGCGAAATCGGGAACGTTCTTCCAGTTCTAAACGATCGAACAACAAATCTGATGACAAAGACACAGAGCAGTGCGGGTATCACACCCATTTCGGCAAGGCAGCACGTAGGTGCAGGTCGCCATGCAGTTTCTCCACTTCGGAAACCAGCGAGTAACTGCGACGAATTCGTTTGTATTAGTAGATACGGGAGCAGTGGTCAGCGAAACAAATATATTAGACAAGATGAGTTATGTAGTCAACTAAATTTAGCACCCTGGGAATTACTTCCGAAAGAGAAACTTATTATTAAATTAGTTCAAATTTTTTATTTGGACTGCCTTGGAAATCACATCCACTTACCTTGCTATTCGACATTTCCATCATTTGCTTGAAGCGAGGGAATTCTTCATCCTCACGGATCACAAACCGCTAATATACTCACTGAAAACAAGCTCTGACCGCTACTCACCTCAAGAGATTCGTCATCTGGATTACATTTCCCAATTTATCACCGATGTCAGACATGTTAAAGGTTCCGATAACGAAGTCGCAGACCCATTGTTTTGCATAAAGCTAAACACTTTCAACATACCAGTTTGTACGGTAAAGTCTTCCGATGTCATCAACTGAACTTCAACATCATGGCCAAGCGGCAAAAGAATGATGAAGAATTACTTTACATTTACAAGAGTCGATTTTTTTAATTGAAAGAGGTACCAATAGCCACCAGTTCAGGCACTCCTCGACCTTTCGTTCCCAAGGAGATGCGCAAAGCAGTAATTTGACTCGGCGAAATGTTGCGTAAAGTGCCAGAAAGCCAAGGTTCATTGCCATATGTTTACACCATTAGGTACAGTACTTTTTCCACGGCAGACGCTCACTTCGATCATGTCCACATCGACCTGGTTGGTCCGCTTCCACTGTCTGATGGGAACAGTTATCTCTTAACCTGCATCGACCGATTTACCAGATGGGCAGAAGCAGTCGCCTTCACTTGTAGATGGGTGTCTACAGTATGTTTAGAGTTTTGACTATCACTACCGATCGTTAGTCAATTTGAATCATCTCTGTTCAATGCACTAGTAAACTTGTTAGGTATAAAACGCATCCACACTACATCGTATCATCCAATACGGGTTAGTTAAGATGTTCCATCACTCAAGGCCCTTGACGACCCAAGTCTACCATTTTCGCACCCCAAATATTGAGAATTATTAGTTATTACACTAAAAAAATATAAATTTTGAACGACATGGAAACTTTGTGTTAGTTGGGGTTTTACAGACGTTTTTTAGGCATGCAACCGTTGGTGGCGCTATTTAGTGTCATATTTTGGGGATTTGCCATTATTTTTCCCAATCTGGCATTACTGTATTTGAGACAGGCTACGGCATAATTTAAATTTTATCGCTGGCAACGCTGTTTTCTTGACACAGGTACCTAGGCCTACTAGCTAGGCCTATCCTAGGCCCTCCCTGACCTGGACCCAGGCATAGGCCTAGCCTAATTACAAAAGCGATCTAGCTAGGCCTAGCTAGGCTAGCGTCGGCCGTCTATTATTATAGCCTAGGCCTACCTACCCACTACTACTACTCCCAGGCGCGCCCAGGCTAACCGGTCCAGGCTAGGTGGTGGTAGCTAATAATGAGGAATAGGGAGGCCTAGGCTAGTTGGGGGAGGGGGAGGTTTGCACCCTACCTAGCTAGCCTAGACCCTAGGCTATTCTGACAGTCTCTGTCTGACTGAGTACGTACCTCAAAAACGCATACGAGAGGCTCGATTTCCTCTTCAAGGCGTCGAATTTTACACTGATATCGATTCATTTTTTTAAATAAACCATCATTAGGTTAGAGAAATAGAATTGACGTTGTGTAGACCTCTCAGCACAAATGATAAAAAGCCATAAAACAATCTCAATATGTAAACCAGGCCTGTGTAAACAGATGATATCCAAAACACAAATCGGCTTTTCTCGCGAGACACATCTTGTGTCTCACCGTGTCAAAATATATCGCGCGATCTCTCTCGTATGCAAATTAGATTAAGTTATTTGCACGTTTAACCTTATTTATTTGTGGAAATGTGCATGGTTATTTGGCCTACGTTGAAGTTCCGGTGGTCGTTGAAATAACCACTTGCTTTATGACGATATAGAAGGAGGGATTTGGGAAAACATAAACAACACTGACAACGCACGTGTACTTGTGGTGACGAGTTGACCAGCACCCCATGTGGATTTGGTCCCGTGTGGATTTCGACAAGCTTAACTTATACTGTATATACTATTAATAACTGTGCATTTGGGCCTAGGCGATATCAGAAAATATTTGGTGAGAGTGAATGTCAACAAAAAGTGAAAATACAAAAGCAGAAAGAAGGTAGGCCTACTACTGTAGTATAGTAAACGTAAGCTGTTTTTTAGCTAGCTAAAATTAACCATTATTCTTTTGAATAATTTATGATTAATTATTATTAAAAAGATGTCCTTAATTGCAAAGATACATACAAATCACAGATAGTTCTTTAATTATCACATGCCCATTTTTTCACTAGTTAATTGTATACACAGCATTTGAAAGAAGACATGTGTACCTTTCCAACAATGTATAATATTTGCCAACAAATATTAATCTACTAATTCAAAAATGGCGTTTAAAAATGGTCAATTTTGAACTTTAATGTGCTGTAGCCTGTTTGTGTGTGACCTCAACCTGAACTGTTGTAGGCATGCAACTGAATACCCTCTAGAGACAACATGTGTGGTACAAGTGAAAATTCTTCCACACAATCTGTTGATTCGCGTCAACCAAACAAAGGGCAAGAATCCAAAAGCCCTCATAGACTCTCTTTTCCCAGACGTTTTTTGGGTCCAGCAGCTGGGACCTATAAATTATTGTCGAGTTTGCAAATTCGCAAAACTGTCGGCCTTAGATACTAAAGCTACAGTACCGCTATGAAACAGCTTATTAATGAATATTTCCTAGAGCAGCGCGCGAAAAATAACAGTAGGTAATTGTCATAGGGGTAGTTTTCCTAGGGGATAGCTGTATGGATGTTGTTTTCATAGGGTGGTAATTGCTTGAGGTGGTAATTGTCGGGTGGTAGTTGTTTCGATACATCATCGCTCAAATTACATTTGTGGCCCCTCCTTGTTTTAATGGCCTTAGAATCTGAATGTTTTCCTCTTTTTTTGTCAGATCTATGCAGTATGTTTAGTAAATCAGCAGGATGGTCAAGATGTCATCAATGTGTCAGTTGTTTCTTGGAACAGCCATCAATTATTTTTCGCAGCTGTTCCAATTATTGCACATCCCCTCAAGATCCACCATCCAGATTCAATCCTATCAAGATCCAGATGATTTCAGAATCTCTCCACAAACAAATTTTTAAAGATGCAAAGCAAATAGACAGCAAACTACAACGGGAGATGATTAACAAAAGCATAGAGGAATTAAGAACACATGGTCTTTGGGGAAAACGAGGATCAGTAGTTGCTGATGTTAACTTTGATCTTCCTAAGCTGCATGGAAATACAATAGATGAACATTTTAGAGAAATTTCGAGGAGACAGATAGAACAATATGTTAAATTGGCAAATTCACTTACGAAAAATCCATTACCTCCGAAGCCAAATGAATGGCTTATGCGTAGTGGATGGACACGTTACAATGCAAAAGGTAGCGTTGAGAAGGTGAATTATCCACGAGAAGATGTAGTTGTTTTTGATGTTGAAGTCTGTTTAAGTGAAGGAAGTTTGCCAACATTGGCTGTTGCAGTTTCTCCAAAAGCATGGTAGAATATTCATTAATATTATTAGTGAGATTATTCAATTGGATCTGTTTTCAAAATTTCGCCTTGAAGCACAATTTAAAGATGTATTATCCCTTTGACTAATTCCAAAAAAATTGTTAAAAATATATTTCGAAAAAAAGTGGGTCTGTTTGAAGTATCATAATAGTTATTAACTTTCACCAAAAATTAGTCGAAAAAAAAAAATCATTTAACTGAAATACAGACGTTTTTTTTTGTTAAGAAAATAACTTTGACTTCCAGTCAAAGTTTTCGATCAAAACATATCTCATAATGCAACACGCTTTTTTGGCTACTCTGTATGTATAATCATAAAACTTCCTCGCGATCTGTGTGAAAACACCTTCTCAACCGTGACGAGTTGTAAACAATCCTAATTAGCAGCATACTCATGGTTTAAAATCTTTGTTTACTTTCCAGGGAAAAATTTCTGATTTTTGAGTCAAGAAACATAGTTTGTATTGTATTTTTTGCTACACAATTTTAGAAATGTGTAGCAATAAGGTTGTTTTGTATAGCTTTTTGCTATGCTACACTGGCGAAATTATTCCCTGCTTTCTCGCGACGATTTTCCAGATAAAATGTAATCAAATTAATTTACCTGTTAATTACGTAAACTTGTTGTTTTTGGCTCAAATTTTCGACTTAAAGTGAATAACTTTAATATTTGATATGGCCAATTTAAATTTAGAATATTTTGACCTTCCTTTTTTGTGTTTCAAGGGACAATACATCTTTAAATTATATTTTCATTATTTTATAATATTTCTTTTATTGGAGATATTTGCCTGTGATGCACTAATGTAACATATCAAGTGTATATGTGTGCCTCTAATGTAAAGTTTCTATTGCCACAGTTGTGGACAGTAGGATAATGAAAAACAAGCCATCCAGCAAATACTAAGTTACACTAAGTTAATGATCAACTGTACCAGTGAGGGAAACTTAAAAGTATATGCAAGGTTGACTATGGTGATAGATTCGTCTGAAAGTAAATAGCACTGCAGAAAACTTCTTGATTTGAATAGAATATAATCAACGTCATCAAAATCCCTAGAACAAAATCTCCTGTAAATATTATGTATCATTTCATTTTATCTTACCAGGTATAGCTGGTGTAGTCAGAATCTGACTGAAGATCATCTGGTGATCTCCTCTGGCACAGGAACACTAAAGGCATCATTAAAAGACTTAATATCTCTTGAAAACCCTTCCAAAGCGTCCCAACCTCGTCTTGTTATTGGACACAATGTTAGTTATGATCGGTCATATATCAAAGAACAATATCTAATTAAGGTAAATTGTAATAAAGTTACAAAAAAAGACCTCTAGATATTTTCTGTAATATCTGAAGGATAATAAACTCAGTAGATCAGAATGTTAGTGTTGCTACTATGTTTCCATCTACTAATGACACTAAAGCTGGTACAGTTGTTATAAGTATTGAAATGTTTTTGATCATATGTTCAAATCCGCTGCTTTGGTTTTTCGCCAGTGTACTGTTTAATTTATAGAGTTTTGAAATGGTTGCTTTCAGCATAATCAAGGACAACTGTAGTTTGCAATGTATTTATGCAAGGTACCATGTATGGTGTCTATCCACAGGCTTCATACAAGCAGTCGCCAGTTTCACAGTCATTAATCTTATAAAGTGTATACTAAAACAAAGCTGTCATCTTTAAATCTTAGGGTACTAACATGCGATTTCTGGACACCCTCAGTTTACACATGTGCGTTTCTGGCTTGACAACATTTCAACGTTCCCTTTGGAAAGCTTCAAAATTATCAAAAGGCAGCAATATCAAAGAAGTCCGAGAACATAACGAAAAAGTCAAAAAGAAAATGGGTTTTGTGGTAATTTGTTAAATTTTATATAACATTGTTATCAAAAATTAAAAAGAATCAAATTTCTAGAAAATTTCATTTAATAAATGAATGAGTGAGATGTTGATTGGGAAATAATGTATTTAATAATTTAAAAATAAATTAATGCTTTAATAAATAAATTTGAAATAGTTTGATTATGTTATTATAAAGGGACATCATGCTTGGCTAGATGAAGGTAGTCCTAACAGCCTAGCAGATGTGTATGCACTATATAGTGAAACAGGACAGAAATTAGACAAAAGTACAAGAGATGTGTTTGTCACTGGTACCATTGAAGA
The DNA here is from genome assembly GCF_963402885.1 of Antedon bifida. Classification (NCBI taxonomy): domain Eukaryota; kingdom Metazoa; phylum Echinodermata; class Crinoidea; order Comatulida; family Antedonidae; genus Antedon; species Antedon bifida. The sequence continues at coordinate 8,995,878 of NC_136231.1, forward strand.
TGTTAAAACACAATTCCAGGTAAGAAATATTATGAGTTCAAAATGACAAATACATTGCTTTTTAGTACGATGTCAAGCACGTATAAATAGACCTTCAAACTCTTCGCTTGAAAATACTACTGTAATCATATGCAGTTACCCAGCTCTTCTCTAAAAAAGAAATAAATCATTTAAGGTTTAAAGGTTATATTATTTGTTTTAGGAGGTTATGTCCTATTGTGCTCAAGATGTTTCTGCTACTCATGAAATATTTGTCAAACTTTTAGAAGAATTTTGTACAAGGTAAACTAGTGTTATTTTTATCAACTTTGTCTATTATAAGTGTGTATTTCAAATGCAATCCGTTACTAAATACAATCTATTACGGTTTGAAATTCTTTGCTGGTTGCAATCCATTATGGCTGCAATCAGTTGCTAGATGCAGTTCATTGCTGGTTGCAAAATATATAGATGCAATCCATTATACAGTACATTACTGTATGCATACATATGGACGTAATTCATTACTGTATGCAATATATTGACGCAATTTATTACTGTATGCAATTCAGCAAAATCCATTACTGTATGCAAATGTCTATGAGTGCAATCCATTATTGAATGCAATACGAATGCGAATTGATTATGGAATTTTGACCGAATGTTGGTTCTCAACTAAACATCATGAAGATCTTACCTCTGTTCCTGGATACCATTTATTTACCTGAAGTTCTGAACTGAAAGTAGTGGAAGCAGCGTCGCCATGCATTTAAAAAATTCATCCTTTTGGATTAAACATTGCCATTCTTGTTGAATTGGAGATTGGGTGGATCAAAGTCAGACTTCACAGACTACCCTGAAGGCTTTCCCAGATCATAATTTGTGGTGTTTAAATAACAACCACACGAATGGACGACATTTCAACAGATTTTAACCGTATGTTTTGCAAAGGATAGCTACCATAATTAGTCCAGTAAAGATAAGTCAAAAATTGGGTGAACCTAGAACAAATTGCAACAGAATTTGTTTTTGTTTTGTCTGGTAATATTGTTCAAATGAAGATCATATCCAAAGTTACCAAAATCGGACATTGGGAAATGGGTTACTTTTAATTTATGCTAATTAACCCACTTCCTGAAGTCCAATTTTGGGAAACTTTAGAAATGATGTTCATTTCAACAAGGAGAATGTCAAGACACTTGTTTTCCTGCAGTTCCTAAATTGCTCGCATAATATAATGTCATTTAAGCAGTTATAACACAATATGACGTCACAACTACCATATGACGTCATAGGTACGTCATATGGGAATTTAAATATGCTAATTAGAATGTTTAATATCACATTTATATCTACTCGTAATGCACTTAGGTGGTCTAAATCTAACCGTTAAGGAGATAAGGGGCTTTAAAATTGCAAATTGCGGCCATGTATGTATGTATGTAATCCATTACCGTATGTAGTCCATTATCATGCAATCCATTACTGTAAACCATTATTGTATGTAATTCATTACTGTATGTAATCCATTACTGTATGTAATCCATTACTGTATGTAATCCATTACTGTATGTAATCCATTACTGTATGCAATCCATTACTGTATGTAAGCCATTATTGTATGCAAACCATGTAGCATTATGCAGGTTTGCAGACCTCTGTACCACTACCAATTATACTCATTGTATACATAACTCCAGGTTTCCACATCCTGTTACATTTGCTGGGATGCTTGAAATGAGTCAAGCCTACCTGCCTGTTAATCAGAACTGGAATCGATATATTGAAGAGTCACAAGATTCATACATGAACTTGCAACAGGAGATGAAACTGTCACTGATGCACCTTGCTAATGATGCCTGCTCACTGTTAAATCATGAAAGGTATACCCTCTCACTATGTTATTAGTTATAAGTGGACCAATAAAGAAATCTATATACTGTATACCCATAACACCACCTTATACCACACATTGCACCTTCTACGGACATTTTTGCACCACTCCCATTCCCCTATTCCTTTTCCACCTCAGACCCACCCCACCAAATATTTTTACTACCAAAAGACTTTTCTTTTTAATTTAATAGAAATTGTCCTTTCTTACCACCTTCGTTCTAGCTTTCAAAATTCACATCATTATTCAATGTTTTTAAATGATATGTTTGCAGTTTTAAAGATGATCCTTGGTTGTGGGATTTAGACTGGAAGTCAACCAAAATAAGACTTAACAAGGAAACTGTCTCAAAGAAACGTACAAATGGAATAAAAAATAATAATTCAGAAGAAAATGAACTGGAACTTACGTGTGCGACAGAAGAAAAACCTACAGAAGAGAAGGACGAAGGTACTACAAGTGAAGAAGATGAAGAAGAGAAAGAGGCAGCTCGTCAGCGCATTCAATCAGTCCTTGAAACTTCTAAACGTCTTCCAAAAAATCAGCAACATATGTCTGGATATCCAAAGTAATACAGTATTTTACTTTATTAATATAGTTTACGAGTAATGTCATCATTTACTTTATTATCTCATACAAGAAATTACTTTCTGCATATCTTACACAGAATCCACCAATCAAATTATTTTTACGGTACAGTAATCTATCTATAGAGAGAATTGTTCCTATTGCAAGCAACTATGCACATGGGGTATCAAAATTACTGGATTTGTACTGGGAACTACATACAGAAACCCACCCTAGGGAGGGAGTGGAATTCTGTTTTATTATACATGCTTTTCATTTGCTCATTATTATACAGTAGTAAGTTACTTAACTGAGAATAATTCAGGTTTGAACGTTTTTTATACATATATATAGGTGGTATCGTGAACTGTGTCCAAAGGTAAATGGTACTGATTGGGCGCCTGGCCCTGCCCAAATCAGCTCGCAAGTACGAGTTACTCCTAAGCTGCTTCGACTTACGTGGGATGGGTACCCATTGTACCATGAGATCAAGCATGGATGGGGATTTCTTGTTCCAAAAAGTCTAGAAAAACAAGAAGTAGAATGTGAGAATAAACCAGACAATAAAGATGCAAATGATGAAGAACCAAAACCAATATTTCCAATAAAGTAAGCATTAAAGTAGTTATTAATTTAATTAATTAATTTAAATACAATTTACTGAAAAGAGTATTTTTTAATATTTTAAAAATGTTTTTATGTATATATTCCACTAGGTCTTTACTGAAAATGATTGGCAATTCCAAGGATGCCTTAAATATATCACTACAAACAGGACAGGTAAGTTAGTTCTAAAACAAAAATCAAGAAAATACAAAGTTTAAATCCAATTCTATATAGACAGTATTTTAACTTTTTCTGATTTTACTTTTTTGATGTAGCCTACAATGCATTGAAACATTTGCAATAACATATTAAATATACTTCATGCATTTTACAATTTGTTTTTCTTTGATAAAGTTCAATGAAGATGCTTCAAATGGAGAGGATGCTCAATATCAATCCAAACTTTGCAATGATGTACAAGTTCATGGTTGTGATTTTTACAAGCTTCCACACAAGGTGCACTAGCTTTATACTTTATGTGTTGGCATTTATAAATTGTGAGTTTTCGCATCAAGATGGTAAGAAAAGAGGACGGTAAAGGATATGGTAATTTGTACAAAATATTAATGAGCGTGCATATAAGCCCAGTTCATTGGGACTATAATGGGATTTTTGCCATTATTCTTTTATTTTATTCCAAATTTAATAATAGTTTTAACAATGTTAATTGACCAGCCACTGTATTTCGTTTCACAAGGTTAGAGAATTATGCAGTGAATTTTGACTGTCTGGGCAATTTAACTTATCCTATGGTTGTAAAATTAACCTGTACAGTCTGGTCACATACTATACTGAACGATATGAAAATTGTTCAATATTCAATGTATGTACACATTTCAAAAATACATTTTTTTTTTTTACAGTATATTTAAACTTAATTCTCTCCCCTTTAAATGCATTATATCTTATTCTGAGTTTAAAACAAAATAGTCAAAATTATATTTTAAAGATAAAAAATAAGCAATAGTTGGTACCAATATCCTTTTTTTATAAACTTTTATTTAATGAATTTTAACATTTTTTTAATTCTCTTGTATCTTTATGTTTGAATGTTGTTTGTATAATTTTGTATTGTTTTTAAGAGTACCTCTTCAAACCTCTTGAAACTTATCAAACCACCAAGCATGCATGTACAGGGTCTGCGTACTGTCTTGGAGGGTGCTAATTACTGTCACGCTTTGTTAATTACCATCCCCTTCATTTACCATCCCGATGCGAAAGCTCCCTACTAATTTATAGGTTTAAAGCTTGTATTGAGAATATAAGGTTGAGGTGTTACTTATACCCCTTTCACATCTCCTTACAAAACGGTCTACACATGCTGGAGTGTTGTCCACTAACATGTGGTGTGTGTCTCCATCTCCAGATGAAAGGGGTACTAGATTGCAACCTGGTTAGTGATACTCTGGTTTTGGAGTTACTATTTTTTACATTTTTATTTATACAACTTAGTAGCTTGCTAGTCTTAAGCACTACAGTATACAAGTACATTACATTGAACCTGATTTGCATTTGTATTTACATAGCTTGGTTAGATTTTAGATTTAAACATTTTTTCATTAATTTAGATAATATTAATTTCCAGGATGGCTTGCGACATAATGTTGGTAACCCCCTTGCTAAAGATTTCTTAAGCAAGATGGAAGATGGAACATTAAAGGCATCGGGAGGTACACAAGCAGATCGCATTCTTGAAATCAACAAATTAATTTCATTTTGGCGCAATGCAAAAAAGAGGATAACGTAAGTTGATTAATTTGCAAACATTTAATCCACAAAAAATGGTTTAATATTGTCATATTTAAAACATTCCTTTAAACGTTTAAAATTTCCATTGTTTAATGTAAAATATATTTGCAATCACATTGGATTGTTTGCTTTGACGCCACAGTTTAGATTGCCAATGATTACATCATTATTATTTGTATGTGTATTTTCAATATCATCTAGTATATGTTCAAAAGATTTAATTAAATGTATGCTTGAATTTGGTGGCTGACACCAGGCTATCAGAAGAATTGGTTTCATGTTTGGTTGTTTGATTTCCATAGTGATTAATTCTAGTTCCACTAAATTTTCTATAATTTTGTACATGAAACCATTTTTTTAATATTGCAACCCCACCGGTCTTTCCTAAAAATTTCATAATTACTTATAGCAATTTCATTATCATTAATTAAATAGTAGTATTTTGTTGTTATCTAAAAGAAACTTGAATTAATTCATTCATTATTGAGACCTGCAATTAACCTTTATTATCAAATATATCACATTAATCAGTGAATATTTTATTCTTATAAATATTATTAGGCCACCCTCATCCAGTTACTGTTATCACTGTGTTGAAAGCGGAAACTCAACACGAGTTTACAGACATGCAAAAAACCTTCATTTGATCATAACCATTTTTATTGTACAAAAACAATTTTTATTGTGGAAAATCGGTAAAGCAAAATTAATTTCATATTTTTGTTTAGATCCCAGTTTGTAGTTGGCCTTGAAAAGAGTAATTTGTCTCAAACGACGATTGAAAATGAACATTATGATGAAGATAACTTTTATGGTGCTATTCTACCACGTGTTATAACATGTGGTACAGTTACGAGAAGAGCTGTGGAGCCTACATGGTTAACTGCAAGTAATGCAAGGGTAAGGAATTATAATTGTTAAATATTAGAGGTTGGGATGCTTAACATGACTTTTTTTGTCCTATTCCACACTATTCATAACATAAAGCAATGAATATAATACATTTCTTGTACGGATTTCCTCCTTACCCTATCTGTCTCACATGTTCCGTGAAACGTAGATTGAGTAACATTTGTATTCAAAATTACAATATTGCTCCATATTTCTCTTTTATTGTTTTTGTTAATTTTGAGCTTATTTTTTATGATTTTTTCTTTTAAATTTGTCTTTGTATTTAATATGAATATGAAATGAAAAAAAAATGATATTATAAAGGGTTCTAAAACAAGATTTCTTATTTCATCTTCCGGGTTTATGCTGCCCTCTCTAGATATCGGCAACATTCATATTTTGCATTTTTCGTGTGAAGTTAAACTACAAAATAATAACGATCTAATTAAATGCATTCAGAAGTCATTGGCGTGTATTGTGGAGAAATTGTAAAATCAGTAGGCTATATTAAATTACTGTATATGTCAGAAATCAGGTAAAAATTACATTAGGCCTACATCTGGAGAACTTGATAGCCATAGATTTGTTTGAAATCAGGTTAAGCCCGATAGCCAAATGGAAGCTGAGTTGTTGAGTTAGCTGGCAGGTTTGTAACAGGGTTGAGCGCTATCTGTGTTATACCACTGTTAAGACCCGGGATAATCTAGCCCATGTTGCAAGCCGTTAAAACAGCCCACTGTGTCATGGACGGATTATCAAAATCCACTTCCCCTTTCTCTCTCTCCCTCCCGAGTGTGATTGATTCCCTAATTGCCTAATAAAATTAATTAGGAACAACAAAATATATGTATAAATAGTGAGGGTAATCAATTATTATTATTATTGTTGTTATTACAGTTCCACTGTCCTAACCGCTCGGCCACTTTACTCTGTCAATATACTGTAATTATATCTAATGACTGCATACAATTGTAACCCTCAGGAAGATCGAGTGGGCAGTGAATTGAAAGCAATGATACAAGCCCCTCCAGGATATCATTTTGTTGGTGCTGATGTTGACTCACAAGAACTCTGGATTGCTGCTCTTCTTGGTGATGCGAACTTCTGTGGTCTTCATGGTATTAAATGTTTTGTTATAGCTTCCTGTTCATTATTATTAGTAGGTTGACCAAGTCCCAATACACACATACTGTATAGATGGCTTGAGTAGTCTGATCACACTAAATTTTAATCTATTCCATCGTTTAAGCTATTTTTGGTGTATTGAAAGGAACAGTCGTACAACAAAATGCACTGATATAACACAGTGTTTTATCAAAAGCCATAGGGGGCGCTATATAGGCGTAAATATAGTCTGGGGATTGTATCGACGACTAGGCAGAGATACAGCCACTATAGAGCCTGTATTAAAAGGTGACATGCAATCTGGCCATTGGCCACAAGTTGTAACATTACTATATTGTTTTTGTATTATATAATATACAGTAATAATAATAATAACACTGATTTTAAAAAAGAAATTTTTACTTGGACATTGGAATATATAAATATACAATTCTTTATATTAATTAGTCATTGTATTGATCACAATTAGGATGGGTCTTATGGTATTTCTGTTTTTCATGCTAGGCTGTACGGCATTTGGTTGGATGAATTTACAAGGGAAAAAATCAAACGGAACAGACCTTCACAGTAAGACTGCGAGCACTGTTGCTATAAGCAGAGACCAGGCTAAGGTACCAGTATTCATACAATATAGCATCCTCAACCATAACCAGTTTTGTTCAGATTATACAACATGGCACTTGAGATTTTACTATGCAGTAGAGCATAGCAATGATTTGTGATACCACAAGAGGAACCAACTTCAAACAAATACTTGTAGTGAAGTGATAGTTAGTAGCAGGGTGTTGTTTCTGAGAGTAATGTGTTCTCATGTGTATTATTCCAAATTCCAAATGATTCCACATAAGGGTCAAATTGTGTAATTTTATTTAGGGACACCATTCTAATTTAATTCTGACCTTTAGGGCGATAATAGGTTCAGCATCGGCACTAACAGTAGGTTCTATTATACACATAGCCAACATACTATCTAATTTTAATTCTAATTCTGACTGGGTACATCCTGTTACATAGTTACATTATATCCAGTCCTAATTTTCCTGATAGTGTACACTTCTCCATTTTATTTTCTACACTATCCATAACTACTTGGGGTCTATATGAATGTATTCCTTCACATCTTAAGCCATCTTTAACAGGGCCCTTCTTAGCTTCATTAATCTTTCCTTTGGCTACCATCTTAGGACAATCCCCTATTTTATGTCCCTTCTCCTTACAATTAAAGCATAGGCCATTAATCCATTCATTCAAAGGGTCTCTCTGTTACAAATTTGCCTCCCCTTTCCGTAATACCTATTGTATGTTTGCTATTTTCTTAGGCCTTATAATACATAGACAATTTCAGAATTTATGGCATTCCAATAGCCACTGCCACCTCTATTTCCTATTAAAAAAAATGTCACTGACTTCTCCGGCACGTCACAAATTTTCTGCTGCCACCATGTAATGGTAGTTAGTAGCATGGTGTTGTTTCCGATATTTCAATCACAAACATAATATTATGACAACTTATTATTTATTCCTATCTGTTAAAGTTATTTCCTACAAAGTTTTAATTTCTCAAAATTCTAATTTCTCATGATATAATGCAGAGGATCAAGTAATACATAAAGTATTTTTTACAACAAAACTCTGTATACTAGAGGTTAGTATAATGTCGATTTCTATTTTTTTTTCAAAAGGTTTTTAATTATGGAAGAATTTATGGAGCTGGTCAAACATTTGCTGTTCGTCTATTAATGCAGTTTAACCACCGATTGAGTGTAGAAGAAGCAAAAGAGAAAGCAAAAACTATGTATGAATCCACTAAAGGAACACGTATGTAAGTTGATGTAGTATGTAAGTTATATGATAAAGTTAATACAGCACTGCAAAAACTAAAACTAATTATTAATATCAATAAGTTATACTTAACTAGACCCCATAATGAGCGAACTACCTAGATCCTAGAATGAGTCCCGGCCTATAGTCTACAGTAGCCTAGGCCCCATAAAAAGTAGAAACTGTGTTTACAATGAGTTAAAATTGTATGCAAAAATTTAATAATAATTAAACAATTATTGATAATGTTAACATGTCTTTCAAGTAAATGTTTTCCCTTGTAGATGAACCACCGCATTTATCTGTAACAATACAGTAATATACAAGATGTTTCTTGTGTCTACACAATATAATGTATTTACAATTTATACATAAGATGTTTTGTATATATGCATTTTAATGTTTACCCTCTTGATACTATTTAACTACTAAACTAAACTGGCTTAACATGATGTTTAAATGTGATTAAAATGTATATATATATGTAAGTGTTTTGTACTTGTTTGGGTGAAAGGGCTAGGAAAGAAATATTTAAATATAGTCCTCTCTGGTATCATTAAACCATGTTGATTTTTTTATTTTATATATATCTCCCTTACTTTTTACAGGTTTAAATTGACAGAAGCAGGCATTCAGTCCATGGAATCTGTGAACATCAAACCAGACAGAGATAACATCTACATTGGCTATAACAAACTCAGAACTTTAGCAAGAAAACTTCATACTAAGTACTATTTAAACAAAATTATGTTCTATGTTATTGTACATTGAAGTTATTGAATTATCCCATAGCACACTGTAGTGCGCAGTCCAGGGAGTTGGATGAGACATACATAAAGAAAAGGAAAATAAATCTAAATTTATAACTCCCATTTATTCAAAATTGATCTTTTCAATTGTTTTTTCTTGTAAAACAGTCAAGAACTGGTAAATGATGAACTTACCGATGGAATGGAGTGGACAGGAGGCAGGTAACAGAAACAACAACTATACAAACTGTATTTAATTTTATATAATACCTTAATAAATTCCTGTCACTTGATTGGACGATTGTGGGTCACATGGCATGCAATAGTACTTTTTAAAAGGCAAAGATTTTTTGTTTTTCCTTAGTGAGTCAGCCATGTTCAACAAGCTTGAGAGTATTGCTGGGTCATCTAAACCTAAAACGCCAGTCTTGCAATGTAGCATCAGCCGAGCATTAGAACCAGAGAGTGTTAATAATGAGGTATGTCAACAATTTTATTATCAGATCAGCTTTTAGTATTAAAATCAAAATCAAATTCAAGAGTAAATTGAATTGTGGCAATTTTTACAATGTCAAAACTTTTAAAATATTGAATTGAAACATAATCTAAAATATACTTGGTCACAGTACTACAATATCACTTTGAATAAAATAAAATATTACCGCTAAATCATCATAAAAAGGGACTTTGTATGTTATAATACTGTCATGTTTTTATATCATAGACCTATGTAAAATGCAATTATTATACTATACAATGATATAAGTATTTTTGTCACACCTTCATTCCTCTGAGCAGAATTCATTCTTAAATGCTAGTAGACAGGTCCAAGCCAGGCAAAAACTGCCAATTTTTTCTGTCAAGGTTTTTATTCCCAGTGAATTTTTCATCAGTATACTTTTTGAAATAAGCTTGGGGCCACCCGGATATTTTCTACAAATCTAAGATGGTGGCCAAAATTAAAACTAAATTGTATTTATAATTCGTATTAAATGCCCTTTCCAAACTTATTAGACAGAATATGTCATCTTAAGAAGGTAACATATAAATGAGTATGTCACTTTCGACTCAAAATCCAAAATGGCTGCCATCATATTTATTATGGTTGTACATAATATTTATTATGTCATATAGAGGTAAAAATAGCAATGCACTTCTCAGGCAAATGAATCGAACATTCCTAAATAAAATCAAGAAACAACCATAGATAAAAATAATTCTCAATGCTAACGTGTAAATAGTTAAGCAACGGTGACTAAATAACGGTATCTATGCGTAACAAGTAACTTTGCGTGAAATATTTTATACACGTGTGTTCAATTGACAATCTGCGAATTGCATGATTAAGTATATATGAACTATGAACTATCAATGATAAATAAATACATGTCTCTCTCAAGTTGAGAACATTTATCGAATGTTATACATCGGTCCTGGCTGTATTAACAACTGTTCAAGGTTAGGCCTACGCCAACATCATTGGCCTTGAGAAGAGATAAACAATGACTATTAAGAGCCTGGCCCACACGCATGACGTAAACCATGGCTTACGCCTTGTGTGTGAAGTAGGCAATGGCGTTATTAACGCAACTCACTGCACCACGTCCTTGGCGTTATTAACAACATACTAACACCAGCGACTTGAATAATTTTGAGCTTATTTCAATATTTTTACAAATTACTTCATGTTTTTTACTGTATGTATTGTACATTTTATTGCTATTCAGCTGCTCTTTGATCTGAAAGCGCATAAATTGTTTAGGGTGAAATAAAATTAAATAAATGTGTTTTTCGGGAAAGAATTTAACTCAGAAACTGGAAATCGAGCACTGACTATAATTAAGATGGCCGTATTTCAAGATAATATAAAAAAAATAATAAAAGACGGTCATCAAGACAGTGTAAAATCCAGGAACCCTGGGTTAGTACTTTTAAATAGCAAGAAGCTGAAGAATGCATAGAATGTTTATTATAAAATAGGTACTCTACTTTTTATTGCAAATAAATCTTAATCATTTATAATTTATCAGTTTCTGACAAGCAGAGTAAATTGGGTGGTTCAAAGTTCAGCTGTGGATTACCTTCACTTAATGTTGGTATGTATGCGATGGTTGTTTGACGAGTATCAAATTGATGGCCGTTTCTGCATCAGCATTCATGATGAAGTGCGATATCTGGTGAATAGTGAGGACCGGTATCGGGCTGCTCTGGCACTTCAAATCACAAACATACTTACTCGTTCTGTATTTGCATATAATGTTGGTATGCATGATTTACCGCAGGTAAACTAAACATAAATATGTAGTTTAAAGTTTCTAAAGCCTGTTGTCCCTTAAGTAAATGTTTTTGCGTGATTCAAAAGCATCAGCAGCACATGCATCTCTTTCTGTAACAAGTTTTTTGCTTCAGCAAAATTTTGAATAGTTTCTATTTACAAAGCAAAAAAAAATTTGGCAACCAACACCTAAGAAAATGAGTTGTTACAATAGGCTCAGTAGATATGCTATGGAATGAAAATCAGTCTTGCAGTGATCATGTATAAAATGGTAGCACAAATTTTTTCTCTGCAAAGTGGAAAACAGGCTTTAAAGTAAAAAATCGTTGATGCACTGTATATTCTATGATACATGGATATGACCTGCTTACTCTGCTCAAGTCAAAGTCATTTGGTGAAAAGTGTACTGTATTTACTTTTTTATTGACTAATTTAAAATGAAACAAGATAAATACTTTTTCATTCTTCTTGTAGTCTGTGGCTTTCTTTAGTGCTGTTGACATTGACACTGTATTGCGGAAAGAGGTGACAATGGACTGCAAGTCTCCATCTAACCCTCATGGCTTAGAGAAAGGCTATGGAATTGCTCTGGGTAAGTTAAATGTACACACAGTAATTAAGTAAAACGTTAATGTAGAAAACAAAGTGACTAGATTTTCAATGCTAAGCCAATGATGAAAATTTAAAAAATTAGAAAATCTGCAAAATCAATCTGACCCAAAAGAAATACAAATATATAAGTGCTATTAATTCAGCTGATTCAAAGGTCATGTAAACACCAGTCATGCATAATTCTATAATTATTAATTTGTAATTCTTTTGTTCTACAGGAGAGGAAATGGACATTATAGAAATATTGAATATAACACAAGGATCTTTAGAAAAGCAAACTGAACAAAAGTAGAAGAGAAACTGGTAATATAAACACAATCAAAGATACAGAATACAGAACCATTAAATCAAAAATGTATTGTCAGTTGTGGATTTTACTTGATTAAAAATTGAGATGTGTAAATAAAATTAATGAATTTGTAAATCTCCGTGTGTAGAATCTTTTATCTGTAACTATTTAGTTGAATAATCATTGTTGCATCATATGCAATAATTGAATGAACAGGATGGAAAATCAAACTATTTTAAATCATTGTTCAGTATTTGCAAGTAGATTTCTAAACAGGCACTTATTTGTTGGTTTCTGCTAAAAAACTACTGCAAAGTTGTACATCTTGTCGTCTTAGTGGCATTTTCCCATATTTATAACCTCTATTTTATGTCATTACAATTCTGTGAATGAAAGCAATGTGGAAATATATTTTTTTTTTAATCAACAAAAAGCACAAAAACTAATTTTACAAGATAAAATGAATAAAACATAAATATATGTAGTAGAATGTCTCATTTGAGAGACACTTTCCTTTGAAACCAACTTGTGTTTAGGGGTCTCCTCCTCAATAGAGGTTTTACTGTATACTGAAATAATATTTTGTTAAATCGAAAACCTATATTTAATTAAAAAAAAAAGCTAGTGTATATATTTAATGTAACTATTATATTATGTACCATATTTATTCGTATAAATACCCCGGGGCGGTTATTGTTCGGACAGGTTTTAGGGGAGTTTATTTGAGGGAGGCGTAATGTGTATAATCAAATAAATTTCCCCCAGATATGAAAAAATACAATAAAAAAATTTAAAAAATACAACACAATTAATATCAAGTGCTAAATATTAACAATTAAATATATATAAAATGCTTGATAATTGAAGTCAATGAATTCTACTACAAATAGAACTGTGTTATAATACAGTATTGATATAATGCATGTGGCAGGGTGTTTATTCAAATAAATACAGTAAATATTAACAGTAGGAAAATAAAATTGCAACATTTAAAAAAATGGTTGCAAAATGTAAGATACACTTCCTTATTAGGTATTGTTATGTTTTACAAAACATCAGAGGGTCACTCTAAATAATTACGTAATTAAAAACTCCATTCATGACAAACAATAATATAAACATTAAATATAAATAAGTTTTAAATAAACACAAACTAAACCAAAAGAACAAAAACAAACATAAGTAAATATGCAAACATTCCTTTTTAGGATAATTTAAAAAATAACCAGAAAATAACATTATGCATACTGATCACAATAAACTTGAATACTACTGTAGGCATATTAATAATATTTTTTACAAAAAAGAAACAATAATTTCCATATTATCCACAAGCAACAGAAATTTATATGGTGGGTCTGGTCATGCTCAAATTACTTTAAAGGTTCCTATAGGTAGAACTTCCAAAATAAAGATCAAAACTATATTTACAATAACAACACTATATTATTATGTAATGTATTACTAATTTAATTTTGTTAGCACTTCATATTTACAAACAAAACATGGTATTTAATGCAAGTAAACATTTAAATAATTTCTAATAATAACTATTATTTAATTATTAATAATTATACAAATTCACTATGAAATAAATATTATTTTCCATTTAAAAACATTGAAATATACAAAGAATAAAAATATTTTGGTGCCCTATTATCAACTAGTCTTGTTCAAACAGTAGCTTCCCATAACAACTGAAACCATAAGGAAATGTTTGTACTGTAAAATTTAAATGGATGTGAAAGAGAAAGTATAAACATTACAGAGGCATCCATTATTGTTACAAATAATTATGTAGCCCACAATTACTGCACTACAAGACAACAAAGCTGATTTAATGTTTTAATTAAAGATTTTCAAATTTACATGATTTAATTGAATCTTTACAATTCAAATCTCATCTATTAATAAATTTACAAAATAATATTTGATATTTTGGAAACCTAAATTCAAAAGATGACCTTGTATACATGTTAATATCTAAGGCAATACATACATAAACTTTGAAAGACATGGCATTTAATGTATAACCTAAATATTAAGAATTCTTTAGGTTTTAATGTTCATGGAATAATCTACTAATAATACATACTAAATCATATTTAGGTGATCATTTAGAATAAATTAATATTATTTATTTCTCTCTGTACACTATTTTGTTTAACAATTATCTCTGAAAGTTAGATGTCAATGCTCACCAAAATTATCAGTCATACTGTACAGTATCTCTATAACTCGTCATCACATATTAATCAAATTCACTATACATGTATATACAGGTCATGGGTAAAAATATTAGCAAAAAAAAAAAAGGTACGCGCACAGAAGGTCATGCTCGTAAAATCGTGCGTTAAAAATTTAAAAATGCTTAAAAATGTTTTGATCAAATTAGAGCAGGAATTAGGCCATTTCCGTGACAAGACAATTACACACAAAACAAAATATGAATTGTTTTTACAAATCGCATTCCACTCATCGTCCTTAGTGCATTTACCAAATTTGAGACCGTTCCAACTTCAAAAAGCAGGTTAAAAATGCGCACATTAATTGAAAAAGTGCTGAAAATGGTAACAAATAAGGCCTTTTTAAAATGGAAAGACATTGAGTTGTAGATATGAATTCACATACACATTTGACAGGTTTTTTTCTCTTTCTTCATAGACCATCATATTCAACAGCATCTCGCTTATCTGTGATTGATTTTATTTCCAATTTTAATATGTCCAAGCTCAACCAATCTTTCTCTTATGTTTTTTAATTTTGATGACGCCTAAAAATTTGAATAACGTTGGTTGTGTAAAATTAAATCTTTTTGCTGAAATCATTATCTTCCGAAATTGTCATCTTCATCTTTGATTTTGATAATGTCGTCATACCAAAAGAAAATAGAACATATGCATAGATACCAACCGTCTTGGATCCTGCATTTAAAATGATTTTTAAACATATATTTTGAAAAACACATGCATGACCACATATTAGTGATAATTTCACAATTCGAGAAGAAAATGCATTCAAATTAATTGGTATATTTTAAAAGTATACAACATTATGCGAGTATTCATATTATAACAACACACCAATCAACTTTTCTTTAAAATGTTAATTATAATACAGTAGTTTTCCATGCCTCAAAGGTGTAGGATAATATTTGTTTTTAAACTGAACAGAATCAACTCATGGAATAAGTAAATTGCTTCATGGAATAACCTACTACAAAATATGATGTCTCCAGGAATAAAGAATTAAAATTGAAGATGGAACGTGGGATGCTCGCTAATACATACATGGATTAAAATAAAGGAATGGTTATAGAACATTTTGACTGCAATGCTAAACAGTAAACATATGCTAAAACATAATCATTAAATGTATTTGCTGCATAAATGAAAGCTCAGCCTTGATATTGCACATTGTATCTCGAATTGAAATCATTTTGACTAAAATTAATTTCCGTTTATATGATTATCATTCTTTTAAAAGGGGGCTTATGCGATCTATAATTAAGGAAACAGTATCACTATATTTCACTTTTGATTTCAGACACATTTTACAGATTGCACCCGAAGTACAACACCATATATCATTGGGATTCTGTGTTCATGTTGGATACTATTTGTTTAACATAGTAGATTATACTATTTTAACTATTTTCAAATTAGTTCATTTGTATTTAATAATCACCATTTAAAAGCATTTTTTAGGGGTTTTTTTTCATGTAAAAATGTCAAAATAGAGTACTAAATTATTTCTACACATTAATCATGATGTGACCAAATGAATCAAGGCTTGAAAAATAAAATTATCCTTAAAAATAACATTCCTGTCAAGAAAAATTACAATATCCAACACTTTGCCATGACATTATGGCAACAACTAACATGCAAATTAAATTACTGAATGGAATGAAAACAGTTAACAAGAAAAAAGAAATAGTATAAAAATATTTTATATATTATTAAAATTTGAAAGTTACAATACTATAGCATATACGTGCATATAAAATCCATATATATATAAATACATAAAACCTGTTCTCATCTTTTACTTTTTATATTACAATAAAAACATTTGAAGATGTGTACATTTTAAAACGGAGTTTAATTTTATGAAATACAGTAGAGTAAACAAATCTTGTCCAAAATTATTAATTATTTTTTTAAACATTGCTACTTTGGCATGATTTACTTCAACTCAATAACTATATTTGTTAGTACATATTTCAATGTGGTAAGTAGTAATGTATGGACACCTGCAATAGTTTAATGAAGAAGAAGTATTAAATTTAATTCACACATTTATAAATGTATAAAGTTGCATAGTTATTGCCCTACAAGCAACACCTGTTAAAACTTTATCTGTTGTCAATATTTCTCCCAAACTGCAACGTGACTAGATGACTTTCACAATGATCTGAATGAGGATGTACACTATGTAATGTGCCATGCAAGAATTCAACGGTGTAGTGAAATTCTATCACATTGTACAGTTTTGTACCATTTAGCACTCATCCATATTATATGGATTTAAAAGTGGAAGCATTTCTTCAGCCAATTCTTGTTGATTTATTTCCATCATAGTCTTTTCCATTCTATCGATACCTTCTGTCATTGGCATATCATTTTCTTCAACACTCAAATTTGTTTGTTCTTCCATGTAACACTGTTGATTTTCAGTTGGCTCTTTACATAAGGCACGTTTGGGTGCTTCCAAACGAATGTGCCGTTTTCTCTTTATAGCTCTAGCACTGTTGTTGAGCTGTGCAATTATTTTTACTATAGGATGTGTAGAATCCAAGCCTTTTTGACTTTTATTGTTTTCTTTTCTTTCAATATTTTCAACCATACTATTAAGATGGTTTCCACTTATTTGGTCATTAGTAAAACTGACGTCTTCAATTGATGTTATTGGTTCATTTACATTTTCAACAATTGCATCATCGATGTATGATTTTTGAGCTGAAAGATCAATTGCATCTACATTTGTCGGGGGTGTGGGTAATGAGTGATAGATAATTTCATTTGGCTTTTTGTCTTCAATCCCATGTTTTACCTTCATGTGT
The DNA here is from genome assembly GCF_963402885.1 of Antedon bifida. NCBI lineage: Eukaryota > Metazoa > Echinodermata > Crinoidea > Comatulida > Antedonidae > Antedon > Antedon bifida. The sequence continues at coordinate 9,013,500 of NC_136231.1, forward strand.
CTCTTCCAATTACCTTTAAGGTTAAAGCGACTTGAACAGACACGGCATTTAAATGGTTTTGAGCCACTATGAAGAATCATATGGTTTGTTAGGTTTCGTTCACGGCTGAACGATCTTTGGCAAACGCTGCATGTAAATGGCTTGTCTTCTCGATGAACGATCATATGGGCTTGCAATGTATGTTTTTCTTTGAAAGCTTTTTGACATTGTTCGCACTTGTAAGGTCGGACGTCACTGTGTGTACGTAAATGTCGTTTAAGGTTTGCATCTTGACAAAACCCACGACCGCATTTAGGACATTTATATGGTTTCACACCCATATGTGTAAACATGTGTTTTTTCAAATGAGCTAAAAGCATAAATTCCATTCCACATTCTTTACAAATATGAGGGCGCACTCCACTATGTCTCATTTTATGCAACAGCAACTGGCTAGGATAAGAGAACTTGCGATCACACTGATCACAATCATACCGTCCATGATTACCTTGTAACAGAAGATGTCGCTGAAGGTGACCAGGAGTTGCAAAATCTTTGCCACACATAACACATATGTTGTTCTTAGCTGGGTGGGGTTTAGCCATATGAGCGCGGTACTCGCTGGGATAAACAAATTTTCTACCGCACTGATCACATTTAAACGGTGCATCATCACTGTGCCGTAACATGTGCTTCTTCAAATGTCCACTTTGCTTGAAGGTTTTGCTACAAACCTGACAAGCATACAGATTCTTACCTCCTATACGAATGGTACGATAGAGTCCTTTACGCGAAATGCCACCTGTCCTTGGAATAGTACTGGAATTATCGGTTTCAATCTCAACTTTTGCGTCATCAGCAGTGATTTCTTTTTTCTCTCCATGTTTTATCTTGATGTGTGTTTTTAAGTTACTTTTCAAATTAAATCGTGAACTACAAATGTTACACTTAAATGGTTTTATTCCATTATGTAGTCGTTCATGACTTTCCAAGTTAAATTTACGACTAAAACCTTTACCACAGTGTTTACACGCAAATGGCTTGCTTTGGCTATGAACAATCATATGGGCTTTCAATGTTTGTTTCTGTGCAAATTTTTTATCACAGACTTCACATTTATATGGCCGTAAACCTGTGTGTATGAACATATGACGTTTAAGGTTGCCTTCAAGACTAAATGATTTCTTACAGACCGAACATTCATGTTCCTTCTCTCCTGAATGTGTTTTTTGGTGTTGTTTCAGATGAGTTGGTTGTAGGAATTGCATGCCACATTCACCACAAATGTGTGGTCGAATGTCTTTGTGCCGCTTTATATGCGCCGACAGCTGATGAGGAAACTGGAATGTTTTATCGCATTCTTCACATCGCAGTGGTCCATGGCTCTCGTGATATGCAATATGCCGCTGCAAATGTCCTATGGTAGAAAATGTCCGTCCACAGACGCCACAACAATTGTCTTTGGTGGGATGTGGCTTTGCCATGTGAGATTGCAGCTCGCTAGCATATGCAAACTTGCGTCCACATTGGCTACAGACATATGGAGCAAGTTCAGAATGTGTAAGCATGTGACGTTTCAAGTGGCTCGTCTGTGTGAAAGATCTACTACAAACGTTACAAGAGTGTGGCTTAACTTTTTCATGTGTTAGTTTGTGCGTGGCAAGATGTCCTTGTTGACGAAATGATTTTCCACAAACATTGCAAATGTAAGGCCGTATGCCACTGTGTGAGAGCAAGTGGCTTTGTAAACTATGTTTTGATTGGTAGATTTTAGGGCATTGATTACACTGCCAACATCGTTTACCATCACGTTCAATTGCAAAACTTTCATCTACAAATGCAGGGATATAATTGTTTGGGGTTTTCTTCAACTTCACTTCAGTCTGCAGTTGCTCTCCCTCAGATGTCTCAGTCAAGTCTCCTGCCAGTTCTTCAATTTCTTGTTTCACAAATACTTCATCCAAGGCTGACACTGTTGTATTTTCGTCCTCCATTGTTTTTTGGTGTCACAAACAAATCTGAAGAAATAGATAATAGAAATAAAATCGTTAAAAAAATTGTTAAAAACTTAAATGAAGAATTAATTAGGTTATATGCATTATTATATATAACCTTATTGTTTGCAACATGGACCTATAAATTAGTCAGTCTACAAAAATCCAAAACTCAGTCGATATATAGCTTTGCGTTGATAAAGCTTCTGAATGATATCTTCTGAGAAATAACTGCCTAAAACGTGGTGCAAAAAACATAAAAACTTCAATTAAGTATTTAGTATCCTATATAGGCCTACTGTACTCCGTTACCTGTGTAAGAGAGAATAAAAAATATATACATATATATAATAATTAGCATAATAAATACTCAATGCTAAGTTATGGTTATATTGTGACCATCAATATCCTTGTACTGTGTAAACCACAATTTGGGCCTGATTGTCTTATTTGTTGGGCCTGACCAGAATTTGGAGGGGGGAAAACATGCAAGTCGTGGGAACAGTTTAGATAGTACAGTATTACATTTCATTTCATGTTACACAAAATCCAGGTACACGATTTTAATTACTGTTTTATCGTCGTCAGACGGCAGGCACCCTCTCGTACTAAGACAAGTGAGACTGAGAGGTTGCGGTAAAATATTGCGTTTCATGCCATGTGACCAAAAAAACTAGGTCTGTATTAATTTTTATTTTATTTATTTGTTACGATCTTTAGTACTGCATACTGTAGTTTCTGGATCACTGGACGTTTGCTATATGATTTTAATTAGTTTAACCAGTTTATTGAGGTTCACCTACATCTACTGTATATTTATTTACAGGAATTTGTTGAGGAAATTAAATATATCAATGTAAATAGGTGGTATTGATACAGTTAAGTACAGTATGTATCGGCTGGTGGGCCTAGAAAAAAACAATTGGATGCTATAATGTAAACTACAGTACACTACCAAAGATATTATAGTGCATATTAATACACTTCATAGCCACACATAAATCCTGTAGGTTCCATTTTTTGATGTACTGTACATCGGAAGGCTATACTTTTTATGCATGCTGACTGCCAGTGATATAAACAATAGGTACACGGTTGTCTGGCGGTGTAATTTGTACGAATCGCTGTAGTGCGGTATTCGCGTCAATATCATGTTACATCTAGGGACCAAAAATTTGTATTTATATTTCAGTTGAAAATCGGCAATTCATTTGCAACGCTTAGAATTTACAGACATGTATAGCTCGTACAGTACGCTCATTCGGGGAATTGAAGAAGGTATTGTACTGTATTAGTTATTTATGAGTTTATATTCATGAACAAATTTTTCAATTTACGAATAACCTTTTGTACTGTGGGGCACGTATTTGGAGGATTTTCAGAGATGAGGCGAGGGTATTGGGCATGTTGGGATGGGGTTCGCAGGGTGAATCCGTTCGCAGTAAATGGGGGGTTCGCCCGAACTATAAAAAAAAACCCTGGCTACGGGCCTGTAACATAATCAGTATTAATTTAGATTATTTTTTATATTTAAAAACATATAAAACATACAATTAAATATTATATTACCATACTATTATTAGTAGTATGTACTTTATAACATTTTATATCATAAAGCCTGTCATACATTGTCAGGCACTACCTGGCGAAGATTTATAGCATGACCCATAATTTAAAATATTTTGCTCAGGCCTTTGTTGGGCCCGAGCATCTTACAATGGGCCCGGCCCCGATCGTCCGTGGTTCCAAAACAACATCAATAAGAATTCGCCACACTAGCCTAGCTAGGCCACCACCAACACTCAACAAGCGGCTGGTTGTTGTGGTGGAAAGGTAGGCCTGGAGATCACAATTCTCGTTGAAAGTCTCCATGGTATAATCAATTATTTTTAAAAACACTCACCAGACCATGTCTTGATTATTCCATCGTATCAGATGTAGGTACCATATGGTATCTTTATACTTCTTTGTCTCTTTTTTTCACTCAAATTTATTCTGCCTTTGTCCTCATTTTCTTTCGCTTTCTTTTTTCTGCTCATTATTTTCCCTTTCTTTCAATGACCTTTGGCCTTTCAATTGCAGCGAGCGCCACCTAGAAGCAGAAGAAAAGTAAGTGCAATCAAAGATCTTATGTGCAATCCAAATCAACAGTTTTCAGTCGCGCAAACGCGACTCTACAGCTCACTATGTCGGTCGGTCGGTAAACACTAACTCAACTTTGCGCACGGGACTGCAGCCATGTATATGGCCTACCTCGATGGTACGAAAGCCACATGAATATAAATATATTTTGACATAGCAAAAATAAATAAAATTATTTCGAAATTAAAAAAACAAAAATACAGTGCACATTGGCCGCCGGTTCATTTCGATCACCGAGTATGGAACGCCTAAAGTTCCAGTGGGCCATGTCTAATATTAGAGCTTAAAAAGAATTTCATAACGCCTGTTTGTTAACGTTAATTAAATTCTAACCATGTCTGCATTAATTGTTTTATTTATGTTAACGAACTTTCAAATTCATCCTGGCAATTTTTTTTTCGATTCTCGTTTGTTTGCCAATGAGGCCTACTTATTCATACATTTTCTTCTTGATTTGTCAAATATTTGTTGAGTTTAAATCAGTTAGTAGATGGTGTAATTTAAATTAACTTAAAAAATACTTAAATAAGTTTTCAATCAAATTTTAAATATATTATTATCCAAGGTAATTTTACTACATCAAAGCCTGTAGACGACGTAAACAGTGGAGTCCTGCAGGAATCGGTCCTCGGCGTACCAATTCTATTAATCTTACTCATAAATGACCTTCCAGACAAGATAATCAGTTTAATCAGGATAATGTTTGCGGATGATGCCAAAATGAAAAAAAAACATTAAAGAGGAAACTGATTCAACTACACTCCAATACGATCTTGATAGGGCTCAGAAATGGTTGATGAAATTTAATATAAAGTTACTCAGTGAGACATTGTTGGCATTGGCTGAAGAAAAAGACCTAGCTATTTTTTTTTTCCATAAGTGATTCTGATTGTAAGGTAAGCCAAGTCGGCAGTGTGCAACAGCAGCAGGCTGAGCAATAAACAGTATGACAACTGTGAAAAGGACATTCAAAAACATTGATAGGGAAAGTTTTCAAGTAAGCTTCAAGTCATGATATCCGTCCACATATGGAATATTGCATTCAGTCTTGGTCACCGTATTACAGTAAAGAGAACGTACAGAGGAGAGCCAAGCCACAAAGATGGTGAGTGGGTTAAGGGAACTACCTTATGATCAAAGGCTGGAATAGTTGGCCTCCAACCACTGGAGATAAGAAAGATACTTAATAGAGACCTTCAAGATTCTAAAAGGTGTCAATGATATAACCCAGACGACTTCTTCACCATCTCTCATAACAGAACAGAACTCTTGGTCACAGTCTGAAGCTTTATCGTCCTAAACTCAAAGCAAATCTCTTGTGCATAAGTAACTTTTTTTTTCAATCAGAATAATTAAGCATTGGCCGCGTCAGTTATTCAATCCCCACTCAGTCAACACATTTAAGTCTAGACTTAATTTTTACAATTTTTTAAGACTAGACATGGAAGCAAATAGGCACTAGCCTGAACTAATTCCATCAAACATTAAGTGTAAGTGTAGTATTAACAATAAATCAAAGATGTTTCTGCTTGATAATATCTACAAGATACAAGTCAACTTTATTGTCAAAAAAGTTTGAGATATGTTTTGTATATTAGTCTTGTCTTATCATCTGCCACATTTGGCAGGTCGATGACAGTCTTCTTTCCTTCCCCATGCTTCTCTATTTAGTGCTTCTTCTTTTAGTTCCAAATATGTATTGTTATTGTTTAATCTATCAAGCATAGCAGCTATCCTTAGTAATATCATTAAATAATACAAGTTACTATCTTTTTAAGTGTTGATTAAATAAATTGCATGCCATCAGTGTTGAAAATCTGAAGCAGTTTGTGGGAATTGTTTTCTGTGTTTTCTAGCCCTTCCTGATCTGCTAATAATGTCTGAGTGTAATGGGTGGATGAGTCTTGTATAATTGAGTTAATTTTAAAGTATAAACACTTTAAACATATCATCTAAAGATGTCACTTCGACACCGATAACTTTGCTGGCCTTATTTACAATTATTTTAATTTCACTTTTACTGTTAACATTGATATAAGAAAACCAAATAATAATACATAAGAAAGGATTGATTGAACAACAGAGGAATAAAACATATAAATAAGATGGGAGCTAACATTAAACCGTTTCATTTTATATACAAAGTACATTTTTTTATATATTCACCTTAGTAGGCCTACGGAGTTCTTTAGTGTTACTTTCCCAGTTTAGTTCATTATCAATTATTAATCCAAAGTTCTTGTGTCTATCTACTATTTCCTCATTCTCATCAATTACATTATTTTTCTTCCTAAGGTAAACAATAACCTCTTTAGTTTTCTTGGCATTTACTTCAAGAAAATATTGTTTACACCATATTATTCATTAAACAAGGATGTGTTATTATTTCAAATTAAACCAATTAGACAAGTGTCATCTGCAAACTAAATGATCAATATTACTGTAAAAATCTGAAGAATATACTGAAAACTCAGATCTAGAAAACTCAGATATATCTGAGATCTGAGTTTTCTAGATCTGAGTTTTCTAGACACCCAAAACTTCATACTGAAGATGGAAAACAATTTCCAAAAAATGTATGATCGTATAAGAAATCAACATGAGGGTGCTATTCTACTACTCCAGTCAATGTTTAACTAATTTGTCTAAATAGGATGACTTTATGACATAAGCATTGTCACTGGCTTTCATTTAATGTATAATTTAGCGTTCAACGACAAGTAGTTTATTGTAAATTTCAACCAAAAATAATGAAAATAAGTATTTTCTAAAGTTTTGATGACTTATGATAGGTTTATAAGAAAAGCCCCCATTACAATGAATATAAATATTATCATTGGATTTCAGTTAATGAATGATTTAGCATTCTCAGTCTACGACAAGTATTACGAGATAGCATTTTTTGTTTGCGATATTATATCATGTCATAATTATTCTAATAAATTATTCATGATTTCTGCCTTAATTGGATAGGAGAAAAAATAATGCGTCCTGGAGTATTCTAAGCAAATTACAAGTTCCTAATTTGCATATCCAAATTGCGATATGTTAATTGTTAAATTGCAGATATATGTTTAAGACGTTGTGAACGACTTGATTTATGTACTAAAAATTAGACCTATTTAGTTGATCCAAATGATATTGGTTTCACTAACTGCAAATGTGTAATAAGTTATGCAAAATTTGAAAGTGGAGCTTTCTTAAAACTAAGTTTAAGATTTTAAAACTGCGTAAAATTCGATACTATTATTAAATAAGTAGCATCTTTGTACTTTTTGATTACACATCTATAATTAATTCAAAGTGAAATTTTTGAATGAAAATTAATAGACATGTTCGTCACAGGATTTGTTGTCTGGAAGTAAAAGTTTCTGAAAATGTTTAATTTTATTATTGTGTCTTTTGCACGCATAGAAATTCGCCTATAATCTCATTCAACAATGAAATGTAAATGACACCATTTGGTGTGTTCTGATTAGATCTCAGATAGGATTGTGAGAATCTTGCATTTATTTGGCTTTGCAATGAATGAACAGCTAGAATATGATTAGTGTTCAAGTTGTTTAATCTATGGAATGTTGAATTAGCTAATAATGTGTGCATAGATATCCTACAGTTATATTTGAGCAGAAAGGCAACATTTAAATAGAAGAAGCGTGTTTCCCAACTAAATACTGAAAAACTCCTGCTTCGATACACTGAGTGCAGTTGTGAGGAGGTGGTGTATATCAATATCGGATCATTTTGGACAAAGCTACATTGTTGTTACCGTTGGATGGAACTTCAGTGTTTTGATAGTGAATTAGAAATATGATGGTGTGTTTTATATATACTAAATATATATTTATATTACCCCACTAGTGTAACACGATTATTCTTTTTAATTTTTAAATAAAAACTGACACAGACATATAAAGTAAAAAGACATTATAAGAAAACGATATTTCCAATTCACTATTAAAACGGTAACGGTAATAACAAAGTGCGATGCAAGGAAGCATGCAATGCACGCCCTTTACGCATATTTGCTAAAGTGTGATTTTAGGCCCAGTCTTGTCAATTGTCGGGCGATCGGGTCTGGACGATTGGTAATCACACGCGCTCCAGAAATCTCTCGCAATGTTTATAGCCAATCATATAACATAGTCTTTTTCTATTCTTTGCGACATGTTCTTTGATCGGCATATCAGTTATACCTTTATTCAACGCCAGTTATTGAACTGTTTTGCTGGCCATCGCTGAGTTTGTAGTTCGTGAGGTGGTTCACTTTTCCCTGGTGCGGATGAACATTTTGCGCAATATATTATATTAATAATGCTCGTACGAAAGGAATATTTTCTACCTTTTTTCTCACTCAAACGCAACAAGTAAATTAGTAATGCTTATAAATTGAGCCAAACGAGAGGTACACGTTTTGATTTTCTAGAGAATTGAATGTCAAAAATGTCTATCGCACGCCGCCCAGAAAGATTTAGTTTGTGCGTTCGTCTACCGGATTATCGACGCGCGTGGGTTGACAAAATATTATACTTTCACTCTGCTATGTTTGAGGGACATGTTAGATATTTAATTGTAAAGTGAACACCCTCAAAATAGACTATAACCTATTGGATACAAAAATAATATAAGCTTTAGGGCCGGTTTTTTTAGCGCCAGCTGTTATCGTTCCAAGGAACAATAGATATAAAAAGACTACCGGGCCAGGCCTACTTGGGTAGGCTACAGAAACGTAAAATAGTGGCCGTGGTTAAGTTACAAATTATTCGAGGACACAGTGTGAGTAGAATATCTTGACCGTAGTAGACCTGTGCCTAGCTAGGAGGCAGTGTTGTGCATGTATACTACGGCTACATGTTTAAAAAACTCATGGTCTAGCTGACGTTTTTTGTCGGTGGGTTTTTGTGGACGCAGTTTGACCCGCTGGTTTTACCAAATTTCTTCTGTGAGACAATAATTATAAACACCTTGCAACGGTACGAAGTATGCAGTGTACAAAGACCTCAGTGCCAATACAAGCACTGAGTCATTCGATGTTGATCGAATCGATTATTGATATCGGAAGACTGTCGGTAGAATAAAAAAAAGGGACGCATACGATTACGAATGAAAATTAACCACAAACAGGTGAAAATGTGGCCACTGCTGTTAAAGTGAATTCAAATAATTTGACAGGATATGAATTGAATGAAATACAAAAACAATCGTTACATAGATATAGCCCACGGAAACTCCTTCGGGCCACTATACTGTATCTTAAGAGGTGTTATCTGGCGGCCGCCAGTTATTATAATAGCTCTTTAAACATTTAACTAGTGGCCCGAACGGGCTTCCGTAATTACAGCCTATTATAAAAATATAAATAATTTATTTAATATCATAGCTTAGTATAGCACGTTAAGATATGCCTCGTACTTTTGTTGAAATTGTCAACTATATGCCAGCATGCCTCCTCGCACTTTTGGAAATGATAAAATACATCATAACTATTAGCATAAATATTAGACGTGCCTCGCATACCTCACATGCCTCGCTGCCCCGCACTTTGTCAACGCTAACACTGAAGTGTAGTGGCCTACTGAAAACTTAGTTCAACACGATTGTAAAACATAAATGTGTTGCGTGACCAGAAGCTAATATAACGGATATTGTTGTACTGTTTTGCAACTCAAGTCACCAGCTGGTTGGCTTATTTTCAGATACATATAGCGTTTTGTTACAGCAATAGATGACAAGTGAGGCGCTTTCAAAAAGAAAATCGATTGATTGGCATTATGAAAGCCAGTGTCTTACGGAGAGTCGGCAGTACGTTAGTGTGTGTGCTGGCTGGTGGTGGTGTTTTAAGCGCCGTTGCTGGTTGCACCGAAAACATAAATACAATATCTAAGATGGGGGTTGATTATGCCACAGAATCAAACGCTGTCTCAGAACAAGTTTGGGAACTTTATAAATCAACTGATTGGAAAGAAGCCAAAGTAACTGTAAGTAAAAAGCTTTATTATTGATTACCTATAAGGTTTGTTTTGATTTTGCATTGCCTGTCATTTCAGACCATTACAATTAGTAGATGATGATAGACTGACATTTACAATTATTATTAATTTAAATTAGTATCAAAACCAATTAGATACAGTTTATTATCAATTCTTTATAATTGTATCTAACTTTAAATGATAATAGGTTTATACTTTTTAAATTTGAATGTGATTTGTTGATGTTACTTTTAATAAAAGTTTTCAACGGTAAAATTTTAATTGGTTTCTGATTGAAGACAATGTTCAGAAAATAAACCAATAATATAACTAATTATGTCAGTAACAGCTAGACTTTAATTTGATAATGACATTTATATTTCTTTCTAATTCTCTTTACAAAAGGAAATATCTGATATAACTAAGGTAAGTTAATAATAATAAAATATTCTAAAGTGTAATTGAATTTAATTAAAGCCCCATTCCTTACAATTTTTGAAGGTTTTAAAAAATAATGCATATATATTATTTTAAAAACAATAAACCAGGTCATTTATGGTAAATTATGATAAAAAGAGAGAAACAATAACTACCAGGTAGTTTACATCGAATATCCTCTTGTGGACGGTCTTTTAGGCCCAGCCTAGCTAGGCTTAGTTTGGGTGTCACGAAACCTAAGATCAAGTCTAGACCCCCTAAGATCACGAAATCTAAGACCCAAGATTACCAATCTTTCGCACCTGCCTTGTATTTTAACTCCAAATTTGTTAACCATCTTTATCCTGAATACCACACCTTAGAACAAGTACTTTTATGACTTAGACAAATCAAATAAAAAGTAACAATAACTCCTTTAAATTTTACAGATGTTTTTCTTACGCATACACTACAAATTTGCATACTCTTTGTTCAATATTTGCATTTCTATGGAATGCCGAAAGAGCAACATTAATAGAGGGCTAAAAACTATGTGGAATCCATTTGAACACATTTTTTGGTTATAAAAGCATGTTCAATGTCAATATATTTTGTCAAATAAAGTGTTACTGTTGATACTGTACACGGTTTTGTTAACTTTAAGAATAAAATAAACAAATTCATCATATCCCCCTTAGGACGCCCTTTTTGACTAGGCCTGGGTAGGTAGTGATGCTGATTTTAAGATCGATTAATTTTTTTTTAAACAAAAAAGTATCAGCAGTTACATATTAAAGCATTTATATTGACAAATTGACAAAATATATTGAAATTAAGCATGCATTTCCCCAATAAATTCATTAAAAGTAGACGTATTCTGACACCAAGTTTTTAGCTCTCTATTATTTAAATTCATTAAAATAAAAGTAGACGTATTCTGACACCAAGTTTTTAGCCCTCTATTATTTTTGCTCATTTGGTGCTCCATAGAAACGAAAATACATAGAGTTTATTATACGAAATTTGCAAAAAGTGTGCAAACACGTCTGTAAAATCATTAATTTAAAGGATTTATTTGTAACTTTTTATATGATTCTCCTTCTAAGGTGTGGTATTCAGGATAAGTTAGTTAAGTATTTACTCAACAGCAAAAGTATTGTGAGTTCATTTCTGTTTGTGATTATAAGTATTTAATTATATTTATGGTAAATTATGTTTACTACTATGTTTAAATTATGTATAGATACACAGTTATTGTTTTTAAGCTGTCGTATATCTCTAAGAATTTGTAATCTTAGGTTTTAGGTTTCGTGATCTTAGGTCTTAGAGGGTCTTAGGTTTCGTGGCACCCGGCTTAGTTTTGTAGGCCTAGCTGGTAAACAGCAGTTAACATACAAACGTTAGCTATAGGTCTAGCCTGACGTTGTCTAGGTGCTGCATTAATTGTCTTTCTGTTTTTGTCAGAAACTGTAAAATAAAAATTGGGGGAAACCCAATATTTTCACTGAAAAGTTACGATTCTTCCATTTGTTTTGGCCTTCATGATTGATCGAATCACAAAAGAAAAACAAAAATATCAATCCGCACGCAATGCATGTTAGGATTTATAGCGGGCCTCTTAAATTATCAGAATCAATTTATTTTTTTACATTTTTAACCATTTAAAGACAAGTTATCACAATAGGACCATATAGTATTTATTTTTACAATAAATGTAGTTTTATGACCTTAAATTAGATCTAAAAAATGTATTTTGTGTCTGTTTGTGACAGCTTTCTGAACTGATTGATTGTTTATGGGTTCATATTATTTTGTTTAGGCTTTATTGTTTGATATGATTATTACTTTTCATTTAATCATCTTGCATATTATGGCCACTAAAAATGTTTAAATATATATAGTTTATATATATATGTATAGTTTATATATATATGACGTTATCCAAATTCCTTCACTTGCACTGATGAAGGGCTAGTGTTGCCCGAAAGCTCTGCTAACTTTTCTGGCTGTTTTACTTCTCGTTTTGATTTAGCTTTTCGTTTTTATTTTGTATCTCCATTGAGATCCAGCCACTGATACCCACAGCATTGTCATTTTTTCAGTAATTTGCCTTTGGATTTATATATATGTATAGATGTATGCCTGCTCTGTGCTCTGTTGTTGCATTCTGTATTTTTACTGTAGGCGTACCTCTTGTGCTTTTGTTGTGGCAATAATTGTATAAAGTGCAATGAATTCTCTTAACCCTTTTTTTGTCAATTATCAAGTCAAGTATTTTTTATTATTACCAGTACTATATTGAAAATATGTCAACTGTATTGCTTTCATTTGTTATCATCAAGAAGTAATGTATTAACGTCTAAATAAATTCCTGTCACTTGATTGTACGATTGTAGGTCAAATATAGTATGGTGTGCAATAGTATACAAACAATGAATGTTTATAACTGTGATAATACAAATAATTTCAAGAGGGAAAAGATAAAATTCTATTTTTAACAATTGTACAATTTTTTCATTTTTTCGTGTATGAAAAAAATATTTGCGTACCAAAATCTTAAGACCATTACTGTGAACAACAAAATTGCGTGAAATCCAACAGTTTCCCCCTTCCCCCCACCCTTCTTTTTTTTACACAATAACAAAATAACATTCAAAATCGCACGATATCAGCAGAACTAAACTGTAACATTTTTGGAGAGCAATGTACTAATTTAGACCCAAAAAAAGCACTTAAATTAGCTTTAGATCTTTTTGTATTATTTTGATTTATTAATGGGAAAAACATTTACTTTACTTTACGAGACGTGGAATTGCTGGATTCAGCCAGATCAGTTCTATTGCCTCGTGATGGGGTTTCGTAACTAATAACATGGAGGCTGCCAGCCAAGCTCGTAGGCCAAGGATTATTTAATTGTTGACATAATTAACAGTATTATTATATTTTATTAAATATAATAATCTCAATCCCGTTTTATTTTCTATCACTTCACTTTAGTAATAGAAGATTATTCTTTAATATGGTATTCTTTCTATTAAAATCCATAGACCTTGCTCACGCTGTAAGGACCTTTTTTGTTCCCTTTAATAGAGTTAACTGTAATAAGGATGGTTTCGTCCATCGATCGCCCCTCTCATATAATAATTTGTTAATAATAATCCTTCTATTGATATTTTCTATTGAAGTCTAAGTGCCTTTAAAACATTAACTCAATTTTCAACCATTGGTTGTCATTTGCTAGTTGTCCTTTCCATCTAAAGGGCGAGCGTTCATATACCCTTAATTTTAACCATTTTCAAACGTAACCAATTTTTGTCTTCTTGTTGTTCTTGTTGTTTCTGTGTTTTTCAAAAATATATATTTATATTGTATCTTATAAGACATCCTGTTACTGGTCTTTGGCTGTTAGATGTGAATTAAAATAAAATTAAAATAAGTCCTCCTAAACTACGAATGTTCGTACAATGAACACCACACACACCATATTCAAAAAATTGCAACGCCCCCCCTAGGGCGTTTATTAGTACCCATGCGGTATATATATATATATAATAATTGTTTTGCAATTTACAGTAGTCAAAGATGTTACTCTTTCAATGTGAATCAAATTTATTAATCGATCTGAATCAATTGATAGGAATCTATTTAGACGTTATGTAAATAATGAATGTTATTATAATTCGTGGAATGGAACAAATAATTTCATTCACCTCATAAAATTATTTGTACCATTCCACTCATAAACATTCATTAGTTGTCATTTGCATTAATTAGGATATCAACTTGAATTCTATTGAAATTATTTGAGAAGACAGGACACAAATAAAGTCAGTTGGTGATTTAAAGCTGCCTTAGTTATAATTTTCTTTTATAGGCAGAAGTGTCCTGTTATTAGTCCTACTTAATTTGCATAGTAGTAACCAGTATTATTAAACTGATGAATCATGTTAGAAATTTACATCTGTATATATATGGAGTGAATTCTTTGAATAGTAACACTTGCTATATGCCTGTACATTCATGAATTCATATCTGAATTATGGTTGCAAAGACTCTTTAATAAAATCAATACAAATCAGTGAAGGATGTAGTTGGGCTGTTCCGTAATTGATCACTTTGTGTGCATTCATGTTTCACAAAAATCTGGAATCACTGAGGCATGCTTTCTTTACCAGTTTCCTTAAACACAAGACTGTACAGAGTCTACAATAATCAAGTTTATTTATAGTACAGTACAATCAAAATCATGTATTAGTAGGATTAATATAGTTATTGCACCACTATCCTAATTTAATAATACAAATATTCATTGTACCTGTCAGTATTAGATTGTTATGCACTTGTCAATTGTATGACCCACTATATGACCCCCGGGAGAGGTGCGTCATGGGTGCGTCATTTACAAATAATTACTGACGCAGGGGTACGTAAAAAAATCTAGATGGTACGTCACATCAATGAACAATGGTATGTCAATGCAGTCCGTCACTTTACCACACACCATATGATCATAAACAACATAGTCACAGTGCGTCAAAATGCGTGCGTCGTGGTCACCTAAAGGTAAGTAACATTTGTTACGCATTCCTGGTATTCATAAGATATTACGCACATCAAACAAATTACGCACCTTTCCCGTGGGTCCTAGTCGGTCATACAATTGACAAGTGCAATATGATTATTTAAGAAAGTAATACTTTTTAAATACTCAATAAAAGAGGGCATCAATGTTCTATTTATTACATTGATTTTGTGTAAAGATGATTCATTGGAATTGATGATCTAGCATATTTAAAGTATTGTTATGTTTTTTGAGAAACAGGTTGTTCAATGATTTTTAAAATTGATATTTAAAATTGTTTAGCCGTTTCTTTAAAGATATATACCAGCATATCCTACAGTTTTTTACTTTTTCATATATTTGCATAAACCACCTTTTTAGCTGTACTTAGAAATAGTAAAGTCCTTACCTGTTGTCTTCTTAGAATAGCTACTGTATATTGCATACTAGAGAAGCTCGCATTGTCTCTTTTCTTAGAAAAAGAAAAATCTAACTGTATTTTTATTTACTTGGTTTTACAGGAAGTGCATTTTTGTATATTTATTAACAAATTGAATAGTTATACTGGTTTCTTTTCATAGAAAGAAGTGAAAGTTTCTTACAAGAAATCTACAGAGTTTGATGGTCATGCGTAAGTATCAATGTATAATATATAATATATAAAAACATCAGGCATAGAACATTCATTCTAAACCGCCCGGTGGTATACTGAAATTTAATTCATTTGAAACGATAAAGATGAGGAAATCTGTGAGAATGAGAAAAAGTCGCCCCAACCGAGACTCGAACCCGGAACCTTCTGCTTGATATGCAGATGTCCTAACCATTAGACCACTGGGGCTTTCATGGCATTGTTCAATTTCGATTGGATGGCGACTCTTTAACATTCTCGGCGTGGTACGGCGGAAAAGTATTCATTAAATGATTATTTATTAGCATCAGATCAGAAAATAAACCTCTCTAGGCCTAAAGCACTTGACAGGTAGATTTTGAATATATGTAATATGCATTGTGTGAATTGTAACAATCATAGGTGGGCGTTGATCATTATTACACAGTGATTGATCATAATTATTTTAATCAGATGATTTTTTTTTAATATTGAAAACACAGCTATAAACAACTTTCTCTAAACCATGTATTTAATATCTATAATTAATCAATGTCCTGAATACATGAATGAATGTTTTCTTACATTGTCAGATAAACACATTTATTCCACTAGAGGCAGTCTGCATAATTTCCATGTCGGTAAAATAAAGGGTAGAATGACTTCCATGTTTTATTATGTTGCCAAAACCGCATGGAATAACATACCACCAGATTTAATGTGAATGTAAATTAATCACAGGGGGAAATTTAAAAAGACTGAAAATATTGTTAATTAATGATTGTTTGTTTTCAGTTTTTGTTGCTAAAAATAAATTCAAACAATTGTTTTGCTATAAAAGATGGGTTTTGATAATTAATAAACAATTATATAATCTCCTTGTTAGATATTGTAATATTCTGAGTCTCGTTTGGTCTTGTTTGTTTCCGTTTTGGTGTTTAGTAGGACTGGCACAGTCTTCAAACTTGGTGGGTGGGTGCAGCTCAGTATAAGAAAGAACAAGTTTTTGTTTGTTAGGTCGAGCTGAAACTTGGGTAAAGTAATCCTGAGGATATATAGAGTATGAATCTGATAAATGATGTTTTTAGATGCACAAAAAATTGTTTAGAGAATGATTTACATGATATAATAACATAATATATAATATAATAACATTATTATATTCTGGTTTTCTAAGACGGGTTAAATATTTGAAATTACTATGGATATTTGCCAGAGGTTTACTTGGAAGAAAGTACAATTGCTTAGAATTGTAGCCAAGTTCAATGTAAAGGATTAACAAAAGGACAGCATTCTGTGACCTTTGTTTATGAGCACTACATTTATATTGAAAGCAAAATCATTGATGAGGGCCATTATATTTGTCGTTTGTCGTAGTCAGAAAAATATCTTTTTTTTCACACAATTATACTGTAGTATTCATTTGAAGTGTTGAAAGCCCCTAATATTAAGCAAACAACATAATATGTTTTCATGAATGGAGAGAATTTATCCAAATTGTCAAGACAAGTTTTAACCAGATTAGTTTGGATGAGAAAGTCAAAAAGGTTATTACCTAGAGACCTGTTTCTGCTCCATAATGCAGAATAACCCTTTATTGGTTATTAAGAAAAATATGAAATTTAGAACCACAGTTTGGTTTAGGCCAAATATAAAACAAGAAATATTTCTTACAAAAAACGCTGCTTGACTTGTTGACGTAACAGTTATAATGATTGTTCTTTCTTCAGGGAAATAGTGATTTATTATCAATTATTTTTGTTTAACAATCAGTAGTTAAACATTTTGTGTAACATGAATATAGTCTGTCCTACTCTACAGAACAAAAATATAACCATAAACTAAACTATAGTACTGTACATTCCAGGGTAGGGGAGTTATTTCCTTAGGTCGTAGTGACAACATACTATAGGGATGGATAATGATGCAAAAGTTAATATTTTTCAAACAAATTATACATTGTCTGCATTTTGTATCAATATTATAATAAAAAAATAATTATGAAAATCTGACTTTTTTTAATCGAAATATAGGGTCTAAACATCGCCGAAAGTTCATTTTTAGCCATGAACGAAGTAAACAAATTATGCCTTCAGTTGGAAATTGTAATTAATTATTAATTCAGCTAATAAAAGAAATTCGCTAAATCTGAATCTCAATGTTGCATACAACAAGTAGATTGTTCCATTTCTTCAAAGATTGAAATATGACAGTACTGTTTATAAGAATTTCAGAAATTTCTTTAAAGCAAGAGACAAAATTATGGTATATAATACTACCACCAGTGAAGAGGAGCCTGTTGAAACTTGTTCAGAAGTAATTCCATTCAGATTTTTATCTCTATGATGTCTCAATTGTTATTAAGATCTTATTTAAAGGTTTCATACTCATGCTGTGCAGCAGGCATGGCCTTTAATGTAATCGAATCATTAATGATATTTTCAGATATCTCTTCAAATCAAACTGTATGTATAGGGCTATACATATTAATTCCTTGCTATGGTGATTGTTTACACAGCTAATCTTGTTGGACTTCCTGTCTACTAGGATATTGCTAGTCTCTGTGAGCACTGTAACAAGTCAAGTCATACTGTAATGTAGTAAAAACCTCTTGTAGTGGTTTCTTCTTTTTAGTTATGATATCCGCATTAGCGGATAACTCCTTGTGGTTGTATGGAATCATCTTTTTTTAAGGCTACTGTTATCTGCTATACATACACATATGTATTAGTAGTTTAATACACTGATTGATTTGATACACAGTGCATCAGACAATTATTGGTTATCCGCACTTGCCGTATAAGTTGCAGTTATGAATTCATGAACAATTTTTACCTGAAAAAAATAGGATTTTTGTCTCTTTCGTCATACAGTAGCTCATGTGCACTTCAAAGAACCTAGTACATCTTTCGAGACGAGTAGGGGGATTACCCCGGGGTACTAGTATACACACAGCCACTGTCACACTCATCAAGAGGGCCTCTTGATTGTCAGCATACGCTGTTTAGGCCACCCTCTATAAATAATGTCAAATAATAATAATAAATAATAATAATAATCATTTAATAGAGTGTATCTCGCTAATATCTGTAATATTTTCTTGCTCAATCAACTATCTTCTGCCTGAGTTACAAATATTTGAATGTTGATGTCATAATGTAACAAAATTTGAATAACCTTGGTCACTTAATTTCATCATTACAGTATGTTATAATAGCTTCTCTGAATTGAGTCATGATTAAAGGTGTTATGGAAGCTGTTGAATTGTAGATATGGATTCATGTAAAAATTGTGCCTATATAGGAAGTTGTGACATCATCATATGGCCAATTTAATTTAATCTAAATTACAGAATTTAGATAAGATGAATGAACATACGGAACCAACCAACACCTATACTACACGGTATGTAGTATACAGTATCTTCTCTGTACTAAATGAAATAAAATAGACTGGTCAACTTTCTGTAAAATAGAAAATGGCGTGCTATGCAATGATTTACACGCATATGTGCATTTAGAAATTTAAAATGCGCAAATCAATTTCTAATCTACAATTTTTTTGCCGTTTCACACACAAAAATAAAGTATTAAAGTAGAAAAAAATGAAAAGAGTAAATCACTCTCTGCCAATATTATGATAAAGTGTCTGTATATGTTGTGATATTTATGATAAACCTTATAATAACTCTGTCCTGTATGATTAATGGAATTAATCTGATAATAGCTATAGCTATGTTGTAAAGTGACAGTTGAAAGTACTACATATAAATTATTTATTTCCTTTTCAAAATCTCCCTCAAAAGTTGACTAAATCATCTTATTTTTATAAAATTTAATTTTCAATTGAACAAAGAAGTGTTGAAAAGAAATGTATTTTGTGTATTGTGCAA
Organism: Antedon bifida; assembly: GCF_963402885.1. Lineage (NCBI taxonomy): Eukaryota > Metazoa > Echinodermata > Crinoidea > Comatulida > Antedonidae > Antedon > Antedon bifida. The sequence goes on from NC_136231.1 coordinate 9,033,064, forward strand.
CAGATAATGAACATATAGAAAATCCTTCATTGGCATCCAACATGTTTATACAGTAGTATTGTGATGATATAATGTATAAATAAGATTGTAAATGGTACTCATTATGGAGAAAGACATTTTAAATCAGTTACAACCTGCAAAAGAAGAAAAAATAGCATGACTTTATGTGGGAAGTGGTGAGGTGCGGAGTGGTGAGGTGGGAGGAGTGGTCAGGTGAGGTGGGGGGAATTGGGGAGTGATTGTTGTTTCTGGTTTACATTTTCAATAAAGTGACATTTAGTACATCTACATACACATTAGTTCACTTTCATAATAAATAAGACAATGGTTTTTTTTCGCACCTTTATGCAGTTATATTCAAGAAGACGTAGGCATGGGGACACTGTATCACACGCGGAAACTATATTACTACGGTTGACATACCGTACTGTTTCTAATAAATGCCCCAGGGGCGTTGCATTTTTTCAAAAGGAGGGGGCGTTAATTGTTGAAAGAGAAATAGAAAGTAAGACTTCTATGACACGCATGACGTATCGTATGTAGTTTAAGAAAATACAGTATCTAAGAAGAATTGATTTTGCGTGAAAGTAACCAGTAGCACATCAGGACCTGTAACCCAAAATAATTGTATTCTTCCGGGCGGAATTTTTATGTGCTCAGATATCGATTGAAACAACCTATAAATTATTCAAAGAGCCGGGCTCCCAGGGGCCTTCGCCACCTGGACCCCGACTGAGGGAGCCCTTGGCGCCCCTCTGCCTAATGTTGCTCGTTTCGCTCACAAAGTATTTCATTTTTATACATCCCCCCACTATTAAAAACAGATCTGCGTCGTTGGTACAGTAGGCCAGATTTTATATTTTATTTGATTGTTAAACAAAAATAATTGACTAATAAATCATTATTTCTGAGGAAAGAACAATAATTATCTGTTACATCAAAAAGTTGAGTGGCGTTTTTTGTAAGAATTATTTCTTAATGCTACTGTACAGTATATCACATAAATATCTGCTGGTCAATATCATGTTGAAAGTAAAACAGAGACTACACATCTTAATAGTTGAGTCTAGAGCATTAATTTCTGCAAATGTTCTTTATACCCTAGCTAAGTGTGAATTTGATACATTCAACTCCTTTGAGATTCATTTTATGGTTGCATATCAAACACCCAAGTACATGTAAACAGCTACTATGACATTTAGGTTTAATCTAAAATCTGTAATTTACTTTCTTCATCTATCATTAAAAGGCAATTTCAGGTTGTAGATTTGTTTATTTTTCTATGTTTCTATTTACCAATGGATGGATTTTGTATTGTTTATTTTAAATACTCTAACAAACACATTTGTTTGAAATATTTAAATTTTTGGTATTGATAAAATCTCGGAATATCCTTGTAAACCTAAGCTAGGGGACACCCTACAGAAAGATATCTGCGTCAGTGATGTGTAAAGGTAGTCGAGAAGGCATGTTGCAGCTATTTTTTGGTCCAAAAGAAACACATGTATTTTGTACAAAGGGTTTGGCAATGCTTACATTTGAATGTCTTATTTACAACCATCAAAATCAGCATCTTTTAGGCAAAACAATCAATTTCTACCAATCTTATCGCAAAGGCTTATATAAAAGTACAGAAACAGAAATTCCCTTTAATATGATATTTCTCATCGGAGACAAAAGTCTGTGGTTGATATTAAAGTTGATAATTAATTAGTTTATGATGTGATTATTCATATCGATGAAGATCTAATTAACAACTAGAATTTAATTCGTCACTTTGACGAATTATAGGTGATCATTTTTATAATTTTAATGAAATTAAATCTAACTAGAATTTAATTCGTCACTTTGACGAATTATAGGTGATCATTTTTATCATTTTACTGAAATTAATTTTTTTTAAAACATGCACGTACGTTAACATACGATCGGAAAATGTTGATGTATGCCATCCTATTATATGCTTATAGTGCTGAGTTGTGCCTATATGCCATATACAATATGTACAGTATATACTGTATATCTATATACAGTGTAGCATAGGTGAAATTGCGGGACACATGTTCTAATTTTTTGGCATGATGACGTTATCAAACTAAACTTTAAGATGACAATTTCGAAAGATAATTAATTGAGCAAAACAATATAAGATTTGGAAAACAATTTGGCACGTAGAAGCGCTGTGCGCGCTCTTTGAATTGTGTATAACTTTGACGAAAAATATGAAAAAACTACTTTTTCACTTCAACTGGCCATATGTTAACGTCACAACATCCGATAGGCTTAATTTTTATATGAATAAATATCTACATTTCATCAGCTTTCATAATAAATTATAATCATCAAGGTAACCTTCAATTCTGAAGAGCTGTAAGATATTCAAATTTACTGCGAAGGTGAAATTACACGGCCTACGTTATTCAAGTTTTTACGCGTGATGACGTCATTAAAATGAAGATAGTGTCAACTCATGATAAAGATAATTAATTAAGCAAGCACATACTGAAAGTTGTGCGAAATTCGAGCACACATAACCAAGATGCGCTCTGTTGAATGTGATAATCTACACAAAAAGATAACAAATCCTAATTTTTAAATTCAAGTGGCCATTTGATGACGTCAAAACATTTTGTACGTAAAATGTGTACATGAATTCATATCTACAACTCAATGGCTTCCAGAATAAGTTAAAAAAATCGGGGGTCATCTTGCATTCTGAAGAATTATTTTCATTTTAAAAAAGACCTATTTTTCACCATTTTCAGAACTTTTGTAAAATAAATGTGCGCATTTTGTCATTTTTAACGTGCTCGTATAGCGTTATTTTAAGTCGGAACTGACTCAAATTTGGTGAATGTACTAAGGATGGTGAGTAGAATGAGATTTGTAAAAAAAATTCATATTTTTTACGCTTTTTAAGTATCGCGCGCGCAAAAACGCATTTTTGCGCAGTAATTTTTTGAAACACGCAAATGGCCTAATTCATGCTCTAAATTGATCAAAACTTAATTTTGAGCTTTTTAAATTTTTAACGCGCGATATCACGCGCATGAACCTACGTGCGCGTGCGTTTTTATTTGCTAATATTTTTACCCTTGATCTGAAGTTTACGTGTAGTGAATTTCATTAATATGTGATAATGAATTATGGAGATATGATTGATAATGTGATTTCGCAAAATGGCGTATAAATGTCGTCACGGATGAGTGATCACGCTGGAAAGCTTATTAGGATTAAGTTGTATTATTTGAAAGATATTCTGAAATTTTTGTAATCATTGACATTAAACTTTTTGAGATAATTGTTACACAAAATAGTGTACAGAAACAATAAAAAGAAAAAAAAAAATAAAAAAAAAAATAATAACTAGAATTTAATTCGTCACTTTGACGAATTATAGGTGATCATTTTTATCATTTTACTGAAATTAATTTTTTTTAAACATGCACGTACGTTAACATACGATCGGAAAATGTTGATGTATGCCATCCTATTATATGCTTATAGTGCTGAGTTGTGCCTATATGCCATATACAATATGTACAGTATATACTGTATATCTATATACAGTGTAGCATAGGTGAAATTACGGGACACACATGTTCTAATTTTTTGGCATGATGACGTTATCAAACTAAACTTTAAGATGACAATTTCGAAAGATAATTAATTGAGCAAAAAAATATAAGATTTGGAAAAAAATTTGGCACGTCGAAGCGCTGTGCGCGCTCTTTGATTTGTGTATAACTTTGACGAAAAATATGAAAAAACTACTTTTTCACTTCAACTGGCCATATGTTAACGTCACAACATCCGATAGGCTTAATTTTTATATGAATTAATATCTACATTTCATCAGCTTTCATAATAAATTATAATCATCAAGGTAACCTTCAATTCTGAAGAGCTGTAAGATATTCAAATTTACTGCGAAGGTGAAATTACACGGCCTACGTTATTCAAGTTTTTACGCGTGATGACGTCATTAAAATGAAGATAGTGTCAACTCATGATAAAGATAATTAATTAAGCAAGCACATACTGAAAGTTGTGCGAAATTCGAGCACACATAACCAAGATGCGCTCTGTTGAATGTGATAATCTACACAAAAAGATAACAAATCCTAATTTTTAAATTCAAGTGGCCATTTGATGACGTCAAAACATTTTGTACGTAAAATGTGTACATGAATTCATATCTACAACTCAATGGCTTCCAGAATAAGTTAAAAAAATCGGGGGTCATCTTGCATTCTGAAGAATTATTTTCATTTTAAAAAAGACCTATTTTTCACCATTTTCAGAACTTTTGTAAAATTAATGTGCGCATTTTGTCATTTTTAACGTGCTCGTATAGCGTTATTTTAAGTCGGAACTGACTCAAATTTGGTGAATGTACTAAGGATGGTGAGTAGAATGAGATTTGTAAAAAAAATTCATGTTTTTTACGCTTTTTAAGTATCGCGCGCGCAAAAACGCATTTTTGCGCAGTAATTTTTTGAAACACGCAAATGGCCTAATTCATGCTCTAAATTGATCAAAACTTAATTTTGAGCGTTTTAAATTTTTAACGCGCGATATCACGCGCATGAACCTACGTGCGCGTGCGTTTTTATTTGCTAATATTTTTACCCTTGATCTGAAGTTTACGTGTAATGAATTTCATTAATATGTGATAATGAATTATGGAGATATGATTGATAATGTGATTTCGCAAAATGGCGTATAAATGTCGTCACGGATGAGTGATCACGCTGGAAAGCTTATTAGGATTAAGTTATATTATTTGAAAGATATTCTGAAATTTTTGTAATCATTGACATTAAACTTTTTGAGATAATTGTTACACAAAATAGTGTACAGAAACAATAAAAAGAAAAAAAAAAATAATAATAAAGATTTTATACAATAACAATAGGTGATCATTTTATTCTAAATGATCACCTAATAAAGATTTTATACAATAACAATAGGTGATCATTTTATTCTAAATGATCACCTAATTATGGTAATATAGGTATGTGTGTCTCTTCCTCCTCATGAAATTGAATGTTTTGTGCTTTAAATTAATTTCTTAAAGAGGTGATTTAGCATATCCAGAAAGCAGTTACTTTTATCTTGAATCAATCATTGATATATAATATTATATAAATCAATTATTTGTTATACAATAAAAAGTAATCTAATATGCCTAATATTTAATATGCCTAAAATTAATATGATTATATATAAGAATATGATCTCATATCTTGGTTGTTTACTTGATGAAGAACTGTCTGTAGAATCTATAGTTCAAAAAGTTCTTAGTAAACTAACTCAAGACTTACATCTTTGTATAGACAAATTCTATGTTCTATGTTTCTTATGGAAAATTAGTACCTTATTTTACTGAAAAGTTTAAAAGAGTTTCATCTAACCACCACCATTCTAGAAGTAGTGTCAATGGTTTTTCAGTTCCTAAATCTGATAGTCAAATATCTAAAACTTTTTATTAAACAGGCATAAAGGCATGGAATAACCTACCTCAATCCATTCAGCAAATTGAAAACAAAAGTAATTTTAAGAAAAATGTTAAATCACATTTCTGTTCAACCAAATAACTAAAAGTCAATCATAGTCTTTTTAATTAACTTATTTTATATATATTATTGTTTTTGTTATATTTATGTGTTTAATGCAATACTTTGTAATGTTTATATTTTTTATTTTAGATTATAAAAGGATCCCAATGGAATTAAGCTAATCAGCTTTTTGAGCTATCCTGCCTCCCTTGAATAAACGCCCCCATAGAACATCATTTGGAACAAACTTCCCTCTTGAATAAACGTCCTCCTGGGTCCTTTAGTAATAATATAGTAATAGTGTTTGATTTTTAAAACAGTGAAATAAACATACAAACTACACTTAATGATCATTTGTTCAACATTTAATACCAGTACTTACTACCTAGAACTTGTAGCTTTTAACTGTGTAGCCTTACAGAAAGGGAACAAATATAAATTGTGGCGGGCGTATATCATGCAATTTATATTTATTGCATTATATTGCTCTTAGATATGATTTAAAAGAACAAAAGATAGAAATGTACTTTCATTATACATAATTCTTTCAAATAAAGAGGAATAAATTTGGGATAAGATCAAAGATAACGAAATGAATATGCCGCTATAAAAGCTTTCAAAAGATTTCCAGATCTAATTATTTTGAAGATCTAATCCCAACGATAGATGTAAAGATTCTGGGATTAGAACTCGACATGGTGGGTGCAATTAAGACTTAGTACCAGTTCCGATAGATCTTGCTAAAAATACCCGGAAACAAAAGCTTAATTAGACGAGATTTAATGGGAAGAATTAAGGATATTGGCATTTAATGGGTCTTACAGGTTTTAGCAGTTTCTAGTTTAATTAATTAGTTTTCTAATGAAGAATACAAAATCTAAAGCTTCAAGAAAGTACTGGTGAAGGCCAAGTGTTTTATTAAAGAGCATTAACATTATAGGATTGACTCATATAGTACGCTAGCATTATTACCCGTCTTCAACGGGTGGGAGTCCTGCTGAATTACAGATTTCAATTGAGAAAACTTGTCAAACGCATGTAAAATTATATAAAATACAATTGAAATTTCATTTTCTTTGTTTTAAATGCATTGATCAATTTATTGATTTATTGAAATAAAGTTTAACAAAACATACGTCTGGTAGACTGAATGCTTATATAAGTATGCAATGTACACCGTGAGTAAAATGCATTTTTAACAAAAATAAATACTTTAAAGATGTATTGTCCCTTTGACTAATTCCAAAAAAATAAAAAATAAATATTTCGAAAAAAAGTGAGTCATTTTGAAGTATCATAATAGTTATTAACTTTCACCAAAAATTAGTTGAAAAAAAAATAATTTAACTGAAATACAGACGTTTTTTTGTTCAAAAAATAACTTTGATTTCCAGTCAAAGTTTTCTATCAAAACATATCTCATAATGCAACGCGCTTGTTTGGCTACTCTGTATGTATAATCATAAAACTTCCTCTGTGTGAAAACACCTTCTCAATCGTGACGAGTTGTAAACAATCCTAATTAGCATCATGCATAATGCATACTCGTGGTTTGAAATCTTTGTTTACTTTCACTCGCGATGATTTTCAAGACGAAATGCAATCAAATTAATTTACCTGTTAATTACGTTTTTGGTTCGAATTTTCGACTTGAAGTGAATAACTTTAATATGACTTTGATATATGGCCAATTTAAATTTAGAATATTTTGTTTTTCATTTTTTGTGTTTCAAGGGACAATACATCTTTAAACATTTTACACTATATTTTATATACACTTGCAAGTTTTAGGTACTGTACCATTCATAATCTGAAGTTCGAAAAGTACAGTTATTTACGAATAGGTATTGCTAGAACATGTGGGAAAATAGTGGTACCTCTGTAGATATGTAAATAATTAAACATTATTATTTAAATTCATGATTACCATACAGTACAAAGAAATGTTTCCTTACAGTAGTGGCCGTTTATTACTGAAATACAATCCACACTTTTATCGATAGGCTTATGAAAGGATTACTCCATGAACTTAAATACATTATTTTTACTACTATTTAACTGTAAGACTTTCAATTACAAAATTTACTTGGATTGGATAGACAAAAATAGAAAAACTAACATTTAAGCTATATAGAGACAAATGTTACTATACTGATCAATAAACTGGAAATTAGTAGACTTTTATGAATTAAATCAACTACAGGTGGTCCAATGTTGACAATTCCAAATACCATGATACAATGGGAGGTACAGTATTATATTCCTCATATAAACTGATGTAAGCACTACAAAGTAAAATTTTTAAAATGTTTAATTTTATATACATTTTGATTACAAATTAGGAAATCCAAAGTAAACAAATTATGATAGGTGCTAAAAGCCCTTTATAATATCTTTCTCGAGAGAAAAATCCAAGGCGGAGATCTTTACAAAAGTTTTTCCATTGTGCTCGCCTATGTCAGAATTAAGCATAATTTATATTATGGTAAAATTTTCTATACAAATTGGCCATTAAAGCGTTTCTAATTTTATCTTTCCAGGTATCGTGCAGAATGTACAATTGAAGATTCACCAGAAAAGATTATCAACTTCCTTTTACCATGCCCAAAAGGTCAAAGGGGAAAATGGGACAAGAGCGTCAAAGAGTCATCCATCGTAGAAAATATAAATGAGGTAAAAATGTAAACAGATTTTTATAACTTTCCATTTTCACAAATATTAGGATTATCCCTGACATATGCTTTTGCACATTTTGCAAATGTTATCACTTTGTAGTATATTGTTTGTAAATTAATAAAATCAAACCAAACAAAACAATTATTGCCAAAGAGTAAAATGAAATATTGAATGGAATCTTCTCTAGTAGTTCTAGAGATAAATTTAGTGATATTCATTTATTCGTTGCAGTGAAAAATTATTTACATTTATTGTCATTTACACATAGCTAGGTTGGGCAAAGTTTGATTTCATTGGGCTACATATTCCGCGACACATCATTACCTATCTTGTTGAAAATACAGGTGTTCAACCAATGCATCATACCAACCCTTATATACAGTTCGGAAACATTACTAAGCGTCTAGAAAAAAAACTGAGAGTAACAGAAAGGGCAATGCAAAGAGTACTAATAATTGTCACAAAGAAAGATAAAGTGTCAAATACAAATCTCAGATTAAAATCAGGAGTTCAGGACATAATAAGTAGCATAAAATCAAAGAAATGGAGGTGGGCATGACATCTGGCCAGGAGATGTGACAACAGATGGACAGTCAGACTAACAAATTGGACTCCAAGAACCTACAACAGAGGCAGAGGGAGACAAAAGATGAGATGGAGGGATGAACTAACAACACATGGTGACATTGCATGGCAAAGAGTAGCTAGAGACAGAAGTGAATGGTCAATTGGTGAAGAGGCTTTCATCCTTCAGTGGAAAGAAATAGGTTAAAGAAGAAGAAGAAGAACATATAAAATACTCATAGATATCATGATTGGTGCAAAAGTGATTGTGACTGAAACTTGTGCACATGTCAATCTGCACTTCAAACTTTGCTAGATTGATTGAAGTAGTAGTTTTATACCCTTATTTGTTTACAATAAATCTACTAGTAACAAAGTTCTTTACAGCTTAAATTTCCACTGCTTTAACACTCAGTTACTCTATGTGTAAAATTTGCACCGATGAAGGGCTAGTGTTGCCCAAACACTCTGCAAATTTGTTTGGCTGTTTTACTTTATCATTTTGATTTAGCTTTTTGCTTCATTAATATTTAGCATCTCCATTGAGATCCAGCCACTGATACCCTACAGCATTGTAATTTTTTTCAGTAATTTGCTTTTGGATAAATATAAAAGTCTACCCAACTCTTCACTCACCTTGTACAACCAAATGTCATGTAAGTTTAATGACCGGAGATCATTTATAGCCTTTTATTCTTTAATCCTTTAAAAAGCAAACACACACTTGTACTATTATTACTTATAACAATTAGAATGTCCCCAGGTTAGAGTTAAAAGGTAGGATTAACATTCATTCATTAAACACATCCAACTAATGAGTACAAGTTTAATAGGCCATCACCTGTAATCTGTATCTTTCAGTTGCGTCTTGACAAACGATGGATTCAGCGATTATTTATAAATAAGACATAGCCAAAAGTTTGCACAAATCTATCTGTCCAAAGAATATTAAAATAACTTCATTTATTTATTTCTGTGAACAAATTAACAGAAAATTGCAGCGAATATTGGTCATGTGATTCAAAATAACCAATCCAGAACAACAATTATTACCAATCCAACCACACCGTTGGACGTTCTAAGTGGAGAATAACCACTACATAAATTTATTCAAAGCGACAAACTTCAGTGTATAATACATTATGTCAATATATACACTTGAAAAACCCTGTGTCTTCAGAAGAAGTAAGCAAGACAAGACTAGTTTGATAAGGCCTGGCCCGAGTGAAAAAACTGGATGGTGAAAAGACTAGATTAGATTTTTTTTTTTAATTTTTAAATCAATCAATTAAATCTGCAATAAAACAATCAACTTTTATTTCAGAAAAAAGTTCATGGCCTAGTAGTGATATACTGAGAACAGAAATTATATATAATAATAGTAAAGGCAAATTCGTAAATACCATTTTTAATAATTCGATCAGAAACATTTAGTAAGCAAAGTTAATGTATATACGCTATTACAACTTACATACATTAACATTCAGTATATTGCTAAAAATAAATATATTGTACAATGGCTTTTTGTATTAATATTAAAAAAGCTATAGAGCATAATGGGTACATAATTTGCCTGTTTACTTAGAGAATAATAGCAAAATAAGAATAAAATACTGTTTCATGGCTTTATATATTAAAGTCTTAAATGCGACATAAGCTAAACTCTGATAATTATACAGTAAGTATTAATAATCAATTTCATAGTGACATGTTTCAGTTATGTCATATTACATCATGCTTAACAATTTTGTGCTAGTGTAAAAAGTAAAAATCTTTTTAGGAGGGTGGGAGAGGAAGGCTGGCAATGCAGGCATAGTAAAACTCTAGCAAGGGGTCACCAAGGCAAATTTACGTATTATGGCACATTTGGGGGAACACTCAGAACAATAATAAAAATATCAAAATACGTTATAGTGCTCTTTTCCACAGTCTTACAGAGCATTATGACTTGAGCCTACTTACTACTACTCTAGGTGACTATACTACTACTAGGCATCTAGGCTGAAGAAAACATAAAAATCTCTTTTTTTATTTTGGCATTGTGATGATACAAACAGTTTTGCTGGGATACAGCGTCATCAATCAAATAGTGTTAGAAAGCAGTTTAAATAAGTAAAACTGTTTAGCTCACTGCGTGGTGTGAATGTGTACTTTGTGTACTGGTGACGATGAGTAACAATATTCTGTACATACTGAAATTCGTCTGGAGATAATTATTATTACAGTATGATTATTATTATTATTTGGAATCAATCTTTGAGTTACAGAATAAATAATAATGTATGCTGTATTTGATCAATTTTATTGTAACGAAATTAATTTGGTCTGGCATCAGCATCAGGTGTACAGTATTTTTGCGCCCCTACCTCATCTCGGCTGGATCTGCCACTGTTAGTTGTCTATAATTTCATGATGGTATGTTATCTACTCTCCTGTTGGTTCTTGTGAGAGTTATAAGTACATAACTCGTCCATGGACAAAAATCTCTAATGAGTAGAGGGTTGGTTTTTTGTTCAAAGAAAAAATGGGTATAGAAACAAAGCAACTAGTTGATACCTGTCTAATACAGACCTTAGTTCTGGCCAATGTTGAACATTTCCATAAATTGGTTATCAGTATTAATAAATTTGGGGAATTTAAACAGTTTATGGATGAAAAAAAAGATTGTATGCTATACAGTACATATACATTTTTGTAAACTTATATTCATTAATGAAATTTAATAAAGTTTGGTTTTCATTATATTTGCTTAAATTTGTTTAATTAACACAATCTTCCTATCTTTTTTTAAACTGTTGCAGGACCTCCTGGTTTCACGGACTGCCACACATAGTGCTGCCATGGGTCTTATTTCTTCCAGAGAATTCTGTGACCTAATATTAATCAAGAAGTATGCTGGTGACATTCTGAGTACTAACTCTAAAAGCATATCACACAGTGACTGTCCTCCAAGAGATGGATGTGTCAGAGGGTTTAACCATCCTGGGGGAACATTTTGCATACCACAAAGGTAAGCACAGACAGTACATTTTGAGTGGGGAATGCAAACACTCAAATTTAATATATTTTATTTACGAATACAGTTTGGCCCGTGCGTGCATGAGGTATGTTTTACTACATTCACAGTTCACATATATTCTATGCTACAATTAAAGTTATATTTAGGTCATGGACTAAAATGCTCTAAAACACAGCTTGTAAAGTCCTCAATATTGAGCTCCTACCGCCCCCCCCCCCCCCCTAAATTGACACATATAATTCATGATAAATGGCAGAAATAACATTCCCAATAAGCAAAAAAATGATCGAACTGTACTTTTTTCTGCCGGTAAACATGCATGTCTAACATTGTTTTTGCTGTATGTTAGATGTGCGTACAGTACTGTATATTGTATATGGATCATAAAGTTGGACTATTACAAAAAAAAACTTGAGAAAATTGATGGCAGTCATGCACGTACGTTAGAATACAAACATTATTCACATTTTTATAAATGGCGCCATCAAATTGAAAATGGTGGTAACCCACAATTAAGAGATTTGTTTGAGAAATAACATATACCAATTTGCGAGAAAATCAGGGAATATATAAGTGAGATCCGCTCGGTTGAATGCGATCATCTATGAAAAAAGTGAAAAAAAACCTATTTTTTAAATTCATGTGGCCAAATGATGACATCATACCATTTTGTACGTGTAATATGTATAATTCATATCTACAACTCATTGGCTTCCATAATAAGTTAAAAAAATCGCTATGCTATAAAATTTGTTTACACAAATTTGCATTAAATTTCCCATTGGAGAGCGCACGATTATTTAAATTTCATGTGCACATGTGTCGTTATTTGATATTTAAGAGTTCATGGAAATAAAAGCAATTTATCATGTATTATATAAAATCCTTATTAGGTGATCATTTAAAATAAAATGATCACCTATTGTTATTGTATAAATCTTATTTCTTTAATCTTTCTGTACAGAATTTCACAATAATTTTCAAATAATTGTATTTATTCTAATAAGCTTACAGCATGATCACTCATCCGTGACGTCATTTATACGCCTTTTTGTAAAACTACATTATCAGTCAAATCTCTATAACTCGTCATGACATATTAATCAAATTCACTATACTTCAGGTCAAGGGTAAACATATTAGGAAATGCATACACATTGAAAATCATGCATTAAAAATTTAAAATGTTCAAAATTACATTTTGATCAATGTTTGTAGCCATAAAAAATCACTGCGCAAAAACATGTTTTTTTTTTTATTCTTTGGAAATGTAAAAAATACAATGTTTTTGTACAAATCGCATTCTACTCATCCTCCTTAGTAAATTAACTGGATTTGAGTCCATTCCGACTTGAAATAGTGCTATACGAGCACATTAAAATAACAATGCTATAAATGCGCACATTCATTTCACAAAAGTGCTGAATATTTTTTTAATGAAAATAAAATGGTATTTTAAAAAATGGTCCGACAAATTTCCGAGCCGGATGACACCCATCTTAATTTTCTCCTGGTCTATAGGCCTATGTAGAAAATAATTTAATCAATTTTGATATAATAATATTCCTGTTTTAGTAGGCTAGGTAGTACGAACTATTTTCACTGTTGTCCACGTACTAGGCCTAGGCTACATTCATTTCGTTGACTTCCTGCCTCACACTTTTTGTTGATAGTAAAACAATACCTCACATAAATCTTTGACTTGCCTTGCATGCCTCGTTGCCTCGCACTTTTTTATTACCCCTCAAATAATGCACTGAGCTCTTTTATCTGTACATAAAACCTAATGTCATAATCAAGTACAGGCAAACTATACCTGCAAACCAGTCATAATGAAGGATTAAATTTGATGTTGTGAAATATTTCAATATTACATGATAAACTAATTGTTAAATAAATCAGTTTAGTTGTTGATGTGTACAGTATTTTGAGTTAACATTTTAGAATCACCAGTGAATTCATCTTCAAGTTTTATTTATCTGTAACTCAAATCATATTATTCTGCCCCATTGAAAAAGGTTTGTCCTGCACCTTTTTGGCTTAGGGGTACAGTATTCTAACATCCTTGATTTTGATAACGTAGTAACAATACTATTGCAAGTGTTTGCAAAGAAGCATAATTATAAAATTAATTTTAACATTTCAAATCAACAACCAATCAACAATCTCTTATTGATAGATATGCTTTTAAAGTGATCACACTAGATGTCCCTTAAAAAAATTAACTTTAGTACATTTTGAAGAAAAGTAACTATGCTACAGGAAATTCTGCTAAATTCTTGGAAGGAGTGTAAAAGACAATTTAAATATGTGTGTGTTTTTTATTTATAATTTCTACTTATAGAATAGGTATATAGTGTATAATATACTATAATTAAATTAGGTCTCTTTATTAATACTAACACATTCATTTTCCATTTAAAATAGCTTAAAGTTGTGTTTTCAAATAGTGTTAAATTTGAATTTAAACCAACTATGTATTCAATTTCAAAACATTTACAAGAACTTAAGAATCCATGTGGATAAAAGAGTTTGGTTTTGGTAATCAGGGTTGGGTACCTACTAATAGCAAGCAATCACCCAGCTCAGTGCAAGTATGTTATCTATGGTGAGGCCATCCCATTAAGCAGCGGGATAACTGTATCAGGATTGCAGACCTAACTTAATTAAACGGCTGACAATTTCAAAACATGCTTGAGCGCATCATCTGTGGCAGTCCCATGGAGCCTGAGCCTGAATGTGACACCCTTGTCTGATAGGCTAATTGAAGGCTTGCAGGTGGGCATGTTTTACCACTGAGTCTGACCCCATTCAAGGTGACCCATGGCGGATAAACACCTGTTTGTTGCCAACTGAAAGATAGAAGGTCCATTCGGATGTAACGTTTGTTTTCATACTTCCAATTTTGATAATGTTAATTATATTATTCACCATCTCTGTGTGTTGCTTTATCTACTACTGTATATTTAATGTGATTTACTTTCCTCCACGGTATTTTATGGAAGGCCTTTATTACTTGAACATTTTTAAACACATATCTGTAAATATTTTACTTTAAATTCGGGTTTGTTTATATTTCATATATTTTATTATATAATGTATTGTAAACTATACTTAAATTAGTGTATAAACAGTTTATAGCTTTGTTACTGTATTTTTTTTAACAAGTGCTAACAGCGTCTTGTAATTTCAGTCACACTTCGTCGGATTCGCTTTGTGAACAATTTACAATATGAGTTGGTTAAAAATTGAGGGAAAAAGTCTTTCTCGTTAAATCACACATTTTGTACAACGCAACATCAAGAAATGATCTTTACAATATATTCTGAACCTACTGTGTAAGTTTCATTAGTGTAACTAAGAGCATTTTTTTAGATAATACAGTAGGTACAAAAATACTGTACAGTAAGAAATAAAAAGGAGAAAAAAAAATAATAAGGTTTTGTACAATAACAATAGGTGATCATTTTATTCTAAATGATCACCTAATTTACGTGGAATATCCTTTTTATATTACCAAATATGAAGATATAGTCATGGACATCAATCACCTGTCAACTTTTCACTTCCTGTGCTTACTTTTAGGTTTTGTAAAGTGCATTTGTTTATTTATTACATGTACATCATTACTTGCACGTGCCCATCTCCAAGTGAATGTATCCTGTTTCATGTTTTTTCATGTTTATAATGGATGTACTTTATGAACTTATGATTAAAAGCAAAGCAAAAGAAATCATTCTGTTTAAAGATAAGTGTTCAAGGAATGTTTGATTATGACACCATGTTGTACTTGTGAATCTTAATTGTAGGTAATGGATGTAATTACTGTAGTGACAACTAAATGGACTGATGAATGTTATTTCAAATGCATTGTTTATCCGTTCATAGTATAATTGATGGCTATGTATGTTATTTCACGTATCCTCTGTTTTTGTGTTTCAGGATAACACCACAATTATAGTAGAGTCGTAAAAGATATAATTAATGTCAGTTAAAAAATGTCTGTAGTTTATTACATGGCAACTGTGTCATTGAGTCAATTTGTGCATATTTCTGAGCATGATTGTTGGACTTGCATACATGCCAACTCTCCCATTTTGGTCAGGAGACTCCCGTATTTCAGACTCGTCTCCCGGCCTAACGTCGTGCTCCCGTTTTCCCACATTTTCTCCCAAATTATAAAGATAACTGAATTTGTATGTTTATATGTTGTTATCTGCATTCAATATAACAAAAAAAGCTCAAACACACAAGTGAATTTACACTATTTCAGCATCAGTGGTCATAATTTTTTTATTCCCCTCACATAGCCACCACTACGTGATACCACTTTTCACATCACACACTGCACACTTACTTCTCCTGGTCTGGAAAATAAATAGAGGGCGCTGTTGACCTATAAACACCACCCATTTTTTAAACTTCAGATGCTCTACATGTAGTTATGAAAACCAACTGTATTTTGACACTTGTACGGTTGTGGGAATATCAGGAAGCGGGGCTTTTCGTGGCATGGGTTATTGATTTCCATACTTTTTGTGTTGTGCTGAAGATTTCCAGTTGTACAGTAGGCCAATTGATAATGTATTACAGAGTTTGAATGCATTTCCGTAATATTTATCTCCAATCCGATAAACAAATCTTGAGTAGATTCAGTGAAGTAAGAAACTACTTTTGCAATACTTTTTTAGTTGTTTGCTTTCATAACTAATGTAAAGTAAATATAACTAATGTACTGCATGGTTGTGCTCATAGTATTCCTAATGTATTCTCTTACTGATATTTTATTTTTTCCAGTGATGGTAGTACTAAGGTAGTTAACATCGTTCAGACAGAGCTCGGTGGCATGCTGCCTACATCTCTTGTTGAGTCAGCTGTACCAAGTAGCCTTATAAACTTCTTTGTAGATTTGGAACAAGCAGTGAAAAATAGCGGATCGACATAACTGACAGCCACAAGCACGGTTTATTAACGTTCAGTAAAAATAATGGGAAGAAACATTATAAAGAAATGAATACAATAGTAATGAGAATACTAGGATCCTGTAACATCCATATTCATGACAAGAAAAAAACAAATGGCGTAATTGAATTACCAAATGATACTACTTTGTAGAAAACTGGTCTTTTATATTTTTCAATAAGATATGACTTTTATGGCATCCAAGGCCTATTATGAAGGTTTTTATGTGTGTACCATATATTCAATATTATCGCTGTAAACTATGTTTTTCTCTCTAATAAATAAACAAACAAACAAAGCATTGAAATAAGGTATAAACCCTCTAAGCTACAATTTTGAAATTGGTACCCGATACTGTAGGCTTAAAATCACCACTTACATGAATATGCTATGTACAATATTCTTAATCAATAAAGTCTTTTGGGGTACTGTTTCTGCTGAAAAACTTTTTTAGGAAACTGATTTTAGTTAAAGATCATGTTGCAGCTTCTTTTTTACTCAAAATAAACCAGTTTTTTTATTAGTTGTCTGTGGCTGGTTGTGTAATGATATCATTATTATCCACAGAGTGCAGTCAATGTCCACACCAGTCAATGACCTTCTGAATCATTTTAGGTCAAAATCAGACCACAATTGTGTTGCAGCAAAAAATTGCTCCACAGAAACCATTTTAAAAACAGGGGTTTTTTTTTACAATTTAACCTCAATCAATTTAACCTCAATCAATTTTGTAGTTCCTAATCTAAAGGATACTACCAAGTAAGAATAGGCCTATCTACCTGAATGAAAATCATTAATCATATCCTCCTGCCCCTGGATAGGTATATTTGTTTTCTATTGAACGTTTCTATTTAAACATTTTGCAGAATTATGCCTACCGTATATGGTTTGTCTGCCACTTGTCTCCCCAGTTGTTGACATGACCTAATTAATGTGTGCTAAAAATAACCCCTTATGTGCTTTATGGACTCGTTAATGTTATGTCTTGTGAGCCTGGTTGGCTGGTGCTTAGTAAATTAAGATGACATTGGTTCTTCAATGTCCATTATCCAATTAAAATACATTATTTTAATATTATTTGAAATTGTATTTTATAGTCATTAGTACTTATTTTTCATTTATGTTAGAAAAATAATGTGAAGAAATTGCAACTTTTAGTATAAAACAGTAACCAAATATTTTTTTAAACTAGCTGCATGTAATATTTTTTTACCCTGCATATTGCCTACTGTATATAATCTCATTCCATTTTTAACATTAACTAACTAACTAACTGCATATCTACCGAAATTATGGATTAGCCAATTGAAAAATAACAATATTTACCTTGTTATTTCATCAATATTAAACATTTCTCTTTTTTAAAGAGAACTGACAGGCTCTCTCATGGTTTTTATATGTTAAAAAATATCAAGCAAAGTAGTATTAGCATAATTTAGGATGACAGTCATAGGTATATGATACTGTATTATTTATTTTTATTATAAACTGACAAATTATACCTACTTTGTTTCATTGCGCAGCTGTTATAAACAAGTTAAAATGTATATTGTTAGATTAATGCATTCCCTATGTGGTAAAGACAGTGCTCATTGTATAAAGAATAATGCTATACTTGCTAATAAATATGTAAATTGCTATTAAACTTGATTGATTGATTGTATAAACCAGAGTCACCAATAGGATCTACAAACAATATTATTATAAACTAACATCTAAAATAATTTTAAAAATCATGAGTTAAATCCCCAAAACTTCATTGACTTATACGCAGAACCGTTCTGTATACAAGTGTCCTAATTAACGGCTCTATATATTGTACGAGTGTTGTAATACTCACAGAATGCCATTTTCTGACGACAGCTATGGATACGTATTGAGGAGATCGGGCATCCGGTTTGTGCATTTTAATAAATTAATTTAATTAAACAATGCATAAATCACTGAATAATGCATTATTTTGTAAGTGAAAGAATTAGATTAGCTGACGTACTTTGTAAATATAAAAACTACTTTGTAAATATAAAAACTACTTCCTAAATATAACAAGGCCATATACATGGCTGCAGTCGCGTGCTAAAATTTGAGTTAGTGTTTACCGACCGACCAACCAGCCATCCGACCGACATAATGAGCTGTAGAATCGCGTTGCACGCAATTAAAAACTACTTCGTAAATGTAAAAACTATTTTGTAAATATAACAACTTTTTCCTAAATATAAAAACTTTTCCTAAATATAAAAACTTTTCCTAAATATAAAAACTTTTCCTAAATATAGAAACTTTTCCTACATATAAAACTTTTCCTAAATATAAAACTTTTCCTAAATATAAAAACTTTTCTTAAATATAACTTTTCCTAAATATAAAAATGTGTCCTAAATATAGAAACTCCCTCCTAAATATAAAAACTTTTCTTAAATATAATAACTTTTCCTAAATATAACAATTTTTCCTAAATATAAAAACTCCTTCCTAAATATGAAAACTACTTTCTAAATATAAAAACTATTTCGTAAACATAAAAACTACTTTTTTTTAAATTATAAAAACTACTTCCTAAATATAAAAACTACTTTTAAATATAAAAACTACTTGTAAAATATAAAAAACAACTTCCTAATAAAAACTACTTCCTAAATATAAAAGCTCCTTCCTAAATGTTAACTAATTCCTACTATCCTAAAATCTAACCCTCTGAATAATCTCTCACAAATTAATTTGCTTGTGTACATTATTGTTTTGTTCAAATAACATTCACTTCTCAATATGTAACCAGACTATGGGTCTATTATAGAACCTAACCCACTGAATACTATCTGTCAAATTAAATCTGAAGAAACTTTAATGTCCTATAGTGATAATTGAGGGTGATTGCTGTATTCATAGCTATGCTATAGTGAATTATATCAATAGCATGAGTTATAGCAATTGCAGCAATAGCAACTATAGCAGAACATCTAATTGAAGGTGTTAGCTTTAGTCATAGCTATTATGATACTTAGTGAGTATCATAATATATATAGCATAACATATCAGCAGGCTCCAGATCCTACCGATCCAGGCTTCAGGTTATAAATCTATTTTTACTTTAAACCAGAAAATAGTCATGATGTTCCCTTAATATTTCCAAAAGAATGTAGTAGAGGCCTTTGGTAATTATTCAACAATTTCAATTTCGTTTTAACTAAATTATAGATTACTAAAAAGGAATAATAACCTTGAAATTTTGTATGCTAAAAAGAGAAAAGTATTCGACAAATCGACTAAAATTCAGTTATCAATACTTCCTGTTTTGGCGCACTATATTGCAATCTATAAAATGTATTGCTGTTTCCAGGTCTCCTGTTTCTAATAGTCCTTTAGCAATATTGATATTCCATCATGGATGAGACCCAGGATACATTTATCACGTCATCAATGACGCAATAAATTATATTTATTGCATCTGGTTTACAAATAGCCGTCCGAGGAGAGTTGAACAAGTTAAAAAGTCCACAAAATACGAAATGCATATCAATATAAATTAAAATGGAAGTTTAATTGGAAGAAAACACTACTTTCAAATAACAAAACATGAACACTAATGGTATCTAAAAATTCCACTATTAAAAAAATCACGGGTTTCAGTTTTTTTAGGCCTTCCTAAAATCTTTTTTTTGTTGGCCATAATAATAATCAGATAATAGATGTGAAAGAAAGTTTTCTTGGTCAGTTTATGATTATTATATGATTATGAATCTGACAGAAAATTCGCTCCTGTTTTTCCTGTTATTCAATTCAATATATATATAAATCCAAAGGCAAATTACTGAAAAAATGACAATACTGTGGGTATCAGTGGCTGGATCTCAATGGAGATACAAAAAAAAAGCGAAAAGCTAAATCAAAACGATAAAGTAAACAGCCAGAAAAGTTAGCAGAGCTTTCGGGCAACACTAGCCCTTCATCAGTGCAAGTGAGGGAATTTGGATAAAGTCATAGCATATGAGTTGGCAAGTGCTGCCTGGGTGGACAGGAATAAAAGAAATATAACAATAGAAACAACAACACAGAATAAGTTCAGAACGATAAAGATGGAAAAGTCGCAATAACCGAGATTCGAACACGGATGATTGTTCAAATTCGATTGGAGAGAATCCTTTAGGCCCACATCCTCGTCGTGGTATGGCGAAACATAGATATATATTCATAACTATCAAAATGTACTAAAAAAGTTTAGCAGTTAGCCCATTTTTGTTCAGCTTTGATAAAGTTACATGCATGTTCATATTTTATTAAATTGGAAAGTTCCGTTTTGTATATGTTCCATATTGTTTGTGAAACGTTTTCTTCGTTTAATGAAAATTATTATAGGTTATACATGACTTATATATAACAAGAAATATTTCTTACAAAAAACGCTGCTTGCTTGTTGACGTAACAGTTTTAAAGATATATTGTCCCCCTGAAAAATGTTTTTAATTTCAAATTTGTTTTTGAATGTGTCATTTTATTGTCACATAAATAGTTATTCACGTTAACCAACCAATTATTTACCTGAAAAAATGTAATTTAAAGCAAAAAATACTTAAATTGTCAGACAATGGTTTTTGGGTTATAATTAAACGTTTCTTTTCTCTTTTTATACGTGAATAAATATTTTTGTTCTAGAAGTGAATAACTTTTGTATTTGAAGTAAAATACAACAAGAATTCATACTTTAATATGTCATAAAAAGATGATGTGCCTAAATAATTTAAATAAAAATGATGTCTAAATAATAATACTTAATTATTATTACTCAATTTCTGTCACTTTAGTTTATTTTATTGCTAAGGTCAAGTCACTTCATCAAGCCTAAATGCTTCAAGTGTGAACAAATTGTTTCCTACAAACAAAAACTTTACTATTATATGGACTGTTTTGATAATAATTCAATGATTATCTGACAGCGAATTACAGTATTATAATATCGGTCTAGATTGACAGTCAAATGGGACTCATTGTAAATACCAGAAATAATGTTTTGATTATTTGACAGTGAATTAGGCCTATTATAATACTGGCCTAGGTTGACAGCAAGAACAAAGTCATTATTTATTGAACAAGATTTTACAGATTACTGTCTACATGCATCTATTAATACTGTATTATCAGCAAATTTTTTCATAGACTCTCTTCTCCCAGACGTGCTTTGGGGTTTGTAATTTTAGCATGACCCGTCCTAGTTTACAAATTATCAAAAACGCCTCTAGAACTATAACTGCTGCTTTAGCTTCTGAATGAGTAGTCCTCTTGGGAAGTAACTGGCTAAAGCAGCAGCGTGAAAACAGAAAATAGAAATTAACTCATTTATGAGTTTGTTGTTAGTATTCCATACAATGTTGATCAAACTATACAATTGATGGCGTGTTTCGTTTGCAGGGAAACACGTTACAAACTACAAAGGTTAAATATGTTTTATTAGAAATGTTGCAGGTCAAAGGTCTATATTGACCAATAATAGCAATATTTATGTTCATACAGTAGTTGTAATATAATTATTTTAATAAATGGAATATGTTCAGTTGGAAAATTCTCCTATGTACAGTTGACCAATTTGGTTTAGTTTGTCGTTGTATGTCTAGGCCTATATTTGTCTAATATTAACCTAGAAAGGTTTAGAAATTGAAACAGATAAATATAAGAACTTCTTCAAACGGTTATTTAGATCGTTGATCTCTGAAATAATTGAGAAACTTTTTTTGTTTGAAGAGATTGTATTGAATATGTTCTGAAACTGCTGTTTTCCTTCCATGTTTTATTATTTTATTCTGGGATTTATTTACAGCTAATAAACTTTTATAAAAAAAATTATCATTTGGTTGCTGGATTAAGTAACATAACGTATCTATTCATTCGCTAGGAAATGTAAATACTGCTGGGACAGTCCCATGACAGAATAATTTAATTCGTTTGGACGAAAAACTCCAGGAAAAATTAAAACGAAAAATGTAACAAAACAGGCAGGTGTTCTCAATGAATATGTAATGTTAAGCTATAGTATTTTACGGAGTGACATTACATGAACTTTAAGGACTACACAAATAGATAGGCTTACATATTTCTTTGAAAGAGAATATTTTTACTGGCATTTCTTGTTTATTGTTACACAGGGTAGTAAACACCTGGCGCGTGGTTAAGTAATGTCTGCTTCTCTTCCTCAATTGTCAATTCTTGGTCACACTGTTGAGGAATTGGTTTTTATCACCTGTCACACTTCCCATTTATCTTGTATGAAGCTTTTTGTTTGTATATTCGTATTTAATTGTGTTTGTGGAAACTCCTTTTCTTGTGGCTCTGATCAGGTGTTCATGAATACCCAATTCATTTTAGTGAATCTAATGGCTCTAATGCATCTTAATTTGTTCTTGGTTCCAATTCGAGACAGTAGTGCAAAAAATGAAATAAGCCTCTTGCAAATGGGTTCCCGCTCGTTGTCACCTGGCATTTTGCCACCCGGCCCATTGCCACCTCCTCTTTTGTCATTGCCACCCGACCAAGTCCAATGCATTAATATTCATCAATCAATATTTTAAAAAAGTCTTAGGAAACTATGGAGGTTTTTCCCCTGGTGATGAGCTAGCGTATTACTTTGTGTTCAAATTGTGCAATAATATCATTGCGTAATTTTACGCACTTGTAAACTATTTTACCGTTTTGTGTTGGGGCGACTGTGGCGGGGGCTTGACTTTGTTTTGGGGCGACTTGACTAGCATTCAGGATGGCATTTCGAGAAAAAAATGGGTTTGTACACTTAATATTGGTAAAAAGATAAATATTTTGGCACACATGGTGTTTCATACATATAACACTTAAACTGGGAACACCCAGTATTTACATACAAAATCCAAACGCTGACTGGAATACTAGCAACACGAGACAATAATTAGATACTTGGGGCAAGAATAAGATCATAGCTGCGCTCCTGATCTCTGGTCTCGATAATAGAGGGCATTGTTGAATATATTTTTTTTTTCCAAGACCGAACATCTCATGTTTTTACTTCAGATATATCATGTAACTGTATAAGGCTAACACTGTATATTTTTTATACACCGTGTCCGTGTGTATAAAAAATATGATGGTGTATATTGGTGATTTCAACAATTCTTGTCTTTACATGTGACTCCGGGGTTGAGGACTTCACGTTCTGGTGCGACTGTGAAGCAAATAACTGTAGGCTCCCCTACAGATTCCTTCTGAATTTAAAATAAGGAAACACAAAGCATGGGCTATCATCACATGCTAGTGTCAACACCTAATTTTACCCCAACCACAGCTCGCAGAATTCATTTTTTGTTATCCAAAGTTTGGTTGCCCTTATTTTCTTTTTAATTTTCCCACAAATTTGTTCATTATTATAAAGAATACTATATATGACTCTAGCAGTACTACGACTGTACTACTACAGTAATATCAAAGGCATCTATCTATCATCAATTGACAAATAAATATTGAAATATATATTGAGAGATGAACTGAAAATCTGAGTTTAAATACAATAGGAGGCCTTTATATGTAATGTTTTACAATAACAACTTCTTTATTTACAACATTTTAGTATAGCAGTAAATTGTACATGCATTATCCTTGGAGTGTAGTACTGATTCTGTGAGCATTGCCAACCCTAACTTGATCAAAGTGAGTAAATTGACACATGTACAGTACTTGGATGAACAGAGTACTTGGATAAACAGAGTAAAAGTAAAAGTGTTTTCAAATTGGTATAACTAAAAACACACAAAAAAAAAATAACCATGAATTTTACAATTTTTAAACGTTTGGTATTTCCAAATAAATTTGTTGACAGGTTATAATAAATTATTTCAACACTGTTTTAGGTCATGCAATCATTTCTGATATCAAGCTTTTAACAAGTTTTCACATCTTTTTTTAAGTCAATCCAGGTTCACAATTCTTCCAATTTTCAAAATATATACAGTATTATTCAATCTTTCTGCAGCTGACATTGACAATATAGATCTTATTATTTTAAAGTTTTCTATTAAGCCTTGCTTCTCGTAATGCCTTTTCCCGCTGTTCCAGTTGTTCCTTGATTGTGTCCTGTAGGAGTGGACTTGTAAACCAATTGGCTGCAAAATCATGAATACGGTCTGGACGTTTACTTAATACATCTCTATAAAAAAATAATTTAAAATTGATCTTAAATAATTTGATAAAATAAAAATATCAATATTGTTAAGAAAAATATGCATATTTAGATTAATTTGAAATTACCCCAAAAAAGCTGCAAGTAATAAGTCTACTTCAGGATGTTCACGTAAATACTTCTCATTTGCAAGTCTTGTAGCAACCTAAATTATATATATATAAAAAAAGCTCTGCATGATTGTGACTATGGTAGTACAGTACTAGTTTAGTAGCTATTGTCGATGAGGTCAAATTATTATCCAAAATAACTAAGGGCAACTAATTTCATGGTTAAAAAAGCACCGATCGCCTCATGCGTTGGCCCAATCGTCTCGTGTTCAGAACCATATTGGTCCAGATCGTCCTAGGCCTATTCGTTAGCCCGATTTTCTTAGTTCGCACAGGGCCTGATCGTCTGGATATTGTGATAAAGATAAAATCAAATTTTATATACGCCCTATACTGGAGTATGCTGTAGCTGTGAGGAATGGATGACTAATCATCGATTAGCACACACAGCTTTTCTGTATTTTCTCTCATATACTCTCGACATCTGGAGGTTGCCGAGACACCTCTGAGGTAGTTGAGGGCATAACCCTGGTTTTGTGCTGCCTTTCATGCCATGGTGGCTCACGCGTAATGAAGCACTTGGAGAAAGTGACTTTTGGAAACCTTGCTATTTTTATTCTTTTACAAATTTTCGTGTACGATTTGTATATATTTATATCTTTTAACTATTAACTATTATTATGTCATGTATGTAAGGGAGTGGGCCAATTTTTTTTTTTTAGCCGATTTTGAAAATTTAAAACCTCTAGATGGTTGGAAATGGCACTCTCACGTTATTATAAATGTATTAAAAATTGATATTTTAAATATCAAAACTGAGGTACTAGCCTATTAAAGGGTGAAATTTTCCCTATTTAGGCCTATTTTGAGTAAAAGCATAACAACAGGGCGTTTTGCGCAAGTCGGCGGGAAAAGGTGCTTTTCCAGGGCCGTCGACAGGACCTGTGGCGAAGCGAACTTTGTTAAACGACGCCCCAGATGGCCGGAAGAAATGGTACTCTCGCACATAAAATTCATGATAAATGGTACCTCTATTGCAGGAAAAGACACTCTCATATGTAGCATGCTACCACTGAGCAAAACGATCATACTTTTTCCCTCCAATAAACACACATGACTAATTACAGGACAATATAACATTTTGTTGCCTATTTCATTCACTCAGTGTTTAGTTTTGATTGCGTTGCATTCAAGTTCAATGCGAACGTACATCTAGGGGAAGCCCCGAAAATGTAATGCTTATTATAGCTCAATATTTATTTACATCAATTTGTTGAAGAAATTAAATATATAAATAGGTATTGATACAGTTGGGTGGGTGACCTAGAAAAAAAATCGGTTGCTATAATGTATACTACAGTACACAGTTAGTGTAGGCCTACGATATTATTATTAACATATCCATTATGATGATGATCTGTAGGTAACCACGGAATTCCATTTTTGACGTTTATACACCATTTATGCTTGCTGACTGCCAGCGATCTAAACAATAGGTAGGCCTACGCGGTTGTACTGTATGGCGGTGTCCTTTGTACGAATCGTTCTTGCCCCGAGTATGGGTACGATACACGCATCAATATCATGTCACATCCAGGGACCAAAATGGCAAATTTATTTTTCAGGTAAAAATAGGCAATTTATTTTGCAACTCTTACAAATTTACAGACAGCAACGGTAATGGTGAACTCTAATAAAAAGTAAATTAGCACGGCGCTGAAACAATGTATTTTAATCAAAAGTGAAAGTACTTTACTTTACTCTTTTTACGTTCTTTTCCCAAATTTTTGTTTCTCCAGATTTATAGGGGGGGGGGGCGTGCGGAGGGTGCGCCACTCACCCCCTGGATCCGCCACTGGGCTTTCTAGACTAAAGGGTCAATCGGGCCAATGCGAATAAATAAACAAAGTTGAATGAGTCATAGCCTAGGGCTGGGCCTAGATACAAAATCCTGGCGCCCAGGCCTACGCTATAATAAGTAGGTTAACTAGTTAGGCTAGACGGTGATAGGCCTAGCTATGTCTATGATAGCCTAGGCCTATAGGCTAGCATAGCTAGGCCTAGGCCTATATCCTAGGCCTAGCTAGGCGCGGCCTGTTCACAACCTTCGTCGTCAAGGAGAAAAAAACACAACAAAAAGAAGCGTGATTGCAGATCCCCTACTTTGAACTGATTTAGTTTATCTTGCTGCTCTTCACTTAGTGCCCCAAAGTCGTAATTTTCCATTCCGTGAGGTGGATTGTGATTTGGGACAGCCATACTGCCGCCGTTGCTTTGTAAAAAGCTGTTGCAATGTTATGGCAGGCAGGTAGCAGTCACAGCAGCAGCGCAGCATGCAGTCTAGCAGAGGAGGCTTGTTGTGTCAAGCTAGCCAACAAAGACAGCCCACTTCTATTTTCTCCAGCAATAACTATGAAACGCCGTTTGTGTATTTTTTTTTACTTATGACATTTATGGGGTACTAGAAATTAAATATTTTGTGAGAAAATGGCGGAATGCTCCTGGGATTGGTGGGATTATACTATGGTTCCTCCTTAGTCGTCCACTATAGGTTAGAGTAGGACCACTGGTCCCGTTTACTCAGCCCTCATATTTAAAATTTGAGTGTAACTCAATTACGATTTTTAAAATATAGTGACATTTGAAACTGTACTTGTGGGAAAATGGCGGATTGTTCATAGTTGTTTTCCCAGACAATATTACAGTAAGAAATAAAAGGTAAAACAAGTGAACAATAAATCATGCGAAGGACTTCTTTGGGCAAGTAAAATGAGAGACGATA
Source organism: Antedon bifida (assembly GCF_963402885.1). Classification (NCBI taxonomy): domain Eukaryota; kingdom Metazoa; phylum Echinodermata; class Crinoidea; order Comatulida; family Antedonidae; genus Antedon; species Antedon bifida. Next base: position 9,060,872 of record NC_136231.1, read on the forward strand.
TAAATTCCAATATTTTTCGAAATTTTAGTTTCAATTTCTTTAATGTGGTGTATGAAGTTTAGTTCGTCGTCTATTTCTACTCCAAAAAAATTGGTATGCTTAACAAGAGGAATTTTGTGGGCGGCAAGGTAAACATTATGAGAGTTGTTAATCAAATCTTGGTGTCGAAAACCAAAAAGCATAAATAGCAATTGTTAATATTTATAAGTTTGTTTGCGTTAAAATAATAGTTCACGTTCTTCAATTCCCTATTAAAAGTATTGCAAATAAAATCAAAATTAGTGTGTGAATAAAAAATGGTGGTGTCATCAGCATAAAGATAATAAGAAAGGATGTCAGATGCATTAGGTAAATAATTGATATACAATCAAAAAGAAGAGACCCTGAGGAACACCACAAATAATAGGTTTAAACTCGGAAAAAACATTGTTGATATAAGTGCATTGAAGTCGATTGGACAGATAATCTTTAAAAAGGTCAAGAGTAATGCCACGGATACCATAGTTAAAGAGTTTTTGAAAGTAAAATAGTGTGATCAATAGTATCGAATGCCTTAGACAGATCGATAAATAAACCAGACGAAAACAACTTATTATGAATTGCATCCACAATTTTGTTGGTAAGATCAATTACAAAAGAAGTGGAATAGTTTTGTCTGAAACCATATTGTTTATTGTAGAGAATGTTGTGTCGGTTAATGAAATCATACGTACGGTCATAGATAAGTTTTTCAAGAATTTTTGAAAAGAAAGTAAGAACAGAAATTGGTCGATAATTGTTGGGATCAGATGTGTTACCTTTTTTAAATATAGTAGTGACCTTTGCTTTTAGGGAAAGGTCCTGTGGATAAAGATAAATTACAAATATGAGTAAGTGGAGAAAGAATAAGGTCTATTGATTTTTAACAACATTGCCACATATATCGTCAATTCCAGCAGCTTTATTGTTTTTGCAATTTTAAGAACCTCTTGTTCGAAACTGGAGATAAAAAAAGGGAATTTGGAGTAGGAGGACTAAGATAGTGATGAAAATATTGATAGAACTAGTTTCGATTTCTTTTGCTAATTCAGGCCCTATTATTATATTATTACTGCCTTTCCGCTGAAAAGTCTGCCGACATTTCCGCTTGGGCTGCTCCGTAAATCTCTTTTACTAGTTTCTTCCAGTCTGATCTTTCATTGGCTAGTTCTTTAAGTTGTTCATGTCTTTCTTGGTTTTCAATTTTCCGGGATACTTAATGTCTGTATTATGCTTATAAAGGGTGAGTAGGTCGTTGCTGAGAGTTATTGGTAGGGTGGTTCTCGGTCTTCCTCGAAATTTTATATTGGTAGTGTTGCTGAAATAATAATAGCTTATTGCTGTGTTGGCTGATGTACATGGGTCTTGTCTAAGTATGTGACCCAATAGTCTCCATCTTGCGTCGACTATTTCTAATGAAATCGGTTTTGTTCCTGTCCTTCTGTATAAATTTATGTTCGATATCCTGTCTGGGAACCTGATACCTATGATTTTGCGAAGTTGCTGTCTGTGAAATGTGTCGAGTTTATGTGCTTCTTCTTTTGTGAGTCCTATATTGGTAAAATGGTTGTTTAATAAGTTTTCGGGTCTTTTGTTAAATTTCCATTACTCATTATCTCAATGTTAGGAATTGTGTTGTTTGATGGTTTAAGTATAGAGTTTATAGTACGCCAAGTAGCTTTTATATTGGATTTGTTTTCATTAAAAAAGTTTTTATAATAATCCACTATAACACTTTTTAGAAGATTATTTATCTTATTACGATACTTTTTGTATTTCAATATATTAGAGTTGAAAGGGTGCCGAATGCTCTTGAGAATCTAACACAGGGACGTTCCTATCATATAGGGCTTTGTACTTTGCAAAAAAAGTATCATACGCTTCATTAGGGTCTAATTTATCTAAGACATCATGCCACGATGTTATTCACAGATCATTCCGAAAATGATGAAGGGGAAGGCGGGGCATGATGGGACAAGGGGCAAGATGGGACATGGCTGTATTTCGAAGGCTAACAGAGTAGAGGGGGTTATTTCTACATGCTTTATTACAGTCTTCATAATATACGTGTTGAGAAAATTTTGAGCGAGAAAAAACAAGTAATTCTTTAGTTTTTTAACAATAACTGATTTAGCGAACTACACAATTTTGGTCAGTAAGTTTTAACCACCAACTGAAAGTTTTTAACTGGTCATATTCATTCAAAATTAATGTTTTTTTAGAAAGGCGAGATACTACGTATTCATCCAAATGGACATTGGTCAGTCATGCATGGATAACACATAGCATTCACTTTGGTAAACTATTACTGTTGGTGGGGCAGCATGGGACACTATACTTGGGCATGCCCCAAAGTAGGTGTCCCGTCATGCCCCAAGTAATATTACATTGGAATTTACATATTAATTTAGCTGTCCCATCTTGCCCCGGAGGCTGGGGCACGATGGGACAAAAAGATATTTTTATGATCGCTCATAGGATATAAAATAAATGTGTGATACATAAAATATGTTCTATATTAACTCTCACAGATACCACCGTTAGTATTATCAACTTTAACAGCAGAATTATTGTTGACAAAATGAAATGAAGTGATTTGAAAAAATGTGTCCCATTCTGCCCCGCCTTCCCCAATATTGTTTTCATTAAATTTTCTAAATTTGCGCTTCTATTTTTCTGTAGACTTACTTGGATTAGTAATGTTCACAGGTGCCACCAACATGAGTATGGGAGCGCACAGTGCTAAATTAAATCGTATTTTTTATCACTGTGCGTGTGAGTGCCACAAACATGAGTAAGGGGAGCGCACAGTGCTAGGCTAAATCCTATTTATTATCACTGTGCGCGAGTGCAACCAAATGGGCATAGTAGCGCACACTACTAAACTAAATCCTATTTATTATCACTGTGCGCGAGTGCGCAACCAAAGTAGGTATGGTAGCGCACAGTGCTAAACTAAATACTATGTATTATCACTGTGCGCGAGTGCAACCCAATTGGGTATAGTAGCGCACAGTACTAAACTAAATCCTATTTATTATCACTGTGGTTCTAATCATCTTTTGATTCCGTCTCGAGGAACAAAAGCAATTTGACCCTAACATGAAGGTTAGATTATATGGCACGATAGGTAAGAACAAAAATGTCAATAGTGATAAGAGTCGAAATAAAAAGAAAAAGTCTAAACCTACGTAAATCCTAACTATACACTCTAGGTTAATGGGATCACCGACACGGCTTCAAAATGAAGCGATATTCTGTAGCTGTAATTTGTTGCTTTGTATTCATTTGTGCTTATTGCGTAAGAATAAATATTAATATTACCATTATCCACATGGTAAGACAGTTGAACTCTACCGAGGAACAGAAAGCAAATTCAAATCTTTCTACGATTCCATATGTCCGTTCGGTAAGTCATTTCTATTATATCTATTATGATAAGACTATAATTAGGCCTACCATACAGGTAATAAAAAATAATCTGGACACCTGCATAGTTCGTCATAACAGCCTAAAAGGGAAGACGTCCCGGTGGAAATCAAGGGTATGGGGGCACTGGCGCACAGATGATCAGAGCCGCTACATTATATTAAATATATACGGCTCTGCGTATGATCTGAGTAGAACGCAACCAACGAATAACAAGGCCAACAGCCATTAAGTCGCGTGCTACAATGCATAGTGATACCGGACCGACAGACAGACCGACAGACAGACCGACCGATCGACATAGTGAACTATAGAGTCGCGTCCACGCGACTAAAAACATAAGAATACTCTTCACAACAACCCGCTGCTTTCGCATGTTTAAGATAATCATGTGCTGTACTTTTGTTTTTAGATACCAGTGTTTGATTGGGACGATAAAACACAACAGTATATACTTGGATCATTTTATTACGGTTATACATTAGGCGCAATCCCTGGAGGTTGGTTGGTTAGTAAAACTAGCGGAAAACCAGCAGTGATATTCTATCTTATCTGGCAAAACGTATTAGCAGCTCTTACTCCTTGGGCTTCAGGCGTGAGCTCCAATGTACTGATTACCATACGGGTTTTAGAAGGCTTGGCAGAGGTTAGTTTCTGTGACATTAAACAGATATTATAGTTATAGTTTCCCGCACCTATATGGATTTATGTTATGGATGTAGCTAGCGTAATGCTGTAATTGTTTTTCTTATAATTTTATAATCATTTTCTCACCTGTTTTACTTATTATTATTATTATTCGATAAATCATTACTATAATATTTGTTATTTTGTTCTGGTGAGCTTATTTTGTTTTCTTGCATCTTTTAATTGAATAATTTGATTTGAATGTGTCTTATGATGACAGGGGCGGTCGCAGGAATTTTTTAAGAGGGTTTCCCAAAAGACTCCAGTGCTGTAGACACAGAGTATTTGAGCAAGAAAATTGTTAAATGACACCCCTACATGGTACTCTCGCACGAAAAATTCATAATAAATTGCAACTCTAGTTCGCCGGAAATGTCACTCACTCTATAGGCCTAGTGCGCTAGCAAACAGAGGATCGTAGCATATGTTATTCGACCGGTAATAAAACATACGCGACTAACAATAGTCGCGTATTTAAAATAATTTTTGTTACAAAGAAATATTTTGGTTGTGAAGGTCGCTAAATTCGTTGGAGCCAGCATTACTACTAAAAAAATTAGGCCTACTTATTTTAACAATTTTAACAATAAGCTAACAACAATGATAAAATGCCCTAAAACTCTGTAACTACTTTATGACTAAGTCTATCAAGTTCCGAGTTTGCTCAGCTACCGACGCGGTATAATTCTCTGTTACTTCTGAAATTCGGCCTAATATTACGGACGTATACGGAAATGAAGATAAATAGGGTACTACACGGAAAAATAAAATACGCAAAATTATGATTTGGCCTTAAATTATGGAAAAACGTAATAATTGTGAACAAATTGACGACCCATATGACGGGTTTTTCCCGAACACAGTGTGTGGTGGCCTCCTTTCGTACCTATAATCAAGAGAGAGAGATACATCTCCCTGCTCTCATGACGCGCGCACCACAAGAAACTATTCAATCAGAAATTTGTTCTGCGTATGCTCAGAAACCTATCTACTCTTATCTGTGCGCGATATAGTAGGCCTATTGGTGTGCCAATTTACAAATATTCTCTTCCAGACTGGACTTCTATAACGTATAAATATGGATATTGTATACGATGAAATGGGACTTAATTTTAATTTAGTGGCAGAAACAACATTTAGTATGAAATTAAGGCTGTTGCCCGTACCCCAAGGCAACACCCCTGGGTCCGCCCCTGCATTGTGAAATAAAACGAACGAACGAATGATGGATTCACCAGCTTGTCTTTATGACATTGGAAGGATGTTTGCGCATGCGCTTCCTTGCTTTACATTATTGTATTGGAAGCATAACGTTAAGTTAAACAATTTCTTTCTCAATGTATTTTTCAGGGATTGCTAATACCGGCGTTCTATGCCACTATAAAAAGATGGATTGTTCCACAAGAACGAAGTACAATAATTTCTATTGGTCTTTCTGGTAAAAAGAATGAATCAACATAATTCTTCCTTACATCATACAGATACCGTTTTAAAAATTGCCCGAAAAGATTTTCATGTAGCACAAGCGTACTAATTCATTTTCATGTCATGGTGTCTCGTACAACATATCTTCCGATCCTGTACAAAATGTTTTATTTTTATTTTTTTTAAAAGACAACAGGAACAATGATTCCGCCTACAGGTGATGTTATATAAAAAAATAAAATATATAAATTATGTATAACGGTATGTATGGACTATTAATTGATAATTATATGGGGTTTCTTTACAGGTATGGGAATAGCCGAGGTTATTTGTTATCCTATATCAATATGGATTTCGTCCAGTTTTAGTGGATGGCCAATATCATATTACACTTACTGTGAGTTACATTTTTACAGTGTAGGCCTGTATTCCATTTTTATCACAACTATTGGTACTGAACAATTATTATTTTTCTTTATAGGTGCCTTTAGTGCTATTGTGTTAATAGTATTTATGATTTTTGTCTATGACGATCCTGAGGACGATCCTTTTATATCAAACAATGAACTTATATATTTAAAGAGCTTCAACGATACATACAGTACAAAGGTAAGGATGTACCACGTAACAGTCATGTGAATCAATGCCATGGGTACCATGATCTAGAAAGCCTTTTTTAACAATGTAATTTATATTGTAGCACTCTCTGAACGAATATGAATCACTAATAACAGCACCCACTCGTGCATCATATTTAAATAACAAACGAGCGAGTACACATTTATCTGTAAAAAACGTAACTTTTCTAACAAATTAATAATGTAATTCCATTAATTTGCTGGCGAAGCCGTCTCATTAAACGTTTATTTTTTGTCTTATTTTTTAAATTTCAATTAATATATATATATATATATATTTATCTTTGTTCAGGATACATATAATGTTCCATTTTGCGATCTGATGACGTCAACTGCCGTGTGGTCAATAATCATTGGTTTCACGGTATACGTTATAACTGTTGTTTTTATCTTAACTGAGGCACCCGTTTTTGCTTCACTGATATTAGGATTTGATAAAAAAAATGTAAGTGAATCTTTATTGTGTATTCAATATTTTCAGCACTGGTATCATATATAAACAAACCAGTAAAATTGGCCTTTATATGCCTACTGTTTAGGCCTATGATTAATGTTCTGTCCTTATTTCATAGTATAATAATAATCGATTCGTGTTTTGTTACTGTGTAGATTGGTCTTATAACGTCGATTTCAGCTATTTTAGAATATATTGTTACTATTCTGTCTGGAATATGTGCTGACATCATCATTCGACGAAAATATCTGAAAGTTGTCAACACTAGAAAGATGTTTATGATTTTAAGTAAGATGTTATATAAGTCTACATCTCATCAACAAATTTCTTTATTTCATAAGATTATTCCTGGACAGATGAATATTCATGACATAAATGTATATTCAGTCAGTAGCCTATATTTACTAGCCCATAATTCATCAAGTCTGCGTCTAAGATTTTAAACTTTTGTTTTCTAACTTTACTTCTTACTAACTGGTACATAAAAAATTACTAATTTCTCAGTCCAACTCGTCTTCTTGTTGCTTATTTTGTCTCTTTTTCTTTTATGACATAATAATCTATATGTATTAAACATTCTCTTCTTAAAACAGCTACTGGTATACCTGCCCTGTGCATGTCTTGTATTGGGTACTTCAATGCAATAGTGTCAATGACACTGCTTACATTGTCGTTTGGTTGTATTGGAAGTTATACGACAAGCATCATGACAAACATTATAGAAGTATCAAAGGAAAGATCGGAAGTGATCATGGGAATAATGTCATTTACGGGACATGGTGCTGCCTTCATCATTATACTGCTTTTTGGAATGTTGATACAAGATGGTGTAAGTTGTATACATAGTCTATGTTCCAGACCGAAATTAGTAAAAAGATATATATTTTGGCACATGGCGTTCCATACGTATGATACTTGAGCTCACTAGAAAAATCGAAACGCCGACTGGTGGACTAGCATAAACAAGGCCATATACATGGCTGCAGTCGCGTGCTCAAATTTGAAAACTATCCGACCGAAAAAACAATAACTACAGGCATGTAGTTTAGTCGTTAGACAATAGAAGGCATGTATTGAATTTTTGCTAGGGTGTCTAGAAAACTCAGATCTTAGATATATCTGAGTTTTCTAGAAAACTCAGATATCTGAGTTTTCTAGAAAACTCAGATATCTGAGTTTTCTAGATCTAGAAAACCAAAATATCTGACATTTCTAGATCTAGAAAACTCAGATATCAATATCTGAGTTTTCTAGATCCATCATTCAATTAATAATAAGAAGGTAGGTCATTTGAAATACTAGAGTATTATTAAAACTGATTACTGTACGTTTTCTTACTAATATTGTAACATGTAGAAGCGGCCTACGGCTTAAATCATAAAGAAAAATAAATACAGTGCACGTTACCGTTAAAATATAGACTTAAAAATAAGGTATATACGAGTTGGTGTGGGTACGAGTTGGTTGAGGTACGAGTTATCCAAGTTGGGAATAGGTACGAGTTATTTTGGGTACAAGCAGGCCTACTCTTCGCGATACATTGCGATAGCGCCCAAACGTTGAGCATTGAATTGAGCTTGCTTAGATAGGCAGGCCAACATTTTAAAAGGTGTATACTGTATTTCTTTATGATTTAAGTCGTAGGCCGCTACTACAAGTAAGAAAACGTATAATACTGTAGTATTTCAAACATGCTACCCTCAGATTAATAATAGAACGATCCATTTGATAATCTGGGTTTTCTAGTTCCATTCTGGAACCAGAGTTTTTTTGGAACTAGAGATAAATGCCATGTGTTGCGTCTGTTCAGATGAAAGGGGCTATCCGTACATTCATAGATGTTGTACAGCTGCACAATAATTAAAAGATGAAGGTGTTAACAAAATGACCAGGTACAATAACATGCAGTGCTTGTTAAATGCATGGCCTGGTGAAGGGATTTCAATGTACTGGTGTACATGTCTTGAGCTGTTTTGATGTTGCACATAAGTTTGTGTTATTTTCCTCCTGTGCTTGGAGGATGACCATTGTTGATGAAGGATTCTGGTGGTGAGAGGATGCATTACCCATACGGGGAATGATCCTCTATTTGCATACCATATTTGCTATTGGCATTAAACTGAGTCCATTATTAATTATTATTATTATTTCATTTATATAGCACTAACAAAATCATCAAAGCCCTTTTACATACAAAAGACTCAACAGTGAGTTATGTGTTTTAAGGGCTTTCAATCATATCATGCGCTAATAAAATCATTTTGTTCTTGCAGAATACAGCGAGTCAATGGTCTTTGATGTTTAGAATAATTGCCGGTATCAATCTATTTGGAATGATTTTCTTTCTAATGTTTGCAAAAGCAGAACAACTAACCAAATCAGATGGAAATATTACAAAGCAAGAGATGAAATCTTATAAGACTATAAAAGATTGAACAATATTATAAAAGTATATAATAATTTATATTTTATTTTTCAAGAACATGAAATATAAATATTAAATCAAAATCAATTCATTCCATAAAACTAAGGATATGTACAAATATTTCATCCAAAAGTTATGGAAAAGGTAGGCCTAACTCAAAATAAGCAGAGCTTTTTAGCCGAGACGCTAAAATATACGGTTATGACGGTTAGATGCGCTTTAAATCCCATTCAATTCGTGGTAATAAAACTCACCAATGTAATAGACGAAATGAGAAAAGACTATATATTGTACAATAAAATCTTCTACTTTTTGACATTGTACCACCTAATCGTGGAAGGATCACGACGTCATATTAGTGTAATCAATCAAGTATACACTTTTTTTCGAATAATATTATTGAATAGATAAATAATTCAGAGATATCTGGCCAGTATAACACTTCTTACAAACAATGGTTTTACTTTTAACTCTTAATCTTTTAACTCTTACTTTTTAACTTTTAATCAAACTGAACCATTACCCCCCAAAAAAATATCAATGATTGTTAAAGAGTAATAAAGCCGTGGATTAGTGTGTCCTCGCAAAATTATCTATATATAAATTTACGTAAGGGTAAACATCGGTAAATCGCGCGTTATTTCTAGAATGTTTACTCAATGGTATATAAAGTTGGTTCGTACTTTCGGTACTGATTTTAACCACCTGATGTAACCCTGTTTACTAATTAAATTAAGTTAGATAATTAGTTATTGACAATAAAACGAATTTAGGTTCAACGATTTTCCCCAAATAGGGGTGTTTTCCGATCGCGGTATACACTGTCTAATGGTTGTCCATCTTGAAAAATACCCGCACACAATAATACGAGGATACTTCGCATTTACCTATCTCCTCCTACGATAATTGTTTTTAATAGGAGAAAACCGGTTTAACAGCTAGAGTACAGTATCATAATGTTGAAGACAATAAAAAAATACTATTTTAATATATTTTGAGCGTATAACATGTAAGGTGTTAGCAGTCAATACTCGTACTTACTTTAAGGATCCATTAACATTTAAACTATTTTGGTGTACTAAAAACGTTTCTACAAGTCTTTTGAAAGTGGTGGTTGAAGTGTTGGTCAGTAATTTTTAAATTATGAGTGGAAAAAAAGGAGCAAAATCTGTAAACCAACCATCGTCGGCGCCACAACCAAGTGCTAAGCCGCTTTCCAAGGGCCCGGAAGCTGCCACGCCCAAATCTGATGAAGAATTCAGAGCAGAAGTTATGGGTAAGCTAGATAAGCTTCAGATTTCTCTTTCTCAGAAATGATGTACGTTCTAGTTTAAGTTTTATTTATTTTAAAGGCCAAAACTCGATAAGCGAAAGCTTTTTTTTAACTTTTGTCTCAAGTTTTGAATTTATGTATGTGAGAAAGAACAAAAAAGAAAGACAATAAAGATTATTATTATAAATCCTATGTATTATCAGTGTTCACGAGTGCAACCAAAATTGGTATGGTAGCGCACAGTGCTAAACTAAATCCTAATTATTATCAGTGTTCGCGAGTGCAACCAAAATTGGTATGGTAGCGTACAGTGCTAAACTAAATCCTAATTTTTATCACTGTCCGCGAGTGCAACCAAAATGGGTATGGTAGCGCACAGTGCTAAACTAAATCCTAATTATTATCAGTGTTCGCGAGTGCAACCAAAATTGGTATGGTAGCGTACAGTGCTAAACTAAATCTTATTATCACTGTGCGCGAGTGCAACAAAAATTGGGTGGGTCGCGCACAGTGCTAAAATGAATCCAATTTATTATCACTGTCCGCGAGTGCAAGCAATACAAAATGGGTATGATAGCGTACAGTGCTAAACTAAATCCTAATTATTATCACTGTCCGCGAGTGCAACCAAAATGGGTATGGTAGCGCACAGTGCTAAACTAAACCCTAATTATTATCAGTGTTAAAGCCTTTAAGGAGGACTAAGATAGTGATGGAAACTATTGATAGAACTAGTATCGATTTCTTTTGCTAATTCAGGCCCTATATTGGTAAAATGGTTGTTTAATAAGTTTTTGGGTCTTTTGTTAAATTTCCATTACTCATTATCTCAATGTTAGGAATTGTGTTGTTTGATGGTTTAAGTATAGAGTTTATAGTACGTCAAGTAGCTTTTATATTGGATTTGTTTTCATTAAAAAAGTTTTTAAAATAATCCACTATAACACTTTTTAGAAGATTATTTAACTTATTACGATACTTTTTGTATTTCAATATATTAGAGTTGAAAGGGTGCCGAATGCTCTTGAGATAAAGTTTTTGTTTGTATGAGATGGAAGTTAAAAGCCCGTTGGTCATCCATGATTTTAATTTCTTTTTCGTGGATCTAACTCAGGGACGTTCCTATCATATAGGGCTTTGTACTTTGCAAAAAAAGTATCATACGCTTCGTCAGGGTCTAATTTATCTAAGACATCATGCCACGATGTTATTCACAGATCATTCCGAAAATGATGAATATTGTTTTCATTAAATTTTCTAAATTTGCGCTTCTCTTTTTCTGTAGACTTACTTGGATTAGTAATGTTCACAGGTGCCACCAACATGAGTATGGGAGCGCACAGTGCTAAATTAAATCGTATTTTTTATCACTGTGCGTGTGAGTGCCACAAACATGAGTAAGGGGAGCGCACAGTGCTAGGCTAAATCCTATTTATTATCACTGTGCGCGAGTGCAACCAAATGGTCATAGTAGCGCACACTGCTAAACTAAATCCTATTTATTATCACTGTGCGCGAGTGCGCAACCAAAATGGGTATGGTAGCGCACAGTGCTAAACTAAATACTATGTATTATCACTGTGCGCGAGTGCAACCGAATTGGGTATAGTAGCGGACAGTACTAAACTAAATACTATGTATTATCACTGTGCGCGAGTGCAACCCAATTGGGTATAGTAGCGCACAGTACTAAACTAAATCCTATTTATTATCACTGTGGCAATTTGACCCTAACATGAAGGTTAGATTATATGGCACGATAGGTAAGAACAAAAATGTCGATAGTGATAAGAGTCGAAATCAAATGAAAGCCCATAAAATATTCTATCCATTGCTACCCAACTTGTATTAAAAATCTGTAATTATGATGCTAATTTTGTTTATTTTATTTTTATTTATTTTTTTAAATATTATTTGTATTATTTTATTATTTTTTACAAAAATGAGTATATTAAATAGTGTAAATTTATTTTGGTTTAAATAATTCAAGTGTTTAGAAGATCTTGGTAAATTTACCAAGCATTTTGAACCCATTTTTACTGTTTTATCACTTTTAGATATTAATTATGTTTTTTTATATTTAGGCTGAGGGTAAATCAAATTATCCTATAACAGTTGAGATATTCTCTCCTAAATTAAATGCATACAAATCTGACCCAGGTCCTATGACATTAATTTTAACTAAAAATATTATTCATATTGGATGTTACTTTGTCCAATATGTTACATTTTCCAAACATTTAAATTATTTAATATTATATAAATAAACATAATAATTACGCTACCAAATGTTCATTTTTTGTATAAAAATAATCAAAATATGCACATTTTCCATACAATTAGCTTTATAATTAAAAAATTGTCAATACAACTTGGGTAGCAATGGGTAGCATATTGTGTATGCTTTCATTTGATACCATACAGTTTGTCCATTGGCATTTTAAAGAATAATTTAACCCAAAAATGTGTTTTCTGGTCATTTTTGGGTCAAAGGTCATTAAAAGCATTTCCGGTCATTTTTTCGCTAAAGGTTGTGTTAGTACGAATATAAATATGTATATTCTGAACAATGCGACACCAAAAGCAAATCTGTACGACAAGTGGTTGTCGAGATATAAGAACCACACATTTTTAACCTTTGACCCTGATTTTGGGCATGTTCGTCCCGGATAGCGAATTTGGCACACATTCCATGTTGTTCGTTGGGGTCAAATTATCCTATAACAGTTGAGATATTCTCTCCTAAATTAAATGCATACAAATCTGACCCAGGTCCTAAACTATATGGTAGCGCACAGTGCTAAACTAAATCCTATGTATTATTACTGTGCTCAAGTAGTACCAAAATGGGTATGGTAGCATATTGCTAAATTGAATTCTTATTTTTATCACTGTGCTAAGTGCAACCAAAATAGATATGGTAGCGCATATTGCTAAACTAAATCCTATTTAATATCACTGTGCGCAAGTGCAATCAAAATGGACATGGTAGCGCATATTGCTAAAATAAATCCTATGTATTATCACTGTGGTCAAGTAGTACCAAAATGGGTATGATAGCGTACAGTGCTAAACTGAATCCTATTTATTATCACTGTGCGTGAGTACAAAACCAAAATGGGTATGATAGCGCACAGTGCTAAACTGAATCCTATTTATTATCACTGTGCGTGAGTACAAAACCAAAATGGGTATGATAGCGCACAGTGCTAAACTAAACCCTAATTATATACCTATACCTATAGGGGATAGGGAAAACCAATTAACAGTTTTTGTTACTTGCAGTTGTGTTTTAATGATTAAAATTAGTAGAGGCTTACTTTAATAACTACATCTCATAGTAGTTGATGAATTGATTCGATACGATGACATCATCATGCCAGAATCCAATATGTCGTCCAATTTGGCGGGAAAAACCCCATTGTCTTTAAAAATGCATTTTTTGTCCATACAATGCACAATATTCTATCTTAAAACAAAACACGAATCCAGTAATTGTTCCCCTCCCGCAGTCTTCCCAACATTAGGATGACGGATCCAAGATTTTGATTTAGGGGGTTTGGGTTGGAGCGGAGAGAATTTGGGAGGCCTTAACAATTGTAAAATGAAGTAGTGCTGAATTTAATTTTTGGATCTCTCTCTGGATCAGCCTATGGATAATGCAGATTCACCTATATGCATTTCTCAGACGGAACCGGAATATTTCATGGGTGTTGTTGCTTGCTTACGAATGTCAAGTGGCTATAGCCATTTTAGTTTTTTGTTTATTTTAGGAACGGACCGCGCGTATGAAGGTACAGTAGTTAAAGAATAAAAATTACACTGCAAATTAATAAAGATTAAATTAAATATACACCATAAAGCATCGGAATATATTGTGGGGAATAGTATTATAACATTACATAGGGAGATTTGATGATAAGACATTTTGTTTAAAATCGAGTGAAATCCCGACAGCCGAGTTTTCCGTTAGGACCGGGATGTCTGCCCATGTTGCAAGCCGTAATGTCTTCTTTCTTGGGCCGAAACGGCCCACTCTATCACGGAAGTTAGTTTCAAAAGATGTTTAAATTAAATAATGTATTAATTATTAGGATGGTATTTATTTGAATAAACGCCTCTCCAATAAAATATCACTTTGAATAATAATCTCCCCCGCCCCTAACCCAACTATCTAATAAACTTCCCTCCACATTTTATAATAACACAATATACTATTTGTAGTAGTCCTGTTATCTTTAATTTACCAAGCATTTGTTATTCTTTTTTACCACTTTTCATATCTATTAGAGGATTTCATTTGATTATAAATGTTACCATATTATTAAAACTAAAAAATTAAACATATCCTCCGAATAGGCACCTCCCTCAAATGAACTATAAAGGGCCCTACCAAACAATAAACACTATACTTTAAAATGTTATTAATCATCTAAGACACTGTGAAAGAGAGTAGGTTTAGTTTTACGAATGTCAATCATTTTCAATAATGGTAACCGACAGAAAACGTACAAGGAGAACGTCCTTCTAAAACCTTTTTACCCGAGTCATTATCATTCCGAGAAACATCGTCTACACCTCTAGTACTGTCAAATTATAGAAACAGTGCTCATATTTCGGGACAGACAGTTTTGTCCAGACGTAACCTTTGCAATTTTCTGTTATCAAGCAATTGTAATTATATTTCTCATTAGGAATTATCTATTAATTCTTCTTAGCCCACAAAAATAGTGTATCATGTCGCAGGTATTTATTTCCTCGATTGTTGACGGGAAAGTTCTTGAAGCACCATTCCGAAGCATCTTCAAACATTTCTGATCGATACTGCTCAGGAACATATTTTATTTGATCAATAATTGTACTTACATATCCTGAAATATCATACAATGAATGTTTATGAGTACAAATAATGGCATGAGGATGATGATGATGACATTTACCCAACGAGAGTTCAATGTTTGTTACTGTTAAAATAGGCGGCACTATTGAACGCCATGTGACCCACAATCGTACAATCAAATGACAGGAATTTATATTGGTGTTAACTGTTATAAAAATAAGTTTAGTAGTGTACCCATAGGGCTAGGGCTGGATGGAAGATCAAACCTAATTCCTTTCGTTCTGGTGTCATCATCTCCACCCTTATGTTTGATCCGAATTTCAAATATGAAATTTGGGGCCAAAATGTGAACCCTTTGGAATAAAATGAAGTAAATATCAAATTTTTATACACTAAATCAATGGTTCATGTCTATGACATTATGCTTACCTTGTAACTCATCTTTACTAAAGATATCTAATTCCTCACAGGGTGTATGCAAGTGCCCTTTGACGTCATCAAAGCCTACCGATTTCAACAACTGCGTGTTTTCTTCTAGAGTTAGTGGGTAATATTTATTCTCGTACCCCTTCAAGATGAAAAAATGTATTATGTTTTGTTTTTCTTTTGTCTCTTGTCGTGACTAGATGAATAATAATTTAGAAAATCTCAATTACAGTATATTATATTTTATTACCGTACCTCAAGATGACGCTTCCATTTGATATGATTTTTCAAGTAATACGGAAGTTCATCATCATTGTGCCCTCGCATTTGATTCATAGTACCACCACAAAGAATAAAACACTCTCCACCTTTGCTTAGGCAGTTGTATACATTCTGCAAAGCCTGTCTTTTGTCTTTTACCCAATGCAGTACATAAACAGAAACGATCTTGCTAAATTCGCCTTTCCAGTTTGGGTGTGTCTCCAGGCAGTTTGAGATATCTGCAGTTTCATACGATATATTTGCAGCTTGATGTTTCTGTTTTGCAACATCTATCATTTCTTTTGAAATGTCAAAACCTAAAATGGAAAGAATTAAAACAGCAAATAATTATTTATGTATGTAATTTATTTAATTATAAAAGAATTGAACTGCATCGCGACGTCTTTGGTCTTAAGTTTTAATTCTAGCTCAGACCAAGGATATTTAACCACTGAGCTCGACTTGCCAAGATAGGCTATCGTAACATACTTTGATCTTCGGTTAGGCTTCGACGAACTCGCACAAAGCCGACAAATTCTAGGCTATGTACACCATACGTTGAGTTTGTATTACTTTTTAATTGTATTTTAGTACTTTGAAAGGTCCTATGTGTTTGAATGTTTGAATATGAAGTTTAAATAGGCATCTAATTTTTAAATTTGTTTTGATCGAATTATAACACACAATCACAACAACAAAATATTTCAGTTTTGACTGTTATTTTAAGTCTTTTATTTCTTTTTCCGTGAATTGAAACTATGCTTACCGTTAACTTTAAAATTAATTCATAAAATCAGATGTTTATACTTACTATATTGTTATGTTTCCTAAAAATTGCCTTTTATACATATCCTACTTAATTCCGAGATTGATTATATTGAAAGTAGGAAGGGTTATGGATTAAAGTTTAAGGCTATCAATACGACTAGTGTACGGACTATGGCTGGTAGCGTTTTGGTACCCACTGGTGTCTCTTACTAAAAATTTTGGCCAATCGAAAATCAGCCAAGCGTTTTAGGGGGCAGAGACTGATCGTTTGATCTGGCCGAGCTCACAGAGTCCTGTTCTTAGATTTCCTTGGTTTTACATACTGTAGACTGGCTTTTGGTGGTCGTAGTATAGTCTAATTGCCATTATTATAATTGTCTGCTATCGATAGAAATATCTTCAGTATTTGTTTCTATTATAATCTTTCTATTATTTTATTTGAATATTCTCAATTCGATGACAAAATTTAAAAGTTTATTCTGAAATTTTATTTTGTGGCTTACCAATCCTAGTAAGTAAATCTGTTATTAATCAGGATGAGTGAAATTTAAATCGTTAGAACCACCATTGTCACAATGTCAATGGCACGGTGTCAATTTAAACACTAGGTCTGTACATTTAAATCTAATTCACGGTGATGCAGCTTGGATGTGAGGTTTGGGGTTGGTGGTGGTGGTGGTCTAAGGTGGAGTACTCACATAAAGCGCCCATGTGTGCCAAGGAGATTGCTCGCACACCGCGCGCGCCTCATTTGTGTCCATAACAACACTGGTTTGATACTGTGACAACGAAACAAAACAAACGTCTATTAACCTTTGAAAAGCAAGTATATTGTGTTGCTCTCTTCAATAAAAAGTTACTTATATACTGATATCGACTACATCATTTGTTTTATTTTTAAAATACAATGTCCACATCCAATACAAGGTGAGCAAGACTTTTTTGAAAATCTAAAACTAAATATTTTTGAGTCAGGGGGCTATACCCACGACCTTATAGATTTAAGTTCGTGGTTTCAAGTAGTTTCATCCGGACCACAGTTATTAGACAGACAGAGTATCTGACCGAATAAGATTTGTTTGGTTATATGCCTAATGTTAATACTAAACGCGTATTTACATTTTAATTTCAAAGAATGTTTGAAATAAATCATATATTTTAAAGAATATTATCATTATTACAGATCTGGACAGAACGCTGGATCACATCATCGTGGATCCATAATTAAGCGCATTTGGACGGCTGTCCTTGCGCTATTTTGTGTCAAAGCAGACGACGACAACGATGTCCCATATGAAAAGGCGAAAGCTAGTAGTGCCAGCAGCAGAAATGATGACAACAGTGTGTCAACAAATAAGAAACCTGATTCCAAGTCTTCTGCTCTCAAGCA
This sequence comes from Antedon bifida, assembly GCF_963402885.1. Lineage (NCBI taxonomy): Eukaryota > Metazoa > Echinodermata > Crinoidea > Comatulida > Antedonidae > Antedon > Antedon bifida. The sequence goes on from NC_136231.1 coordinate 9,078,906, forward strand.
TCACAGCGTCGGTAGGACATCATACAAGACACTTCGAATGATTACAAAGTCTGTCCCAGTAGGTCCACCTCTAGAGGCATATGGAAATGGCTATTCATCAGCACCTGGACGACTGTCATTAGGAAGCAGCAGCAGTAGCTGTTATTCGTCTGTTTCTGGACAATTTAGCATTCATTTGGATACCTCTTACAAGTATCTCGATTGCATTCTGCCTCAAGTACCATATATCGATTCTTCAATCATTACACCTTTAAAAGAACTCGGAAGCGGAAGTTATGGCCGTGTGGACCTAATGGAAATAAGTCATCAAATGGTGGCTGTGAAAACTGCATATCTGAACAGCTATGAGGATACACATAAAACGTGGTTGAAACTGTGTATTGAAGCACGGATCATGAAATATCTGGAGAACGATTCAATATTTCCACAAGTGTATGGAGTTTTAAGACAGGAAGGAAAGTGTATGATGGCCATGGAGTATGTAACAACACCAGGAGAAGATAAAACAACCACATTAGCAGATGCGCTGGAAACTGGCAACTTCAATGCCACCGAGTCAATTGACATTATACTGGTCGTGGCCCAAGGATTAAAGAAAATGCATAGTCTGGGATTACTACACAACGACTTGGCATCAAGAAATATAGTTGTGTATAATAATGGTGTTAAGACAACCGCAAAAATAATAGATTTTGGGATGGTGTCAGCCATTAAGGAGCCCAGGCCTGGAGACATGTACCATAAAGTATTTCAGCAGATGGGAGATACAGTAGCATTTGTAAAAAAATATCCCGACATCGCACCAGAACGCGCACTGCATGCAGCCCATGATTCCACAGCGACGGATGTGTATGCACTTGGAAACGTCATTAACCAAGTTGCAGACACCATTGGCAGTGATCATATGTCAACCCTTAGTAATCTTTGTCAACAACAAGACCCAAACGCAAGACCTACAGTTGACGCCATAATTAAATATCTAAACATGATTCGTCAAGTTCAAATGCTGACCAACAATAAGTTCTAATGTTATATTTTTAATGTTTAAGCAGTTGATTTAATAAATATTTTACAATATTAATTTTAAATGTTGTTGTACTTTTAGTTTATATGAGTTCAGAATATACATTTAGGATTTAGTAATTTCTCCAAAATATTCACATGACATATATAATAAGTATAATCAAGTACGTACAACGCTTAACTGATAGATTTGATCCTGATTGGTTATTAGTCTGTGATGATGTCTTTTCCTAAGCCCTTGAAATATTCATAATTATGCTTTTCAAAAAAACATTAAAAAAGTTTACATTTTACCAATACTCAGATTATTAAAACAAAAAAAGTAAAACAACCTAACTTGTCCATATAAACGATCGTTCACCAACGTGTATGCACCACAATGGAGAAATAACTTATTAATATTCGCCATGGTACAACAACTTATACCAAATTATAACACACAATCACAACAACAAAATATTTCAGTTTTGACTGTTATTTTAAGTCTTTTATTTCTTTTTCCGTGAATTGAAATTATGCTTACCGTTAACTTTAAAATTAATTCATAAAATCAGATGTTTATACTCACTATATTGTTATGTTTCCCAAAAATTGCCTTTTATACATATCCTACTTAATTCCGAGATTGATTATATTGAAAGTAGGAAGGGTTATGGATTAAAGTTTAAGGCTATCAATAAGACTAGTGTACGGACTATGGTTGGTAGCGTTTTGGTACCCACTGGTGTCTCTTACTAAACAGTTTGGCCAATCGAAAATCAGCCAAGCGTTTAAGGGGGCAGAGACTGATCGTTTGATCTGGCTGAGCTCACAGAGTCCTGTTCTTAGATTTCCTTGGTTTTACATACTGTAGACTGACTTTTGGTGGTCGTAGTATAGTCTAATTGCCATTATTATAATTGTCTGCTATCGATAGAAATATCTTCAGTATTTGTTTCTATTATAATCTTTCTATTATTTTATTTGAATATTCTCAATTCGATGACAAAATTTAAAAGTTTATTCTGAAATTTTATTTTGTGGCTTACCAATCCTAGTAAGTAAATCTGTTATTAATCAGGATGAGTGAAATTTAAATCGTTAGAACCACCATTGTCACAATGTCTATGGCACGGTGTCAATTTAAACACTAGGTCTGTACATTTAAATCTAATTCACGGTGATGCAGCTTGGATGTGAGGTTTGGGGTTGGTGGTGGTGGTGGTCTAAGGTGGAGTACTCACATAAAGCGCGCATGTGTGCCAAGGAGATTGCTCGCACACCGCGCGCGCCTCATTTGTGTCCATAACAACACTGGTTTGATACTGTGACAACGAAACAAAACAAACGTCTATTAACCTTTGAAAAGCAAGTATATTGTGTTGCTCTCTTCAATAAAAAGTTACTTATATACTGATATCGACTACATCATTTGTTTTATTTTTAAAATACAATGTCCACATCCAATACAAGGTGAGCAAGACTTTTTTGAAAATCTAAAACTAAATATTTTTGAGTCAGGGGGCTATACCCACGACGTTATAGATTTAAGTTCGTGGTTTCAAGTAGTTTCATCCGGACCACAGTTATTAGACAGACAGAGTATCTGACCGAATAAGATTTGTTTGGTTATATGCCTAATGTTAATACTAAACGCGTATTTACATTTTAATTTCAAAGAATGTTTGAAATAAATCATATATTTTAAAGAATATTATCATTATTACAGATCTGGACAGAACGCTGGATCACATCATCGTGGATCCATAATTAAGCGCATTTGGACGGCTGTCCTTGCGCTATTTTGTGTCAAAGCAGACGACGACAACGATGTCCCATATGAAAAGGCGAAAGCTAGTAGTGCCAGCAGCAGAAATGATGACAACAGTGTGTCAACAAATAAGAAACCTGATTCCAAGTCTTCTGCTCTCAAGCATCACAGCGTCGGTAGGACATCATACAAGACACTTCGAATGATTACAAAGTCTGTCCCAGTAGGTCCACCTCTAGAGGCATATGGAAATGGCTATTCATCAGCACCTGGACGACTGTCATTAGGAAGCAGCAGCAGTAGCTGTTATTCGTCTGTTTCTGGACAATTTAGCATTCATTTGGATACCTCTTACAAGTATCTCGATTGCATTCTGCCTCAAGTACCATATATCGATTCTTCAATCATTACACCTTTAAAAGAACTCGGAAGCGGAAGTTATGGCCGTGTGGACCTAATGGAAATAAGTCATCAAATGGTGGCTGTGAAAACTGCATATCTGAACAGCTATGAGGATACACATAAAACGTGGTTGAAACTGTGTATTGAAGCACGGATCATGAAATATCTGGAGAACGATTCAATATTTCCACAAGTGTATGGAGTTTTAAGACAGGAAGGAAAGTGTATGATGGCCATGGAGTATGTAACAACACCAGGAGAAGATAAAACAACCACATTAGCAGATGCGCTGGAAACTGGCAACTTCAATGCCACCGAGTCAATTGACATTATACTGGTCGTGGCCCAAGGATTAAAGAAAATGCATAGTCTGGGATTACTACACAACGACTTGGCATCAAGAAATATAGTTGTGTATAATAATGGTGTTAAGACAACCGCAAAAATAATAGATTTTGGGATGGTGTCAGCCATTAAGGAGCCCAGGCCTGGAGACATGTACCATAAAGTATTTCAGCAGATGGGAGATACAGTAGCATTTGTAAAAAAATATCCCGACATCGCACCAGAACGCGCACTGCATGCAGCCCATGATTCCACAGCGACGGATGTGTATGCACTTGGAAACGTCATTAACCAAGTTGCAGACACCATTGGCAGTGATCATATGTCAACCCTTAGTAATCTTTGTCAACAACAAGACCCAAACGCAAGACCTACAGTTGACGCCATAATTAAATATCTAAACATGATTCGTCAAGTTCAAATGCTGACCAACAATAAGTTCTAATGTTATATTTTTAATGTTTAAGCAGTTGATTTAATAAATATTTTACAATATTAATTTCAAATGTGTCTGATTTTTACGAATATAATGTTTAAATAGGCATTTAATTTTTAAAACTGATTTGAAGTTTTTCATTTTTTTTTCTGTGAATCTTACCGTTAACCTTCATCTTGACAATGTAGACATTAAAATTCATAAAACCAGATGTTGTTTATACTCACTTTATTATTGTTACCTTTTATACATCTTCCTTAATTCCAAGACCCTTCCCACTTCAAATATAAATTCAATATAATTAAATTAGGCCATCAATACGTGTACTTACTATGGATGGTACCGTTTTTGTACGCCAATTGGCCAATCGAAAATCAGTCAAGCGTGTTAGGGGACGAGACTGATCCTTTGATCTGGCCGAGCTCAGCGTCCTGCTGCTCAGCCTAAGTAGGCCTACCTGGATCTTTACAATGGTAAAACACTGCTCATACAAGACTTAAACAACCTCTACAAATCCTACGATTCACGAGTCATGATGATACTAAAACACACAGGTACAAAGTACTGCAAATTTATATTTAAACATTAAAATGATTTTTTTTTTAAATAATGTTCAGAAATGTTATTTTTGTTGCTCCATATTTAATTTCTACTTACCAATTACCAACTTAGCTTCCTTGCTCAATCTGTACACTAGATCTCCAGTTCCACATCCAAAATCTAATACTTTGTCATTTGCCTTGACTGCTAAATGTTTGTGCAAATAATTTCTGTAGCCAGCTTCCATAATTCCTCTATTTTCAGAGTAAATACTAGCTTCTGAAGAATTCATCTTGAAGGATTTAATGACGTCGTATCTATAAGTGACGCAATTAATAATATCTCTAACATGCAAGGTACTAGTTGTAATAATAGTAATAATACCAACAATCTAACAAACATGACGCTCGCCTTGCCAAGATAAGAACTCTAACCGTATTTTGATCTTATGTCTGGCTGCGACAAACATCAACAGTACTGTACTATGTAATGTCGCCTACATATTCTCCGCGGTGTCAAAAAAGGTTAGAGGGCGTGAAACTGATTGTGTCGCAGCCACAGATAAGCTTCTTTGATCTCCGGAGCTGTAAGATTGCCTTGTAGTATACAAACAAATGATGATGCAATCAAATAAGAAAATACAAAACTGATACCTGATATTTTCAGGCCGCACATTGTATTTTTAATTATATATATATATTTAAATTGAATATAGTTAGTATACCATTCACTAAGAAAATAAATGCCACTCATAGCACATTTTTCACATTAATCAAACGGAAAATGTTTTTACTATAGGCCTATTCGGGAATTCAATAAAATTAAACAGTTTAGGAATAGTACTAAGTACTTAGTAGTAAATAAATAACACAATTATACAATGCGCATATCATTATTAAGACATCGCTCCCTGTCTGCGTCGTACACACACCATAACTGCGACGCCATACCGTAACCGGCACGTTTGGCGCGCCATATACAAGGTATGAGGTTCTCGTCGACAGCCGAAATGGACTTAAGCCCAAGCCTCGTACAAATTAATATCGTCTCGCTTCACTTAACTTCCATTTTAGTTTAGTCGGTGTTGATCCGATTGTATAGATCAAAGGCCTAACTACTACACATCTTTGTATAGATTGGGGTTTTTACAGAGGAATACATTTGAATGCCAATATGTCTCCTTTATCTTCCTTGAATTGTTTACGTTGAGAGGAAGGCAATACATTTCTAGAATAAGCACATACTCTACCCACCGAAGCCACCTACCTGTTACAGTAAATCGGTCCAACGGTACAGATGACTTGGTTTATCTGTGTGTGTGGGTGGCTGCTGCAAAATACCGGTCATATTGGCGGATCAATTTTGGCCACCAAAACAGGTCCAGACTTACTGTTATATGTTGTGCAAAATTGGTCATAATATATATTATTCAAAAACGGCTAACAAAAATAGATGGGTTGGCTATATACTTTTCGCCCTAAAAATCACAAATTTAAATACCCCGTATACCACCAACACTTTTTCTTCATTTTCTATTTTTATAGCAGAATTTTTCCCAATTCTGTTTGCAACACCATTTTAAGAGAACGATTAGATAAATGTTTTTTTTTTGTCATGATTTATGTTACAAATTTTATATTTATGTACATGTAGGCCTACCTAAAAATTGTATCTTAAATATATACCTGTTGTTGAGCTTTAAGGGAACTTATAGGCTACGTCAGAAACTGTTTAACATCAGACTCAGTACTTCTCCTCCAGGTAAAATAATACAGAAAATGTTGTAAAGAACTCTCAGTCAAGAATCTTTTAATGTTTAAATATAAATACCCAGGATGATACAAAATTCATGTACAGGCTTTGTATTTGTTTAAATTTAATACAAGTAAAATATATTTATTAATACAGTAAATGATCAAAGATATTTCATATTTTAAACTGTGAAAGAGAGGTATCATATATTTCATTAGTATAGAAATTAGAATGTAATTCTTGGGGGTGGTGGAATTTTCAAGCCAGATCCAGCAAACTTGTAGATTTAAAGACTTGGTTCATTATCCTCATACATGGTAGAATCACCCCTTATTTTTACATACTAAATCATGTACAGTATTGAGCTTTAAAACGGTATTATACGAGTGCTGGTTGTGCATGCTGTGCATGTCTATATATACAGATCGTTAAAATTGGTCTTTAATTCTAACCATCTCAGACCCTGCAAGAGGGCAGCATCCATTTGACATCCAATATTAGCCCATATCTGCCGAGAACCAAATAACAAAACGAATGCTCTTTGCACAAGCTCGAAAACCATATCTGATATCAGACCTATACTGCAAGAAGGCAGCATCCATTTGACATCCAATATTAGACCTATACTGCAAGGCAGCAGCATCCATTTGTAGTCTGATATCAGACCCATACTGCAAGGCAGCATCCATTTGACATCCAATATTAGACCTATACTGCAAGAAGTCAGCATTCATTTGAAGTCTGATATCAGACCCATACTGCAAGACAGCATCCGTTTGACATCCAATATTAGACCTATACTGCAAGAAGTCAGCATCCATTTGAAGTCTTATATCAGACCCATACTGCAAGGCAGCATCCGTTTGACATCCAATATTAGACCTATACTGCAAGAAGTCAGCATCCATTTGAAGTCTTATATCAGACCTATACTGCAAGGCAGCATCCATTTGACATCCAATATTAGACCTATACTGCAAGAAGTCAGCATTCATTTGAAGTCTGATATCAGACCCATACTGCAAGGCAGCATCCGTTTGACATCCAATATTAGACCTATACTGCAAGAAGTCAGCATCCATTTGAAGTCTTATATCAGACCCATACTGCAAGGCAGCATCCATTTGACATCTAATATTAGACCTATACTGCAAGGCAGCATCCATTTGTAGTCTTATCAGTGATATCAGACCCATTACTGCAAGGCAGCATCCATTTGACATCCAATATTAGACCTATACTGCAAGGCAGCATCCATTTGACATCTGATATTAGACCTATACTGCAAGAAGTCAGCATCCATTTGAAGTCTTATATCAGACCCATACTGCAAGAAGGCAGCATCTATTTGACATCCAATATTAGACCTATACTGCAAGAAGTCAGCATTCATTTGAAGTCTGATATCAGACCCATACTGCAAGGCAGCATCCATTTGACATCCAATATTAGACCTATACTGCAAGAAGTCAGCATCCATTTGAAGTCTTATATCAGACCCATACTGCAAGGCAGCATCCATTTGACATCCAATATTAGACCTATACTGTAAGAAGTCAGCATCCATTTGAAGTCTTATATCAGACCCATACTGCAAGGCAGCATCCATTTGACATCCAATATTAGACCTATACTGCAAGAAGTCAGCATCCATTTGTAGTCTGATATTAGACCTATACTGCAAGAAGGCAGCATCCATTTGACATCCAATATATACACCCCATTATCACAATCTTCATGTAGACTTGATTGACCAGTACACCTTGTCTTTAATTACCTCTTTCTTAGGCCCTAACTTTAACATGACCTCTGTAAGACGTTTAACAATGTCAGTGGGTGACATGCCTGTTTTCTTTGGATTCAGTTTATGCAATAGATCTTTTGTAGTCATTGGTTTTCTCATCAAATACCTCCTCACAACATCCTCCGTAATGCGGACCTCACTGCAAATAACAATAATTATTATTAGATTGCTTCAAGGGTACATTCTGTAACCTTATAAGGCAGTATCAAATGTAGCAAATATCTTATCAAATTAACATCAGTATAAAGACATTACTTTACAGTAAACTTTTATAGTTTTGATTTGATGAGTGTCGACTCCTACTCTATGACCTAATGTTATGAATGCGCATGCAAGCGTCTTTGAGCACTTGTTTTGTGGCATTTTGGCATTTGCTCTCTGACATGAGTACCAGTGGACATATGACGTCTTAACACTGCAAAATTTTAACAAAATCATGTCAGAAAATGATCTCACAACGACTCAAATTTGAGAATATAATAAAGTGAATTTCAGTAAAATTATATTTGCGAACTGTGAATTAATGACTGTTATCGGTTATTTTAAAATAAAGCTTTTACATGTGGGCTTCATTCACTCAAATCTAAAAGTCCCTGATAACTCACCCTGGTTGCCCTTTCAATGGCATAGGGCTCTCAGTGCGAGGTTTCTTGGAAGGAGGTCCAGGTGTTTGTGATTGTGATGATGACCCTGCATCACCTTGTCTTTTGTTTGATACACCTGGCAGGAATAATTAAAAATATTGCAATATAAAAAAAATGTTATTTAACATTACAGTACATCTATTTTTTTGCATATCTATTTCAATCATTGACAACTTGAAAAAATTGTTTGTTATTTATTGTTTATTTACTTATTTATTTTATGTCTTTAGGCAATGTGGCCAAGGATTACCAATAGTAAATTAATCACTGTCCTATCAGATAGGTGGTAATCCCCCTGATACAGGGGCTATTTTGTTAACCAGTTCACCGGGGTAACCCCTACTCTTCTCAAATAATGAACTGGGTTCTTTAAAGTGCACACAGCTTATAACTGTGTAAACTGGACCTACGGTTTATAGCCCGATGTTGTTGGGCTCTTTAGGTACGGTAAACGGCGCACCTGCCTTAACCGCTCGGCCATTTGACTATGTTGTGTGTTTTTATATGTATACAATTACATGTGGCATAATGCCTCTTACATGGTAGGTTATTCCGCAAGAATAAAGTATATCCAAAATCTAAGATCTAAAATAATCATATTGTGTACAATGTTTTAACTGACCTTTGTCCTGTAAACGTCCAGCAACCTGCGACAGTGTAGTTGTTGTGTTATCTGCAGTTAAGGGTGTACCAGGTCTGCTACTGTTACGACTTGAACTCTTTGAAGACTTTCCACTCGTTTTCTTAACCTGTGTTTTATTCTGTGAAACATTCAAAATCAGGAAGCACAAAAAAACCATAGGAATTTTAATAATTGATCTAATGCTATAATTCTGCACTAAATTTTACTGTAAAATATTTAAATGATCAAATGGTATTCAAAATACTAAGACTAACCAGGGAAGAGCGAAATTACTCTTTCTTTCAGTCTTTCCCTGGACTAAGAAAATTCTGGAAAACAAGCCTACTTGAACTTTGACCTACCTGCATAAAGACTGCCGACTGTATCTTTGAATCATCGATATCACTATCATCAGAATCAGATCCACTTGCACTGCTCCCATCTGTAATGACATTATTAACAAAACTTAAGAAAAAAAACTTTAAAAAAAGTTTATCTAAATGCAGACAAGACAGAAAGTGCAATAATCTAGTCTAGTTGTATAAAGGTCTGTCTACACTATCAAACTAGATTGACAAAAAAAGTGTGATATGCCCAAATATGGTAGTGGTATGCCTAAATATGGTAGTGATATGACATCACATCACATTTTTTTGTCACATAAAGTTTGATAGTGTAGACAAGGCTTAAGGGATGATTCCAAATATTTGTTAAGCTCTGTCTACACTATTAAATTTTTGTGACAAAAAAAATGTCATTTGCCCATATTATATGGATATGATCACATCTTATCAATATTTGGGCACATATCACCTTTTTTTTCAAAGTAGTTTGATAGTGTAGACTTAGTGACATCTAGGAATATCTTTTAACTTCTTTGAAAAGTATATTTATGCAGCACATTTAAAAAAAATCTGAATCACTTTTAATTGTGCAACATATCTTAAGTGTGGTTCTCACTAGAGAAGACGCAAAACAAGGACGTAATGCAACGTAAGTGATTTGACCAATCACAAGCAATGGATTATTCAAACAGTAGATTGTCATTGGTCAACTTGCTCTCGTTGCGTCTATGTCCTTGCGTTGGGTCTCTAGTGGGAACCAAGCTTTAGTTCCCACCTTCTTTACTTTTGTCCTCTTTATCTTTATTCTCTGCATCCTCTACTTCTGGTTCTTTCATTTCTTCTTCTTCAACTTCTTCTTCACTTGATACATTGATCTCTTCTATCTCCTCATCTAAACCACGTTCTTCGTCTTTTCTTTGTTCTACAGTTTCTTCTTCATCACTGCAGCAAAATAATCAAATCAGTACAGTATATTTAAATATAAAAATTAAGTTAATAAAATTGGTAGATAAAGTGTGACCTAGACCCATAAACCTGCTGTAGAAAAAAATGAATACTATACATTGAATTGGAAATTACAAATACCAATTTAAAATTCAACATATACAGTACAAACATGTTCACTTGTATTCTATTCTATACAAGTTTTTATATGGCGCCCTACAAAGAACAGAGCGCATAACAATACTTAGTAATTAATTAATAAGAAAAGTTTTAAGTTGACGTTTAAATAGAGGTGCCAAGTTCGCTCCTTCGCATTCCAGATCTGCGGAGTGGTGAAAGAAAAAGCATTGTCACCAGTTTTCCAATTAGATCATGGAACGAAAAGTCGGGTGGGATCATTAGAGGAGTGAAGTCGGCACCTGTAATTAAAGGAAAGCTGGTCACGGTTAAACTTAATTAAATCAAAAATGTACAAAAGAACAACAGAGTAAATACATTTATAAACGAAAACAAAAAAAAACTTGTATGTAAATTAGATACCTAGATTTTTCTGATAGATAATCTTTTTCTTGATCATCGTAATCATCAACGTCACTTTCTTCACCTGCTTCTTCGCCCCAATCTTTCTTTTTTACTCTGTATTTTTTCTTCGAGTTCTTGGCTTTCTTTTTGGCCTTCTTTTCTATTAAAAAAAAATATGATTCCACTTTATAAAATCGTCACATCCATCATAACACAATTTGTAATCATACACAAATATTTACTATTCATACCACATACTGCGCATTATTTTCTCTAATTTTAATGACTAAAAGTACTATTGTATGGATAGTGAATAGATCGAGCATCTTCAATGTTCCATTCAAGATGAATTCATTGAATAAAAGTTTACTTTACAACAGTAACAGTACAATATTTTGTATTCGTTGAATGGTGATAATCATTTGTTATAAAACTGAATGTTCTACTGTACTACTCAGCTCCGCCTAATATAATAAAACAACCAATCTTTTAATTCAAGCGAGTGGCCGAGCGGTTAAGACAGTGAAACCGTAATACATAGCCATATCATTGGCAAGGGTTCAATGCTTATTCGCTCCATGGTTCTGGTGGTAGAACGATTCTTCTCTATACACATCTAGCTCATATGCACTTAGTCGTAGTAGGTGGCATGAGTAGTTGGTTAGCCCTGTGTACTAGTACACACACAGCCACTGCCACACACAGCCACTCATCATAACTGGGCCCGCTTTGACTGAAGAGGCCACCAAGTATAATGAATAAATATAATATAAAATGTACCTTTTGCTTGCTTTCTTTCAGTATCATCAGAATCATCGTCAGAATCATCATCATCAGATAAAAAGCCTAAGTATTCATCATCTTCAGTTATTGTCTAAAGAATAACATATAATAATAAATCACAGAATGTCCACAAGGTATTTATATAATAAAAATAAATTGTATGAATAATAGATTGCACCACCCTGCCTTTTGGACTTAAACCTTAAATCAACTTAAACATTAATATAAAAATTACTGTACAAGTGAATCTTTCTTTCGTGGAGCTTTGGATTTTTCTTCCTTTTGTTCGTCTTCCAATGACCCATCTTGTTTTATTCGTTTCTTCACCATAACAGAAAAGAAATTTAATGTCTTGTCCCTCCTGCAATAATAACATTAAAGACTATAAAAATGATATACATACAAAAAAGCAATACTAATAGTCTTTGGTATGACCTAGGACTAAAATCGTGATGTAATTTCCGGCATGATCGCAATCAAAAACGGTACTAGGTTTGGTTTACTAGCGTTCCTGCTCCCAACTAGTCATCCATTCATAGAAGCACTGATGAAGCAAGTCTACCTGGTGGCGACTATAGAATGGTCCCGAGATAACGACTAAACTTTAGTTGATTGAAGATTGAAATGTTTTGTTAGAGATATAGTAGTATACGATGTTTCATTATAGTTTTTGTAGGCCTATGTCTATTAGATTAGTTTGATATGTGATGGATTAGTTAATTCATTATACATTATTAAGATATTGTTTTATTATAAATATCTATAGAAAACAATGATATGTGTTAGTTATAAATCATTTCATAAAAAAAAACCTCACTGGAAAGGGTGATGAAGCACAATAAATTGAAATGATGTAATCACGGCAGTTCTTAGGTTGTCGCAAATTGAAAGCTCCCTAATATTACTTTTTTTTATTCAACTTCTCACCAGATGTGAAGGATGGGACCAACAGGTGCTGTGATAGTATTAGTATACCGGGATAACCACCTATTTGATAGATGTACTAGGTTCTTTAAAGATGTATATTTTTTTTATATTTAAAAAAAAAGTGGGTCGTTTTGAAGTATCATAATAGTTATTAACTTTCACCAAAAATTAGTCGAAAAAAAAAAAAAAAAACCGAAATACAGACGTTTTTTTGTTCAAAAAATAACTTTGACTTCCAGTCAAAGTTTTCGATCAAAACATATCTCATAATGCAACACGCTTGTTTGGCTACTCTGTATGCATAATCATAAAACTTCCTCGCGATCTGTATGAAAACACCTTCTCAACCGCGACGAGATGTAAACAATCCTAATTAGCATTCATGCATAATGCATACTCGTGGTTTGAAATCTTTGTTTACTTTCGCTCGTGACGATTTTCCAGACGAAATGTAATCAAATTAATTTACCTATTAATTACGTAAACTTGTTGTTTTTGGCTCTAATTTTCGACTTAAAGTGAATAACTTTAATATTACTTTGATATGGCCAATTTAAATTTAAAATATTTTTTTTTTCATTTTTTGTGTTTCAAGGGACAATACATCTTTAAAGATAGATGTGTACACTGGTCCTTATCCAAGAAGACTCATTCTACCACCAGAACAATGGAGCGAGTGAGCCTCGAACCCTTGCAGATGTTATGGCTACGGTACGTAATTACAGTTCCACTGTCTTACCCGCTCTGCCACTTATTCAGCGCCAAGGACAAATATAGTTAGTTATTCATAACTAATTTGATTTCTTTCTCTACCATATATCCAGGCCAAACATATTTTAACTCATTTCACCAACAAAATAAATATTGAAGAACTTACCTCCCAAATTCTTCTTCAGCTTCCTCATCATTTAGAAATTTATATTGCACCATAGGAGTAAATTTATACCAGGATTTAACAGGCGAGGCACAAAATGATCCATCTGCCATTTGGGTAAAAATATAGTGACTAGCGTTATCGTTTATTCCCCCTTCTTTTGTGCCTTTATACCTTCAGTAGAAAAATATAAATAAAAGTATAGATTAGATTGGTTAACTACAAAAGCTAACTAGCTAAACAATAGTATTCTACATAAAAATGTTTTTGTCTGTGTGATTAGGCTTAATTGCAACCTTAAATACACTGTGAAAAATGTAATAAAGCGTTTTAAAAGATTTTAGCCTGTTTATTAATTCTCAAGTTTGCTCCTGAACATCACAGTATTTGACATTAGAAAATAAGAAAGAAAATTTACTAAAATAATTGTTACTTTTTGCCTCCTTTTTCATGTTGTTTAAGTATCCAAGGTTGGTCTTCCTCTTTGTATTTTTTGGAAATTATTCCATATTTCTTTTTTCTTGCCTCTTCCCTTCTCTCTCTTCCGTACTCACTTCCTTCACCAAACTTTGGCATATCATTTTGGTTTTTAAATTTACTCAAATTATTTTCCCGAAGCATAACACCCTGAAATGAAATAGTGTATAGTGATATTTGTAGTGATATAGTGAACATTATTTAGATTTTAACATACTATCAAGTTGCGTTATTTTATATTTCTTTATACAGTAATTTGAAGTAAATTCTTAAATGAGTCTTTGTATTAAACGTTGGTTGTCTTTTAAAACTGTTCAATTTGTGTATACAGTGTATTACAGTAGCATGTTTTGGTTTCTTTTTTTGTAAAAGCAATTCTTTCAGTTTTCCCTGAATTTGGTATTTACAGTAGATGTTTTTACAGCCAAATAAATACATTTTGTAGCATTCAACTTCAGACTGAATACTGTAAATTAAGCTCTGACTACACTATCAAACTAGTTTGACAAAAAAGTGTGATGTGCCCAAATATGGTAGTGATATGCCCAAATATGGTAGTGATATGACATCATTTTGTTAAAGTCTGTTAGTGTAGACAGAGCTTTAGAGGTATGTTTTACATTGACCAGTATGCATTACATAATACTTTACAACCAACCTTTTTCCATTTGGTAAAGTCTACTCTATCACCAGAATTGAACTTCATTACACTGTACATTTTATCCGCATTCCTAAAGCAAAAAATAAAATGTCAGTACTCTTGACTATTACATAGGCCTAGAATAATTTCTTTTACAACACTGTACATAATAATTTAATAATAATAAAATAACTAAAAAACTTCTCAGTTAAAAGATGAACTTCTATTACTAGCTACTGTACTACTATTATAAATATACAATATGATAAATGACTTTAGTTTGAGGTTTTATATTACAAGAGGTGGGATATAATTTAATGAAAGTTTAAGAACAATACAACAATCAGGAATTTTAAGGTTAATCACTCAAAAATAGTTAATATTATTATTAACTTAATATTGAGAAAACTGAAACATAGTATACCAATAGGACTAGGTACTATGTTAAGAGTTACAAATTCAAAGCACTTTACTGAATATAACCTGTATCACTGCATACACAAACAGTATAATATAGAAAAAAGAAAGCACAAGGGCAGAGAAATGTATCATCTCTTTAGGTGGCACTTCCATCTACATCCCTTACCTCACCCCATCCAACCTTGAATAAATAACATTACAGAAAGAACCATACCAGAAAGTGTATATTACCTTTGTACACGAACAACATACTCTTTAAAGTCTTGTTGTGTAGGAGGTGCATTAGTTGATCTCGACATACCTGGGTTCGGTGCCTGTGTGGTTGGGAATAAATGAAAAGAAAAAATCAATTGTCAATATTTACTTATTTAGACATAATCTTCTACCAAGAAAGTTTATTATCAGTAACCTATAAAATAATAATAATGTATCACATTCAGTTCACAGTAGTCAGTAAACTCTTTTTGCTCATTGATTGGGTAACTAGAGGGCTTATATAGCCTGGGCCTGGCCCGTACCCATGCCAACTCATAGCCAACTTGGCTAACTCGTACCCAAATAATTGGTCAACTCGTATCCACTCAGGCTAACCCATACCCAACCCGTAACCATGCAAACTAATACCTAATTATTTGGCTCTCATACCTAAGTATTTGGCTTACTCGTACCCATTTTTTGGCTTACTCGTACCCAATTTTTTGGCTTATTTACTTGTACCAATTTGATCAGCACAAAACTAGAGGCATGCGTTTGCTGTGTGAATATTGTTATTTTTAATTGTTTTTTTATTTTATTTTACAGGTTTTACAATGACCATTGATTGTAAACATCGTTTAATTAGGCACATTTATATATTTATATAAATGTATGTTTGTGTCTTGTGAACATTTATAGTTGTCAAATAGACAACGCAATAATGACGCAATATGCTCGTGCATGCTTTGTTTAGTAAACAGCAATATAATAATAATCTACATAGATTTATTAATCTAAAACTTATGCTCACTTAGCAGCAAAAATGAGGCTAGTATCAACTTGTGCCATAAATAGTTTTGCGATTTTAAAATACGAGTAACTACTTAAAAATGTTTTTGAAACTTTAAAACAGTTTAATCTAGTAACAATGGCTTCCTGCTGCTAGCTGGGCAGGAGTAGCTGTGCTTTTTCCATACCTGTTTTTACATATTATTCTTTTTAGTTAGGTCAGTAGTTTTTGCCTTTATAATAATATTGGTTATTATGATTGGCATCTAAAAATGTAATAAAATTGTTTTAAATGTAATACAAATATATTTTACAAACTTGGGTACGAGCCAGCCCATATGGGTACGACGAGTCAGTCCATGATGGGTGTACTGTACGAGTGAGCCAAAATGTTGGGTACGAATGAGCCAAAAATTAGGTAGGAGTTGGTAGGTACGACTACGAGTTGCATGATGGGTACGGGTTGACCTGCTGTATTTAGCTAGCTAGCCTAGGCTTAGGCCTAGTCCCGCTACCCTAGGCCTAACACCACTAAGCTAGGGCCTAGGCCTACTAATTTAGTAACTAGGCCTAGGTAGCATAGGCTAGGCCTAGCCACTAGGTAGGCTAGGCCTACTAGCCTCGGCCTTTCCCTTCTACTTAGGCCTAGGCCTACTACTACTACTACTAGCCTAGTATTAACCATGTATTAATCTAACCTTTATTAGGCTATATAAACCGCACTCGGATTACCCCACCACACGGATTCACTAAATGTCTAGTAATACAATAAATAAAAGATTCTCTACATTTTTAATCAAGATATGATACCTACCCTTTGTTGTATGTTCATCTTGTTGCTTTCGGTCGGATTTCGCACCAACCTCTCTCCCTCCCCCGGTTTAGTCGTCTCGTCTCTGTTCTGATTCTGCTATAATAGGTACAACGCGTTAAGCGGCGTTATATTATATTAATTTGCGTTGTATCATGACGGTTGAACGCATTCAAGCTAATACTTACAACTTTTACTGCTGTTTAGATTATAAAAAAAAATGGACAAATTCAATTCCATGATTAATAATTAAAATCAATCAATCAATCAATCAATCAATCAATCAATGAGATATTTTTTATAAAGACAAGAAAATATAATGGTTTAAGAAAATACCTAAAGATAATTAATACGAAAGAATCATGTTCGCGTCGTCACTCGTCGATTGTTTTTTTATTCGCGCGTGTTGTACAAATTCCGCGCGAAAATAAAATAGAAAGTAGGAGGCTATAGAGTTATTTAGGTTATATAGGGCGCTCTCAATAAAGTTTCTTGCAAACAAGTCCAGTCAAGTTTAAAGTTTGCCTGGGCCTTATTATATACAGTAGTATGCTAGTCCCTTTTTAGGCTAATTAATAATCTCTTCATTTGTCCGAGCTCAGCATAACATTGGTAAGTATTGGATTAATTTATATTATTCGAATAAGCCTATCTTTTTAATAGGCAAGGCCTTCTAGGCCTAGCTAGCTAGCCTAACTAAGACTTACTTAGGCTAGGCCTAGGCTAGCCTAGCTAGGCCTGACTAGTAGGGACTAGCTAGGCTATGCCTAGTAGTACTGTATATATGTTATGCGCAATTTGAACGATTTGCGCAATTTAAAATTGAGCAAACAATTCCTTGCGCAGTTTGAATTGAAATGTGTTTCAAATTGCGCAAGCAACGTATTAAATTGCGCAAGTAATCTGCAAATTGCGCAAGGTTTTTCGACAGATTGTGAAATCATGCACACTCATATTTTTATAGTAATTTCTAAAAATGATTCAATATTAAAGATATTATCACATTTCCTTATTTTAGTAGTGAAAATATTGTTATTGTTAGCATACCGTCGAAGACCCGACGAAGGAAAACAAAGCGGTGGTGTTCCGGGCGGTTAATTGTGTATGCCATTTATGTTGTGTATTTAATACACATGTTATCTTCGCATTTATTATGTTTCATTTTGAGTTATTAGTTTCCAAAAAATTATTATTATTATTAAATGTTAACCGATCGTCGACATTAGCACGCATTTACGCCTACAGTTTGTTTTCAAATTGCGCAAAGGTGTTTACAATTTACAAATTGTGCAGCGCAATTTGAAATTGAGCAAGGATTTTCTTGCGCAAGTTGATAGCGCAATTTGAAATTGCGCAAGAATTCTTTGCGCAATTTCAAATTGAGTTTATGTAAGTGTGCATGCACGAGCGATCAATTGTGTTCCAATGTCGGAACCCCATACACGATGGTGACAAATAAATCCTTTAAATTGATGACTTTACAGACATGTTTCTTCTTCCTGTTCGCATACTCCATGTTCATATTTTAAATTCTATGTTTTAAAATTTTGATTAATTAATTAAAATTAACAAAGGTGTATTTTTTTAAGTTTAATAAAAACCAACCAGTGAATGGACCGAAATAGCGTAATTCAAGTTTGATCGGAAGTGAACAAGACCGATAAGCAGTTTGTTTATTATGTCTAATCCCTTGAATAACCACCTGACTACAAATCACCTAACATCAGCCTATTATCAAGATGTAAACATAGAATATCAGCAACCATTAATTG
Organism: Antedon bifida; assembly: GCF_963402885.1. NCBI lineage: Eukaryota > Metazoa > Echinodermata > Crinoidea > Comatulida > Antedonidae > Antedon > Antedon bifida. Next base: position 9,097,723 of record NC_136231.1, read on the forward strand.
AAAATGGATCTATGCCTCTTTATGGACATGAAATGTTTCCACAATTCATCAGTTATCCATGCCCTGTTGAGAAACAAGTGGAATACCAGCAGCAAATCCACTCCAGGTCTTTTCCTTTTCAAGGAAACTTTGCACAACCTCAGATTTCAGAAGCCAACTCTAACATGGAACCAAGTAGGGAATTTGAAAATGCACCTTACCCAACACAGATTGGTAGATCATGCTTTCACACTAATTATAAAGAAGATACTACTACTTCTGCAAAATATGAGCCTGGAGGATATGTCACTGATGAGAGATATCTTGGCCAGTACCGTGATTCAATTACACAGAGATATTCACAAGTTGAAAATGGAGAAAAAACTGCAGTGCATGATTGGCAGTTCAATACAGGAGTTAATCAGTGTTATGCTTCAGAAACGGATGGCTTACTTATGTGCATGAAGCCACCACTAGGATATGGATATATGACATTACCTTCATACACCAATTCTAGTTACATACCAATGAACAGCTTCAGTAACCAAACCAATATAATGAGTTCTTTTGAAAGACAGAAACCTACAATAATGCTTGATCCAAACAAACAAAAGATTCGTAACTGGTTGGTGTCTGAAGAGTCTACTTTCTATGTTAGGGGAAGTTTATTCAAAATTGAACCAAATAAAACTAGTGTGGAGAACTCAACAGATATTCCTGGAGTTACTTCTGTCTTTTCCATCCAAGAAAAATACAGATGCTTGTCTGGTGCAGGTAATGATAACTTAGATGCTGGTATGGGTCAGCTAAATCAGAATGCACATGATCTGAGTAATACACTGATTGAGCAAGAGCCTCGTGGAGTAACAGACACTGATATAAATGATACACTGCCTGCAAATGCATCTTGTGAAGAAACCAAAATTGCTTTAGAAATTCTTCATCAAAAGCTGATGAAAAAACTTCAAGATGTTGGGTCAACAGAATCAGATGAAAGCAACAATGAAAAGTCAACAGGTTGGTTTGATTTAATCATGAGATTTTAACTTAATCTTCTTATTTTGTTAGTGTTTTCATTTTTTTTTTGTAAGGACAGATTTTTCAGTACACAGTGTTGTCTTAATGAAGTCTGTGCACTGCTTTTCCAGTAAGTTATAGAAATTTCTAAATTGTTATACATAGATAAACAACTTTGTGAGTTCTTTTGTTTTATAGAAGATGCTGCATTCAAGAACAGGTCATCAACATCACTACTCTCCAAGCGACACAAAGAACTGAAACGCCTTTGCTGGATACGCAAACTTAAGATTACTGGTAGTAAGCAAGCTCTTGTCGACCGACTATTGGACACAACACTATCATCACTAAGTAATGATCAGATACGGTTAAAAACAATACACGCGCATCTGAGACGACTGATCCCTTCTACAACCTCTTGCCTTAGCAGGTGTCTTTGCTCTGCCATTGAGAAAGGTTTCCTGAGTTTGATGGACATTTCATTGGCAGATGTCATCGCTAAGGGAGAATGTCCATATTGTGGAACATACATGGAAGCAACTCTTGGAGTAGTCGTGTATCAACCAGACAATGCTTCCAAAATCGATACGGTATCTGATCTTTTAAAGTGTCCAAGCTGTAGAGACAATGTGTATGTGACACGGATGTGTCGCGGAGTTCCAGTGTTTGTCCAGGCAGAAAGGCATCGTCATTATATGCAGAGAAGTATGTTTGGTAGTTGTGCAGTTAGAATCACCAACTAGTCCCTACTTTTGTTCACTAAATCCATAAGCTTCTATATGTGTCGAGGAGTTTCAGTGTTTGTCCAGACAGAAAGGCATCGGCATTATATGCAGAGAAATATGTTTGGTAGTTGTGCAGTTAGAATCACCAACTAGTTCCTACTTTTGTTCACCAAGTCCTTCAGCTCCTACTCTATATGTTTCACAGGTTTCCAGTGTTTGTCCAGGCAGAAAGACATCGGCATTACCTGTATATGCAAATAAATATGTTTGGTAGTTGTGCAGTCCTTTTCAAACTGATTTTTATTTATATGAATCACTGCTGTACATATACAATTAACCAACGCATTAACCATAGCCACTGTCTATCTAAATGTGCATATAATTCTATTGTGTAAAATAGATTATAGTATATTATTTTATATTTATTAATGGAGTGATTTTGTGTTGATACAATAATAACTTTTAACAAATGTAAAATAAAAATTAGTGTTGAATCAATCTATTCTTAACTTATTCACAGTATTTGTATAGTGATTGAAATATGAACAAATAGACATTAATTTAACCTTGTTTAGAAGAAAAAATAAATATGAATGATATAAGTTTTGATTTACATAACAAAAAAATTGAAATTAAAGTGGGTTTCTTTAAAAAGATTAGTTTTAGAGTTTAACGTTTTAATTATTGTTTTTAGTTCATCATGATTTAAAGGAATAAATAATGCATTTATAATTTTACTTTATAATTAAAATAAAATGTTACCTTGTTGTTGAAATGTTACTATAAATAGTATTAAAAGTGTTATAAATAATTGTATCCAACATTCTATAGGTATGGTACAATTTTGTTATCAATGCGTTATAAAATTGTTGTTTTCATATATGTCATGTTCTACTGTACACACGGACTTACACATTGATATTTGATGTGTTTATGTTTTACCTTTTACTTTACAAATCATAGTTCATAAATATTTATTTTAAAAAACAAATTATGTTGAAAATAAAGATATATAGACATTTTGCACTATAGTACTTAAATCACTTGAAATAATTGTTTTGTTGCCATTTTACCATTTAGTTTTAACTATAAACAATAGAGCAATATGCACACTTTATTTTATTGTACTTCAATTATGTTACTTGTTATTTGTCAATGTTTAATAAAAAATATACAAGTTATAGCATAATATTTGTTGTTTTATTGATAATTTTCAGATTTCTTTAGAATTTCAATCTTTCACTTTAGCAAGTGTCTTGTATATTTTGTTGTGTATACAGCATATTCATGGGCGGATCCAGACAAGCAGAGAAGTGTTAACATTTAAAGATGTATAATTGTCACAAAAAACATGGAAAATGAAGATTAATGAAAAAAAAAGACTTTGAATAGGCCATTTTGCAGTTTTAATAAAGTTAAACACTTCAGTAGGAATAAAACTTATAAAGAGACAAAATAGATGGTCTAATTCAAGCAAAAACCCATTGACGTCCAGTCAATTTGACTATTTTTTGCTTTAAATTACATTTTTTTTTTAATCCAATTTTTGGTCAAAGTGAATAACTAGTGACATTAAAATTGCATACTCAACAAAAATATTTGTTCAATATTTGTTTGTTTAAACTTAAAATGTAAAAAATGGATATCAAGTATAGTAATAAATTTTATTTTAGCTATCATTTAATTTAGCATGCAACCCTTGAGGTACCACCTGGATCCGCCTTTGTTAATTTAAAAAAAAATTACTTCTTCAATGTCTGAAGTTGAGTAAAGTGATCAAACTCAAATGATGTGAGTCATGGACAACTTTCTTAAAAATCAAATTTCATTTTGCTTAACAACTTTTAACATCCTATTTCATTTTATTCAACTCATCATCATTACATAGTATGTACAATATGTATATTATTTATTTATATATTATATCTGCCCTTTCAAAATCATTAAAGATAAACAAAATTAGACAACTTGTTAATACTATTTTGTATACAATAAATAACTTGTCAAGAATTACAAATGTTAGTAGAACCACTCCCATGTTTACAGTTTCTGCTACAGCAGAAACAAGAAAGGAGGCAAAATATAAGATCAATTAGAATTTAGATTCTTTTTCTAGTTATATTTACATGTAATACAGTTCATCAATATTTAGCTTTTGAGAAGTAATACAAAATGACAAAAAATAGGTGTATAGATATATTTTACGTGACTTATTATTAGTTTTATAACACACCTATTGTTCGAAAGTAAACTTGTATTCAATTAATCAGTTTTCATCTACAATCAATGTTAAAGGAGGGAGGCTAAGCAATCAAAGAGGCAGTGCTCCAATTCTGGCTGCATAGTGAAGCAGTTACAGCAGTTATGCACTTCATGTTGGCTTTTCGAATATGCATACAGTCACTAGCCTTACATGGCACAAACAGTTTTATAAAATTATCCTGTAAATAGAACCATTCAATAGAACATTTACCGTGCAAATAGAAGCAATACTGAACGACATGTGATATGAAATTAACCAATCAAATGATACACTTCGACTCGTACACGTTATTGGTTTACATGGCAGAAAGATCTTTTATACACATATGTTAATTTACACTACTTAAACATTGCATTTCCACTGATGACAAACATTAATCTGACAAAGTTAGAACAAAAATATGTAGTTAGATAGATACTGTATTTAGATTTAACACACTAAAAAAAATTTCACTATATTTTGCTAATTGAAAAATGCTATTTCAAATGAAGACGACTGCGTTTCAGAAAATAAATTATTATGAAATATTTTAATTATTTAAAAAAATATATTGTAACAGTCATGCACAGTGGACATATTAAGTTATATATATATACCAAATATTAAGGTTTTATGACCTCAGAATCACTTTGTGCTATTTAGGGTCTATCCGGGTCATGGATGGTCTAATCCAATTGAAAAAAAACTTTTGTTAGACTTTAAAAAAAGAGGCAAGTAAGGATTATTGCTTACATGGCAGAAGAATCTTTTATACACATATGTTAATTTTACACAATTACCTTTACAATATTCTATGCAAGTTTAGATTATAAGTTTAAAAAATCACTGACTAAAGAATACATTAAGCCAAGTTGAGTCATCATTTCAGAGTGTCCATATCTTTCAATATGAGTTGAATACATTTTACGACAAATTACCACGACCAAATCATAATTGCAAATAAAATTTGTTTGTAACAAAAATAAATATAGAAACATGGGCGTCAACGCCACCGGAATGGCACCACCACGATGGTGATGAAAAAAAACAAAACACCAGACTTCCACTATAAAATTTATTCTTATAGGACTTCATTTTGAAAAAAATAAAAATAAAAAATGTCACATTTCTGACAATCAATTAATGTAATTAATTATACTTGGATGTGATGAATACTAACAAAGTTGCCAATAAAAAATTTCAAAAATACATTTCAAAATATAATAACAATAATCAATGAATAAATTATATTGCATTTTTAATAATTAAATCTGTAAACTGTGGTTCAGTAAGTATATTGCTAAACTGTTTAATGATTGATGAATACAGTACTTTGAAATATAAATATTATATGAGCCTATATATCTATTTCCAGGAAAATGTTTAAAATATATATTTATATAAATTCTTTTTTATACTTATTATTTTTAAGGCATATGAATTCACTGCCAAACCATTCACAAGACAAACATATACGATGCTATAAGTTATTGAGAGTAGAGTTGCTGAAAAAAAATATTCGATAATATCAGAGAAAATTTAAACCGCCATCTATAAAAATGAATGAATTTCGTCATTAATTGAAAAAAGAATCAAAACTTAAGAGGTTTAAATAGAAATATTTTGAAGTTACTTATCCAGGTGTCATCAGATGAACACTATTACGTCTCCAGAAACACAAAGTCTTCAGACTCTCGAACAGGTGAGATAACCCGTCCTTTTTCATCTACATGGCGGACACGTAGGTATTTTTCTGGTTTATTTGTTACGGCTTTCGCTTTGGCATTCCAATCTTCGCATCTGCCATCACGAACAATAAACATCGGATAATCACCCTCATGCTTTGGGGGTGTGACCACCTATACAAAAGGAAAGAATAGAACAAATATTGTCTCAAATAAGTAATATATATATTTAAAAAAAATATGTATTTTACACACAATCTAAAAGAGAACTTCACTCTTTTAAATCACATCCAATATAACCAATTATACTTGTAGTGTACTGTTACTTGGTGGTTGCTTATCCATCACAGCATCCTTGGTTCAAGTCCTGTTTTAGTTTCAAGATTTTGTTTATACAGCGCCACTACCTAAAGCCTTGTTCACACTGGACTTTAAATATTTAACCAGGGTAGCTTTACCCAAATTTGACAATTGTTTGCACTTGGATAATTTCACTCTGTTAGTTTTACCAAAATTTAACCTTGACGTTAAAAAATACGATGCATGGTGAAAGTCATGTTTTTACCCTAGATTTGACTTTTTAGTCAGCATGGTTAGTTTTACCGAGACCATGGTCAGTTCTACTGGGCAGGCAGTGGTCGGTAACAGTTGATTAATTTAACCCTAAGGGAGTGTTCGGATTGGACTTTAGCCAGTGACTCGTTTAATTGGACAAAATTAACTCCATTGCGATCTTGGCTTAAGCCTCATATAAGACTTGGTTTAGAAAGCATGCACGTTTCCCATCCTGTAATTGGTGAGTTGTATGTAAGCTTTCTGTCAGATTGTTGTCTGTAAAATTTAAAACAAAAACTATACCTCTGGAATAATTCGACAGAAATCCTCAAAGTCTTGCCGAGTTTTGCAGTAGAAACCAATCGTACAGCTTGGATCCATCTTACTAATAGACATTTTACGTGGAGACATGCAGTGAAAAGACTGCAAACAATTAAAAAAAAACCAATATTTATCTTTTATCTATGATGCTTTTGAAAATATCTTAACTACAGTAAGCTACAATACAACAAAACATTCTTCCCGGTTAAATACAAGACTACTGTAATTAAATTTATTTATAGGGAAATTTCCTTCCCCTATAATCATCAAAATGAAACTGAAAGTTTAAGATAGACTAGTGGGAATAAATTATATAAACCTGTCAAGCAACAGTTTATTGACTGCAGAATGCCTCCTTCAAAACGGTTACTTCTCTAGAAATAAATATCATGGCAAACGAAATACTGATGATTACTATTATAATTTGAGATAAAAACAGCTAAGCACCAAAATCACAGATCAAGTGTGATATAAATTACAAGAATTACTTACATGTAGTGGAAACTGATGGTTTTTCATGTCCACCATTCCCTGACAGAAATGTGGGTCCAGATGAATTAGTTTTTCTTCTACAGAACAAAAATAGAGTTTTAAAATTATTCCTGTTTTGTAATTCACCTGAAGAGTGCGACCAGCTTTGCTGGCCATACGAAACAAGTAGTAGTGAATAAATATACACCTCCTATTCAGAGTACACCCCGATTGAGGGAAAACTTTTCTGTGAAACTAAGGCTATATGTTCACTATGACCAAACACTTTATTATGGACTTAGGAGAATATGGACTGTTTCACAGGATACCTGATGCTGGGGTACAGTAACACTTTAAATGTCCAAGCTTACCTTGAAAACCAACAAAGTACAACGAATGCTTTGGTTTACCACCGATAATTCCAAGACAATTTTCCATTGTAAATAGTGACTGTATTCCACGTAGGTATATGGGATTCACCATCTCTCCACCGAGCCTAACAGGAACCAGTAAAACGACAGCAGTCCAGGGGGCAACCTCTTCCGAGTCGTTACTTGACTCTTTGGCACTGTCACATTCTAAGTCGCCATTATTGTAATGTCCTGAACCATTTTGATTATTTCCAGTCGAATGACTCGATGCTTGGTTCCTACTGGAACTAGCGCCCTCGGAGTACGATACATTGTGGTTCTGTAATTTGTACAGTTCATTGTTGTGTTTTTTATACACGTTCTTGTCGTTATAGTTTGTAAAGTTCTTGTTATGCATTTGTTGTGAGGAGGTACTTTTACTACGTCCATTTTCATCTTTTGTTGATTTCTTGTTTGCTGTTGGTACCTGGTAAACAGGTTGAAGTGATGACTTCTGCCTACTGGTGCAAATATCAATCACATCTTGTTTATAAACTATAAGAGAAAAAAATTTTTTTTTTAAGAATAGTAATCGTTCTTGAAATAAAGTTCTATTTTTTTTTATTAAATTTGATTACAATGTGTATTTTTTATAGTCCATCTGTGCAATGGGAGGCTTACTAGATAAGTGATTAAGTTCACTTGGAAATCCTGTCTATGTCTGGTTGTGTGTAGTTTATTGTTCCTTTAGCATGTATTGTATTTTAAATATTCTTTTTGAGGAATGAAATGAATTGAAATAGCATATTTTACTACTCCTATCAAAGTTGAGTACGTCTTACTCTCTTGTTGAAATAACAATGACATTTACTTTTTTATTTCTTTATCCCTTTATCAATAATTTTAAATGGCATATGTAGAAAATAAAAATTCATTTATTTCAAATTAAAGTAGATCGAAAAAAGTAAATCTGGTTTATTTATATAGGAATTGGAAACTTTCCAAAACATAATTTACATTTGAACCTTTACTCCTCTTCATCAAGATATGGTAGCTCAAGAACAATGCATACATACCTGTACAATCTTGTCCAACATATATACATATCTGTTCAAGTAGGGGATGCAATTCAGGTGCTATATCTACTGCCTCTCTGTAAGAGATAAGAAAATTAAGGCAATACATTAGTTTGTGTACGTATAACATTAACTGGTAACAAATGTACAAATGATGAGAGTTGAATGTGCTACGGTGAGCTAATGCAGCATTATTCTACAGTATGTATATTAAATAGTCCTCATTTTGTGTATGGTGAAAAGTTTGATTTATGTATTTGTTCTAGCTAGTAAAAATGTATTAATTAGCATCTTTAAGATTGTAGTAATGGACTGTTGGTCCAAATGTACAGTACAATGTGGCCTAGTGAACAAAACATAGTTATTTTAACAGACACATATTATTTAACATACATTAATTACCACAAAAATGATGCAAACAATATTTCCTGACATTAATATTAATACATTTATATCAGCACATTCCACAATGTCTTCTCAATGCACTGTGGACATACACTTTTCAACTACATGCTTCGCCCCTAAGGGTCACATCATGACTGTGTGCTGCCAACTATGGTGCTATTTATCTTAACTGTAAATCCTATATTATAATTTAAACATGATATTTCAGTACTAATTAAGCACTTGACATATAGCAGACACGTTAACCAGTTTTATCACCTTTCCTCAAACTTAAAGTACACAGACTAGATATTAATGCTTTATCAACTTTATAAACACAATTGCACTATTAAAAAATTACATTTCACACAATTTACACACTCATGATGCATATTCCATTACTACAGAACATAGTACAAAATTACTTGAATTCAAATAAATTGGAGATGGGGACATTTGTATTGCATATACTTTACTATACTGTCAATAAGTTGCTCACAAATGCATCAGGATAGTAATAGTATCACTTTCCTAAGCAACACTCTCACAACTTCACAGCTACTGTAGAGAAATTGTTGGGTGTACACTTATTAATTGTAAACAGGATAATCTTGCTCACCTATGCATAGCAGATTTACATTGTAATATTATATAGAATCAATGCGGTACACCACGTATATTGGTTCTGAAAAGAACTGTTGAGTTTCTCGACGTTTTGATCAATATGCTTTGATTGTCCTTAGGAGTAGAAATGCAGAAAGTCCAGGAACATGGAATATAAGTGGAAAGCTAGAAACAATAGCAAGTTCACACAGTGGGAGGGAGGATTGAAACTAGCTATAGAAGAGCATTGTTTGAATCAAACTATACATTTTCATCATGTAGATTGTGAATCTATTTTAAAGATGTATTGTCCCTTGAAACACAAAAAAATGAAGGTCAAAATATTCTAAATTTAAATTGGCCATATCAAAGTAATATTAAAGTTATTCACTTTAAGTTGAAAATTCGAGCCAAAAACAAAAATTTTACCTAATTAACAGCTAAATTTATTTGATTACATTTCGTCTGGAAAATCGTCACGAGCGAAAGTAAACAAATATTTCAAACCATGAGTATACATTATGCATGATGCTAATTAGGATTGTTTACAACTCATCATGGTTGAGAAGGTGTTTTCACACAGATCGCAAGGAAGTTTTATGATTATGCATACAGAGTAGCCAAATAAGCGCGTTGCATTATGGGACATGTTTTGATCGAAAACTTTGACTGGAAGTCAAAGTTATTTTTTGGACCAAAAAACGTCTGTATTTCAGTTAAATTAGATTTTTTTTTCGACTAATTTTTGGTGAAAGTTAATAACTATTATGATACTTCAAAATGACCGACTTTTTTTCGAAATCTTTTTTTTTTTTTTTTTTTTTGGAATTTGACAAAGGGACAATACATCTTTAAAGGATTCAATTTATTTTAAACCCAAACTCTTATTGTAAGCTAAGTAGCTATTTGTATTGTACAATCAATTATCTAGGTGCAATATGTATTTTTACTTGTCAAGGTCAGAAGATCAAACCAAAAGTGTCAATTCTTCTAAGCCAGTCATGCAAACTAATAGAAATACCCTGAACCATCAAATATTTTAGAGCTATTGAAATTTATTTACACTACAATAATTAAAACAAATCACTATTTCTATTTCTTTCAATGAAAACAGAGACCTGTAAAAATATCGGTATAGAATCTTAAAATTACTTACTTTAATATATGAGCAACTGATGCTGGCCCATACCAATCACCCGCTTTTTTGCCTGAAGTCTGACCAATGTCCACAAGGCGATGAACGGAGAATGGACTCATTTCCGAGGGCTGATCACCAAACCATCTGATAATTTGATAATGATGGACCATCATCACTTCAGATTGATCTTTGTAAATATTCCAATCTAACAAAAAAAAAAACAATCTGTCCAATTCCAAGACTTAAAAACAAAAAACCAAACACCCGAAATTAGGTTTGATGATGTACTGTAGCAAGGCTCTCAGTGCGATATTTGTATTCCTCGACGTTTCTGGCAGAAATCATGATTCACGAGATAAATTACGACGTTAGAGAGGCGCTATATAAGCATGGACATAGATCATATACTGTAGGTTGTATCAACGGTTTTACCTCTTCCCAAAAAATGTAAAACTAAACTCTGTGCCAACATCATCTGTCCACTACGAAGCATGCATCCCCAGCCACAGTCAGTGGTGAAGGAAGAACCGGCAAGCACAGGGAACTCTCTGCGATATGTCAGCCAGATTCGAGAGGTGAAGTCGCGCTTGAACAGCTCCATCTGACCTGGTTTACCATTGTTTTGATTCTGATCTTCAGTATTTGGGTCTGGATCTGTAAAATGAATGTCAGTATTAGTTAGTGGTAATGAATATTACAAAAATTAAAGATATATTGTTCCCCTGAAAAAATAATTTTTATACTTTTTTTTTGTTAAATATGTGATTTTAATGTCACAAACTGTAATAATTATTCATGTTGACCAAACATTGGATCGAAAAAAAACCCCAAAAAACAGCGTATGTGTAATTTACACCAAAAAAATAAAATAAAAGTGGCTGCCAGAATGTGTCTTTGGTTGTTTATTTTGTGTTTTAATAAGTGAAATGATGATTTTTTTTGGTTGTTTTTTGTTTCTACAGACGTTAATGACTAAAAACCTATTCAAAATCTGATTTTATTACTTTTTCATGTTTTGGGAACAATACTTTATATCTTTGCTACCAACCATCATTTTGATGCTACCGTAAAGAACTATAAAGTTCAGTAGATGTTAACTATTGTATTTCTTATACCTTCAGGTCGCTGATGGTAACAGAATCCTAAAAACCACACAGGTTTTTGATAATTAAAATTTGTCTTCATTTTCACTGTCCAACCTATAATACACAAGATATAAAAATATAACATTTTATTTTTACAATGATATATAAAACATATTAAATTCTACAAATAGAAACAAAATTTCTTTTTTAAAAATAAGAAGTAAATATTCAACTTGACCTATTAAATCATAACAAATTGTGAAATTGAAAAATCTAATTATGAGGAAGAAAAAATGAAACTAAAGTATAAATTTCGTATGTTATTAAGATGCGATATTTACAAACAGTAAACGAAGGGAAATTCCCTAAAAGAATGTATTCCAAAATAATTTGATAATGAAGACACATACTGTGAATTACATTATAAATAAATATATTTTGTACAAACACGTCACAGACACTACAGTAAAAATGGAATATTTATATTTTTAACATGTTAGTTTTCTTATCTTAGACAGGTAAACAGAGACTCAAGTGACCTTCTCTGATCCATTTCCTTAATTTCCCTTTCATGAGAAATTCTTCAAATTTCACTGAATATTCTGGCAATTTTCCTACTCAATCAACTGTCATCATTCAAGAAAGCTCTATCATATTAACTCTCTTGTTAAAAACAAGTGCATTATATTATAACATTATAATAACCGACTACTATGTATTTGTCTGTACATATGAATTATTGTACAGCATACAGAACCCCTTCTTTGGAATATACCCCTATTCAGGGGACACATCTGTCTGTCACATTTTATTGTGGATCGAAGGAGAGGCAATATGCTTTAACACTAGGACTAACCCCTATTCAGGCGAAAACTCCTATTTAAGGGGAAACTTTCCTAGGGAGTTTTACTGTAATCAGATTTTGAATTTTAAAATGAGTGTGAGAATATTTCATAGTATACAATATGGACAATATTCAACCAACTAATTAATTAAAGGGAAGAGAAATACATACTGTAACTTTACACAAAATTTGTTCTTGACACCATAAATTTAAATGGCCACACAATTAAACATCTACTTGCGTTTTGCTTTTTTAACCATTATCTGGCAACAAAATGCTACCTACCAAGCATTTGTTTGGTTAAATTTAGCTATTTAATAGTGTTAAACAAAAAAAAATGTGTTATATATAAGAACTGTAGAATTTTACAGTTAAATTTACAGTAAAAATTGAAAAATAATCATAAATTCTAATTTATAACCATGAATTAGGATGCAAATATGCCTACTGTAGTACTTGAAAAAGCATAATATTTTTAAAAATTCTAATTTATGGTATTAAGCAGGCCTAGACAAATTAAGTTTTTAATTATCAAATTACCATATTTCATATTATTCCACATCGTCATTAGTTTCGTTTTCACCTTCTCCCCCTGTTCCTCGTGCAAGTCATCGTCGGTTGATAGCGATCGTCTCCGCCAAAGAAACATTGCATCTTGATCAATACGGTTATACATCCTGTCACTTGATTTGCTACGAGTTCTCGAACGCGAGTTGGATGTCTTTGGAGCCCGACTCCGACTAGATTCAGACGCGGGTGGTAAAGATCTTTGACTCGCTTCCATTGGTCTCAAATGTTCCGAGTCTAAATCGTTTGTGTACCTGCCCCTCAATGAATGCATTTTTGGGTCCAGGGTGTGGTACCTATTTGCAGTGACTGCACTTTTTTTATTTTGTTGACTCATTGTTGTTGTTGATGGAAAGTCATAATCATCATCAGTCAAATCATCAGAATAATTTATTTTTAAATTTCCAGAAATAAAAGGTCCTGAAGCAGCAACTGACTGTAACTCCCTTTCAGATATAGTACGTGTTTTACCTTGTTTGTTTGGAGTAGAATTCATTGTAACCTTATTCTTAGGCCCCTTTGAACTATTATTGCTTGTTACCTGTCGCGAGCTGCCTCCACTTCGCCTACCTGCGCTACCCCTGTCACTTTCCGACGAGATATCCGTCGTGGGCCTACTACGGTCGTCGACAACATCTGTAAATACTCTCTTTGTAGCCTTCCATACTTCTGATACAGGCGAATTTAATAGGTCCATTATACAGTATGTATTTATAGTATATTATGCCAACATTATGAAACATTAGAAGCAGAACAAGCCCAAAACAAACACCTTATCATACCATCGTTCACTCCCCTCCTATACACTCTCCACCATTTTGCGGTCAGATCATAATGTAAATCACATGAACTTTGGAAAGTACGAAACGCGAAGGATCATCACGATATTCTTTTGTATAGAGGGCGCAAGCTACAAAATTGTCTTATTCTCTCTCCAACAAATCATTACTAGAAACAAAATAAACGATTTCCGCCATACAAAAACTAACAATAAATTATTAAATGTAAATACTACTATTTAATTTAATTTTTTTTTTTTATTTTAATAAAAGCAAATGCATGGTGATGCACTTCGGGCATTCAAATGTTCATTTTAAATACCAAATAGATGAAGTTGAACTGGAAACAGTTGAGAAAATAAAGGACCTAGGAGTACTAATTACTAATGACTGTAAACCAAGCCAACACTGCGCCATCTCAGCGGGCCATGAACTGTTTAAGAAGCATCAGAAGGACTTTCGTATATATGGATAAGGATTGTTTTAACGTCATCTACAAGCATTATGTACGCCCACATCTCGAATTTTGTGTTCAAGTATGGAATCCGTATCTTCAAAGCGGGACATAAATGTAATTGAAAGAGTACAACGTCGTGCGACTAAATTAGTTCCATGTATCCGTTCATATTCATATGAAGATCGTTTAAAGTTTCTTGGCCTAACAACCTTGTATGACAGAAGAATTCGAGGTGACCTGATTGAAGCATATAAAATTGTAAAAGATTTCGAGGGTGTAGCCAAGGATGACTTTTTCCAAATGAGAAGTAACATTAGCAGAATTACTCGAGGGCATCACCTGAGATTTTTCAAGCCTATTTTCCATAAAGGATTGAACTGTAGAAGACATACCTTCTCGCAACGAGTAATAAACCATTGGAACAGTTTACCAGCCGACGTTGTCAATTCTGAGACGACTAATACCTTCAAGAATCGCATCGACACAATGTAGTTGATATGGGGTTTAAAAAGGCACATCGCCTAAACTTTCCCATTATAACTAAACTAAACTAAACTAATTAATTTAATACTAACTATTTACTTTGTAATATGGTAATATATATATATAAACTGGTAAGCCTACAATCATCGAAAACTATTCTAGTTGATTAATTCTGTAAAAAAATATCAAAAAACATTTTTTTTTATTTTACAAACATTTCTCCTTGAAAAAAATACTCTTCATACCTCGCCCGCCAGCGGCCACCGATGTTACTCCGGTAATAAGAACACAATATCGAAGGCATTTGTTGTTCATGGATAGATTATTAATGGTTATAACGAACAGGTTTGGATAAAACCAATATTTAAGAAAAAACCGAATCAGTTTTTTTTTCTTTCGTAGGCCTAATACCGTAAATCTTCTAATTGTAACCCTGGTTTATTATTCTTTGATGGGTTTATTTAGGATGGGTTACTTTAGAAGGGGGGTTACTATTAGAGTAGTGGGTTACTATTACTAATCTTAAATTAGGCACATGTAGGCCTAAATAGTAACCCACCCCCATCTTTTCCGGTCAGAAACTCATAGCAGAATAATAAAACAGTACGAATAAGTAAATTTGGTTGAATACTATATTATCTTTATTTTATAAACTCAAAAACACTCAATCCTCCCCCACTCCCGAGATCAACATGCATTATCTCCTTATTTTCAAAATACGGCTGCATAAAAAACGACCAGTTTTCATAATGAAAAGAAAAGTATAAAATAAAAAAATGTTGATTTTAGTGTCATTTTGTCAATAGTTTTTGTGACTCTAATAAGTAGGGGGTTGCTATTAGAAGATTTATAAGCTAATGATCGATTAGCCTACATTATTATGTAAATTGCGCATAAAATATCGGGTATATAATAATGATATCATGATAATGGCGCGAGATCATCGACTGGGAGGTAAGTCATGTCTGATTTATTTGTCACTAATTCTTATTGCTTCTGTATTTCCCTACTCATCTGAATTATGACAGCCACAGAAGAAGATATTTTGTTATAAACTACTCTACCTTTATTTTATTTATTTAATTATTGTACAGTAATCTCATTGTAATGTGTTTTATTTTGTTAATGATGGTCTCTGCTTAAACTCTAATTCTAGACTTATTTGACCACCATCCACATTAATAAATATTTAATGTTTTATTAAGAAAATATATGTAATATTTGTGGAAAATCAACTAACAACAATGTCATCAATTTGCACCTTTACAAAAAATACGATGTTTGTATTAATAAAGACAATTTAAGCGCACGAAATCCTTGGTTATCAATTATCAATATTTATTTGGTTTTATAATAGTATTTTTGCTTGGAATGAACTGTAATAATGAATTGCAATCTATACTTTTGTTAATCATTCAAATCTATTTTGTTCTCGCATTACTACTATTATTACTACTAAATGTCTGCAACTGGTCTAACAAGCCGGCCCATTGCACATTTTGCGGTGATTTTTCCCGACCTGATACGTTTTTTTGATGAACAGTAATTTTAAAGTAAATGTATAGGATTACTTTATATGTTTTGATGGTTGATATTCATCATGTTTATTATTTTCTGATTACCGTCAAAACCATGCCATTAATATTCAAATCAATTGCATTGTTCACAGATAAATAAACACACCAACTATTGCAGTTGTATTAAAAATGCAATTTATTTTACTTTCATTAGGCCTACATAATATGGCAAGTTACATACAACGGATATACGAACAGTTATTCATTTACAATTTCTAACAAATACAATTGGACTGTAACATTTTCCAGACTGTTACTAACCCACCACCAAACCTACCGTATATCCAAAAACGTTGTTGCGACAAAGCTCCACTGCAACTCAACTTTCCCAATTACGAAGAGTGAAGTCATTTCTCAAAGCAAAACATATTGTCTTTGATTCCATTGAACCGAATAACCCTTAATATCCCCTAAATTTCATAGAAATACTACAAAAAATTATTAATTATAATGGAGCTTTATAAATTAGTAAATTTATAGCTCCATGATAGTACGAGTATTATTAATAATTCTGTAATTTACATTATTTTTGAACTGAAGTCGTTTTAATTCAAAAATAAAAGTGAGCCCTCTATATGTAAGTTTTATCCAAACTTTTTATTTGCATAATAAATCACAGTAGTGTATTCACATCTGATATAATTGATGGTATTTACTCTACATAGCTTTCTCCACCAATAAAGGCTATTATATTATAATTATATATATAAAAATTAAAATCTATAAAACTAAAACATTCTTCATTCAATGAAGAGTAATGATCTTATGTACATTTTGTATTTAAAAAAAATTACTTTGTACAATTGTATTATACATTATAAAAGAAATATCTAAAAGGCATTAAAAAAACATATAAAATATATAATAATAATAATAATAATAATAATAATAATAATAATAGTACAGTTATCCTAAGTAGAACCTAGATTTACACTCTGTAACTGGACATTGAATCACCAGCTTCAAAACAAATATTTATAGCAAAATTGAGATATTCAATTCAGAAACCTTTGTGATCTGTAAATCTGAAAAGTAATTTGTGCCTTGGGCTGTCTACACTATCAAATTTTATGTGACAAAAAAATGTGATGTGCCCATATATGGACATGATGATGTCATATCACTAGCATATTTGGGCACATCACACTTTGTTTGTCAAACTAGTTTTTGATAGTGTAGACAGAGCTTTAATTAATGTTTTTGTTTTAACAGTTTTCATTTGAATATAAAACATTAATTAACATTAAGTAACCCAGACTTGTTCAGTAATTATATTATAATTATACAGTAGAACTCCTCCTTTGGGACATCCCTATTCAGAGAATTTTGTGAAACGAACACATGTTTTAACACTATGGCCAACCACTTTGTTTGTTCCGAGGTGTGGCCTCAATAGGGCTTCTACTATATTTTATCCGAAAAAATGATGATGTAGATTAATACATTTTAATTATTGTACAGTAGAACTCCTCCTTTGGGACATCCCAATTCAGGAAAATCAAACGCACATTTTCTACTGTATTTTATAAGAAATATTATTATGTGTGGAGTGGAATGGACATGAATGATCACATCTTATCAAATAATGGGGCCTGACCATGAAATTTGATTTGAAAATTTTACATTTTATTTTTTTAAAATAAAGAATATTAATATTATCAACTAATAATAAATTAAACTGTTATCAACTAAATATATAAAAACAGAAAGCAAAAGCAGTCTAAATCATGTCTTGTTGATTGATTTGCAGTCATTTCATAAACTCTGCGATTCTTCATGGTCCGTCCACAGACCGATTTTTCCTCAATCCCAGACGTTTTCTCAGACTATCAACTTCTTGTAGAAGACGTCGACTCTGCTCCTCCGCAGCTGCTCTCGCTGCTTCCTGAAAAACAAACAAAATCAATGATGTCATGATACGTTGTACAGTGTAGTTTAATTTAGAGTGAGTCACGCTTTACATTCACAATGTATTATCATTGGATGTTGTAGATAACCTATCGGAAATAATCAAAGGATGCAAATGAAAAAAACTTGTTAAGAAAAAACTCTCAATTTCAATACAGATTAGTGAATACATTTACTATTTACACTGGGAGGCTATGGTTGTCTAAATCAATTTAAAGTCTATAGTTTATGTACAGTAAGTACCACATGGCTGACAATTATAAGCAGTGGTTCTTTTTGTATTGTGAATGTCATTGTGTCTTTTTAGCAAATAATGAAATAAATGTCTACACATTCAACAATAAATAAAGAGCTATTAGACTGTAATCAAAGTTGTTTACAGTTTCGTTCTTTATTTATTTTTTTACGGGCTAACATTTCATTTGAGGGCAGTTATTCGATCCTTATAATATCCAGGATATGCTACAGACAAATCTTTCTCAAGACAAACAAGCCCAAATTTCATAAAATAGATTTAAAACGTGAGAGTTATATCGTGAGAAAAACCGAGATTCATAGAGAATTGTAACTGATGATTATTGGGTTGAACATTTAATGTAAGCTATTAACTAAATTCATATTAAAGCCATCCAGTTCATATGTTTAATCTTCATATTAAAGCTGTTTACACTATCAAACTTTATGTGACAAAAAAAATGTAATGTGCCCATATGTAGACATGATGTCATCATATCACTACCATATTCGGGCACATTGCACTTTTTTTGTCAAACTTCTGTAGTTAGATAGTGTAGACAGAGCTTTAGGTTGTTTTTGGCTACTGCAATAAATGTACACTATATCAGTTTCACAAACATTAAGCTCTGTCTACACTATCAAACTAGCTTGACAAAAATAAGTGTGATGTGCCCAAATATGGAAGTTATATGACATGTGTCCATATACTGTATGGGCATATCACATTTTTTTGTTATATAGTTTGATAGTGTAGACAGAGCTTTAGCAAATTTGACATTTTCTTTTACTGATTTCTTGATTTGAAGAAGAGAAAGTAAAGAATGGGTTAGTTAAATTCCCATTGGAATTATTGAATAGTATTGGCAGAATTAAAATACAAAGCTTTTTGGATGAACAGAGTATGCAAGAATGCGTCATATTAGGCAACATGTGCCAAGGTGGAAAGATAGAGTTTAGCTCTTTTTTTTAAACATTTTAAATTGATTTCTTTTTTAGGAAATTTATCAAGTATTCATGTACTATCAAGTCGATCTATTCAATACAGTAAAGGTAATTGAATTACTGTATTTGCACATGCTATAACACAAAATACTAAATACACACTCATGGCAAGCCTGTGAATTATCCAGGGTACCTAAAAGAAAGCATTCTATTCAATATTCAACCCAAAATGATTTTAAAGCCTACACCACAGAAGGAATAAAACTAAAACTTTTAGTCATAAATTCTACAGACCTATTTACATAATAATAATAATTATAATAAGTATAAGTTTTGGGCCTATAATTATACATCTTTGTACATATCCTTCAGTTTTATGGAATCAACTAATTTTGATTCAATTTGAATTTCAAATTGTCATTTTAGATAAATTATGGTTATTATATCAAATTAAATTTAATTTGGAACAAAAGTATGTATGTGTATGTATGTATGAATAATAATATTATAGTTACCTCTCCATAAAGTCTCAACTTTAATGAATCCATTTGCCGTTGGAATTTCTCACACTTCTTTTTCTGTCGTTGAAAATCTTCTTCTTTCTGTGTCAATTTCTTCTGAAGTAACAAGAGCTGATTAGTGAGTTCGATGCTCTTGCGCTTTTCATATGTTGATCGATTATCCTGATTATTCAATGAAAATTCAATGTTTAAATAATTAAGTTCATCATCTTGTATGTTACCGTTTGTCACTTTTGGTACAACATACCCATTTGACGTGATGGATGAGCATTTCTTTTTGCCGCTATCCACCTGAAGTTCATCATATAATTCATTGTTCATCTGAATTTGATTCTGATAAATTTCTTCTGTAGAATTTTCTTTTTTCATTTGATTCACAATTTCTTCGGCCATTTCTGATTGATCGTGGAAAGAGAAACCATAGCGTTTGCGAGGGTCTTTATTTCTCCGATACGATACATTTTGTGATTTGTCTTTTATGTGCATGTTATTTACCGTATGCCTCAAATTTACGTACGTTTCTGCTTCGTTAGTGTAATGCATTGAGATGATTGATCGTGGTCGTGCAACTGAGCCTGCATCAAAGTTGATCATGTTTGTTGGAGGGAACATACCAGCAGGGTTTTTAATCAAGTAGTGCACGAGTTGAAGGCTTAGCGCAGTGCTACCCAGTAAAATAAACCCACCAGCTCGACGAGGTCGAAGAATATGTGGTGCAAAAACATTTGCCAGATTTCCAAGACCCATCTTATTTTGTCTCTCGTATTTATGAACATCATGAAGAAAATCGCAAAGAAATTTCAGAAGATTGTAATTGATTCGCGGAAGCAAGGCGATCTGGATAATAAGTTCATGTCGACCGCGGTCCTCATTTTGAAAGAGAGTCCTGATGGCATTCTCAAAGAATTTGTAGTGCGCCCATGGAACAACAGGTTCTGGTAACATCTGAAAATAACGTTTTAATAAAGACGCAACAGTATGAACATCGACTTCAAAATTGTCTAAGTTTGGTCGTTGTCCACAATCAAATGCATCCTGAAGTTCTTGGACGAGTCCTGCTCTTCCATTTAACCTATACAATATATATGGATATTCAAATTAACAAACTACTATGGAACAATTTTTGATATTACGTTTAAAGGCTACATACCAATCAAAACCAGAAATTATACCCTTTTTTCACTTTTGTAAATTTGATCATCCCCTTTGTCTTGTCTATAAAGTATATTTTTTGTTACAAAATAATCATAGTATATTTGATTGACAAAAAAGTCCATAAAAATAAGGGGTTTGCCAAATTTTTAAAAGAAAGAGAGAAAAAAATACATTATAATGTAGGTCTACATTAAATGACTCATTGTATGAATAACAATAAGGTAGTTTCCTTTATTTTATGCTAATTAATATCTGATAAAATTTGATGAAAATGTTTTTATCAATGATAACGATTTCATGCTGACGCTGGTTATAGAATAAATACAATGATATTATATCATATTGTTATTGATCATTTCTTTATGTTGAGAAGATGTATTGTCTCCCTGAAAAACTAATTCTTAAAAAAGTTTTTTGAATATGCCATTTTAATGTCATTATAGTTATCCACTTTAATACAAAATTGTATTTACCTGAAAAAACTGTAATTTAAAGCAAAAAATAGTTAAATTGGCTGCCAGCCAATTGGTTTTTGGTTGAATTTAACTGCTTATTTTGTCATTTTATAAGTGAAAATAAAATATTATTTAATGAATAACTTTATTAAAACTACAAAATAAACTATTTAAAATCTGACTTTATTAATCTTCATTTGTCTTGTTTTTGCGGGACAATATATCTTTAATAAGAAGATTGTTTTACCTGAAGATGCCTTCCTCTGTTAGACCATTTTTTCGCAGATAATCCACGCATGTTTCCACTACATACGGAATCAACCTGGTTGTTGTATCACTTTCATCTGTTATTGTATCTTCTAAACTTTGGCCAAACACACCTGAATTTTATCGAAATCAATAATAATAATAATAATAATACTGGAATTGTCGATGATGAGATCAATCAATGACATTTTGTTTATTTTGTTGTTTTTTAAAACTCAAATCACTTTAAAATCAAATGCTTAAAACATCTGGCTTAAAAATGCCTAGGTCATCTACCTTTCTTTATAATGCGTAAGTTAGTTTGGATTCTAGGTAACAACCTAGGCCTACATGATCCCTACAGCTAATCACATTATGTTTAAAATAAAAAACACATGGAATTCTGATAAATCCATGCATAAAAAGGAAACTAAAATCCTCTATCTATCACTTTTTATCCAAAGGAATGACAATATGGCATGCCATGTTATCTGCTTATCTGTTATTAGAGGGGGTCTTTGATCTGTCAACGGCCGAGAGATTTTCTTTAATGAAAATTCTGACGCACTTTGCGGTAAGGAGACTCATTTCCAGCTTAAATCCCATAGCTCCTGAGACGCAATGACTAAACAGGATATCACATTGCTGTATGTCTTTAGTATATTTTTTTATCTTAAATATTATCTAAAAAAAGATGAAACTGATTATTCTTGTCTGAAAATGTGTTCTACATTCAACTAGGTGATATTACAAGAGTTTATAAAAGCGCAGCATCAACAAGCAGTGGCGTAACACAGACGCCTGAGGCCGCTGGTTTACAGACATTCAGTGGCCCTCTCACGCTGGAGGTCTCAAACGTTTTTAGCTTTTTTCAACATATTTTAATGTCTGTTTTTTCCTCTGGCCGTTTTACCCAGTGAGTGCATTTTTCATATTAAAATCGTTAACTTACATGCTGCTGCTGCCGCTACTAACTACTTAGCACTTCCTAATTGCTTACTTGTACATAATATTTGAGAAGGTGTAACAGAACACAGCAACAATTCCACCTCCTAACCTCCTATCACAATAAATGGTAATTATTTTAATATTTATCAACAAGGTTGCAAATTTGTACCTCCTCTTATCCTTCGTATTTGCCTTTCCCATTTTTCAGCTTCAAATTGACTAGCAGCACAGATACTCAAAGGCTTGTTGTAGCAACCATTCACTGGTTTCTGGTCATTTCCTGGAAACAATGAAACAGAAAGTAGTATTGTAGTATCTTTATTCATTCTGAACGTTTCATGTACATTATATACTGCTAAACTAAACAGCTAAAATTCTAATCTGAAGGATGAGATATGTACATTTATACCCTTAAGTGTTATTTAATATTTCTGTTTGTGTGTGTTTAGATAAACAACTGTTGGATTGACTCTCTGATAAATATATTAAAGTGGTTGTGATATTATTATCGCTGTAAAAGTGAATTCCCACATCAATGAACATTCATTCTTTTTGACAGCTTACTCCAGACAAAAAACAACAAATGTCCTCAGTGAAACAGCCATGACCATTGACGATCTAACAGATAACTCCAAAATAAAAAAGATTAAAGACATTTAAGCCTGGTGTACATTATTATGTTGACGAGCAGACTCTTTGAATTGGACAGGGTCAGACCCTCTGCCTTACTCACATCAATTGCACAGGGTCGGAACCCCTACCTTACTCACATCCTTGTGTTTCCTAATCTAGATATAAATTTTCTTCAAAATTGAACTTAAATAAAATTAATAAAGTATATCTAATATAGAAGATTATTGGATATATCAAAAACTTGACATTTGACCTAAACTGGTTGTTTATTATAATATTAATATAACCATGAGACGTTTATTGAGGTCATTTGGGAATAAGGGGGTAAGTTATCCATCCCCCACTAACTTCCCCTATCAGTCCGATATAAACCTGATTATTCCTATATGATATATTTATTAATTTAATGTGGTGAGTAACTGTCAAACAGTTCTTATAGAATTTATCTCTTATTATTAAAATATCAAAATAATAACAGATAATATTTATAGTAGTATAACACGTCATTGACAAAGATTAATTGGGTGTGATAGATCTTTATATGTTTAATAATAATTTTTTAATTGTGAAGCCCATACCTGGTTTGATATCGAGGATGCAGCCTTCTGGTTCATCTGGCTGTGAAGCTAATCTGGAACTAAGCTTTGTACCCTCTAAAGGCATCGAGCCTAGAAGTTTGAAGTAATGAAGGTGACCATCTGCAAGCACAAACCAACACTTTTGCCATGACTTGAATAGCACCCCTTGATGTGTCTTCAGCCATCCACTGTACAGTATGTCTGTGGCATTTGTGTTGAAAACTGGTTCCGGAAGAATCTTAGCAGCTGGGTTAGTCTGAAAATAGAATTATTTAATATATTAAATATAAAGGGAAACATACAACACTGTATTACTTTATCTTAAATAAGTTTAGTGGCTTAAGACTGACCCCTTGTTTAATTAGCACTCTTAACAGGCCCTCCAACGCTGGGTAGTTGCATTGGACTGCCCATGCTCTGGTGCCCCGTGACCTCTGGGCCCCTGGGTTTAGCCAGTGAACACTCATAGCCGTTACCCCACAGTTTTATTGGGTTGTGATTCTCACAGTCCTAGTTTTCCATCTAGTTATGAAGCTTTCATTTATATGACTTTGAGACCGAAACCTTTTAGCCAACAATAAAAAAGAACACGACTCAGATAACAGCAAAAATTAGAGGAAGTTTCAAATCTAATAAACTACATATTTTCCATCACATTTCAACTGACAAGCCAAGACTGGATGGTTTCCCCTTGAATACAAACTATATAATAAGTTTAAATTTATCGGTCAGCACAGTACCTGGATATTACAGCTTTTTCCCTTGATATCTCTAAAGACCCATAATGTGTTTGTATTAATGGGCGTGTCAAGGTCTAAATGTGACCAAAATTGAATTAATTTACTTTCATTCTTTCCATAAACAAACGGTCTCTTTTGGGTTGAGTTTTTTCTTTGAAAGCGAAGAATGTAATGTTTTAAGTTGCAGACGGACTTTCAAGACATTTTGATATCTGATTTAAAGACTAATTTCCAATTCATACATTAGTTCAGAATACAATATTAGCTGTATTTTAATTCAACCGTTGGCTGTGTCAAATTCCAGATGTATGATGGTTTTTAATACTTGATTTTTAACTTTTTGTAAAATATAAAGAGGTAGAAATATATTCTCAAAAAATTTCATCTGGTTTCAAATATATATTAAATAAATCAATGTTAACTTTTTGGTTAAACCAGTTGACAAGTACTTACTTGCTACGTTTCAGCTACTTTCAGTAGCCTTGATCACGCAAATGACGTTGACATGATGTTCTGTCATTCGTCATAGTTCGTCAAAGAAGCCATTTGGATAAGAAAAACAAATATGAACATCAACAGAGACCAGGGAGGACATGAACTGAGCCACATCTATGATGACTTAATAAAAAGGGACACCCGAGCATCCAAAGGGGGACACCAGCAGAAAGCTGAACATCAGACGAAAGATGGCGCAAGTCACCGAACTATGACGAATGACAGAACATCATGTCAACGTCATTTGCGTGATCAAGGCTACTGAAAGTAGCTGAAACGTAGCAAGTAAGTACTTGTCAACTGGTTTAACCAAAAAGTTAACATTGATTTATTTAATAGAAATATATTCTTTTTAAGTTTTTAAATAAATTATAAATGTTTAAACTATAATAATAGACCTACTGTATATATTTTTTGAGGGAGAAAAACAGATGGAGAAGGTGCTTCTACACTGAAATGGCAACCTGTACATTCAACAAATCAATATTCCAAGTTTTATAAAGATTAATTTAAATTAAAAATATCTATGTTAATAAAACCTATAAATGGTTGATGATGTATTTAAAGTACATCCAGGTTTGTGTAAATATGTATAAAGTTTTATAATATATTGAAAAAAAAACAATCTCATGAGAACTAAAGATGTTTCTATCAATTATACTTTGTCTTTTGGAAATGCACCACACTATGTTAATGTATTCCTCTCTCAACAGTCAATCTAAACATATTAAACACTTTAAAGAAACTTTGTGGTCAGTGTTTAACTAAAACCAGAAAAAAAGTTGTAAATAGTTGTATGGTTTTAAAATCACTCAACAGCCTAGAAAAGTCTTCCGTTTTCTCCATCATCTGGAGTTTTTTTTCAGTGTTAATTTAAAACTGATGAAATGTAAGAGAGCAGACATGAGGAAGTAATGATACAACTAAATTAGTTGTTTCATAAGAAGAAAACAGAACAAAATACAGTGTATTGAGTCGTTGTATATAAAGAGTTTACTGATCACACAAGCACTTTGTATATCAGTTTAACTTGGATTTGATTTGATTCAAATGTGTTTTCATTCTTTATAAAGGCCTAAGTTTAGTGCATGTGAACAGAGGGTTAAGAGAAATCATACTTGGGATAAATGTAATATTACATTAATTTTGGAAATTGGCCAGCCAAAGTAAGCCAAAACCAAAAACAAAAAAGGTTTTCTCTTAAAGACAACTACTTGAATGACATATGCCAGAGAACATGTGGTTGGAGAAACATGCCATAACAGTATTACTACAAGGATTTAAAGGCCTTTTTACTGTCAATATAGATTCTGGTCTTTGTCTTCAGGTTTATTAAAAACCATTAAATATTATAAATGAACACGGCATTATACATGCAATTTACAGATAAGCAAACAACTAAGTTTACTTTATTGTAAGAATATATTTGGCTGAAACATATTTAAATGACAAAAAGTATAACAATTACATAAAATGGGTAATTTATAATCTATAAAGTGTAAACTAGTTTTTCATGATGGTTTTGTAGTATTTTGACACTTTCCAGATAGTACCGCTAGAATGAAATTATGATTATTATTATAATTATTACTTTTTGCTATTATTTTTAATATTATATATGCTTAACACTCCAAAGTTTTACATTACTTTTAATTTATAAAAAATGTAACAATAATTTACAAAAAGCATTATGTTCATTGTTACAAATAATAATAATAGATAGATTTAAAGTAATATTCCCATCAATTATTGTAGAGTATTCACATTTGTCCATGACTAAGTTATTATAATAATGTTTGAACAAGTTCCAAATCTAAGCTGAAGTTGTAATTAAAAATATTGAATTATTAAAACTTTTGCAATGCTTCATACAATACAATTGACAGATTCATATCACAGGTGATGAAATTCTTGATGTATCCATCAATCGATAAGTTTTCTATTTTTGTTATTCTCAATATAAATAACTTTATTGACTCTATCGATCTATAATTACAATATTCATAGAAAATTGATAAAATAAAAAGTTATATACAAATCATGTTAAAGAACATTGGATGACAAATATTACTAGGATTAGGATGTACTAAAAATGTAATAATTTGGTTTTTTTTTTGTTTTAATACATCATACCAAAAATATCTTTATGATGAAAGGATTTACCTTGTATCATCAGACTTTTTGTCATACTGAACTCATTAGAAATAAAATAAAATTGTTAGAATCAGATAATACTTTTATTACTAAAATACTAATACCCTTTTCACACCTGCAAAAAGTAACAACTTGTATTCCAGGCTTGCATAGTGTGAAGACAATTTTCTGTAAAATATCCTGTCCAGAGTTGTTATTGCACATGCATGTATTGCTCTGGTATTAAACTGACCAATCATAGTAATAATATAGCGCAACTATGCTTTCTCCAGAGATTTCACAATGTTCGCGTATGCATGTATGAAAACGTGTAATAAATCAGAGATCAAACCTGGTTACAAGTTGTAACAATTTATGCAGATGTGAAAAGGGTATAAGTGAATAACAAATTAATTAAAGGAACATTAGTATTGAATGTAATTTCTCATCTAAAAAATGTTACTACTATACTCTAGTTTACATACTTATTTGAACATTTTAAATCTAAAAAAAAAAACAATTTAAAAAAAACAAGGTAATTCTATTTCACATGCCGAGAACAATGTACAGAACATCCATCAACAGTCCTTGGGTAAAGGAAACGTGTAAGAGAAAATGTCATAACCTAGTTTTTAATTATGATTCAGCAAAAGTTTGAAACAATATTTAATAATGTATTAAATTAGAATTAAACTACTTCCATACATTGTATCATTATGTTTATAATATACAATGTCAGATGGTTACCTATAAGGCAAAAGATAACTTTGCAGATAACTTAAATAAATACCACACCTATCGATCAATCAATATTATATTAATAAGATTGTATTTTTTTTTAAAGATTTGTTAACTATCTAAATTATAAGCCCAAAATCTGTAAGAAACTGCGACACAAAATTAAAAGCATCTACTTAATATCAATTGGGGCGATATTTTAAAAATTGCAACTTTTTTAATCTTAATTTTCACATCTTTTAGCAAACACAAAAAAATAATCAAGAAATATTAGTACAAATATAGTGTAGTATAATAAACTATTAGTAACTCAAATTGTTTTTCATTTCACAATAAACAATGATAATTACAATTTTTAAAAACTTGAAACATGCATTCGAAATCAAATCTATAAATAGTATAAGCAAATAGAATATCAAATGTCATTAACAACTGACAAAGTTTTCCCAACTCTGTCACGTTAAATTTAATTCAAACTTGATTCAAATGTTTAATTTGGTATCGTAAAAAACAATGATGCCTTACCTCGTGACATATTTTCATCTTCTGTCTTAAAGAATCCTTGTATAAATTTAACAATAAAGGCATCTTGCCTTATTTTAAAAATAGCCTACCAAAAATAACAATCTATAAGAGAATACTGCTTTGCTAGGAGTATGTTATGGGTCGAAGCTAAAAACTTTATATATCTTGACTCCCTGAGTAATTGGACTAGTCCATTTCAAACTCAGGGGATGAAAACAATGTGAAAGTTGTAGTGAGAAAAAAAAAGATCTTTGAATGTTGGAAGTTGTCCAGATAGCTAATTGAAAAATGTCCTTTGATTTTAAAAGGCAAGACAAGAGTGTAATTTTAGTTGACAAGCATGGTCACAATTATTGATAAGTGGATCGTAGATCTATTGTGGTTTCGAAATTTATAACATAACATAATATGAATGATATAAAGCACCCTGACAAATCACCTATTAATTAATTCTAATCAAGAATTAATTACTAATGTCGTTAATGTTTAGTTTATGTTAAATTAATAATCTGATTTATATGACAAGGAATTCTAGATTGTGAAGTTATTATTTATTGCCAAAAAAAAAATAAATCCTGATTCTGACATAGCCGAGTGGTTAAAGTGAATTAAAGGTTGGCCTATAAGTTCAAACAGTATATTAAGCTCTGTCTACACTATCAAACATTATGTGGACAAAAAATGTGATGTGCCCATATATGGACATGATGATGTCATATCATATAACATATTTGGGCATATCACTACCATATTTGCGCACATCACTTTTTTTTTTGTAAAACTATTTTGATTTAATGCTATTATAATATAGATATTCACTCCCAAAGAATAAGGTAGATTTTATTTCAAGGTGGATGGTGAGATAAATAGACCGTAGTGTTTGACAGGTACAACTAATAGTACTTTTGTAGGTTCCTGATTTGTTCTTGTCCCCTAGAAACAAGTCCCTTGGGCTGGGTGAATTAGAAACTAATCAACAAGTCAAAATCTAATAGACACATTCCAAACTGACAATAATCATTATCTGTTCCTATAGCAACCATGTCAATCATCTTGACAATTCCAAGAATAGTTTGTAAAAAAAAATAAATTACAAATTAATTACTACTGAATATAGTCATACTGTGGAATGAATATCTGACAGTGTTACAGTATAACATTTTCTAAAATCATTTAATTTATCACTTCAATTAAATTAAATTATTTTGTCATGCACTCTGTCTCGAAAATTGTCTTGCTTTGTCACATATAAACATAGTAAAAATATGATAAATACGGTAAAATACAACAAATACTAAAATGTCTACAAAAATAGAAAACCCTTGATAAATCCTGTCAACGTGCAGGGTGCTTGTAATTCTGGATTAAATATTAAGATAAAACAGTTCAATGTTAACATTCAAATCTTCATAGTCAGATACATTGGGATTATTTTGTATTAACTATGACCATGAAAAATTGCTATGTTATATAAATAGTGCTGTGAGACCTTTTGGTAAAGACCACCTCAATATCATTTATATACAAATGTTTGACTTTTTTAAACCAATGAACAGTACATTATTCACATTTTGTATTTTACTTGTTGTGGTTGCTCCATTGATGGCAGTACATTTTATAAGTTTGCTCTGTAGTCAATGTTATTTGAGTCTCTGCATTAATATCAATGAATAATGTTGAATGGAGAGAATATTTTCATGAGTTGAAATATTGAATGTTTCTATTCAATGAATATAAAATCATATTCTATTCTGCTTTGAATTTCTATGAGCACTTGCCTCAATCATTAAATGGTGGTATAGCATAACAAATTGTACACTGGACAAGTGTACATTAAAATGGTTAAAAAAAAAAAAGAATAGTGAAGTAAACATCCGGTAGAACTAACTTGACAATTTTAGAGGTCTCTGATTGACGAAATTGACAATTCCATTAAAATAAATGATTTCAGCTTATTAACTCCATCTCCATCGGTTATAATGTTACTATTTTAAAGTAGGTCCTACTAAAATGAGTGATTTTCTGGTCAATGAAAGATGGTTGATAAGTTTAATTGATTTCCTGGCAATTATTATTTTTTAGCCTGGAAACATAAAAGAAACACATAAGAGAAGGGGTTGACAGACAAGCTGTATTGGACATTTCATTGACCTCTCATATTATGCGAAAGGAAGTTTAAGGTTAAAAATGTATTGAAGAAGGAGGATACTTGGGTATCTTAGGCCTTGGACATTTTTTTGCTACAGCCAAATCAACTGTATATTTCAACATAGGTTTAAACAATTTTTATATCAACATTCATTATCAACCATTCCTGCTAAATTTGAAAAATGATAAAAAATATTAATTTTATACAAAATTAATGTTCTCAGGCGGTCAAGTATTCAAGATGTTACACTGATTGACTCAAGTTCAATGGAGTTCAATCAAATAACCGCTATTTCAAGTTGCAGCTAAAAGTTGTACAGCAATAACTGGTTAAATGTCTTAAAACACCCAATTGATTGGGTGTTTTAACCTTCTCTTTAATGCCTTCAAATTGTAAGATACTATTATGTTCTGTATACAAAAAGCTTAATTACACTTTACTTGATACTCCTTAAAATAACATTAATGTATTTATGGGTAACAAAAAATGGCATTGAACATACAAGTAGCTCGACAATCTAATAAATCCATATTGTGATTCACAATAGTTCATACTCTATCATTTTATTCATTCATGAATTGCATTAAAAATTTAGCAAAGATGGCCAACTTTATATACTGTAATGTAAATAGTAGGGGTTCTACTGTATATACTATTAATATATTATTAAATACTATTTAATAATTAGTGCCTTCAGCACCCTCCAAACTGACTCCTTAAAAGGGGTTAGCCATACTGTGTTAAAATATGTACTGCTCCACATTACACATTAATAAGGCTAAGTCCTAAATGAGGGGTTCTAATGTTATTTAGAGGGTCATTATATGAAAATACTAAATTATTACAATTATTTTTAGAAATGTCTAAGCAACAAATCAAATCTGAGTAGTCATATGTTTTGGTAATGACCATTGTGGCACTCAATCCAAAGTCGGACAAGTATACATAGTGAACTGAAGTAAAAGCAAAACCTTTATTTAGTGCAACTAAAAATCAAGGAAAGTTTACTGTAGTATTGCAAACCGCAAAGTATTGACGTCAAAATAAAAATGTTACAAAAGTATAAGTAGGTCAGTTAAAGTACATGGATAAAACAGCTTACACTAATTGAAAACTTCCAATTTAAAGTCTCTTATAATACAAAGTAATTAACTTTTCATTTTAAATGTGTCACAATATGATTAAAATTATTTATAATGTCAAGAGTTCAAACGGTTATTTAAAGATTAAAATGTCTATATATTAATTGCTTATTTTGAAAACATTTTTAATCAGTTCATGTTTGTCTTTTCACTGCTTTTTAACATAAAAACTATACTTGAATTTTAACTTCACTGACAAATGTAACTAATAAAATATCACCCAAAAATGGAGACACTTTCATGCAAAATCCACTACATTTTGTTTATTAAGTGCAGATAATCTAGCCCACCTACAGTACATTAATTTTGTTTTTTAAGCTATTTTACATATTTTTTGTTTATCAAATGCCAATGGTGTCTTTAAGTATTTTGTTTATCGATATTCAATATTTTAAAGTATGTATTTTATCAATATTCAAATATATTAAAATAAATTGTGTATTATTAATACTCATTCATACTAAAAAAAAGATTAATATTGGACAAAGGACTATTGTTGGCAACAGTGTTTACAAAACACTATACGTTTGTATTTGTAAAATTATTAATCACTTCGTTTTCTTAAATGTAATCTTTGACCTGCAAGCAGTGATTAGGGGGAAACATATGCCACAGATTGTTGAAAAAATCCAGATAACTGAAAATTGTTCTATAAATATGCAATAAATGATATTTCTAGCAACTACAAATTCAGAAGTTATGTAGGTTGAAAATGCAAACATGTTTTTAAAATAGTCAGATTATCAAATATAAAACATTCATTGCTGGAGATCAAAATATTGGCAACACACTGGGTACTGTCTTTTTATAGACCAGATGAATTCAGTACACATGGCTACCAATTTCAAGTTGTGACTGTGGTAACAAATTCCGGAGTGCAAAACATATTGTATTCACTGATCTGTACGTGACCTGCTATGCAATCAAATACATGAATATGATGAGCAGGTTCAACGGAAATAGATTTCATACAAAGAGCAAATATTTTGTTTTAAACATTTTGTCACAGTTTTTCACTTTGCTTTATCACAAAAACTCTCTAACAGTATGCTTTGCTTCTACATTACTGACTTATGTAATTGGTTAACCGTTACTGTATAACAAATTTTCACATATTTTGTTCTACACTGTACAGTAGTTGTGCTCTATGGGCCATATTAAGGACTTTTAGATTAGAGTGAACATCCACATGGGTCGTAGTTGACTGTTACTCGTTGACAGATATATAAACGTATAGATGAAGTGGACATTTACGTTGACATGGCAGTGAACCTACGATGAACAAGTTTTTGCCAATCGTCTAGTGCATGCGAATATCATAAAATGATGTAGTAATAGGGTATGTAAAAATGTAAAAGTCCCTATACTAACTTCAATCCTAAACAAAACTTAAGAATTAGTCCAGGACTACTCTACTCTTTTCAGTTCTGGACTAAACCTGTACAAAATTTATCAAAATAGTACTGCCATGACACTTTAAGATTTGTTAAATGGTGGCTTCTTTTACTGCCAAACCATAATTTTCTTTCATAATATGTTGACGACATGTCATACATAGGTCTAGACTACAGTGTTTAAAAGGGATTTTTTCACAGTACTCAATCTACAGTAAGGTACCTACCTCAAAAGACTCATCTGAGATGCCACGATGACACGTCAGAAAACTTGACGTACGACTTAACATTTTATCATCCAACTTCCAAGTTTCCAAATGTTTAAAAGTATAATTCCTTCAAATATTTAGTAAAAATTATAATTTATGTAAAATCCAAAAAAAACATGCAGCAGAAAAATGAGCAAAAACTGAAAACTGTGTGTATGGGAAGGAAATTGCAAATACTGTAGACTTCCACTTTTTCTATCAGGTTGCTCTAGATATCAAAAAGGGAAGTGGTCTGATAAAAGTTGACTTACTCTTGCTGAAATAGGTGAACAATATTTGTATGTTATCTCAAGTCAGCAAATCTTACATTGATTTGGTTATATTAATTAGACAACTGTTTTGTCATTAGTTCAAATTCTTGAAAATTCAATATTAATATGGTTTGCACAATTCAATAAATAACATGTGTTGAAAAGGTACAGAATATTTGTATCAACTTTGCTTGAGAATTCCAAAAACGACTGCCACTTCATCTGGTTAAAAGATGGGTAAAGCAAGTCCAATTCCAATGCTTGATATTAACACTGTATTCAAAAGGCAACAGTACAGTAGTACAGATGGACTGAAGATAGAAAATTCATCAACCAAATACAGTAGTTAAAATCTTCAAAAAACATAAATGATGGAACTGTCCAAGGTACTGTGATGTCTGGTATTTCAAAAGTTTACTGTTTGTAGAAAATACTGTGCAAAACATATCCAACGAATAAAATGACGGTCTTCATTAGTAAAGACTATCTACTGTACAACCAATCAACATAACAACACAAAGACGCCCAGGCAATTGGCAGCAAACATGATATTTCTCGCTAGGCTAACATTCTCGAAATACCAAAAGCAGCTAGATATCTACAGAAACCTGCCTTCAAGTGAAACATGATCACAAACGGCAACCTGCCATTGGTCCTCATACATATCAATTAGCTTTACTAACGATCAACACCACAAGTGAGTGACAGATTTAGAGTTTACCTCACAAGTCAATTTTTTCAGCAATTAAAAGTTTTCACCAATCAAAATCCTATAAGTGAAAATGTTTTAAGAAACGAAACAAGAAACATCTTGTTCACTTCTGAGTGGGTCACAGTGAATACCTTTTAAGCTGTAACATCAACCTTTTCTGAGTTTCTTCCTTTTCTTCAAACAGCAAACTCAACTATATATTCTGCACAATAAGATTAGATTGTAGGCTTTGATAATTTTCAATTGGAAATTAGGATTACAGAGTGATCATTATAGAGTGAATTCATGTATTGCTTCAGGCTAGGCTTGGGTAATAGTAGTACCAAATAAACAAACTATAATAAATTTGCTTTTCCTTTTTCAGATAGCTGTGTGAATAGAGATAAACTACAACAGAACTTGTTTTTATGTCGTTTCAAAATTTAGAATAAAAAAAGTGAAAAATGGATGTCTGCCTATCAAGCAGACAATTTTAGATTTGAAGTTATTTTTAAAAAAATCATAAAAATATATTGAAAATTGCTAATACACAGCAGATAAACAAGATTAAACAAAACAATATGGTTACTGGTCAATTCAAGTGACATTTGCGGTATTAAAAATAATTAGTTTTAAATGTTAAACAAAGAATAACATACAAATTTAAGGAAGCAAGTAATTCCATTGGGTAAGTAAAGTACATTACTATGGGAATCAAAGGACACATCTAATATAAATTAGTAAAATAAAAGTGACATATTTATAATAAAAACCAGAAATATCGGCATTTTGATTGATTGTTGTATTATTGTTTGTGAGGCCTCTTACATTATGATTGGAACACTAAAGATAGAGTTCTATCAATTGAAAAACAAACAAAACAGATGCTCCCTTTTAAAAAAATATATATTTGAAACATTTTTAATTAATATTATATAAAATAGAAATTAAAATAAAATGTTCAATTCATTTAAACCAACTATAATTTTAGATATTTATCATTAGATTTATGAATACTTTAATATCTGATAAAGTATTTTCAAAATCATTATTTTGCCCTAAATCAACCTTGATTTTGAATTATTATTATTACTTTTTAGTATGTGTCACTACATGAGAAATAAGTAAAACTTTATTATTAAAATTATATGGGACGTCTTTATTATAATCATGTACATGTACTATGGCCCAATTCTCACGTTCTCAATTAGAAGTTACCATTTTTAATCCTTTACAGACTTCCACAAAATAATCTCAGCTTTCATTACATATTCCACAATTCATTTATACAAAGGAAAAGACCTTAAGTTGAAAAATACCGCAAACAATGCATAATTATATATCTCATTATCATAAAAAAGCAGAAGACATTATAGATACAAAAAATATATTTTTTCAATGTGCCTGATTCTGCTGCATATCCTCAAAATAGGGTTTAAAAATAAGGTATAAAATACGGTATAATTTATACCATATTTTGAATACCCCGTTCTGCTAGAGGTACTATCTTGGATGGTCGTGTTAAAATTCATCTTTTTTACCCAACCTGCCTTTCGATCCCTCAAAATGGGGACAAGTTATTCCTTCCTTTGCCCCAAATTACAATGTGTTATCTTTGGCTTTCACTGTTTGTTTTGTTATTGTTTCAACGACAAGTTCGCACACCTCGTACTCTCCTTTAATTTTGTCTAAATTATCTTTCTATTCTAAATCTGGCTGTCCTGTTCCTTTTTAATTTTCCCGAAATCTTTGTTTCCCCAACAGATTAATTGCAAATGCTGTGTATAAAAAAATAGTATCTAAAAAATACTGTTATTATATACGGTATTTATTTGGCAGCAGAAACAGGCTCATTGGCAGTTTCAGGGTTAAAATAATGGCCATGTTTATTTTATATTTGTTTTCCTATTAATGATATTATGGATCCATTTTTAATTCAATAAAGTTTTGTAAGACATCATTTCACTACAAATAATAATAAAAAAAATTGTCAACATTCTGAAATATTGTTATTACACAGTATATGAATATGGTAGACCTACAGTACAATAATATGAATATATACCAACAGCAAATTCTTAGCAGTGTCAAATATCAAATATTGTTATTTAATATTACACAGTATATGAATATGTACACCTAAACAGTACAATAATATGAATATGCAATATACGAACAGAAAATTCTTCAGCAGTGTCAAATATCAAATATCGCCTCAAGACAATTGCTCAATTAACTTCCTTTAAAAATAAATACTTTTTATTTTAATTGACCTCAGAGTTAAAAAAGTACCAGGGGTACAGATAGAGTTTCCTCTGCTGAACTCAACAATCGGAAATTAATTTTGGAACGGGAATTCCTTCAATTCAATTATTCAGGTCATACCCCTCTCAGGGGAAATGGGATTGGACATTTAAATAATCAAAATCGTAAAGTGCACAATACATAAACACTAACTCCCACGTGCGTAGCATGACTATGTGGTCTGTATGGTTTACTTTATCACAATTCTCCATATCATATACCTGCTGAAGGGCTCTAGATATACAACATTATGATGTCAAGACAGACTTTTATTTGCTACGTTTAGTGTTTCTAAATAAGTAAATAATAGATATACAATATGAAAGGTTTTCAAGCTCATAGATATAGAATACATCACTTACATTACAAGTGTACTGAGACACATTTTATTCCTTTAAATATACAGTAAATATAATGTATCATACCATTTTATTTTTAAATATTTTTTATTATTTTACTCTACAACATAATGTTGGAAAGTTGGCTGACTTCAGAAATACTGTAAATTAATCTCCAAAACTCAATTTAATATTAGTTTCCGAAAACCTCTACAGAAATATATCAAGTAATTACTGTAGATTTGCAGACTAGCAACTGCTGTCTACGCAACTCAAATTATGACTTATTCCACAAATTATTTAATTGTTTAATTCAAAATTACAAATATTAAACTCTTGCCAAGCCACTTAAATGGTCATGGTTAGTCTCAGATAAATTTCAATTTATTTAATGTTCATTTTGAAATATTCACAAAGAATTAGAATAAACATCTATTGATTGTGCCCAAAAAAATACAGAGGGAATTATAAGAAATATCTTAGCTATTTAATATTCATTTTGAAATATACATAAAGAGTTAAAGAATTGATAAATAATATATTGAATGTACCCTAAAATTAAAAAGGAACTCATACAAAATATTTTACTACCATGACTATTTTTTATGTGAATTATAAGCAAATGAAAACAGCATCTTGAACTTTTTTTAAATGCTGCCACCAACCATGAATGACAAAAAAAACCTTTTTTTATTTCTAGACAAGATCTGTGCAAAGTAATCAACTGTATGAACAAAGCAAGCTAACAAAGCCAACAGTCTATAAAATATTTTATATAATTTTTTTTTTATTATTTAAACAATGCTGATCCTTTTGCCAACAACAAAAACTATTTTATATTTAAGCTTTTTTAAATGGTTATAGTGCCCAAATAATTGTAAAATACTACTTTTCAGCCACCTCTTGGTTGCCATAGTAAGTTCAAGTTTATTGTTTCACACAATACAATACAATATCATACAGAACATAAATTAATAAATATAATTGTGTGAGGATGCATTAAGCCAAGGCTTTGAGTTTGGTCCTATTTTTTGTTTGGTAAGTATGTGTTTTGAAAATTTACTTATATAAAATGCAAAGAATTCAAAGTACTGTAGCAATTAAAACTTAATGTTAATTATATTCAAGTCCAATCAAAAGCTACAAATAAAGATGTTTCTACAATTTTTCTTTTTCTGGAAATTTCTGGAAAAGGTTACGTCAGAGAAGAAATTACACTCTTTCCTGGTTAAGTGAATTTCACTGTCAGTGTTACAAACTGAAGCATTGTATTAACAAGCAATGCATTTTTGTTGCATTGATAATTTTCTTGCACTGTCTCCCAATTGCGAGATCAAAAAGATGACAAGTTAGTTGAAATCATCTCACATCATTGTTTCTATTATTTGATGAGAAAGGATGTTACATATTTAATTTTGAATTATATTCTATTATTTTGAGTTAATAATCAAATTATTGTGTGGGAGGCAGGAGATGAGGCTGATTGATGATTTGATTAGAAGATTTTAAAAATGTCGGTTTCAATCAAACGTATCAGTGAAAACAAAAATGAACATTATCAATTTTGCAATGTTTTGAATTTATAAACTTTTTTATAAGTCTGTATAATTTTAGCTATTTTTCTTTCTTTTTTTGTGTTCTTTAACAATGTAATGTATCTTTATACCTAAATCTACAATTATGCAATGAGTAGATGCAATTTTCTTGAATTTTAACTCTTCTTCCTCTCCTCTTTCTTTTTTTATTTATCCCATTCTGTAAGTGGTGGTCCCCGCTGTTGGATATGAGGTGAAATAAAACCAAAAGACAACCGCTTGAAATTTAAGAAAAAATCCTGACGAAAATATCAAACAAAGAATTGATAATAAAGGCATTTAAAGACATTTAACCTTCAAGCAATATAATATCAACTTTACTCAAAATATCAATAATGTACAATCATAGAGCGGTACACTTTGACGCATCACTGGTCGGTGATGAAAACGATAAAATGAAACGGAAAATGACTTAGATGTGGTTTTGTGACTCAAAATGTAATTGCAAAGGGAAAATGACCCTTAAGAATCCAGAAATAATTGTCTGTAAAGAAATATTGATAATGATGAAACAAGCACGTATAATACATCATTCACTGAAGATAAAGTGACTCATACACAATCCAAAGATGCATTAATAGCACTGGCAGTACTAAAAATGCCACAAAATGTGACTTTTAAAAAGATTAGGTTTATGAATATACCTAAAATATATTTAATGAATTTAATAACACTACTCTTTCATATTTTGTATTAAATAAATCAAGTACAGTACGTTAGTGGTTAATGTTAGTTACATTGTGGTTGATTGTTATGTTTAAAGACACCTTCCCTACATTTTTTAGATCTAATTCAAGATCACAAACTATATTTAATGTAAAAATAATACTATATGGTCCTATTGCGATAACTTTTTTCGTCTTTAAATGGTTAAAAATGTGAAAAATAAGCTGATTCTAATAATTATAGCGGCCTGCTATAAATTTAATTCACCCACTTTTCGATCGATCGCGAGGCCAAAACAAATGGAAGACTCCTAACTTTTCAGCGAAAATACTGGGTTTTCCCCAATTTGTATCAACGGAGTCTGGCAAAATTAGAAAGACAATTAATGCAGCAACTATACAACGTCAGGCTAGGTATATAGCTAGCGTACGGTGTTCGTACGTTACCGATGTTTACCAGCTAGGCCTAAAAAACTAAGCCTAGCTACGCTAGGCCTAAAGACCGTCCATGAGAGGTCAATCGCCGCGAGCTACTTAGGTAGTGCATTGTTTCTCACTTTTTACCATAATTTACCATAAAACGTACATTTAAGACAAGGCCTGGTTTAATTTTTTTAAAGTAATATATATGTATTATTTTTAAAAAACGTCACAAACTTTCAAAACAATAAATATGACGAGTTTTTAAAGTCTAAGATTTCTTAATATTTTCTCCTGTTGTTACGTTAGTGGTTAATGAAGTTTGTTACAGTATTGTAAGAGTGAAACAGAGGTTCTGACCAACCACAAACCTAAAGGGTTATTTGCGAGCACAAATTTAGCAGAAATGTAGTCGGTCTATAAATATATTATTTATTTAAAAATAAACAGGGTTTGTCGGAGATATGCTCATAGTGAAAATATACCTAATTTTGATCTAAATTAGAAGAGGCATAAGGATGTAAAATTATGAAGGGTAATAATATTATACAGAAAGAACTTAGCGTCTACCAAATGATTTAATTGAACAATTTTATTCTATATCCTGTACATTACTACACATCATCTCATGAAGGGCAAATCTAGACAACAAATGGGCACAATTAAAACACTGAATAGCTGTACAATGAAATATTGTATCCATTTGATGTAAAAATTAATATTAGGCCTACATAAAAAAAAAAAAATAGTGTGTCAAACCACAATGCTGTGGTTAACAGCAACTGAATAGTAATTGAGACACAAAACAAATACTGTATACAGAATGTTATAAGATATCAAAATGTAAAAATAGCTGAGACCTATTTCTGAAATTAATAATATAAATAAAAAATTCAATACTGAAGATGATCAAATAAAATTTTAAATATTCAATCATAATGACTTGTCTCACTTTTTTGAAGAGTGAACAGTAGTGGACCCTCTTCTACTGTAATGGTCCAATGACAAGTGACAGTTTGGATAATCCATCGCTTGTGATTGGTCAAATCACTTGCGTAGCATCTAGGTCCTTGTGTTGAGTTCTAGTGGGAACAATATCATTTGAAACACAAAAAAATGAAGGTCAAAATATTCTAAATTTAAATGGGCCATATCAATGTAATATTAAAGTTATTCACTTTAAGTCGAAAATTCGAGCCAAAAACAACAAGTTTTAAGTAATTAACAGGTAAATTAGTTTGATTACATTTCGTCTGGAAAATCGTCGAGAGCAAAGTAAACAAAGATTTCAAACCACGAGTATGCATTATGCATGATGCTAATTAGGATTGTTTGCAACTCGTCACGATTGAGAAGGTGTTTTCACACAGATCGCGAGGAAGTTTTACGATTATGCATACATAGTAGCCAAAACAAATGCGTTGCATATGTTTTGATCAAAAACTTTGACTAGATGGAAGTCAAAGTTATTTTTTTAACAAAAAACGTCTGTATTTCAGTTAAATGATTTTTTTTTCGATTAATTTTTGGTGAAAGTTTTATAACTACTTTTTTTCAAAATCTTTTTTTTTTATTTTTCTGGAATTAGTCAAAGGGACAATACATCTTTAAATGTAGGTGACATATGTACTATCAAACTGACTGCAAAGCTTTAGAAACTAATCTGTTACTTTGGTGGCATCCTAGTTATTGTACACAGAATAAAAATATCTTATCATCTCAACAGGACAGTCAAACAGAGTTTAACATTATTAATTAATATATATATTCTCTGGTAATCGCGCTGCGCTAGAAGGGTTTTTTTGTGGGTCACTACGAACTTTGGGAGTAATGCCCCTATCCCGCAATATGTAGGTTAGTTTTGGATACATTTTTGTTCTGTACAGTAGGCCAGTAGGCAAAATCAAATGTTGATATAAAGTTTGCGGTCTGTGTATATAGGACGATCAAAGCATATTGATTGAAACGTCGAGAAACTCAACAGTTCTTTTCAGAACTAATAAATCATTATTTCTTAAATTATTAAATAGAATATTAATAAAAAAAGGCATCATTTAATGAAGAAAGAACAATAATTAAAACTGTTACGCCAAAAAGTCGAGTAGCGTTTTTTATAAGAAATATTTCTTGTTTTATAATATGAATCACATGTTCCCATATTATATGAGTCAATTTTTATCCATTGGGAACAAACAGACAATTTACATCCAGGTGCGTCAGTTCAGGTGTGCCAGACTGTAGGCTAGCCAAACTCACCTGGTGAGTTGAAAGGAAATTAAATATTATTACCCTGGCGTGTGACTGTACGTCATTCTCACATTTTGATAATAATGGATAAAATACGGTCATGTTTTACAAAAGGAATTTAATTTCCTTATATAATTTAAACAACTGTTTACAAATGAGACCTATGACCAAATGTTATACTTTAATAATTATAAAGAATCAAAAGTAATGCAAGTTAAATTCGTAATTGTACATAAATTACAAAAACTTTGCCGGTGTTGTCGTTCAGGAATACAATTTCTTTATATAAATTAAACTGAGGTCAACCCCTATTCTGGGGACACCCTTATTAAGGAAGCACTTTGCTAGCTTCCAAAGGTGTCCCTTTAATAGAGGATCTATATACTGTAATGATAAAGATGATAAAGCAAGTATTACTATTACACTTTGTAAAAACCTCCTAC
This sequence comes from Antedon bifida, assembly GCF_963402885.1. Taxonomy (NCBI): domain Eukaryota; kingdom Metazoa; phylum Echinodermata; class Crinoidea; order Comatulida; family Antedonidae; genus Antedon; species Antedon bifida. The sequence goes on from NC_136231.1 coordinate 9,140,223, forward strand.
AGTATTCATGGGGTGGAGGAGACACTTGTCTGTGAAATGAATGAGGAGAATGTTTGTTTTTTTTGTTTTTATACGACCAGTAAAAACCTATTAAGATGTCCCCTTAATAGGGGTTTTACTGTATGACATTAGTCAACAAGTACTTTTATCCCCTTAATATTGTATCAATTAATTATTTTTAAAAACTTGGTTTTCTACCAGCCAAACAACCTTTTAAAGACACTAAACTAATCTTAATCATAATCTGAATCATATATCTATATTTTCTACTTATTAACTTGTCAACAATTTACTAAACGAGTAAATTGATTTTAATATACAAAAAAACAAATAATGTTTTGTTTAGATTTTAGATGTTCTTGAATAATAAAATTGATTAAATTTGATTAGCATACGGAAGTGAGTCAGTGTATAAAGACTATAAGGGCTAAAGACCAGTGGATGCTAACAGAGGGATTTCCTCGTGTCACTGTCATTGTAATTGTAAGCCAACATTTATTCATGCAAAACAACCAAAATATGTCTACTATTACTAAGCACAAACTTAGAAACACAGTATTACAATCAGAAGTCTCAAATTAACAAAAGTTTCAGAAGAAAAATGTCTTATTAAACTCATTTTAGGAATACTTTGAATTTTTAAAATTATTTCCATTTAAGCATAACTGAGAACAGGTAATTATTTTGTATTTTGTTTTATTCTATCTTTATGTTATTTTTGTACATTTATACTAAGACAAATCTGTTTATAATTCTAATAATTAACTTCTCACTATATTAATTGAATACAAATATTCATTTCAATTTTGATCGGATCACATTAAACATTCAAATTAGTCTCATAATGACAATCCTTAATTTTTTCAATTCATTAATGACCAATCAATTTGGGCCAAATGAATCACCAAGAGATGACTGAATATATTAATTGACCTAACCTTGGCACCATCACTGTCCACCTGAATTTCCCCTAACCACCATTCAATGTGAATGGGCTGTGTGGTCAACTATCAACAACGTTTGACCACAATCTTTGATGACCTAAGCTTAAAAAGCCATTTATAGACTTATAATTAAGTTTGTTTTCAGATTCTCACACCCACACATACCTACCAATGAGAGTCCTAGTTTATGGTTGTCGTACACCCACATGACCATAGAGTTAAATAAAGTTACAAAACAAGTAAAGGTGGAGAACAAAAATCAAAGATCTGATACATAAACAACATATGACACATTACTAAGGAACAGTTACAGGGCAATATTACATAAAAGACAATCTAAGATCGCTCAACCACATAGACCAAATGATGGCGTCTATGGTCACACTGGACAAAAAGGACAGTGTGTTCAGAATCAGGGGTCTTAATGAAAGTAGTAAAAGTGAAATGTTATGAAATACTGATCATTTAGGCATAAGAAACATTAAAGAACCAATGATATGTAACCAATATCAGCAGTATTTAAGTTAGGCACGGAGTAGACCCACTTATTGTGAGTTTTTGATGCTTAAGAAGCATCTTAAATGACACAAAGATGACAGTAATAATAGGACTGGACAGAACCAAGGACATGTGATCAACATCAGTGGTTGAATGCCTTAGAATGACAGCTCAATTAAGTAGATACAAGGATCTTTACCCACTTGTTGCGAGGTCATAAAGGCTCAAGAAACTGCACTATAGACTGATTCATGTCTGACGGTACAGTATACGGTACACCATAAGCAATAAAATTGATTTTTATTTTCAAAAATAAAAATGTGTCTATTGTTACTGAAAATATTGAGAAGTTGTCACTATCATTGAAATTTTGTTTTAAACATTTGTCAACATATTGGCAATTATTCACCATTGTTTTCAAACATGTGATGTATTTATGGATGACAATCCATATATTTACTGAAATAATGAAAAAAATAAAATAGATAAAATAATATTAAAAAAACAATCTATTAAAAATATAATTTATAAAATACACTAATCTATACTGTAATTAATAACATTATTTCATGATTTTTATGATTAATAATAAAAATAATACTAGTTGAAGACTGATTTGCATATTGGGAGTAAGTTATGCATTTAAAGTTTAATGAGTAGTGTAATCTTGGTAAGATTTTTCTTACTTAAACACACATGATGTCCAGAAAATAAGCACATTTTGAATGAAATTAAAGTTAATAGAAATGGCAGAGAATAAAATGCATTGTTCTATGCAAGATAGGATACCACAATCCAAACTTACATTTAAGTACTATATATAAATATTATTGATCCATCCTTAGGTTGTACATTGCATATTCATGTTTTTTTGTAAAAATGTTTGTAACAATTTCACAATCGAAAAACCAAGCTGTCAAGTGCCATATTTTTTTGTACAGCATGGACAGGGCCTAGCCTTCAATAAAACAATGTTTTTTTATTTTGTTCATTTATTGAAGAAAATGAATAGAATATGTGAATTCATTGAAATATACTGTAGCTAAGCTACTGTACATATGGAACAAAATACCTATCTTCGAAATTGGGAAAAGACATCATTCAACAAAATGTAGAAAACATTCAGATAGAGTCAATCGATACAAAGACCATTAAAATAATCGTGCCACACAAACATCCACATCGATAACAAAACATTCTGAATCAAAACGAAAATCAAATGGAAGTACAACATTACCAATTTTCAAAAAGAAAAAAAAAGACTTACATTTTGTGCACTTCTATCGTTAATTGAGAAAACTTTGGTAATTCTATTTTTGCAATTTTTCCACTTATTACTGCTTTGCAATTCACAAGAATTTTCCATAATCACAAAATATGTCCTTGCGTATGTAAGACAATAACACAGGAGCCAATACCCGCAAAGTAGATACTCAACTACAAGTCAGCTTCAAACATGATTGAAGAGTGAACATTGATTAGTTAAAGTGATAAGCGAAACTAGCGACTTTCCACCACTTTGGTGCAAGCAAATAAATTTTGCTGGAAGGATTTTCCAGGACAGGTTCATGTGGTCTTCATACACGTCCCTTGCTAAACGACCATCGAAGCGGTTCAACCGTAAAATATCACAGGAAGATAGTTTTTAATACTTCACTCGTTGAAGCCTAGTAATTCAGATGACTCAGTTCGGTATTTATAGTCGCACAGCGAAGGAAAACAAACAGAATGAATCAGCCAATGATTTCAACAGTTTTACTCCAATTAGCATTACTCTAGGTAAAGTTTCTTAGATTTTAAATGATGTTTGTTTTCTCTTCACTTATATAATGTACCTATGTTTTTTATCATGATGACATTGACTCATCACTTCCTCTCTGGGCTACGTGTCAGACGATTTCAAGCTATTCACCTAGGGAATTTTCTTCTTTCAATACATGATTTTTATCTTGCCATCATCGCTTCATCAATCATAATATTGCTAGATTTTTTTACATCTTGTTAATCCTTTTGGTTAACAGATCAGGTATTCTTATAATCTCAGATTACTATCATAATCTCTTTATAATTTATAAGATACATTTTTTTTTTAAACAAAAGAAATAGCTAGTTTGTGTTTGTTTCATCAGGAAAGAATGAATATATTGAAAATTATTTTCTCTCTCTAAATTGAAATGCTATGATGATGGATGGAAACAAATTAATGGATGTTTAATTTTGGTGGCAAACAAAAATAACAATCACCTCAAAAACTATTCTTCTACAAAACATTCTTCCAATACAATCTGTGAATGTGAAAGTGGAATGAATTGGCTCAACATTTTTAGCATACAAGATGTCAAAAATCATTTTTAAAAGTTTCTTTTTGAATACAAAAATTCATTATGAAGCCAAATTTAACTAATTTCAACTTGTACCCGAAAGTCCCTTAATTCAGTTACAAAATCGGTGCAATCCAGTCCACATGTTTCACAAAATCTTATGTCTGATCATTTTTGATATGGTGATTTGACATCAAACTTTAATCAATTATATAGTAATAACACCCATAGGAGTAAAAGCAAATGATAAAAATAATCTTATCAATAATATTAAAGATTTTCCCTGATTCACAACATCCCAGTAATAAAATGATTAATATTAAGACTGATAGTATCATAGTATTAAAAGTACTAATTTTATTACCAGGATAAAAAAAAAAAATATAAGTTATCTTAGGGTAGCAAAGAAGCAAAGTTGCTTCAAACAGAATAATACTGTATTTATTTTTACCATGTACACTCTTTCCTGGTTTTATGTTTACATTATTTCATTAGAAGATGATGTGAACACATTTACTGTACTATAATTTTGGATGGATACATTTCTGTATACAGTCCTGTCTCTACAGCCTAATTAAAAAAAAGTATAGCTTAGCTCCTTAGAGACATAGGTCTGTGAAGTGGTCTAATTTGCAAGAAATGTCAATGAAAAACTACACAATTATAAAAGGAATATTTTTATAAAAGTCACGTCTTATAAAAATGTTTTAAAGCAAGCTAGGAAGGTTCAATGGTGAACTACTTTGAATTAGTTGTATTAAATTAAATAGTTTAAACTCTATTTAACTATAGGGTTCAGATAGAAATATCACAAGTGTTTTTCTAGGTTGTGCAATCAACCTAATAGTAAAAACATCACGTTAAAAATAATTGTTTAATAGGCTTCTTGCAATTCATGCTTGTTTTTTCTCTTGAGAGAACCTTGTAAATATAATAAAATATTCATTTATCCTGTTATTGTATATAAAGTAAATGTTTAATTTAGTAAAAGATGTTGAGAAAGCTTATCTTTGAGATAGAGGGAAAATGTATTACATACTTTCCAATAGCACTGTTTTGAAGAAAGTTTTACCCAAATATAAACATAAACATATGCCCAGAAAACTATTCATTTGAAAATGTCTATAATTTTTCAAACTTCCATAAGTCCTTGATTGACACCGAAGTGTTAAGGTGATGTCATGAATAATGTTGCCAAACTCCGACAGCATAGAAAAATTAAACATGTTTCGTTGTTATGCTGCCACTGCAATGAAGTACAGTCTTATATGTTCTAGCTATATATACCTTTATATAGGCGAGTATTTAAATATTCAGCTGGACTTTATAACAAGTTATTCATTTAAAAAAACAATTTAATATGCTGTTGGAAGTTTGGCAACATTATTCACAACATCACCTGAAACACTTCAATGTTAATCAAGGACAAAAGTTGGAAAAGCTCTCGAAAAAATCTGTAAAAGCAGCTGATATAAAAGTACTTTAAAAATTCCAAAATGTTCGGTATGTTTCTGAAATCTATAATTGTATATATTTTTTTTTTTTAGCCATGGCACAAGAAAGCGGGAATGTTTATATATCAAGTTAATATACAGGGATTGCTTTATCTGCCACTGTTTCGTAAGATGAGAAAGCAACTCCAAATTAACTTCTGGGAAGGGTATGGGATGCTGTTAAATAATCAGGCCTGCCAAATTTAAGTAGGCTTAATTAACTTATGAAAAATTAACAGTAATCCAAAAGGGGGATGGGAAATGTTGATATATAATTAGGTTAACTTTTAATCTACTATTCTGTAACATATGCTTAGTTTATTATACATTTGACCTATCTATCTATGTATAATTTAAAATTAATTTTCGTCTGCTCTCTTGATTAGCCTGACCTACTTTTATAACTGATTTATAGGAATATTAATTTTTAAACTTGTTTAAATTTTAGAAATATAATTACTTATACACAGATACATACAACTTTATTTGAACTCAATCCATGGTTTGTAATACATTTGATTTGAGAAAATCCCAACCATTCAGTAGCTACTTTCTACCATGGTATGTCTAACTATTCACTTAATGGTTTATAAAAGAAGAAACTATCAAAAGGATTGGAGCTTCAACAACAAATGCTCTCTTTGTATTTATTATGACAAGCAGAAATCTTACATTTTTCAAACAAATTTTATTTTCTATTCACTAAAGACTGAGACAATTGAAACTGGAAAACTCTTTAATTCATTGTATAGTGTTATCAGGCATGTTTTAGTTAATTACACTTATGCCTAAACAGTAAGCTCATTATACAGCTACTGGAACTAGACATTTTCTTGTACAGTTCTTTGTTGAAGCATTTGTCATACAAAGTTACAGTGTTGAAACATTTATTTCATTCATCAACAATTTACTTTGGGACACTAACAAATTGTTCAATGATTTAGCAGAATCTTTTTGTTTTTGTTTTCTTCCTAGCACTTTTTAGTCATCAGTGATTTATCTAATAAAGATATTTAATAGCATCTATCAACTTTGGTATTATCTCTTTACAAGTTCAAAGTGTAGAAAGATGGAAATGTCATACAATATGAATTATTATTTTATCACCAGAATTTTTATGTTGATATCTAAAGCCTGTCTACACTATCAAACTTTATGTGACAACAAAATGTGACATGCCCATATATGGACACGATGATGTTATATCACTACCTTATTTAGGCATATCAATACCTTATTTGGGCACATCACACTTTTTTGTCAATTTAGTTTTGATAGTGTAGACATTAAGGTGAAAGTACTTTCTTTTTTCACAGATCTACCAAAGGAGTATTTTACTAAGCTACACATACACAAATTAAATTATAGTTTATGCAGTGGTGTTTGAGTAACCAAAACTATCTTCCTCTTTTATTCTCAGTAAATATTCTTAGTTATAAATAGAAGTCATTTAGCCAAAAATGCTAGGTACAAATGAAAGCATAGACAAAAATTACAAAAAATGCTGGTTTGTAATATGTATGTGCTATAAGCTAATAGTTGAAAATTGGGAATCCTTGGCCCTTATGTTAAAATAAGTATGACATTGATGGATAAAACTTGTTCCGATTCAATACAATGCACAAAATAGGTTATCTGTGTCCAATTAAATGATCTTATCTATTTGCCGTATTTCCTTCATCTTTGATTTTTCTAGTGATCACAATTTCGGAAATGACATTTTTAATGAAATGGCTTTTCTCTCATTGAGTATGTTTTAGCATGGAGGTATACCTCCATGGTTTTAGTATACCGGTATATAATTCAATTCAGGTATAATTAAAAGAAAATCCAACATTTGCAATTTTCAATGTTGAAATGCTCTCAAGTTGTCTCCACACCTTCTGTGGCATCTTTTAAAGATAAACCAAGGACCCTTGTCCAGGAACAAAAGGTCAAGTTATATACATTATATGAATGAGATTCATGAGGTAGAACATTAAGGCATGTTTTGGACCATAAAAGTGTTATTATTGTGGTCTTTTACAAAATGGATTGACATTCAAATAGTTGCTGATTGTCACTTCATTAATTCTCTTTGTATTAAAATGTAAAAACCTTGTATAGGTTTTTTAATACTTTGAAAATGATATCAGGTATCTATCAAAACTTCCATTGGTGAACAAAGAAAGATTCATCCAACAGTACAAAGCATGATTTCACAAACATGCATTCAAAGCCGCTCTATAATGTTTTTAAAAATACATTTTGATATTTGGCAATATAGTGGTATTTTATGTTATGGGCCAAGTAAAGGAGCTTTGTTGGATGAGTGTTGTAACCGCAAAAGATGACTAACTACCATACGTTAGTGAGTTGGAACACTGCACATATTACCTTATTGTACGAGTGCCAAACATGCACAGCTACAGAATAAGTCTAAACCCCTTATTTCAGCACGCCCTTATTTTTCAACAAAAAAATATTTTATTGAACTAAAGAGAATACACAAAATTGCAATTGCATATTAAAATCATTTGGTTCCTACACTTTTAATCTAAAATAACCTTTTTGAGAGATTGAGTGACTAAAATCAGTGACAATACTGGCTATAGCATACGTACAGTACTCAATGGAACAGGTACTGGAATTGTTTAAACTAGGCCTTATTGGTACACAAGGAAATGCTATCAAGCTTCTGTTTGCAAACTATGAGTTGCTCCATCCGTGTTTGCAAACTACAGTTTACTAGTGCTCACATTATCAATAAAATTAGTGAATTTGGACCAAATCAGATTATAATTGGTTGTGGCAGTCACAACTAGAATTCTCATTAAAACATTTTTATTGAAAAAAAAAATACAAATCTTAGATGTTCATCTTCTTCAACTTCATACCTTGAAAATTATACACAGTGGCATACAAGGTAGTGCAAAAGAATTATCAACACAGACTTTGACTTCCTGTCAGAATCACGATGCTCAAAATTCCCAACTACAGAACGAATAATGACAAGAGAGAAAACGTACACCTATTGGGACATACCCGCACCTGTCATAGACATGAGATTTAATTATTCGGCAACGAACATCAGATTTCGCAGAATGTTACAGAAGTTTCCTTCGATGATGGAACGATTGTATTGGGGACTTAGACATCTGTAGATAATTACAAAACAAATTCATCCAATTTTTTTTTTATTAAAGAAATTGGATTATGATATTGAATTTCCCTATCTCATATATCCAGTAATCTATCAACTATCAATATCTTTTTATAATATTCTAAATTTCAAATACAGAAATCTCTGTTCATAAATGCCCCAATTATAGCGTTCTGTAACAGATCAACTTTAGATATTTTTTTTAAATGAATTTAATTCACTCAGAGTATCTATCAATACTGCAGGATTTGAACTCTTGATCCTGAAATTGTAAGCAAAGTATAACAACCACAGATATTACTTCTCAATCACTTCTCACACTAGAATCTTAAGAAAAAGGAAGGTGTAACTTTAGTTACTGATGTCTGTAAGATTAGAACAAAATATTACAAATTTACAATTTTACTGAATAAATATTTTAAAAGTTCACATAAGAAAAAGTCTGCAACCTACGCAACCAATCAAGTCTTAAAGTAACATTAACAAACAACTTCATCTCCTTGATGACTTTATGACAAGAAACAATTATATATCCCTTATTTTAAATCAATGTGAATACATAGATTATATAAATACATATTAACTTAGTTTAATCAATTTAAAATATCTCTACATATTATTCATAAACTATTTTGAAGAAATAAAAAAGAACCCACAAAAGACAAAAAACAAAATTAAAGCATAAAATGACCAATCAACAATATTAAACTTTCACAGATTATTCTACAGTTCAAAATATTGCAACAAAATACTGCAATAATTACAATTTTGTAGCCTATTACAGATTTCAATAATTGTCCTTAATTAATTCTTTAAATGATATTTAATCATTTCATCATTTTTATTTATTTTTTTTTTTCATTTTTTGGTTTGTTTATTCATTATTTTATTTAGAATTATCATTTTATTTTTAAATATTGTCATTGTTATTTTTTTTGTCCTGTCTTGAGGTGAGGGAACTGGATGGATCACCCTTGTTATACTTATAGTGGAAATAAATAAATAAAATAAAAAAAACCTTTGTGACCCTTTTTTATATTTATTATCTTGTATGTTTCTGTGGGCTTTTTTTAAATGATCCATGTATTTATAAGTAATCTTTACCATTTGTGAATTTTGCAAAAACTAAACATTTTTCAGCAAAACCAAAATGGTTTTTTTAATCAATAAACCATAATAAATTAATAAATGTTTCATTTAAAATCATTTTATATGAATTGATAACAAAAGCCCTAAAATGACTATTATAGTCATGTAAAAACATGCTACTGACTTGTTTTTACATAAAATTGTATTAAATCATAAACTAGTTTGACATACTATTGTCAATTTCAGCCATTTATTTATTTTAAGTTAACAAACATTCTGAACATTTGTTATATCTGTAATAAGAGGTTAAATGCAATAGGCAATGGTGGAAAATTAAATTTTGATTAAGTGAAAAATTGAAACTTTATAGTGAGTGCTAAAATAAGACCCAAGAGGCAAATTTCAAATCTGAAAATCAAAATTAAATTAAATTTAGTTATAAGATGCATGTCTCAAAACGGTTAGTTGAAATTGGACACGATTCTCAATTTGGTATCCGATTTTCTAAATCCAATTATAAATGACACAAACCATGGTCCGGTAAGGGTGCAAAGTGTACACACTTAACAGCAAATGTTCTGAAAATGTGTTGAACTTTACAAAAAATGGCACTTAAATTCTTCTGTGACTTATTATTGTAACTTGATATTAACCATTTAAGTTGATGAAAACTTGTTTGATATTCCAATAATGACTGGCGAATGAAATGAAACATAATTTAATCTGATATCGTAATAAGGTTTTTTAAATTAAATTTTAACACACAACAGTAAGTACATAACCTGTCAGGCATTAGGGAAAAGGAAACTGATACTCATAATAATATAATTATATAACAATTTATATAGTGCACGTATATCCACTAAAAGTGCTCAAGGCGCTGATCACAACACTGTTGTGTCATGCAAGACTAGAACCAAAGACACTGTGATTGGTAATCTGTACAACAGGGCTTGAATGTCATGTTCCTCTATAATCTCTGTTTAGTATTCTATGTCAAATAAAGATCATATGAAAGCAAATAATTTGAAAATTGCTATTCTATTATTAAACATTAATACAAAAAGAATTGTTATATAATATATATATATAATATTAAAGAACCTCCACAAAATCCCAAGTATACAATACACAAGAATGTCTCAATAAGAGACAAAATGAAACCTGCAACAATCTCAACACCCGTATCTGATCATTAATAGATTATTTTGGGAACATTGGATAGGGTGGAGTAAATAAAAGAAATATATCGTTTGAATTACTAACAAACTATTGACTAATAAATCATCTGACATAATCTGCTATTTCCTTTACATGGATTATGTATTGCCAATATGTCAGACTCGTTTGTCTGGCTTCGAATATTTATCTTTTCGAGATTTATAAAGTTTATATCACAGCTACTGTAAATAAAAGAAATACTGTATGTGGTGAAACAGTTTGGCTATATAGTACTTTTCTTTTCTGAGATTTCTTTTCCAAGATTGTTTACAATTATGAATGTGACCATATCCATATTATATACACATGTATATTATTGCAATTTTTCACAACAATTGAGGATGTAAAACATAATTAAAAAGTATTTTTATTGTGCTACCAGGAATCTGGTTGCTATAAAATTACTGAAGGGCTGATTTCATTATAATATAATTACTATACATGCCTGTGTACGGCCCTGTTACCAAGAATAAGACTGTCAGCATTAATATCAGTACAAGATTCACATAATAGCCGGTTTTAAGAATTTAAATTCATAAACTACAATATATATATACATCCAAAGGCAAACATGCTGTGAAAAGTCCTCAATTAGAGATGCAAAATAAAAGAAAAAGGCAAAGATTGGTAAAATTGAAAAACAACCATGAAGAATATCAAGTTATTCCTTTGTCATGGCAATGAAACCAGACTTATGGAAAAGTAGTTTGTAATAATTGTTTTTTATTTGTATAACATATATAATATTTAATAAAGGAATGAATAATGTTGTTATAATTGTACAATACGACAAGAAAACATGTAATTAATTTTTAATTACCGACAAACTGAACTTCCACAAAAAGATTTAAGTGCTCGATAACATAATTAAAAACATTACGATGATCTTGGTCTAAAAATAAAATATTTCAATTAGATTATTACTCAATATTGTAAAGCTTGTGTGTTTGAAAATAAACAGATGGCATAAAGCTGTTTAAATGATAGACAAGATAGTATTAAAAGATGGAAGGCACATCAGTATCATTCTTGTGAATAAATATATATATGTCAGTCTTTTGATTTAAATATTTACAAAATGTGCTTATAAAATCAATTGAAAAATGCGTAATATAAACTATGGTGACATAATAAATTGGGAAGAAATGAAGAGTATCAACATTGATTTGGAATAAATGTTAACAAATATAATTACAGATAAAAATGTTCTTTCAAAATAAATTAATGGAGTGCTAGCATCAACATCATTTAAAATCACATTTTAAGTATATTTTATTATTCATTAAAAGCTGTGAACTGCCAAATATGTGGTTCACATCATCAATAAGAAATAGTGGACAAATTGTAGCTAGGAACTTGCAATAAGAAAAATTTAAGATAGAATTAATAATTATTAGTATTATAGTTTTAAAATGTATAAAAGCTCACATGGATTACACTTTTAATAACTTGCTTCTCCCCATTAGTGCCTATTTTCTACCCAAGACAATATTACTTTAGAAGAGCAGAGGTATACCTACTTATCTCGTAAGAAGTAACGTTTTTTTTCAAGTTCATAAAATGCAATGGAGCTACGGTTTTTTTTTTGCGAGAAGAATGCTCTCTAACCCAAATCCAACACATGTATCATTATGCGAATACAGAGCATACTTTTTTTTCCATTTTCTAATGTGTGTCAGAATGGTATTACAACCAGCACAGTCTGAATCATATGACTGTGTGCAAATTCATCTTTTTGGATGTTTAATATCAAAATATTTTCTAAAATGAAAGAAAGTTTTACCAGTCTCAGCAATAATCACATTATCCAGACATTCACAATGATACATTATCAAACTAGAAACTGAAAAAGTCTCTGCAGACAAATGGGTTATGTATTATATTGGAAAATAGTATATAAATCCACTAGGCAAATCTATTCGGCTAATCTCTGACTGGTTGAACATTTTCTTCTCATTGCAAAAAGTGGATGGAAGCATGAATACACAAACAAAAACTTTCGAATTGTGAGACTAAACTTAAAACTATGCCTTTTTGTCAGGGACAATTTTTACTTAACAATTTGTTCAAAATACAATTTTTTTACAGAGACAATCTGTACCAATTGTGCTGTGACATAATCTAATACATTTAAAATTTAATGTCTTTTCTTTTTATCCTGTTGTACATATTACAGAAATGGTTAAATAATACTTCATTTATTGTAATCATATATGTCATTTCCAATGCATTTAAGGCAACAAAACTGTAATAATATAAAAACACACATATTGTACTAGTTTGTTCATATGAATAAACATACAGTTATTCATAATGTTATTTATCATGATCTATTAGTATCATAAGGAGAAACCATTCATTCACAATTTATATATCATGATCATTTAAGCTAATAAGGTATCTTTTGACATGAAAACTGGGCCAATAAGATTGTGTGTACAATACTAGATTAATTGGCTGATTTGTTGATTAAATTTTATGAATTAATTAATCATGTTAAATTAGGTTAATTATGCTTCTGCAATGTATTCCACTAGAGCATGTTGAGGTTATCACGTTGTTTTATAATTTAATGTTCACATCATGCTCAGTGGTGTGATTTTATATTAAATGGATTGAACAGAATACTAGTAACGATATTTGATTATCATAATGTACTTTATTAATAGGATGATATAGTTTGTAATCTATCAGTTTTGAAAGGCTTTAATGTCATCCCATTTCTGTAGGAATTACCTTTCAACACTGATAAACATATTAAATAAAGTCTTAGTATGAATTAATCAAAAAGGTAAGTAAACTGACAAATTTAATTTAAAACATCATGAAAATAATTTGAATCACTTGCTGTTGACAGGTCTAAGAAAATTGTATTATGAGTCCGGGTAATTCTCAAAGATGATATCCTCTTAATGTTAATTAGCATGCTTTTAATATGATAAAGGTGATATGTTGCAAGATGTAAAATGAAATGTAATTGTTAACATGAATTACAAGCAGAGGGGAGTGGTTTACATTAGAATGAATCACTTTGACTTTATACTGTAACAAACAATGTTTGCAGATAAACAAACATGATTTGAACCCAAAGTTCAATATGATTTGTTTTTATTCTAGAAAATTGCTGACTTTCATAACATATCAGGAACAATATGGCGGATCTATCAGAAACATCTAACTTTAGTCCATTTAACATAAATTAGGAAGAGTCGACTCGAACAAAGTGCCTCCTTAATGGGGGTAGGCTGTAGCGTTAACATATATGGAAAACATTCTTGCATGTGAAAGTGTCTCCTTAATAGGGGTGTCCCAAAGGAGGAGTTCTACAATAGTTCAATGATTCAGTTATATTTAAAAAGGTGAAGATATATTTGCATCTTTTAACAAATTACTATTCAAATGAAATCATCAGCTAAAGCTTTTTGATGATGGATTTTTTGCAATTGGCATGTCAAATCATCAGGTCAAAGAGCACAGCAGTCACTAATACAATGACTAGAATAAACAGAGGGGAGTGGTTCATTTGAATTACTCAGCATTTACTTAGACTTTTAAACTAATTTGAATTGGAGCTCTTTCATGAAAGGGATATTGAATATGTGCTGGGATGTTGTGCATAGACTGAGAGCAGAGGGGAGTATGTAGAAGTGACTCACCAGATGGATGACAACCATGCATGCTGCAATAGTGCTGTAGACAGAATCTGTACACAGAATCTGTACATGGAATCCTCAGGCAACTGCTGCAACATAAACATCTGAAAAGGAAGTGGATGTTATAAAATCACATGGTAAATTCCCTCTGTGTTTCCCTGTCACCTGGCTATTCTATATGGAACAGGCAAACACGTGAATCCCATTTTTAGAAAATCCATTTGGAATTCAGTAATTTACATTTTGTCATACACATGATCAATGTTTGTATTGTAATGCATTGTTTTTAATTGCAAAGAAGCTGCTGCCTTAAGCTCTGTCTACACTACATCAAACTTTATGTGATATGTGTAAAATGTGATGTGCCCATATACTACCATATTTGAGCATCACTACCATATTTGGGCACATCAGACTTTTTTTATCTGGTTTGATAGTGTAAACAGAGCTTTAGAAAAGTAAAACCTCTTTAGACAGATCTGGTATAAAAAGTACACTTTGAGTTAAAGCACCATCATTTGATTAATATTGTCTGTTGTTAACCACATTCACGTTTGCATTTCCTCTATTAATTTCCTTTGTCATTTTAACAAATTAATTAAATTATGTTTATGGGAAAATATAGTTGTAAATATTAGGTTTAAATATTTATCTGTTTATGGAATAACATCAATGTCAAAATGACCAATGATAAATTTGTTTCAGCAACAAACAAATGTCAGTATTAATCAAAAGTAAAATATAAAAGGTGTTTTTGTATGTTTTATATAATTTAACCTGTGTTTAATAGAAAAAGTGCAAAGTATATAGTTCACTACTTTTTTAACTAACTTTAGGAATTACCATCGAAGTATCATATAAATGTGATGTAATCAATCATTTGATGGATGGGTACATCATAAAGTGATTTATATATAAACTTTCATTGTTGTAACCATCAATAACGCTTTTCAACAAAGGGTCTATTTTCATTAACAAAACATTTCTCTGACTAGATGTTCATAACCCACCTGTGTTAAATACCTCTGTCACCTGTCAACATGACACCTGCTTCATGCTTGAGTGACTCACATTATAAACTCTTTCATGCATGAGTGACTCATTTCAAACTTCTATATGCTTGAGTGATTCACACATTACAGGTACAGTACAATTTACAAATCAAAAATGTTTTCTGTAGACCTACTCATCAGTTAATTGACCTAGAGAGAGGTTAAGTTTGCGTGGCCCTACCCTTCCTTCCCTCACAACCTATTAAATCAATTGATTTCAGTTAAATCAGTCAACAATATCGTGGATGTGCGAAAGCGAAAGATACTTTGTTCAACTTACAATTATTATAATACGAGGAATTCAAAGAACATATTCAGTTTTATATCTGTAATATTTTGCCAAAATTTGGTTGACTATGATCTCTCATATCAAGAGCTCTCTCCTATGCCACATATTCAGAATCAATTCTTCAAAGTTTTTTTTTAATACGGCACCTGAAGTAGTTGCTACGTAGTTGTTTTTTTTTGTGGAGTTTCACATCTGCTTGAGGAATTTTGGACTTTTGTCAGTCGAAGCAGGATTTCTGGTACTACAAAAAAAAAAAGTATGAGATAATTTAAGGTCATGTAATCTACCACCTACTAGATCAAATCTATCAAATTCATACCATATGCAACTAATTTACAGATAAAAAAAACCTGATTATTTCATGTTACCCAACCTCATTTTGAGTAACATATAAATAATTGATAAACCAATAAGGGTTGTTGTTAATATCACATGACCTCAACTGAATAAAGACATGAGAATAACAAAAATGAACACATCAACTAAGTTTCCTTAAGATGGTATGAGTCAGATATAGCCTAGCGAATCATGATAACGCTTGCCCTAATACTGGGTTACAAACACAAGGCACGTTGCCAAAATTATAATAATCAAAATTGCATTAGTCTATACAGTATATTAATAATAGATAAAAAGTTTATGAGTACTTTTGGCATAGCTATACATTGGAGCAGTCCCCAGAAGATTAATTTTATTTTATGAATAATTTTTCAATTTATTATAAACCTGTTACTCCCAAAGGGAAGGGAACAATGCAGTTGGTTAGTGTGAATATTGTATAGATAATATTATAACTCAATCTCAAAACATAGGAAATGTAAGTAGGATATATAGGTTACAACTTTACCATAAATTGTAGAAAATAAACTAATAATGAATGAAAACATACAATGGAAAGTGAAATCAGTTACAGTCATGTGGATAGTCATGTTTTATGAGAATATATTAACAGAAGAGATTTGAGTGGCTGAGCAGTTAAGACAGTTGAACCGTAATTACGTAGCCATAAAATCGGCAAGGGTGTGGGTCACTTGCTCCATGGTTCTGGTGGTATTCTCGGATAAGGACTATAAACCGTAGGTTCAGTGTACACATCTAGCTCATGTGCACTATAAAGAACCTAGTACATCTTTCGAGACGAGTACACGGGTGTACACACAGCCACTGTCACTCACCTCACGGTCTTTGACGGAAGAGGTTACCCGGTATAATTAGTAAATTTAAAAATAAAAACATATCACAAAATGTTTCACCATCTGTTCAAGTATCTATTGTTTTTCTTTACAAAAACAAAGATGAACTTTTTAGATGCAGGGCCAAATTTCAAAGAGTAAGTATCATAATTATAATTTATATTTTTGATTTTGTCACACAGCTGTTTACTTTTACTATAGCTTTTATATAAATGTATTGCTGTGTGCACATTGGTTGTGGAGTACTTCCTTGTATATTTACCTCCCTTGTATATTTGGTATGTTCGAATTTTACCCCCTTGATCACCGATTTGACATGTTTATGACCATGTTTACTAACTTGGTACAATTATTAGAATCAGACCACTTTTTATTTTTAAATTGTGTTACCCAGTGTATTCTGATTGGATAAGTACCTATATGCAAATAGTTAGCTGCCCCCCTTTAAATAGCACCTACACCCAAAGATTATTACAGTAGTTGTTGTTGTGTGGTCCTTCTGCTGCTTTCTTTCACCAACTCAGTCTATCCTTATTAGTGGATGTTACTTGACTTCTTATAGTGCAATTCTGGGTAAGATTATATTTTTGTTCTTTAATTTCCACCACCTCCTAAAAACTGTCAAGCCTACCCCATTAAAAAAACCACTGGGATCCCGGAAATTCGCTGCGGTCGGTATTCACGGCGGAATAATATCAAAATCCCAGATATTTTTTAGTGAAATTTTGACGGTATCTGAATAGGATTTAAGCCGGGATCCCATTCCGACAGGATGTATGGTCAGTATATCCGCTCCCAACTGGGATCCCGCCAAATGGACGAGAGTTCAGCCGTGTTTTCAACCGGGATCCAGTCAAAGGCCGGAATAGTTTTTATTGCCGCGATCTTTTTAAAAATCTAAATCCTGTTTATTTCTTGGCAAAATCCCAACCAAAATAAAAATGTTAATACTGATACCAATCCCGCCGAATGTGACTCAATATATATGAGCACTGGTTTTGGAATTCACGGCTTTTCCTTACACTGACTTCACTCGGCCAACTCAATTGCATAAATCATCGTATACTATGATTGTCCTTTTGATTTCAGTAGGTCCTATTTCAACCATTCATGAATAACACCAGAACCATGGTTTACATAATCGGTTATTCTATTTTCATAAACAAAGTTTATTTTTCTTCTTTTTTTTTTTGAGATTTTGTATTTTTGGTTACGGATTGCCCAAATTTATTATTCAATTACTACTACCTGTACTACTTTGGTCCCACACTATTTCTAGTTCAACTTCCTCAACAGGATAGACATTGAAAATGTAACCTGAAAATAAAATATAGACAAACTTAGTTTATTGGCATAATAATAACAGCATCACATTAAAAAATATATAACCATTTAGATACGCCTATAATGGTATGATATTTTTATAGACTGTTTGTTTTCATTTTTATATCATTATTCTATTCACCATATAATATTATTCAGTTGTTTTAGCAATGTTAAGTTGACTAACAAAGTTAATTGATTAATAATGTTGAGATTACTAACAATCGTACATTGTGTTGAATAACAATTTTAATTTTATTATTTTTATAATTATGATTCACGTACGTTCATACGTTGTGCAAATAAATTGATATAAACATTGCGTTGCACTCAGCTATGTTCAGCAGTAGAACAGTAGTTATAATATTCATTAATTGAGTTGAGTTATTGTTGAATTGAGGGTACAACGCTAGTGGTTTGGTTGGCATCATTTGCCATTATTATTTTTGTGTTTCTAGGATGTACGGTTTACAAGTTCTGAGGAATCGGACATTATCTGAGGTCAAAGGTCAAATTTTAAATGGCCTCAAAACTTAAAAGTTGCGAATTTTTTATACAAGTTGCCATACCAAGTATTTTAGGTCTAAGAGGAGCCCCACCAGAAGTACTGTAGAAATTAGTGAGGAGACCCGTGAAGGTATAGCTTTCTGAAAACCGTGAATCTCCTCTCGTGGACAGTCTTTAGGCTTAGTTTTTAGCTGGTAAACAACAGTAACGTACAAACAATATAGGCCTACCCTGATGTAGTCTAGTTGCTGCATTAATTGTCTTTCTGTTTTTGCCAGAATCCGTAATACAAATTGGTATTTTTGCTGAAAAAGTTATGATTCTTCCATTTATTTTGGCCCTCACGATCGAAAGGTGATTCACAGAAGAAAAACTACAAAATCAATCCGCATGCAATGCATGTTGGGATTTATAGGAGGCCGCTAAAATGATTAGAATCTACTTATTTTTCATATTTTTAACAGTTCAAAGAAAAAAAAACAAAAAAAGTTATCGCAATAGGACCATAATAAATAGTATTTATTCTTACATTAAATGCAGTTTGTGAGCTTAAATTAGATCTAAAAAACGTAGGGAATGGGACTTTAAATAAACAAAAAAATGTCATCAATTTATGTTACTTTATTTGAACCTGTTTTTACAATAGTAATTCAACATCGTTATTAAATAAAATATACTAAATAGCAACATAATCTAAAACATACTATGACAGATGTAAACAGGGAATATACAGTCTGAACAATTATTTCTTAATTTAGTAATTTTTACTAAACAGACTCGGAAAAGACAAGTTCAAAAGGTTATGGCTAATAAATATATTAAGTTATACTTGACAATTGTTTAAAACTACTTTGTCAATCAAAATTAAAAAGATTAGATTTTCAACCAGTAAGGTGTAAAACTAATAAGCTAGTGAAAATTAATTTGATGATCTGGTTGGAAATAGGTGACAAAAGATGAAAGTACACAGACATGGATAAATTGATGATTCAGATTCATGTATTAAAATCTCATCAAGAATATAATCTACATTTCACTTTGGTTGTTCTCTATCCCCAGTTGCACTCTTATGTAGTGACTATTGGAATGGTGAGGTTGTTCTCTTTCCCCAGTTGCACTCTTATGTAGTGACTATTGGAATGGTGAGGTTGTTCTCTTTGCCCAGTTGCACTCTTATGTAGTGACAGGTATTGGAAGGGTGAGGTTGTTCTCTATTCCCAGTTGCACTCTTATGTAGTGACAGATATTGGAAGGGTGAGGTTGTTCTCTATCCCCAGTTGCACTCTTATGTAGTGACAGGTATTGGAAAGGTGAGGTTGTTCGCTATCCCCAGTTGCACTCATATGAAGTGATTGGAAAGGTGAGGTTGTTCTCTTTCTCCAGTTGCACTCTTATGTAGTGACAGGTATTGGAAAGGTGAGGTTGTTCGCTATCCCCAGCTGCACTCTTATGTAGTGACATGTATTGGAAAGGTGAGGTTGTTCTCTATCCCCATCTGCACTCTTACTGTATGTATGTAGTGACAGGTATTGGAAAGGTGAGGTTGTTCTCTATCCCCAGTTGCACTCTTATGTAGTGACAGGTATTGCAAGGGTGAGGTTTTCACTATCCCCAGCTGCACTCTTATGTAGTGACAGGTATATTGGAAAGGTGAGGTTGTTCTCTATCCCCAGTTGCACTCTTATGTAGTGACTATTAGAATGGTGAGGTTGTTCTCTTTCCCCAGTTGCACTCTTATGTAGTGACAGGTATTGCAAGGGTGAGGTTGTTCACTATCCCCAGCTGCACTCTTATGTAGTGACAGGTATATTGGAAAGGTGAGATTGTTCTCTATCCCCAGTTGCACTCTTATGTAGTAACAGGTATTGGAAGGGTGGGGTTGTTCTCTATCCCCAGCTGCACTCTTATGTAGTGACAGGTATATTGGAAAGGTGAGGTTGCTCTCTATCCCCAGTTGCACTCTTATGTAGTAACAGGTATTGGAAGGGTGGGGTTGTTCACTATCCCCAGCTGCACTCTTATGTAGTGACAGGTATATTGGAAAGGTGAGGTTGTTCTCTATCCCCAGTTGCACTCTTATGTAGTGACAGATATTGGAAAGGTTTCTTACATTGAGGGCGCAATTTAACAAGAACAAAGCACAACAAACAAAGCCATGGCCGGCTGTGTAAGGAATTCTGCAGTGTGAGACAAGCTACACACGTGGGAGTATGGTCACGTCGGCCACATACCACATCGGCCACATACAATATCTATGGAACGCCAAAACCGCAACACAATGTACCATTTAGTATTTATTTACCAAACAGCAGAAATATCAATTAGCTTCAATTCAATACTAAATTAGTCAGATTTTAAGAAAGACTAACAAATTCAATTTTTATCGGAAAAATTGACATTTGAGGCGCCGCGGATGCCTACATAATAATAACCAATAGGCATATACATATCAAAATAATGAGTATTTAAAGCCTGATAACACGAAAAAAAAAAATTACTCTACCACCTATTATGGACCTCGGTGCGATCGTGTTTTGAAAATGGGTAGGGGTTTTCCAAAGTTATTTTTAGGGCGTCTTCAAAGACACGTCACTTTTCGAAATTTCGCGGTAAATGAAAATCCGCTTCATTGGGATATATATAGTAAATAATATAGTAAACTTTTTTACTTAAGTTTATTAATTTAAAAGCAATGTAAATAGTTTAAATAATTTATAATACATATTATATTTAAAAAATAAAACTGAAATAAAAAATAAAAAGACTTTCTTTTTTGTAATGTAGGCGTAGGCCTACTGTTAGTGTTCTGTGTTAATAATCTCATACTCAAATAACATAAAGGCCTACTATAAATAATAGAAAAAGTAGGCAAATCGGATTTTTTTTTTAAAACAAAGATTCCTTAAAACTCATTTCCAGCACTTTCATGCTTCAATCAACATTCTAATGTCGGAAACACAAAACGGACGGTAAATTTAACATAACGCCTTTGCATGGACACTAGTGTGCTTTATAATGGCGTTCCATACATATTGCTTTTATTGTGTTGGGGGCCGATGTGGCATGTGGCCGACATGACCGTAATCCCACACGAGCATTCCCCCTACAGCAGCGGCTGTTTTTATTGATAGAAAATACATGATCTGTACGTATTTGGGGTAAATTTAAGGTCCATCAAATTTAATCCCATGTTTTACGTACGCCTTTCGGTCCCGTACCGTACGTAAAATGAAGGTTTTACTGTATAATAATGGTTACATTATTTTGTGACAAAAAAATATATACAGTAAATAAATACTTAAATGACAAGAACCAAGGTCTACTGGTCTTCCGGGGTTGGTGCAAATCCTTGAGAATTGCTGCTCTATGCAGGAAGCATGACTGGATTTACAACATTCAAAGAAACATTAATGATTGAGTATTTCAAGGAAACAAAACACATCAAATTAAGTTTGAAATAATATTGTCTGAATTTGTTTAACTTGTCAGTAGTAAATAGAAACACATTAAATGTTCTACCCAATTCTGCTATTAATCTCCACATAAAACCATCTTTGCTCAGTATCATAACTTCTGTAATACAGCATCTCATGTGTATCACATGTGGTGCCTGTATCATGTAAGGTTTGGTTAAGCTGTGTTATTGGTCTATACTAGACAATACATAAAACACATGAGACGCTGTATTAATGAATTTTTCTATTTAATTATACTTCGGAAATCTAAATACAGTACCCTAACAAGAGAGAATGTTTAACAGCTGTTACTGATTTTAAAACTATATTTATAATTGTGTTTTCAACATTTCATATAAAACTTGATTTCAAAAGTTTTCATAATTGTTCAAAATCACCTGAAACTTGAAAGGAATATGATTTAAGATCAGATAAATTGAGAGGTAATCATTATCTTCATACAACACCCAATAGCAATAGAATTGAAACTTTTTCTAGTAGAGCAATATGTTGTTTGAATTGAGTTTTAATAGTTTAACCTGATTTAAAATATTTATCTTACATTAACACATTCTCATATGGAACATGGGTTTAAAATGTTTAGCCTACTGAAGTTGTAATAGAGAATGAAATAGAGAATATTAAATAATGAAATATTAAACAAAAATATTTATCTGTATAAAATTTAAAATTGATTTTTAAAAAAAAGTTAACTTAAGAAGTTGCTTCTGGGAATCCAGATGGAAAGATGATTTTAATAAGTTTCATTTTTAAGAACTTGGCACGACTGGAGTGGAGTAGTAGGATGGTTTGGTTTCTAGTTGTTTCCTGAACCTGTTAGCAAGTCCGTCACTTATAAACCATATGTCAATCATACAATTTGCAGTATACTATGTAATTCATAGAAAAAGTAATTTAGGCTAAACAATTTTAAAGCTATCAGTCTACTTGCCCTTGATATTAATACAAGACAAGTGCATTTTGTGTATTGAATTGATGGTATACTGTGCATACACCACCTGAATTACCTCTTCGAACAGAGACTAAGAGGAGACTACAGTGTCACATTGACAAAATTGTGTATGGCTGCAGAGGTTCTTCTACCAGTCTGTTTTAATCCAACATTGTTTTAATTATTATTTTTTCTCCATGGTTATAAATCACAATGTTACCTTTCATTTACAGTATTTATTTATTTGGTATTTAAGGTATGCAAACTATTATACAACTGATGTATGCAACTAGTCTGCCACCCACTGCAATTTTTACCATAATAAATAGTGCATTGTACTCTGGAATTGGCATAATTGCTGTTCTGGAAACATTTAAACAGTATCATAGTAGGAGTGTTCTGTATCTGAATTAGGCAAAATAACACTACTAAATACTCTTTTCACATCTGCATAAATTGATAATGGTAACAAATTGTTTCAACAAAAGTTAAGGTTTGATCTCCCACTAATTACACTTTTTCACTTCACAGTTTCGCGCTATTTGATTACTATGATTGGTCAGCAAGGCATTTACATGCGCGGTGTAACAACTTGGAACACATTGCTATGCAAATCTGGTTATCTTGTTACAAGTACAATTTCTTGTCACATAAACAAAGAACTCTTACATAGCTGTTGTATTAGATAAAAAAAATTATGAATTATGTATTAATTAATAAGATAGGAATGCAAATGCAAAACATGTCCAAAAGTTAATTTACTCCCTCACGTTCATGTTAATACCTTAACCTGATTATAATTATCAGTTAAGCAGTCAAGTAATATGTCAAATGTTAAATTAGTAATTTGTAGCTGTGAGGTTGCTGAACTTTGACACACATATGCAAACCAATATTATAGATCCTCACTCTATACAGTTCATGATGTGACATTAGAATTTTTGTTTTTTTATGTTGGACCATTGTACAAATTGAATTGGGTTAATTGGTAATTTTGCAGAACTGATTAAAACAATACTAGTAATATTCGATTAAATATTTGATTAAATTAAATTCATCTTCGACATTGTCGCTTCTGTAGGCCTACTGATTAGGGAGTTACACGTCCTGTAACTACCTCCAATTTCACCTGGTCTTTAGTTTGAATAAGATGTTGTGATAATATAAATGGAATAATAAAAAATACAATATCCTTCCAAGTAATAAACATTCATATTAAACGAAATATTATATATGAACAATAAAATTGATAATTAATTGGTTAACATTTTTTAGAATTTTATTTGGCAAGGAAACACTTGAAGTAAACTGATATTATCACTTGATAATATTTCTATGTTTGGTATTAAAAGGAAGAAGGATGTTTATCCTTGATAATATAAAAGAGTCAGTTATATAAAAGGATATTAATTTTAAATACACATACAGTAGCTAACAAGAAAACATTTTCACTCACAGGTATTTAGGTAACCTAAGATTTGTACAGAAGTGAAAGGAAAAAGTATAGTTATAAAGTATAACCCATCCAGTTGTGCATAGCCACTAATTAAATAAGTGTGGTATATTCAAGTCCAACAAGTAAACGCATACTAGAGAAATCATGACGGAGATAAAAGCCAACGGTATGGACTTGTCTCTTGTAATGGACAGTGAGCGGGAACTTCGCAGCCGTATAGTTAAGATGCGTAAACTCGTCAACCTTTCACTTGGCCTTGCAATTGTATGTACAGTTTTACTATGTATAGTAATACCAACTTTATGTAGCATCATTGGGTCAGATAAAGCACGTATAGATCACCTGACAAGAAATGAAGTAAGTATTGTATGTGTGGTTAAAAGAGCAAACAAATAGTTTGGACAACATAAAGTTGTTTCACACCATTTCGTAATTACCAAATAATGAAGTGAATGAACGTTTTTTGGGCGTTTTTTTTTTATTTCAGGAACAAATTCTAAAATTATCAACTTCTGGAGATTACAGTTCAAGTAATAGTTCACAAAAGAAAGGTAAGTCTGAGTCAAAAAAGCACTGTGGATTCACACAATAAAAATGGTACAGTTTTACTTGTGAAATAACACATCTCAGTGATATAAAATAAGACTTCAGAGGATTTTGCCCAAAATATACAGTGTGGCTTTCATATGTCATTGTCAGTACAGTTAATTATGCAAATAAATTTGTCCATTTCAAATGACAATTTTTTTTAAACATCAACTGAAACCATTGAAGTTTTTTTCAACCTTGTATTTTTAATAGTTTTAAATAATTGTAGTAATTAAAGGTATTTCATAAGGAATTTTAATTACATACACCTTCAAATACAGTATCTTTATATAAGGTTGTTTGTTACTTGTTACAGTTCCTGAGTCTAAATTGACTATATTTACCCGTTGGGGGAGTGCAGATTGTCCAAGTACTGCTGAATTGATCTACAGCGGTAAGTGCTCAGCTTTGCAATTTTCTTGAAAACAATATTCTAGTAAATAACAATAATGTAGTTCTATAGGATAAATGATGTGACAATCATCAATAAATATAGCCACGTTGTAAAAACAAGTCACTAATGTTATAATCTGATGTGAACTTGAGCCGGATTGGAGCAGATGTGAAAGAACCCTTAACCATTTAAGTACACAAAATAATCTTTGCAAACTTAGGTAGGACGTCAGGGGCACCACACGGTTCAACTGGCAGTGGCGGAAACTATCTTTGCTTAACAGAAAAACCACAATACAACTTCACGGTACCATCACATCAAATAGAAAGAGGGTCAATATATGGTACGGAATACAGGTATGGAGATAGGCAGTTTAGCCCCCTATCGGACAACCATGTCCATGATGCCCCTTGTGCTGTTTGCCAAGCAGCTCGAAGTGCCACACTAATGATGCCAGCAGTTACAGAATGTCCGAACGGTTGGACTAAAGAATACGGTGGATACCTAATGGCTGGTCGCGATGATCAAAAACGTACAGAGTTTATCTGCGTGGATGGTACTCAATCTGTTGTGCCTGGTACAAGTAATGTATTTCCAGGAAATCAAGCCAGTACGTTATTTCTCGTTGAGGGGAGATGCAACACAGGAGGCGGTGGACTGCCTTGTTCGCCTTACAAAGAAGCTTTTGAGCTACCTTGTGTAGTTTGTACTAAGTAATTTTATACTCAAAATCAACAAAAAACAGTATAAATTACAAACTTGCGTAACAATGAATCTGAAACCTTTCAGTTGCAATGGGTTACATGGGAAACTATCATTGATCGAAATTTTAATACTATAGGCCTATTGTTTTACAAACTATATTCATATTATACGTATTTAGATTTCCATTTAATTATAATTATTTAATGTTAGTCTGATAGTACATTTGTACTTACTTATCAAGGTTCCCTATGTTGACATGGAACTCAATTCAACTCAAATGTGTCGACATAAGCACTCTGAGCAACTGACCATAACTCACCTTAATTGACAGGCACAACAAAAATGCGCCCATGTTCTATTCTTTTCCGTAAACTGAAAACTTTGAATCGATTCACGCGTGGGGGTAAGGGTTTGCGACCAGTTTGTGTTTTACACTAGTAGCCTTTTGTCTGAGAAGTTCACAACCGATACCATGCAAAAAACAAAATTCAAGTCTATAGCTTATTTTTCAATTAAAATTCCCATGGTGAAAATTATATTTGGCTACAGAATTATGTGTCTGTATTCATTCACTCTATGTACATTTTGACAATTTCCAGTTATTTAAGCTAAAGCTCCTGTATTCAAGAGCCATCTGGGCAATTGCAAGAGCGTACATATACATTTACATATGGACATAGGGTTTTATAGGACGTAGGTCTAAAATTGTATTCATAAGGAAAAATTTCAGCAACTATTTTCTCAATGGTTTAGAGAACATACGTTCATATTTTCTGTACTATGGGTCTTTAAGCTTTTAGGCCTATTATCATGGTATATATTCAACTACAGTACATAATTAAATTGTGTCTGTATTGTGTGTGGAGTGCCTTGCATTCACTTTGACAATTTCCAGTTATGTCGTCCATGCTTTAATATATATGAAAACATTCCATGGGCACGTACTGTCTATATTAGTTATTAGGTTATATATATATGCATTAATCAAAAATTACGCGGTCTACGAGCGAAATCACGTTTGTAATCATATTTTCACAAGCATGAATCACAAACAAAATTTGGTACTCATAAATGTCAGGTCATATGGCAATACAATTACGTGCGTAGCACATATAACGCTTGCGTACGCGCGCTTAAAATGTTCAAAATTGTCAAAATTTATTTTCGATGAAATTAGAGTACGTTTCAGGCAATTTTAAGCGTTTAAAAAATTGCCATGTGTGCGCAGATTTTTGCACACGCACTGCGCGTTAAACGTTAATGCGCACTCTTTTTGCCCGATTTCTATTTTACAATCTTTCTTTAATAATATCATCATATTTGATTCACTTTTCAACTCGAAATTGCGTTATACGAGCACGTCAAAAGTGACAGACTACGCACGTATAAGAATAACAAAATGGTGAAAATATCCTAAATTTTAAAATTAATATATATCGTCAGAATGCTGGGGAACAATAATAATAATAATAATTAAAGATTCTGAGAAAATCAATCAATCAATATAACTTTTAAAAATCAATTATCTTTATTTAAATCAATGCATATAACCTATAATTCGTCATAGTGACGAATTAAATCTAGTTTTAATTGAAATTGTAAAAAAATAAACTTGATTTAATTCGTCACTATGACAAATTATAGGTTACATGCATCGATTTAAATAAAGATAATAGATTTTTTAAAAGATATACTGATTGATTGCTTTTGTCAGAATCTTTAATTATTTATAATATAATGAAAGACAGGATCTTGGTAATGCAAATAAAATAGTCTGTATCACTGCACATTGAGACATGGTGGATATAAAATTTTTTAAATCTTATTTGTTTCATTACCCAAGGTGAGACTCGATCTCGATAGAATGCTATAGACGCGATCACTCACCACCGAGCCATAAACACACCTGAATAAATGGTGAAAAAAGATTCCTCCGTGTTTACTATGCAGTAACCACTTTGGGGCAGACAGACCCATTATTACAATAACATACCGCAATGATTCATAATGTTTACTATGATATGATGACATCTTTAAAAATGTTTTAAAGTGATGCACTGTCAAAGTATTATACTAATTTATATTAAATTATTATATTATTAATATAATATAATATAATAATAATATAATATAGTTATATATTGAATAACTTTACTATGAACATTTTAAAGAAGTAGGTTAATGTTAAGTTTGTTATTTCGGTCCAACAAAATGTCATAGTTTGTTTGATTGTCGAAATAAAAAAAATTACATTTAATATGCAATTAATGATGACGTAATCAACCCTTTTTATCTTATTTTCATAATAAATCATAAATATATGATACATACACTTTAAGAAAATGAAATGAAAAATAGGGTTCACTCACTATATATAAATTTACGTAAGGGGAAAATTTGGTAAATCGCGCGTTATTTCTAGAGTATAATGCTATAAAAAGTTGGTTCATACCTTCGGTACTGATTTTAACCACCTGATGTAAGCTTGATTTGTTACTGTGAGTGTTGGTACTGTTAGATATAATATAAACATATATACAAATAAACTGTATTACTGTGAGTGTGGGAGGCCCTACAGATTATAGGGCCTCCTACAGATTATAAACACATAATATACAAATAAACTATATTACTGACAGTTGCTTCTCAACGTTTGTATTAATTATTAATAATTACAAAAAATGTAAACGTTGTAGTGGTGTATCGTCACATGTACTTTACTATTTCAATCGACTATGACAGTGACAGTTTTAACAAAGTATTAAATCGCAAATGTTTTACTGTATTTAGTGGTATATTATTTATAGGCCTATAAAACATGAAAAAATATTTATTTGCTGAGTGGATAAAGAATATATTTAAAAATTGTTCCTCTTTGTACCTTCCCTCTAGGAAGTGTAGACGATGGTTCTCGGAATCATAATGACTCGGGTAAAAAGGTCTTGTATGTTTTCTGTCGGTTACCATTATTGAAAATGCTTGACATTCGTAAAACTACCCTACTCTGTTTCACAGCTTATTCGAGGGATTATTTTTAATAATATGGTAACATTTATAATCAAATAAAATCCTCTAATAGATATGAAAAGTGGTAAAAAAGAATAACAAATGCTTGGTAAATTGTAGATAACAGTGCGATGAATTCTACTACAAATAGTATAATTATGTTATTATAAATATAATACAATATTGTGTGTATAAATATGGACTTTGATTATTGGGGAGGCGTTTATTCAAATAAATACCATCCTAATAATACATTATTTAATTTTAACATCTTTTGAAACTAACTTCTGCGACAGAGTGGGCCGTTTCAGCCCAAGAAGGAAGACATTTTAGACAGCTTGCAGCATGGGCAGACATACCGGTCCTAACAGGACACAGATAGCCTACAGTTATTCCTGCCAGCTTACTCAATAAAACTCAGGATTTCACTTATCATCAGATCTCCCTATGTAATTTTATAATACTATTCCCCACAATATATTCTGATGCTTTATGGCGTATATTTAATTTGATCTTTATTATATTAATTTGCAGTATAATTTTTATTTTTTAACTATACTGTACCTTCACACGCGCGGTTCAATCTGAAAAAAAAAAACACTAAAATGGCTAGCCACTAACGGCCAACTTAGTTGAAACCAGGTAGTTGCAAGGTGAACCTGTGAACTCACCTGAAATTACTTTGACTGCATACAATTGAAATTGAGTTCATCAGAAATTTTGTTTTAAAACTCTTTATAATATCTTCCTAAGATAGAAATATGAAACAAGATCGGCGTAATAGTGAAAACTAATGTTATCAAATTTACATTTCGCGGTACATCTGAGATAGATCAGGTAGGTATCCAAGGCAGAGATTTAGTGCCCCAAAGTTTTTTCATTGTGCTTGTCTATGTCAGAATTAACCATAAATTATATATAGATGCTTGTGAAAATATGATTACAAATGTGATTTCATTAAATCGTGTGTAGACCACATAATTTTTTATTGCGCAACTGTGAAAGGCTAATCACATCGATTCCTGGCCATAAGGAATATACCATGAAAAATTGACGTAGCTAGATGAAATTGATCTCAAGATAATTGACGGACAAAATAATGCTAATGAAAGAATATATAAATAAATAAAGATTGACAAAATCAATAGGTTATAAGCATTATAATTATAATGCATAACCTAATAAGTAATATAAATGTGTACTTGTTTGGTTTCAATCTTATAAAATAAAACTGGAATGTTTATTGAAATAAAATGTTAACAATACAATTGTAAAGAGGCTGGTTGTTTTACTTTTGAGCTGATTTTTTTTTTTTTTTGGGTAGTGGCTTTTGTTTATTTACCGCCAAACGTGAGTGTTCCCACATGAAAATTACACAGTCAATATCATCGCACTCGAGAATTTACTGGATTTTATTATGTTTATAGACAGGGACACGATAATCACGCGAAAATTACTCGGTCAATATCATCGTACTCGAGGAAATATACGATTTACGATCCTTGCAGCAGTAGTCATGTGATGCAGTTTCAACCAATCACATTCACATTATTTACATAGGCTTTACACACTATGGTATCTTCTAGCTTGATTTAAATCAAGTGGGTGTAATTGTGTATTGAGGTGCTGCTACAGTATAGGATGTTGTGGCAATCAACGATAAAGTAAACAGAATAATAACAAAAAACAAAATATTCCAAGTATCGATCTAATCTCATAAAAACAATGGAATTTAACTAGAATACCATTTTGTAGAATAATCTTGTGGTTTGGCAATGGATGCACAAATGACCCAAAGGAAAAGGGGATTTAAATTGTGTTGCTTATCATCATTATTGCCCTCATTTGATAATGTTTTTATGGAATTAAAGGGGAAGGAAGCTATCTTCAGCATCAAAGTACAATCATATACACATTAGCTATACTAAAACACATTTTCATGCCTATTAGTATAGGCAGGAAGTTGTTCCTATAAAAGAGAAAATGTTGGTAAAAAGTAACACATCCAGTTGTGCATAGTCAGCTACTTAAACAAGAAGTAGGGTACTGACGTACAGTATTTCAAGGCTAAAAATTTAACGCATTATATACATGACAAATCATGACGGAGATGAAAGCCAACGGTATGGATATTTCTCTTGTAATGGACAGTGAGCGGGAACTTCGCAGTCGTATAGTTCAGATGCGTAAACTCGTCAACATTTCACTTGGCCTTGCAATTGTATGTACAGTTTTACTATGTATAGTAATACCAACTTTATGTAGCATCATTGGGTCAGATAAAGCACGTATAGATCACCTGACAAGAAATGAAGTAAGTATTGTATGTGTGGTTACAAGAGCAAACAAATAGTTTAGACAACATAAAGTTGTTTCACACCATTTCGTAACCAAATAATGAAGTGAATGAACGTTTTTTGGGTGTTTTTTTTTTATTTCAGGAACAAATTCTAAAATTATCAACTTCTGGAGATTACAGTTCAAGCAATGGTTCACAAAAGAAAGGCAAGTCTGAGTCAAAAAAAGCACTGTGGATTCACACAATAAAAATTGTACAAAAGTGGTTTCACTTGTAAAATAACACATCTCAGTGATATAAAATAAGACTTCAGAGGATTTTGCCCAAAATATACAGTGTGGCTTTCATATGTCAGTACTGTTAATTATGTAAATAAATTCGTCCATTTCAAACGACAATTTTTTTTAAACATTAATTGAAATAATTGAAGTTTTTTTTAACCTTGTATTTTTAATAGTTTTAAATAATTGTAGTAATTAAAGGCATTTCATAAGGAATTTTAATTACATACACCTTCAAATACAGTATCTTTATATAATGGTTGTCTGTTACTAATTGTTACAGTTCCAGAGTCTAAATTGACTATATTTACCCGTTGGGGGAGTGTAGATTGTCCAAGTACTGCTGAATTGATCTACAGCGGTAAGTGCTCAGCTTTGCAATTTTCTTGAAAACAATATACTAGTAAATAACAATAATGTAGTTCTATAGGATAAATGATGTGACAATCATCAATAAATAGCCACGTTGTAAAAACAAGTCACTAATGTTATAATCTGATGTGAACTTGAGCCGGATTGGAGCAGATGTGAAAGAACCCTTAACCATTTAAGTACACAAAATAATCTTTGCACTCTTAGGTAGGACGTCTGGGGCACCATACGGTTCAACTGGCAGTGGCGGAAACTATCTTTGCTTAACAGAAAAACCACAGTACAACTTCACGGTACCATCACATCAAATAGAAAGAGGGTCAATATATGGTACGGAATACAGGTATGGAGATAGGCAGTTTAGCCCCCTATCGGACAACCATTTCCATGATGTCCCTTGTGCTGTTTGCCAAGCCCCACGAAGTGCCACACTTATGATGCCAGCGGTCACAGAATGTCTGAACGGTTGGACTAAAGAATACGGTGGATACCTAATGGCTGGTCGCGATGACCAAAAACGTACAGAGTTTATTTGCGTAGATGGTGCTCAATCTGTTGTGCCTGGTACAAGTAATCAATTTCCAGGAAATCAAGCCAGTACGTTGTTCCTTGTTGAGGGAAGATGCAACACAGGAGGCGGTGGACTGCCTTGTTCACCTTACAAAGAAGCTTTTGAGCTACCTTGTGTAGTTTGTACTAGGTAATTTTATACTCAAAATCAACAAAAACCAGTATAAATTACAAACTTGCGTAACAATGAATCTGAAAACCTTTCAGTTGCAATGTTGAAAAGAGTAGAAAATACATGGGGAAACTATCATTGATCGACATTTTAATACTAAAGGCCTATTGTTTTACAAACTATATTCATATTATACGCATTTTATATTTTGTAATAAGTAATTTCATAAACAGTGACTGTCTAGTAATTTTGCCTTACAAAGAAGGTTCTGAGCTACCTTGTGTAGTATGTACTCAAAATAGATACTATAGTAATTGCTATCAATGACAAAAACCTGCCAAAAGCCTGTTTCTATTGAGCAGAAATATGGTTTTGAATACCGTTCTTTTCAAGAACGGTTTTTTCTTGTCAGCAGAGATAGGTCTCCACAAAAAAGAACCGATCTTAAAAACGGTTTCAAACATCCCAATTAATTCTGGTCTTGATCGCAAAGAACCGTTCTGAAACTGGTTTCCGTGGAGAAAAAAAGTTTTTATTTTTCCCAGTAGTGGATATCTTCCAATAGGCTTGGTTAAGGCGCGCATGGTTCAGTTTTATGAATTATATTGTAATCTTGCTACTCTAAATCTACTATATAATATATGACACTATAGTTGCTTGATATTTCATTTTTGCTTTCAGGACAATCTGCTGATTGTTAAAAGGGTTATATATTAATATGACAACATTAACATTCATGTATTCTTTTACTTTTAAATTTGTATATTGATGCATTTTCATAAAAGAATATATCTTTTCTCCTAAGTAATTTCCTTTTAATAGAATAATTGGTTTCTCTTTTAGTCAATCAATTCTTATTAGAATGAAAATTCATCTATGTTAAAATGTTATTGTGTCAAATAATTATTTAAACTTTCTTGCGATTAAAAGTTAAAATAAGTATTTAATCAATTCTTATGTTTAGATGATACATTTGTACTCACTTCAGTATATATTTTTTCCATTTCTTGTGTGAGTCTGTTTTAGCAACTGGTTTGTAGTAATAGTTAATAGTCCAACAACTTACTTGAGTTTTGTGTCCTGGAAAATACAATTCATAAATTACCATAAACTACAAAAACAATGTCATATGACATGTTACCATTTATTTTAACAATACTAATTTTCTTTCATTACCCCCTAATTTAATTGAAATTGTAAACAAATTCCATAAAAAATAAATAAGTAATTGCAAAAGTGTGTTGGTTTCAATCTTTTGAAAATAAAAGCTTGAATGGTCTTGAAATAAAATGTAAACAATACATTGCATAAGAGGCTGTGTTTACTTTGCAGCTGATATTTTTTGTTAAGAGTTGG
Organism: Antedon bifida; assembly: GCF_963402885.1. NCBI lineage: Eukaryota > Metazoa > Echinodermata > Crinoidea > Comatulida > Antedonidae > Antedon > Antedon bifida. Next base: position 9,174,494 of record NC_136231.1, read on the forward strand.
AAAAGGGGAGAAAGATTTACTGTTTTTAAACATGTTTATGCGTACGAGTATAATTATGCATTGAGGTGTATTAAAAAAAAACATATTTCGAACATGTTTAATAAGAAAAATGTCATATGTCACATTTAGGCCTACTTTCAAATTAAATTAAATTTCAAAGGGAAGGGGGGGGGGGGGGCGGTGTCCACAAAAGTGGCAAACGAGGTGCATAGCACCGAGCAGGGGTGGGTTTGGGAGGGGGTGTCCCCCTCCCGAGCCTCAGAAATTTTTTGAAAAAAATAGATGCTTACACACTGTTTAATAGGCAAGAGCAACTGTTTCAATCACATTTAATAACAAATGTTACATAATGTAAATTTAAATAAATCCTTCCTAAATACTATACGGATCTTTTTCGACAAACTAATAATAAACTTTGATCGAAAAAACTTCAAACGAAATGAACTTTTGGTAATGCGGTACTCCGAAAATACCTCGATAGTGCATGTGTACTGTGTTTTGGTGGTCTGTTAACCTTAGATATATACCCTACAGCCAGGTAAATATCTCAATGTAATTTAGTATACAATGATTGCAGTAATCGCCGTGTCTATAACACAAATCCATAAAACGCCAAATACGCCACACACTTTTTTTTGTTTTTTTTAGTACAAGACATTTCATGTTTATTTTTTGCCTATGAAATAATAAAAGAACACCATCATGCATCTTTCTTTTTTTTTTTTGAGAATTAAGGGGGGTGGCTTGCTACCCTATTCACCCCCTAGATCCGCCACTGCTGTGGTAATATAGAATGTCGTGGCAATCAGAGATATGTAACCAGAATAATAAAAAATAATATTTGCATATTACATCAAATCTTATAATAACAATGAAATTGATAATATAACTGGAATACCATTTGGTAGAATCTTGTGGTTTGGCAAGGAAACACAAGTGACCCAGAAGGAAAATGGGATTTAAAGTGTGCTTGTTATCACTTGATAACGTTTTTATAGATAATCAAACAATCCAGCCTGGAACCGGTATTCCTCGAGAGGAAGGAAGTTCATCCTATAAAATAGGCATTTAAAGTACAATATAACCATTTCAATTGTATGCGTATTAGCAACTTAAACAAGAAAACTTTTACTGTATAGGAAGGCAGTTATCCTATAGAAGAAATAGGAAAAAGTAGTTATAAAGTATAACCCATCCAGTCGTGCGTAGCAAGCTAATTAAACAAGTGTGGTGGTACATATTCAAGTCCAACAAGTAAACACATACTAGAGAAAACATGACAGAGATGAAAGCCAACGGTATGGATATTTCTCTGGTAATGGACAGTGAGCGGGAACTTCGCAGTCGTATAGTTGAGATGCGTAAACTTGTCAACCTTTCACTTGGCCTTGCAATTGTATGTACAGTTTTACTATGTATAGTAATACCAACTTTATGTAGCATCATTGGGTCAGATAAAGCACGTATAGATCACCTGACAAGAAATGAAGTAAGTTCAACTTGTGATTACATTTTGAAATTATATGAGGAGTATGAAGATAGTGAATATTTTTTTCAACATACAGCATTTTATTAAATTTCAGGAACAAATTCTAAAGTTATCAACTATAGGAGATTACAGTTCAGACAATGGTTCACGAAAGAAAAGTAGGTCTGAGAACATTATGCATAGCAATTAAAAAATTGTTCATTGGTCATACATGCTGATTAACACTAGTAAAGTTAGGTTTGTGGTACACCACATTTCCAAAAGGAAATAAAAGTAAGGTTGAGAATGTCTCAACATTGTTGTGCTACAACCGTCTTCTGGAGAAGAGAATGAAGACGATTTTAACTTAACAACCGAAACGAGACACTCTCCACCATCCTTTTTTTTTTTGGAAACACAGGTGTATTTTTATATGAACTTCACAAGATAAAAAAATGGCACAGGTTTCATTTGGCATTTGACCAAAGTGTTTCAAAGAACTGTGCCTAATTACACTCTTAGGAAATGTATTTGGATGTGTGGAAGGGATCACACATTAGCTTTCATAGATGTCAGAATAATGTAATTAAATTAAATCTGTGTTTTTTTAAATACCATAGAAACCTTGTTGCTCTTGCTTTTTTTTCTTGTTAGTCTTAAATAATTGTAGTAGGCTGAAATGAAATGGAACTGTTTTAAATATTCTCTTCTCTCTCTCTCTTTTTTTTTGTTGTAGATTTTTTATATGAAATTGTTTGTAATGTAATTGATGTAAAGGCCTTTTATAAAAAAATCTCCAATCCAGTTTTTTTGACTGCTACGGATATATTTGCCTTTGAATTGTTTTGATGTTTTTTATTCAAATGAAGCAAAGATTCTGAGATATATATTACATTAAGAAAGATTTTACAACACAGATCTAAGATATTTCATTTATTACTTTGTAGTTTGCGTGCTTCTGTATGACTAAAGGTTTATATGGTTGTTTTTGTTTTAGTTACAGTACCACTACCAGAGTCTAAAATTACTCTATTCACACGTTGGGGGCGTATAGATTGCCCCGAAACTGCTGAATTGATATACAAAGGTAAAATGTTTTAATATTCTGGAATATTGAATCATCAAAACATTCTTCCATGTTCCTATTCAATGTAACATTTTAAGTAAACCGAACTGAGAATATATTAAGCCTCAATTGCACTGGATTTCATTTGGTAAAATTAACGGAGTTGAAAAAAAACTAAATTTACTTATAATTTTACCACCACTGTGCCCTGTAGAAGTTAACATGGTCTTGGTTGAACTAACACTGGTGAAATTATTAAAGTGTGACAACATTTATTGATGGTCCTGGGTGCATTATTTTTTTTCCTATTAGGTTAAGGCAAAAACTATAGAGGGCCTGAATCTATACATGAAGCATCGAGAGAAAAAGAGTACAGTAACTCTAATCTGCACATGCATCAGACAGTGTGTTTTGCAAGTATGACATCAGGAGCTCAGGCATAAATAATCAATATTCATGATATATGCACACCCTCTATAGTTTCTAATGGGAAAAAAAATAATGCACCCTGGGTAAAGTTCCCATGGTTAAATTTACCTTTTTAAAAATCCAGTGCGAACAAGGCTCTAGACTTAATAATCTTTCCTAGGTATGACATCTGGGGCACCATATGGTTCTACAGGAAGCGGTGCAAACTTTCTATGTATGACTGAAAAACCACAGTACAACTTCACGGTAACAGGGCATCAGGCAGAAAGAGGGTCAATATATGGTACAGAATACAGGTATGGAGATAAGCAGTTTAGCCCACTATCTGACAATCATGCCCATGATGTCCCTTGTGCTGTTTGCCAAGCTCCACGAAGTGCCACACTTATGATGCCAGCGATCACAGAATGTCCGAACAGTTGGACTAAAGAATATGGTGGATACCTAATGACCTCTCGCGATAACCATAAACGTACAGAGTTTATCTGCGTGGATGGTAATCAATCTGTTGTGCCTGGTACAAGTAAGGTAGTTCCAGTATCCCAATCCAGTACGCTGTTCCTCGTTGAGGGGAGATGCAACACAGAAGGCGGTGGACTGCCTTGTTCACCTTACAAAGAAGCTTTTGAGCTACCTTGCGTAGTTTGTACTAGGTAATATACTAAAAATAGACACAAACTATACTGTATACTGTACAGTAGATGAAATACTTAATTACTAATAATAATAATTTGGAAAAGCAGGAAAGATTAGAATTATTATGTGTACATTTTTCCTTCCTGCCTATATTAGCTGAAATATTGAGATAAATTTCCGTTGATTTTAAATAAAATATTGTACTGGTTTTATAAAGTATTTTTTAAATTGTATATAATAATGCACTTTTTTATTCACCTGATATGTGAATTGTCTTTTTATATTTTTATAACCCCCACCCAAAAACTGACCTCGGTTCCTGGAACATGCCAACAATTAAAGACGTGTTCAACTTTAGAGTGTTGTATAAACACAGCCTTAGATGTGTCCAAGACCTACTTAGTTTGGAAAAAAAAATCATCAGTTTATGGTAAAGTAATCTAAAATAGATTTGATCAGCAATCAATCATCCCACACATCAACCAGTGGCTTTGGATTTAGGGATAACAGGATTTAAGTAAGAGTTGATTGATTGAATAGACAGGCAATATGATTTGTTACCCCGTTCTACTTTTTCTCTGCCAATTGGTATTATTTTTTTTTTTGGAAATAAAAACAAAAGGACAGCTTTAAGATATCATATAATTTTTCTGTATGGGTCTGTTTCTGCTGAAAAAATCAAAATAATCGATTTTTTCCAGTCACCGCAAACCACAAAAATAATCGCGTTGCAATTGAAAATTGCTACGACTTTAATCGGTTATTCAGGTAATCGGTTTTTAAAATCATGTCATCATTCCCCCACAGCGCATTAAAGTTATGAAAGGCCGATGAGAGTTGGTTTGTTTACATCCTATCGCTGCCTAAAACTCTCACATGTAGGATTAAAAATTACTTTTACGTAAAGCTATATTATTTGTAAAATAAACATCTAGGCCTACTACCGTACCACATACAACAGAATAATGATGTTATATTAAAAAGACACGTCGGCGAGAAAAGTTCGTTTCGCCGTTCGTTGGTTCTACCTTCGGCCTGCTAGGCCTATAGGCTATATATATTTCTACCGAAACAAGTCAACAGACAACAGGCCTAAAAAAGGACATGTAAAACATCGTTAGCCTGGACTGGTGGGATGTAACGGTGTATTTGTAACACAGAATCCTGAAGTCTCTCGGTAATTGTCCCCCACAAAATAATAAAAATCAAATGTTTAACATTTGATTGTTATTCGGTCTACATCGCGATCGTTGTTTTGCTGATCGTCGTCGATATCGCGCAAATAAACAGCATGCTTTGTGACGTGAATGAGTTTGCCATACTCTAGAGGTCAAAGTAGGGTCAATAATCGCTATTTGTGTTGCAGCTCAAAACTGCTCCGCAATAATCGGTTAAAACAAGAAATAATCGATTAAAACACGCAATGGATTGAGTGTTTTTAATCGGTTATTTTTAATCGGTTATTTTATTTTGCGCCGTTTCTGCTGCCCAAAAATAATCGATTAAAAAAATAAACGGTTAATAATCGATTATTTCTGCTCAGCAGAAACAGGCCCTATGACTCATCTACATTTAAGTGGTTTGTAAAAATTACAATTAAGTACAATGCAACCTCTGTATAAAAACTACTGTATTTATTATTATTATTATTTATTTATTCTGTCTTTATACTGAATGGAACTTTCTTCAGTGCTAAAGCATTGATTTCCAAACTAAAACAGTTGCCCTACACCAACACTATTATAATAATATAAAGCATATTTCCATTTAAAGATTCTCTCCCTGAAAAAAAATTAGTTTTTAATGTTTTTGTTGAATATGCCATTTTAATGTCACATAAAATTTATTCACTTTTTAAAGCAAAAAAGTTTGTTTTTTTTAATCTTTATTTTACTTCTTTTTTTTAAACCAAGCAGACAAAAAATACAGATTCATGCCTAAAATTCCAAAATCAAATCTGGATTAATTAATTTGACTGACAAAACATAGGAAAACAATACAATAAAAGGGATCAAATCAAATGATGTAATGTATGTTAATATTTTAAAAAGTGCTATGTAATACTAATAGTGGGTGCAAATAAATTCTCAGGTGAATTAGTAAGTATGTGGCTAGACATAGAGATCAATGTAACAGTCATTCCTTTATGACTACATCAAATCAATCTGATAATAATCCATAATTCACAATTTAATGTTCATAAAACATTTAGAATATGAAGTACAAATAAATTTCTTTTAATTTGTTCTGAGTATAGTGTATAAACAAGTTGGCTATCAAGCAGTGACAACAAATGATTTTTAATAACTGCTATTTTGTTTGGATAAATACTGAAGAATTCTTTGTTTGCATATTTAAAACATTCCATTTAGAATTTTTCTTTTTCTAAGTTCTGTAGTCAACTGATTTTACTTAATTGCATTTTCAATTGTTAGTCTAATTTGTTCTTTTTTGCAATGTCTCAGAAAGTTTGTTTGGCTAATAGTACACAGACTGAAAAACAATCGAAAATGATGTGAATTATGGGTCTGAGTGCCTATCAGTATCATCTATGTATTATAAATACAGTATCTGTCTTGGTTATGTCATATTTTGTCTATACAAATGATTCAGAAAGAAGAGATAGGAAACAGCAGGGAAAAGTGACGCAAGCAGTGGCATACAGCTACAGTATGATCTCTGATGCTTGGTTTCCACTAGGATGCAACGCAAGGACGTAGGCCGCAAAGCAAACAAATTGACCAATCACAAGCAACAGTTGAAATAAGCCTAGCTTTAGATTGGTCAATTCGCTTGCGTTGCGGCTTACATCTTTACGTTGCATGCTAGTTAAGTGGGAAAAAGCTTTACTGGCTAAACCAGGGATCCAAAACTCAAGGAGGGCCTAGAGCATGGCTATTCTGAATACAGTATACTGTAAATAAGTCAAAAAATAATAGATTTCAGGAAAGGGGCCTTTTCTATTAATGCTAACACTAACACTTTTTATATATCGCCCATTTCTATGAAAAGCTCATAATCAGCGGCGCTTCACATACTGTCATAACATGTTTTAAAAAAAATATTATTGTAAGCCCTAATTTTACAGAATCTAATTCTATTGAATTCGGCACCAAAAGATTATTTCTTTTTTAAAATTATTTTATGAATAATTTTTCATTTTAAACTGCTAAAGTCTAGTATGAACTGTATGAAGGAAATATTAGAGTACAAGTAAACAAGGAAAAAAGCAAATATTGGATTATGTGTATTCCAATTTCAAGTGGGGGGATGGATAGGATTAAACTGAAAAACATGGGATCAGGTCACCTCTTCCACTAGGGGAATGAATGTGATTAATGACAAACCAAGAGGGTCTCATGTCACCTCTTGGATGAGGTCAGCTTTCCGACATATTATCCAGGAACGGAGATTACCCGCTTCCAAACCAAGATCACGGATTGATAAATGGTGAAATGTGGATTACGTTAGCACGCATGCCATGCATTTGGGAATATATAGGAACAAATTCAACCCTTGCATTCCAGTTTAAAATGAAACTTTGTCAGTTCTGTCTAAAGAACATTAAAGGCTCTGTTTAAACTCACGTTCTTTCTGTTTAATTTATTATGGAGTGTTTTCTCGTCAAGAAAACCCTGTCAAGTTCACTGTGACGCTCTGCTGGGTTGCTGCCTTGTTTTAAGTTCATCTTATACTCATTCATTGATTCTAACTAGTATAATGGAACATTACTATAGCAATGGAATATGAATATTAAATGAATAAAAAAAAGATACCATGGTGAACATGGCAGCATGACAAAACAAACCATATCATGTCTAAACTATATGATGATGACCAACTGAAAGCAACTGCAACCAAAGTGACATAACTGAAAACAGACATCATGTCTAAACTGTATGATGATGACCAACTGAAAGCAGCTGCAACCAAAGTGACATAACTGAAAACATACCATATCATGTCTAAACTGTATGATGATGACCAACTGAAAACAACTGTAACCAAAGTGACATAACTGAAAACAGACCATATCATGTCTAAACTGTATGATGACGACCAACTGAAAGCAACTGCAACCAAAGTGACATAACTGAAAACATACCATATCATGTATAAACTGCATGATGATGACCAACTGAAAACAACTGCAGCCAAAGTGACATACCTGAAAACAGACCATATCATGCCTAAACTGTATGATGATGACCAACTGAAAACAACTGCAACCAAAGTGACATAACTGAAAACATACCATATCATGTCTAAACTGTATGATGATGACCAACTGAAAGCAACTGCAACCAAAGTGACATAACTGAAAACAGACCATATCATGTCTAAACTGTATGATGATGACCAACTGAAAACAACTGCAACCAAAGTGACATAACTGAAAACAGACCATATTATGTCTAAACTGTATGATGATGACCAACTGAAAGCAACTGCAACTAAAGTGACATAACTGAAAACAGACCATATCATGTCTAAACTGTATGATGATGACCAACTGAAAGCAACTGCAACCAAAGTGACATAACTGAAAACAGACCATATCATGTCTAAACTGTATGATGATGACCAACTGAAAGCAACCAAAGTGACTACTGAAAACATACCATATCATGTCTAAACTGTATGATGATGACCAACTGAAAGCAACCAAAGTGACTACTGAAAACATACCATATCATGTCTAAACTGTATGATGATGACCAACTGAAAGCAACCAAAGTGACATAACTGAAAACAGACCATATCATGTCTAAACTGTATGATGATGACAAACTGTATGATGATGACCAACTGGAAGCAACCAAAGTGACTACTGAAAACATACCATATCATGTCTAAACTGTATGATGATGACCAACTGAAAACAACTGTAACCAAAGTGACATAACTGAAAACAGACCATATCATGTCTAAACTGTATGATGACGACCAACTGAAAGCAACTGCAACCAAAGTGACATAACTGAAAACATACCATATCATGTATAAACTGCATGATGATGACCAACTGAAAACAACTGCAACCAAAGTGACATACCTGAAAACAGACCATATCATGCCTAAACTGTATGATGATGACCAACTGAAAACAACTGCAACCAAAGTGACATAACTGAAAACATACCATATCATGTCTAAACTGTATGATGATGACCAACTGAAAGCAACTGCAACCAAAGTGACATAACTGAAAACAGACCATATCATGTCTAAACTGTATGATGATGACCAACTGAAAACAACTGCAACCAAAGTGACATAACTGAAAACAGACCATATTATGTCTAAACTGTATGATGATGACCAACTGAAAGCAACTGCAACTAAAGTGACATAACTGAAAACAGACCATATCATGTCTAAACTGTATGATGATGACCAACTGAAAGCAACTGCAACCAAAGTGACATAACTGAAAACAGACCATATCATGTCTAAACTGTATGATGATGACCAACTGAAAGCAACCAAAGTGACTACTGAAAACATACCATATCATGTCTAAACTGTATGATGATGACCAACTGAAAGCAACCAAAGTGACTACTGAAAACATACCATATCATGTCTAAACTGTATGATGATGACCAACTGAAAGCAACCAAAGTGACATAACTGAAAACAGACCATATCATGTCTAAACTGTATGATGATGACAAACTGTATGATGATGACCAACTGGAAGCAACCAAAGTGACTACTGAAAACATACCATATCATGTCTAAACTGTATGATGATGACCAACTGAAAGCAACCAAAGTGACATAACTGAAAACATTGGAAAGTTCTGACAGCTAACTATATAATAATTAATATAAGACTCAATAATAATGATTAAGAGTTCAGAAACTTAGTGAAACACTTGTCAAATGAAACATTTCGGCCCATATTCAAGATTTGAATAAACTTTTGTGACATCACAAATTCACTTTTATTCAAATAAAATCTACCATTTTAATTTTTTTTATTAAACTTTGTTTAATGAGGGTGACTCAAAACAGCCAAGGCCGACATACATTAGGCCCTCAACGATATACTGTAAACATGAAAACGATATAAAGATTAACAATCCAAAATGGGGACCAAATTGAATGAAGTTCAGTTACAATAATATAAGTATTGAAAATATTCCAAGCATAGAGAGAAACTCTAAACTGGAAGTTAATTAATTTATAAAGGTGTTAAAATGAAATCAGTAAGATTAAGAATGAGAAAAAGAGTTGAACCCAGAATATTCTGTTTGATTTGCAGACATTTTATCATTGAACCATTAGGATATAGTTTAATTGTATTGGATAGCGACTGTTATTGTTAGATACATTGACAGGCAACACACAAACCCAAAACTTTTAGTAATTGGAAATTAATTGATTTTAACGGTGAGGATGTAGATAGAAGTCAGTGAAAATTAGTAAAAGATACCTCAACCGTGACCTAAAAATGCAGTGTCTATACCCATTCTACTATGTCGATGGTTACAAAACATTGTATATATGTAATATATTTTATAATGAAAATGCTGTGCATCCTCTACATATCTGATTGGAGCAGGCTTAATCAATTTGTTCTATCTAGTTGTAACTGGACTTTTATCAGTTAGGTGATAAATACACCCGACAAGACAAAAGTCTATCTGCAAGTTTAGTTTCATTTTCTACAGTTTTTCTCGATAAACAGCAAATAAACAATATTACATCGAAAGTCTGTATTTAAATGTTGTGAAATAGTAAACTACAGAGGGCAGTACAATTCAAAATGAAATTAGAAATAAAGTGTTACCGTGTTGGCATTTTGCAGTGCATGCACAGTATTCCTCTCTTGCAGACTTACAATACATTAGATGAAAATAATATTTTCTCCTGCTACTATGCTAATCTAGAAAAATACAAGACATCATAAATAGTGAGTTATTCCATGCAGAATATGGAGAAAAGAATATGCAACACAATTTTTGTTTTAAGCTGTCTACACTATCAAATTAGTTTTCAAGACAAACAAAATGTGACATGCCCAAATATGGTAGTGATATGACATCATCATACATGTCCATATATGGGCACATCACATTTTTTTGTCACATAAAGTTTGATAGTGTAGACAGATCTTGACAGTACAAGAGCATCATAAATTTATTCTAGAATCTACTAATAAAATGACACCATCATTTTCCTATACTGGAAAAAGCTGGTGTGATGGTATGGATAAAAAATCACTGTTTGTCAATAACAGCTAAAATTACACAAATATTTTCAAACCATGAAGGAAGGGGTGAGGAGATACTGATTTTCTATTCTGACATACCGTAAAAACTTGAAAAGAAGCCCATGGGCTTAAACCTCGAAAAGAAGCCCATCTCGAAAAGAAGCCCCCCTCTACAGTTTGCAAAAGTACTCTTGAAAAGAAGCCCATCTCGAAATGAAGCCCCCTGGGCTTCTTTTCAAGATAGTATGGGCTTCTTTTCGAGATAGACTACTATACTGTATTAATGTAGGTTTATTAACTGAACGTCAAAGGAACAGAAATAAACAATACAAACACGTGATTAAGAGTTACTGTAGTGGGATATTTTAATGCCAGAAATGTAGCCCTTGATGGTTCTGAAAACAAAGAAGTAAACGTCGAAGGGTTGGTTGGATAAGAGATGCCAACCGACAGACGACACTCTTGAATATTCCATTGTGGATGATGACGACGATGATAACGAAATGATTGTATTTGACGGTGAATCATAGGACTTTTTTTTGCTTTTTATATTGTTTTTTAATTGGTATATTAAACATAATTTCATGGTTGAAAATATGTCTCAAAAGTCATATTATTGTAGTAGAAATTCACAAAATTTACAGCATTCATTTCGAAAAGAAGCCCCTGCTACAGTTTGCAAAAGTACTCTCGAAAAGAAGCCCCTCTCGAAAAGAAGCCCATCTCGAAAAGAAGCCCATCTCGAAAAGAAGCCCACCCAAGAGCACTAAAAAAAGAAGCCCATGGGCTTCTTTTCGAAGGTTTTACGGTATATCAATGACTTGAAAATTGTCTTCTTTTCTTTACCCCAAATAGAATAGAATATAATTGAACAGCCTACCAGTTCTGATAGTAATCAATAAATTAACAGATAAAACTGGGAGGAAATTGACCCCAAGTAACTGAAGTAATCCATGTTTTATTGAATAGATGTTTCCTGTCCAAACTCAAAAGTGCTTTTTTTTCAATTTATTTTTTGTACTTCTGTTCATCTTTAACTTGACAGGACATTAACCTTCTAAAACTATACGTCACACCTACTGTATGAGAAATATGTAGGTCATTTTAGGCATATACTGTAGGATACTACTGTATGAGTAAAAGCCCCATTTATACTAGGACAATAACGATCAATGATAAATAGATGAATATGTATTTTTCCTGTATAAAACAAAAGAAAGCTAAACATTTTTCACAATAGAACTATAGGATAACCATCTACGGTGAAAATATTTTAACACTTCTAATCAAATGACGTCATGATTAGTAAAGGAAAGAGCAATAATATTGTGACGATTTTTAATGTTCTTATTGATCATGACGTCATTGAAATGGATTTAAAAAAAAGGTATAATCCCATTTCAGGTCTAATCCCCCTACTTTATGTCTGATTTCGCAAACAGGCATATCCCCAGGCATAGTCCTAGTATTAACTTTGCTGGATGTAAATCTCTCTCTAGCTTAATACCAATTATTTTTTCCCTGAACCGAATATATTCTCTCCTCCTAAAGTCAGCTAGATTTTGTGTTCTAGAGGGGTGGGATTATACCAGAGGATATACGGTATTTTCATCAAAGATAGCATAAATGGAAATCCTATAGTTATTGAATGAAAGAAAGTTTTAATTTATGCAAGAAAAATGTATGTTTATCGTTGATCATTGTCGTCCTAGTGTGTTGCAGCCATTAATTGAATAAGCATAAAAAGCATCTAAACGGAAAGCGCCCTACTTTAAATAACACTTGAATAAGGATAAACAGACACTTTACTTTTTGACAAAACATCAAAGTCATCAATCATGTTAAAAACCAATACATGAAAAACCCTAAATCAACCTTTTTCAACAATGTTTTTATGATATTAGCTCTGGAAAATTGATTTTTATTAATATTTCAGTAATAAGTGTTTTTTTACTCAAGTTTACTATGGTGAAAAAAAATGCTAATAATAATGTAAAGTTATTGTGCTCAAATTAAATTTTAAAAAGGCCAAAAAAAGTTTTTTAAAGGTAGCAAATGGTCTGAAAGTTAAGGATGTACCGATCTGAAAGTTATGGACGTACCGGTCTGAAAGTTATGGACGTACCGGCCTGAAAGTTATGGATGTATCGGTCTGAAAGTTATGGACGTACCGATCTGAAAGTTATGGATGTACCGGTCTGAAAGTTATGGACGTACCGGTCTGAAAGTTATGGACGTACCGGTCTGAAAGTTATGGATGTACCGGTCTGAAAGTTATGGATGTACCGGTCCGAAAGTTATGGACATACTGGTCTGAAAGTTATGGGTGTACCGGCCTGAAAGTTATGGATGTATTGTACCCGTCTGAAAGTTATGGACGTACCGGTCTGAAAGTTATGGACGTACCGGTCTGAAAGTTATGGATGTACCGGCCTGAAAGTTATGGATGTACCGGTCTGAAAGTTATGGACGTACCGGTCAGAAAGTTATGGACGTACCGGTCTGAAAGTTATGGACGTACCGGTCTGAAAGTTATGGACGTACCGGTCTGAAAGTTATGGACGTACCGGTCTGAAAGTTATGGACGTACCGGTCTGAAAGTTATGGATGTACCGGCCTGAAAGTTATGGATGTACCCGTCTGAAAGTTATGGACGTACCGGTCTGAAAGTTATGGACGTACCGGTCTGAAAGTTATGGACGTACCGGCCTGAAAGTTATGGATGTACCGGCCTGAAAGTTATGGACGTACCGGTCAGAAAGTTATGGACGTACCGGTCTGAAAGTTATGGACGTACCGGTCTGAAAGTTATGGACGTACCGGTCTGAAAGTTATGGACGTACCGGTCTGAAAGTTATGGACGTACCGGTCTGAAAGTTATGGACGTACCGGTCTGAAAGTTATGGACGTACCGGTCTGAAAGTTATGGACGTACCGGTCTGAAAGTTATGGACGTACCGGTCTGAAAGTTATGGACGTACCGGTCTGAAAGTTATGGACGTACCGGTCTGAAAGTTATGGACGTACCGGTCTGAAAGTTATGGACGTACCGGTCTGAAAGTTATGGACGTACCGGTCTGAAAGTTATGGACGTACCGGTCTGAAAGTTATGGACGTACCGGTCTGAAAGTTATGGACGTACCGGTCTGAAAGTTATGGATGTACCCGTCTGAAAGTTATGGACGTACCGGTCTGAAAGTTATGGGGAAAAAACATGCACCCAGTAGCCAATGTCAACTTTCAAACATTATTTATTGAACTACAAAGTAATCAAAAGAAAAGAGTTTTTTTCTTCATTTAACACATTATCTCTTTATTTTTACACTAAATGTACAGTTAAGGTTTGAAAATTCAAGTACTCTTAATGGTAAAAGATTCTGTTCCTTCGAGTGTTAGAGGATCTAAAAATACACTGACTCTAGTCTATGTGTTTCTGTCAATCAAACATCTTTGTTAAAAAATTTCATTTTTGCATGCAGTTCTGAAAACGTACATATTACACAATCAATGTAAATGTAAATTGCATTAGTTTTCATTTATGATACTACTTGGCAAAAGAACCTGTGACTTAAACCAGGGAGTTTTTACAACTCCCTGCTTAAACTGGGATTTAATTTGAGTTTTAAAAGTGAAATGATTCCTGTTTCAGGAATATTGGAAGATCACGGTTGAATCTCTAATAAAAACCCAGTTTGTAGGGATTTCCCTTAATATAGAGTGTAGTGCGAAAGTGCATATTTTAGCACCGAGTAGGCCTAGTGTACTGTGTGTCCAATTTGATATAATTATGCACTTGTCAATTATATGACCCACTATATGACCCCCGGGAGAGGTGCGTCATTTACAAATAATTACTGACACAGGGGTGCATCAAAAAACCTAGATGGTACGTCAAATCAATGACCAATGGTGTGTCAATGTCCGTCACTTTACCACCCAAAATATCATAAAACACATGGTCACAGTGCGTCAAAATGGGTGCGTCATGGTCACCTAAAGGTAGGTCACATTATTGACGCATGAGTGCGTCATGGTATTCATAAGGTATGACGCACATCGGACAAATGACGCACCTCTCCCGGGGTTGTATAGTGGGTCATACAATTGACAAGTGCATTAATATATTGGAGCAGCGTTTACGACGGGTGGGGAGGCCTAGTAGCTACTATTCTAATAAGCCAACCTAGCTAGGCCTCTACTATTAGACTATACCTAAGCCTACTATCTGCTACTAGCTAGGCCTAGCTGGTAGGCCCACCATCGTAGAGGGCGTAGAAGGCTAGCCCACGACTGCTAGGGCTAGGCCTAGGCGGCATGGCCCTGAGCTAGGCTAGGCCTAGGCCTACTAGGCTACTACTACTAGCTTGTAGGGCCTAGCCCTAGGCCCTAGCTAGCTAGCTAGTAGGCCTGGCCCTATAGGCTAGCTACATTTTCCTTCAGTTTCCTCGCACAGTAAGTCATAAACATATATATTATTCAATAAGCATTTATATAAATTAATTACCGTCGTATAATAGCTTGGTTAATTTCTAATTTATTCATTAGTATACGTACGTAGGCCTAGTACTAGTAGGCCTAGACTAGAGTAGTCGTATAGAAGATAGCTAGAAAAGTTTTGTATAAGTTTTCTAACTATAGATGGCGCTAACGCATTATTGAGGGCAGAGAGCCATATATAGAGAGAGTTACGACTTCGAATGGATTAGAAGCCATGTTTGTGTCCAACTATTCCTATGTAGCGTATGGAGTTGAGTCTTTTGTTTTGAAAATGTATAACATTCAAAAGGCTTTAATTATCGAATTTAATATCAAAACAATCAATTTGATTAAAGGTTTTTGTTAAAATAATAAAAAAATTATAAAGTTACTGCGAACATGATTAAAAACAACAAAAATAGCAATTTCGGAACGGCTCTGGTTGTGCGCTATATGGCCATATATAGAGAGAGTTACGGCATTGCGTTCACGGATTTTAGAAAGTCACGTGGTGTGCACGCCGGCCATGTTTGTGTCCAACTATGCCTATGTAGCGTATGGAGTCGAGTCATTTGCTTAAAAAATGTATAACATTCACAAGGCTTTAAATATCGAATTTAATATCAAAACAATCAATTTGTTTAAAGGTTTTTGTTAAGATAATAACGAAATCATAAAGTTACTGCGAACATGATTTTAAACAACAAAATGTAAAAACAATGCATTACTAGAATCGCTGTACAAACTAAACGCGCACGCGTAGAGCGTGCATGGAGCGCACAACCAGAGCCGTTCCGAAATTGCTATTTTTGTTGTTTTAAATCATGTTCGCAGTAACTTTATAATTTTTTTATTATTTTAACAAAAACCTTTAATCAAATTGATTGTTTTGATATTAAATTCGATAATTAAAGCCTTTTGAACGTTATACATTTTCAAAACAAAAGACATAGGAATAGTTGGACACAAACACGGCTTCTAATCCATTCAATGCCGTAACTCTCTCTATGGCTCTGCAAAACAGAGCCATATATAGAGAGAGTTACGGCATTGCGTTCACGGATTTTAGAAAGTCACGTGGTGTGCACACCGGCCATGTTTGTGTCCAACTATGCCTATGTAACGTATGGAGTCGAGTCATTTGCTTTAAAAATGTATAACATTCACAAGGCTTTAAATATCGAATTTAATATCAAAACAATCAATTTGTTTAAAGGCTTTTGTCAAGATAATAACGAAATCATAAAGTAACTGCGAACATGATTTTAAACAAGAAAATGTAAAAACAATGCATTACTATAGAGAATCGCTGTACAAACTAAACGCGCACGCGTAGAGCGTGCATGGAGCGCACAACCAGAGCCGTTCCGAAATTGCTATTTTTGTTGTTTAAAACCATGTTCGCAGTAACTTTATAATTTTTTTATTATTTTAACAAAAACATTTAAACAAATTGATTGTTTTGATATTAAATTCGATAATTATAGCCTTTTGAACGTTATACATTTTCAAAATAAAAGACTCAACTCCATACGCTACATAGGAATAGTTGGACACAAACATGGCTTCTAATCCATTCGAAGTCGTAACTCTCTCAATATATGGCTCTGCTGCAAAAGAGACGCGCGCGCCCTCAGCGTGCGAATTCTTTGACACAAAAATGGCTTCTAATTTTCAATGTCGTAACTCTTTATATATGGCTCTGATTGAGGGCGGTAATGCTTTTTAATAAATCATCACAAAATATAAAAATACAAGTAATGTTTTTTGTGAAGTATCCGTGTGGCATTTAAACTAACATTACTCCTAGTACCAAATATTATATATTATTGTAATTATACCATACTATATTTTTATATAATACTTTTTTTTAGTGTACAACTATTTCACTAGTAATTGGCCAATTACACGATGGATAAACTATTTTATAATTATGTCGTGCTTATAAACTAAGTCTCATTTGAGTGTTGGGGAGTGGATTTGAAGAGTCGTGAGTACAATACTGGTTCTAGATCAGGATCAGGTTTCAACCATTGACATTGGGAGGCAAGCACGTTAACCACCAAGCTACTCCACTGCGAAAAAAAATCATTATTACAATTATATTAAAATCACAAATAACTTAATTGCCTCTTATTTTAATTTCAGAATGTGTTGCTCATGATTTTTAACTATTTTTGAAATTTCAACAAACAATAATTCATATACTATAGTTTACAGTCTCCAAGAGTATATAGCTAGCCTGTTCTCTATTGTAAAATAATGGTATACCCACATACAATGCTGCTTCATGAAATGACCTAAAACCCCTTTTCATACACTGAAACCCAAAAGTTGTAATAGATACATATAATAAAAATGAATAATCGATTTTATAAGCATTTTTATTGCATTATTTATCACCTGGGCTTCCTATTCAGACAATTTGCACATTAACCCAAAAGCAGTCTCCGGAGTACTGGGCTACTCGACGCTTGTGTTGACAAATAGTAAATCGAAACAGCGCTTCCTTGATTCTTTCATTCATCTAATATAACGAACAAGAAACTTATAAACGTCATGGTTATACATAAAGGTGTTATTATTTGCTCTTCGTGCATTTATATTGTTGGAACGTGGGTAATTGAAAGTACGCATACATTTAAATAGGTGCTTATATTTCACGATTTATATACTAATGTTCAATGGAAGGATTGTTTACAATGCAATGGATGAATCTTTACCAAATTTTAATGTGTTACTATTATTATGTTCATCTTATTTATTAGGTACAATAGACACACAAACAAGGTGCTCTGTAATATAATCTTGTAACAGGTCTTTAAGTGAATTGTTGTATGAGAAAAAAGGCCTATGAAATATTAATTAGTGCCTAATCATTTATGATTTAAAAGATAATCATAAAAAAAAAAAAATAATGTTTTCAAGTATATCTGATCATGTTGCTTATAATTGTCCAATTACTGAAGTCCAGCACGGTTTTTTCCCCTCCCGTTCCTGTGTTACCCAACTTACCAACCTAACTCATTCCTGGGCATCTTCGCTAGATAAAACTAAAGCCCCCAGAATTGATGTTATCTTTCTCGACTACGCCAAAGCGTTTGATAAACTGCCTCACCATATTATTTTAAATAAGCTGGCTAGTCACTTTAATATCAGAGGCAATGTCTGGAAATGGATCAAGTCATTTCTATTGGGACGTTCCCAAAGAGTCTTGTATCAAGGATCCATTAGCCCATCATCCCCAGTTACCTCTGGCATACCACAGGGCAGCGTACTCGGACCCCTTATTTTTAACTTATTTATAAATGACCTTCCCTCATCTATTATTTCTCCATGTGCATTGTTTGCCGATGACACGATAATTTATAGAAATATATTTACTGTAGACGATGAAGTTGTTCTTCAGTGCGATCTGATCAGGCTTTCCTCTTGGTGTGATCTAAATGAAATGGAGCTTAACTTAAATAAAACCAAGGTTCTCCACATTACAAGATCAAGGAAAGAGTATAGACCTGTTTATCGTATAAATGACTTGCCTATTAAATCCGTATCTAGTCATTGTCATCTGGGGGTCACGATTAATAGTGAACTTACTTGGGATGACCATGTAAACTTAATTATTTCTCGTTCAAATCGAATGTTGGGTTTTATTACTAGTATTGCAGGAGGATCATCCCCTTCAGCTATTTTCTCACTCTATAAAGCTCTCATTGTCCCCATCCTTGAATATGGTGTCCCAGCGTGGTTGCCTCGAACCAAAAAACTTACAGAACGTATCGAGGCAGTCCAGCGAAGGGCTACTAGGCTTGTCCTTAAACAAAGAAGAGGTGAAATGGAATACGAGGAACGTCTCACTAAGCTAAATTGGCCTACACTATCTAATCGAAGAAATTATCTTCTGTTATCCTTTGTTTGTAAATCACTTATTGGAACGGTTGATTGTAGTAGTGTTCGTCAATCTATAGTTGTTAATGGCCGTCACCTTGATACACTTAAGTTCATTCATCACTATGCTCGAACCAATTGTCTTCATCATTCCGCTATTAACATATTCCCTAGGTTGTGGGAAGAATTACCGGAAATGATTAAAAATTCTTTAATTTTAGACAGTTTTCCAACATTTTTAAATTCACTTAAATCACATGTTTTATATTGACTTTGTTGAATCGACTATTGTATTTTATCCGTTTATTTTATATTGATACTGTTGATTCGTCTATTTGTTATTTAAATATTTTATATAGTTTATTTTATATCATTGTTGTTACTTTGGGAGTACGGAACCTGAACTCTTGTTATAGTGATTAGGTTCACTTTTAGGTTCCTGCCTACTCCCTTAGTTTCTGTGTTTTTGTTTGTTTGTAACTGGTTTTTGGCAATAAATAATAATAATAATAATAATAATAATCTTAACATTAATTTTATTCATGTTTACAGCCACAAGCTACAACTCCACCACTTCATCAGCAGAAACACATATTGCGCGTAGAGTTGACCAATCAAAGTCGCTTGTGATAATTGCGACGCGCTTATACGTTACGTCATCCTAGTGTGGGAGCCAAGAAGCTTTAGGCCTATACAGTACATTTTTGTTAACTTCAAGTTCTTATAATATTCTGTAAATCATGTTTTCTAAAGCAATCTTTAAAACATCTTTAGCATAAAAGGAAGCAATTCGTGCGATGATCACATTTGAACACTCGTGACGGTATCTTCATTTGTCATTCAACACAATCCATGGTCAAATTCGACCAAGGGAATAATAATTGTTTCCGAATTCCCCCAATAAGTTATTTCGCAGCACAAAACATGAATAGAAATTAGATTTGAAATCATTATTATTCAAATAAATTCATTGACGGTTACATTCATAGGAACGTTGACGGCTGCTTTGTAGATTTAGGATAGATTTAAAATTAATTATTATTGATGTAACATAGAATATAAAGAAGATAATTGATTTTAATTAGTATTATGAATTTCAACCGAATTTATATCATTACAACTCGGAAATAAATAATCATAATTCGACCTCGGATTTTGTATGCTTATTTCAGTGTGACCATTTCTAAGAGACAACAACTCGAATATCGTTTTATGGCATCAACCGTTACAACACCGAAGGCCGAATATCGGTTATATACCTAAATTATAATACAGAGTGTTGATTAAAGGAATATTTTTTCGTAGATTTTTCCGTAGAACAAATACATGAGAACTTTACCACTACACGGGAACTTAATATTACGTTAACCAGCATCATATTACAATAACATACCAGCATTAAAGGTAGGCCTACATAATATATTGACAATGAATTATACTTTTTTAAAATTATAATAATAATATAATACAATATTTTTAGAAAAGGCCTTCAATTTTCTACTCTTGAACTAAATCATATTGCTGCGTTTCTTTAGCCGTCGTAATCATTCATTTCCGTATTTTGCTTCATCTGTTGCCATTAAACCATCAATCATTCCTTTTTAGATTCATAACTCATAACTTACCCTTTTTTACCTTTCATTAATCTCAAAATAATGCTCAAGTCATAATCATAGTCGAATTAAATGTTCAATTTAGAAATAGACACACGATTTTGAAATTACAGTTTGATGAGTAAACTATATGGACTTATTACCAGGGGAAATTGCTGTGGCCATTTCTCACCGGGATTTGCAAACGGTACCATGTCTTGACTAAAACAACACCAACGTCAATTGACTCAATTCAAATACTTGAAAACTCGCAAAGAACACGAATTTCGGGGGCCTAGGTTTCTGGAGTAAGCAAACGCCAAAAATGCTTCTGAAACCTGCTCATTTTACGTAGCTTCTATACACATTTTAACACGTTGATTCAAAACTAGAAAAAATAGTAGGAACTAATATAAGCCTATTATGTTTCCTTTTAATGGGCCGTGCCAAATAACATTTTCTTCTCTTTTTTTACTACTACTGTTTTTTTTTACAACTTATAGTTATCAATTAATTCATTTAAATGTCTGTGTTTATTTGGCCGTTTGTAATTAATCTGTTTGCAAAAGTCGTCACGAAGAAAATTGCAAAACCACAGGCCGTTATAACTATTGTATTTTACTATTAAAAAAACACTGTACTTATTTATTTATTTTTTTAAATATTTTTTTCGTTTATTTTGTTTGTAAATAATTAGCTTGTCTATTTCTTGGTCTTCTCTTCTCATTATCTTTTATTATTATTTTGTAAACCAATTTTTAAACAATTTTTTGAATCTGGGGTCTCTATCATACATCTCTTGAATCATTGTACATACTATAATTTTATTTGTGATTTGATGAATGTATTTGTATTTATTTTTACATATACTATTACTTCAGTCTTCTCATTAAAAATACATTATATCGCCCTCTATTCATACAGAGTTTGAAGCGTCGACACCTGCGCAGTGGGCCAGAATCCATTCAAAGTATTGTGCCAAAAAGTCCAACATAAAATGGGTGATGTGACAATGTATTTTTTACGGTTTTTTTTATTGCAATTTAGGCCTATTCCTAGTATGTATTAGTTATGATGACACTTGTTTACTTATTACTAATATCGAAGTACTGCATGCAGTAATTATTTTCTTTTCTGGTCTAAAAAAAATCCCAGCTTTTTTTCTCAAAATTGTTATTTTTATAATTTCAAGCGGAAAATCACACTTGAATTGTCACATAACCCATTCTACCTTTGGCACACTTTGAATGGATTGTGGCCCTGCACTGTGGCGGTATAAATACGTCCTTGATCTTACCACACACGGGAAGTAAATTGTCCAGTGACGACGCTTCTCTCTTCCATCATAACAGATTAGTTCTAGTCTGCCATCATTTATTCAGACAAATCGAGAAAAGAAAATAAATTGTTTCTGAAATGATATGCAATGAGTTAAGTGAAAAAAACCAACAATGACGTGCTGAATTTTGATATCCGATAATGCTCATATTTTCAATTTAATTTGAGATTTATACCGTTGCCAGTCATCTCATTGAATTAAATAACCTGACACAGTAGTTAAAAGAATACGAAATAAGTAGATGCGTTTGTCAAACGTGATTATAGAAACAAAATGCGTGAATTTTATTAACTTTGATGTTTTCAGGCACAGTAAACATTTCACTATACGCTTAAGTAATACCTAATAATATACACTAATGGAGAAATAGAAGTTCCCAATCCTGGTGATAGACCTAGTACATTACACACCAGCTGATGGAGGATGCAGCGCGCAAAACATTAATTTAGTTTATCTTATTGAATTGTAATAAATTATTGTAATTAACCGTATACGATAGACTTAAATTTAGTTTTGATGTTTAATGGCATGACATAAAGTAAATAGAAAAACACCAACATGCCCAAAGCTGATGGATAGGCCCCTAGTATAATTATTCTCAATATAATATTTGGTAGGCCTACGCTTTGAAATTATGTGAAAGAGTCACTCAACGAATATGGGTTTTTAGGGTACAGTCTGATTTCAGAACTAAGTTTAAAAAATTATATCTTATATCAGATTAGCAATAAAATAAGCAATGTTTGGTGCAAATGTCATTTAAAGTTTCATATTTTAATGAAATTTAATGAATGTTGACATTTTTCTAAATTATTATATAATAATTTTTACTTTTTAAATCGGTTGTATCATTATGTTTAAAGCTACTCTTGTAAAACAAAATGGAATAAATAAGTCATATAGGCCTAATAGTATTATAACATATTAATAATATTGTTGTTGGTATTTAGGCCTATTTTGTGCTTGTGTTTTAGTTTAATGTAAGATTGCAGTTAAAATTGTTCACAGTGTACAAACAAATTCAGTATAATTTAAAAGAAACTTTAAATCTATCAAATTATATCCTATTTTGAAAGTGTAATTATAAGAAGTGATTAGTTAATAGTGAAAAGGTGTGAAATATATATACGTTTTTAATATCCTTTATACATGCGTTATCCTATAGATCGCGTTTATGTATTAATTTCTTGTTGGAAATTTCTCTAATTACAAGTCTCCCGTCTTGATCAAGTTTTGGCGCCAACGATTTCTCGTGAATCGTCTGATTTAGTCTTCTTGAAACGACATCTATATCTTGATAAATGATGTTCAGAGTGTTTCTTAGGAAACAACAGGGTTTCATGAAATTTCATAGCCATAATTTCAATAAAAGAAATAAATTATGTTCAAG
Source organism: Antedon bifida (assembly GCF_963402885.1). Classification (NCBI taxonomy): domain Eukaryota; kingdom Metazoa; phylum Echinodermata; class Crinoidea; order Comatulida; family Antedonidae; genus Antedon; species Antedon bifida. The sequence continues at coordinate 9,198,000 of NC_136231.1, forward strand.
GGATATCGTAAATAATAATGGCGATCCTACTACACTGGTGTATTATGGGAAATCTAACAGAACATCGGCGACATTCAGACGAACGAAGTAATGATCCGAACCGGGAAGAATTAAAAGCGAATGAGCAAAAGACGAGAATTATATCGAAGTAAAGAGAACGCCAATAATGACAATGATGAGAGGCAGACAGTAAATGACTCTAATTATATTAATATCAATAATCCATCAATGTAGAAGAGCACTGTGTCGGTATCGTCTTTAAACATGTATCAGCGAGATGAACCTTAATACTAATCTAGTGTACTTATTTCTTTTAAGTGGGCCTTATATATTTTATAATCAAGTGGATTATAAATGACTAATTTTTGGAAAGTAATAACAATTATAAAATATGGACGTTTAAAATAATAATAATTTCGTCTCTCAAGTGTGTTTTAAGTTGTTTACAACTGCGTACATCAATTTGGTTTGATCATTAATCATTGCAGGTAAAGGTTTTACACTGAAACGTTTTTGTTTATTGTTTCCATTGTAGTAAATGAAAGCTTTCATCATATATGATAATATATAATATATTATCTTATTGTCATAAGCATGCATATCATCATCATCATCATCGTTATCACCATCATCATCGTTATCTTCATCGTCATTATCGTCATCATCATCATCATCATCGTCACCAACATCATCATCGTTATCATCATCGTTATCATCATCGTCATCATCACCATCACCATCATCAACATCATCGTCATCATCATCATCATCATCATCATCATCAACAGCATTATGATCATTGTTATCATCATCATCGACAGCATTATCATCATCACCATCAATATCATCATCACCATCATCATTATCAACAGCATTATCATCATCATCATCATCATCATCATCATCATCATCAACAGCATTATCATCATTGTCATCATCATCATCATCAACAGCATTATCATCATCACCATCAATATCATCATCACCATCATCATCATCAACAGCATTATTATCATCATCATCAACAGCATTATCATCATCATCATCAATATCATCATCACCATCATCATCATCAACAGCATTATCATCATCATCATCATCAACAGCATTATCATCATCATCATCAACAGCATTATCATCATCATCATCATCATCATCATCACCAACAGCATTATCATCATCATCATCATCACCAACAGCATTATCATCATCAACAACATCATCCTCATCATCATCAACATCACCACATCCTCATAGTCACCACCAGTAATAATCGTCATCATCAACATCTTTACCACCACCACCATCACCATCATCAGTCATCTACATATATAGTAACAACCAATAATAATAATATTCGTCATCATCATTATCATCGTCACCACCAGTCATCCTCATAGTCACCACCAATAATAATAATAATAATCGTCATCATTATCATCGTCACCACCAGTCATCTTCATAGTCACCACCAATATATAATCATCATCATCATCATCATCACCAGTCATCCTCATAGTCACCACCAATGATAATAGTCGTCATCATTATCATCGTCACCACCAGTCATCCTCATAGTCACCACCAATAATAATAGTCGTCATCATTATCATCGTCACCACCAGTCATCCTCATAGTCACCACCAATATATAATCATCATTATCATAGTCACCACCAGTCATCCTCATAGTCACCACCAATATATAATCATAGTCACCACCAATATTATCACCAGCATTTAATCAACCCCCGTAATCATAATTACCATGAGTCAGTATTCTCATACACTATCGTTTTTACCACCATACACCGTTCATTCACCTTATGAATTCACTGTTCACTTAAATAATGTTTTTATTATATTAAATACGAAGTTCAAATAATTTTAATACAATATAAAACGAATTACTTCCAATAAAGTATTTGTACAAATTCAATTCGTTTATTTGATTATGCTCTCTATTTTGCACATTTTCCGAACAATATTATTAAATATTAAAAACTGAATCGATTTTATTTTATAATCTTTGAATACGGTATCGTTTATTAATTTCAGCATTTTCCCTGGTCATTTTTAGATTATTAATTTTATAATATGTTTTATTTTATAAATACTGTGGCCTTATTATCAACCGATATGCCTATTTGGAGAATTAATACCGGTAAATTAAATATTTTTATAAAACTCGAAAATAAGTAATAATTTTAAATATTTTGTAGAATGTCTGAGGTAAAATTCACGATTTATTCAACACATGCAATTAAATACAGTATGTTTTATTGGAGTATCAGATCATTTTAAAGAAATAATGATAGAGTCCACAATGATAGTACTGTAGAGAATTAAGTATACTCGTATAAGACAGGTGTATCATTATGATAAGTGGAATGCGTAAACGGCAATATGAGAAGATCTGAAAGTGAAAGAGATCGCTCAAACTAGACTCCGTGGGTTTTCTGTGTGATGATACTGATGCGCCACTCCTTTATATGAATTCTTACAATTAGCGTGAAGAATTTGGTTTAAAAAAGTTGGTTACATAAAATAAAACATATTCGTTCTAAGACAAAAACGTACACACTTTTTAGAACCATAGGCCTATATAAAAAGAACATATATTTAAAATTTTACAAATATGCATTACCGGTATTTAACTGGACGGTGTCTTCTTCAAAAACAAATGAACGGGCCTTTCTTTATCTGCTATCATAACTTTTACATAATTCAATTTTAATTGATTTTTCTCCTGCAGTAACGAGCATTTCAATAAGCCTACCTAACGATTCGGTCAAAAATAAAATTGTTCTAGTCTGAACATGGAGGTATAAAATATTTTATACCTCCATGGTCTGAACAATTAACAATGGTAAACATTATAATTAAATGATAGTTCATAGTTCATTTATCTTATTTGTCCAAAGATTATTTTATATAATTTATATATATATCTGCTGATTTGACAATAATTTAAATGAGTTAATCAAACCGTTTTATTGAAATTATAATTAATTTTTTTTTCTTCATAAATATTGATTTCGGAGTTTACATCAAATATATTTAAAACTGTTTAGTTGTTTTAGTCTATGATGTAAGTAATCTCACTCGTTTGTGGTTTAATAGAATTCTACTATGATAATACAATATCTATACACAAGGCCTACAGCAGAAACAAATACGGCGAGTATGAAGAAAAAAAAGAGTTATTGTGTGTCGTCTTTAAGGCGGCAGCGAGAGCGAGGAAGAGCGTGCAAGGAACGCGGTATGTACGAAAACTTTCATTAAAAACGAATTCAGAACAAACAATAAATATAATGACCATTAAAATGATAACAATGCCTAACTCCGTTTCCGTAGGGTTAAATACCGGTGTAATTTTGTCAACAATGCAATTAATAAAATGCAAATTATGTAAAATGTAGGCCGTAGGCACGTTGAAAAGTTAATTGAGTAATACAAACTTCGCCTGGGGTAAGTTTAACAAAAGAAAATGTATGTCATAGAAAAATGAATTCATTTCAATTGTTTGTTTTGTTTGTTTAACGTGTAACTCTGATAGATTAATATAATATTTAATAACCATTCAGCAATATTGGACATGATATGAAGTAGGTTTAATGTTTAATAAACTAAATAATAATCGAATAATGGTGAAAAATAATTTTTAACAACGAACTATTTAATCAGCTTCATTGTTGAACAAGAGAAGATGTTTTTAAATTTAATATCTCGTTGTTGATTTTCTATTATGTTATTTTAAAATTATTTTCGAAATAATTATTATTCAATAACATAATAAATGTAATCCAATATGTTATTCGTTATCAAATTCAATAAAAGCATTTAAAAGCAAGCGTTGTATTTAATTTGAACTGAAGACTATACACGCAAAAGAAAAAACAATTCTATAAACATATTGATCCTCACTAAAAATTGCAGAAACCTTTTGTATATACCTTATTGTTATACTATATTTTTAATAAATATATCAAGACTTTAAAATTACAAAAACTAATTAATTTGTATTATTGATGCTCAGTACTATACTATCATTATTTCAAAATATAATTTTCTGTTCACTTAAATACAGGCCGGATCATCATCATTACAAATGTATTAGTATGATATTATCAATATTATGTTTGTATTTTATTCTTTATAATTAAAATGTCAGTTACCCTATTTATCGTTCGAAATTATCTCTTTTTAAATTAAGAAATAGTTCATTGCCTTCTTGCACACATTATTTACTATTTAGCCCATTTTGTTCCTAAATTGTTAATTATTGCAAACTGAGAATCGAAACACACACTTGTTGTCGAATTTTACGTTAAAATATGAAACTACACTGGGACATGTATACCAATTTAAAGGGCCCTTTGCCTCTATATTTCAGTTTGATAATGCAAATGTGTTTGTTTAAATATCATGTATTCTAGTCTCTCTCTCCAGTCGCCATATCATTATTCCGACTGTAATTATCTATTCCAATTGTATCTTTACTATTAAGGTTTCTACTTGTATTCATCATATTTTCGATGAAGGATTAAGGCTAATTTTAATGTGTATTACCGGAAATAAAGTCGCCCTATAAATCATGTGAATAACTTTTTTTTTCCAAACGTTGCATCGTTTTTCACATTTTTGCTGACGTTATAAAAATGTAGCGTATTAACTGTTCCATAACTAGGCCCAGGATATTTTCTTTTATCGTTTTATGTCTTAATAAATCAATTGTAGTATTATTTATAGAGAAATATTATTTAAATATATGTAAATCAATATTTAATAAAAGCCTACATAAACTGTGAACATGGAGACATAATGTCGGAGCGCAAATCGATTTCATAGTTTTTATTGTCTGCGGTGCGTTTTCTGAACAACCGAATCATTTTGGCCTTTGGTTAATTATGTTATTACTAGAATTATTCGAAATACTTTAGAATAGTAACTACATTAGCATTACAGATACTCTGACCGTAAGGTTGATGTCGAATGTATGTCCCCTGTGTTTTTGAAAACAACAAATAACGATATGGCGTCAGAAACAAGAACTATTTTCTACCTTTTACATAATGGGGAATGATCCACAACTCGGGAGTACAATCAATAAAAGTAAAATATCACTGCGCTGAGATTTGAATGAGTGAAAGTGGATCAAATTCAGAGTATTTTGTTTTATGTTAGAAAGCAGTTATCGGAAGAATCGCGTCTCATCTTCATCGTGTAGAATTCCTAACTATTGATTTTATTGTGCAATGAGAGCCCGGGGAGTAATAAAGAAGCTGAAATTTAAAATTACGCAGACATTTTCAGTAGGTGAAATTTCCAGAACGAGCCTAGAGAGACCGGGCAAAATTAACTGCATAATCAAAACTCATACAATTCGTTCCTGCCAACGGTTTTGCAAAAGATTTTCCGTGCTGTGTAATAAATCATTTGTTTCTAAGACAAGATGTGTTGACACGCGCCACATCACTTTTGTGATTGATAGAAACTCTTCCGCGAGATAAAGATGGATGTGTCCCTTCGCGTCACATGATGACGTCTCATTCGTCATGTATTTGTTGTCATTATAGAGACACTTTTCTATGTTGCCATAAACCCCTTTTCTATACATAATAAATCTTCATCAATCACGTGCTTTAGCATCCACTCACGACAATGGTCACTTTAATCATATAACCGATTATAGTCTCACACACCGCTTCACTAATACTAATCTATAAATGTTATTTATCAATTCAAACTACAGTAATTAAATTTATAATTTAAATGTTATAATTAAAATGAAATTATAGTTATCAATTAGGGCCAAGATGTGATTTAAAACTCTCTATTATAGCAGTCAAAATCAATACAGTGACATAGCATCCATGTTCATCGTCTTTCCTCATCTCTGTTTTATTCAAGCACAAGGGGTTCGTCAATAAAAGAGGTAAACTTGTTTACTTACAAATTATATCTAAATGACGCCATGATAAGAACAAACGATTCATGATACAACGATTTTATTGCTCTTATTGATTATGACGTCATTTAATTGCACGAATAGTCGCAAATGGATAGGTCTATATAATTATGATGGGAACTATTCCAAATCATTTTGTTTTCTATAAGAAATAATATTATGTATATACCGTACCGTAAATCTTCTAATTGTACCCCTGGGTTATTATTCTTTGATTGCATTTTAGGGTGGGTTACTATTAGAAGCGGGGTTACTATTAGAGTAGTGGGTTATTATTAGTAATCTTAAGGCACCTGTAAATAGTAACCCACCCCCAACTTTTCCGGTCAGCAACTCATCAAAATAATAAAACAGTACGAATAAACAAATTTGGTTGAACTCTTAACTTTATTTAATAAACTCAAAAACACTCAATCCTCTCCCACTCCCAAGATCAACATGCATTATCTCTTTATTTTCAATACAGCTGCATCAAAAACGACCAGTCTTCATAATGAAAAGAAAAATATAAAATAAACAAATGTTGATTTTAGTGTCATTTTGTCAATAGTTTTTGTGACTCTAATAGTAACCCCCATACTATTAGCGTAGTGGGTTATATTATAGATTGACTTATAAGGTGGGTTACTATTAGAAGGGGGGTTACTATTAGAGTGTGGGTTATTAGAAGATTTAGGCCTACGGTATAGCTATTTATTGTCGTTATAAACGGGCTTTAATTGCAAGACCACCTACGGATACTTTGCATAAAATCAATGGATTTATCTATTAATAACATGTTTTTATTTGTAAAGATATAATAAAGATACGACCAATCAGTTTCTATATGATATTTCCAATTACTTTTATTGTTGTGAGTTTCGGAATAATAATGTTTTAATAAATTCTTTGTTTTGCATAGCGCATAATTGGTTTTTTATTCAAACTTATAGACTTATAATTATAATATCGTAATTGTTGAGGTTGGAAACAATGGTATTTCCACTGTCAGGATACTAGACAATTCAAAGCCGCCAATGAGATCTGATCAATATGACTGTCACTAACAGGCTTATGAAAAGAAAAGAAATGAGACAAGTTATGGACAAAACGGACAAAAATCCGAGTAGTAAGGCAAACTGATCGAAAACCGCAGAAAACTGCAGACCAATTAACACTCAAACTGGTACAATATCGATTTATCAGCAGTCATATTACGCGCGGCGGTTCTTTTCAATGGCTGTTGAAACCAATTGTGTGCTAAGGGAAAGACGACAATCAATTGGTTTTTAACAATTGGCGGGACGAGTTTATGGTTGGGTTTTGATAACAGAAAAGAAGCGTCGCGACTATGAGACGGCTGTCCAGCGTGGGTTCAGGCATAATAATAGGCCTATAACTTCTCTGAAGAAGAAAAAAACATGTTATTAAATGAATATAGATTATGCTGTTATAAGTTACAAATTGTAAAAGGCGTCATGGAATACATTGATTAATCTAAACAATTAATATTTCTTTATTATTGGGCATTAGTACTTCATGTTCCAATTGCAACCTCAGCAGTCTTTGTGTAACGGACACTCTTTTGACGACCTTAGCACTCCATATCAAGAAAGATCTAAACAAGCCAATCTCTAAACTTAAAATATACTATGCGATTATGTGAGCTATATTATAAGATATTTAAAATTTAAATCTCTAATTTTAACAATGTCACTTTTGTTAGGCCAGAAATAAATATCATTTCAATTAATGTTCGTATGCAATATGATTTGGAATAGTACGTTTTCTTTCGTGCTTTTAATGAAAAATGAACTTCCTCCATTTACCCGTTTGTACGTCTAAAGCTTAGGTTAAATACATATTATGTTAAACTTCATTGTTCATGTGAAAATCATATTCAACACAAACATTTGTTTTGCCGGTAATAATTGAAGCTCGCCAGACTTTTAATTTTTTGAAATTGAATAATTATATACTGTCTATTCTGGCCCTAGCGGCCGCCCATGTGATAAGATAGTGAGAAGATTAATTGAATGTTAACATAGGTAACGTAGTCACTTCCCCAAACAATATGACAATGCCTACAATAAAATCAAATAAATGAGCAGCAATTAAAGGTATATAACATGTCAGGTTTTCAAAGGTTTGTTTTTGGAATTAAACAAAATAACTATTTCAATCATATTAGTCACTTTTGGCTTATGAAATTACCGTATTGATGAAATTCTTTGAACTAGCAAAAATTAATCACGCCTCTCATGGTCTCTTTACCGATGATGGATGACCAAACCGAAGCGTTAGGTCAGAATTGTCAAATTCTAGTTTACTGTTATTTGTTTTTCGTGTTTCTTTTCAGACGATTGTCTTTGTATTTTGTTTATGTTAAATGGCATTAATGTAGCAGCGAATTGAATTAATTTCGCTGTAGTACATTACCGTGTCAGAAAGCGCCCGATAAAGTACAATTTATTTTTATAGATTTGTAGCCAATGTTGCAATTGAATTAATCTATCAAATAAAAATTCGACTGTGTGTCTCTTTGTGAATGGCAATAGTACGCTTTGGTCGTTACCTTTCACATACTGCACATTTCATTCTCAGAGAATAATAGGCGATCTTATTTTATTACATTCTCATGTATTGATCCCAAAAATATAATAATTTTCACATAATCAAATAAAACCCGATTCTCAGTATTCTCATATAGGAATACATCAGTATATCACATGTGGTTCCTGTATCATGAGGGCTAGGTTGATACTGGGCGATACATTTGGAAAAAACGTGATGTTGTGAATTTTCATATGATACTAGACTGGAGATCAAGATAGGCCACTACCGAGAATCTGGCGATAGATGAAAGACATTAGTCCAAAAAGAACTTTCCAATAAGACGCAAACTGGTGACTCTAAATAATTTCTCAGTTTAGTAGACCTACAATCACCCACAGGTGGTCAAGACATTTGGGGAAGGGGAATTTGCTATCATGAGTTAGAAAGGGTATAACACGATTTATTTTGTACACGGCTATATTGGCACTCCAAAGTATGGCACGTCAACATTGTCACACGACTTGCATACAATGTGAAGTAAACTACCGTACTTAAATAAAAAGTTATGGAATTATATGAATTTAAAAAGATTAAGTACACAAAATAATTAACAAACAAACGAAATGTTCATAATTCTTTTTTGCATGTTGTAGTATTTTATCATTGTGTCGGTTTACCTTTACTTCCTTTACAAAAAAGGATTATTTTAATTTCGTTTTCTCTTTTTCACGTTTATTCAATTGTTGTTACATTAATGTCATTATAATAACACGATTTTGGGCAGCACAAGCGATAACAATAGCTGCTAACTGTCGAAGAATTCTTGGCAAGACAAGAAAAGCATCTACATATACACACATAAGCCTATAGGCATATTGAAAAGTGATGATGAATTATAAAAAAAAGAAATGAAACCCAGAAAGCATTAACATTTCAAACTGAATATAAGTAATGAATGAATTTAGGATACATTTGGCGGATGTTACTTCACAAAATTGAAAACAGACTTAAAGAAAATAAAAGAATCGTTAAAGTATCTTTTCTTCTGTCTAACTGCACATTGCAATTGAAACAATGTTATTGAAATACCCTTTAATAACATAGATAATGGTTGCTAATAATTATAAGTTAAAAAAATACCGAGACCTAATTACACGTAGAATGATAAAAACGTATTAAAATGTAATTTATAGCGATCGTAAAAACAAATTAGTTTATGATTGGTGGTATAAAATGTTGACGTGTTTCCTCTCAGTGGATAGATCTTTAGTCATATTTTGATTTATCGACTGAAAGTTTTATCAATTTATAGAGTTAAGCCTGTACAAGGTGTTCAATTAAATGCCGTCATTATACCGCCTCGTGCTCATCTATCTTGTTGCGTATACGCTGTTCTCGCTGAGATAAGCCTTGAAGATCGCACGTTTGCCTTGTTATTTGGCCATCCATCATCATACATCAACAATACAGATTATATATATTTTCAATAATAATGACTTTCACATTGATACTTTTTTATTCACGTTATGTTATTCTTTTATGGTATTATTTTATGGTCATCTTGATAAAATCAGTAAAGCGTGACATTACTCTTCCCTGGTCAAACGGTTTGAGGACACAATTTTCGCCGTCCCAAATATAAGATAGCATAACCTACGGTATGTGAATTATATAATCATAACATTTTTTTTGTGTGTGAGATCCATTAATTTTTTTTATGTACAGCACATTCTTCATAAACACATATCATAATCTTCATTAACAATAATCTTCATTGCAAATTATATATCATTAGTATATTTCATTTATGATAAATATCTTTCTTTGAAACAGCTGCTTTTGTGTGTTTTTTTTAAATTTTGTGTTCCTTTTTTGTGTCTGTTTATGTAATGTTTTCTATTCATCAGCTCAATGTAGGCCTACTGCAATTTAGAAAATATAAATAAAAGTATAAAAAAGAAAGGAAAACTTGCGGCAGTTCTATTCTGTGAAATGTTGTGGCGTAAAAAAAGCTTATGAATGGGAAACTTAGGAAGTTGAATGATTTAATTTTGTTTTCTATTTGCAGGCCTAAAATTCAATGCAATGTTTTATATTAGTAAACAACTCACTAGACGCAAAGTGAAGGACGTAAACGCTATAACGCCTGAGTACGTATAATAATTTGACCAATCACAAGCGAATAATTTGAACCATCGCTTGTGATTGGTTACACAGACTTGCCTTGCGTAAGCTATGGCTATCACAATTATTATGATTACTACTTCATCTATGATGATCATAATATAATTTGATGACAAACCCAAATTACCTATTCATCATGTCATTCATTTACCCACTTTTAGCCCCATGATTCATCAACCACCAACGGTTGTCGATGATGCCCGTACTGCGAATCGTCATCAAACCAATCAATCGTACGGCCTCCCAGAGTTCTCTGTCGGCGGCGGCTTCGGCATTTCCGATTTATCATGTCTTTGTAACAATCAACATCCGAACCACGATTCAATATTCATTAAACCATCAATTGAAAAGCTTTTCCGAATAAAATTCACCTTATGTGATAAATTACTTTTTTATTACTTTTAAAATTATTCCTATGTGGATAACTAGATTGTAATGTATTCCGGTTCTCAGCCTAGCTATTTCATTGCAGCTAACATACTATGAAGTCTCATTTGATATAACACATGCTATACTCTCATTAGGCGAGATGAAAATCATAAATCGGTCTAATTTTCCAAGACTTTCACTTTGAAATTGTCCGCTCGATCGATCCGATCCGCATCAAACCCGTCCGGTATGCTAATAACCCTTGCTATCATTATTCATACGTTTATGTATTAGAGATATAAATGATTTTAATGTACGAGCTTTCTCATCATTAAATGTCATATGTTTTATTGTAGGCTAGATATCAAAGAAACCATGCCGAACATGCACTACAGACATGTCAACGTGTAAATAAATAATAATAATACCCACAGCTCGGAATAAATGTATTTAAAATAGCCTTTAAAAGTTTATGTAATCATAAATATTTATACGATTTCACCATTGGATTTGTTTGAAACAAAAATACACTTTTGTGTATTTGTTTTGAGTGTATATTACGCTGCCTGTGTAGTCTACATTCTAGACTGTACAGGTATTTTGACTCAATATAGGTAAAATAAAAAGATGACACAAATGTCGTTCCATACGTACAATACTCGAGTCTGTATAGAGAGGCTAAAACCGAAACGTCGATTGGTCGACTACGGTATATTATAAAAAGACAATATAATACTATCTTAAGTATCATGTGACCCACAAGTCTCCAATCAAATGACAAGAATATACTTTGTTTATTACAAACAGTTTGAATTTATTATTTAAATAGGCCTACGTAAATAAATAATAAGAATCACGAACAATTAATTAAATGTTCTGGAAAAACGAGGAACTATAATCCCTTAATTGCAATATTAATTGATTATCTTGGTAATGTTACTTGCTACTTGAAATTATAATATGCTATTATATATCTTCCCACAGGCCTGGTATGATAGGCTAATTATTATTTATCCAATATTGTTTATTGGAGGGCGCCCTGTAATAATTTTGTTTTTGTTAAATTCTTTGAAATTTATATACCAATTTAATAATAATATTATAATATAACATTTTTTTACTTTTATTTTAATTTATAAGTAGGCCTATTAATTAACAATATTTAGTTTTTATTGAAGAAGGCATTGGCAGGCCTACTTTTATGAGAGAGGAGATGGATTCTGGGAGGAATGAAAATTAAAAGAGGCTTATTTGTTTTTGTTCCTTTGTAGTATAACAAATTGGTAATATCATGTTAAATACCTTGAAGGTTTGACACATAATGGTATTATTATATTTTTTGAATAATTCCTCGTCGAAACTCTTAAACACAACACAAAAGTGCATTAAAAAATATATGAATCTTTCAATGAAGATGAAAGCTTGTTTTCCATGCGAATAATATTAATTGCGCGAATCGAACATTGCTGATCTGCTGGTCCGCATGCGCAATAGTCAACGCTTTCGATTCGCGCGAATACATTCGCCAAAATAGATAAAAGGGCTTTGCTGATTGAAACAAACAAAAAATGGTGATTGACTATTCATTACATCCAAATATTTCGTAATTTGGATGTATTGGTTAATTATCTTATCTTTATCATTGTATTTGTATTGTTAACATTTAGTTATAGATATTAATCACTGTCAGAAAACTAACATAAATTTCCTGTTTGTTCAGTCTGTTTCCAATTTGTTCTATGATTAGTTTTTTAGTTTATTCATAGATCTGCTGACGTCATAATCCTCGTAGGCTAACATGGTCGCTTAAAACCTTCCATTTTTTACTGGTTTCATTAAAGCCTACTTCTCAATTATTCGAATCTTTTAATACTAATTCCATCAAATGCACTTCTTCTACCATTTATCAAAAATAATCTTGAGAAATTGGGCGAAAATAATGATAAATCACCTGTCAACGGCGATATTAATAATATCTAGAAGGCCACGTACTGAAATATACATTGGATTTCTAATTTTTCATCTTGGGAAATAATATCCCTATTGAGCGGATAAAAGCTCATCCGATATGTTTAGCCGGCCGTTAATGTGATGAGAACAGAGTCGGAAATATATCACATGCACTTGAAGACAACAAATTATGTCGATAAAAAGGACAATTATATCCAAACGAAAAAAGAAAATGACATCATGATGAAAGATTGGTTTGGCCTTTGTTAAATTAGGCCTATACGCACATACACTATACACTATAATAAACAAGCTCTTAGCAATTAATTACAGGCATATGCCTAATTCGGTGTTAATTTCTTTTGTTAATTACGGTATTACCAAGAAAAAAAAATATTTTGGATCTTTTTTTCGTATGCCTATTTGTCTTTCACTGTGCGCTGAGAATGTGCCAGTTAATTCTGAAAGTTTAAAGCCTAAATGTAGTTTGCTAATATTTTGTCTTTTTTAATTTTCCTTTATATTCATCAACGCATCAAACTTATAAATGATGGCATGTTTATTGCGTTATTTGTTCGAAACGAACATAAAACGTGGTTATAACTTAAAAGACAAAAACACAGTGAGCCTATAGATGTACGTTTTAAGTGCACAATGTCATTTCTTCGTCGCTTTGATTAACTTACACCGATTTATCTCGGTTGTCAAGTCAGTAAAATGCACTCACTATACCGTTAGATATGGCCGACCAAAGAATTAAAATAAAGTTTTGAGTAAAAAACATCTAAGAGATAATCGACAAAGACATTGATTTTTCATGAACGATGGCTGAATGACATCGTGATCAATCGTCTGCTACAGAACGCACGGTTATTTGCGCGCCATTCTGTCGGCTTTCTTCGTAAATGATTTAGAGTGTGCTCTTCTGAGGAGATCGATGTTCGCCTACATGATCACAACATCCGATCATGTTGCATTTAATGTCACTTTAGTCAGGAAATTGATGATTTTCAACCTTTTTTTTTTACTAATATTCATTTTATTCTAGGTTCATACGGTATTGGTGAAGAGCAAGCAAGACAATCTGAGCTTTCAAATCACTTCAAATTTTCACCTAAACCGTTTTACTTCTAGAGTATACTCTTGAAATTAATGTACTGTAGTATATCTTCACATCTTAACGTAAAATCTCACCTTACTAGCGTGGTCCCCCACCTAGGATGCAACGCGACGTAATTTAAGCTACAGCGCAAGCGACAGTTCGCAAATTTTCTTACAACTGGCAAGCTTAATAATAAAATAGACACTGATGATTTTTGTAAAATGATGGCAATATCATGACAAATCAAGCATTGGTAAAATATAACTTTCATATCACAAAGATCATTTCAGTTAAGTCCTCACTCCAAATATTGTAATATAACTGTGGTGTACAGTAATTCGCTGCGTTTCTCTTTTTTTCTATATTTTTCAGCTATATAATTGATAATAGAAAACTTCCTTTATATCCTGCATTGATAATAAACATCGATCTAAATTTGACCTTTTCAACAACAAAAAAACCCGCGCGTTCATCATAGACATTCATGACAAAAGGGGGAAAATGTGCTCACGTACCGATGATCGTATTTATTGATCTAATACATTTCCGCGTATAAAATGACAAATTATGTCATTTATGAAAATAAAATATTCATATCATTAACAAACGTCTATTGTCTATAGCCTCAGAAATATGTCAATCAAATCCGAAGGAAATAATCAAAGAAGCCAAAGCGTATTTATTCGAGGTTACCAGTGTGTACGAGAAGCTGATCTCTTTGAGGTGGAACGCCATCCACGGGTTGTTGGCACCGACAATATCTGGAAGTGCTGTTTTGAAGATCAATGTCGAGGCTACAGGATGCAAAGGAACACTTAAGTGCACTTGAATAAGGATTAATGGGGCCGTGGAATTAGAACAGTAGCGAAGAAATTGATCAATATTATCATAGGACCAAGACCAATCTTCTTGCAATAGACTTCCTTGGGGAACACCCCTAACAGCCAATCCCCATATTCAGGGGACATTTTCCCATGAAAGGTATTAAGGGGACACCGGTTGGGAAATGTACATAGCAAAACAAACAACCTAATACTGTAATTATTTATTAAATTAATATAAACAGGTTTTCATTTTCCATTTTAATTTCTGCAATGTTTGTTTGTTATATAAGTAGACTATACCCGACGTCTTGCAAATAAACTGTTATTTAGAAAGTACAATCGAGAAGATGATATTTAAATTTGCCTTTTTAAAAAATGAATATTGAACAGACAGGTATATTGATGAATGGTTATTATCCCGAATTCAGATAAAACTCAAAACAAATAGTTTTTATGGCAAACGACAATCGCTTTGCTATTTATATTTCTGCTTATCACTCTCTAGGCGAGCCACGAGGTATGACAAGTGTTCGCTAAAGTGCAGTAGTCTATGTGATTCTTTGCCGCTAGCGGTAGATAATAATCGTAAAACGAGATTTTTTTGCCGGAATAAAGCCAGTAGGATTTACATTGCGTGAATATAAATTGCGGATCGGCCAAGTTTAATTGCTATTTTTGCTAAAGAGTACTTTCAACAATAAAATGTAGGTTACATTATAATCTGCGGGATGATTTAGTTTACTTTCTTATTAAAGTTTACTGGATGACGTGTCTTATTAATAGCGGGATAAGTTAAGGCCTGTACAATATGACGCCTGCAGATGGCATGACGCACACACGAATTATTTCTGGGATAGGGATTTCATGTGAAATAATTATATTTATGCGGAATACAAAAAATACAAGGCGTGACTTTAAAATATTTCTAGGCATAAACGTTTACACTCACAGGGCCTAAATATAGAGACTTTCATCATAAAGCTATGTTTAGTACACGCTATTTTCTCAAATTCGTGAAGTAATTGAGGTTTTCTGAGCCTGTTCTGCCTTAAACGCAACTCCTCGGATAAGTTCGGATCAGTTCGGATCAGTGTGCCTAGAACGAAATTAACTTTAGTGTGTGTGAACACAGCTTAACTCTTAAATTTAAAATGAAAATGAATAATTCTGACAATCATGAATTAGACCTATATTTGTGTTTTAGGATCACTATTACCATATATTTAATGAATGAGTTCCGAATAAAATAAAACAGATGACAATATGCTGTTTTTTTAACATTTTCTTTACGGGTTTAATCAAAAGATATTACGCATAAGTTATACATTATTACGGCATTTTAAAGAAATCTCTAGAACGTTTCGAAAACATTTTTGCTTTCATTATAAAGCAACCTGCATTCGGTTGATTATGTTTAGAGTTTACATATAACGAGAGCGTACAATTCAATACAAAAGAAAATGTCAAGTACATTAGGTACACAATGGAATATTTTTTTTCACAATTATTATTTTGTGCTCGTTATAAAACGCATCATTTAGAAAATCAACCGCTCATACTTTATAGGGCAGATAGCTGGACAGCATACGCTATTAAACAGTCAAAGCCATACGACACAGCGGTTAATATCGTTAAACTTGGCTCCGCACGGCCTATAGAAGGAATATGATGCCACTGTATTTTGTGCAATCAATTAACGTTGAAAATTAAATATCGCATTCATATAAGATATGACGGAAAGAATAATTTGTCGCTGCTCATTCTGAAAGACTGCATTTCTGCAAAAGTTCGTTGTTAAATGAACTGAAAAGTAAATTGTAAAAAGAATAGGGCGTTCAAAGAATTGTATGTCGACCTTCGCTCCCCTCCAATGATATTGAAAGGGCAGACGATTGTCTCTTTTACAATTGATTTCACAAAAATCCATATTTTCCCTGTCAAAATATTTTAACTTGATACAATAGGATTTTTTTGTATTGTTTATAGTTCGTTCGGATCAGAGTTACAGCTGTATAAAACAATAGCTAATTGACGTCTCCTAATTAATTAAAAAGCTGGTTTCTCAATCAGCGATGCAGCAACCAGACTATCGTTGAACCAATCTGAAAACTACATCTACTATGTGGAAATTGGCTTGCTTCTACAGTAGTATGAGGGCGAATGTTGTGATAATTTGTGACGTGTTCAAATTGTGCTATATACAATCTATGGGCGAATGCATTATGGGAAAAGGTAGCTTGGGCATGCACATGTGGAATGCTATAAATATAGCTCTCAACATAGCCTACAAAAGTGTACAGTATTATGTTACTGGTACTATACTTTGCCTATAGTAAACGAAATTAAATCCATGCTAAATTTGAAGTTATCAAGTTTAATTAATAAAACAGTAGCGGAGGAGAAAACATACGTTTAGTAGAAGACGTTCTTTTCCAGACCAATACATGTAGCTTACCCGGAGCAATAGTTTTTCTAGACTTTGCAAAGGCCTTCGATTCATTAGATAGAAACTTTATTTTTAAATGCCTCCAAAAGTTTGGCTTTGGAATGTCATTTACAAAATGGATTACATTGTTATATACAGAAACAGAATGTATTATAGAAAATAATGGTTGGCTATCTGAAAGTTTTCAGATGGAAAGTGGAGTAAGACAAGGATGTCCACTGTCTGCTCTTTTATTCACACTTGCTGTTGAAATAATGGCTAATAACATAAGAGATAATCCTCTATGTAAAGGCATTATGTTACCATGTAATATAGATAATGTAAATGAAAGTACTGTTAAAATTTGTCAATTAGCAGATGACACCGTCTTATTTACACAAGACGAGACTAGTTTAAAACACTTTTTGAAAGAAATAGAGGTTTTTTGTAATATATCTGGATTAAAATTAAATAAAGAAAAAACTAAAGGAATGTGGATTGGTTCCAGCAAAAATAATGAAACAGCACCTTTTAATCTAACATGGACGAAGAATCCAGTTAAATTCTTAGGGATATATGTCGGCTACAATAAAAGAGTGTGCGAAGAAAAGAACTGGAATGAAAAAATCACTAAACTTGATCAGATATTGCAATTATGGCAAAAAAGAAACCTCTCTTTTTTTGGAAAAATAATTATTATAAAAACATTTGCAATTTCCAAACTTGTATATAATGCTAGTGTCATAAATGTGCCTAAATATGTATTCCCAAAAGTAGAAAAGGTATTATATAGATTTTTGTGGGGAAAAAAAAGAGAAAAAATAAAAAGAAAAACCCTTATAAATTCAATACTAGAAGGTGGTCTAAATATGGTACATCTTAGCACAATGGTTAGTTCGTTAAAACTTAGTTGGGTTAAGAGATTGTTAAGCCCTGACCCAGGTAAATGGAAATATATACCAAAACATTATATGTATCCATTTAATTATACTGTCAATATTAGTGAGCCCAATTTTGAAAGTCATGTAGAACTGAAATGTATGCCTGAATTTTATAAAGAAATGTTAAAAGTGTTAGTGTATTTTAACAATATAAGTATTACATACCCGCAAAATGTAAACGAAGTTGAAAAACAACATTTGTGGGAAAACACTTTTATAAAATGCAGTGGAAAAACATTATATTTTAAAAGTTGGATACAAGCAGGGTATAAAACAATAAAAGATATAATAGTTAATCACAGATTAATGACTCCGACAGAATTGATACCCACCCTTTCAGAGCAACAAAGAATAATTGAATATTTTAAGATTGTAAATGCAATTCCCTCAAATTGGAAGAAAATATTTATAAACAATGAAAAAGAGAGAGACAAACAAGAAATACAAACAATATATTGTAAAAAGTATAACAATTCTTTTTATTATAAACACATTATAAACAATATATCTATTACTCCATTTTGTCAATCGAAATGGGAAACAGAATTTAGAAATGTGAAATTTAAGTGGAATGAAATATGGTTAAAAAAAGTCTATAGCATGAAACATGTAACAAAAGTAGCACAATTTAATTTTAAACTGCTACATCGGATTCTGGCATGTAAACAACGAATGAAGATATGGAAAATATCACCGGAAGAAATGTGCGAACACTGCCAAAACGAAATTGAGACAGACAAGCACATGCTTTTGAAATGTAAAAGTATCCAAAAAGTATGGACAAAATTTAACAACATGATTATAAAATGCTATACACTTGAAGAAACCGTACATGATTGGCTAGACATTGTTATTGGAACAAAAAGTGAAAATGTCAATGAATTATTATCATTGTTTACTTTTTGTATTTATAAAACAAATTTTATTAAATTATTAGAAAAGCATTCAAAAATGAGATCAAAAGTCGTCTGGAACTTGTTCCGATTTGAGCTAAAAAATCTTATACAGAATCAATATGCTTGTAACATAAACAAGGCAAAAAAGAAATGGGGTAACGTAAAAAGAAAATTATTAACTTGTATTTCTTAAAATTACATGTATTAATTTTAAATTGTTTCATTATTATTTTAATTTTTATTTATATATATATATATATATTTAAAACTTTATTTTAATGACATTTTATACAATTTCTATATATAACTACAATGTGTAATATGAAGAATGAAATAAAAGTGGGTTGGCCCCACGAAAGAGAAAAAAAAAATAAAACAGTAGCTTCGCATCATTCACATAAACTAAACATAGTGCCTGTGATAATTCGACTCAGGCTAGGACACAATTAAGATATTTAAAAATGAAATACTTTTCATGTGACGTAAATATAACGCAAAAATACATTGTAATAATATCCGTTCACCTACCCCGCTCTTGTGAAGCAGTCTTCAATTTTGGAATAAACATATTCGGCATAAAACGAACAATAATATCAAGCCTACTAACTATCTAAATAACATTAAATGATGTTTATACACCATAAACCCTAAACAGAGTAGGTACACCTATATTGCAATAACGTTGTCGTTGGTAGAAGCATTGTTGTGTGTAAGTGATGAGCTCATCCACAAATAACTATGAGAATGCATTTTCAATTTAGAATACGATAGTATACGATAATAGTCAAGAGATGGTAAAACAACGTACACAACCTAATATTTGGAGCCTTGATGCCTAACACAATTGGACAAATTTGCATTATTAAAGAAATTTGCATTAAAAATTACCATATATACACTAAGCCTATACTATCTTTTTAGAGTATTGCAATCAATTAAGACGTAAATAGATCAATCATACATTTCTATTTATGATCAATTAAAAACAAAATAACTCTCCAACGCACTCAACAATTTGATCGATCGCCTACTCATTATTTTTTCAATTCTTAATAATCTTTTCGGCTACTTCATCAATCATTTTCATTTTCAATTTTATTTTGAAAATATGAATCATTTATGAATATAGGAATATACACATCAATCTATTTGTCAAAAATGTGAATACTCACTCTCTGTGGGGAAGCGTTTGTCAAAATAATGAACTCAAGTTGTCTAAAAATATCAATCAATCTACTTTGTCGATATCATAGCAGATACAGCAAAATTGGTTCAAACTTTATAAATAAAACGCAATGCATTTTGAAAAAGTTGAGGGCTGTAACAGTGAACGTTATAAACGTTTCAGTTTTAATTATAAATGACTTTAAAATAAGATTAATAAATTGCAATGAATATTATTCTGGTCACTTCCATACAGCCTGCAACAAAGCATGAGGTTTTAAGATGACGGTGGTTGCGACCAAGATGATAAGTATAGTTAAGTTAAAAGTTAAGAAAAGCCACTGCATTGGTTTTGTTTTACTATTGTATTCAATGTCTATGTATGTATCGTTGAGTGTACATACATACATGTTTGGTGTATAATGTTTATTTGTAATGTAGTTTAAGTTGACTGCATCACTAATGAGTGTGTTGCCACTGATCCAAAACATTTATTTTGTTCTTCCAAATTATGATGCAAATATTATCAATTTACCTGTTAAAAATGAAATTCACAAATAGACTTGCTTATTAGATTTGAAATATCAAAATAAAAATCATATTTTTGTACAGGGTCGAGTCAGCGGCTAAACATAACCAAAGTACTACCGATTCTGAAGCGAGTCTAGCTGTAGGGAATGGTTCAAACCATAGAGGGAAAAAAACTTTGCTGTAAGTAGGGAATGGTTCAAACCATAGAGGGAAAAAAACTTTGCTGTAAGTAGGGAATGGTTCAAACCATAGAGGGAAAAAACTTTGCTGTAAGTAGGGAATGGTTCAAACCATAGAGGGAAAAAACTTTGCTGTAAGTAGGGAATGGTTCAAACCATAGAGGAAAAAAACTTTCTGTGCAGATGATCGTTACTCATACAGTCACAACTTTTATTTTTACAGAAACTATTTAATTCGTAGTTTTATGACATCAATTTATTTGTTAGTTTTATATAGTCATAAAGAAGAATTTATTGGCTTCGCTTCATTTCTGTTAATAACTATTTGGTTAAAAAAATTGACACTATAAAAATACAAAAATGGAAGGAAATTAGTGTCGGAAATAATAATAAGATTTCATTTTTAACGAGTTGACTCTAATTTGAAAACCATATTCTCCCTTGATATAAGATTAAAAATTTACAATAAACGTGTTAGGTAGGTCATTAGTTTTCTTTACAACAATACAACCCTGTTAAGTTTGTTCTAATGAGCAATTGAATCTCTTTCAATGAATCAAACAACTAATAGTGTATAATATATTATTAGGTTTAGTAATAACCTTTTCAAATAATGTGTTTAATGTGTATGTTATCCGCTTTTGAAGAAATTTAATATGATATAAACGAGGGTAGTATTCATTTTATTAAATCATCTTTTTGTCACAAATTAATTTGTTTTCATATTCCATCCACTTTGATACATTAAATTGTAAACTTGTTATTATTAGAAAATATAAAACAAAGTTATTTGTGCACGGTTGAATATTAATAATGAGCGCTTTTTGTAAAGAAATGGAAATAAAAAGTTGTATTCCTAATACAAAAGAAGAGAATGTGAGAGAAATGTATAGCATGAATTTGTTTTGAAATTGAGGACATCGGTTAATATCATATAACAAAGTAGCATGAGTTAACAGTAGGCCAGACTATATTTACGGAACACAATGTTTACTACTGATTGTTGAACAAAAATAATAAATCATTATTTCTGAAGACAGAACAATAATTAAAACTGTTACGTCAAAAAGTCGAGTGGCGTTTTAGAGAAATATTTCTTGTTATATTTTGTCTTTTTACTTAATAATAAGATATTATTTCATTTATATAATACACAAACATGATTTATTTATTTTCATCCATTCCTTTAGTCACCGATAAACAAGCCAAGGAATAGTTATACAAAAGGTACATTACTGGAATGAGTATTACTGATTTCAACAAAGATCATTCAACATCAATTATGCTGTACTTTCAAAACAAGTCGTTGCACTTTTGTCTATTCTGCCTCTAGTAATATCGTGTACATCCATCTCAGTCTCGCGCGCAATCTCTCTCGTTTAACTTTTCAAACATACGTATAGAATAAGTCGGATGTCGTTAAAGCACGACTGGTGCGTCAGAACGGTGTTTCGCTCAATACGGTCAATATTGTTTAATTTCGTTGAATGTTGTTTGATAGAAACCGCTATTGCAACCTGCCCTGTAGGGTAAGTCTCACCTTGCTGATATATGACAGGAAAGCCCCGAGTGTGTCGACTGCGGTTGACGATTGTACTCCACGCGCATGATCCGTTTCTTAAAACACTCCATGCGCATGATCAGATATGGTTTCTTAAAAAATCGACCAGTCCAGTGACCGTTCTCAGAGACATGATTGGTGGAAAGTAAACTTACCACACCAGGTATATATTGTGATCTGCATTGGCTATGGGCTTTGCTGGAAAATAACCATGATATATTTTGCATTATTAATAAAATAAGAAAACGTGTAAACATTATCTTGATACAAACAATATTTTTTATTATACTATTATTCATAATTGAATTGTATTTTAAAAATTGTTATACAGTACATGCTTTTAATATTGAACCTTTGTGAATATATCGACAACATTTTTGTATTTTTATACTATTAGTATCTTTAATTGCTACATTTTTTATCTACTAATTACATTTTTTAAACATTTTAAATGTTATTGTATTGTTTTTTTTTAAAATAATTGTCTTTTTATGAAATGTATTTTTGTGCTAATGTACTGTATGGTTTGTCGAGGGTCCCAAATGCTTTGCTGAATGGGCTACCGTCGTGAAGCATGGTTAAATAAAAAAAACATTAATATCTTTAGGCCTATATAAAACAGTGATAAATGATTCTGTATTTTAGTTATTCTCTTCACAATCCCCCTATAAATTAATTAATATGTATATGTATTAATATTAATATGTATTGTTTATACCCTATAGATGCAACACTCTATTTAAATATAAGTAACCTTGTGTTTTCCGATACTTTCACGACAATTGAGGTGAATACAAACAAAAATCGGTAATACATCACGATTAGGTATCATACGCCCAAAGAACCCGATTGATAATGAAGGCCATTACCTACCATTAGCAATTACGATTTTATTTGGACAATTTGAAATTAATGATTGATAACTAATTAGTAAAGTAATAGGAAGTTAACGAATTGAATATATTAGCTCGTACATTGACCTTTTTGACACGAAAGGTTATTATTGATGAACAATGGCTTATAGAAACAGAAAAACAGACATGAAATTATATTTAACTGCTCAAAATGACCCAAGGCATTGTTTGTTATGCAATATTTCATAAATCTTATGAAACGGAATTAGGTATTATCGTAATTATTACGACCATGAACAATACAAATACTGGAATGAGCACGTGCAGTAAATCATGTGACGTCAAATCATGACAACACGTGTGTTGCTTACAGCCCCTTCAAAAGAAAACCTTGGGAGAGGGGACAAGGTCTCATTTATAGTTTCAATGTATGTAATTTCTCAATTATCGAATTAATTGTACAAATAAATCAATTCGTATTTCCTCCTTGAGTTAACAACTCCCTGGTATCATCGTATAATCATATAGAAACAAAGATGAATAAATAAAATGCCTGTAAATAGTTCTAACAAGAGTGTATCAGTACCGGTAGCTATTTTACCTGTTTTTAAATGATCTACCAATTTGAAAGTATTAACGGCCCAAACCGGTTTGAGATAATGTTACAAAATGGGTAGAAATCAGAAAGAATACAGATGAATCAAACTTAGCAAGAAGTATTGCCAGAAAGAGAACACCAAGTAACATGGTTGACAGAAGATACTGCTCCAATTTAACTTGCAAAATAGATAGAAATAAGGATGAATGATATAGCAAACTTAGAAAGGAATATTGCATAAAATATAGAACACCAAGTAACATGGATGACAGTAAAAGAATTGGAGATAATGTTCTGATATGAAGAAGAAGGACTGAAATAGCAAACTCTGAAAGAAATATTGCAAGTGAAAGAGAACATCAAGTGGCATTGATTACAGGGAAAATAGTTGGATCAGATTGTTGATACTGTTCCAATTCAACTTGCAATATAGGTAGAAATCAGGATGAATGATATAGCAAACACAGAAAGGGAATATTGCATGAAATATAGAACACCAAGTAACATGGATGAAAAACAATTGTTGATACTGTTCCAATTCAACTTGCAAAATAGATAGAAATAAGGAGGAATGATATAGCAAACTTAGAAAGGAATATTGCAAGAAAGAGAACACCAAGTGGCATTGATTACAGGAAAAATAGTTGGATCAGACATGGAGATAATGTTCTAACATTTATTCAGCTTTTAAAATGGGAGAAATAATGAAAAACCCGATGTAGCAAACTTAGAAAGGAATATTACAAGGTAAATCAAGTAGCATTGACATTGACATTATTGAAAAATAAGTTAATAGATGATTTTAGTGATGGAAGAGAACAAACATATCTAACATAATTTGCGTTTGGGTGTGAATAATGTTTCAACCCTGCGACTACTGTATGTTTTAGGATGTGTTCATATCGAGAACATCTGCTCTACCTTTTACTAATGTCAAACTTCTGGGCTGAAAACGTCGACAGGTGTACCAGAATCTAAGCGACCGTTGTTGTATGAAGTTTATATTCGTGTTCCGGTGAACAAACTTCGTATTAATCATTTGTTCAGTATTCTCGTGATGTAAAGTGGTATTTTCTGTCGTGTTGCTCAATCATTATTATAATATCTCGTTCAAATGATATTTCATCATTTAATGTCATTTATAAAAATAAATATGTTGAAATTGTTAATGTTCAGTTTTTAAAATGTTAATGAAAATTATATGAAGATGTTATGATGATGACATGACTATGATGATATTAATGTGAATAAAGGTGGTATTTACACCACAAAAGAGAAACAAAAATGTTAAAGATGTATTGTCCCCCAAAAACATGAAAAATTAGATTAAATGAATGAGATTTTAAATAGGTTATTTGTAGTTTTAATAAAGTTAATCACCTCCGTAGAAAAAAAAAATGTTTTCACTTATAAAATGAAAAAATAAATGGTTAAATTCAACCAAATATCAATTGGTTGCCAGCCAATTTGACTTTTCTTTGCTTTAAATTACAGTTTTTCAGGTAAATACATTTTTTTCGATCTAATTTTCCGTAAAAGTGGATAATTATTATGTGACATTAAAATGGCATATTTAACAGAAACAATTTGAATCATTATTTTTTCAGGAGGAAAATACATCTTTAATGTATTTAAATTTAAACATCATAGTATTTTTAAGTATTTATATTTATGTACAGTGAATTGGTGTTTTGACACACTGTGCGTCTTGAACAAATAAATCAAAAATACATAAATAAATGTTATCCTTGGTAATGAAGCTTGTCAACATAGAATGAAGGTTCCTTGGCTATCATAGAATAGTATAAGTAATAGACGAAGGCCTAAATCATTATTCATAAAAGTTATCATATTAACTTCCATTCAAGTTTCAATATAAATTCAGAAACTAATATCACTATGGCCACATCACCTTTGATTTCACAACATTAGAAATAATTGTGCCGAATATCAAAACTTCCAATCAACCTGCGAATATTCAGATTTATTCATAATTGTTCTTATGAATATAGGTTAACTAGTGTCAGGTATTGTACAGCAGGGAATAAAAATTGGAATAATTTGAACAACTGAGAATACAGAGTTGAATTTTAAATTCAAAGGTATAAGCTGTGCCTAAAAACACATCAATCATGCTCGGCGGCTTATCATCTATATTTCATTTTTGTCATAGCAACTCGTCTAGCGAGATGGATGAGCGGTGTTGAGGTCGGATGGCAGACGGACGGCTTAAATCACACTGTTACTTAGCCTGTCCGATTCTAAAATATTTCATTAAGCAGTTGATTTATGATAAGTTAGCTGTGAAACTATTAATAGCGGTATGATGATAATTTTGAAAATGATACTGACGATATAATATAAATCATAATGGTTAGGTGGATATGGTGATTATGATAACGATGATTTGATCGACTGATTGGTTGTTGGAATGAGTAATAATGACTAATAGGTAATTGATTGATTATTGACTACATTAATAACTTACTGAATTACTGACTGATTGATTGAGATTAATTGTATTATACATTGTGATACAACAAATGCGCAAAACAACATAGTGCAGAAACATTTTAAACGTGTTTGGCCTCTCTACAATATGTTTTTGCTTTTTACTTCATAGAGTATATTATGATTTTGATCATGATTAATTGCGGTATTAAATTGACACAATGCCAGCTGCGAGCGTTGTGCTCGACTAGAAGCATGTTGTGCGTTTATCACGCTTACACTCTCATATCGATTTGATAAACGAGAAACGAGTCGGTAGATTTCAAAGAGAAGATTGCTTCGAAAACATGAACTGAAACAAATTGATTGGTATTTGGTCTGACGCTGTTCTTTGTGGCTAAATCACAGGCTGATTTGATTTTAACTAGCTTTACTTATAATGATGGCCAATGTACTAAACTCAATTCACCAATACAAAGTATAGAGATGAAATATGAATGTGTATTAGTACGTTCAATTGATGGTTGCATGAGATAGTACATCGTAGTGGGTCGACAGGGAAATATATTAAATATTAAGAGAGTCGGCATTTATGCAGTACGGACATTTACCATATGGAGCTTCAATATTCTCGTTCATAAAACAGTATAAAACAGTTCGATGAGAAAAAAACAATGAGGGAAGATCTTGAAAGGGAAGCTAAAAGACTATGAATATTATAAAATAGGCCTATAATTTGTATTGTATAGCCAGATGAGTGAACTTAACCCAAAATATCAACATTCAATTAATTGTTAATTAGGCCTAATCTAAGAACAATTACAATGTGCTAATAATCTTTTAAAAAATCCCCCAGTTACTGATAAATAGAAAAGGTCCGATGATGATATTAGGTTTTTCCATTGTTATGCCAAACTACTGTATATAACGGACTTGTTAAGCGTACATCCCAATCCTGATTTTATGGGGTTTTAAAAATTTGTTTAACATAACAAACAAAAAAACAAAATAAAAATCCGATAAAACACAGGAAAAATGTTATTTCATTAAATGGGTTTTTTAAAATGATATTTTAAAATGTTGAAATATACCGATTCATTTCTTCATGTTTGAAAGAGTTGGCGTCAGTTAATTTAAAATTTCTAGCATAAATCAACGATTCTAGTACCGTAGGCCTCATTAAGAAAATAAATATATAAAAACAACTATAACAAATAAAATATAAAAATAATCCTTCCTTGAAATTTATTCAGAAGTTAAAGCTAATATTTATTGCTCTTATATACAAAACTAAACCGATGATATTCTGTATGTTACCTGAATTTGCCATTTTTGAAGATGACCATGCGACTGACCTGGCAAACGGACACATACATTAGTATATTTATGATGCTAAAGTTTAATAATGATGTTCATTATCCTCCTAATTGGTAAAGAAGCGTTGAGATTAAATGGATCGAGATTGGGACTTAGAGAAGACAGTATCAATAGCAAGCCCCTTCATACTATTATACCTTTCTGACGTTGTATACCTGTACTGTAATGTATTCGGTGTAACTGATACCTGTAAAGAGACCGCAGTTGTCTCAGCAATTTTCTGTTGATATTAGTTTCTGTCGCTATTGCGCGATATATTTACATCATTCTGACAACTGATATACGCTACGAATTGAAAACCATTACAGTAAATGACAACATTCAATAAAATGTTGAAAAGTCGTATTTAATTCTAGATTTCAAAATTTAAAAACATTTGCAGCTATCGTTAAAAGTATATACCATGCATTTCAAGTAAGTAGTATGGGCCAATATGAAATAACATTTGTTAAAGATGTTATTAAAGTTTATTTGGCGTCATCTAACGTATGGTGGTAATAGTAATAATAATGACCACAATGGTTCACATGACACTCCATCTTTGGTATATAAAGCATAACATCTTCAGCTATAATAATGGAAAATTTTATTTGAAAATGTATATTGAACACCGCCCCCTATACTTAAATAAACAACACGTGACAGTCAATTCCTCTATTATATTAGATTACACTAAACATAAACATCGCAGATATATTACAAGCACGATGAATTGAATAATTAATCTATCTTTCGTTATGAATTGTGTTAACGCTATTTATTGCATAACTACATTTTCATTTAAGGTGTGCAACAATAAATGAACTAAACGAAATGTGCCTGTCATCTGGAATACTAATGTGAACGTTACAGATTTAAAGAGGCAGTCAAGACACGTACGAGAAGAAAGATAAACTTATTATCAGTACTTTAGTCTGCCATAAACAAAATAAATGCGCATTTTGTCCAGAACACAAATATAGAAACGTCGATATACTGTACTAAATCATGGAGTTCACCATGGTATCTTATAGTACGATAATATTACATAATCGCACTGCATACTTTGCTGCGTGTTAAAAGTGTATGCGCATGCGTGCATACTATAATCAGTTCCATCTATACATTTAACTCTAAAGGTCTTCTTATACCTACATTGACACGTATGAAGTTAGGGCTAATATATATAGGCCTTTTTGCAATCCATTGACAGATGCACGATTTGTCTTTTTTTTCACGTGTTCTCACGTTGCACCAGGCGTTGCACGAACCATGATTTCCTGTTCGCCAAAAACTAGGCTATGTCAGTCTAGCTTATGTACTACACTACTGGAGGAAACTGAACACATTGCATGCCTCTTCAGTTAATGTCTTCAACTTCCTGATGCTACTATCCATCCATCTTCTTCATTGCCAGTCTTTCATTCTGACCCAATTCCTTGCGTAATTACTGCATGCTTTCTTTAATAATACGTCTTTGTGTTTCTAATTCTATACTTTCTTAAATAGAACGTACAACTGTGTAGAAAATGGAAATGTGCAATACTGTATAGTATGTAAAGCTCACCACGGTCCCTTTAAGGACATACAGCGTTATGAAATTAATCATTTTGTTATCGTCTTGTCTAAATTCTCTTTCGATATCTATCTGGATGTTTGATGTTTAACGTCTCATAGTTGTCTACTATAATAAATAATAAAAACCACGGTGCGGTATTCTATAAAACATTCACGGATGACAGATAGACTTGAGAAGTGATAAACGACACATATGTGCCAGCATCATCACGAATGAGGTGTCATGTGAAAATGTGACTTACTTAGTTATTGCAATAGTGTGTTGTTTGAGTCACGTATCGAAACATCTTCCATTGCTGACCTCCTTTTTAAAATCAAGTTGTTGATTGGCTATTTGTGCGCGTGTTAATTTAAATATTTCAATTTGAACCACCTGAGACATAAACATCTCACCAAGTAGTATTCCACCATTACCTGAATAACACTGTAAGCTCCAACTTTTATCTCTGTTTTCTCTCATTTCGACTATTATTACGACGACGTATAATAAACATGTTGTGTGTTGTATACTATTTCATATTTATAACTTCACTTATAGATAATAATCAATACGTGTATAAGATATACTGTGATACATGTTTTTGATCTAAACAAAGAGGGCTATCCTTCAATAAAAAAAAACCCAAAAGCATAACATATAATTAAGTAAAGAACCATGAATATCAAATTATGGACCTATACATTAGAATTAATAGGTCCGTGATCAAATGTTCTATGTCAGTTGGTATCACAGGAAAGAAGTCATCTAGGTAGGTTCCACAAACATAATTTAAACTGGACTTATATACCTAATGATGACGTTGATTGTCGCCTGAACCTAAATCCTCCAACTGAGTTGAGGTATCGACTAAGAAAAGCAAGTTCCATAATTCCCTCGCATGCGCACAGTGAATTAACATGACGTAGGCCTAGTAAGTCGTCGACAACTAAAAGCTCCTAGATAAAGTTTCTTTTGATACATGGTTCTCAACAATATTGTACCAATGTATTTCTTTCCCGTTTGGTGTATATACCGTCTGTACGATAAGTCTATACAATAAATCAGGAAATAACGTTTGCTATTTCGCCTTTCATACCTAAGACATGGACACAAACACCGCCACGATTGTTTGCTAATCGACATACGAGTAGCGAACATCAACGTCTATATCAACCCTGTAATTCCTAACTTCTAATCTATTGAATTATGTTTTTTTTTAAAGTGTAGATCCGGGTTTATATAATACATCTCTTTGCAACAACATTGATAATAACTCTGACAGAGGTGAAGCAGAACAATCAATTTCTTTGCTTAACGTCTCATCTGAAAGACGGTGCGCTATCTACGTATTCCAACTCGGTCGCAACACACGGAGAGCGGCAAAGGGATTCGAACCGATGGTCTTTCACGATTCAGTGCACAAACCAATGACTACCACCATTTTTTACTGAGTTGACAATTGACAAACAAAAACGACATGCCTTGTAGCATCACTGTAAAGAGGATTTCTTCACAACACTGTTACTGTTTAACCGTTGCCAGATAATAAGTAGGGTTATTTACCTTGAAGATTAGGACTTGAGGACTAAGCTCGTTCCTTCGACGTCATCATTTGCGCACGGGCGAAACTTAACGTGGTGGTGGTCAGACTATGTTTTAGCCCGCTTCCTTCGAATGGATTGATCGACTTGGCTTGCACTGTCAGGTTTGGTCATGAGTTCCAGTCGTTCACAAATCTAACTGTAGCCTATAGGCCTAATGCATTTTAATTTTGATTTAGACTTCGGAATCTTGAAACTGTGTGGAAATTAAAAAAAAACAAAAATAGAAAGTTTAAACCCCGACCAGTCGTTCAATTATCATACCGTAATATTCATTTCACCGATGACTTGGTGTGAGATAGACTGAATTTGTAACAAATATTGATGACGTCATCATGCTAAACTTTTAGAATAATGGGGTGAAGTAATTTAATAATATTGTAGTCCTAATTGACACACAAAATAGATACGATTCAGTACTATATTATATATATTATATATAGGCCTACGGAATCCTCGGGACATGACATACATTACGGTAACATTGCGCGCTAATATTGTAACGTACGTGCATGCGCGAGTGCGAATAACCAAACCTGTCCGAAGCGACGATTTGAAATCTATAGGTATTCAGGTTGTTCTTATTGCAAAAATCACTACAACGTCAGAGCATGTAACGGCGTCATTAATTAATTGATTTTTTTAGTGAAAGTATCAATTCGTATTAGGCTATTATAACTAAAATAATAAAAAGTATTCTAAATCGAAACTAAACGTCGTAAACATTTCTCACAAATTAACTTTTTTGTATTAATATTAATAAAGGTTGCTTTATTACGAAGCGAATTAAATTAAAACAAATATAAAATAAAACAGTATAGTTTGTTTTACCGTACCGCCATGTGTCACGCGTATACAGTACGCCAGAATTTCTCTTCGAAATATAATATATAATAGTTTGATATTGTTTAAACAATAGATTTATTAAAATAACGGTATTGACATTATGATAATATTTACTACTTGTTGGTAATAAAATGTCTTCCAAATAGGCCTAAAGCAGAAACATTAACTTCCACCATATCTTATTATACTCAAGCTTTGTATTGAATCATTCATACGGTAAGTGTTTTTTTGTAAAAAAAAATACGATCCTTTAGTAAGTTGCTTTGATAAACATTTCTATAACGTTATTTTAGTTTATTGTTATTTTTATTCACGTACGTTAAAGTTGACCGACGTAATTTGTTATCGTAAGTTTCTTCTGGGCTGACACACCTTGCTTTTGTTGAAGAATTTTCACATCACGTGACGTGTATCTACAATAACGGCCGCGCTCACACGTTCCACGTTAATTTGAAATTGAGTGTTGAATTATTGATATTAATGCGCCGTATCAAATTGGGCGCCAACGAAGCGAGTTTTCTGTCTCTTTCTCCGATTTTCATCATCCATCAAACCCAACGAGCTGTTGATGATTAATCCATTGTCTTTAGCCGCGTCGTAATTAATGTTTTTCCCGTCAGCCACTGTCCTGCTGCTGAGCAATACCGAGAATATGAAATTATATAAATAAAGGCCGGTCATGCTTTTGGGACCGATACATATCGGCTGCAACACAGGAAACCACTTGCCCAAACTGTTTTATTTCGTATTGCATAGGGAGCACCGATATCTCCTCATTACATAGGGCCTAAACCATGATGCTAATTTCTGTTACAGTAATTACTATATACACAGGCTATACTATTTTAAATACGCCTCATATTGCATGAAGTAAACGTTTCACGAATGTTTGTATATTCATAGAAATTGCGTAGAAAAAACATATTTTTGTGACATGTGCCAGATTATTATCAGATTATCAGATAAACACAAACTGAGTAAATTCTAGAATTAGTAGTAACATGAACCCGCAGTTCAATTGTCCTATCGTATACTGCAGTACATTACCAATATTGATATATAATAATATAATAAACGATAGTCTTAATCTTGGTTCCCACTAGGACGCAACGCCAGGACGTATTAAACGTAACGCAATTATACATTTGACCAATCACGACGCGATGTGAATCATTCTCAATCGCGTCATCATCGGTCAAATTACATTCGTTGTGCTTTCGTTCGTTTTTTAGTTGCGTCCTAAACAACGTACCCGTATGCAGAACACACCTTTAATACGATCCTATACATTTAAGAAATAAAAAGAAGACATTAAAACGCACGAATCCTGTTGCTGTGGGACAGGTTAAATCTTCGCCGGATTGTCTGTCTAACATATCGTCTGTCCAAGGTTTACGAATTCATCAAGTTGGCGCAAATATGTTATCCACACTAACGTTACTATGACTACAGAGGAAGTTCAAATGGTATTTATTCTCATTTTGCCATAAAGATGAGAGAGGAAAACGATAATTATCTAAATATCATTCCGCGATGACAAGCAGACGAGTACATTGGCGTACTGTATTTTATTTGAATGACACTAATTTCATTTCAGAATTGATGAGCCTGTGATGGTCGATATGTCGTTGAGATAACAAGAGAGATTTTCAAAGTGAATAATGCATAGATACTTGATAGGATCTTCAATTTCAGACAGAGGAACCTGTGTATATAAAACCATAAAGCTTAGCTGGCAGCATGAGCCAGCCCATCAATCAAATATGATCACTGCCCATCAATCATCCAACCTGTCATAGTTTCAGGCATTAATGTTAAAGGTGCCGAGTAAGTGATTGGCGACCAGGAAATGTTAGGTCAGTTTAACTTGCGCGAACTACACTGATGACGTCAAGCAAGTCAATATAAAACCGGAGATTAAACGCACGCGGTCAGCTCATTCTTAAACGCGCGTCAGTTTCCCTTTAAATCACAAAACTTTAATCCTTCAATAATTGTATAGATTTTTTATGACAACTCTAAAAAATGATGTGCTTTGTCATACATTCACCTTTCATCGTTAACGAGAAAATATTAACGCGAGTATGTTCATATTATAATCTGAAAACACAGAGATTTACGATTATCTGTTAGAGTATTCTAAGCCAAAGCCAATGTGATTTCCGAGAGATTATTATATGATTTGACAACATATAAAAAATTGAAACGTAGATGCCATTAACAATCAGAAGAAACCAGACCTATATTATAGGAAATCAATTCATTTCACAATTAATTCACCAAGTCTTCATCTTAGTGTTTATAAGAATATGAGAAGGGGTAACAATAAAGATGATTAAACAAATGGCTAAAAAGGTTAGGGCACCGACGATACGTATACGACGACGATGGAATCGGAAAGAGTGCCGGTGAAATGACGATAAAAGTGCAAAATACGACGGCAATCATGCTCATACGATGGAATGGGAAAGAGTGCCGGTGAAATGACGATAAAAGTGCGGAAGACGACGGTGACCATGCTGATACGATGGAATGGGAAAGGGTGCCGGTGAAATGACGATAAAAGTGCCGAAGAGGACGGTGACCATGCTGATACGATCGAATGGGAAAGGGTGCCGGTAAAATGACGATAAAAGTGCGGAAGTCGACAGTGACCATGCTCATACGATGGAATGGGAAAGGGTGCCGGTGAAATGACGATAAAAGTGCCGAAGAGGACGGTGACCATGCTGATACGATCGAATGGGAAAGGGTGCCGGTAAAATGACGATAAAAGTGCTGAAGTCGACAGTGACCATGCTCATACGATGGAATGGGAAAGAGTGCCGGTAAAATGACGATAAAATTGCTGAAGACGACGGTGACCATGCTCATACGATGGAATGGGAATGGATGTCGGTAAAATGACGATAAAAGTGCGGAAATCGACGGTGACCATGCTCATACCATGCTTACGATGGAATGAGAAAGGTGCCGAAGATGATGACATGACGACGAAAGTGCAGAATATGGTGACAATGCTCAATGGAATGAGAAAGGTGCCGAAGATTATGAAAAGTTCATCTATGAAATTGAATTTAAGGGTGCCAACGACGATGAAGATTTGTACAATCAAATAGTTATAGTGTTTTTCTCTCAAGTAAACATCGATATTTCATGGCGATCTTGAGAATGATTAAATACCTTTATGCGAAAACACAATTAGAACGGATGCTATTTCTAGTTTTTTTTTTTTTTTTATTATTAAATAATTCGTATGAATTGGGTTGATAGCATTTATGTTGGACTAATGATGCCTGCTGAGCTAATTAGAAGTCATCATTGATGCTTCGATGCCTATCGAAGGAAGTTCCTACTTATTGAAATGATTAAGTAGACCTATTTTTAAGGTTTAACGTCCCTTCCTATTTAGTGATAGGAAGTAAAGCTAGAACATTATAATGGGTCTGATAAAATATTAATAGTAAATGCTGAAAGAGACAACCAATATTGGAGCTGTCGAAGAATATAGTGATACTCTGTTGATGAAGACGGCGATGATGATGATGATGATGATGATGGCACGTGATAATATCCGTACCGTGAAGATAGAGAGGATGATGACAAAGATGATATTTTAGTTTGTCCTTTTTTGTAGCCCCAAGAAACGCTACAAAGCTAATTTTTACTATATTACCTATAGTCAAATGTGAATGATACTTAGGCCTATTTTAGTTATTTTAGAAGAACTCAAAATACTGTATATACAGTATAAGTACGAACAAATAAGAGCCAAAACTTATTCGTATTGAAATAAAATCCTCAAAAGAA
Source organism: Antedon bifida (assembly GCF_963402885.1). Classification (NCBI taxonomy): domain Eukaryota; kingdom Metazoa; phylum Echinodermata; class Crinoidea; order Comatulida; family Antedonidae; genus Antedon; species Antedon bifida. The sequence continues at coordinate 9,233,705 of NC_136231.1, forward strand.
TGTATGAATGAATGAATGAATGAATGAAAGTATTGTCAGTGAGGTTGCCAAAATGTGATAACAGATATGATATATGTATCACAGTGATCATTCAATTATATAGAAAAAAAATATAATAACCACCATGGTAATACCGAAAAGAATGATGGTAACTTAGAAAATCGTTGAAAGTAACAGATGCACACGAACATAATGGATGGAATGATGAAACCAATAAATAATAAAAGATGAAGAAGAATATGATGAAGTATTGGAGACGACGTTCCTAAGAATTAGAAAAATGATTAAAGCTCAATATTCTAACCTTAGGCAAGTATGAGTGATAAATCATAAATGTACACAGCATATAAATTGATAAACGAAATGTTGAATAATTAAATGAATGACTACATTAATTGTCGCAATGAAAAATTTTACACGATCGATAGATACACGTACCATGAGGACACGTATACACGATCGGTGTAATGAGAAGCGCACTAGCATTTAAGTACATCCATAATAAAAAGGCAAATAGGTATAGTGGTATGATACCGTATGAACCTTTCTCTCAAAGGCCCAGATGATAACTTTTATGAAGTTATAATACACTACAGATGCATGGTACTACTTCTTAGATTTTATTTCTATCTATTTTGTAGTTTGTGGAATTTGTAACACATTAAAATAAAATTACATAGGCCTAATTTAATAGTATATATGACATATATATATTTATTTTGGCATCGAAACTCAAATCAAAAGTAAAGAAAATAGTATAGGCCTCATTACCTATTAAAGTAGTCCGTGTATTTTCTGTGTATTTATTGTATAAACTTCAATGGAGAAGTTATATAAAATGATTATAAACGGGCGTATGTTACATTTAATACATTTATACTTGTAAAGTATTTAACGGGACCATTCCTTGACAAGGTTATTTCCCCTTAATACTTAAAGCGGGAAATGAACATAAAATGCTTTCCTTTTCGTATTATGCAAATGTGTTTTGTTAATTCCAAGTGACTTATTGATGGTAAAGAGCAATCAGGCGTGACGTGGTGCGCGCTTCATCTAGGCTCATAAAACTCGATTCGATATTCTGTTTAAATCTTATGGGCTCTCAAATCCGGTGTCGATCCACAAGAAATCAATTTTTAATGCACGGCCATCAATCAACATGTAATTTATATAATAAAACATTTGACAGGATGAAAAAAGAGACTCAGTTTTATGTACATTAAGTAAAATTAATCAATTTGATGATAAGCATTCGTTGCGTGTCACTCGCCAATTTAAGCAGGGACAGGAATACTTGGTTTTTCTAACAATGTTTATCATAATAATTAAATTCATTAAAAAACAGCAGAACATATTAAAAAGCACTCTCCCGTTAATGTCCACGCGCAGGTTTAGATTTTGTTGTAAATGTATTAAATGAACGAAGAAGATGAACGTTTCACATGCTGTATGTGTCATGGATTTTTTGCAAGTTTTTAAGTTCGCTCTCATAAATCATATAAATTCGCGTTACTACTCAGTTATCGTAAGAATGATGAACAGTCTAAAATCGGCAATATATTTCAAGCTATAATGGTCAAACTTCGACGACGGATTTAAGACTAGATTGTGGTCAGTATTGCAGTTATAGCTTGTGTATTCTACTCACGTTCGCCTTTGCTTGATTAATTTCTCTTGATTTTCGTGTGATTTGTTGGACTCAAAAGTCGTGACGTGTACACACACCGATAGCGGGTATTTCCATAAATGAATTAATCACTTTCTTTTCGCTACAATTTAAAATCATCGTGTATAGTCTGTTTGAAAGTCAGCTTGAGAAACAAGAATTACTGGATAATGCAAAAAAACATTGAAATGGTTTTACAAAATACATAGAATTCATCATAGGAAAAGTCATTAACCTAAAATCAAATTAGGTAAACCCCAATCAACTAAACACGGGACATGGGGAGGACGTAAATTCAATTCAGAATGTGCAAGTATGTTTCCCGTAAACTGCTCATCAGACGTGCGCGCGCCGACGAATCAACAAAACTGCACAACTTCCAATACGAGTTGGAGAGCAAATCTCTCTCTTAGATTAACAAATAATACTTAACAGTAATGGATCTTAAAGTTATTAAATAAAATCCACCACACATCCTAAATTATTCACACGCCAAATGTGAAACGATACCATTGCTTAAAGTTTCTTAGTCTTGTCCTCCAGCCGGCATAATGCAGTCGGTCACAGACGGTTGCTCATCATTTTGTCGGTTTTATTACCGTTGTATTGAGTGCAGTGGTACACCAACTGAGTTAAGAGTCCGGGCGCGTCCGACATTACTGCTCTGCTGACTGTAGAGAGGTGTGAAGTTGCTGTTTAGGGGTTTACTATCGAAGCGTAAAGGGGAACACTTCTCAAAACATGTAGGGTTGGGAGAGGGATCTGCCCCGTTGATTGAACATAAACGAAGCGATTTACTTAACAGTAATGGATCTTAAAGTTATTAAATAAAATCCACCACACATCCTAAATTAGTCACACGCCAAATGTGAAACGATACCATTGCTTAAAGTTTCTTAGTCTTGTCCTCCAGCCGTCATAATGCAGTCGGTCACAGACGGTTGCTCATCATTTTGTCGGTTTTATTACCGTTGTATTGAGTGCAGTGGTACACCAACTGAGTTAAGAGTCCGGGCGCGTCCGACATAAAACTGCTCTGCTGACTGTAGAGAGGTGTGAAGTTGCTGTTTAGGGGTTTACTATCGAAGCGTAAAGGGGAACACTTCTCAAAACATGTAGGGTTGGGAGAGGGATCTGCCCCGTTGATTGAACATAAACGAAGCGATTTCCTCCATATGGAGCATTCGGCGTCTTGGTGTAAAACTCGGCTGTCAACAACAGAAAACGTCGGACAAGCTCCCGACAATATATTGCTCGGCATGGCTAACAATTTGTGTATTCGATTACTCCACTGATGATGACATTTCAGATGATATATTACCTCATTTCACAAAGAATGAAATATTTATTTTAGCTTCTCATTTTAGTCTAAATTGGATGTGTTGTTCGAGACGACACGGGGAAATCGAATGCAAATTAATTAAAAAGTGACATTTTCGCCTGATAATGTATGGAACGTTTTCTGACTTGTTGGCATGTAGAAAAAAACATGGAGTGGTAAAATATACGTAGCCTGTAGGTGCGTCTGACGTCGGCAGTTTGATTCCCGTGGGATGTCACGATATTAATGATTTTCGGAAAGTTCGAATACACATGAATAAGGGCTATTTTCTGCTGAGCAGGAATAATCGGTTATTAACAGATTTTTTTTAATCGATTATTTTTGGACAGCAAACGGCGCAAAATGACATAACCGATATGATATTCACCAAAAATGAATGGAAAAAGCCGAATCACTGAAAGGTATAAATAAACAATGAATTGATTGATATTGATTGAATTGATTAACCAAATCCACCGATTGATAGATTGATTGATCGGCTGATGCTAAATACGATTGATGCAGGAGATGGAGCTAGAGAATGGCAAAAAAGAGGAAAAGAAGCAAAACCTCCATTACATTGAGAAACATTCTATAGGCCTAAACAAAAATAAAATATTAATAATATCCAAATAGGCCTACAGATAGGTGAGTTAAGGCTGTCAGATTTGTTTTGAAATATTCTGGGGTTAAGAATAGAGAAAGTGGATAATTTAGGTTTAAATTTACTGGAGGTTCGTGAATGTTTCAAGATATAAATCTGAAAATAAATTTGAAATATCATGCATGCATGTATTTGTACAATAAAGTTATCAAATCAAAATCAAATCAAAACTCTCGATCAGAAACTAACTTTATGAATTTTAAATTCAAACTTGACCAAACTTTTTAAAAAACACCAATGGTTGTCAACACGTCTAAATGATTATATTTCACGCGGAGTTCAAGTTAAACAGAAAAGTATGTATCATGACTGTAATGTAACAAAAAGATAACATTTGTTATTTCTTCTTAGTTGTCAGAAAGAATGGACCACATAAATTTGTATACGTTAACTAGTTGTGACTGGCTGTTTGTCATTCCCTTTGTTACAACGTGTGAAAGCCCGCAAGTGTAAGAATCAACATTACCACGATTTGGCACCATCTTACATGTGTTAACGTGATGCTTCGAGTATCGTCAGTTTGGCTACAACCATATTGTTTGATGATGATTTATCTCGCAAGCTAGATCACAAACAACGCATCAATCACATAATATCTGTGAGATAACATCTACTGGATCTGGTAATTGCATCGATTGCCTATAGATCGTCGCATTATTCTAATCTTCGTCATCTTTTATTTTCGTTTTAACTTCAGGAGAAGCGTGCCACGGATTGAAACACACTTATGAAACTGTACGATGAAGAAAGTCGGAGACTTTTATCAACAAGAGATTAGTAGTGCTAGGTTATCGATTATTATCTATGCTGAAAATGAAGCTATTTCATGCACAATATACAATGTTTCTCCCTTTTTTGCGGTTTAAAATCCATAGAAATACAACAGTATAATAATAATATCCTTGATTCTATATCACTTATAATGTTGTTGATACTTTACTTTTGTTAGTATTTTGACTCAACATGTGGCGTAGAAATGTCTTCCTTGGTAAGCAACGATGTCTATAATTAGCGTATTCAAACATAATTATGACTAATAGTGATAATGATAACAAATTAGAAAAACTTTTATAATCTATAGTAAAATGTACTGCAGTCAATGAAAAGAAATGACCACTTATTTTACCTAACAAAATCTTAAGTATGCATAAAATAAGTTAGAAAAATGTATATGATTTCATTACGAGACCTATTTTTAGTCTAAAATTCTACTGAGTAATATTTTTATAATTGCTTTTGATAATGTCTTTCTTTTTCCTGATGCTTTTTAATCATATCTGTTGTTTTGTATTTCGTTATTACATTTTAATGAGCGTTGTTAACCTAAAAGTGTGTTCTGAATATCATATCACCAGAGAGAGGCAAACAGACTATGACGTCATCACACAGCATAACAGAGTTCATGGCACAGATATTGGTAACTCTGCTTTCGCTCGTAAACTTTCATTATCATTAAAAGGAAAGTGACTGAAAACATTATCAATGACACCGGTAATCTAAAAAAAGACCACTTGTCAACTAAGTATCTGTCTATCAATCAATATAGCTCATCTTCTTTCACTTTAAATCACTGTAAAGACAATCTGTTACCTTACTTTGTTTCCTAAAAATAAAAATCTATTCTATTTTGAACATGTGAAAGAAAGAATAACTATTATTATCCAGAAAAATAGGTTATTAACTTATAGTCAATTACATTAGGACAATAGGAGAGTACTTTATCGATACTATCGTTCATAGTACAATAATAAGGCAAACTGCCGGCCACGCCCTGTAGTCTTCCAACGCTATCAACACCAACAAAGCCTCACAGTTAAATTAAGCATTGTCAATGTCATCTTGATGACGTATGTATGTTTATCTATTTTATTATATCGCATTATACTATTTTAATATTTGTAAGGTCTTTTCTAGCCATTTTTTCTTTAAAATGATGATTTTTGTTAACGTTGCTGAATATTGTGATATTAAGTAAAACTTATATCCTTAATCGATTTAAATAAAGACAGACAAGCGTCCTATATTGTATTTCCATTGTCATCGAGTGTTACCTCGCACAAGAGAAGTAAAAAAAGAATTGCTGAGACAAGCTCTTTAATACTAACTACTTTTTCTGAATGATTGATAGTCGTTTGCCTTTACAAATTCCATTTGTAAATTAAAAAACGTCGACTCTTCTGGGAGTTGTAAGCCTCATTTTTTCGCTAGAAATAAACGGTTTAAATATACGATATAGCTGTGTAATTAAGCTAAGGCGTCGTGGCTATGAGAAACTATAGAGTCCCATTCGTTAAAACTGCTTATTAAGATACAAAAGTAATAAAGGTCATTTTATTAAGTTAATCTCCCAAAAAATGGACCTATGTTGGCAAATAGATGCAGCGAAGGTATCGTGTCGTGTCATGCGTACATCGTATACGGGTAAATTCATTCACTTTTATATAACCAGTATATCAAGTTAAGAAGCCTATCAGCCCTTGGCAGACTACAACTGCCCGAGAGCGGAGAACGGGTTGTGCGCATCCGTCATGCGTTATAAAAGCGTGCAACAAAAGCAGCCTTATTCACTTTAGGCATTATATAACTTACTCTTCTATGAAATGGTTAACGCACTGCTTGAACTGAAGAAAGTTCATTCTAATTTCTAACGCGTCAAAAAAGACTTAAATATTATTTAAACTTACAATTAAAAAATAAGAAAAGGTCTGTTTTATAAACGATATGTTATATGCCTTCGTCCCGTTACAAACTAACTAACATAAACGTTATGTAAGGTCATTTTTTTAAAGCGATTGAACTTGACTGAATCATTTTTTCTGTCATATTTTGACAGAACGAATAGGAAACGAAATAACCAACAATGACAGATACAATTTACTCCTGCCCATAATGTTTTCCTCTCGAACGTTAATTCATGAAAATGCTCCGAACGAAATATTACTAAATAAATAAACTATTAGTATTGAATTGCTTGTAGAGAATTTTCTTGGTAGAAAAAGTACTAACGGAGAAATACGATACGACGGTGTAAGGTCAGTGGTGGCGATGACTACATGATTGTCCGTCTTCTGATGTGTGTCCGCTCAAAGAGTCGATGTCAAAATGTTAAGTTTAAGAAGATGAGGCCAAAATAGGATAAGGACACGTGTAAATGGAAGGGGGTAGGGGATGGCGGGGTATGCATTCGGCCACTGTGCCGACAACACGACGACAATGGCCGCGGTGATCAAACTAGTTTTCGTGTATTGTATATACAGTAATAAAATAAATTTGCATATCCATTTTGTTATTGTAATTTAGCCGCAGCGATAACACGTTAAATGCGCTTGTAAATTTATAAGCAATAGTGAATCATGCAAGTTATATCTGGCGAACGCTTCACGCTGCCCATCACTTCCACGCGTGGCCACGCGAGGTGTAAATATCGTCTGATTGAAAACACCCGAGTTACGTTTAGGTGTCACATTCAATCCTCCACGGACGTGACAATTTCTACCATATCTGAATTCATTTGACAACCATGAGAAACGAAATATACAAGCATAAGATAGTGTTTCCCCCACGGGAATATCATAATTGAAAAACGGACTGGAGTCTCCTTAACAAAGCGAATTAGCTCCGGCTTTAAGGGTGTGGGTATATTCGCAATGTTAATTTACTATCGATTTCAGATCGAACTCGACAATTTTCGATTCCTTTCGAATAGAAAATTAATTTGAAGGCGGTCTTGATTATCATTTTGTGAAGAGATAATATGAACCGATGAATGCGTTGCTTGATAGGACGAAGTGCGGAACGGATGGATCGATGGGAAATGGATAATATTGATGCCTGACTGGACATGCGCATATTGAATAAACTCATAATACAACGACTTGCTCGATAGATCGATGAATCTGGTGAATTGATGAAAGAACCAAGTACGGTAGCTGTCTGACCAAATTGCTAACAACATTAAATTATGTATTCATGACTGTTTAAACAATGATGTTGCCATAATCGAGTCGAGTAAATCGAGTAAAAAAATAAATATTTTGGCACATATGGCGTTTCATACGTATAATAATTGAGCTCACGACAAACATCGAAACGCCTACTGGTGACTGGTGGACAAACATAAAAAAGACAATAACACGGACTTGGGGCAAGTGTTTTACGACGTGTTTTATTCATCATCAAAGTCTACAGAGTGTGGATGTTGTGCGAGGCGGGAAGGAACCCTTTTTAGAACAAAACGATTAAATGTGAAATCAAGCGTAAAACAACAAATGAAAATTAAATACATATTTTTATCAATCCAAATATCGCGTGTTCAAGCCATTTTATTGAGGACTACTTGTCGCCAACGATTATAAAACGTGTGACCATTCCTCAATTAATCACATGTAATAAATAATATACCGAGTCATTTTCTACCCCTACGACCATTTCTACCGTCATATTTTGCAGACCATACAGAGGGGGTGTTTTAATTAAGAGATGTTTTTATGCAATGATTTATGTGTTTTTCAAACAATCTGTCAAATAAATCTTTATAATGAGAATGCGAGTAGATTATGACATATTATGATTTATGGGGCTACATTATAATTCACTGGATAAAGTGTTTATGACCGTCAAAATCATCTCGTGACAACATGTAATTTCACATTCATGCGTTTTCAATCATGAAGGGGAAAAGTAAACGTGTGTGGAAAGAATATTCAATCATTATTTTTGTTTTATTTGTGCCGTGTGTTTTTATGTGTAACCAAATAGGCTCTATTTCCGCGTATAATAATATCTATAGATTATCAATAAATAGGTTGTTAGAACTAAAACTACTAATGGTTTTGAAAGAGTTTTGGAATCATGTAATCGTTTGCAATAAAGAATTAATGTAGTTATTGGTTTCAAAATCTGCCTTTGAACTGCGGAGACTTAAAGGCCAGGTGCGGGCAAAAAATTTCTATTGATCATACATTCCAATAATTATCGATCTATAGTTTCCCCTATGTTTCATAATTTTTGGGATTTTATTTGTGTTACACGAGCTTGTTGAAAATAAGCACTTTCTTATCAGTGGGGGGATAGTTCAAATTACACAGTAAAATCTCTATTCTTTTGTACACAAATTTTGTAAATAGAGAGGCATTTTAAAAAGCTATGAAAAATAAACGGTGTGGTAAAAAATGTTATCAGATGACTAAATATAGGTAATATAACTTGAATATTACATTTCTGGTATTTTTACTCAACTTAAGATTTTTATTTTCATGCTATAGCAAAAATTATCCACCGTATATCCACCATCTTTTTTCACCTTCTAGGGAGTCACCAGACATGTTATTACATTAGGTTAACTACCTAACTACTGAAAAAACGTCTTCCTGGTTTTTATGGAAGAATTTTAACACATTTTGTATTTGACCATATTAAGGGAAATTCATGTTTTTTCATCTTGATTTCTGTTACAAATATTTGATTTATGTACAATTAACCAGATATTATATTTAAAATTCATGCCTGTACCTGAGCTTTAAAGTTTGGTTCTCGTTATGACGCAACGCAAGGACGTGAGCAATAAGTAATTTGACCAATCACGACGTACCGTAATCATCGAACTAATCGTTCGCGTTGCGTCCTATAGTGGGAACCAAGCTTATAGGTATGTATTTGACTGTGCACCCGATTCTCATGCGGTATCATGTCTAGCGACAACAAACAGCCAGCAGTTTCTTGACAGATGGCTATACCTTTTCCACATGGTACCGTAACTGTATGACCTGCTACTCATATGTCATTTGGTCCGACTACCCGTCACAGAAAATATTGTTTACCTAAATTTATACCAGTGTTACAAGGAACTGTTAATTTGGTAACGCTATTCTTGTTTCCATCGAATTGAGTATAACACATTGCTTCAATCAGTTATTATGTTCAAACGTCGAATAGGCCTACTTCTGAAAGCTATCGAGTTATATTGGAGTTGATATATGATTCGGATCAGCTTAAATACGTTTTTGTATATGCACGCTTAACACTGTGCGTGTGAAAGCTATAATAACGATACATTGGCAACTTATGTGATAAAAAATGGTTTCACACTGCAGCATGAAGAAAGAACAATAATTAAAAGTATTACGTCAAAAAATCGAGCGGCGTTTTTTTGCAAGAAACATTTCTTGTTTAAGAAGAAGATATAGTAAATTTTCTGAATCAATATTAATTACCATAATTATGAACTGATCAATTAAGGTTGTTCATCATCGTTGCTAATTTCCATTATTCATTAATCAAACGTATCATTTTACGTTTAAATAACATGTCCTTCAAAGATCACAATTCACTTCTTGCAGTTTGGAACTCGCAACCAAAAACATATTTGAATTGTAATGACTAAATGGATATCAATTTTCAATTTTGACATGAATAATACTAAAGATTTTAATCTAACTGCAAGTCCTTACCTGATTGCTTGAATAATGCATTAGAATGGCTTTGAGTGAATTCATGACAGTTAATTTATTTATCTATTATGATTACTTATTCCTATCATATTAATTATTTTGCTTTTATCATCCTGGCCGCGATGCACAGTCCGATGAACGCAACACGATTCCACGCATTCGATGTTTTTGAGAATCTGATCACGAATTACTAATAGTTTTTTTTCTGATGTCAATCATTCATTCATCATTCATAGTTACACAGTAATCTTCCTATGATTTGTTCTTCCGAATCTTCATAATATTGGGGGTCTCTCTTTTTTATGTACATAGATGTTGTACATTCCAGCTCAAGAATGACAGTATTGGTATGAAACGCCATGTGTGCCGAATTATTTATCTTCTTAACAACAATTTGGTCAAATCACCGTCTAGACTGGGCACGTGTCATGATGGAAAGAAGATGTGAATAGCATTATGAAAACAAGATGATCTTTTAAAAGGAGAACAAAGCAATTATTAAGAAGAAGAAATAAGAATAATACGAAGAAAAGGAAAATAAAAAAATCACCAGATACTCGTACGGTTCCAGCGACAATAAACAGCCCATGTCTGGAGTTTCTTGTTTGCCAAATACAACATTTCTCCGACGGGTTATTTTGTTAATACCTCCTAACATTACCTCGTCGTTACAAAGGCGTTAGACAAGACAACGTACAATATAAACTGAACAACTAATAAGAAAGCAAGAAAACACATAGAGAAGAATGACTTTTCGACTCGATAGTTGCGTATTCTAGTTAGTTGCGCGTCATGAAATCGAAAAGTTCGTATTGAGCCGGCATATCCATGCAGAAGACAACCACGCAACTTGTTCTAGATTAGCGTATTCCTTGGTCTATTTTATTGATTTAATGCACTTGTTTTTAGTGCAAGACCATTTTAAATATCTAGCAACATCGATTATGTTACGGATATATAGCTCGTGAAATGTTACTGTAAAACCAGCAACAAAAAATACAAAGGATTTAAAAGTCCATAGACAATAGTGTTGCAATTAGTTCTCGGTTAATCATTCATTTTCCTGGACTAAAATGGAGAAATGTGAAAGCAAATTTGCCAATAGAGTATTTGCTCTGACTGACAGGTAATAATAAAAATGATTGATATTTCTACGCTTTTACCAAATAATACTATTACTTTCAAATATATCGAAATAACAATCAATGACAACATAATCATAATACAGGCATAAAATGCCAGTTTGAAATGATAAATTGTATAAACCCTGTCACTGAAGACCTAGTTTAATCATATTATAGCACGGCAGAAGATAGATCATGTGTATATCCTCATGCGGTATCACTGGCCTACATTTTATTTGTTACAAAATATTATATTAATATTCAATTCAATTTTATTTGTGAATGATATTATTTTGAGAATCCATAAATTAGTAGAGACATGAACAACATTAACCTCTTAGCAGCGTTATTCTATGTTTGTTAATATCGACAATGACTCAGGTGGTGATAACTATAGAATTTTAGAGAAGACTTCGTCAACACAGAATAGTTTCATACAGTATTTATTCTTAGTAATTATTCTCCTTTTCTTTTATATGTCAATAATCAGTTTAATTAAATAATAATATTCGTTCGTATATAGCGCTTATTGCATTGCACAATGCTTCTAAGCGCTTCACATCATTACACCGGTCATTTTTTGTTGTGGATCAAACACGTATGGAAACATACCACTCCCAAAATGCAGCTAGTAATCAGCGCAGTTGTGTTTGGACCTAACCGGGTACATACATACATCTGCTGGGTGGAGAGAAGCAAACGTAAGTAAAGCATCTTATAAGGATACAAGCAATGCTACGAGCGTTGGGTGACTATCACTAATCCGATGTCCAACACACTGCACCACGCTCTTAATTTATATTGAATTTTATCTAAAATATAAACAAATAAATTATTTAAAGTTAGGCCTAGCCTATATTTGTAATTCTGTTGAATGAAAGTCTTCATACAGTGATTAAGTTCGGTTTTTTGACAATCCTGATTTGTTTACACTTCGTATTCTTGTTATTTCGAAATCAAATATCAAAACCATGTTACTTATAAACAATAAGATCATTATTACCGTTTTATAAGAAGTGGACGAAAATGTATTCATTATATATAATGTATACACTGAATAGTTTAAAAAACAAAGGAATTTATAAGATAATATTTAAGTATTCACAATGAAGCAAATGAACATTAAAATCATGAATATCAATAGACATATTCAATTAAATTTAACAAATTTTGAGTATGAAATGTTGTATAAATTGGCCCCTAAACCCGAATGCATTTTAACAACATCTTAGTAAAATTCAAAGTCTCTATAAATCGCGATCATATAATCAACTTTATGAAAATTATATTTTCAGATTTCCTAGCCATGAATTTGAAAACGCCATTTAAGTGTTATAAGCAATCAAATTGCCAGTATTAATATTAATATTCATAATGAATTCCATTAACCCCATTGTAGAATTATCTAGTATATTCAACATGTGGGATTACTTCAATTTAATGAGAGAATGATTGTCATGCAAAGGTGTCAAGTGTTTGAATTCATTAGCCAAAATTTGTAAAATATTTAGGTTTTCATTTTCAAATAGGGGTGACTAGAATGAACAATGGAGTAAGAGCGTGGAAAAGTATAAATCAGGTTAGGAGTTTATGTGTTTGTAAACGTGCGTGCGAATAGTCATGTACGTGGTTTTAAGTGTAAATAGATCGATTTATAAAGGCGTTTTTTGCATGATTTTTACTTCACGTTAAGATGGTGATGATACTAGCAAAGATGATTATAAATGGGCTGTTGATACATTTTCAAACGATACGTATATATAATTTAAGACGTGCTGTCACCGACCACGAATAGAAACTGACGCTCTCGATGGATAAATAAAGTTTCAAAAACTTTTCTATTAAGGCCGCCCTCAACGTCCAAATATATAATAAACTTAGCAGAAGGCTTTATTTGGCCATATTTAAACCATTCATTCATAACCAACCTTGTTTTGGCAGCATGTTAATAAAACAAACAAATAACAGTAATAATAATTAAAATTTCAATCATCCTGTCATCATATTTATCACGTTTACTTGTTTACTTCTTATAGGGCCGGCTTACTAGGGGCAAACTGTGCAGGGCAACATTCATTGTTGAAACATATTATGTAACTGAACGGTTCTACATATTGTACACGTACATAAAATCAAACAATTATGCTTGCAGAATTTTAACAAACTGAACAAAACCACTCTCATTAAAACCACTAACTACATTTTAATGTGGTGTATGTTGTTCCATAATTATCTAAAATAAAAATGCTCCTTTCGGTGGGCTTTGATGTGATTTTATGCTATAAAAAATGTCGTATTCTAAAGTTATAAGTTAATTATTTTATTGTATTAATAATGATAATAATTGGTACAACTGCTTGTGGTTGAAAAGTATATACGAGTTGTAATTAGCTTTTCTCTCATTCATTCCTTAAATATTCCAAATTAATGGCAAAATACAAAAAAAAGTATAATAAAACATGTTTATTACACTGTATGTTGCATCATTTTTGCATAGAATGTTTATTATGTCCAGGTGCATAAATAAAAGAATACAATTACTCATCTAGAACATTATTTATAAATCATCTGTCGTCTCATACAAAATTACAGTTTAAACAAAAACATTTCAACAATGAAAATAAAGAAGAGTTTGAGGGCGCTTTTCAAATTATTTGGGCGTTATCGGGACAGACTAAACAATTTTTTTTTCTAATTTCGTTTTATAATTCACAATTATTAGTTATCTAAAGTCTTATAAGTTATGTGTGTTATTATAGTATACTTGCTCCTTGTGTGCGCAAATGTCGTGCTATCTTTTTAGATAGAATAATATCCATGGTATAAAAGGCAGTTTTTATGGTCATGTGAAATCAATGTATGATCATGTCCTACCAAATCATTCATGGTTGTTGAAGGGAGGTGTTTGACGTTCACGTCATTACAACAATTTATGAAATAATTATGTATCTATACATCGGATACTAAAATACAAAAACTATAACATGCATAGGCCGAAATGAGGAATCTTTAAAATATATATTTCATCATATTATGTTTATGAGGGATTTTGTTCAATTAAAGGATTCATAATATAAATTGTAAGGTCGTTTATTAATCGGGTGGGGTTTTAATCAGACAGATAGCGATCATAAGATTTGTAATATCTTTTGTTGCAGTGATTATAACAACTGCATACATCGACCACTACAATTCAACATTTCCATCGTTTATTCAATCAACCTCCTCATAATGACAAACGATTTGAAAAGGGGCTTAACGAGTATTTGGTATTGAAATTTAACGTAACATCAGTGACAATTACACTCAATCAAATCAAGACTATTTCGCGTGCACATCTTTGTACAACGCACGATGATCATTAATCGCCAGCATTACCAATCGACAATTCTATTCATTGATGATATACACGTTACGTTTCGTCTAAATCACTGCCTCAAACATCTTCCACCGATCGCTTTGTCGGTCCGTCATTAGGCCTAAAGCAATAGCTTTCGTAATTTTTAAACATATAACCCATCATTGAACATTTGCATACTGGTTTTTCATATTGATTTAGTCATTGTAGTGGCGTGCATAACTGACTAGGCCGCCTCTTTGCCAGTCATATAAACCCTCCGCATTAATTAATCAATTAGGCTAAATCATGCTATGAATTTACAGACAAATTTGTGTATGCGAATTTCCTTTCTGCTGTATATAGATTTAATGTAAACGTATCATCATCATTATACATACATAAGCATCTGCTTGTCCAATATTAGTCATACAACATTTCATGCGAAATTCTGCCAGAAACTATTTTTATTAAGATACTTTGTCACCGGTTTTAGAACATTGTTCAAATTTCCAAAAGCGATTATGACGACAAACTGATTCAACACTGATTCGTGATTGTAAATTACTAATAGTCCTAATCACTGTATGTAGTCCTATCACTAAAATGTTCTGAAACTTGTCAACACATGCTTTACAAATATAGGCATATTATTTATTGTTTTGGCGCATAAATAAACAACAAATGAATAATGTATGCTTGGGGTTCTAATGAAAATTTGTCCGATATTTTGTAATGTTACTGAATTTTTTTAAAACAAATCACAAATTAACAAACTTTTCAATCAACATACCATTTCCATCAACCATTCTGCTGATTGGAGTTGACTTTGCACATTTTTACGGATGTGTAGGCCTATGTTGTAAGTAACAAACACTGAGCACACAAAAGTTAAGATCATTTATTGGCAAACAAATTGTTATAAACAAAGCCAGGGACAATTCACAGTGAATTAGTATAGTGCTTTTTAATTTGAATTTGGAAAGTAGAACCAAATGTGATGCAATGCAATATAATACTGTGATATATTATATATATATTCAAAATATGTTATTTATTGAGTTTTTATTTTAGTACTTAAGTCAGATTCTGTAATGTTAATAAAAACAATTAAGCATTATGGTTATTTTTGTTAATCAAAATAGAATTTTTTAAACATTAATATAGACAGTATCATAGCAAGACAATACCAGCGACAACAACAGATATAACGGATTCTGATACCGATATGCTACCAGTTTCAGTTAAGTGAAACTATCAATAGCGTATTCAATCAATTGTGAAACGTCCATAGTCCTCAGTCATATCCAATTGCATGGTGTAGTTGTAATATTAATAACGATAATACAACATATTCAATAGGTAGTTTGATTCTAAGCTACAGCACGTCGATATTTTTACAAGATACATGAACAAAAACAGGACAGATCTGTAAATTAAAATGCTCGAAACAACAAAGTATACATTTTAAAAGTGTATGGATACAAAAATCGTCTAATTTACTTACAACCAACAATTTAAAAGCAGTATCAACTATAAACAGCTAGAAACATTAGGCCTATTAATTCACAAATAAGAAAAATGTCCATATATAGCATTTGGTTAAAATAATGGTATGATTGGATGCATGTATGCCAACTATTTCAAACAAACCCAAACTCAAAACCATATTTTATTTCCAAACTCAATAACCCTCCATTCGTTCAAACTGAAGACAATAAGATTCAATAGATTGAATGTCATCACTTATACATAATATAATATAGGTTATATAGAAATTAAAATATGAGGGCTGGTTTAACGACTTTTTTTTTAATAAATAAAAATATTGTTCAAAGTATATGACAATGAACCCTACATCATCAAACAAATAATGTCGGCCTTTACAATGAATACACATGTCTCCTTAAATTATATAGGCATGTCTACAGTATAACACAACCAATACGACATGTGGTGTCTCAAATAACACCAGTATAAGTACCGTAAGTAAATTTTATATAAAGATGGTACGGTATACTATTAACACACCATAAAGAACAAGTCCTTTGGTACAAATATTTGGAAAAACACATTTGGTATCTTATTCGTATAATTCTACTTATGTTATACAGGTTTGGTTATTAACATGAAATAAATATAATGTATTAAGAGCTATACGTCAGATTGATAATGAGTTCTATGAGAGATGTAGTGTGTAGTGTAAATACGTTATTTGTCACTCTCATAACATAACATAACATAAACAATAAAAAAAACAATGTCTTTTGTCTAACTCTACATCATCTCAGTATTTGGGAACAAAAGTGGTCGTCGTTCTCTCCTAAGCCTCAGTCACACTAGTAGGCTAATTATCAATCTATTAAAATCATCTACTAACATGAGATTACATATACTTGCAGATTTGTCGTTTTAGAGTAGAAGGCCAAAACACGCTTGTTAAACCAGGGAGTTGACTCCCTGGTTAGACCTATATATATATAGTATGATAAGTGCTAAATTAAATTTCATAATATATGTTATATCAGTACCCTAAGTATCCACCATCCATTTATTATTGTATGCCTAAATTCAAATGGTAAATAAAAATCTGTTTTGTGTGCGTTTTATAATAGTGGGCAATACAAGCACAGCTCCTGAACTCATTTGATCATACTTACGACTCAATAATTCACTGATGTCAATGTTACCATTTTAGTAGCTGAAAAGGTAACGTTGATCGTAAATTAATTTCAAGTTGTGAGTTACAATTTACAGTAACTGCATGTCAATTTCAAACATTAATTCAGCATCCAAGTTTTTAAAACGATGAATCGACACAAATTTAAGTGATAATGAAAGTACGTGTTCTTATAATCGGTAATTCAAATTGGCATATGCCACAATAGCGTAAAAAAACTCGGCGCTTCTAATTAAGTAAAAAAAAGAAGGGGTTTTTTTTGTAAATTTATTCGACCGTAGGGTGCGGATATGTCATCTAATTCTGAGTTTTAAATTAACCCCAGCTCCTATGTTACACTTGACAGATAGCGGGATGACCGGAATAATTTCTTCGGTTAAATTGTTGTTTTATGGAGCCAATGCTAAGTTCAGAATGTCCTCCATCGTTGGAGATTCTCGTCAGTTGTGTATTGAATTGAGTAAAATAATTCATTAAAAAAATAGTACTGCAGAGTAAAATAAAATTAATCATTAATTTAATTATACGTGTGGTAATGCTATTTTTTAGTACTGTATCACATGGTGAGTATGTTTAGAACTCCTGCCTAAATAACTTTATCGCAATACGATAACACGATTATAACATATTGTAGTTCCCATCGTCTGTTACTGAGAACAATAGATATTAATACATTTATGTACAGTAATTGCTTATTCACAAGCCATTGCATGTACAATATGGTATACAATACAAAGCTGTGTGGAATTAAATTTATTAATGTAAAAATAGGCATATTATAAAATAACCCTTGGAATATTTATATTGTTGAGATCTAGACGATTTTCTTCGGAGTTGTAATAATATGGCATAGAACTGCATGTATCTCATAATATGAATACTGTATATATAACCAATTCAAATTGGTTATGTAGTACAGTATGTTGTTTTATTTTTTCTAGAAAAAAAATGGTTATCGGTCATTCACTCCGGATGATAGCGAACAGACTAACCGAATATAAATATGCAAATCTTGCCGATGTTTTCGCCATTTTATAGGCCTTTACTTCAGCTTTCAGTTGAATTGCTCGATTTTGTAGCGATAGTTTGTAGAATACGATGTCATTGAATCGTTGTACCACTGAAACAACTACAGTAATTTCTCTCTCTTTCACACAAATACTCGAAAATAATAATTCTAAGACATTTCAATTAGATGGATTTGAACGTTTAATAACAATAATAAAATATTCTGAAATATAACAAATATTATATATTATTTACACTGTACATAACAATTTGGGATAAAACAAAAAGAAGGAATCTTCCAAATATGATTCAATTATCATAATTATCTTTTCCTATAAACAGATCATAAATATTTTTCATAAAACAGAACAATAACATACATAGCGAGCACGTCGTCGGCCTACGAGCTCTATAATTCAATAGCCGAGTGTTACCGATTTAGTTGAATCATAAATTTGTTATAGCAACGCCGCAATAAGCACGAACTGATAAATCATCTGAGTGGCGACATATTTATTACCAGTAACGGAACATGATAAAGTTAAAGCAATATATCAACGACAAATTGATGGTCTATCAACCATGCTCAATATGCTATTTACTTGTCGATTTTGAGATATATATTCTCTATCGTATTAGCGATATTCTTTTTGTTTTGTTTAGACTACAGTACAATCAATCATTTTTGTTAAGATCTAGCATTGACTAACCGTCAAACAAAACGTATTTAAGTTAAATTATTACATGGATTATTCACTACCGATCAGCTTAATGCAAACAATAAGCTAAGATACCGATGTATATTTAGGATATACACAGGGAATAACTTATAATACATGTAAAACAATAAATCAACTTAACAAGAAAAATAACAACACTTGAACGTTTGGCAATTCGTTAGCAAATTAAGACATATTTAGATTTTAAAATAACAAAATTACAATTCAAGATAGATCAATTATTTCAAGAACTTTAACAAATAAGAAAATTCTTATTTTGAGTTGGCAATGGTTTAATAAAAACATGATTTATAAAGTTTATAAATGTTTTTTAATGCGGTGTTCCTGTTGCAAATCGTGTTTTTAAATCATGTAGAGCGTATGGCGAGTAATAAGCACCGGCTGGCAACGTAGGAATAGCGCCGATTGGTGCTGCAAGTGAACCCCTGTAAGGGTGATACCGGACTGGGCTTAACGGTGAAGCATGTCCTGGTTTAGTAAGTCCAAGAGGTGTTGCAGATGGATGATATTGCATATAATAAGCTCCTAGTTGTGCGCTCAATGATGCAGCAAGTGGTGAACTCGGCGTTGTTTCGTTTGTATGTGAACGAAGATGTTGTAGAAGTTCTTCACTGCTTGCAAAACGCTTGCCACAGCTTGTTGCACCAGACACCCAATTACAAACATGATCACCCAAAGAAGCGTGAAGTCCTTGGTGAGGTGCGTATAAGTATGATGTTGCACTTGATGAAATACTTGTAGGTAATGGATAAGCTGGTAAAGCACCACCAAACGGTAAGGCTACAGGTATAGCTCCACTAAGTCCAACACCGATTGGGTCATGACGACACTGGGTACAAGAAGAAGAGTTTATTTGTGGTGTTTGTTGACAATTTGTACAATATGGATCTCTACAGATTGGCATCAGTGTGGTAGCTCCGTCAGCTGTTTTAACGCGGGCGTAAGCTGCTGCGTATGGCGATGCAGGTGAAACATGCCCTTCGTGGTGATGTTTGTGTGCCGACAGTGGGTCGCACGGAATGTGTCCAACAATTTGAGAGTGGCAACCGCACGGTGCTACAGCAGCGGTTGGTGAAAGGTGCCCATGTTTGTAAGAAATGTGACTAGATGTAGACAATGCTGATAATGGGGTTGTTACAGTTTTTAATAGTCCTTCTCTTGATGCATCACAACCGCTGTGAGAATGTTCTTTATCTGGGGTTGAGTGACTTGATGGAATAGGCGAAATAGCCTTTGGTTTTAGTGTAGGTGAAATCGAACTGCTACGAATAGCTTTTGGTTCGCTTAAGGTTGGAGAAGATGTACTTTTTCGATGAGTAGGTGTGGGGAATCCAATTTTTAGAATAGTAGCATCTCCTTCACGTTTTTCCGATTGCTTGTACGGTTTAAACGACGAGCATTTATCATCCATCCCTGCAGTAGGTTTTTCCGGTGAGCTTTTTCCATTTTGAGGTTCAAAAACGGACTTGTTTTCAGCATTATGTGGTGGATCTGGTTTACCAATGCTACTGCAAGTTTGTGCTAACAATGCGAGTGGACTCTTCTTTGCATCAAGCTAAAATAGAAAATAATAAAATGGTAAATAAAACAGCTTGTACACATAAAAGTAAATTGGCTACGCTTCAAGTTAGTGACAGGATCACGTAGTTTTTTGGGAGTAATAAACGGCTTAAAAGAGAGTGACGAAAGCTACGGTTGACAGTTACAGTTTATATATAATATTGACAGTTAATAATTGCCATAAATAAAGAATAAGTCTCTATACTTCATTCAACACCGTTCTTAATCTTAGTACTAAAAAAAAAAAAAAACACCAAAATAGATGTTCAAGTTTTTAACACAAATGTTTTGTAACATATGTTCTTATGTAACTACTGAATACGTAGGCTAATACATGTTATTGTATTTTACAAAATGCAGCATAATAAACATAATAAAAGCTGGTCTAAGATTAGAAAGATAATATCTAACTTACAAGGCCTATCCATATGTTTGGATATTTATTCTCAATATGTTTTAAAATAATAAACAAAAATAGACTTACCGAAGGAAGAGGATCAAGTGGTTGTAAATACTCAGTATGCATGTAAGTTTGGGTACGAGTTGTAGATAACATATTCGAAACTAGCTTCATTTGGTTGGGTTTGATCGAACAAAATTTTAACACGATACGAACGCAACGATCTCTAGTAACAGAATGAGTTCTATACGGCCTGCCTGGCTGATTACACTACATCGACAGCCTTTCAATAACTGGTGATCTGATAGCGTTGGGCGTTTGAATGAGAATGCTTAGTCCGTTGAAAGCCACACAAGCCCTCCTCTACGTATGCCGCCCTTCTAGACAACAGACAGAAACACAAATTTGCCGACAACACTTCAAGTCAAACACTGAATTTACGGCAGGAGATGAAGAAATTTGCCGCAAGCCAATCAGCAATCGGCTTAGCGAGCATATCGCGGTGTGATTGGCTGCTATCACGCTGTAGCTGTCACGGGCTGAAAATGATTGATGCCCATTGACAAGAGCTGTCGAAACGCAGCCAATCAGCGATTAGCTTTGAAACAGGCGTTGGCATCTGGCCAGTCGTGAAAGCCAGACTATAATCCATCAACTTCATGTCAACCTTGTCAATTTCGGCTGATTTATGTCGGGTTTTTGTTGTTGATAACATGGCCTGAGTAATTTGAAAAACGGCATTTGAAAAGGGCTATGATTCTCAGAGATAAATCGTTCTCATAATCGCAATTAAAGAGTAACAACAAAGGGCGCCGCTCACGGTTTGAATGACAAGACTGTAGTTGTTGGTAGCTAGTATTTCTGTAGATGGAGCTCTCGAAGGTCAGACGGCCTTTGTACTAGCTTCACTCTAGTCTTCCAGGTCGGGGGTATTGAGTTGAGCTGTCGGAGGACTTCAAAGGGACAACTTGCTGTGGCAATACTTTGCCTGTTATCAATCAATCAATCGGGAGCTGGATGTAGAGTGCACAAGATTGACAGGACGTGGAAGGAGATGACAAGCACAGTGTGACGGATAATGAAAATTAGCGGTAACTTCAAAGCAATACTGCTTGAGCTAAAATGTTGTTCAAAGCGATAAGTGCCAGTGGGTAGATTTTTTATATCGCTGGCGGTCCAATACTAAAAGATAAAACAATCCAAAGCTGAAGTGTTGGAGACGACAGGCCGTAAACATAAAAACCTCCTGTTTAACTAGGACAATCATATTTGTGGCCACACAAAATGACAGTGAGAAAGAGCGGCGTATTTCATAACACAGCACCATATCGCCTAAAATCAGACAAAATGTAATAGATTTATTTTTAAATTACCACCGGTGATTAATAGTTATAATAGAACTTGACCACAATTTACGATGGTGGTCCACAAATAATCCATCAGTATGATATTAAATACATAATGTTTTCAACAACACAATATGTTATGTTGTTAGACAACAATGTTTTAAATTACTTATGTAAATTGTTGCATACGGGTTACCGACATTGGCGTTATGATCATGCTCTGATTGATTACAAATTCATTGATCAATATTGTTAATTTTCGTTTTCGTGTATTTCTGCCGACAAATAATTAGAAACCTATTATTAGAATAACCGATTGTTAATCGATTATTTCTTCTTGGCAATATAGTATGAAATAATAATATAACAAATATTTTAATCAATATCACCCATAACTATACTATCATGCCCTTAGGTAAGCCGATCATTCTTGTGAAAAAAATAATTCTCGTGACAAACCATAAATTGACTTGCGTTTTTCCAATTATTAAAACTTATGTGAAAGCGCAGGTTTGGAAATCTATTTGGCTTTAATGTACTGCGATGGCAATGCACAATGATAGGGCGGATTATAATCTAGTCTAACTGATTCTAACCACTCACTCACTGCTTGATTTAATTTAAACCTTAATTAGTAGAGAATTTCTAAGAGAAGATGACACATCAATATAGATAACAAATACTATATACTTTCATATATGATAACTAGAAACTTTCATATTCCCATTACATTGCATAATAGGAAGATCCGAGACTGACACATCCAATGATAATGAAAAATACTAAATATTTTATATTAAACAGAATGCATATAACATATTTCTATTACCGGTTATTATTAATGTTGTCACTTTCGCGACTGGCTAGTTTAAACACTTATTTGCTACAGGTAACGACAGATGGAATTTTGGTTAATTATTGGCGCTTTAAATTCCTCTGTGGATGCAATTTCTCTAGGCCCTGTTTGGTGACTTCCTCCCATGAGAAGCTCAAGACGCACAGCGTACATGTGCTTGAGAGCCTGTGACTTAGCGATATGACTTTCCTAAAGGACATGCTTAGAAAAAAATCATGATGAACGTAGGCTTAGCATAAAATAAAACGAGGTAAACCGAATCTGTCGACACCATTCAAAAATTAAATACTCATGTATGACGATAATTACTAAAAACAACACTGTAAAAATCTGAGATAAGAGTTTATTGGTTGTGATTAGTCTGCGACGTTATTCAATTATACTACACTTTGAATTTCCGTCGCACATCTTAGATTTCGCATAAAAAAAAACACATTAAATTTACCAAAATGACCCGTTACGCTAACCGGTTTATTAAAAGAATAATCATAAATATATTTGACACGTTCATTAAAATTTAATTATTTCCATTTTTTTTTTAAAATATAAAATATGACTTTGCAAATGACTATACCTTACTACTAAATAATTATGTGATTTCATACGTATCCCCTTGGTGCAATGGTAGCAGGGGACACAGAACGATGTGGACGTGTCGCGGTCACGAACACAACAAATAACTCCATACTCTACTTGAATGTTTCCAACTTAATTTATTTTCAATCTATAAGTAACGGAGAACTTGAAATAAAGTTTACAGAAGGATTAAAGATGTATTGTCCCCCAAAATCATGAAAAATAAAGATTTTTAAAATCGGACTTTGAATAGGCCATTTTGCAGTTTTAATGAAGTTGTTCACTTCCATAAGAAAAAAAACGGGGGGAAAAATTATTTCACCTATAAAAAGACAAAATAAACAGTTAAATTACCCAAAAACTCATTGTCTTCCAGACAATTTGACCATTTTTTGCTTTAAATTACATTTTTCTCAGGTAAATAAATTTTTTTCAGACCCAATTTTTTGTGAGAGTGAATAACTATTATGTGACATTAAAATAACATATTCAACAAAAAAATTTAAAAAAATATTTGTTTAGGGGGACAATATATCTTTAAACAAACTTATAAGAAATTAAATAGTTTGATTGCATTTACAGTAACTTTTATTTTTAGATTGCAAAATAATATTTACTTTTGAAACACCAGAATTTCGACGATCGAAAGTCTACGTTTTTTTTAACTAGTTGAAAAATTATACAAAATAGCACTAGTAGCTATGACAATCAATTTACGAGACATTCAATCAAAAGTACATAAAGTAAATGATATAATGATCGGGAAGAAAAACCTTTTTTTAATTAAGAGGACAAATCAATTCATAACAGTACACTAAATTTGAAGTCGCACTAAAATGGATCGTTCGGGGCATGTGTCAGCTTCGGGTAAATTTTAAAATCAATTAATCTTCGTTTTTGTCAGCTGTCAAAAACTCTAGAAAACAAGAACACATTTCCTCAATGCTAAAGTGCTCGGGGAATCGGCAAAATTCGAATGATTTTTATCGCTATGCACGCAAAGAAATATTGATAAGCTTTATTAAAAATGTACATATGTAGTGTCATGACATATGTCTAAACATATCAATATCATGCTCATGAATACGATAAACTAATTTTCCGCCTATCACAGAGTGTTCTATTTCATTCAAAAACATTTTTTTTTCATTTTTATGTCAATATTGAATGTTAAATGGCCAAATTATTTCATTTTGAAAATGTAAGTGATTTGAATAAATAAGTAGTAGTATATATTTTCTCTGGATAACTGTTGAAAATCACCATTGCAATTCGTTATTCGTTATTTATTGAATTGGTGAATGACAAATGTTTAGAGCCACGTATACGAACAATGGTACATTTTATCATGTTGATTAATGCCAAAGGCTTTTCTTATGGAAGCCTTTCTTTTCATTCATATGTCGTTGAAATGTAGATTTGGCAATAAAGGAACGAGAATTAAAACATTAGGGTTATATCTTAGGAGCCCTTTCCTCTCTATTGTACATATTTCGTTCCACTCTTCACTAGGCCTAGTATATGTTTTTTTTTGTACTGTGTACTGTTGTATTGCCGTCAAGGCCAATACTTAATAATCACGATTAAAGGTAAATTTGTATATATTCCTCAACCACGTCTCCTTCCACGATGTTTTGTTCTTGTTGGGCGGAAGTTGGATTTGTTTCAGGTTTATAAATCTGTTGGGTGTTTGCTAATAAATTCTTCTGGAAAAGCTGTTAAGTTAATGGTCAGATATGCAGCTAATAAATTACTATGTAGTACTTTTTTAGCTTTGGCGATAAACAACGTTTCAGACATTTTGATGAGGCGACATTATTAACGTACTTGCCTGTGTATTTTCACCGAAATTAACAGCTGTTTTTATGCAAAGTCATGTGTTCGCGTAGGAAGAGAGCGCTTGCCGATTTCAGTTCTCTTTTCTTGTGTTTTATGAGTTTCTCTGTTGAGTAAAATAAAAGCAAAATGTGTATGTTTCGTGAAAGCCAGTTTTAACCGACTAGACCTCAAATACGGCCGCCTGAAACGACAGGGCGACGACAGCGCTGACTAGGCCAACATGGGAATAGGGAAAGCAGCTGGTGTTAAGATTAACAAGACGAGAAAATCATCTTCAATTTACTGTATTCTATTTGGCGCTAAGCAATTTCGACTGCTGCTCACACACGCTGCGTAATAACATCGTACTGTGTTTCCATCAAATTCTCTAATTTGGATTCAATTTACAGATTTATTTCAGGTTTGAGGAAATGGAAATTGTCTGATGGAATGTATTTTGAAATATTTGACTTTTCTGTCCCCACAAGAAGTTGCTAAATCTACTAAACATGCTAGCACTTCCAAAGCTCCGTAATTAGGCGTAGTAGAGGATATTGCCAAAGCCGCGTTGAACACACACGCACGTCAATCACACAAGCTAAGCTAACAGTCTGCTTTATAGATAAGCCACAACTAGTTAATTGCTCACAATGGCCGGTGACTTCAAAGAACGAATTAGGACTTTGTCCTCACTTAAAAAATACCGCCTTCTATTTCTTTCCTCTATAGACAGCTCGCCTTTTGAAAAATATCTTAATTCAACTCAGTGTACTTTCGTATTGAACACTATTAGCATAATCATTTGCCATTCTTTTGCTGATAATCCCTACTAACGAAGAAGCCGACTTCTTCCTCGCTAAGCCAAGCAAGGCGAGATGCCAGTCAACTGCAGGCTAACATTATCGCTAGATTGAAGGGTGGTAAGGTCTTTTGTAAGTAGACAGCCAGGGCTCAGCAGGGTCCCTTTGAAGTCGACCGCCTCAAGTCCTCAATTAAACCCCGTAACTCGCTGAGTAAATCAACTGGCCTGTAAATGACAGCTTAAAGAACTGCTTATTAGCCCCGACCGCCTCCTCTATTTATATTGCCCGATGGAGCGCGGTGGGCCATGATAATGCGTTATGACAGGCCTAAAACTAGAACTCTTTGATTAAGCCGCTACTTGGTATGGTGCTGATCTAAACCCGACTGAGCGACAAACCAGCTATTGCATAGCAATTGTTACGCTTTCACATCAACCAGTGAAACAACAAGAAAGTTCACGGGTAAACGAATAATTTTTGATAAATTGCTTTTGAGAAGTATGAATGATTTCTTTTTACCGACTTGGGATTGAATTATTGCCTGTCGTAGTTGTAATATATTATCAACAGCATGGTGTGTTTTTCTCTAACCCTGTTGATTTCCCCTCGTGGGAAAACTGTGATGAATTTGTAAACAATTTAAAATAAGATTTCGATTGAAATTATGTCGTCTGTCTGTCGTCAGTCATTCTTGTCAATCTCTAAGGTTCGATAAAACATTTATCGGAAATGACTTCTAACTTATTAGACATTTAAATCATTTTTATTTCTTAACCTTTAAATAATCTTCTAAAAATGAAACAAATAATAAAACTTCATTATTATTATGTCAATAATAATTGCAATCAGTATGTTGATAGCTATGGATGGCCAATCGTGATGTAAGCTATGAATATGAATACTTAAATTACATTCAGATACCAATAATGTTATTTTTTAGTAAATAAATTGAGTAGGCCTATCAACGCATCCTTTGTGCATTTCTATTATCCGGTAAATCCAGGCTAATAAACCAATGTTAATTTTCTAAAAATCTCAAAAGAACATTCATCACGATTAGTAATGTAAAGCTGTGAAGCCGGATAAAAATAGATTTAGGCCTACTGGTTTTTATTATTATCATTCATATGAGTGTACCGGTAGTTTGTGTACACTGAAACATTAATAATTATTTCAATTATCCACTTGAAATATTTATTATCTTCAAATGTTATTTTAATGAATGGATGCAGGATTTATTTATATTCAAATGCAGATACTTAAATTAACAACCAACCAACCAACCAAGAGAGTCCCCTTTTTTATTGAACCCAACTGTAATTGCAGGATCACTTTAATGTTATTGGGTAAGTGCTTACAGAATGTCTATACCAATGGAAATAAATTGGAAGCTATTATAATTAATATATTGTATTGTTCGAGCGCACAAGGCCAATGAATTAAAGACAGAATATTAAAGTGAACATTCATTATTAATTACAATACTTAATGGAAGAGAACATCAAGTCTTAGTTGGATACATCTAGGCTATTTCTAGCCTAAGTAAGTATTAGTATTGTTGACAACCAGGATCTGTTTGTTGAGAAGTGTACGAAGAAAGGAAAGAACAACAATCAACAATACCAGGCGGAACAGACCAAATCAGTAAGTGCAACCTCGAAGAAATGTTAGCCTCCTGCCTATTTTTGTAGGGGCCCAATTCAGTTTTCTTCAGGCCTCAAAAAGACAATTATTTAAATTCGTTTAAATTGTGTCAAGGAAGGTGTGAACGTAAAGACAAAAATCCATCATTGTAAAAAAATGTTTGAGTGTACCGCCGATGGTTCCAATTCTTACAACAAAACAATACTCATGTCCTAACTATTGTCTTATTAATAGGCCCATCACGTAGCTGTGTTTGTTTCCATTCAAAATGCCAATCATGTTTAGACTAGCTTTGTCTTTTTCTATGGTACTTTAGGATGGAGTTTCGGGGGTTTCTGTGACGCATAGCTCTAATTAATAAAAATTCGGACATGCCCAACTTCAGCTCTCATGCCCAGGGACCGGTAAGTCAAATTTGCTTCATCAAATCATAAAATATGAACTTAAAAAAGAAATAATAACTCGTGAGTTTTTCCATATTCTCGCTGTTAGTAAATCTTATTTTTGCTGATTTTAATCTCAATTTTGTTTTAAATTCAGTTTATTCTATCAATTCCCCGCAATTCATAAACAGGCCACTGTCATTGTTACTATATAAAAATAACCTTTTCTTTCTTTATAATTTGAAATTTAATTTTTGGAATCTTAATTCTCTTTTTTTTTTTTTCTTATTTCAGACGTAGTTTTAATGAAAAGTGCGAAAGTGCATTATTATTATTATTAGCCAATGTTGGTGGTATATGAAGATATTAATTATCCACACAATGTCGAAAGAACGCTTTCCACAATAAGTGAATTGCTTAAAATGTTTTGATATTTTTCTCAACACCTACAAAAATACAAGAGTCATCTTATTATTAATTCCTTTAGGCCTACTGGTTATATTTGGATTGCACAAAACATAGTTTTATAAATAAGTTTAAATTACCTTATATAAGATATAATGAAAGACAACATTTTTTGATAAAGTTTGTTCATTTTCTAGATTGAATTTTTTTCAGACATTGCTTTAGAAAATGTTCATATTCACATTAAAGAATTTAAAATAAAACAAAATTATAATTGAATTTATAGATCAAGTGTTCTTTACCTCGAAATTGAAAAAGGACGATGGACAAAAAACAGTTTGTAACAATAATTTAGTAGAAAACGAATTTCATATTCTATTACTTTTAATAATTTAAGAAAACAATTACTTATTATCTTTTTACTTCAAATTCTCTTCTGTTGAAAAATGTATTTTATTAATGTCAAGTAAAAAAGAAAATATACTATTTTAATCTTGCTAAGTTCATTTACTTTGATTAAAAAAGATAAAGCATTATTAACGCACACATAAGTTTTTGTGTGTTTTTTTTATATTATTATTTATATTGTTGAATTCGGGCTAATGACCTATGTAGATAATAAATGTCCTGCACTGTTCCTAGGTATCTGAGTGAAGCATGTTTGATAAGCATGCGTTACTTTCATGAATGTGATATGATGTAAGGAGATGCACATCTAATCATGGTGGATAAGATCTTTGTAAATTATATTTTGTTTAATAAATAAACTGTAATCACAGTTCCCATTGGAACATGTCATTGGCTAATTAGACGAGATTATCATTGGTAAATTAGTTATTCAATTCCCAATTTGTAAGCTGACGGCGTGATGAGATTTTATCCTATCGACCTGAACCGAATCATACATTTTCTCAAAGACTCGCCGCTAAGCCAGTGTGT
The DNA here is from genome assembly GCF_963402885.1 of Antedon bifida. Taxonomy (NCBI): domain Eukaryota; kingdom Metazoa; phylum Echinodermata; class Crinoidea; order Comatulida; family Antedonidae; genus Antedon; species Antedon bifida. The sequence goes on from NC_136231.1 coordinate 9,263,424, forward strand.
ACAAATGCATGTGTTTAGGTTATTAAACATGTAAGCCTTTTGATATCCCGTAACGCAATTCTCTGAGTTTTTATTACGTTTAAACAGTAATAAAATCATGGTAAAAAGTACGCATCCATTAGTGAGACAGTGTTGACTAACCTCTTTCGATACGACGAACCAGGTCGCGGTGGTGATTGCCGCCATACAATTGACCATGCGCTATTGTTCAATAGCTTATTGTTGTATACGATTTATTTTTTTCTTCTGAAAATAGATCTCACATGACTTTTTACCTACAGATTGAAACTAGGTCATACGTATCTAATTTTGACAATTATTAAAGACCCCTTCCCTGCAATTTTGGACGTTTTTTGGAAAATAATACATATATATCACTTTAAAAACATTAAACCATGTCATTCCTTGTCTTAAATGTACGTTTTATGGTAAATTATGATAAAAAGTGAGAAACAATGCACTACCTAAGTAGCTCGCGGCGATCGACCTCTCGTGGACGGTCTTAGGCCTAGCCTAGCTAGGCTTAGTTTTGTAGGCCTAGCTGGTAAACATCGGTAACGTACAAACATCGTACGCCAGCTATATACCTAGCCTGACGTTGTATAGTTGCTGCATTAATTGTCTTTCTATTTTTGCCAGACTCCGTTGATACAAATTGGGGAAAACCCGGTATTTTCGCTGAAAAGTTAGGAGTCTTCCATTTGTTTTGGTCTCACGATCGATCGAAAAGTGGGCGAATTACAGGTGAAAAACAAAAATATCAATCCGCGCGCAATGCATTTTGGGATTTATAGCGGGCCGCTATAATTATTAGAATCGACTTATTTTTCACATTTTTAACCGTTTAAAGACGAAAAAAGTTATCGCAATAGGACCATACAGTATTATTTTTACATTAAATATAGTTTGTGATCTTAAATTAGATCTAAAAAACGTAGGGAAGGGGGCTTTAATATAAATTATTTATTTCTGTTTCTTGGCGGCATTTAACCCGTATCTTGTCGGATACGTCGAATTTAGAAACCATAAGCCTATCTCATTTTTTGAGATTATTTTCCTGGGATCCAAGATTCCGTAATTCAATCGACCAAATCCACACAGTAATTAGGTATCATTGTTTCTACTTGCTCTATGCGTTTAATTGACAAGCAATGGAAATCAAAATTAATATATAAGTATTTTTGTATTTATTCAAATTCAATATAATTAATAAAACATAGGCCTAGTGGCTGAACAAATATAAAAATACAAATTCATTCATAACAATATATATATACAAAAAGGCAACCAATCATTCATACACAAAATCCATAACATTGAATATATCGACTTTCTAGCCTAACCGAATTTTGGAGAAATGCATTTCAAATTAGTAAATTAAAATGTCGAACACGATACGGAAGGTGATAGAATGGTAGAAATACCAGTTTAAATAATTATGACCACTTCATTCAATTTGTATATCCGACCTGGTTTTAAATAAACCATTTGCTATATGAATAAACAGGAGGTCACAAATTAAACCGATTACGATATAAAAAGGTTTTGTTTATACTATTATTAAACAAAATGGCCGAAGAGGCTTATCATAAAGTTTATGAACATTAGCAAATAATAGAGTTAATGCGGCTCAAACACAGAGGATTTTTTCCCTTCATGACTAAACAAACAAAAATCGACCCAGTCCTATTTTTATGTTTTATTTTTTATACCATTAGTTCAATGTACTATGGCGGCTATTTGTATTTTAATGAATAATGTATACGTCTACGTGTCAGTTTAAATACAATTACTTTAGTAATAAAATGTATACGTCGGAAAGGAAATTGAATTGTCACTATAGACGTTCGTCAATAGTCAACAACTAGTAATACTTGATCGTAAAAATAAAATCGAAAAATATGAGCTTACATCGGGGGTTTATTTCATTAAAAGGCTGAAATAAATGCAAAATACTGCTAAATACAAAACTAACATGCATAAATAAGAATGGAACAACAAATTAGAGAATCTAGATATACATGACTAAGAATGGGGTCAACTCTCTTCTTACAAAATTATGTGATCTATTTACCTACCACCAAGTATATTGTTTTATTTGTATTTTTAACTAATTTTTCTTTTGCATGTTGTAACATTTTGCCCTTTATTTTATTTACTTGATGTGCATGTGTTGTGCTTAGTTTATACATGGAGTTACCCTTCATGTTTTACAGTTTGTAGTATAGCTTTAGATATTTATATATTTTTATGTTGCTTTTGTTTTTGTTTCCTTTCATTATTTTGCTCATTTGTTTTATTGTTTTATTTTGGTTGCACCACTGACGACAGTGTGTGCCACTGATAAAAAGTGATGACAAATAAATAAATAAATAAATTCTCTTTTCTGATAGGACATCGACGGCGAGTGTATGCATATAAATGGATTACTTTATTATTCACATTGCGACAAAATATGAGGCTAATGCTAAACAGCCGAACATTCATATGATGTGAAAATTAGCAAATTAATGAGGCTAATAAAAAGCGGATGCCGACTTTCCTTTCACATAATGTTCTTACAATTAATACTACATATCAACATTTATAGAATTATGCAAATACTAATTTAAGTAGGTTTTCTGTCATGATATCAAATTGTATCACCACACCCGATAGATGGTGAGTGATCGTCTCGGCGAGAGTTTTGACACGGACAATGATCTATCCACTCGGTTATGTAAATTCCTTGACAAAACACCTCTCAATCCTCATTCCTTGATTCGTGTGTTATGTTAAGCCACTGGGTCTATTATATAAAACAAAAACACACAATACTTTTTTGTTTTTCGCTTTAAAAAAATGATAATGTTTGGTTAATCTAGGAATTAAAATCTGAAAATAATAGTTCATGGGTTAAAAAACAGAGGGAAATAGCCTATAGCTGTTTGTATTGGATGGAACAAGTTACAAAAACTATTGAACTTTCACTTAGCGCACTATTTGAATAAAATTCATAACTAATAAAAAGAGAGATAAATGAGGTGAATGGCCTGGCGGCTCTTTTGTTGTTGATTTTTAACAAGGGCCGATTACTACTTACGCTTATTCTGTGTACGAGAACTAATATAAAGTACACTAGCAGTAATAAGTGTTGTTGGTTTAGTTATTAATGCTGTCATCACCGGCTAATAGAGCTGCGAATTGAACGTCACGGAGTTGTGGATGGTGTTGATAGATACACATAGCCAGATGACACGCGTTCTAACAACTACTTGCTGATTTACAGTGCGTTACAACGCGTTGACTGACGAACATGCCATATTAGTTGTTAAAGCTTAACGATGATTGGTTAGCGACACATAGCATTAATGTTCTGTTTCCTGTGTGTGAATCGGACCTTGATATCATGGCATGACACAAACAAAATATTGCAATCTGTGTGTGTGCGTGTGGGGGAGAGGGGAACCTTTCCCCGATAATAATAATAATTTCGTATATAGACCTAAGAATCACACAATACATCGGTTTGCACATCAATGTTAATCATGCGTTCATTATCTCGAGGCTTGATTTTAGGCCGTGGGCCGAACTATTGATTGGTAGTATATCTCTGAATACAAAATCCGTTTTTTATTTAGGCCGATTAATTTTGTGATATACCAGTATCTTGTCCACATGCACTGTATAGACTTACACATTAAACATTTATTTTCCAAACTGACGTTGATCTGAATAAATAAGATCTGTTTGATGAATATTAAAACTTATGCCAACAATCTCTGTCTGTAAAATTACATTTGGAGACTGACCGCTACCAATACTTTGGTCACGTACATGCTTTCAAAGCCCAGCCACTTATTAACCAGAAGAAGGCATACATTATTAATTACACTGCTCTATGATGTATATTTTACATAACACTGTGAATGTAAGAAGATTGATCATATTGAAAGCCAACACTGTTATTCCCGTGTAAACAAGAGTGTTTTGCGACAAATTGAGTAGTGACAATGACAGATTGAAATGGCATGACAGACGGAATCTTCGTGCCGGAGAACTCGAATTTGACGAAAATGGATGCTAAAGTCAATTGACAAAGACGGATCGATATGTCAGTTTGACAAGATGTAACATTTTACGATGGTAATGGATTGTAGGTAGACAGTCGAAATCTTTATATTTAAGAGCAAGTGATAAATCACCAAAAGTGGTTTCTAGTGGAAGTTCTGCTAGCAATGATTGCGAATGATGCAACTGAGTTGTTAGAATATTGGACTGGCGATTGAAACGCGTAATCCGTCATATTTTAATTCAACGCGTCGTCTCGTTGCGTTTGCGTTATTGAAGACAGGATTCAAATCAACAAAATGGAATGCTATGTTGCGCATAGTGTTTAAAACTTCGCGACCGTTCAATGCAACTAACCCTTTGTGGCCCCACCACCAAAAAGTCTAACGTTTACATTAAATTCAAGCTTAATATATTATAGGCCTAGATGTTTAATTACTAGATCGTTCAACGTTTCAGAAAATTCGATGATACGCTCTCTTTTCTCTTTTTTTATATTTTAGGTGAAAAGTAAGTTTTGTTATGCATGCATTAAACGAATAAACGAATCAGAAAACTAAGCTAGAATTTCGAAGAAAACGGTCGATGGATAAGTAAAGTAACGACTTCGCCTTAGTTTTTTCCTCTTCCTTTTAATCAATAGTACTAACATATTTGTATTGTTGTTCTCATGTAATTTATATACGATACCTTATTGTGTTATTAACTTAGGCCTAATTTCAGTAGGCCTACGACTGATCTTAATATTAACGTGACGCGTTTTTTTTTATATTACAAGCATAATGGTGGCCTAATTTATCTGTGTCGTTCTTAGTTGTTTTGTATGAAATGTATTACAACGTTGTTAATTCATTTTAGAAGTATCGTCCACACATAATTATGAATGTGTTGACAGTGGTCAGCGCATTACAGCGGATTTGAATTAGATCCAGGATCGTCTCGGGAAACTTAGTCACAACACTCAAGTGGTTTACAATCAACACCAAGATATTTTCAATATGTTTGCAGCATTCTAAGAAAGATTTAACACAATATCACGTAATTCCTTTGTCTTCCTTCGATGCATTTATAAGAAATTATGATTCTGCAATTGAAAGTTATATTAAGCAATGTTTATTTCTAAACAACCTTCACATTTATGTAACCGGATGTTCATTTCTTTATTTATAATACATTTTTCGACTTTTTTACGAAAAGTTATTGCTGAGAATTTGAAGAAAACTATTTGTACTTTAATGTATTTAAAACATCACGATACATAATTTTAAAAAGGAGGAAGTTAAAATGTGCTATAGCATTGGTCCTGTTCATATAGGCCTGTGATATTAAACATAAACATCACAGAAACAAATAGGCCTACTAAACAGTTAGGTCATGGATAATTTTATAGCCATGCTTGGATAATTCTTGGATGAACAGGCCGGGCCTACTTTACATATCGCTATTTTATTCTTCCTAAATCGGACAGTCGGTCTTTGAAAAGTCATAAATGCTGGTTATGGCATCAATAATATCTTTGCTTTATTGTGTACCGGTACCAGGATGAGGTATTTGAATGGAGACAGGTTTCTACCATCATTATCATAATTGTATAGGTCTAGTATAATATACTGGTACTGGAATTATAAATGGTTACTAGATATAAACTGACAACCAAATCAATCAATCAAGATTTATTTCACAAAGATAATAAACATTTACGTTTCACATGGAGAAACAAGTTAATAGTTATTTATCCATGGTTTCACGAAACGAAAGAACCCTGTTTTAAAAATGGAAATCATATAAATAATTTAAACAATTTGAACGGTGCCGAGTTCCGTTCCGTGATAATGTCTATACAGCTGATTTCTGTGTATTTAGGTAGGTATCTTTGCCATTTCGCATTTTACCAGTACCGCACTGCACTGTTTTATTGGTTTGAATTGTAAATTAGACCTATAAATTTTAGAATTACCATATCAATAATACAATATTTCCATATTGTGACTTATCTGTGTCAGTTATTATAAAGTTCAAAAGGAAGAATAAAATAGCGATATGTAAATGCTTTAAAATGCATAACAACAACGCGATATGGAAGCCATTCTGATTATATAGGTTAATGTCTGTACTAATTTTGTGTTATTAATCCCAGGCTTACGATTTCTAGGGACCCGTGACGAAATTGCCTGCCAAAATGATGTCTTCTCAAGTCAGACCTGTCGCATCGATGAATGTCGTAATAAAACCAATTGCTTGACTAGGCCTGATAGCCATCCGATCAGTACTGCCTCCGATATGATATGACTTTACATTATATGATATAATATATAAACAAATATGAATATCACTGTTATCTTTGAATTGATAGGTCTGCACTGTAACAATATTTATGCTGTTCGTCGACTACAGAATACGGAATATCGGGGTTTCTTTTTTTAGAATTGCTTACTGTAATAATGTGTTGTCTTGGTTTTCAACCTATTAAACAAAGCATACTTTTTACATTGTTTTAAATGTAGGGTAAACAAACAGAACATGGAAAGAGTCGATGTTAATCGTCTGACATGCATGCTTGTAGCGTGGCCTTCAAACATTTCCCCAAGAACAACGTATTTTCTCCCAGTTGTATAACATTCAACAATACAATGATTAGCTTAACAGGTTCCTGGTACTGCTTCCGTTATAAAACATTCACTGGCGGTTGAGGTTTTAAGAATAAAATTAGCAAATCTCACTGGGGTTATGTCGGTCCTAAAGAAGTGTTATATCAAAATATATCAAATACTTTTTTTTTACAGCTTTGATGTCGTGTCTCCAGAGACTACCTTTAAGGACTTTCCAATTACAAGTCGTATTTATACATTCGTAAACTCGTCGAGGATGAAGAGTATGTTTATATTTGATAACATTTGAAAAACTTCTTGTACTTTCTTTATGATTTAGATAACATTAAAGCCAATCATTTTCACGCCCGATTTAAAAACATGTTATTTATGTTTACAGAATATTAAATTGTATGTCGTAGCCTACTCTATACCGTATCATATTATAACATGGACATAGAGAGAAATTATATATTACATATAATCAATTGTATTTTAAATGAATAAAGTTTAGTATTGAATTGATGAAACATTCGGACAAAGTTGTAATTTTCTTGTCGAATGTTTTAACGACTATTCATCGATGCAACCATTCAAAATTTGTAGTTAACAAAAGACTCGCCATCAAACGTGCACAGTGACGATAGGCCAATTTCTACCCAATTCCCGATTGCTTAATTGTGGTATTTAAACATGGTCAAAAGTTATTGTGCATCAAAATCAGATTTCTAAAGGCCTCTGTAATTACACTTTCCACGCCTGCCAATATAGCCATTGTGGCATAAGTCAACAATACCAGCGCGGCATCCTCAAAGGATTTGCCAATCAATATACGGGCCATAGCAGGCGTGTACGTCAATTTGGCTTGATTATTAGTGCCAATTAACTAACACGTATCACTTTCTGACATGTAGGCCTAAAATGGTGTCCGGACATCGCTGAAGTGTCCATGAATAACCGACTGTAGCTGGGGTATTAATTGCCGATATGTTCGACAATTTGACAGTGGACTAAATTAACAAATTATTTACTAAAAATGTAAAATATTTTGAAAATAATTAGACCTATATGAATGAATAAAATCTTAATATTTATAAACTTTACAGCAATAGACCTAAGAAAAACTTCTTATATGGTAATAGTAATATAGTCAAGTTAGAATATGCATGATTCTTCCATGTAATATGTGTTTGCTGATAGTTTTGGCTAATAAAAATGAGCTGGTTATTATTTTTATTTACCAGACTGTTGTCACACATTCTGACATGGGTGCACCAGTGGATACATTATGAAACATGGAGTTAGTATATGAACTGGGGTCTAATTGCATTATAATTTCTCCATGGTATATAACTACAGTATATTTCTCCATATAACTATAAGCATGCAGGTATACGGCCCGAAACATGTCATAGGAATTATACTAGAAATGTCAAGTTATCTGAATCTTAACTCATTTAGTTCTTAATTTATAATTTAAAAAGGATATATAGTGATACTTTATAATATCATTAACAATGACAACGACTGAAAGAGAAATAGTTCCCAGGGTTATGATGAGTTTACAAATTCTGAATCTTATCAAGAAGAACAGTTATGCGTATTTTGCACCAGGAAAGCTAAATAAGGCGCCATGGATCCGTACAACTATACGGAAGCAAGTTTCACCAAACGTAGATAAATCCTAAAATTTGTCAAAACGTCCTGCATAATTCAAATAACGATAATTATATTGTTCCACCAGCGACTGAATACTAGATACTTTGTTTGCTAATTACCAAGTGTCATTTCAAATTAACTGATATCATAAAAGATTAACAATTATTTGTTATGTAAAGAAAGCGCCAAATTGTCTACAAATGCTAGTATTAATAATCATGATGGCATTAGGTTTTGTAGTCATTAATACGATCCATTTCCGTCTTGCATTTATAGGGGTGTTTAAAATACATGCCGGTTATAGATACATTACAGTAGATATTTAAGGCAGTATATTGACTGAAATTAATAAGGGTACGCCTTTACGCACACGCATTATTTGCCAAAAACATTTAAAAGCAGAGAATTTTGCCTATTAACATAAAAAATGTATTGTATAATATAAAGTGGTATAATATTTACAGTAGTAGGCCTACGACCAGTTGGACAAAACAAAGTCTATGTGAAGTTACAGTTCGAACAATTAATCGATAGTATAGTATAGTCTTGAGGTATTGTAGACCTAGTTCTCTAATATAAAGCTGAAAAGAAGAAAATATTTAATAGTTAGTAGTACAGTTGTTTACTGTAAATTTACTAATTTCTCCATTCATAAACCAGGGAGTTGCATAAACAGGCTAGATAACCGATACATTTTAACAATGTACGGCGCATGAGGGCGCTATCTCACACACGAATGAACGATATAATGCTAGGGAATGCCAAAATAGATAGCGGGAATAATAAATATCATTAGGAATCACAGATACACTTATGGGATGTTGTTATAACCTATAAATCTAATGAACTGAAACATATCCTGAAACTCAAAATTAAAATATAAGTGATTTACATTTCACAAGTCCTACTCGGAAAAGGATAAACAAAAATAACATTCCAACAATGTTCTGTATATTCAAAATCAATATTGAAGAATATTGCAGGTATTGTGATACTGATTGTATTATTCACCAGACTTATAACGCCCGTTTTATGAATGTTTAGCAGACTTTAATAATACAATTTTAAACATTCCTAACGAAGCTTAATTTTGTTGCCAGATTTCAATAAACGCATGTTGCAATCATTTGTAAAGCTGTCAAGTATGGTGCGTCGAATGTCCGTATTTAATTATGTTACATGCCTAGAATAGTAATGATTACGATTTACGATAAATGATTTTGGCAGGGGGAGGAAGTGAGTTTGCAATAATCATTATATCACCACACTGTCATTATTTCAACTAATATTTTTTTATAATCTTCCGGAAATTATTATGTTGTTCTTTTAAGCGATTTAGTGAGTTAGTTATAAAAATGACAGCGCTGTCAAAAAATGATTCTGTACTGCGGGTTGATTTTATAAACTGTCACTCAATATTGTTGTTATGACGTGGGACATTCTGACAAAGAATGACAGATCGCGCGGCCGATAATCGTTAAATTTCATATGTCATATTTCCCAGCCTCTTCATATCAAACCCATTCCATTTCATTTTATACCATTCAAAACACTTAACTAAATATCAGTTAGATTAATCAGTGCCTGAAGAGCTTAGAAAAGCCTGGCTGCCCGGGGCTGCGATCGTCGGCGGCAAATCCTGTGTTGTCTGCTATTACGAGGTTATCCAGTAAATATAGCTGAACAGTTCTAGCTGTGAGCAATATGGTCCCTGTTTCAACACGTCAATTTCAGTCAATCTATCGTAAATTGTGTTTGTCAAAAGGCGGCGCACTTGGATGTTACCGGCCACCCAAATCTGAGGAAACAACAGAACCCTGGGGTCTTTTCGAAGGTTGTCATATTATAGGTTTGCTAGTCAGAAGCCGTTCAATTTTCGAAAATAATCATGTCGTGATTAAAACAACGGGAGAACAACCTGTGTGTCTTTTTATTAAATTCATATCTTGCACTGTAATTATGTTTAGCGTTACAAAATCTTTCAATTTAATATTATCTCCGTGTCCATAAAACATTTAATATTATGTATGTACCCGTGAGTATACAAACGAATGGATTAGGCACTGTGTTTCATGTATATATAAAATACAAAATCATTCGTCTAATGTTAGGTTTTTATGATGAACGGAAGGCTAAGCAAACTAAAAGAAAGAAGGTTCATACAATAATAATTGCCTTGGTTCATTGGTGGAATGAGTACGTACTAAATAGGCTATTCTATGAAATTGTTTTCTGAAATACACAATACCAATTAGACACACCCATCTAATCAATGAAGGGGTTTCACTTAATTTGCCATTATGAGTAAAAGTTTTTAAAAAAGACCGCAAACGTCGTAAGAATAAAATATTCAGTCGAGGCTATTGTAAAAAAAAACCTGTAGAATATGCATAAGATAATTACAATTAATTATATTAGGATATTAGTATTACAAGCCTAAAGCACATTGTAATGTATGAGTGAACATATACTGATAGAACATGTTATTATTCTACCGAAACGACAGCTCTATCATTAGGCCTAGGCCTATACAATATACATTAAGTATCTACCACTACGCGCATATTAAAATTGACAATTGCATTTTCAAAAGAATTTAACACCCCGTCGACCTCAATATTGAATTCATAAATAATCAAAAACTATAGGATTAACTGAATGACAGAGGATTTTGAAGATAAATCCCTGGCCTAGCAAAATGTGTACACCGCCGTAACAAAAACCAACCGACCCGGGAAGTTAGGCTTGAAAGACCATGAATGGAATTATAGTTTCGATAACTACTTCCATATAGATCATTGACGTGATTTATGAGGCTGCTATAAAATAGACTAATGATCTAATGACAATAATAGGCTACCTACCACTGTTGGATAGCACGTTTACTTGTGTTCTACTACAATAACGGTGCTTCAAAAGAAAAACAGACTTTGTTTTTAATCTACACTTGGTTTGAGTACAGAACTGTAGGCCTATATCTAAAGTAGGCCGGTAATGCAAATACCATTTTAGGAGCCTAAATTTGGGTTTATATCAGTACAAAAAGAGTAAAACAAATCATTTCAACCATTGACTACACAAGTAACATTTCTTACTTTTCAACGGACATGGCCACCTAAAATGTGAAACTGTAGCGCCAATTAATCTCGCTTGGTGGGCTAGCGCCATGGACTTGTTATTGCCAATCCATTATTACCCCAATATTCAGAAACTTTCCACTTTTAATAACTGATTCGTGTCATATTATGAAGCTCAGTAGGGAGCATGGCTGGCATTCAAGGCCCGAGCCGGTCCCTGTCGCTGACGGCGCTGACATGCGTTGCGGCCCGTTTGTCGATTTTGTGTTGGCGGTACCACACATAATAGGCCTACACTTAAACTTTGTAATGATTCTGCCAATTAGGGTAAAATGATTACACTGGATAATTGTGTCTCCGTGTATAAATGATCCACCACCCGCACTTGTTCATGAAAGTTCACGTGAAAAATCACATGATCTTGTTCTCAAACAAAGTTGACGCTCATACTCTAATATTTTTAAAAAGCAATTGATTGGATGTTAGACTGACGAAACGATAAACAGCCCACCAATAAGGGAGAAAAATAAATCTAAAAATTATGGAGATGAGAAGAAATCATCGATTGTCCGAAATTCTTTCCGGCTCCAGTCGAGACCGTTTAAATAGTCGTCAAGTATGATTCTAAAAGAAGTTTAAAATCATGATTGGATTTAACTAAGACTAACTCTCAACACGGAGGCTTGCTTATTGTCAGTAGGCATGCGCTATTAAGCCTGTGACAATATCAATGTTTTTTTGTTATACAGTATGTAGGCCTACAGTAGTTTAATGTTTAGTCTTCAATAAATTATGTAGGTTTACATTACTTTATAATTATCTGTAGTTAGCAGCGCCCTCTAAGGTAACGTAAACTTTCTATGAATAAATTGTAGGCAAACAAACCAAGAGAGAGAGACGCACAACAAATTCGCCTGGAAAAAAATCGCCATTTTAGGATTTTAGAAAAGATTTTAAACTTGATAAATAAAAGCATACAAACAAAATAAATTTTAAGCGCTCACAGAAACTGAACCAAATACTTTGCAAAATGCAGAGAATGACAGAGGGCGTGCTATTTGATATTTAGGGCCATTTTGAAAAAGATATAATCAATACCTCCATGATATAATAATAGGCATAGAGGTAAGTGGCTGTTGTGTATGTTGATTTTTCTGAAGATCAAAAGATATGGTCTGTTGGATTTGGATAAAAGATATTTGTCAAAAAATAATATCAATAAGGACTTATAATAGAATATAGTAATAATGTGGACGTATATCGTGCTACACAAAAAAACTAGTAATAATATCGGTATGTGGTACTTGCAAAATACTTTGAAAGCATTTTACAAGTGGAAAAATTACGGAAATTCATATGTAGCAGGTCACTCACTCTCATGGAATTCATGTGGTTTTCCATATATACTAATGTAGACTATAGACCTGGGCTGTAACCACTAAGGTGTCAACTCATAATAATTAATTGCCTTATTCCATGAATTTGGTATCGAATAATGACTTGGGTGTGACTAATGGATATACCAGCTCTTGGGAGGGGACAAGGAGGGTCACTGAACTGATAAGTCACCTCACTGGGCTACTCCTTAAATAGTCATGTATATTCTCTGTAACTAAGACTTCTTTTTTAGATTAACACTGTTTAGATTAACTTTAACCGATAGCGACAACTTAATCACTCTCTGTGTACCTGTATATAGTGTAAATAAAGTACAATTGAGAGAATATAACAACAGTCTGTGTCATTTATATAAAGAGTGCTACAAATTGGAGGTTCTACCGAGACATTGACACAGCAGATTTTTAATTTTGTTTCTTTAATTGTACGGACAAGTTTATTTCTTTAATTCATTATACGGAAAATAGCGATAGAATGGATTACACAATTGTAGACATGGTCAATGATACTTCTTCTTCATCACATTTTGAAAGGACTCCATCACATTCAACACCACGAAGGGTAAGCGAACGTCATAATAATATTTCAAATGTATATACTCCAATACAGCGGAATAATGTGGGTGCTGGGTATATGCCTTACAACCCAGTGCATCAACTTAAAAGTGTTCCAATATTCACAGGAACAACAGGGGGTATACTAATAGAGGACTGGGTTCGAGATATGGAGTATTTACTATCAGCTAGTACCATGCCAGTGACATTACAATTTGCAACAATCGTAAGGAACTTAGGGGGCTCAGCAAGAAAATTGGTTTTGAACATCCCAGTAGAATGGCAAAATCCCCAGACAGCATTTGCCGAATTAAAGCAGCAGTTTGGCGATATTTGCAGTGGGGACCCACTCGCTAATTTCTATGCTCGGTTCCAAGGACCCAATGAAAGCGGATCCATATTCGCAATTGAATTGGATTCCAAACTAAGGCGAGCTGAAACGATCATGGGCAGAGGTCCAATGCCAGACAGGGACCGAATTTTAATTAACCAGTTTTTGCGTGGCATAGGGAACATTGAACTTCGCAATAGAATTGCGCCGATGAGACCTATGTTAACGACATTCCGTCAACTAATTGGTGAGGTTCGGGTATTTGAGAAAGAAAATACCATGATAGTGGCCCGAACCCAAGCGCAAAATGTGCGCCAACCGTCATCTGAGTTCGTAGAAATGCAACAGTCAATTGCAACACTACAAAACCAAATTTCTGCTCTGACAAACGTCAGAAAGGATAACCGGCGTGAGGTACGGTTGTGCTATGGCTGTAATCAACCCGGACATATAAAGAGGTTTTGCCCCCAGATTCCAAAAAACGAGGGACCGCTGCCGCAACAGTAGGCAGCGTAAAGCGAATACCACCATTGGTAGGTCCAACGAATACCATGGTGGTAAAGATCAATGGAGCTGAGAAAATGTCCTTACTTGATACTGGCTCCCAAATCACAACTATTACTGTCGATACTTTAAAATCTATTTTTGGACACACTGATTACAAAGTACAAATTCAACCATCTTCTTTGGAAATTTTAACTGCAAGCGGAGAATCAATGCCTCATTTGGGAACCGCAGCTGTGGATATTGAATTGAGCGGTGAGAAATATTGTTCTGTTCCTGTTTTTATTGTAACTAATATCCATGAAAATATAAATTTTAATCTTGCGAAATTTATCTAACACTTTGGCTTTTATAAGTTGACACAAAGACCTAGATTGTCTAGTTTGAATATAATATATTTTGAAAGACATTGATACAAACGAAACAGATATTGCTTTGCATTGTCGGTATTAAACACGATATAACATTACTAGTTCAAATAAAGACACCGCTTCAAAACCAAACCGATGCTAATCAAACAGTTGTAAAAATTAATGGTACCATTACATTTTCAGCGAGGAGAAACAGAAATCATGTCTTTCTCTATTTTTTTTTCATCCGATGAAATATTTGCCCGCGTGCAAACCATCTGTCTCCTTGTCAGAATCATGTTTTAACTGTCTTTCTCCCTTCTTTCCAAAGTCAGTCTAGTAAGTGTAACTTTAGACAATACGAGTTTCCAGTGATAGTTATTCTGGCGCCATCGTAAAAATCAACGCGCCAATAAATTTTCATAATATTACGCGTAATATGTGTGTAGATCTTTAATATTGTTGCGTCGTAATACCAATATTAGCAGCAGTTGTCGATAATAACATGTCATGTTTGTATTAGAACCTTGTCTATACCGAAAGAACATTAATATCTCTTAAGAATGATTATCACGCACAATAGAGAAAAATAGAACTGAATTTAATATGTTTCACCTCTCTAGTTCGATTGTGTTATTTTATATAGGCCTCTAACTATACATCACTTTTTAATTATTTTGCTGTAGTTATTAGTATAATATATTTATATACCAAAGACACAAAGGGCAACTTAAGTCTTTCCTTTATTTTCTTTTCCTTATTCCTTCATTTATTCCAAATTTATTTTCAAGTTCGTTATAAATTAAATCAAGCATGAGATGCCCTATGTTATAATTCGTCAATTTTCTATTATAATAATCATAGGCCTATATACGGTAATGATTATGACGATTGATGGTGACGACATTGAGCATCATGTGATTATGATAACGATTCCATGAAATACGAACTACTCGTCAATATCGATGAGAACCACGTGACTAAAAGAACACATGATTTATTACTGCAAAGTAGTTTTATTGATTATTGTAGTTGAGAAATATTTACATGTCAGTTTTATGATTAATACAAATAATGAAGTTGGTCGTATATGATAATTCAGTAATATTCCTGGTCTTACCCGATACTATAGCCTAATTCATACAGCTAAACAGGCTAATGATTATAATTCATATTGTAATGAAACACGCCACAGCAATATGTCCTCATTTAAAAATAAACCTGCTCTATTTTCTTTCAAATCATTTTGTATAGTATATCTAAAAGATTGATACTGCTAATAAAAAAAACTTTCTATTATTTTATCAAAATAGCTCATCAAAACTGAAATTGCGATTAAAATATGAAAAACTAATTATATTCTAGAACAAAGACGAACAAAATGATCCAATTTCACGTCATCACTTCTGTAAGCTAAATTCGGTTGAGTTATTACGCTATCTAATCATTGTGGGTCTATTTTTATAACGTGATAAATAATTATACCAAGGCTGCGACCGTTTTATTTAATGGTGGATATTTATTGTTTTTAAAGAGCTGGTTCATTAAAGATAATTTGCTGTCTCTGATCGTCAGAAGGTAATTACAAAAACAGTAATGTATTGAGTAATCAAATAAAGACCAATACACAGACGAGCGATAACGGCGGCAAGCGGAATATATGTAGCTTGTCCCACGTAGAATCTATCTATCCTGAGCGGAAAAGCGCCCGTCCGTTCCGCGTTTTGTGTAAATGGTCATAAGTAAATAACATAGATTCTATATTTTTATTACCGTTACCGCTCTTCTGTGTATATGGCCGAGCGGTTAAGGCAGGGGCGCCGTTTATCGTACCTAAAGAGCCAACAACAACATCGGCAAGGGTTCGAGGCCGACTCGCTCCTAGTTCTGGTGGTGGAACAAGTCTTCTCGGATAAGGACTATAAACCGTAGGTCCAGTGTACACAGTTATAACCTGTGTGTACTTTAAAGAACCCAGTTCATTATTCGAAAAAGAGTAGGGGGTTACCCCGGTGAACTGGTTCACACAATAGCCTCTGTATCAGGGGGATTACCACCTATCTGATAGGACAGTGATTAATTCACTATTGGTAATCCTTGGCCACAGTGCCTAAAGACATAAAATAAATAAAAATAAATAAATTGGCTTTTATAGTCAAAATATAAAATACATAAAAAATGCAATAGGCCTAACTAAATTCAGATTTAAATTCAACAGAATTTCCACTGTAGCCTACTTGGACCCAACAAGGACGTAACAGCGCCGCACGTAATTTGACCAACAATAACAACGCGATGGACTGTCTTGATTGGTAAACTCGCATGTGTTGCGCTATATTTTTAGTTGCGTCCAAGTGGGGACGAAACTTAACCCTGATTAACATGCTACTAAATTAGGCCTATTTGCGGTAATCTAATGGCCCACTAAATGTTCACATCATTTCAATTCCATGAGAGTAGGTTTCTGAAATACTATACGAAATAGTTTCCACACTTATGAAAGCGCCACCAATCGAGACGATTGCACCCAACACAACTCATATTGGTCATCTTTCCTAACACAAGAAATATTTCTTAAGCTCTGAGCTGTCTACACTATCAAATTGTATGTGACAAAAAATGTGATGTGCCCATATATGATGTCATATCACTACCATATTTGGGCATATCACTACCATATTTATGTCTATGGTTCCATGCATTCACGAGGTTAAAATGACCACCACTGTGGTTGTAGGCAGCACTTTTTTTTTGTTTTATCATAACATTAAAACATCGATTTTCTTATTCCAAATTTGTGTTATTTTCAATTTCTGCAATTTTATGGCTTTTAAATACGATACTTTATCTCTTTAAAACCGTGCTTGCGCAGTTGCGTAAATTGTTTAACTTAAACAAAATATAAATGACTTTGATTTTATCCTAATTTTTAAAAAAATATAGACTGGGTATAGACTAAACCTTCGGTTCCCTAAATGAAACAGGTCGCGTTCTTTTCCATTTAACGTCAAGTTCTTTTTCAAAAGTCAAATTAAATGAAATAAATTATAACAAGATATTAGGAAACATTCACATGGAATTAAATATATCATGAAAACACGTCAACGCGACCTAGAAATAAATGCTAGAGTTTACCAGGTTTATGATTAGAATCTGGTCAAAAGAAACTAAGTCCCTAAAGATGGATAGGCTGATTGTTAACAGTGAATTCATATTTACCTTTTTTAAATTGCGGGAATATTTTTGATCTCTGTGAACTTTGGTCTAGTTTAAAAATATTAATTTATATCTGTTTACATTCATTTAGAACTATAATACACTTTATACAGCGTGAGACAGTGTGTCTATAAAACAATGTTCCTTAAATACCGATTGAAGATCACAGGCTAAAAGGTATATAGTTATGCCTCATATCCGACAGTAACAATTATAAAATAGGACATGAATTCAAAACAATAAACAAAATGCCTTAAAACAAACTTAATTTAGTTGCCAGCATTTTGCATGGTACCGAAGAGAAATGTCCACAACGTTTTTGTTGAATTTGAAGTTTTATCATGAAAACAAAAAAGATTATAAAAAAATGGTCATCCGAAAACTGTGTTCTTTTATAAAAAGTCTAAATAAGAATGTACTGTACAATGATGGTACAGTATCAGCTTTTGAAGTTTTAACATTTTTATTACCGGATATGGATGTTTATAAAATAAGTTTGTTCCCCCAAGGAACAACAGGACATTGAACTCGCTTTGCTTAATATTGGAACAGTCCTATGATCTTATGTCTGGCTGCGACAGGCCTATGTATACATTATTCTCCACGGCGGCGAGCGGTGTCTGTCCATATGGGCGTAGAATTGAAACCCTTTGATCCCCAGAGCTGAGCATCATGTTGTTGGATTGCATTGGTTCCCCTGACTCGTCAACTGGGGCACCAGGCCTAATAACAATTCCAAGTGAATTTTGTTTATTGAAATCATGGAGAACTTATTTCTCCATGATGAAATCGATTGAGTAAGATTCACGTCGATCATATCCATCGGTTAGATTCGATTGCCAAATTTGATAGGATAAAAGATACATGAATGGTGCCATCAATTTACATATACAAGGTTTATGAAATATGACAAAATTAGACAGTTACCAAGTGAGACCTGCTTTCACTACGATAACAAAATGTACAACGATCAATGGTTGCCGACCCGATGATGCTCTTAGTTTATTGTCATCAAGGCATATGTAGCTTATGAAACATGACCTGCTGTATGGGGAAAAGAAATTACTCGGTAAAAAGTGACTAGATCACTAAGTAATATCATATTAAGTTGAGTCGGATTGTAATCGGTTTATGAGATATTTTGATTTGCACAGACGCGTTATGTTCAAACTGAGAATACAAGCGTCGCCAGACACTTGATTTACGACCGACTTCGATGTTGCACATTAAAATTCAATACCGACATTATTTTTTGCTGTCATTTCTTAACCTATGGAGATAGGTTTAGAGAGGGCGTGGCAAGGCAGCCAGCTTCGCAGCATAAATATATAAGAAAATGTAATTCGAACCTACTGACGTTCACCAACAACTTTGGGCCAATAGCAAATCGTTTGAGTGAAGAACAGATTTTGATCGGTTAGTATATGAGCAATGTTTACACTTTCAAAACAAAGCGTCATAATCAAGAGAGTAGGGAGTAAAAGATGCAATACGAGGCCTAGTATTATGTATGTTTCATTTTGAACAATATAATATGATATCCATTCTCTCTTCTTTTTCCCTTTTAATTTTCTTCCTCACATAACAAACTACAGTATTCCTACTGTGTTTGTATCCAGATCACTATTAATCACAATTGTTACTGAATTTACTTTCTGCTGTCAAGCATGCGTGTTCTGTCATGCACATGGCTAATGAGTCACAATGCTGAAAACCCGGTTAATTTACACTACGCCAGGGTGGGACAAATTTATGCCAAGTATGATTTACCAAATGATAAAAAGATAGAACCAAGATTAGGCTAGATTGGCAATGGATGTAAAGAGTTCAGATATTTGCGGTAGAATAGTGTTAATCACCATGAAAATACCCATCGGCTTATGATCAAAGAACAGGAAGAATTCGCCTGTAAATACATCAGAAGCTATAGATGTGATATTTCCTACTTGTGTTTCGCCTCAGGCGACATTTTGTGGCCGGTGGTTAAATTCTCACTGTAAAATTGCATTAAAATATAACGAAGCTGATAATAAAAAGCGTTACAGATACGCACTTATCAAGACGGCAATGCCTGTGTGTTGTTAAAGTAACCATGCATACAGTTTAGAAAAAAAAGTATGCATGCATGTATACTGTAGTTATGAATTATGAAAGCTGTGTAAATAACTGTAAACAATTTTTATCGATGGATAGTGTAAAGTCAGGTCAGAGCAAGGGTTCATTTTCCTTAAGTACCGTTTGGTAGACGAGTGGACGTGTTTGTTGAGGCCATGGGCCTCTCAAATATCCTCCCTTCCCAGCCAAACACAAATACTAGCTACTTCGAGGTAGTCAATTGTCATCAATAATATCATAATTGGTCGCCTTAGAGCCCACACGCTATGGGTATTGGAATCTGGTCTTATTACACGGTAAATCAAATATTAACACTCTCGCATGCAATTTGTTGAGTTTGTCGCATGGAAAAGTATAGAGTTCTAATACAGAATTAATACCTTCATAATGTGCTAGTTTTATATCAAAATCTTTATGAAACAAGACAACCGAATGGGCCTTGAGGTTATTTTTTGCAAAGATAAAACGTAAACTTACTTAAGGTGGAAAGACGAGTCACTCCTGTTTACTGTCAAAACTAAACACAACGTCAACATGTTAACCAATAAAGTTTTCAATCCACAAACCAACTGACAAGAGATAATTGGCGGAAATTAGTGAACAAGAAAGCTTTCAAACGTTAGCTTTGACAGGTCGCTTGCCCCATTCCTTCTAATTCAATCCGTTTTCGCTTGCCAACCAAGGCCGAACACTCTGCATTTAGACCTACATGAAAATTAAACAATTTGATATTGAAATGCGCAATCTCTCTGTTTTTCACACTCGTTCCATACTATGCTTTATTTATGTAAATTGTTTAAAAGAACAAAAGGAAAACAAACAAAAAAACAACTTATATACCTGGTAAAACAATACAAAATGTGGATTTTGTCAAGAAAAAGAGGAAAATCAATAACTTAAAACTGCGACTTACGGTAGCTTTCGTACTAGTGTACTCGGGACTGTACTGCATACCATAGTTTGCATAGGCCTACGACGTACGGTGCTTGAAAAATTCCAATGTCCAACTACACGTGGTTAGAAAACTTCAGAATTTAATTGCAATGAGATTTCATAGGTTATAGTAGACTTTACCCAAGTCTGTAGTTATGTTATGTTAGTCCACCTGTCCGAGTTTCCAAGTAGTATACCTATGAAACGCCATATGTGCCAAAATATTTATCTTGTTACTAATAGTTAAAACTCCGTCTATAGCCTAAACTAAAGTTATAGATGTATATACGCAGCAAAGTGTTTGTATTTGGTGCATATTCACATAACGAGTAAACTGCTAAATAAACCTACTATTAACATTATTTGTGTGTAATGGAAGTTTATTCTGATGTCCTCATTTTAGTTTGGTAAACGCAAGTTATTTATTGTGGCCGCCCATCTTAGGAAGTCAATATTAATAATTAACAGTGTCGATTACCATTACCAAAGTAATACAACCTTTCTAAATGAGCCATATGCATTGTATCTTAATAATTTCTTTTGACGACAATACTGACTTAGTCTCCTCGTGAATTCAATAATCCAGTAGAAATCAGCTGGCGTCACTTTGCAACGGAATTACAGGCAAATCAGAACAAATGCAGAGTGATGGAAAACGGAAGGACTTGAAGAAACATTGCAATAGTTTGAAAGCGAGTTATTTCGTACCGTACTGCGTTGACAGATTTCGTCATTCATTGCGCACTCTAAATACCCGGCGGTGATACTCCCCTCCCTCACAAGCACGATAAAGAAAGCTAACCAGCGGGGAAAAACTATAGCTTACCTTTAACTGCACGGCCCTATTGTATTCTATGGGCGGCCGTCAGGGTCAGAATAGACAAAGTATATAATATGTAGAAGCACGATAAAGAAAGTTAACCAGAGAAAAAAACTATATTATAGCTTACCGTAACCCTATTGTGTCCTATGGGCGGCCGTCAGTGTCAGAATAGACAATGTATAAACACAAACATCCATAATAGGTACTGGTGAAGAGGCCATGATGACTAGGCCAATGCTGCTGCAAAAGAATTCGATTGCTAAGCCCACTAAAGTTAAGAAAAAGAGAGTACTGAGTAGGCCTACTGTATAGTTTTGTTTTTAACACGTTTGAATCGAAGCAACACAAACTTTAATCGGGACACGATGAGTACCGTTATCCTTGTATCACTTTTTTCAAGTTTAGTTAGACAAAATAAAATATATATTGATTTGATTTAAAGTTAATGTTTCTTATAAAACCTTAATAATAATAATATATATAATAATATAATAATATAATTTATATTTATAGAATTATACACAATTTAATCAGAGTCATACCTTGGTTTCGCAGGGTCATACGTTTATTGTTAGCTATAACAGTAGCAATAAGTATCGACCCGTAAACGCCTTGTGTTCTAAGCGTGGTTGTGTGAGGAAATTAGCCCTGAGGTGCATGCAAATTTCAGTGTAACCACTTTTTCTTTTAGGCCTAACTCATCTCGAGAAAAGCAAAACTGTATAATAAAATTGATTTGGTGCTGTTACGGCCTTCAAAACCTTTTATTTCTATGTACAGATGTCCATCAAATAGGATCTGTCAGTATAAACAGGAACAGCATATTGGCTTGTCGGTTTTACAGTGATTCGTGTCGAAGTGTGATGCTATAGTTCAAAATGTTTCTGTCATTTCTGATCAGCATTGCTAAGTACAATTGACAAGTAACGACAGTTCCAATGAACAGCCCAGTACAGATTCTCCTTCAATGGCTTGTCAAACCGTTCTTCTTTGCCGAACATTCATCAGTAACTTATAAAAAGTTAGGCCTATGCGTCTTTAAAACAAATTATCATTGGCAGCATACACAATGCAGTATACACAACGCATGGCTTGGTTGCCACTTGGACGCAACGCAACTACGTGGACATGATTTGACCCTCACCACGATGACCGTTTTCGTAAACTGAAACTTCATTTGATCTCTCATAGGCCTAATATAACTACACAAAACAATGATGACTGTTGTTGAAATAGAAACTTGATCATGTCGAGAACTTCAAAATTGAGCCCTCAATTAATGTCGACATAATTACGCGTACGTTACATGGTAATTTACATGAGAAACTTTTTAACATATCTTTTGTATATTTAGTCTTGTGGGCTTTTGTTGTCGATTATTATATTTGTATTGTTATTGTTCTATGTATTCAAAATTGTATTAACATTCACCTTAACATCAAGGTATGGTTAAGCAACAACATTTACAAAAATGAACATAGATATAAAAGCGTCGATCGTCCGTAATACAATTAAATGCGTAAAAACACAGTAAGCACGTACGCGTGCTAAGTTTATTTTAAGTCCTTTCAAATGTCTCCGAGAGACTGTACAGTGAATAGAATGGTAAAGTTAGTTACAATCTTTAAAAAAACTGCGTTTGCTTTATTTTCATTTATTTATTTATTTATGGGCACCATCAATTTGTCTCTTCGTGATCAATTATCTCTATATCTATCATCATCGGCCCGTTTCATCCTATTGATGAAGGACTACATAGACGAGGGCCGAATGCGGCATTACTCACTATGATGTTTTTTCAATATGAAAACACGGCCCATATCCTATAATCTTTTAGCATCATTATCCTAGATACGGTAGTCATGCGATGATAAATGACTGGTTTGTCATTTTTTAATGATCGCATGGAGGGATCAATCAAAGTTGCCATTCTCGTTGGCGTTATCATTCTTCGTGTAATTAATGTAAAAAAATGATTACTTCTGGATTGATCCACAAAAACAATCGTGTTTTATATCCATCACGGCGAACATCAATAAAGCATCTTCAATCAGTATTGCTTAGTTGGTAAAATAATTTAGTTTTGTACGGTATCTAGTTCAGGAGTGTCAGGGAAAAAACCTACATATGGCAAACAATGCCGATTAAAATGTGTTTTTTTTTTGCATGGAAAAAAAATAATCTACATTTCAGGACCATGGATGAAAAAAGACCGTTCTCCGTTTTCGAATCAAGAAAAGACAAACTTGATCGGTTATATTGTTAGAATACTGTAATTTAACAGATAGAGCGCCCTCTGACGTGTGGAAGTTTTCAGATCGAGGTGGAATACAATTTTATTTATACAGTGGTGTACTTTATACATTGTTTATATATATAGGTTTAGTATGTTAAATAAATGTTTATGCTGCCGTCAAAGATTGTTATTGAATGTTTTATTAAGTCTATTAACGATTGAATAGGGCAATGATTGACATACATTTTTCTAATAAGTTGTTTGCATCATTCTCGTCATATAGAACATTATTGCAAAGAGAATATTTGCAAACCAACAAATATAATACATACTGGGGCTTACGTAGTCGCTTTTACGACTTTCCAATTTTCAATAACAAAAACAGCTTTTCAATGTTTTTTTGTATAGTTTAGTTTACGTAACATTTAACAATGACTGATTCATAATAGCAGTAGTAGTTGCGATTGTATACCTACTCCTCCATCCCCCCTCCCCCTATTTGTGAAATATGGATACGCCACTGGGATTAGGGTGAATTAAAGTTCATTTTCCGGGTCATTGCCAGAATGGGCAGAATTGCTGCTTTGGACATTCACACGGTTCGCTAGATCATGAATGAATACAATCAATAGATGGCTAATAATATATATATACGTATTTTAATATAGGCCACGGTGTATTAATGAATGTGACGATTTGCTAAAGACGAAATGTTGCGTGATAAAAGATATATCCCTCGTATTTGTGTGATTTTTAAATTAGGAATTAATAGAACGGAATGAAACCAGGCCATATATATAAACCGGGATATTGATCAGATATCAGATCATAATACAATAATGTTAGGAACCGTGCCCGATACACAGCGCCACCACTTCATCGTTGTCGATAGTTGTTTTATACAGACATATCACTTTCCACTTTTGTCAGAACAGAGACCGTATGTTAACCTTGGAACAAAATAGGTTGACATGAATAATTCTCTATCAATTACCGGCATGAATTTTCTAATGTCGACACTCATTAGATGAGTTCTCGTTTTACAAAATCAATCAACGAATGAGCAGGGCGAAAACATCCGTTCGTTCATCTGCAGCATCCAGGTAGTAACATGGTTTTCGTCCTTGTTGTAGTCACCGAATGATGAGCTGCAAAAGAGCAGTGAACTTAATTTATGTATGAGGGTTTGGATCACAGGTGTCGTGGCGGTACTCTGACCACCTGGTAAATAGTGGCACCTGCTGCTAGCCCGTGATCATGAGCGGATCCACACCCATCATGAAGGAATGACTCGTACGAAAGTGTAATTCTTTGTACATACATGGCCTATAATTTTATAGCTCCTTGTTCGTTTTTTTTTTTTATAGAAAACGTTCCCTTAAAGGCCAGGTGCGGGCAAAAAATTTCTATTGATCATACATTTCAATAATTATCGATCTATAGTTTCCCCTATGTTTCATAATTTTTGGGATTTTAGTTGTGTTACACAAGCTTGTTGAAAATAAGCACTTTCTTATCAGTGGGGGGATAGTTCAAATTACACAGTAAAATCTCTATTCTTTTGTACACAAATTTTGTAAATAGAGAGGCATTTTAAAAAGCTATGAAAAATAAACGGTGTGGTAAAATCAGATGACTAAATATAGGTAATATAACTTGAATATTACATTTCTGCTATTTTTATTCAACTTCAGATTTTTATTTTCATGATATACCAAAAATTATCCACCGTATATCCACCATCTTTTTTCACCTTCTAGGGAGTCACCAGACATGTTATTACATTAGGTTAAACTACATAACTACTGGAAAAACGTCTTCCTGGTTTTTATGGCAGAATTTTGCCAAATTTTGTATTTGACCATATTAAGGAAAATTCATGTTTTTTCGTCATGATTTCTGTTACAAATATTTGATTTATGTACAATTAACCAGATATTATATTTAAAATTCATGCCTGTACCTGAGCTTGAACAGAGTGGCCCCTGAATAGAGGTGTCCGAAAGGAGAGGTTCTATAATTTAAAAAGACGGCCGAAAAAGGTTATTTTTCATTTAAAACAATGGTCTCTGTCTATTTCCAAAATAATCCAGGTGGTTCCATTTTGACAGCTGTATTTTAGTTGCATTTTATTTTACTTCAAACTAGTATTACTATTATACCGTATATTAATAATAATAATATTTAATTCTTTTATTAAAATTGTTAACACATATCTTTGCTATTTTATCATGGAGAGTATAAATAGTATTATAGTATAATGCCTAAAATTAATTAAGGTCAGTGATGATTTTCAAAATAGTTGACATATCTTGACCGACCGTTTGTGCTGTGTATAACCTATAATCAATAGTGACTATTTATTATAACAAACGGTTGACAAAGTGACATTTTAGTAGAAGAAGAGGTACTTCAGACCCGAAAGGAATTTTCCTGATTACGTAATATCCGCCAGGTGTTTTTATAACAATGGTTAACAATGGGGATAGTATAAGACAATAGAGAATATCATTTCACACAATGGTTAGCAATGGGGATAGTATAAGACAATAGGGTAAGAAAGTAAAAGATTGTTGTAAGATTTGAATTAGTCATGTACTTGGCGGTATTTTTAAAAAGGGGTACAATAACAGATGCACCTGGTTTAATTAAATCAACGTAACAAAATAAGTTATTTGATCCGGATATTATAACAATGACTAAAACAAAAAGTTAGTTGCTTGTGAACAAATGGTTTACAATGGTTGAAGTCAAGGTGTTATGTTTCGGATATAATAATACAATGGTTAACATTGGGTAAGGAAGTAAAAGATTGTTGTAAGATTTGAATTAGTCATGTACTTGGCGGTATTTTTAAAAAGGGGTACAATAAAAGATGCACCTGGTTTTAATTAAAACAACGTAACAAAATAAGTTATTTGATCCGGATATTATAACAATGACTAAAACAAAAAGATAAGAATGAATAGAAGTTACAGTAAACTTTAGTATGTCAAACACCCCGTGTCACTGCTTTCAATTTCTCCCCTTGGTTGAAGTCAAGGTGTTATGTTTCGGATATAATAATACAATGGTTAACATTGGGTAAGGAAGTAAAGGATTGTTGTAAGATTTGAATTAGTCATGTACTTGGCGGTATTTTTAAAAAGGGGTACAATAAAGATGCACCTGGTTAATTAAAACAACGTAACAAAAATAAGTTATTTGATCCGGATATTATAACAATGATTAAAACAAAAAGATAAGAATGAATGAAGTTAAATAATAAGTATGTCTTGATTGAACTTTACCGACAGGTAATTAACCATCTTCCGGATTTGTTAACAAAGGGGAGAAATTGAAAGCAGTGACACGGGGTGTTTGACATACTAAAGTTTACTGTAACTTCTATTCAATTTTAACTTTAATTTAAATCATAAAAGGAAAAAAAACAAAAAGGGGGTAAAAGAGAGACGCTACTGACATCATGCATAAATTATTTTATATACAATATTCTGTGTATAATGTTGTAGTCAAATTAGACATTTCAGTAGATCTCTACCAGAATGAATGCCTATAAACCAACAGTTGATTTCACTCATTCCAAAAGAAAATCCACAGAATGCAACGTACCTTCTGAAAAGGTAAAGGATGACTACACAAAGGAACCAACAGAGGCACGTAAAAGTAATGAAATAGATTTCACTCGGAAGCTAATCAAATCAGATAAGCAGCAGATGATTTCCCCATATTTTAAGTTTCCAGTGCACAAAATATCGAGAGAAAATTTAGATTGTGATTACATTCAACTTCTTGATAAAAGCTCAGCTGATACTTTGTATAAACAATGTGAGGAAGAGATTGAATATTTTACAGGTGATCTTGCAAAGGTGAAAGTGTTTGGTAGATGGTTTAATATACCTAGAAAACAGGTTAGTTTCTCTTTATTTTTTCTTCATGGTTTCATGACGTTAATGTAGGCTACATACTATTACGTTTAAAAAGATGCATTTTTACATTTTAATTACCGGCCTACCGCACTGTTTTCGTTTTATGCAACAGAATAACAGTTAACCAAGCCTACAGCACTGTTTTCGTTTTATGCAACAGAATATTAACAGTTAACCAGAATCCAACTGATTATAATTGTATATACATAAGAGAAACATTTTTAATAGTATGTTTCAACTCTGACAGGTTTCTTATGGTGATACGGGTTTAACATACACATATTCAGGCAATATAGTGCCAGCCTTGCCATGGCCACCGTTCCTGAAAGATCTTCGAGATTATTTGAAAGAAGTCACAGGGTTCTACTTCAATTTTGTTTTGGTTAACAGGTACATATTTATTATATATCTATATATGTTTATATTTGTTATAATTAAATAATGCAAAGCTTCCTTATGGTTACATTGTTTATACATTTTGTACATTTGATTTATTCTCAATTTTACTCTCAAGATTGTATAATTGAACAATATCAGTAATCAGTCTTTTCGTCAACTATTAGAATCTCTCACTTTTTTTATCTGCACAAAACTGTGTTTAATTATGTTGTATGGTTTATTGTTTTTATACTAAAAAGTTAAGTGCAAAAAGGATATTTATTTTCTAGCTTAAATTACAGTACAATTTTTTTATTTTAATTTATGTTTCTTTACTAGATATGCAGACGGTAATGATTCTATTGGTGAACATAAAGACGATGAGAAAGATATCAACAAATTTAGTTCAATTGCGTCCATTTCATTAGGTCAAACACGATTGTTTAGATTTCGCCATGGTGCTACACGTGGAATGAGACACAAAAGAAGTATTGAACCATTAAATGTTGATCTTAAACACGGTAGCTTACTATTGATGAATTATCCAACTAACGAGTATTGGTACCATTCGCTGCCTAAAAAACCATCCATCAAACTACCAAGAATAAATCTGACATTTAGAGATATTAAAAGATGAGAAAAGGTCAGGATTACTTTAGAACGCAAATCTTATTAGCAACAATTCATGAACAATTGTTCTAAATGTAATAGTTACATGTATTTGTGTTTTATCAAAATGTAATGGTTACCTAGCATACATTATTATTGGCGGCTGTCAAAAACTATTTTTAACAATTCATTTCTTGTATCTTCCTTTTTTATTTATTGTAAAAAATTTTGAAATAATTAGTAGCATGGTACAAGGAATCGGCCCGGGAAAAAATAACATCAACTAATTTAATTCTTCTTTTTCTGTTGAATTATTATTATTATGTTTGTGATGTGTATTGCAATAGATTTGTTTAATGAAATAAGTTAATTATGTTTTGACTTAATTTATGTCAGTGTAAATTTGTAAAAGTAGTTTTCCTATTTTAATTCATGGTAAATTTATTTCTTGACTTAATTTAATTTGTTTTCTGTTCTGTTGAAGTATTATTATTATGTTTTGTAAAGTGTAGTGCAATAGAATGTGTATTGAAATAAATTTTGTTTTTAACAGCAACAATAAAAATGAAATTTGATCTTTGCGTGTTATTTAACTCCTGTATGATGTTTTTCTAATTTATTTTTACCAAAAAAAAACACAAGTTTTTGAATTTGTTAAATGTAATTGCAAAAACACAAATGAATGTGATTAAAAAATATTCTGTTTACTTTTTTTATTTTTTATTTGAAACAGTAGTATTTTTAACAGTAGTTATATTTTATATATAATAAGTGATATTACAAAAATAAACATACAAAATGTATAAAGCATAGACTTATTAAATTTAAATACAATTTCTTTATTTCAAAATGAATTTCATTTTCTACGTGTTTTCAATTTTAAATCTTTTAAGAAAGACACAATACGTACTGCTAAAAAAACGCACACAAAAGAAGACAAATTTGAGACGCACGGTATGTAACGACACTTTCAATAAGAAGGCATATTATAAATGTATTTTTACCAAATTTATAAAGTAAATGGTTATTATTGAGAAATATACATTTTAGATAAATGATAACACATCTAAAATTAATTAGAGAGATCAATACAATATTGTGTTCATGATAATTTGTTTTGATGACTAGAGGAAACATCTGAAGAAATTCAACGAAAAACAAGCGTTAACACCATACCAGTCACTAAGAATGCTACTACTCTGAAAAAAACATCTCCCTTCCTACACAGAAACAAATTCTGAACGAAAATAAAAAAAAAAAATAAAAAAATTAGTAAACGAAACACGCGCATTATAAATAAAATGAATAATTTAAGAATATTAGTTAAACTACGCACGAACAAAAAACGAAACATACTAACCGATTCATCGTCATTACAAAGTTCAAATAACGAAAACTTTTCCTTGAAAAATCCACAGGAGACACGTTTTACATTTTCTAACTGCAATTCAGTGTCACATTGTGTCGCAACACATGTACATACAACGAGTCCTGTCACAAGTCTGCCGACATTTATTTTTCTATCGCTCATCATTTGTTCTAATACATAATACAGCGCTTCCGAAGAAATATCTTTACACAATTCTAACACATTAAAATTGTTTTCCAACTCTTTACAAGCACGAATAGTACTCTGGAGGATGGGTGAATCCAAAACAACTAACCCCGTCAATTTATATTCAATGTATGCTAAAACCACTTCCTCTAAATCAACCATAACGCTCGACAAACAATTGATAATGGATGTAATGGTCAAGAAAGTTACAACTTAAAACATTTATTTTTGTTTTTTAAAAAGAAGTTGTAACATAGAAACTAATTTTGTCAGGAAATGTATTTTTATCATTTATGTGATTTATTTGTGTTTAGAAAGTTACAACATTAACATTTAATTTGGTCAAAAATGTGAATATACGGAGCCGATTGTAATTTTTAATCCTTAGTATAGTGAGAGATTTTATAAACAAAAAAAGAGCGAACGGAAATTAATGATTGCAGATTAGACATATAGAAATGGATTGAAATTGGAAATCCACATGATCAAAGAAAAGAAACCCATTGTTTCGACAGAAGCTAATGACATTTACAAAGGATGACACAGTTTGAATAGAGTAATTACCGTATAACATAATTAAATTTTACACCACCAATACTACCGGGGTGTTTAGGATCGTAATATACTTTTCTTAAGTACTCATCCATACTCATTACCCTCAATCACCCAAATGAAAACTTAAAAAATAAATCAAATACTTAAATAACACGCAAAGATCAAATTTCATTTTCGTTGTTGCTTTTAAAAGAAAAAACACAACCTTTATTTTAACACACATTCTATTTCAATATATTTTACAACCATAATAATAATAAACTTTACCGAAAAGAAATAAGAATTATAAAAATATATAACATTAATTAAAAAAAAGTGTTAAGATAATATTTAAATTTGTACAAATTACAATTGGTTAAGAATCTTATTAAAAAGTTCTGAATCATTTGTAATCAACTTTATGGCTTTATCGAACGCATCAACATTGATACAACGTAAATGAAAGTAGTTTAGCGCCCATTCAAAATGGGTAGCGCTATTGTCCACAAGTTTCAATGCCAGAATTGGTCGAAAAAATGTTAGCAGTTGTTCATATCTTGAGCCGTGAAAGTTATAACGTTCAACCATGTCATTCAGAATGAATATAAATTCTTCTATGAAAACCTTCTCAATTGTTCTCATTATTTCATTGTACTCAAGTTCGGTAGTTTCTTTCTTAATCTCCACCTCCAGCACAGGGTTCAGGTACTCTTCCGTAAACACCTCATCTTCTACCTCATCTTCTACATCGGCTTTTCTTGCCAGAAATAGGTGGTAGTCACCTACCGATGACGTGTCGTCATATACAATTCTCTCCTCTTCAGAAATTATTCTCGATCTATAATGTTCGTCTTCTTCAGTATTAGATATATTATTTAAATCAACGTTCATTGGAGGTGGGGGTTGAATCGCCAGTAAACACGTCATATCCCCGGCCATCTCTTCCCTCATCTCTTCCTCCTCCTCTGCTGTAAAATAGGCACCAGTCATAGCTAGTATGTCTTCGTCTTCAAATTCTGAATCACTGCTTATATATATAACTTCTTCTTCGACATCAGAGTCCATAGTAAGATCAATGATTTCAATCACGGAACCCATAGTAACTAGTTGTTGGTTTTTGGTCTGTCTTGTTGAGCTCTGTAGCGTTGTAGAATGAGGTAAATATTACAAAATAATCGAGAGTTATATACAGTGAAAAGCGCTGTGTTCCTTTTGTTTCATTAAGTAGCTTCCCCAATGTCATTGAATTTAAATCATCATTCCGTTTTTCCAAAAGATTGCATTGTAATTACGGGAACTGTTTTAACCAATCGTAATTGTCATTCTGGTAACTTTTTTTGGTCCGTGATTCTAGAACTTAAAAATGAGTACTAATAGATAAGTTCAACGTTCAAGTGATCATCTTACGATAACCACTTCTGTATTTATTTTATTTTATTGTAATTATTTATTTATTTATTTTATTTTCCTGTGGTTATCGCGGTGATATAAATAAATTTATTTTTCTCTGTTCATAATTAAACAAATTTACAACTGAAAACACCTGTGCATGTTTTTAAAAAATGAATTCTGTCGTTAGATGTTAATTTTTTTTTTTTTGTTACTTATTCTTAGGATTTTAAATTCAAGTAAATTAGTTCAGTAGTTAGTTATTAGTTTAAGTTATAATTATTTTTATTTATATATTTTTAAGTAAGATGATCACTTGAACGTTGAACTTATCTATTAGTACTCATTTTTAAGTTCTAGAATCACGGACCAAAAAAAGTTACCAGAATGACAATTACGATTGGTCTCAAATTTGTCTTCTTTTGTGTGCGTTTTTTTAGCAGTACGTATTGTGTCTTTCTTAAAAGATTTAAAATTGAAAACACGTAGAAAATGAAATTCATTTTGAAATAAAGAAATTGTATTTAAATTTAATAAGTCTATGCTTTATACATTTTGTATGTTTATTTTTGTAATATCACTTATTATATATAAAATATAACTACTGTTAAAAATACTACTGTTTCAAATAAAAAATAAAAAAAGTAAACAGAATATTTTTTAATCACATTCATTTGTGTTTTTGCAATTACATTTAACAAATTCAAAAACTTGTTTTTTTTTTTGGTAAAAATAAATTAGAAAAACATCATACAGGAGTTAAATAACACGCAAAGATCAAATTTCATTTTTATTGTTGCTGTTAAAAACAAAATTTATTTCAATACACATTCTATTGCACTACACTTTACAAAACATAATAATAATACTTCAACAGAACAGAAAACAAATTAAATTAAGTCAAGAAATAAATTTACCATGAATTAAAATAGGAAAACTACTTTTACAAATTTACACTGACATAAATTAAGTCAAAACATAATTAACTTATTTCATTAAACAAATCTATTGCAATACACATCACAAACATAATAATAATAATTCAACAGAAAAAGAAGAATTAAATTAGTTGATGTTATTTTTTCCCGGGCCGATTCCTTGTACCATGCTACTAATTATTTCAAAATTTTTTACAATAAATAAAAAAGGAAGATACAAGAAATGAATTGTTAAAAATAGTTTTTGACAGCCGCCAATAATAATGTATGCTAGGTAACCATTACATTTTGATAAAACACAAATACATGTAACTATTACATTTAGAACAATTGTTCATGAATTGTTGCTAATAAGATTTGCGTTCTAAAGTAATCCTGACCTTTTCTCATCTTTTAATATCTCTAAATGTCAGATTTATTCTTGGTAGTTTGATGGATGGTTTTTTAGGCAGCGAATGGTACCAATACTCGTTAGTTGGATAATTCATCAATAGTAAGCTACCGTGTTTAAGATCAACATTTAATGGTTCAATACTTCTTTTGTGTCTCATTCCACGTGTAGCACCATGGCGAAATCTAAACAATCGTGTTTGACCTAATGAAATGGACGCAATTGAACTAAATTTGTTGATATCTTTCTCATCGTCTTTATGTTCACCAATAGAATCATTACCGTCTGCATATCTAGTAAAGAAACATAAATTAAAATAAAAAAATTGTACTGTAATTTAAGCTAGAAAATAAATATCCTTTTTGCACTTAACTTTTTAGTATAAAAACAATAAACCATACAACATAATTAAACACAGTTTTGTGCAGATAAAAAAAGTGAGAGATTCTAATAGTTGACGAAAAGACTGATTACTGATATTGTTCAATTATACAATCTTGAGAGTAAAATTGAGAATAAATCAAATGTACAAAATGTATAAACAATGTAACCATAAGGAAGCTTTGCATTATTTAATTATAACAAATATAAACATATATAGATATATAATAAATATGTACCTGTTAACCAAAACAAAATTGAAGTAGAACCCTGTGACTTCTTTCAAATAATCTCGAAGATCTTTCAGGAACGGTGGCCATGGCAAGGCTGGCACTATATTGCCTGAATATGTGTATGTTAAACCCGTATCACCATAAGAAACCTGTCAGAGTTGAAACATACTATTAAAAATGTTTCTCTTATGTATATACAATTATAATCAGTTGGATTCTGGTTAACTGTTAATATTCTGTTGCATAAAACGAAAACAGTGCTGTAGGCTTGGTTAACTGTTATTCTGTTGCATAAAACGAAAACAGTGCGGTAGGCCGGTAATTAAAATGTAAAAATGCATCTTTTTAAACGTAATAGTATGTAGCCTACATTAACGTCATGAAACCATGAAGAAAAAATAAAGAGAAACTAACCTGTTTTCTAGGTATATTAAACCATCTACCAAACACTTTCACCTTTGCAAGATCACCTGTAAAATATTCAATCTCTTCCTCACATTGTTTATACAAAGTATCAGCTGAGCTTTTATCAAGAAGTTGAATGTAATCACAATCTAAATTTTCTCTCGATATTTTGTGCACTGGAAACTTAAAATATGGGGAAATCATCTGCTGCTTATCTGATTTGATTAGCTTCCGAGTGAAATCTATTTCATTACTTTTACGTGCCTCTGTTGGTTCCTTTGTGTAGTCATCCTTTACCTTTTCAGAAGGTACGTTGCATTCTGTGGATTTTCTTTTGGAATGAGTGAAATCAACTGTTGGTTTATAGGCATTCATTCTGGTAGAGATCTACTGAAATGTCTAATTTGACTACAACATTATACACAGAATATTGTATATAAAATAATTTATGCATGATGTCAGTAGCGTCTCTCTTTTACCCCCTTTTTGTTTTTTTTCCTTTTATGATTTAAATTAAAGTTAAAATTGAATAGAAGTTACAGTAAACTTTAGTATGTCAAACACCCCGTGTCACTGCTTTCAATTTCTCCCCTTTGTTAACAAATCCGGAAGATGGTTAATTACCTGTCGGTAAAGTTCAATCAAGACATACTTATTATTTAACTTCATTCATTCTTATCTTTTTGTTTTAATCATTGTTATAATATCCGGATCAAATAACTTATTTTGTTACGTTGTTTTAATTAACCAGGTGCATCTTTATTGTACCCCTTTTTAAAAATACCGCCAAGTACATGACTAATTCAAATCTTACAACAATCCTTTACTTCCTTACCCAATGTTAACCATTGTATTATTATATCCGAAACATAACACCTTGACTTCAACCAAGGGGAGAAATTGAAAGCAGTGACACGGGGTGTTTGACATACTAAAGTTTACTGTAACTTCTATTCATTCTTATCTTTTTGTTTTAGTCATTGTTATAATATCCGGATCAAATAACTTATTTTGTTACGTTGTTTTAATTAAAACCAGGTGCATCTTTTATTGTACCCCTTTTTAAAAATACCGCCAAGTACATGACTAATTCAAATCTTACAACAATCTTTTACTTCCTTACCCAATGTTAACCATTGTATTATTATATCCGAAACATAACACCTTGACTTCAACCATTGTAAACCATTTGTTCACAAGCAACTAACTTTTTGTTTTAGTCATTGTTATAATATCCGGATCAAATAACTTATTTTGTTACGTTGATTTAATTAAACCAGGTGCATCTGTTATTGTACCCCTTTTTAAAAATACCGCCAAGTACATGACTAATTCAAATCTTACAACAATCTTTTACTTTCTTACCCTATTGTCTTATACTATCCCCATTGCTAACCATTGTGTGAAATGATATTCTCTATTGTCTTATACTATCCCCATTGTTAACCATTGTTATAAAAACACCTGGCGGATATTACGTAATCAGGAAAATTCCTTTCGGGTCTGAAGTACCTCTTCTTCTACTCATTTTGCGGGTCAAAATTTCCAAAGCACACTGTAAATTAAATGTTTATACCACATATTTCAAAACGAATCATAAATAGAGACATTGAAATTGACAGAGCATGATGCTGATAAAAAGCGAACGAACCTCGGTCGCCCAAACTGACATGTGTGCACAACTCCCAACGGATGACTCGTCCTATCACAACCCCCTCGTACACAGACCACGGTGGTTTGTTTAGAGCATAAGTTATAATTCCTTCAATATTCATCATATTATTAATAAGCAATTGGTTACTGATGTCCTTCAAACGTAACCATGTCGTTGAATGACATTTGAAGGGTGCAGGAAGTATCTGTACCACGTCAAATTTCCTCAATCTGAATAAATCCATAAATCATCTTTTGAAAAATCCATCAATAGCTTTTGATTTTATGGATCAACTCATTAATAATTATAATAAATATTAACTTGTTATACACGTAAGAAGTTAGTAATGTAATTGAAGCGTGATTCCTAACGAGTGAAATTTAGGACACATTATCTTTTTTAATTCATCATAACGCATAAGCTTTTAATTTGTTAACGACCAATCATCACTTTGTTATGCTGTTGTTGCGAATACATCAGCTGTATAATGTGTACTTTAAAAGAAAGGTCACACTCCTCGCATGTACGTGTTATTAGTTTAGTTAATACGTTCTAAAATAGTAATTACATCATTAGAATCTAATTAAGGCATTTAAATCAGTAAAATTGCAGATAAAAACCACAAAACACACCCAAGTAATAAGAACAGGTGAATAGCATATAACATGTGAGCTGTGCACGAGTTGTTTATCGTCTTGTAAAATTCTCGCTCGAGTTCTCGTCGCATTATTTGACCGTTTGCACGTTTTCTACGAACGCCCTCTGTTAAAATATCGTATACTAGAAATTAACTATTTTTTATCTGTTCAAATTGTCATCATTTCCTCTCGTTAGGCTACCCGTGAATGAGATTGTAATGTGCATGACTAAAACGTTTAAAAAAAGCGTTTAAATTTTAAAATTTTTTTTCAAATTCCAGCCATTTCTTTCAACACAAATTGGGGAAATTTAAATAGGCATTATTTTGTTATGCATTGTAAATACAACACGATATTGTACAATGAATTAATTATGTTGTGTTTTTTTTAGATAAGGCCTATGGTGTAATTCACGTACATAATCCACTGTAGGTCAGTATACAACATTATTTACAATGGAAACAATAGAAAAGTTGAAGGAACATTGTAACATCACACATATAGCTTTACGTAATAATGTTTGTACAGCAAGGACCATGAATATACTAGGTCTATGGTTGTACCTTCTCTAATTCATCGGTTGTTTTTTTTTTTACGAATTCATTAAATTAGTTTTATTCTGTGTATAAAAAAGGAAATAACAGGCCTATTAACATCATTGACAAAAGTTCAATGCTCCTAATATTGACCACATACACAGATATATCGATAGTCAGACAATTTCCGTTATTATTGTTATTGGTTGTACTGTTTAAACGTTTATGGTTTCAAATACTGATTAGTATTACATCAAAGAAATGCCGCTTCAGTCAATCATTTTGTAAAGACGGATTTAAGTTGATTGATGTAAACAAACACAATGCCTGTATGTTGATACTACTATCAGTGTATTGGAACATGGTGGAGGTATAAAACCTCCATGACTGAAATACTTATGCGAGTAATTATTGTGACAATCAACTATTAAGAACTTACACTAAACTATTGTTTTTCACGCAATTTTCGAATCAATAATAATTTCTTACAATTTTGTTTTTCATTAATTTTTCTATTTGTTGATGTTGTTGCTGTTATCTAATTATATAATATCAATTTGTTCTTATTATGTTCGATTGTCTGGTTTTGTTTCTTTTATTTCAAACATACAGAATTTTAACTATAATATTTAGTAAAGCTCTGACAAAAATAAGTGTGACGTCATCATGTCAATATATGGGCACATCAATTTTGGTTTGTCACACAATTTTATAGTGAGAAAGAACTTTAGTAGTACTTCAATATAGTTAAAATGTAGTAAAAGTAATGGAAAATAATCCACGATAAAAGAACAAACAGCACTTCGGTGTCTCTCAACAAAAACTCAATGGCCGCCTGCAATAGGCTAAAGTAGCCTAGGTTCTAGATCGTAATTAGTAAAGATTTATTATTAATATTATTATTCAAAGGCAAATTACTGAAAAAATGACAATGCTGTGGGTATCAGTGGCTGGATCTCAATGGAGATACAAATAAAAAAGCGAAAAGCTAAATCAAAACGATAAAGTAAACAGCCAGAAAAGTTAGCAGAGCTTTCGGGCAACACTAGCCCTTCATCAGTGCAATATTAATATTATTATCTATTTTGGCACATATGGCGTTTCATACGTATAATACTAATAAAAACATCGAAACTCCGACTAACATAAAAAAGGCAATAACTACTACTTGGGGCAAGTCTAGCAATAGGCATACAAAACAAACAATATAAACGACGGACGGACCACAACCGCCACTCAATCAAGTCATCAAATCATTAACTTGTCACAATAAGTCACTTATCAAGAAAAAGGGTCAGATAGTAAAGATCAAAGGGATGCCGTCGAAAGTGATTTACCTGTTACGGTACCTGTCGCGTGATTTAACTGAGAGCGTACCGTAATTAGAATGTACAGAAAGTAGATAACCCGCCGACAGGTGGTTTTCTAAAAAAGCTTGCATCGAGAAAATGAGATGCATTCATCTCGCAAAATGCAAAAGTTATTCTTAATATTAGATGAACTGCACTGGTTTTCATTCAATAGAAACAAAATCGATAGTTTTAAAATTATACCAACAATATCAAGCCAATTTTAAAATGTTTTGTTTTTAATGACGTAAGCAAACACGGTAGATTTAAACTCTTAATGACCAGGCAGGTCTTATATTTTTATACCTCCCTGAATTGACCGTACATTTTTATCCATTCATTAAGCATACAAATTGGACGTGTACTTCCGTAATCATCTCCAATTAACTTAAACGCGTTATCCTATTACGATAATTCCACATAAAACGCGTTTTTAATTGAACATTGAAACTAACACGATCTTGCCAAAGGGTGTGGCGCCTACCGTACTTAGCGACCCTCTGTCGTAATACACCAATTAACAGATATTACCGTCTGGGGAAGAGTTACCAATTTGTAGAATATTAATTAATTACGAGTATATCACCCAGTCATATATTTTTGTAAATAATTATTTCTAGAAAGTACATTGTATTGATATCGGTTTTCTTTCTTTCGAACAGTGGCATGATAAAACAGAGAAATGGGAATATTTACTTACAACATAGACCTACATTTGCCTAACTGTAATGTAATAATAACGGTGTGAGAGATTCCACGATTTTAAAGCAACGGTTGAATGTTCAGTGTGGGTGGAAAGGGAATTGTGTTAACTAACCCGATAAAATTAAAGTTTTCCAGTTGAAGTGATTTTTCTAAAAATGTGTTTTTGGGCAAATCAAAGCAGGAAGGCCTAATAAGTGAAATGGCGTGAATAAACGTAGGCGTATAATAATAAAAATATCTAAGATTATGTAAAATTTGATATTTAAAAAATAATCTGATAGATGAGTTTAGGTCAACCAATTGACCTAAAAAACGTCGATCATCCGAACTTAAAGTAAACGTTAAAACTATTCAATAATAGCTCAATGTAATGCTGTTTTACTTTTTCTCTTTTTTTTTTCATGTGATAAGAGAACAGATCGGGAAATAATGGACAGCAGAGAATGATCGATGTACCAACGATTGGTTACGATTCAACCAGACGACAGCCTTTACTTTTCATATTATTTTGCCGCTTCTTTCGAAATGTCAATTGTCATCAAAACTATCAGCTAGCTTTTCTCTCTGTAGTGATAACCGTTTCCCGACAACGTAAAGCGCAAACGGAAAGGCAAAAACAAGCACAGGCTTTGGGCTGCTCAAGCGGAAATCCGCGCTGATTGGCAGGCCTAGATCAAAGTCTATCCATAACTGAATGCCGTTTCGCTGTTGGAGGATTATTTACGAACCTGCCTCGAGAGATTTGAATGCATAAGGGATATGAAGTACGCAATACATAATTCAAAGCGTAATGAAGACCGATCGTCCAATGGCTATAAAACTTTACGGGATCTGGAGACAGACCAGAAAGAAGCCGACATGCTATAAATAAAGGCTGATGGAAGACTTTAAATGCCTGTCAGAATAATAACGAATTTGCACTGATGATGGACGTATACAAACAACCGATCCATTATCAGGCTTTAATTTTAACCGTAGATGTCGCTGTTCAGATACAAAGTACCATCATAAATTAACACTCTGTGAAACAGTTTTTTTTCAAAGGTGACAGGAAGGCAATTTAAAAGAGCTTTATTTCAAATCGAAAAGATAATTTGTCGGGAGATAATTGTCGGCAATGAAAGTACATTCTCATTTACAAGAAACGATCCATTTCAATACTTTTCCATCGGCAATTTGCACTTTTAATACTATTTTTGTTTGAAGTGCGAATTAATGAATGGCATACGTTATGAATAACGGATGTCATAATTCTGCAGAACTTTCACCTCTCCAACACACAACATACATTTTCTCTAGATATCAGTCTCGACAATCTACAACAAAATAAAAGGGCAACTTTTGGAATGGCCAAAGCCTATAAATATAATTGCATTGATATGGACACCTGGTGAAAAACATTTTTGTAAACCAATAAATAATATTCGGTCCAACTGTCAGAAAATCGAAAAGATATAAAGAGTGGCGAAGATGATTATTTTTTACTTTTGACTTATAAAGTTTATTTATTTCCTCGCCACATGCATAATACACAATTTTTATTTGTAGTAGAATTCATTGATTGAAATGATCTACAATTTATGCTGCATTTTATCATTGGTATAAATTGTGTTTTTTCATAGGGGAAGAATTAGTTGATTAAACATGTTTCCCACATTATTCCAAATCATAAACCCACCTGAACAATAAACACCCCAGACGTTTATTCAAATAAATACGGTATATTCTTTTAGTTTTTTCCGACGGTGTGTTCTGCGCATTTCGAATGGTCCATTGGTCAAAATATCTAGGATTGGTCTTACGTCATTGCAAGTGGGAACATTACACTTTCACAGCAGTTACACTTTTAAATCATCCTTCTTTCCACGATCCCTCGATTTGCACGTCGCCATCGTATCAAAGCGAATATGTGGTAATGTTTGTTTTCCATGTATATACACTTTCCATTTAATTTCACTATAGCTATCGTATTTTAACGAAATACATTGTTATCATTAGTATTTTGATGAATATTCACAATTGGAGATCAACCTCTTTAGCGATTGTGATTGATCTACATGGATAATTATCGTAGAATATTGCCTGTTGGATCATCTACCTATGCATTTACATATGCAGACTTTCACTCGAATATTGACAAATAAGAGAAGGTGAAATGATCGATGAACTAGCCATAGGCATGAATAACAAGAAAGTGGAACAAGCAGAAAGCCGAGTGCCTCACGTAAAATCGTAATGAAAGCCTGCCAGGCTAAGTGACATTATCGGCCACTGTAATTAAAGCGGTAAATACACTCAAAAGAAAGAAACAATTAGAAGGAAAATAAATTCGTACAGAGTACGGTACTCCATCATTACAATAATCATCATGCTTATCAAAAGTCATGTAAATATATCATTAATTCTAAAACCATTTCGGAAATTGGAATTGCACTCTTGGAGAGCAAGACTCGCAGAGTAATTATTGCATGTAGAGGGCGAAATGTCATTTGTTATAGCATGACATACGAAACAAAACACAAGTACGGTTTCTATACGAGTTTTGTAGGCCTAAGGGTTCAGGCGAAATTTATGGATTATTGGATATATCAAGAATTTCACAGGATAAAATCTCGAAAAATAAAAACTTTAGGTTGAAATAGTTTATGACTAAAAAGAAAATAATTAAAGCACTCAGAAACAGGCTGGGAGAAATACTGTACTTCGCTTAATCTATTATTTGTTAAAGCCATAATTTCAAACGTAGTATACTTTAAAGTTCCAATTATCACCACCAATTAATTTAATATACAGTACTTCGTCTAAATACGACATACAACGAAATCTCGTTATATATACAGTACACACGATTGGACAGGCGCAAAAGCAATGATACGAAGACTGAATTTTCAATTAAATTTCATAACTAGGTCTAATCTACAGGGAATATAAACAGTACTTGATTTGTTTCACTGTTTATGTCAGATACAGAAGGAAATAATATAAATATTATTGCTAGTTGGTAACAATATCCATCTTTTTCAGTGATGGTTAAATATTAGAGGAAAACTTATCAGCATCAATTCGGTATCAACATCACTATTCATCAAACCAGACAACAAGAATCATAATACAGTATAACATAGTATGCTGTTCTAAATGTGTTAAGTGATAAAAAAGCTAATAATTTAATTTTTTTTTGGTGAGTATATTATTTATTCGCGAATTAATGCGCTGCATTGATAAACAATATGTGTTATGAATACACGATCGCCACCATGCACAAAATTAATTATTTATTCATCAAATTAATAGCCTGTGCATATTATAAATTATAGAAATACATATTTGGTTCATTTTTATTTTTTATTACCTAAATATAGTCTAACAGTAACAATTTATTTACGTTTTGTTTACATTTCACAATGTTTCGACAACATTGGTTTATGACTTTCGTCATCACATTCATATAACGATGTGATATCATTCCTTATTATTACTGATACCATTCCGGAATTGTTCTTTAACATGCTTGCATTCCAATCCAAAGGTCCAGGTTCAATCCTGACCTACTGCCAGGGTTGTAACTCACAACTCTTTCAACTCCACTCCCTAAACCTCAAATGAGACTTAGTTCAAGCATGATATTAAATAATAAAATAAAAAAGTTTATCCATCCTGCAATTGTCGAGTTAATCTCTGCTTGATGCGTATGGAAAAAAAAACAACTTAGTTCCACCATGAAGGTTTAAAAACTGTATCGTCTCACGGACATTGTCATTTTGGCCGTACAAACATAGGACTGATGGAAATAATTCCCCCCACGAAACTCTGTGTGGTTGTACGCTTCCCTATATATTGAAATATAATTGATAGTATGTGATATGATATTATTTTGGGGTAGCTGTCCCTTTCAAAATATCATTATGGAGTATCAAAAGGAATAATGGGATGTAGGATGTCTGACGAATGGATGATAAATCATGTAGCAAGCAGAGGCGTACGGCTATGAACGCTTTCTGGCTAAACCCATAAGCTGCAGGGCCCAGAGGAAAAAATAGGCATTAAAATATATTGACAAAGGCTAAAAAATGCCTTCCAGTCATGTTGGAGGGCCATAGGGTCCGTAAACCAGAGACACCAGGCCTCTGTGTTACACTAATTGTAGCAAACAATGTTTCTCCCACGTAGTCAAATCATGGAGGTATTTTATTACCACCAGTGCCACTGCATTGAAACTAATGCAAGATGGTAACATTGAGATTACAGTACATTCAACAGGACCAATAAAATAATACATCACACATTCATAAAGTAGTTTGTATACGCCTCACTTATGTTGTGTAAGTCTCACTCACTTTATGTTAGTTAAGTATTGGTACACTGCCTGGCAATCATTTGAGTCCAATAAGTTTCTCTACTGGTTCATACATCCATTCTGTGTCATTCAACTTTCCCATTTCTTTTTTCAACTCTTCTAATCGTTGTTCATGAAGCTCTAGATATAGAAACAATAACATCAACGCTATTGTCATAATTACAGTACTGTATAATAATATTAATAGTCTTTATGCTATAAATAACAGAGGGCAGCAGACAATAAATTATTTTATTTTTCTACTACTAATGTGTGCAATCCTTTTATTACACACAGGAGTTTACAATAGACAATACTGAATACTAGGCTTACAATATGCCTAAGTAGCCTTTAGGCCTATAGGCAATACCTTTTTTGAGTTGCAAAAACTTCAGTTCAGTGTCTTGATCAATTTGAAGTCGGTTCAATTGAGGATCTAGATAGGAACAAACATAAGCATTGTAATTGATTACAAAATGTATTCCAATAATTGAAAAAGGCTCTCTCACGATTTAATTTCTTTATTTCTTTTAAAACGTTAACCTTTGACAAAAATAAAGGATTAAAATAAATATACTTCTGCTTCAAAAAATAAACATGCTAAAAAGAAGAGGCTAAAGCCCTACAAGTTATACATCAACTGGATTACTCCAATTGACACTTGTGGCGGGCAAGCCAGGTATTGTGTGTAATGAAAACAAAAAGACAGAACAAAACACACACAAACCAAAAAAACAAACAGGAAGCATAAAGACAATGAA
This sequence comes from Antedon bifida, assembly GCF_963402885.1. NCBI lineage: Eukaryota > Metazoa > Echinodermata > Crinoidea > Comatulida > Antedonidae > Antedon > Antedon bifida. Next base: position 9,307,979 of record NC_136231.1, read on the forward strand.
CGATGTAAACAGTAATTATTGGAATTTGGTAGCCATTATGGGGCAGAGGAGACTAAAATTGATTGGTCAGTGGTGAGCAAAAGAAAGTGTGCATGTTTTATACATTTTTTATAAAAACAATTTAAAATTACTGATTAGTAAGTAGGTTTATTCCGAAACTAAGAGTAAGACCTATAAAATTAATTACCTCCATGATGCATAGAGGTACAGTATCATACAGTATTATACCTCCATGCTCCATGTAATGTAGAATAAAAAGTTCAAACATTATTTTAATTAACAAACTGATAATTTTAACATGGAAAGAAAAAAAAGACTAGGCCTAGGCCTAAAACCTAGGCCCTAGCTAGGCTAGTAGTACTATATATAGAGGCTTTAGGCCAAGGCCTAGCTAGGCGCCTATTTAAGTTAAATTTACCACTAGCCTAGATATAGGCCTAGGCTAGGCTAGTAGTGTACTTGATATCATTTTTTATATCATATAAGTATGACCGTGCCTAGGATAGTATTCTACACTCTTCAGAATGTTGCATGTTGTTATTATTGTTATCGTCCCCGCGGATGTCGTCGTCTTCCGTCGCCCGCCAACCATTTCCACACACGACATAGGCCTAGGCCTAGCTAGCCTAGTAGGCCTACACACAACCACGGTCATTTAGAGGGCCTAGCAAAAAAAAGGTCTACCAAACCAAATACACCCAGAATATGCGATACGATTTGTCTGTAAAACATCTTACCGTTTGTTACATTCTCTTCTATCATCGACGGTGACCTAAATAATGCTTTTCTAATTGGAAAGGAATCAACTGGACTTACACTGTCCGCCATTTTTTAAATGATGAACAGTTAATGTTTCAACGTTGGTGGCGATATTTTACAATCGGCAAAAACAGATTGGCAAAAGCGGCTGCTCATTGATGACGTGACGTGTGCAGCAACAGACAGTACAGTTAGTAGCCGTGTTCAATTCTGTATGCACACTCTTCTAAATGTTCGCGCCGCTCCTTTAAAGCAGTTATATTCAAGAGAACGGATTACCACCATGCGGTAGCTTATTGTTTACTAGCTAAAACAATGGGTATTTGGACAATGGCACTGGGCATGCTCAAACACCCCAAAGCACGTCTGGGAGAAGAGAGTCTATCAGTAGTCTTGTCTGTAAGACCGATTTTCGTTTGCATTTATCATTAAATAATGGTCGAATCCTCCTTCTATTAATAGATTTTTATATTTTTGCGAATGGTGTAGTGTATAGATTAAGAATGTTTGATTTAATTAATTGATTAATAAGCTAAATCAACTACAGAAGGAAAGCTGAATCCAACCATAATCCCCATCCCAAAACCATTATTATGAATTTAATACCCAATAGGCCCTGCTTTCATAGAGCATTTCATACTATATCTTTGTTTCGCTAATTGTGTACTAGCCTATACTAGGCTTACTGAAATAAATCAAGTATTTCATAAATTAATAAATGGAATATAAAAAACACCATAAATGACAAAAGAACAATAATTAAACTGTTATGTCAAAAAGGTTGAGCTGCGTTTTTGTAAGAAATATTTCTTATTTATTAGAAATCACCTTCAAATCATGATTGTAGTAACTTAATCTAAAGTGATTTGATTAATTAATAGTGGGTAATTTTAAATGCTGTATATTATAATCTTAATTTTGTATTCATATTTATATATATACCGGTATATATTTTTATAGTGCAATTTTATATAATACAATAATTAGTTTTCAGTGCATATATGTATGAATGTCGGAGTTGGAGGGGCACGCCCTTTGGCGATAGTAGTCTTTGACAGCTTTTGTCTCTTCTCAGTGCTCCACTTTCACGTTTTATGTTATGTTTGTATTGTCTTACTGAAAGGAATAAAATAAAAAATAAAATAAATGAATAAAATAACAGCTGTATAATTTCAGTTGCTTTAAAAACAAACACAGGCAGCTTTTAACTGTAACAAAAGTGAAGGAAGTTTAATCATATTATAGGATAGGTCCATGATTTAACCCTATCTTTGTTTCATTACTCTTACAATTATTTAAATTTAATTTACCTCTACTGAGGATGGACAATCCTAATCAATTTTTAAAAATTGTTGTTTCTTTAAAGAATAAACATGAGTAAAAGAAACTGTAAATTTATTTTATCACTTTATTAAATGTTTGTCCAATCCTAATATGACTATGAATATAAATTTTAATCAAATCACCCAATGTGTACAGATAGTTCCAAGTTTTTAAATATACAAAATAACATGCTCTCAATGTTGAAATAACTCAAGCTTGTAATTTAATTCTACTGACAATCACTGAGTATACCCTCGTGCCCCAATCGCACAAGAAATGTACAAATTGGAAAGAAAATAACCAAATTAGTATTGGGTCTACCATGTACATGATGTGTGTAGTAGTAGACCTAATAGCCGGCCATGTTGACAGACATTTTACAACTTAAGAGTAAGTAAAAAGTAAAAGTAACCTTACACAAAATAAATCATAAGATATATATAGTAAATGTAAACAATAATGGCAAAAATCTAATACATTTTAAGTAAAGTATTTACAAGTAATCTCCAATCTATAGACCTAATCTGTCAAAATTTTTGATAGTACTAGTAGGCCTATGTATTTATAATATAAAATAACACAGTAAACAAATACATCCTCATGATAATAAATAAGCAAACCCATACAGATTATTGTACATTTAAAACAAAGTAAAATGCTATAACATTTTTAGGATAATTGATAAATGAAAAAGATGTATTTTCTCCAAAATATAAAAAAGGTTGTAATGAAATGGCAATGCATATTATACTAGTACTGTATAACTACATACTACAAAAGGATTAATCAACTAGATCTATACAAAAATAAACAACTTTAAACCTTCTGAAAGCTGCAATCATTCTCTGCCAGTGGATACATTTTTTAATATACTGTAGCCCCGTCCTATGAGTACAGTGTACAAAGTGTATAAAATGGGTGTCGTCAAAATAAGGTTGGATTGCCTCTTTTTTTCAGAAGTGACCCCTTAATAGGAGCATAGCTAAGGAGGGTTCTAGTGTATTTATTTTAAACAAAATAATGAATTCTAATCTGATTCTATAAACGGTGGTTTTAATATGGCAAAAAAATATGACTAAGCATCATTTAAGTTTTTTTTATAAATCTACATTTTAAATAAATTCAAAACATTTTTCCCATCCTTCCTCCTAATAAAATGGCGTAATAAATGGAACAAAGTTAATCACTACACAATATATATATATAAACACAGCAGGCAAAGAACATTAATTCTAAACCGCTCGGTGATATACTGAAATTTAATTAATTAATTTGAAACGATAAAGATGAGGAAATCTGTGAGAATGAGAAAAAGTCGCCCCAACCGAGACTATATATATATATATATATATATATATATACATGATACACAAAAAAAGTTAAATAAATTGGAAGGAATAAAATAGACCTAGGACCAAAGCAAAAGAAAACAAAAACAAGGCATAGAAATTTCAATAAAGAAAAACAATATAAAAAAAAAAGGCACAAGAAAACAAATTAAACTAAGATGTGTACATTATTAGTAAATTTGTTTGTTATACTGTAATGTATATTAAAACTCAAAAATTAATTATTCTAATAAATAAACATACTAGACATTATTAACATTTGTTAGTCAGGGTAGGACAAACCAAAGCATAAAACAGTACATAACAATTGCATTGAAACATTTTCCAAAAAGCTAGCTACTATTACTCATACTGGGACAAGGAGGGAATTGAAATAATATTACGAGAGTGTATCTAACTGTAGTGTGAGAAAGCATATTGCACAACAGATTGGATATTAGAATAATCTTGAATAATCTATACAGAAATTTAATTTGGGCATATGTTGCTGAAATTAGGTAAAACGGTAATTAAATCAACCCCATTTATCTCAAATTTAAAAATGTACTAAAAGAGAAACGAAGCTACTATGAATGCCCCATTTTAAAAAGTGCCTCAAAATACCAAAACATTCTTTTCAAGATGGACGGTATTTTAATTTTAAACAGCCTATGAACCCTAAACGTTCTTTCAAAACATCAGTAACAACAGCATGTGCATGTGTTCCAATAATATTAATAATTAAAAAAATAATAAATCAATACCAAACATATCCTCCACAATCATATTAAATATATTAAAATATTCAATAATACCCAAGCACTCATTTTCATGACGTAAGGTACTGTATACACACACAACAGGTTCAAACTTATTATGTATTATTAAAATTAACCAGTTATGTTATGTCCTACCTCCACCAGTACAACAATCTGATTATATGCTTTTTATTATTTAAAACCTAAATAATTAAATATCCAAATTGAAAAACAACTTTTTTTTTTTACTTAAAACAAAAATAATTGTCTACATACTATAGAAAATTGGAAAATACTACTAATATTTTTGGCTGCAAATGTGCAAATTGGCACAATCAGTTATATTGCTATCTTGTCTTGTATATCATCAGGCTGAACAATCTGTTCTATGTTGAATTCTACAAAGAAAAAAACAATTAAATAGTAAACATGGATATATAAACAAACAATTATACATTCTACATGCATTTGTAAAAGGCACATGTAAAATTCAACTAGTGTTTTTATGTCAGTGAAAGTCTAGTTCTAGGCCATGTGACGAACCTTCCAGCTGCCAACGTTTTTCAATGAATTTATCTAGCGAGACATGTGCAGTTCCTAGCTAGTTAAGGGCCTATAGACAGTAAGTAGGCTGACGTCAGCAATGTTTTGGCCAGCATTAATTTGAAGGACTGAAGAGTATGTAATGTTACCTAAGCTTTGAGAGTTGGCATAGCATCACTCACATTCTGGTTAAGTCTACGGTAACTTCCACCTCGCTTTCCATTCTTTCCTCTTCCCTCAATTATAACTGCAATAATCTGTAAAAAGTTCAGAAATCAGTAAGGATTACTTACAACAAACAAATGATGAGATCAATTAAAATATATATGTAGCAGGTCACTCACTTTCCTGGAATTCATGTGGTTGACCATACTTAAATAATGTAGACTATAGACCTGGGATGTAACCACCAAGGTGTCAACTCCTAATTAATTGCCTTATTTTATGGAATTGGTATCTAATACAGTAATTACTTGTTTGGGACATTAATGGATATACCAGCTCTTGGGAGGGGAAAAGTAGGGTCACTGAACTGATATGTCACCTTCCTGGATTGTTCCTTAAATAGAGATACACAATCGCGATCACAATCTGGAAATAAACTTGGACTGATAGCTACAACTTAATCATTCTCTGTGTACCTGTATATAGTGTAAAGTAAAGTACCGTTGAGAAATTAACAAGAGTCTGTGTCAGATAGTGCTAAATATATGATTGAATGAACCGAATTTGAATAAAAAAAAATCAGGGGCAGATGCATGGAGGAGTGCTAATAATATAATAATTTATTTAATAATAATAATTAATTAATTTATAGTAAAAAATAAATATCAAGAAGTAGTTTATAATAACGGTGCAGCTGCCACAGAGGAGAGCGCCCGACCTAAGCGCTACACCCCCTGGATGATACAAGGGTTTTTAAATCAAACTGTACTTTTATTCAGGTATAAAAGCGAAATATGTATAAATAATAACAATACAAATAATATTAATTTAAATTTATAAGTTGCCATTAAATTGGAATAGCTGATCTTTCGTTGCTATATTGAGGAGTGCAATTAAATAATATAGTGTACATTTAAGTTGTGTGTAAAGTTAAATACAGTAGAATATCATCCCTCGCTCCCTCTCAAACCTTTTCTATCTCTTGCACTTGAAATCCCATCTGTTTTGAGGTGTGAGAAACTTACTTTTCGCTTGTTGTGATACGCAATGTATGTTGCTAGAATCAGGATTATAGCCGTCAAGGAATACGCTAAGAAATGACTAGATGATTCTTCTTCTTCAAACTTTCGGTTTTTAAAACTATCATAAGTTTTCTGATTTTCCTTCTGGTAGAAGTCACCTTTTCCAAAATCACCATCAATATTGGGTTTGTATTTCTGAACATTTTTTTCATTATCCTGAAAGTGTAAATAAAACTTATAGTACACTACAATAGAAGGTAAATAGAGATAATTTTTAAAAATAACTTTTGAAAATAAATTCCTCCCCTGGCGAGATTCAACAACCTGTTGTGCCCAACAACATTAAGAGAAAAACATTCTATTTTTGGATCTATCCTGGAAAATCTTTTATAAATGTATTTATTTGTAATGTCAGTAATTTATTTTATCACTATGTATATGTTTTTTATGATGATTTTCCTAATAAATTCAAATCAAATAACATTTACAATTAAAAAAAACAGTGGTATTAAAATTCTAGCATTTTACTATCTGAAACTGTACATTTTAATTTATAAATTCTTTCTTTAAAAACATTGTGAAAGCACATTTATTTTAATATATATATTGTTTTATCTATCAAATAAATTTAAAGTATTTAACCAAAACTTTGAACTGAAAACCACATTTTCTGCTAGGTTTGCACTTGGGTAGTAAAGCTTTAATATTCATAAATCACATACCTCAAATAATGAGTCAGGTGCAGGAACACTGTCATAATCATCTTCAGATGAATTGTCTTTACTCTGATCTTCCTCGTCCTCTTTGTTTTCACCATCAACGTTTGGTTTCTTCCCTTCATCTTCATTGTTTTCACTTGTTTCAACATCAACGTTTGGTTCCTTCCCTTCATCTTCATTGTTTTCACTTGCTCCATCACCAACGTTTGGTTTCTTCCCTTCATCTTCATTGTTTTCACTTGTTTCACCATCATCGTTTGGTTTCTTCCCTTCATCTTCATTGTTTTCACTTGTTTCACCATCAACGTTTGGTTTCTTCCCTTCATCTTCATTGTTTTCACTTGTTTCACCATCAACGTTTGGTTTCTTCCCTTCATCTTCATTGCTTTCACTTGTTTCACCATCAACGTTTGGTTTCTTCCCTTCATCTTCATTGTTTTCACCATCAACGTTTGGTTCCTTTCCTTTATCTACATTGTTTTCACTTGCTCCATCACCAACGTTTGGTTTCTTCCCTTCATCTTCATTGTTTTCACTTGTTTCACCATCATCGTTTGGTTCCTTCCCTTCATTGTTTTTATTTGTTTCACCATCAACGTTTGGTTCCTTCCCTTCATCTTCATTGTTTTCATTTGTTTCACTATCAACGTTTGGTTCCTTCCCTTCATTGTTTTTATTTGTTTCACCATCAACGTTTGGTTTCTTCCCTTCATCTTCATTGTTTTCATTTGTTTCACTATCAACGTTTGGTTCCTTCTTCTCATCTTCTTTGTTTTCACTTGTTCCACCATCAACGTTTGGTTCTTTTGGTTCAACTTCATTGTTTTCACCATCAACTTTTTGTTCATCTCCATCGTTCAAGGTTGTTTCTCCACTCACTTCTTTGCTGTTTGGTGTAAAAGGCTTGTCATTTTCTTTTAAAAAACAATAAAAAAATGTTTATTAATTTAAGTAAATAATAATTGTACCTGTTAACTAAAAAAGGCCTCAGATAATTCTGCGAGATGATAATATTGCAGTAATTCACAAATTGCTCAAGCTTATGGAAATCCAAATATTATGTTAGGAGCTAGTCAATTTGCGGCAATACTGTTTTAACTGTTGCAGTTGCTTTTATATGTGACAGGGATTGATCTATATACAAAAAGCATAATATATATATATTTGGAATCATCTGGTCAAAAATTATTAGTGACTTTATAAAAACTATGGAAATTTTGCTGGGACTCCTTTCACACATGAGGTGTTGCTATAATAATGTATTTATTGTAGATCATGGAAGTCAATGATTTCCACTACAAATAGAAATGTTATAATACAATAATTGTGTGTACAGTAATGCATGTGACCCTGGGGTGTATATTTGAAGGAGGAGTTTATTCAAAGCAGGGCATTTATTAGATAATAATAATTTATAACATAATAATCAGATTCTCTGAAAGTACTACCTCCTACGTTACACATTATATTAATAATAGAAACTTAAGCTTGGTTCCCACTAGAGACGCAACGCAAGGATGTAGACGCAACGTAAATGAGTTGACCAATCACAAGCGATGGATTATTCAAACTGTCGCTTGTCATTGGTCAACACGCTTGCGTTGCGTTTACATCCTTGCGTCCTAGTGGGAACCAAGCTGTAGTGGTAAAATACTACGGCACACAACAGCAATCTTATTTTCTATTGCAATAACTCATTGGACTACTGTATCTATTTTTTAATTAACAACAGGCCTCAAATTTACAATTGTGTACTGTACCTTTCTTCATATAGAAATTTAAAGACCAAAGCATGTAACAAATTCGACGTAGAGAAGGATGACTAGGACTACATACATCACAACTTGGCATGGTATCAGGAATTTCTAGGAATGCCTGCGGACAAAGGTATTTCTCATTTTTGCCAGGGGTCATATCAATATTGATCCATCCAAGTGAAATATTTTCATATTTCTTGTTAACACAATACTCATGCAAAACATTGATAGCAGATGTGCAGACTTTAGACTCATCAATATTTTTAGGGTTTTTACATGCAGCAGTGAATGGACTGGGATGTTGCGGATCAACATCTTGATAAAAGCTAAGCATTGCTTTATTTGAACAAAGAGCAGAAGTTGCCAACATAGATATATCAAATGCGTTTTCGGGTGGAGTTTTCTCACCAAAAGTACTACCAGTATTTGTTGTAGAAGTGCCAACTTTATTTGGCAGGTCTGTATCAGGATGTTCATTTTCTTTTAAAAGAGGAGGTTCATCTTTGTTATTACTGTCATCTCGATTTTGATCAACATTATCATTCTCTGCTTTGTCTTTAGGAAACTTGGTTGCTTCTAAAGAAATAAACAATTATTATTTATCAATTGGGATGGTAATGACAAATTCTGCAGTGTAAAACTAAATTGTAAAAATATATATTACAGATTTATTGCTACTATACACTTAATATTGGTTTCACTACCATTAACGATAAAACTGTAGGCTTTATTTATTCTTAAAAACTTTTATTAAAGTTCCTTAAGAGTATTGACAAAGCATGAGGCAGCGAGTCACGCCAAATATTTGTGCGAGGCACTATCATTTCCAAAAGTGTGAGGCATGTAATTTACCATTCAACATGTGTACCTCTCTCGCAAAAAAAGTGAACAGCAATGGCCAGGGAAAGTTCAATAACTGGCGGTGAATAAAAGGTAACTCATATGTCAATCAAATAACATGCCGCAAAGAATAAAATTGCGAGATAATTCTGGAGCGCGTGTGAAAAGACATTGGATGCCTCGATCATCCGACAATCGTCATACCCTAAAATTAAACTTTAGCTAATATGCTCAGCCCTAACATAGAGGCCTATGGTGAAATTAAATAATTGGTGTAGTAATCATACAATATTCCTGTTTTAGTAGGCTAGGTATTTAAAGAAAGATTTTTATTGTTGTCCATACGTACTATACTACTAAGCCTGGCACTACAGTAGTTTCATTCGCTTGATAACTAACTTTATTGTTGTGTGAATACCACACATCACATAAGAATTATGTATGATGAAGAAAAATCGCATAAAAAGTAACAGATAACTCCTAAATTAATGATTTTGGAGACATGTTTCTCGCACACTGTTCACGAATTTCGCATATTCATTGTTCACCTAACGGACAAATGATGCACCTCTCCCGGGCCGGGGGTCGTATACTAGGTCATACAATTGACAAGTGCATTAATTTCAATATATTTTACTAATCTGTCAATAAAAACCTACAGTACATTGTAATAGATACAAATACAAAACAAATGTTAACGCAAAACTGTGTGTAATAAAAAATGTAACTAGGCTAGGCCTAGGAGGGCCTATCTACTACTAGCTAGGCCCTACCTGATGTTGTACGAGTACTTGTTGTTTCTTCAGCTTCTTTTATTTGCCACAGCAATAAACAAGCTACACGAAGTGGTGTGCTATGTTCACATATCTGCTCATCAAGAGACCCAATGTCAGTGCTCATTTTTACAGCCTCACGAATTCTATCTTCATTTTCACTTTCCATGGGTTTGTCTAAAAACATGTGTAATACTGCAAATACATTATTATCAAAGATAGTTTTGGCTTTAGCATTATTACATATTTTACTTAGTTTGTCAAGAATCGCTTTGCACACAGTCGTTTGTTGGTCACTGTCAACTGTAGCACAGGCCAAAAACAAGCTAGGTTCTTCTAGGCCTAGGCCTAGTTGGTCTTCCTTGAACAGCTTCTGTACCCGGTCGTCAGCAGTTGCTGAACACTCGAGCGAATTTGTAATGTTGGTCTTGTACTTCTCGTATGTCTGTGTATATTCATTTACAGGAGCCCCATTTACAATAAATAGCAATAATAAATTCAATGCTGCAATGATATATACATTCATCTTCAAGATATGTTCTTCAAACACTAAACAAAACAGTATTTAAAGTAAAACCCCGAAAAACTTCCTTGTTGACGTCGTACGCGTGACGTGTTTAGTGTACCTATAGAGGGCGCACGCTGCTTGCGTTGCCAGGAAGTCAGATATCAAATCATATCAATGAATATATTCGTTGGCTATATTTACACAGTTTTATTAATTTCATTTAAGTAAATATCAAAATAGCAACCAAGGGCTGAATTAGCGGTAGCCGGCCTCATGATACAAACGATCAAATTGTGAAGACAAAAAAAAAAAAAAAAGGGGGGGGGGTGGTGGAAGTACATGTTAGTAAAATAAGTAGGCCCTAGATCTCCCTAATTATTTAACTTAACTCCAATGAAGGAAAAAAAAAGTAGTAGGGCCTATGCTAGTTTGTTTCGAGCCTGGTGATTATGTTTTAATTAATTTTTGAAGATGAATAATGATTTAGAGTTTTTTAGGTGTTTTTGAAGACTATTCCAAATTGTTGTTCCTTTGACTATTCCTTGGGTCTAAAATATATATTAAAATAAGTATATATAAATCATACTGTAAATCATAGAAACAGTGCTCATATTCGGATTATGAGATTATGAGATCATGTTCCGAATATGAGCACTGTTTCTATAATTTACAGTATGATTTATATATATGATTTACACAGTGCTACGCAACACAATTGATTTACATATACACAATATTAAAATAAGTATCTTTTTTAAATAAATTTTTTATTTTGCATATTGTATGCTTAATTGTTTTATTTACTTAATTTTCACATGTATTGTGCTTAATTTATATTATATATTTTTGTTTTCCCTTGCTTTTTGTTTTGTTTTGCTTTCATTGTTTTAGGCCTCGTAATTTTTGTATTGTTTTATTTTGGTTGTAACATTAACGACAGAGTGTGCCACTGATAAAAAAAAAGTTATGCTCAATAAATAAATAATAATAAAATAAGTGATTGGTTGTTGTGTTTTTGTAGTCTCTTTCTTGGAAGATTGAAAGTGAAATTGAAATCTAAGGTTCGATTAAAATAATGATCAAAGTGACTATTTTGTTTCTGTTCAGTTAGTTTTTTCAGTTAAAAAATTGTTTTTCGATGACACATTTTGTTAAAGTGATATTAAAATGGCATATTCAACAACAAAAAATGTTTAAAATGTTTTTTTAAGTGGACAATATCTATCATCTTTAGCTCCACGTTAGAAATGATCTTATTAAGCAAGCGCGTATACCATGGCTATTTATTACATGGCGTCGGTTTGTTTTACATTTTAAACTATAGAAAGCCACTCCGAGATTGAATACCTCCGCCTACTGTAAAAGTCTCCTTACATAAGATTACTCCGGAAAAATAATATATCTATATGTATATATTTTGTTGTGTGTGTCTTAGACCTAATGCTAGTGTGTGTGATTTATGCTAATTTCACTACAAGCATGTGTATGTGCGTTTGGTGTAAATGTTATAATTATGTAACCACCAGCCTTTCACCTAACAACAGTTTCAGTTGACTTAGAATAGAAACGTCAAAAAGAAACGGGTTAATTTGAAAAGAAATACGTTTTTTAAAACTACTCGTATATCCAAAAACTTGTACATTAAATCAAATTTTAAAAAATTACAAATCACTAATTATAATTCTTGCCTCTTGTAGTTTTTTGGACAAGTAGTTCTCGAGAAAATGCAATTTCAGTTTGTAAGACTTCTCGCCGGCTTTTGAAAATTCTGTCCTATCGTTTAACACTAGCAGGTCTGAAAATAATATTAAAAAGTGGTCCAGAATTGTGTCCGTTGTTCGGATTGCCTCAAAAATTTAATGGAGTGGTCCTTGACCACATAATTTTAATTTTGTTAAAGATCTTGCAATAGCTTTTTGAGTAAACTTGCTAACAAAGACACGCCTCCTTGGCGGAGGTTAAAAATCCCTTCTTTTTTGGCCGGCCCTACCATTAAGCCAATCAAAGTCCAGGCACCATGTTGGTAACAAAACAAGGTAAAGAAAAAATAAATACATTGTGATAATGTGGACCTGTTATTATTCTTGATTCTGAAAGTGACGGTGGTAAATGTTTTCAGAGACGGCCCATGGGTAACTTTTGTCAGTCTCAAGCCCATGTGGGAGCAGTGGAAGTCACCAATCGTGCACCCCATGCGGCATGATAATGACCTTCCAAGTTGATAAGAACCTAACAGCCAAGATCTCAAAACATCTAGTTTGCAAATTATGCTCATTTCATGACTCTTTTTTAGTTGCGACTTACTACAGCTCACTATGTCGGTCGGTCGGTCGGTCGGTAAACACTAACTTGTATATGGCCTTATCTTGATATCAGTTTCATCTAGCTAAGTCAATTTTTCACAGTATATTCCTTATGGCCAGGAATTGATGTGGTTATGTTTTCACGGTGCGCAATCAAAAATTACGCGGTCTACGCACGATTTAACGAAATCACGTACGTTTGTAATCATATCTTCACAAGCATGAATCACAATTAAATAAAATTTGGTACTCATAAATGTCAGGGCATAAATCATCATATGGCAATACAATTACGTGCGTAGCGCATGTAGCGCATGCGTACGCGCGCTTAAAATTGTCAAAATTTATATTTCGGGAAATTTTATGCATATAAAAAATTGCAATAAGTGCGCAGATTTTCGCACGCACACTGCGCGTTAAATATTAAGATGGCCTCTTTTTGCCCGATTTCTGTTTTACAACCTTTCTTTAATAATATCATATTTGATTCACTTTTCAACTCGAAATTACGTTATACGAGCACGTAAAATATGACAGGCTACGCACGTGTAAATTAAAAAAATATTAATGTTTTTAAACATTTTCAACATTTTTAATCATATTCAGCAAATTCGGTCGGTTGGTCGGTCGGTCAGTAAACGCTAACTTGAGCACGCGACTGCAGCCATCTATATGGCTTTGTTTTATTAGATCTCATGATATTTACAAGCAATTATAGTAGTCTTGTGTGTGGTGTTGGCAGCTAAAAGAAACATAATTTAAAAAAAAAACGGACAGAATATTATTAGTTTAATAATCTTGCTATTATACATTTCTTGAAATTCTGATCAGGTGGGAAGACTCAACAGAAACATAATTTTAAAAAAAATTGAACAGACTGTTATTAGTTGAATAATCTTGCTATTGTACATTTCAACAACCGTCTAGATGACTGTCAATAGTTAGTTAAGATCTGCCCACTGACAGCTGTAGAATCGGTGAGCAGGTTAACAACTCCCTGGTTTGAGTCGTTCATGTAATAGTGGACTATGAGAATCCAAATTATAGTTATCATCATAGACACACAAAACATTGATAGATTGTGATTGAGCAATTTAGTTAATTTCCATTAATTGTTTGCGGCGTGCAATGTTTGCTTACATATCTGTACATGGTACAGTACTATTTCAAGTCATTCAAGAAAACTTTCAAAAGCCACAATTTATTGCAAACTTTCGGGTCATCATCAGCGTGCCTTATTTTGTTGATCACTTGAAGGAAATACACTTGCAGTCAACCAAATCCAATAGAATGTTAACTGTAGAAAAACCAAACGTAATTAATGTCAATACACATAATAATTCGCTATTTTACAATAGAAATATCAGCTGATTCTCAACTTATGATCGTCATTATCAAACATTTTAATTTATTGCAATACAACATTAATTGAAAGGTAACATTATAAGAAATCATCAACAATTATAGGCTAATGCTCCATTTGAAACGGGAAATACTTACACTCCATTAATACGACGACATATTGTCTTTCCCTTTGTTTCTTATGATGCCGCTGAAATCCCATGTAGCAGAAAATATCTAAGAATCGTAAATATTTCAAATATTGTACGTTGTATGTAATAATATTAAACTGAAAAATAAGTGTATATGGTACGACAGTCACAATAATTGGGCTGATATCCGAGATGTGTGTATAAGCATAGACCTAATTTATAGGTACATGGTATAAGCTAGGCATGGCAATTTAACAACAGCTCGTCTTGTCAAGATGAACTTCATCTAATAATGTTTGGCTGCGACAAATACCAGTACTACTAAAAACAGTACTACATTCTCTGCGCCGCGCGGTGTCTGTTAATAAGGGGCATGTGACTGGTGGTGTTGTCGCAACCACTGATAAACCCTTTGATCTTCGGAGCTCAGCATCCTGTTGTTAGATTGCTTGGATATAAGTCGATCTATAGGTGTTAACAGACATAAGAATACAGTGATAAAACTTATAGATTGACCGAAATAATAAACGCGTTTTTACGATCCAGAATGAGATAAAAAAAAAATAAATGTGAAGTCTATATTCACACTACTTACTTTATGTCTAACGTGGTATAAAACGTATAGAGTAAGGAAAATGAAAACGACTGACAAATTACGTAAGATGTAATTTTCCGTTTCCTTCACTTCATGACGGGGCTGTATAATCAATACTGCTTCATCCTTGGAATATACCGTGCCTGTTTAAAACAAATTGAACACATTTAATCTGAAACTGTATAATAATGCAATGGAATAATAATAAACACGGATGTAGGTTCATAGGCCTCGGACTTTATTTATCAGTTTAAAAGGTAGGCTTGTATATTGATAATGTATTTACTACCATGAAATACAATACATATAATACCGTAGTGAAATCGAGAGGTGATTCAATTGAAATTCAACTGTTAACTCATCATGATTTTTACATTGAATATCTCACCTCAATAGTACTGCGCAATGGCTCATGGTTTAGAATTCTTAAAGGCACAGGTGCGGGCAAACAATTTCTATTGATCATACATTCCAATCAATGTCGATCTATAGTTTCCCATATGTTTCATAATTGTTGAGATTTTATTTGAGTTACACGAGCTTGTTGAAAATAAGCATTTTCTTATCAGTGAGGGGATAGTTCAAATTACACAGTAAAATCTCTATTCTTTTGTAGGCCTACACAAATGTTATAAATAGAGAGGCATTTTTAAAAAACTATGGAAAATATACGGTGTAGTAAAAATGTTATCAGATGACTAAATATAGGTAATATAACTTAAATTTTACGTTTCTGGTATTTTTATTCAACGTCATAGTTTTATTTTCATGCTATAGCAAAATATCCACCGTATATCCACCATCTTTTTTCACCTTCTAGGGAGTCACTAGACATGTTATTACACTAGGTAAAAAAAAATACTGAAAAAAGTCTTTCTGGTTTTTATAGCAGAATTTTGCCAAATTTTGTATTTGACCATTTTAAGGGAAATTCATGTTTTTCGTCTTGATTTATATTACAAATATTTGATTTATGTACAATTAACCAGATGTTATATTTAAAATTCATGCCTGTACCACCTGAGATTTAAGGGTCCTTCAACGTTGGATAGTTACATTGGACTGCTCATGCTCTGAGACTCATTGAGCTCTGGGGCCCCTGGGTTTAGCCAGTGAGCGCGCATAGCCGTTACGCCACTGAGTACTGCACTTTTAATGTGTAGGCCTATACCTTCTATTTTCTCTCTCTTATCCTTCTTTGCTCCCTTAATAGCATGTGCATTTGCATCATCATCGTCCAGACAATCAATAGGACTTCTTCTCCTAAAATGAAAAATTAAAACTGTCCTGTGTCTAGGTAACCACTTTGTTTCGATTCAGTGAAATGCATGCATTCTTCCCCTACCCACTAACATTTAAATGATTGTACTTACAAAGATGGATCAACAAATTTAAAAACTTTTCCTCCAGCATTTGTTGTTTTCGCAAGATCTGTTGTTAACATATAAATCTCGCCTGTAAAACATAATATACATACATTACAATATCCATCAGATTAATCACACATTGCATGAGAGATGTTTATTTGCGAATATGCAAACAAAAAGAAGCCGCGGTAGGCATTAGGTTACAAGAAATGAATCTACAAAAACTTTATATTAGAAAAGCAAACCAACCTGATTCGTCTTCTCCAAACGATAGGATGTTAGTAGGATATTTGTTGACCCATTCTCCAGTACATATTTTGGAATCTCCCATACATATCTCAGTATTTTCCCATTTTCCATCTACCTCTCTCTCAACCAATTTGAACAATCGACTGTAAGCAAATTCTGCATTTGTTATCTCCATTCAAATTTGATTTAGGCCATTCAATAATAATGACTTGCATATAAAAAATTAAGCCAGAAAGAAACTCACCCGTCGTCAGACAACAGGGCTTCCTGTTAACTGTTAAACCATAATTTCAGAGGGAAATTGTAAATATTTATTATTAAAATGATACATTTAGTATTTAGATATTTATTCATTATTTTAATACACTAACATTATAATATAAATACTGCAGTAAAACAGACATTAATGCTACAATGAATGAAATCTTTTGTTTACCCATTCATAAAATCTCCATATATATAATGTCCCTGCATATTTGGAAACAGACAACCTCGATATATATGTCCACCAGTAACAGACTTCCCAACCGTATGGTCGTAGATGTGAATGGGGGGAACTTCATTAACTGAAAAAAAACAGCGATTTGTTCATAATTCTCTGTAATACAAAGCAGAGCCGTAGACAAGGACGCTGAAATTATATCATTGTTGGATAATCTCATAAATATTGGCGTGATAGGAATAATATGTTAATTATTCAATGGATGAATCCTGACCAACCGTACTGGGCGTGTGGTGCCGTTCTTGTTCAAAGAAATACGAAAGAGTAAACTACACAATTTGAACGAATGAATTGAATTGAACCGAAGTGAAGTTTTTCAAAACTTACCCAACCATTTTTTTTTATCAGCACACATTGCTTTATCAAAACATTCAAATCCCTCTTTGGCACGCCATCCGTAATTGCCACCTTTCTCCATTATGTCAATTTCCTCGTATATTGATTGTCCAACGTCACCACAGATGATACGCCCTTTTCCTTTACCAGTTTCCCGATCACCCCTGTCCATACCGCATCTCCAGATGTTTCTGATACCATACGCGAAAATCTCATGTCTTACTTCAGAGGCTGGACGATCAACGAATGGATTTGATGAAGGAATAGCGTATTCCTTACCTTTATCTTTTGAATCAACATCAATTCTTAACATCTTTCCCAAAAATGTTTTCCTATATATAACAGTTAAGCAATAGTAAAAAGTGGAAAAGCATTATATGGAATGATAAAGGTTGACTTTAAACATTATTGTTTTTGTTTCTTTCAATTGTAGTATTTAACAAAATTTTAATTCGTGTAATTCAGTAGGGAAGATTAATATTATATTATGCCTAAATGCATACAAACAAACTTGCATTCGCAATATATAAATAATTTCAACAAATTAAATAATTGAATTTGCCATTTATGAGTTAATACCAATATTTTAAGATACGTACATGTTCTGAGCATTTCCATGCACACCCCACGGGTCTCCTCCTTTTCCTCCATCCCCTAGACAAATATACAGGTACCCATCAATACCAAACAGAATCTGACCACCATTGTGATTGACTGCCGGCTCAACAACTTGTACAAGTATCCTTTCCGTGCGGGTGTCAACCTTATTAATGTTTTCCGCAAATGTAGAAAACTCGCTAATTCGTACAACACTATCTTTACTTTTCTTGTCTATTGTTGTATAATGTATGAACAGTCTTCTGTTCTCTTTGTAGTTAGGATGAAACGCCAATCCTAGAAGGCCTCTTTCATCTGCCCGTCTATCTGAAGTTATAACTGCCGTCCGAAGATCAAGGAAAGGTTCGTCAATTTTCTTCCCATCTTTCTGATAAATATGGATCAGACCTAATTGTTCGGCTATGTAAACTTGATGTGTGTGATCATTAGCGTGAACTGCAAGGAGTGGGTTTCGAAGTCCAGTTGCAAACTCCTCTAAACACAAGCATCCGTCGCCCTCTCCACCTAATGCTCTTTCAAGCGCTGTATTCAACTTCCAGTCATCCAATATATCTGGGTAACAATAATCCATATCAGGTATGCTTACAGCGTCACAGAATGTTACACTTCCCGCTTTTGCTATATTGTGAAGTTGCTTATCAGTTGTCAATAATGGAATATTGGCTGAGCATTTATTATAGAAGTCAGTGCAATATTTATTACACAACCCTGGGAATTTAGTTGCTATTCCCGTTGATTCTGCATCGTAAAGATGGGCGGCATATGGGGAACATTGCTGGCATAATATATCCCGGATGTAATCCCCGCATTTGGAAAACTCATCGTCAGTAATTTTATTTTTAATATCCATATATTCTTTGTAGATTTGTTGATCCCGTTTTGAAGTGCAGCAACTTATTTCGTTATACATTGAACAGAATACCAAATCTGAAGTTTCAAATGGGGGGTAAAAATCTAGGCATTGAGGATGGCAACGCACTTTAGAGATGATCTGTAATATTAAGATAATAATCCAACCATACATCATTGATTTTCCTTTTTATTGTAAGCTCTCAAAACTATCAAATATAGCAGATAATCTGAAAATATATAAATGTGATGAAGTTTTGGTCAGGGAAGATTAGAAAGATGTTGTTTTGCCAAAGGCTGAGGAAACTCTCATACGAAATGAATGTTTATCATTGAATGAGGAGATATGTATACTGATATCAACCAACCATACATCATTGATTTTCTTTTATTATAAACTATAGTAGATAATCTGAAAAATACAGTATATAAATTACTTTTTAGGTTATTGGCCAGGGAAAATTAGAAAGATGTTTTGCCAAATTGAGGAAACTCTATTTACAAAATGAATGTTTATCATTGAATAGAGATAGAGTTTGTGCTGAAATAGTTAAATAAAACCGTCAATCTTTCAACTCAACTGAAATATTCTCTCAACTAATACGAAACACACTCTCTTCAATTCCGATACTGAATCAATCTACGTGGGGAAGGCTTGCCACTTAAAAAGTCAACATTGTGATTTTTGACACGTAATATAGAACAGTTATAACAGTAGTTCCAACAAATAATATTATAACGATAATTATTATTTTAATTATTTTTATTTACATATTATTAAACGAGCAACTATAATATGAATTGGCCGGGATAAGATTCAAATGGTGAACATTGAAAATGTCTACATAAGTATCGGAATGGCTCCACTGTTTAGCCATTAAAAACATGTCTCTATTATAATGAGATATACACCTTAATGAAATATTGTATATAATCAACCAGATTTGCTGGTAAGTAGACCTCCCATTATTATTTTAGTTCATGTTTTGGTGATTTGACGTACATTGATAAAATTGGGAAAGAAGAAAGAAAAAGAACAATAAAGAGAGATAAATACGCTAAATTAGGCAAATTTATATTCAAGTCTGGCGATCTCATGTGAAAGTTTGAAAATAGTTTTTTTTCGATAGTCTTTTTATGGTTCAGTAGTTTGCCTTCAACACGTATTGTTATAGGCATATAATGGTTGTTTCTGGGTAACATGCACGAATGACCACATTCACAAATGAACAAGGCCATATACATGGCTGCAGTCGCGTGCTCAAATTTGAGTTAGTGTTAACCGACCGACCGACCGACATAGTGAGCTGTAGAGTCGCGTGCACGCGACTAAAATCTATCGTATTATTGTGTCATAATACGAGGACTATAATATACTAATAAATAAAATACTGTGTTAGCAGTTTTTAGTCGCGTGTAAACGTGACTCTACAGCTCACTATGTCGGTCAGTCGGTTGGTTGGTAAACAGTAACTCAAATTTGAGCACGCGACTGCAGCCATGTATATGGCCTTGTTTGTAGGAGATAAGACTTTGACTTGCTCCAATACTACTATTCATAACAATTGACCAACTGAACACACTTTATCGTTGATCTTTAAAAAGCCAAATATTGAACAAATTATTCATCCGCTCCTGACATTTTGTAACAGTCCATTCGAGTTTATGTGCGTTCACTTGACATACACGTATCGCTATACTGCAGTATCAACTCTGTGCTCATTAATTAGCTTGGTTCCCACTAGAACGTAACGCAAGGACGTAAACGTAACGCAAGCGTGTTGTCCTGATTCTTTAAAGTGGTTTAAGTCATACTTAACTGACCGTAAACAAGTAGTTTGTTCGAATGATGTTCAATCAAAATATATGGTTAATAAATACCGGTGTTCCACAAGGAAGCATACTCGGTCCGTTGCTTTTCACATGCTATATAAATGATATCTCTATTAGTACGAACTGTAAAACTATCTTATATGCAGATGATACCGCATTATTAGTTTCTGGCAAAAGCCCGGAAAATATTGCAAATTCTTTAAGTACCAACCTTGATTCATGTCACACTTGGTTAATCAATAATGAACTTTCACTACACGTTGATAAAACTGAGGCTATTCTTTTTGGCCCAAAGAAAAAAGTCAAAAATGTTGAAGAATTTAAAGTATATTGTAATGCTAAAGAACTATCACGGAAGCATTCTGTTAAATACTTAGGATGTTATATGGATGAAGATCTTTGTGGTGAAACCATGGTAGAAAACGTACTTGCAAAAATTTATGCACGACTTAAATATTTGTATCGACAAAGTTGTTATCTTAATAGATCAAATCGTAAACTTTTAAGCAACGCCCTCATACTTTGTCACTTTGATTATGCGTGTTGTGCATGGTATTCTGGACTAACCAGTTACTTTAAGGGAAAACTTCAAGTTGCCCAAAATAAAGTTGCCAGATTTATAGTGTAACTGGGATAACAGGTCCCATATTGGTAAGGAAGAACTTAAATCTATTGGTCAACTTAATATTGAAAGTCGGGTTAAACAATTAAAACTAAACCATGTTCACAAAATATTCAACAACCAAGCCATTCCATACATGTACACACACTTCTCCAAGACATCCACCGTCCAAAATATCACAAGAAGAAGCTCTCATACATTCTACCTGTCTAAATCAGACACATATATCAAAGACACATTCTTCTACACAGCAGCACAACAATGGAACCTATTACCACACATTTTAAAAACCATTTTTAGCAAGACAGATTTTAAATTTAAAGTAAAGGAATATTTAGCAACGTCTCATGAATGAATAAATGACAGATGTATTTTAACTTACTGTAAGACTTTAAAGAATGACTTGTAATATTATTTTAATAATCAATTTTATACAGTATGCTTTTATATGCTATGTTTTATTGTTTTACTGGTTTAATATTTTATTGTTTGTATGTATATAATGGACCCCAATGGAAATAAGCTGGAATAATATTTACCGGCTTTTTGGGTTATCCATGGAAGACTACCGTATGTTTTAATTGTTCTTGTTTACCAATTGTAATGTATATTTGTGTACTTCCGAATAAATTCAAATCAAATCAAATCAAATCAGACCAATGACAAGCGAAGTTATAGACAGTTAGCAATCACAAGCGAATAAGTCATCGCTTGTGATTGGTCAATTTACTTGCGTTGCGTTACGTCCTTGCGTTGCGTCGCTAGTGGGAACCACGCTTTAAGCAAGGACGTAGACGCAAGCGAGTGACGGATTGCAAGCGACACTTGAGATGATCCATCGCTTGTGATTGGTCAAGCCACTTACGTTTACGTCATTACGTCCTAGTGGGAACCAACTTTAAGAAGTAGGCTATGGGTGTGTCCCCAGATAGTTCGAGGTTGTAAACGATGACCATAACGTTTAAGGTGAAAACACCTTATAAAATGATGCCATTATAATCATAAGCGTACACAATTTCAATTTAATATATTGAGAACAGTTAAGTTGTAAGAAGCATAATATGATGATGTAAAGTGGAAATTAACTAATAAAAGTACTTACTACATGTAAATGCTGACGCTCTGGTCGTGTTTCGATTCCACAAAATATAATAGTATTTGGACTGCTCTTCACGGGTCACTAAGTCTGTTACTAACACAATGAAAATACTTTGTTATTTAAATTTGATTGTTATTTAAATACGTCTGTGGTTGATTAAATTTAAAAAAAATAGTTACATCTGAACTAAGAAATTGTTTGTTTTTCTCTGGTAGTCGGTACTAAAATCGATTGTGTTGTTGCACATGTTATCATTGTTGTAGGCCGTGGGCCGAAACGTCTCACTTTACACCAAATTCATATTCATTTTTTTGTATTTATCAAGTTTTTAAAGGTGTTTACCAATCCGTATTTATTGATATTGACAATCTTGATATAATATATATAATAAATTACTAAAAAAACGTAATTTTTTCAATTATTCCTTCGAAAACCTTGTAATGAGTATGTATTGATTAAATTGATAGTTGTTTTAGTATGTAATGTTAATCATTTGATTTTGTTCTATCTTCTTTTCTTTGCAATTATACTTTTCTTTATGTAAATTTATTTATTTTATTTGTATTTTATATGTTATATTTTATATTGTTATTTTGAAGGATGCACCTTGTGCTATAAGTAATCCAACTAAATTAAATAAAAATATCGAGGTCCATGATAAGACCCAATTCAAACAAGGCCATATACATGGCTGCAGCCGCGTGCTCAAATTTGAGTTAATGTTTACCGACCAAGCGACCGACCGACCAAGCGACCGATCAACCGACCGACATGCATAGTGAGCCATAGAGTCGTCTTTGCACGCGATTAAAAAGGAGTTTGTGAAGTAACAAAAATCCTACCTAGCGCCCTCCTTTATTTAATATATTTTAAAGAGGGCGGCATATTGATAAGGACGACAATCTTATAAACTGATATTTTAACATATTTAACAATTTCAATATTAATAATGACAGAATATCATAACTTCAAAATGATCCTTTACATCTCCCTTCTTAAAATAAGAAAAGTAACTACTAGGCAGTTCCGTAGCTGTGATAGTGTTTAAGTATGTACAATTTCAATCCGGACTTGAGAAAGCCTCTTTAGCTCAGTGGTTAGAGCACTGGTCTTGTAAACCAGGGGTCGAGAGTTCAAATCTCTCAAGGGGCTAATTTTTTTTTTTTTTTATCTATTTAAATGATATTTCCTATCATATTCTCCTTTTTTCAACAATAATCAGAAGTATACACGTACACAATTTCGAGTCAAAATAAACTAGTACGACATACAAGCCACCAAAAATATTTTTTTTCCGATCAGCGCGAAATAAAATAACCGATGGACAATGGACGCATGCGCTAAAATGCTAACATCCGGGCCTGACAAAAAATATGGCTGCTCGTACATCAGAATAGAAGAACAAGTCGTAGGAGAATAATGCCGTAATTTGTCCTTTTTTCTGGAATAATTTTAAGTAAGAAGCATTCAGTATAAATATTATGTAAACATAGAGTAAGAAAATGCAGAATGGTGGGGATGAAAATACCGGAACTGCTCTTCCTGAGTCAAAACTTTGCGAAGCCCAGCAGAAGTTGCTGAGTCTGAGCTCCACGTTAGATCAGGTTGAAGGGAACTTGAATTCAATACAAGAGGATTTGTCGAAATCACAAGAGATGCCTAACTTATCAGGCAGTGAAGAAGCAGAGGCTTCAGAGGTAAATCATCAGTACCTGAATGTTTCAGCTTTAAATTCAGAGAAGATGACAGGTTAACCAGCAATACTTTAGGCTAGCGACTGTTCTGATTGGGTTAAACAAAATGAGGATAGGCTAGGCTAGCCTTCTTTTATTAGCCACCTACCTACCCACAGAATTAGGCCTAGGCCTATGTCTTTTTTTGTTGTCTCGTTTATGTTTTATATCTTAGCATGTTTGTTACTGTTGATGAAACATGTATTTTTTTGTTGTTGAAATAAAGATACCAAGATATTGAAATAGGCTTATCTTCTATACTATGCTAGTACTACTGTACCTACTTACTACTCTAGTGGTGAGCCCTACTACTACTACTAGGATAATCAAAATAATCCCCTAAAAAAATATTATAACAAAAATCGGGTAAACTATGTTGGCCTAGCTTGGCCCCTATTTTTTATACGGGCTATCGACTACAATCCTATCCATCCCTCTAGGCTCTCATAATAACTCATTAATATAATATAATGCCTAAATGCTGGAAAATTATAATAATTAATATTAGTTTAGGCCTATTCAATGTTAAATTCTTTTTTTTTTTGCGAAAAAATGTTTTATTTGTTGTTTTTCTTTGTTTAAGTGGATTGTTTGTCAAATGCGTGGTGTTGTGTGGTAATGCACTTGTCAATTGTATGACCCACTATACGACCCCTAGGAGAGGTGCGTCATTCTTCCGATATGCGTCGCACACACACCCATGATGCGTAAAAAATGTGCCTTACCTTTAGGTGACCATGACGCACCCAATTTGACGCACTGTCTATGACCATGTTGTTTATGATATGGTGTGTGGTAAAGTGATGGACATTGACACACCATTGTTCATTGATGTGAGGTACCATCTAGGTTTTTTGTCGCACCCTTGCGTCAGAAATTATTTGTAAATGACGTACCCATGACGCACCTCTCCCGGGGGTTGTATAGTGGGTCATACAATTGATGTATAGAAATCTTTCTATTCAGTAAATGTTGAAATGATGTTTGAAACATTGTGCTGTTATCAGAGAATCTGTACTGTAGGCCTATCCAACAATTGTATTTTCTCTTTTTTAACCATTTATTAACATTAGGGACTCATTGATATATTGTTAACAACAGATAATGATGAAACAAAATAAACGACTAAAACCATGAGAACCTAATTGTAGAATGTGCCACAATAAACTATTGCTCTTAGGATACACTAGTCTTCATGGATCATAAAGTATCTCAGATGTCCACTTCCACAGCTATGATTGCCCTTTGTTCTCCCAGTACAAATCTCCCAATATAAACTTAAGTAACTAAAACTGTACAGCAACTTTTTTTTTTTGGTGTCGAAATTGAGAAAAATAAGTCTTTTTAGCAAGGAAAAGTTCACAAAGTGACTTAGTCTTCACAAAGAATGTCTACAAAACCAAAGTACTGATGATTGACTATTTCAAAGAATATACTACTATACTACTGTAATTGCCTTTTTTACCTCAGATTTCACCTTTCATCCTGGATGAGGAATTAGAACATTTTGACGGGGAGCCGATACTGGACACTGCTTCCAAGCTTCTACACCTAGATCCAAGCGGAACACCTGATCTCCGAACTGTTGACCCAGAAACATTAGAAGCACTACTTGAAGCTGCAGGCAAGTTACATTTTTATGCTTTATTTGTAATATAAAGATTACAGATTACATACATTTTCATTTGAAAATTATCTATGCATACTAAGTATTCTTATACATTTGTTTGCCTTATTATAAAAGAGAAAAAATGTTTTTGCTGTAAAAATAAATTTAACTTTTATTAACAAAAATAATTGACTAATTATAATAAATAAACACTCCCTGGTCTTGTTTAAATTTTAATAGGAGAACCCTTTGATTCATGTTTAATATTATTTGGTTTAAGAATGTTTAAATTGAGCTTGAGAATGACCCCATGATGGAGTTGAAACATTCTTATTTTTCTTTTAATTACTTAATGAAAATCGCATGTCATGCCGGCTCTGGCAAGTAAATCAAACGCTAATGTTTCTGGCTATTTATTTCATGGCTATGCACATGTCGATTGGGCCATAGCCGCATGGAGTGTCATAAAAACAAAGCATTGATGTTCGACTTTATTTTCCGGAGGTGTACCGAAGCATGGGGTGAAAGACCCTATGACACTATGAACCTTTATTACCATGATTTTCCGAATATCAATGAATTACATAATGTATTGTGGAAGCTTCATTTACTACAGTACAAGTACCTACAGTGTGTTTATTCATGCAGATCTCTTTTGTTATCAGTGGTTATACACATACCTGCACTTTCTTTTGTATGATACTGTAGTACAGTAGCAGGTTTTGTAGGCCTATACTGAGTTCAAATTTGTGTATTCTATTCTACTCTAAACAAATACACAAATAAAAATAAAATTTACTACCACAGTATTACTGTAACACTATCAGTAATGATTTATAACCTCATTTTGAACTAAGTATGTATGGTATTGGTATGGTTAGTTTAATGCTGATAATAAATCATTTGTTTAATTAAAGTTATACATTTTTGTCTAAATCTGAAATAATATGTCTTTCAAAATGTTATCAGCTTTTTCATTTAATTTGATTCGATTTATTTTGATACAGGGAGAATATTCACTAGACAAAAATGCAAACATTTACATGATGCCAGGAATAGCCCTGTAAATCCCCAAAAGGAATTTACATCCTGATGTGTCCTACAGTATCAAACATAACATAAAATATAACATGATTTTATTATAATATTATAAAAAATGAACAGTGCTTATACAATTTTATCCAATGTGCGGCTATTCCAATTTTATCCAATGTGCGGCTATTCCAATTTTATCCAATGTGCGGCTATTCCAATTTTGTATGTTTTAAAATATTTAAATATTTAATTATTAATCTATTTTACTAAATATGTAAAGTGGTAAATACTATCAAGCTAATTCCAAGTTAACTTATACAGTATCTATAGATTTGCATAGTAACAGCCTGACTAAACATAATGTGGTAAACACATGTTCACATTGCCCTTTGTTAAATATGTTTTATTGTTTTCTTTGAAGCTGGTTGTAACACTGTAATACTTTTTAAAATCCCATTAAATTTAAAATATGTTAGTTATACTGTTACTGTTTTACACAGGTCAATTATTGCCTAACAGTAACATTAACAATCGGATTTCAATAAAGTAAACAATTTGCTTTAGTAATCAAGTTAGTTCACAGCTTATTTAGCATTTTGTTTAAAAATTAAATTAGGTAATATTTTGTCATGTGATACATGCCTTAAGTGTAAAGCTAAGTCAAAATACAACTGTTTAATTTCATTGAACAGTGAACAAAATCTATGAAATATATAGTATACTGGATACAGTACTTCACCTTTAATATTTACACTATGTCTCAAACAAACACTTTCGCATTTTTAAATAAAGCTTAATCATCTTCAAATCTTATCTATGATGAAGATTAGAACTAAATTAAAGTCATTGGTTTTACTGTTCTTTGTAGGCATTGATAAGCTTACAACTGCTGATGGGAAAGCCTTTACTGACCCTGAGATCCTACG
This sequence comes from Antedon bifida, assembly GCF_963402885.1. Classification (NCBI taxonomy): domain Eukaryota; kingdom Metazoa; phylum Echinodermata; class Crinoidea; order Comatulida; family Antedonidae; genus Antedon; species Antedon bifida. The sequence continues at coordinate 9,335,643 of NC_136231.1, forward strand.
CAAATTAACCTCTTCAGTGAGTTCTGCATTGGACGAGGCTGCAGCTGCCCTCAATCGGATGCGTGCAGAGAACGCTGCTGGAATAGGCAACGAAACAGCAGATGGGTAAGAATTGTGCTTGGTTACTGAAGTTGTATCCAGCTCGGCAAATGGCTATCAAGCACAGTCTGGGCTAGTTAACCTCATTGCATTTGTGCCCAGTTGGCTAGTTCCCACATTAGATTCATAACAACAATAGCCCTTACAGATGTGCCGGCTGATGCCTGTATAAATACCTGCATCATTATCGGCATATATCTATTCACATGGACCATAACCATAAAATTAATCAATTCTCACATTTTCTTCAGTGCATCATATATGGAGGATAGTGACAAAACTGCTGGTGCGACAATATTTGATGATGAAAAAGCCATTCATGAGACGACAGAGGAAGGCGAGAGTTTGCTTTCTTTAGCCTGTTCAGGAGGTTACTTTGAGCTAGCACAGGTAAGGATAAGCATATTCATACACTAGCGTTTTGTCATTCTAAACAGTATCAAGGTCCCACTTCAGATTCTTTTATTATTTCTGATTGCAAATGTGATGTTTTTTGCAGGTGTTACTAAAAATGAATGCAGCTATTGAAGACCGTGGACTAAAGGGGGATTGCACTCCCCTAATGGAAGCGGCATCAGGGGGACATGTTGATGTTGTGCGATTGTTGATTGAATATGGTGCGCATGTCAACTCTAAATCACAAACAGGTATTTTCAGAAAACTTTATATAATATAAATGATAGACATATGAGGATAACAATTATTCTGAGGATTCTATAATGCACTGTAATGCTTTGTATAAACATTTGAAAATATGCCATTTGATGTATTAATTTTTATTTCAAACTTGCCTAGACACAGACATTAACGAAAAGCATATCAATTATGAGACTGAGACACATTCTAATAACCTAATGACATTATTTGTTACAATTTAAGGAAACACAGCACTAATGTATGCATGCAGTGGCGGCCATGAGGATGTGGTACAGGTACTGTTAGAGCATGGTGCCAATATCGAGGATCATAACGAGAATGGTCACACTCCATTAATGGAAGCAGCCAGTTGTGGTCACGTTGAAGTGGCTCGCTTGTTGCTGATGAGAGGCGCTGGAATCAATACACACTCCAACGAGTTCAAAGAGAGTGCTCTCACACTAGCCTGCTATAAAGGTACCTTTTAATGATAGTGTTAACTTGCTCATTTCTACTTCAATGTAAAGTCTTACTTGTAGCTTTCAATATGAAATGATTAACATAGATGCTCATGCTCATAGCAGACGAGATCCTACCAGATCAGCACACTGTGAGATGATCCCCTACCTTTTTTTCAAATAGTGTACCAAGTTCTTTAAAATGCACTATATGTACACAGGATGGGCAATGAGAGTAAGCATCTTGCCTAAGGATACAATCAGTATTGTACCCATTGTAATGCCTATCACATGCTAGTCCGATATTATCATTACACCATCACTCCCCAGGCGGTCTCCCATCCAGAACACAACCAAGCCCAACATTACTTAACTTTGGTGACCTGACGAGAATCAGTGTTCAACATAGTATGGCCATATAATAATATTTATCAAATACATGATTTCTCAATTTTCAGGTCATCTGGAAATGGTAAAGTTTCTATTGGAAGCAGGAGCTGACCATGAGCACAAGACAGATGAAATGCATACAGCATTAATGGAGGCTTCAATGGATGGTCATGTTGAGGTGGCACAACTCTTACTTGACCATGGGGCCCAGGTAAGAACAGCTTATCAATGCTAACTTTTAGTCAAGAATATACTATACTGAGTGAAAACTTCCTATCCCATTGGTTTTAAACATAAAGCATAAAGCTCTGTCTACACTATCAAACCAACCCAAATATGGTAGTGATATGATGTCATCGTGTCCATATATGGGCACATCACATTTTTTTGTCACAAGTTTGATAGTAAAAGTGGTTTAATGGTAGGAAAGCATTTAGTAGAAAACTATTTAAATTCTCAGATTTTGTCATCTTTTCCATTTTTTTTATTTCAATAGTATTCAATATTCAAATTATGTTTATTAATCCTTTCTGAAATTCATTGCTCGTTTAAATATATAATATAAATGTATGACAATAAAAATGTAAAAATTTACAGAATGAAAAGAAACAGACAACATTAAACATGAATACAAATTCAAAACAATACAAATTATGAGATCCATTATTTACCTTTAACATTTTTGTTAAAAAGTTGAATGTCTTAAGGAAGGAAGGAAGGAGAGAAGACACTTGTTGGTGTGAGAGGTCGGTGTCCGAAAGCGACCGTTGCGGACTAGTTAGTTAAGTTTATTGTGAAGAGGGTGACCGGTGTCCTTTAAAATAGATTGAAATATTCTGGAAATATTAATGTAGTAGAAGTAGTTTTTAATCTACAGTTTTATGTTTGATAACACACTCAATTCTACTACTTGCTTATCTTAGGTTAACATGCCAGCAGATAGCTTCGAATCGCCGCTGACATTAGCTGCATGTGGTGGGCACGTAGATCTAGCTGCTCTACTCATAGACAGAGGAGCAAATATAGAGGAAGTTAATGATGAAGGCTACACACCTCTAATGGAGGCTGCTAGGGAGGGACATGAAGAAATGGTTGCTTTGTTACTAGCTCAAGGTAAATACTTAAACAGGACCACAGAATGATAAGTCAGTAAGTGGTTATCACCTGATGGTCGTTACACTACCTTTTCCAAAACTCTCTAAAGATGGTAGGTATACACTGCAATGAAGCTGATATATGTCAAACCCTTGGGGTTTTTTAAAACTTGGGCAGAGTCACCGCAAACCATAGCTATACAATAAAGTCACTCCTTGATCATTGTTCTGGTGGTAGAACAAGTCTTCTCAGATAAGGACTTAAACCTGGAGGTCCAGTGTACACTTCTGACTCGTGTGCACTAAAGAATCCAGTCCTTTTGAAAGAGTAGGGGGTTATCCCTGGTCTAATCAGCCCCTGTCGTTGTGGACAGACGAAAGAGTGCCGTTTGGTGGCAGCACTCGAAACGAAGGAACCCTTTTGAGAGAAGAAGTTATTGTATGTGTAGTCCACACCTGTGCTCGATTCAGCCCAGTTAGGCTGCAAGCCACAAGATATTCCCCTACATTTACTATAGTAAGTTTAAACATAATAATATGACTAACATTGAATCTGAGCCCAGCACAATTAACTAACTTGATGTACTTGCTATAATTGTAGGTGCCAATATCAATGCACAAACAGAGGAGACCCAAGAGACTGCCCTAACTCTAGCCTGCTGCGGTGGGTTTCTAGAAGTAGCTAAATTTCTGATAGAAGTTGGAGCTGATATGGAGCTAGGCTGTTCAACACCACTAATGGAAGCCTCACAGGAGGGTCATGTAGAGCTGGTCAAATACCTACTTTATCAAGGTTTGTATGGATTTAATTGTGAAGCTGTTTTTGCAATTGATATAGATATTTTATTTTCTTTCCCATACAAAAGTAGCGTGTCTTGCCCACAATTTGAATTTAGATAAATGTTTATCAAATACACATTTATCTATACAGTTGAACCTCCCGTAAGCAACCACCCTCGGGACCGGGAAAAGTGGCCGATAGAGGGCCAAAATTACATGTTATGGCTATGCATAAAGGCGTCTAAATTCTGCAGCTAATTGTGAGTGAGTGGCCGAGCGTAGTGAGTGGCCAAGCGTAGTAGTAAAAAAAAAAAGTGGCCGTGGCTTAGGGGAGGTGGCCGCTTATGGGAGGTGGCTGCTTACAGGAGGTACCAAATACACTAATTAGATAGAAAGAACAAACAGGCTTTTGAAAGTGCGGCCGTTAAGGCAAGTGGCCGCTTATGGGAGATGGCCGCTGACGGAGGTTCAACTGTACTTCCAATATGCCCTATTAAACTTTTGTAATATTGTACTTTGTCTATCTAATTGACAAAATATAGCCTTCGATTGAAACTAGATAAGTGATTGTTTTAGGTATAACTTTCGTACACCGTTTGGAGTCAATTCAGTCGGGAGAACACTTTGTAACAGATTGTAATTATATTATATTCAGGAGCTAATGTACATGCCACTACTGCCACTGGGGACACTGCATTAACATATGCCTGTGAAAATGGTCACACTGATGTGGCAGATGTATTGTTAGCGTTTGGAGCTAACTTGGTAAGAATGTTGTCTTAACTAATTTTACCATTTAAAAAACATTTTTTTTGAATATTCTAAATTCTCAATAATTATGAAAACATAAAGAATAAAATAGTCATTTTGAGAAGCTACATCATATAATTTATATTAATACAGTTTATCTCAGTATTTCAACTTATCATCAATACACCCACTCCACCCAGGTGTACAAATGGGTACCTGGTAAGGTCAAGACATAACTTTGTGCAGATTACTAGCTGCATTGTGGGAGTATGTTTTCATAAGTGTTTGATCAATAAATGACTTGAGTAATAATATGTACACTGCTTAGAGGTTTCACAACATTAGGTGCTTTGTAAATCAAGGATATCATTATTAATACAATAATTAGTATTTATAGTTAACTTGAAAATACTAATAAGAACATACCTGTGATAATTTTCAAATTAGGAACACGAGTCCGAGGGTGGTAGAACACCATTGATGAAGGCTTCCAGAGCTGGACACCTGTGCACTGTACAATTCCTAATAAGCCGAGGTAAGCATTATGATAACATATTAAAAAATGAATAACAGTTTAAATAGAATTAAGTAACATTAATTAAACATCAACTATGATCTTGTTTACTATTACTAATTAATTTAAAGCTATATTAAAAAATAAACTTGGCCTTTTTCAGGAGCAAATGTGAATCGAGCAACAACCAACAATGACCACACTGTGCTGTCTCTTGCCTGTGCAGGAGGACATCTATCTGTTGTAGAATTGCTCTTGGCTCATGGAGCTAATCCAACTCATAAATTGAAGGTAATATATATATATACAACCACTTCGTCTCTGAATATAGTATAGTCCTATATTTTAACCATGCCCCTCAGCCCAGTAGATATTTGTATACTATTCTCTGACTTCATTGTACTGCCTGACATGACACATGGCTATGCAACTCGGAATGCAACCCATATTGCGGTTCAATGCCTTCCCAGATTTCTATTGCTGTACTGCCTAGCCTATGAAATAAATTTTAATTACCGGTGCATCTTTAATTCTGCGTAATCGTAATATAGATAAAAGTATATTAATTTGAATGCAGATGGCAACTTCCTTTTAAGAGTGGATTAAGTTAATGTATTACTTTATTGAAATAAACTTGATTAAACACATTTTGATTCTGAACAGGATGGCTCAACTAGTCTAATTGAAGCTGCCAAAGGAGGCCATTCCCAAGTAGTAGATCTGTTACTAGAGTATCCAGCAAACATGGTCCAAGCTAGCCTACCAATGGATGGTAGTATCACACCCCCACTTGAACAGCAGGGGGAGATCCCTAGGGTACCAACACAATCACTTCCAATGGTAGTACCACCACAAGAACCAGACAAACATCCACAAGAAGGATCTCCAATGGTGGGACCCTCCGTGGTAATCCCAGGTAAGGAATTTAACATTCATTTGCCGTTAATTAAAGAATTACTTAACTGTTGAGGACTTGTCTCTTTTAATACAGTTTAAGTAAATAATGTGTAGACAAGTTTTTACTTTTCTATTTTTAAGCACTAAATCACCTATAATTGTTGCACTGCCAAAATCATGTAATGTTTATTATCTCTAAATGGAGAATAAGAAGTGATTCAGAGATGGTAAAACTTAATTATGCCTATATCAGATTAACAACTTTATTATGAACATTGATTTTGATAGGTGCTTTATCAGGAATAGCTGGCCAATCTTACCAAGATCTGCCAAATGCAATATACGACCCGTCCAACCAAAGTGATGCCAATCCAGAATCATACGTTAAATTCTTTAACAACGTTCCATGCTCGTTTGAAAATGTTGCTAAATGGCCATCAGAATTCACTACCACCTCAAGCTCACCTTCACCTAAAAGACAAAAAACAGCAGAGGAACAAATTCTAGAGAAACAGCAGATAATAGCTGAGCTGCAGAAGGTAGAGCGGGAACTTCAAGAGCGTATGGAAGCTCAGAAAGCTCTTTCGCAACTCACTGCTTCAAAAGTTGCTGCTCAGTTCCGAGAGGTTGTACAGAGTCGACAGTTTGCAGCACACAATGCTGCGAATTTGATCCGGGAAGAGATTGATGAAATGGCAGAAGCAGCAGCTGAAGCAAATAATAATAAATCAAGAAAAGGTCCATTTGATGGTGAAGAAGATGATAGCGGACTTGGTGATTCAGAAATCCAACTGATGCGAGCTTCAGAAAATGTCTATCATGAACAGAGTGATGGTGGTGCTGGTGAAGCAGTTGCCATACAGGGTGTGATCAATGCCAAGTATACAGAACAAGATGAGGAACCAGAGCCATTTATCCTAACAGATGAAGAAAGTATTCAGTCAGATAAACTGATAGCAACCCACTTAGCTCAGGCTGTTTTTGCACCAACACTTCCTCTTCCTGATGTACAGACTTTGTTGGCCAGAACAGGTCAAGTCAATGAGGTTGAACAAGGACTCATTGGGGAAGGTACTCAGACTCCTTGGGATGATGTCATGACAGAAACCAGTGATAAAGAACAACTGCTGGCTGCCGTTGTGGATACCTTACAAGATGCCGTCAATGCTGTATCAGGTATTCTTATAATATCCTTGTGACCTAATTCTGATCCAACTAACCAAAACATAAATAACTTAATAAATTAATAAATTAAATTAAAAATATATTAATCTGTTATTAAGTAATCTATATTGATTAAAAATATATTGAACAAATGTTTTTTTTAGATGCTGAATGTCAAGAAGATATTAAGAAACCAATACCAGTAACCCATTCAGTAGGTACCCAGTGTGGCTATCCTGCCATAACCACTGATTTAGTACAGCAAATCACACCACCAACTCCTCAGTCAAAGGCCATTTCCGGTCCAGCATCCCCAGCAGATTTTGATATCGTACCACCTCCTGAACTACATGCCCCTGTAGAGATTGACGCACGTACAGAGAGTAATCACGATACAGCGCTGACCATAGCATGTGCTAGTGGACATGATGAAGTCATAAAACTGCTTCTGGAGAAAGGGTCAAACTTGGAACACAGGGATAAAAAAGGTATGTTCATGTTTTTTTTAATTTTTACTTTAATAAAAGAAGCAACAAGGTTAATTGAAATGTGTTATTCCATAAAGAAATAAGGCCAAAATAATTTTGGAGGCAAACTTTAGCTCATGTCTATTTAGCACAAAAGTACATTAATCTATTATTTATTACCTAATAGGATTTACACCATTAATTCTCGGAGCTACTGCCGGCCACACCAGGTCTGTTGAGCTTCTCCTTCACCATGGTGCTGAGATCGAAGCACAATCTGAAAGGACCAAAGACACGCCTCTTTCATTGGCATGCTCTGGTGGAAGATATGAGGTAAGACTATATTGGTAACTAATACTGCATAAATTGTTAACCAGGTTTGATCTCTAAATATAATACACGGCTTCATACACGCATACGTGAACCGTGAGAAGTATTAGGAGAAAGCATAGTTGCATGTTATTTGATTACTATGATTGGTCAGTTTAATACCATGGCAATACATGTGTGCGAATTAACAACTTAGTTCATCTCGGAACAAAAAAACAGGCATCTCATTGATTTGTTTGTTTTCAAGATTTTTTTATAGATTTTCTTAGAAAATTATCTTCACACTATGCAAACCTGGTTACAACTTGTTACAAGTTTGAAATGGGTATAATCTATTTGAACTTTTAGACAAGGACTTATAACATCTATGTGCTGTACAGAAAAAGTGTTCAGGAAGTAAAGATTTGATATGATACCACAATCACCTTCATCCTATCTCTCTCCTTAGGTTGTTGATCTGTTGTTATCCCGTGGTGCTAACAAAGAGCACCGCAATGTCTCCGACTATACACCACTTAGTCTGGCTGCGTCTGGTGGATATGTTAAAATAATTAAACTCCTATTACGACATGGGGCAGAGATTAATTCAAGGTTTGTAGTTCATGGTTTTTTGCAGTTGGTAAAAAATTAATTTGTATACAATAGTTAAATATTGTGTAAGTATCTTATCTTTCATTTTATACTGTAACGTAAATAATTTTTTTCATTGATGGTACAATGCCAGTAACTCAGGACTTCACTATCTTATCATACATGCATTTGCCAAATAACTGAATCATATATTCGGTATTCTCTATCACTCTGAATATAAATTTTCATGTAATTTGCATAATCATTTGCATACTGTCACTACACCAATTGTAAAGCATTGTTGACTTTTATTTCAGAACTGGAAGTAAGCTGGGAATATCTCCATTGATGCTTGCTGCTATGAATGGCCACACAGCAGCTGTAGAACTGTTGCTGGACATGGGAAGCGATATCAACGCCCAAATCGAAACTAACCGCAATACAGCACTGACACTAGCCTGTTTCCAAGGCCGGACAGAAGTTGTAAGCCTTCTAGTAGATCGTAAGGCAAATGTTGAACACAGGGCAAAGGCAAGTGAAATAAATAAAATTCAGGCAGATTATTTATATTGATTGTTTAAATGGATGATTAACTATGATGTTTAAAGTATTTTACTGTACAGTATAATTATTATTTTTGACTACTAAAACTATTGTACTTTATTTTAACAGACTGGTCTAACACCGCTTATGGAAGCTGCATCTGGTGGTTATGCTGATGTAGGCAGAGTTCTTATTGAAAAAGGTGCCGATGTGAATGCTGCACCAGTTCCATCGTCAAGGGATACAGCATTAACCATTGCTGCGGATAAAGGGCATTACCGGTTTGTGGAACTATTACTCCAATATGGTGCCCTAGTAGACGCGAAAAATAAGAAAGGCAATTCTCCACTATGGCTCTCCTGCAATGGTAATTCTTGTTTGTTTTTTTTAATTATAGATAATGAGTAATTAATACTACTAGAAGCAAAATAAGTTAAATTCTTTGATTAAAGATGCATTATTAAGATTGGTTCCCACTAGGACACAGCAGATGGATGTAAGCTCAACACAAGCGAGTTGACATTTGTCAAATTATTTTTCTTTCCTCCTTGTGTTGTGTCCTAGTGAGAACCAAGCTTTAGACTTATAAAATCTTTGAAATTATATAACTATGTTAATTGGATACATTTTTTTTTCTCATTTTAGGTGGTCATTTGGAAGTTGTACAACTGTTGGTTAATGCCAAAGCTGACATTGATAGCCAAGATAATCGCAAGGTTTCCTGCCTTATGGCAGCCTTCCGCAAGGTTTGAAACAATTGTTAATGAATAATTTGAGTATTGATGTTTATGTATACATACGACTATAACAGTTTCTTGTGCTATTTATGATGATGAAAAAGAACTGGTACTGGTAACATCTAACAAATATAAAATTGTTGCAACTGATAATTTGTTAATTTCTTGTTTCATCAATGTAGAGTATATCATGTGTCATTTTGCATAAAGTAAACCTTGTTTTTCTCTCATTGTGATTTTTTTAGGGTCATGTGAAAGTTGTAAAATGGATGGTTAAACATGTCAACCAATTTCCATCAGATACAGAATGTATGAGGTTTATTGCTACCATTTCAGATAAGGTAAGCATATCAGTTATCAGCCACATACCTGAAACAAAGATTGTTTTATTTAGTTAGGATTCAGTTTTTACCAAAGTGCAAGTGAACTTTTAATTCATTATTTTGGTGAAATATCTGACATGCAAAATGGTGAGTGGAGTTGTGGCTTGGTTATGATGCTTGGCTATCAATCCAAGGGTTTAAGTCCTGTCATTTGTTTGTCTAGTGAACATGATTGCTACCTTTAAAAAGGATAGTGAATGAATTCGCTTATGGTTATCCTGGGCAATTTGCCTAAATATATAAAAATGAAAAAAAACAACAATAAGCCACATATCTGAAACAAATATACATATTTCCCATTTTTTTCTTTTCCTGAAGCTGTTTTTAAATCCATTTTTATTTCTTTTCCTTTTAGGAACTACTAAAGAAATGTCATCAGTGCATGGAGATAATTGTCACGGCCAAAGATAGACAAGCCGCTGAAGCAAATAGAAATGCAAATATACTACTAGAAGAACTGGAATCTGAGAAGGTAAAATCATTGTCATTGTTTGTGTATAAATTATATATATATATATATTACAGATATTAGAGAGTTTTCAATTTGTGACAATCGAGAGCCGACGACCAACCTAGGTCAGGTCAATCAATGTGTTGTTACCTGGACCTAGAAACCACTAAACTTGTATAGATGTGAGGCGCCCAAATATCTCCGCATGTGCACAATGAACTAATATGACAGAGTTTAAATCATCAGTCATTCCTAATAAAGAAAAGACAATTTGTATAAAAAAAAAGATTTCCTAAAACATGATTTTTACTGGAATTTCATTGAAATAAGAATAAAATTAAATATGAAATCATTGTTTTGCAGTCAAGGGAAGAAAATAGAAAAGCTGCTGCTGCTAAACGAAAGGAAAAGAAAAAATTAAAGAAGAGAGAAAAGAAAGCTGTGAAACCAGCCAATGACCAATCACAGGAGCCCGAAGAGGAAGATGACGAGGAAGATGAAAAGACTCCAGCTCAGAGTATGTATACATTCCTTTTGAGCTGTAAAAGAAGAAATGATGACTGAAGAAACTAAGGGGACGATGAAATTTGGGTGTCATTCGCAACTATAGAACTTGCAAATGGGTGTAAACAATAAAACTAAAATTGGGCTTTAACAAGGATGAGGATATCTAGCACTAATTTAAGACTGCCTTTGTGCAGTATGTATAGATTCAAAGAGATTAACAACACATTTAGATGTCAATTGATAATCATTGATCATGCAACCAAGGCAATCTAACAACAGGATGCTGAGCTCCGGAGGTCAATGGGTTTAACTCTGGCTGCTACACGATCAGTTCCACATCCCTTAACAGACACTGTGCACCGCAGAGAATATGTTCATAGTACAGTACAGTTTGTATTTGTCGCAGCCAGACATAAGATCAAAGGACTATTACGAGTTCCTATCTTGACAAGACGAGCTCAGTGTCCTGTTGTTAGATTGCCTTGATGCAACTCTGTCTAAACAGTAAAATCTGAAGTGGAAAAAAAATGCATTTCTTGATTGTCATTAATAAATCAAATCCAAATTATAATTTGCTTTAATAGAACACAATCAAATTATGTACATAATTGTGAATATTATTCAAAAGTGGGGACAAAACATGACTGAATATCAATTCATTTTGAATACAATGTTGTAATTTACTTCTAATCTTTTATTTTTTCTTATTAAATTGTTTAGTTGAAGAAACAGTACCGATAGAACCTCCAAGTGCCACAACCACAACAACAATTGGCAAAGTCCGAACAACGGACACTGTAGCACCTCAGTCAAGCAACCGAAAAGAGAAAGCGATCACCAAAACATCCACTGCCACTAGAGTAGCAACGACCGTGGCGGTCGTAGCAAGCACCAAAGAGAGTGAGAAAAATGAGAAGAATAAAGTAAAAAGTTCTAAGAAAGATCTACATTATAAAACAACAGGAGAAAATACTAAGAATGATCGAGGGAGGAGAAAAAGGCCATCGAAAGACACAAAAGCAAATAGTAATAGACATATCGAAAAGCCAATGTAAGTTTTTAAATTATATTAAAATCTGGGGTTTTGGTAACCTCGTTTCACATTTCATGATTACAATTAGAACGCAAAATGGCATAATACAGAGCATTAAAATGAGGACCAACCTATAAGTAAACTTGTCTCAGTTGGCCCTTTAGCATGGTTACAAAAAATAATAATAAGAACAAGTGAGAATAATGAAGCATCAGTATAATAAGAATGAAATGTTTAAAGATTTTTATTTTAACCAATGTTATAACAGAATGTGAAGCACCGCAGATTATGTGTTAATGTTTTATGTGTTACTATATAAGTGTTAATGGTTAATGATTAACTAAAAAAAACGCATTCTTTTACAGGGTATCTGAGGATTACAATGGTTTGACACCAATCTCGCTAACCAAGAATGCACGCATGGGAGATAACAACTTAGTGGCATCAGTAGGCAGTAAAACAGTGCCATCATTAATTGTGAGCCCTAAGCGCGGTCAACGACGAGACGATGGCTGGATGGAAGTTGTACGAAGGTTAGTTTACATTTTGATTGTGAAAAAAAAAACCAGTTAATATGCAACTTTACTGATAATGATTTATGAATGCATGCCCTACTCTGAGAATGCCTGTGGGTAGAACTCGAACCCATGAGCTCCAGATAACTAGCCTAGCATTCAGACCTCTAGACCACTAAGACCTCTAGACCACTAAGCTTGCGCTGATGACTAGGGTTAGATTCGAGCCCAAGAAACAGCAGGAACTGCACCAACAGGATTGTAATTTAATAACTACTTCAAAGTAGTTAAATTAAATTATATAGAATCTTTTTTTTATAATCAATAATGAGCTATTGATGTAAGTTTTACTATGACATTTGTATGTACGTTTGGAAGAAAATAAATATTGATTTGATTTGTTTCAGGTCTAAAAAAGTAGCTGTACCTGGTAGTGCTATAAGTCGAGTGATTGGCAGAGGTGGTTGTAACATCAATGCCATCCGTGAAGTAACTGGTGCACATATAGATGTAGATAAACAGAATAAAGGAGGAGAACGTACTATTAATATCAAGTAAGTTCTATAATGATCACTCTAATAGCTCTAATTATGATGACAAATGCTACCATGCCATTTGAAACATTAACTACATTTTTTAAACTTAATAATAATACTTATGAAGGAGAATATGTTGAGTGTTTTATTTTCGTTTGAATTTGTCTTCCTTTTTTGTGTTATTTAATTTTACTGTTCACTGAGTATAATCCCACCCATTTAGGATGAATTTGTACACAAGAGTTAACAAAATTGTACAATCTGAGTGTAATCCCACCCACTATACTTTTCTTCATATTTCATACACAGGCCATTGATAATTAGTAAATGTTGAAACATAAACAAGTTTTTCATTTTGTCCACAGGGGCTCTGCTGATTCTACACGCCATGCTCATCAGTTAATCAATGCACTTATAAAAGATCCCAACAAAGAGTTAGATGAGATCATACCAAAATTTAAAAAGGCTCATTTATCCCACAATTCTTCGGTGGTCACTGCTACTGTCACATCCTCTACAGCTCGCATCAACTCTGCTACATATTCCTCCACCACTCAACGTGTATCAACCATCATATCTTCAAGCTCACAATCCATGTCAAAGAACACCAGTGCAAAGATCTCTGCATCAAATGGAAAGTTGACGAATTCTATTTCGTCTGTTACACCGAGCTACCACATACACCAATCAGCAAGTCAGACCCGAACTCAGCCGCACGGAGTTGACTTGTCCCATTTGTCAGGAATAAGGCCGAAGATGCATTCCCAAAATCCGTTTCCTGTTGGTTATCCACCTGGTCCATCTGTGCTTCAGAGACATCCAACTGCTACAATGGTTAGGCCCCCTGCACCTGGAATGACACCAGCTTTTCCTACAGTGCGACACAGCCCTGTAATTCGCCAGCTTTTTCCATCGGAGCCAAAGCAAATTCCTATGCCTCCTGATAATTCAAGCGTTGGTATGCATATAAGACATCCAGCTATACAAACATCTGGAATACAACCACATAGAATGCCATCACCAGGTATGCAGACACCTGTCAACTTTCCCAACAGAATGCCAGTAGATGTAGCTGTTAGAAATCCTCATGCTATCAGTGGTCACACTCCACCAGTACAGCATCACATTGGTAACCATTCAATGATACAGCCAGCCGTTGGAACTCCTAATTCACACTTCAGTGAACAGGTTATAAGTCGCCCTACTTCCGTTGGTGTTCAAAGTACAGTGACTCCCTCTTCTGTGACAGTGACAACAACTACTACACGAACATACAACCTGTTTTCTGATGCATCTTCAATGGCTTCTACTGATATGTTCAGGGTTGGACCTATTGGTCAGCCACCCCAAGCCAAGCCAGTTGGACCCATTTCACTACCTGAAACACACATTGCAGATGTTGTAGAAAAGTCAAAAGCTCCAGGTTTCAATCGAAGTGGTCCTATATCGTCCAATCTCCGTAATGTTACTATACCGGCTTCGATTCTAAGTAATACTATCTCTAAATCAAATGTCGGCATGGCAGCATCTGCTTTCCGACCACAGCAAAACAGCTTTCCTGTTGCTCCTGCACCAACATCTCAACCATTTCCACCATCCTATTCAGGTCCATCCCAGACCAGTCCTTGTAGTCCAAGAGATCTTCAAGAACGATCACAGTTGAATGTAAATGCACAGCCATTTGTACCGGTAAAGATAACGCCATCCATGCAGTCTCCAACACATAGCAGTGCGTCACAGGATGGCTCACCAGGGGCTTCTCCCAGATCAAGCACGGAATCGTCCAGTCCTGTTCTATCAAATGACACAAGTGGTCTATCAGATAGGAAACTCAGGCCAATTGGTACTGAACGAAGCCGTCAACAACAACGACGAACACCAACTGGCTTTCCAACTCTGCCGTCGGGTACTGAACTTGGCAACCAACCTTGTCAGGCAACTGGCATCAGTATCTGGTCATATAAGCCTGGTTAGTAAATTACTATAATATGAATATAAAGGCAATCAAGCAATCAAGTCTAGAATGTATTATTCCAATCATGGTGTGCTAACTAACACAAAAACTACACGTTTACACATTTACCCAGTCACCAATTGATTCTAGGTTGTCAAATTATCACCATTCACTAATTACATTACTTATGGATCATTTACATACAGGTGATGGAGGTAACAGCTGGCTTCATACATCTCCACAATCTGTTGAGGAGAGTCTTCTGGAAAACCACAAGCTGCATACCTCTGGTGTGATTGGTAGACGTACTAATGTAGAGGGAGATTTCCACATGAATGCCGCTATGATGGTCAGTCTGATATGATTTTTTATAAAGTGATTTTACTGTATTCGAATAAACACCCCCACTTTGAATAAACATCCCTCTCGTGTAAACACCTGCCATAGAACATCATTGAGAATAAACGCCCTGGCGAGTTTATTTCCTTTATAAAAAACGCCTCGCCACATACATATATGCACACACTAATTGTATTACAAAATTCATTAATTGAAATGGTCTACAATTTACCATTTTGATACATTTTATCACTTCTTGATATATAATTGTGTTGTTCATATCTAGAGGGTATTTAATTGATTATGCATGTTACCACATACACCCAAAAAAATGAATAAACACCTCCCCCGAATGAACTTTGCTCTAGTTTGGTAATCCGTTAAAAATAAAATGTTACTTTTGTATCATTGTAGACATCTAATTCTATATTTGGAGGTTGGAGCAGTGGTACTGGTGATGCTTCAGAGAAAAATGTGAGTTATTTGGCAATAAAATGACCTTATTATTTTGAGTGCAGCTAATTTGATAATAAACGTATATACAACAATTATGTATTAAGTTTTTTAATCAAAATTTCTTTTTTAACCAATTTGGTTGAATTTATTTATATTAGGGCAAAAGTATATATACTTGTTTTCCAAATCTAATAACGACTAAAAATTTCAATTTCATCATCGCAATCGTATAGGTTGACACTCAACAAATATATTTATTTGGCTGTTTAGTAAGCCGTTTATATACATTTTGTTAAAGAAACGTCTGATAAAATAATCTTAAATGTTTACTTTTATTTGATAGGTGTGGAGCGACTGGTCTAGTACAATGTAACCAAGATGTTCTGTTATTACAAAGCTAGCATTTCATTTGACCTTTAGCTTATATAAAATATAGATGACAAAGAATGCAAATGTATACCCATGGAACTCCTTAACGTAATGTTTCTATATTGGTTGGTACTCTTTTGGCATCCTTATCAATGGTTATTTGTTCAAATGTGGTGATCAAATCTTTAAGTTGCTTACCAAAAAAAAAACCTGGTTGGTGTTTACATTATGTCCTGCTTTGATTATCTTGGTGTACTACTAAATTGTTTAAATCATTTATCGATCCAAAGAAAAGTCAACCATTTAAGGATCTGGAAAGCAGTTAAAATTTATGTTTACTATCATGTAAAGATAATTGTGGTGGAGTTTACTATACAAGTATTTCTATTATATGCCTCCTTACCACACAATGTGGTAGTGAATTATATTATGTATTCTTAACATGGTATTGTATACGGTTTTCCCTTCAGTTATAACAAGGAGCTAACTAAAAAGATGTGCTTTAAAAAAAACAAGAAATTTAATTGTTAATTTAATCTTAAAATCTTATTTACTATTGATCATATGGTAAAAAGAATCGGTAAAAAACAAACAAAACTTATCATCCATAGTAACTGCCATGCGATTAAATGGTTAACCCTTTGCAAATACTTCTTGTTTTTAATTCGAGAAAGGTTGATTTGCTGTAGAAAAATTATTTGAAAGTAGATATTTTAAGAAGCACATTTCGGAAATTATGCTAGAGTTTTGTTAATAATTGAAATTGTTCTGGTTTCATATTTTGCATTGCAAAATAGGCTGACTATGAGATACAATGTTTTTTTAAAAATTATTATCATGAAATATGTAAAACAGTTTTATTTATCGTTATCATATTTTAAAATTAACTCTTAAAACATTTGTCATTAAGTTAATGTTGTGATAGATGTGAGAGAAAAATGAATCAACCATGCTTTATGTATGTTGTGCAACCATAATGTTAAATGTTTATTAATAATCCAAATTTAATGTACATCAGTGTATGTTGATAGAAGCTCTTATAGATTTTCTCTCCTAATTAAATCTATACACATTATTTAGTGTGAAGAATTTCCACGCCAAGAAAAGAATTAAAAGGCTTCTGACTGGGAATCAGTAAAAAAAGTTGAATAATTTAAACTCCCTTTGTCCCAATCTTTTAATTTGATACAGTAATGTATATTATTCCTGACTTTATTATTGGAGACCTATGTATAACATGCATTCTGATGTCTATGTTCCATTATAATGGGTGTACTGTATTTGTTAGACTTCATGATTATTAAACTCAAGTTATGCCACTGAATTTTGTGTTTGTTTTCTCTATATTGCAATTGAATTAAAAATGTGTATTACCATATTTAGTCAAATAAACAGGGGCATTTATTCGAGGGAGGAGTTTATTCGGGGAGGCATATATTTTTTGGTTGTAATATGGTAACATGTATAATCAAATAAATACACACTTTGATATTAAAAATACTGTACAACACAATTAGTATCAAGAAGTGATAAAATACAGTAAAAATTGTATCAAAATGCTTGGTAAATTGTAGATCATGTCAATCAATGAATTCTACTAAAATGTGTTGTAATACAATATTGTGGCAGGCTGTTTATTCGTGGAAATAAATAATGGCCGGCCGCATTTATTCGACGACGGAGGTGTTTGTTCAACAAACCAGGCCTTTATTTGAATATTTGCAGTGTGCTTATTTTGAAGGAACAAACCAACTAGAAAAATGATTTGTATACTGCAAAATGTTTTAAAAATAAAGTTACAGTTATTTCATACTTTAAATGATGGTGCAAAAAGGTTATAGGCTACACAGCAAGAATGACCAATACCACAAAGCACAACTCCAATAAAATCTTATCTCATCAATTACTGTATTATTTTCCAATACTAATACAGTACTTCGTCTTAAAGTGTTGCATCAAAAGTATTAAGCTTGCTCAGTCTAAAACACAGAGAGGTAATGGCTGACTGGTATTTTATATCGTCGTGACCCCATTTGTAATATTCTATTACTTTTTTATATCCAAGTGCCAAATTTGTAAAAGGGATGAAGTGAGGTCTTGCGCACTTTTCCATATGCCTATTGAAACAACTTCTAACCTCATTTCTATCCCAAAAAATTCACCCGCTGGCCCACTAACCCCATTTTAATTTATAATAATGTCAAAAAAAGACATTCATTGTTTAAGCTGTCTACACTATCAAACTAAATTGACAAAGTGTGATGTGCCCAAATATGGTAGTGATATGATGCCATATATGGGCACATCAAATTTGTTTGTCACATAAAGTTTTATAGTGTAGGCAGAGCTTAATACCCTAATAGGTAATTCATTGTGTGTGTAAATATTTAATAAACAAGATTAACCACTTGTATACAATCAAAGAATTTATTAACAAATGAAAATGTGCTACTTAAATTACAGTATATGATTGGAAAATAAACATTCATAAAGTGTAAACAAATACTGAGTATCTCAAATAGCTAGTAACAAATTTCAATGATAGCTGTTCTACATTACTTTAAATGGTATGGAAAAAAACCCCTTAAATATGAAATTGAAGTTTTCTTTGTACAGTATGCTAAAACTAATTTCATTAACTAAATAAATGTTAGAAAAAGTTAAAAAGGAAAAATATATTTTTATTTATTTATTTGTAATTGAATATCTGATTTAAAGTTAATTTTAAAAGCTTTAAGAAAACGTATGATATGTCTCAAGAATTAGAGTACAGTAGAATGCTTTACATTTACAGAATGTCCATTTTAATCAAACTTTGCTCACTGATATAATATAAAATCAGTACTTTACAGTTCAATATGATCTAAAGTTCTTTTTTAAAAGCATTAAGAAAAACTGTGATAAACTTTTTGTTTTAATTCTATATATAATTAAGTTTATTAATTATTTAATCTACAATTTTTCCTTCCATGACATCAGCTATATAATTAAACTCGCATTTTCTTAATGTGCTTATAAGTACTTCTCTGGTTGCATTGCTAGAATTTCTCTGTTGCCATATTTTTAATGACTCCCTGGATTGTTCCATTAGATCGTATGGATGCTTAACCATAATGTGATCGATATCGGCTTCCACAAGTTTAAGTCGACGTGCGTATTGTCGCCAGTTTTTACCAATGTGCCGCACAATGATGTCAAATTCATCAGATAAATCTTAAAACGAAATACACAGTACTTTAATAATACATTGCTGTAGTAGTACTATAAGGGGTCACCTTTGGAACCCAACAGTTTTCCCTAAAGAGGTGTGTGCCTTAGTGTTGAAATTAACCATGAAGGCAACGTATTTCTTCATAATTATTACCACTCGTTTGTGTCCCCTTAATAGGGATGTCCCAATCCATTTTTAGGTTGGCTGTAGTGTTAAAACATAATACTGAATCTACTGTGTCATACTCCAATTCAGGGGACACTGATGTTAAAACGTCACTGTTAAATGCCATTGGTTTCCCATAAACAGTTTAGAATGAGACTTTTTATAGGGTTGATTACTTACCACTTACTTGTTGCCCACTACTGAAAGGTTCTGAAAAAAAATTATAAAGTCAACAATTAAAACCAGTTTTCTAAAACTACAATTCATTTTTAAAAAGTTCTTCAATAAAATATTTAACTTTCCAAAAATATTTGTTAAATACAGTAAAATTAATAATTTATCATCTCTTAAATTGTTTACAGTACTGTACCTGATTTTGAATTGTATTTTTGTTCGTACTTGTCAACATGTCGACAGAGATCTAATCTATTGATTTGCTTCATAAGGTCCTTCAATGTACTCGTTTCATTTTTATCAAGCAGAAGTGCTTGTTCCAGGCCTGTAAACACATCCCGACAGCTTGTCATCTTTCCCCTTTTGTCCTTGGTAAATCCAGTGTAATTACGACAGAGAAATTTAATGTTGTCCAATTCACTATCTTCCAATGCGTCGTTTATTCTTAATAGTAGACGGTCATATTCAGATTGTTGGTTCGATTCTGTCAAAGCCCATTTTTTCTCATAATCAGCAAGTATCTCTGCTTCCGACAATCTTCCAAGTGCTTTCATCATTTTTATCAACGGCCTAACATTATCTTCGCCAACAATGTTTTTTTGTTCCAACTCTTCGATAAGTTCTAACGGATTACGGATGCTTTCTAAAGTGGTTCTTCGAATATCATCCCTACACAGGTTTTTCCAACTTCCAAAATCACTACCACTGATTCCTCCAAGCGACTGTAATGCTTTGGTGTAAGCACTGCTTTTCGAAGTCATGACAATTTTTCTAAAAATTAAAAATAACAGTGAATCTTATTGAAACTATACTAGGATGATGACTCATTTAGCGATAGCCAGAGTGAAAATAGAATTTCATATTTCACCAAATGAAATTATTTGTACAATCTTACGTATATAAAAACATTAATTTGTTTTATATAACAACACTAAATTCTTGTCATAGGGCCTATTGCCATTTTGTAAAGGAGAGATTCAATGATTGCGTCATGCATGCGTTGCTGCTTCCGATCGCAGAACGGACTGAGCTGTTACACCCACAATCGTTCAATCAAATGACAAGAACCTATTTAGGCTTGGTAGGTGATATATAATAGATAGAGCCTTGGTTAGGTTAGCCTAGGTTATGCAGCCTAGAGGAGAGCTAGGGTAGGCCTACTACCGCGCCGCGGTCCACGGTAAGCCCTGCTGTCAATCGGAATGCTGATACCATGCCCGCTAAACTACTACTACTAGGCCTAGGCCTAGCTAGGCCTTGTCTTCTAGGCCTAGCTAGGCCTTGCCTTCTAAGCCTAGTCTAAAGAAGCTTCTCTTTCTAAACTACCTGGGCCAGGACCTAGTGATATTTATAAGGGATTTATGTTTGAGCGAAATAATGACTGTACACTTTAACCCTATTACCATGCAAAATACTGAACAAGTTTTTAAGGCCGAATCAAAATTCCGTTCCGCGTTCACGCACGTAGTGTAGGGCGGTACAGTTTTCATGAAACGCCAAAGTTGTAATAATAATATAATAACTTTATTGACAAACATTTTGGATCAGTGAGTGGCAACACACTCAAAAACTACATACACGTTAAGCCAAACAAATAAAAAATATATATACTGTAGTACAATCAGCAATAAAACAATAATGACATGACTTGAGTGAGACATTAATAAAGAAAGAAATATGAAATACAAACAAAACAAAATTATATAAGCAACAATGCAAATTAGCTCTTCTAAACTCAGATCTTTTTTATAGGCAACTTTACGAAAATGTTTACAATATTTGTCAAATGCACCCCCCCTCCCCCACCCCCATTAAAACAAAAATTGTTTTTCATTAACATTAGCTTTACTAACTCAATCTCTCTTATGGCGTTAAATAAAAATGTTTTAGATTTTCTATTTCACCACTTTTCTTTAGAGGAACATCAGGTTCGTCCATCGAGAAATAAAGTGTTTGATCTTAATTTAAATTTTAGGCTTAATTTAAATTTTAAGCTTGCACCTGTGAAATTGGTTTTATCAAGGAGATAACTCTCAAGACTATATAGACTTTCTTTTAGCTTTGAGTAGTATAGGCTAATCCTCAAGTGATGACGTTTTGGTTTATATGAATCTAAATTGTATGCATCTGCAACATGATCATCTATGGTTCCAATAGAGAATGAAGTAAAAGTAAAGTTGTCAGGATCAGAACATGTTTAAATCTTTGCATTTATCTAAGGGTTCTTTACATAAAGCTAAAAAGCTGTTTTAAAGAATCAAAATCACTGTTAAGGTGGAGAACGACGTTCGCTTCTCTGTACACAACCGGCAGCCGCCGCGGTATTTGTTTCTGTTGGACTTCATTTATATTCTATTCATTCTATGATTCAAGATATTATTAGGTTATATGCATTATCATGCATATAACCTTATTGATTCTGTCAGAATGTGTTTCTTTATTCTTTCCTTAGCACTATTTTGTCAATTATCTTGATATCAGTTTCAGCTAGCTAAGTCAATTTTTCAGGGTATCCTTATGGCCAGGAATTGTTATGTTTTCACGGTGCTCAATCAACAGTTACGGGGTCTACGCACGATTTAACGAAATCACGTTTGTAATCATAATATCTTCACATGAATCACAATTAAACAAAAATTGGTACTCATACATTTCAGGTCATATTTCATGGCAATACAATTACGTGTGTAGCACATATAACGCATGCGTACGCATGCTTAAAATTTTCAAAATTGTCCAAAATTTATTTTCGATGAAATTAGAGTAGGCCTACGTTTCAGGCAATTTTAAGCCTTGCCATGAATGCGCAGATTTTTGCACGCGCACTGCGCGTTAAACATTAATATGCACTATTTTTGCCCGATTTCTGTTTTACAAGCTTTCTTTAATAATATCATCATATTTGATTCACTTTTCAACTCGAAATTGCGTTATACGAGCACGTCAAAAGTGACAGGCACGTGTAAGTTAACAAAATGGTGAAAACATGCTAAATTTTAAAATTAATATAGATCGCAGAATGCTCGACAACACCTATTTTGCATTTCATTTTCTTAAAGTTGATTAATTCATCAACAATTGCATATTCAATTTAAAAAAATTAATTTCCACAATTAAACGAACTATGACATTTTCTTAGGCCGAAATAACAAACTTAACATTAACTTTATTCTTTAAAATGTTCATATTAAAGTTAAAAGTATACTGTACTTTGACAGTGCGTCATTTTTTCAAATCTTTAAAGATGTCATCATAGTAAAAAATTTTAATTCATTGCGGTATGCAAAATCTACTGCATCTGCACCGAAGTGGTTACTGCATAGTAAATACACGGATGAATCTTTCTTCAACTTTTAGTCGGTTGTGTATGGCTCGGTAGTTTGTGCTTGTATCTATCAGCACTCCAGGTACCGAGATCGAGTCTCACCTTGGGAAACGAAACGAAATAAGATTTTTTTTTTATCCGTATTATTTACCAATACCATACCAATTTTATTTCTTAGTGTATAGATTATACACATGATTTATAATTAAATTTAGATAAAAAGTAACTTATGTCTTTATTATTATTATGTAACAAATGTGGTGTATGATATACACAGAGGGATCTTTGATCGGATTGTGATACCGGCTATTGTATTTGCGTTAGCAAGATCGTATCATATAATATTATAAATAATTAAAGATTCTGACAAAATCAATCAATCAATATATCTTTTAAAAATCAATTAGGGCCTATCTTTTTTGTTCTCTTTTGTGGGGGCAACCCACTTTTATTGCAATGATAAACAAATGGTGAAGGTTACAGTATATATGTCTATCTATCTATTTATTTATTTTTTTATTTTTTTATTTATTCAATTTCCAGGTATACAGACAGAAAGAAACCAACATTAACAAACGAAGTGTGGATGGTGTACCCTGTGGATTGCCAACAGTGCAAGCACTATCAAAGTGGCTCTCCAATACTCCAAACCACATATACATAAAATCAAAAAAATCACATAAAAATTGAAGACACACATAAACTTTAAAATATATAAAATACAGATCAAAAGATCATAAATATGAAAACTACAATATGACATAAATAGTAAAAATTAAAAACAAAAAAGGCAAAAACAAATTGAGCAATCAACAATTATAAGAAATAATTGTAATTACACAAAGAAATGTACAATTTAAAGTTCAGTTATAGTTGAATGAAGAGAATTTTTAAATTGGCTGAAGCTAAATAATAATCGGTCTTTGATGGGGTCAGGGATATTTTGCCAAATACGTGGAAACTGATTGAATAACGAGAATTTTAGACAATTGGTTCTTGCAAATTTGTGTTTAAAAATAACTTTTTCAGGGTGTCTAGGGTTAAAATCAATATAATTGTGTATGTCAAAATCAATATGACCATAAAAACACTTAACTACAAAAATAATACTGAGATACTTTAATCTCTGGTCAATCGAAGGCAACTTTAACCTAAGTAATCGCTCCTCGTAACCACCAGGAACACATAACTTGGTGACTCGACGAAGGGATTTATTAATAGCAGTAATGTGCTGCTTTTGATGTGGAACCCAAACGGGGGCAGCATATTCCAGTATAGGTCTACATAACCCATTAAAAAGACGAAGCATAATATCCGAGTCATTTACTGCAACAAAGCGTTTAATAAACCCAAGAATTTGGAGCGATTTAGTAGAGACGGCATTAACATGCTTGGACCAAGAGAGGTCAGAAGAGAAATGGATACCAAGGTATTTGTGGGAGGAAACAGGAGAGAGTTCAACAGAACGGATACTATAAAAATTGTGGATGGGATTTCTCCTACGTGTAATATGAAGAACCTTGCACTTAGCGGCATTCAACTTCATGGCATTGTTTTCACACCACTCATCAATGCGATTTAAATCATTTTGGAGAGAAACTACATCATCATTAGAGCATATCAATGAATATTTAAGTGATATTAGGCCTACACAGACAGAGGTTAAAAGATTATATAAAATATTTTGATATTTTTGATTAGGGCCTATCTTTATTTAAATCAATGCATATAACCTACAATTCGTCATAGTGACGAATTAAATCTTACTTAAACTTACTTATAATTCCTACCTGTACTCCTGAGCTTTATATTAATTTAATGTTTTCCATGCAATCCATCCAACAATATATAATACGTACTTTTTATTATTTTTGATATTTTCACACTCAATAAGTGCCATACATCCGTGACAGCACAAATGTGTGGTATAGTGTGCGATTGTAACTATGGTACAAGATGCGTGATGCTGTTAGCCATCTTGGTACCAGTTTGGTTACCAATGATGTTGACACCAGTCTACCACGATGAGGTAGCATCTCCGACTTCAGACTGGGATGTTTTTTTTTTTTTTTTTTTTTTTGTTGTTTTTTTTTAAATCGCTTATCGAGCTAAAACTTATATTAACTTAAAGATGTATTGTCCCTTGAAACACAAAAAAATGAAGGTCAAAATATTCTAAATTTAAATTGGCCATATCAAAGTAATATTAAAGTTATTCACTTTAAGTCGAAAATTTGAGTCAAAAACAACAATTTTACGTAATTAAAAGCTAAATTAATTAATTACATTTCGTCTGGAAAATCGTTGCGAACGAAAGTAAACAAAGATTTCAAACCACGAGTATACATTATGCATGATGCTAATTAGGATTGTTTACAACTCTTCACGGTTGAGAAGGTGTTTTCACACAGATCGCGAGGAAGTTTTATGAGTATGCATACAGAGTAGCCAAATAAGCGCGTTACATTATGAGGTATGTTTTGATTGAAAACTCTGACTGGAAGTCAAAGTTATTTTTTGAACCAAAAAACGTCTGTATTTCAGTTTTGATTGATGATTTTTTTTTCGACTAATTTTTGGTGAAAGTTAGTAACTATTATGATACTTCAAAATGATCCACTTTTTTTCGAAATCTTTTATTTTTTATTTTTTTGGAATTTGACAAAGGGACAATACATCTTTAAATAAGTTAAGATATTATTGAACAAATTACTTATTTTAATTATTTACTATACAATAATATAGGCCTAAAACCTATTATAGGGGCCTATACGAAATTAATAAGGGAAAATATTTTAATAATTATAATATTAATTTTTGTTTTTTTAAAAATTATTTCTTATTAAAATATATACTCGTAAAACATTTTTGTTTTAATTCTTACTAACTAAAAACTTATATCAACTAAATAACATTAAACATTTTTTGAAAACTAATTAAATAATGTTGTTTTTGTTTTATTTCTCCTTTTTTTTGTATTGCTTACTAACTAAAAACTTACATTAACTTAATAACGGGAATATTACTGAAACAAATTACTTATTTTAATCATTATTATCAATAATCTATTTTAAATTTATTATTGGTATTATTAATATCCACCTTTTTTTCATTATAATGTTATAATAGCAATATTGTTTTTAATTCACATTACTTATATCTTATTTTGTTTTTCTTAAGTACAAGTTCTGCAGTAATCTACATTTTTAAAACGTTATTTTATATACTTATTACCTTACATAGTACTTAGATATTGCACATCTTAGACTAATCTATTTAGTTTAACTTTTCTTTAATCAATTTAATCGTCTTAACATTCCTATAACTATATTCTAGATCTAATCCCTTAAATTGTTTTGTCTTAACGTAAATGGTTACTTAAATTATGTTTTAAATTATCTTAGGCCTAATTTGTTTAAGAACTATCGTCATTATTCTCAAAATAGAATGAGTCTTGTAATTCAAATTTCTCAAGAATTGCGTTAATTATTAAGTAAGCTATTGCTGATGGCTTTACTGTTGTAAGAGATATTTTGTTTGTAATCAAATATTTGACAGATTCGTGTCTCACTCTTTCTATTCTACGTTTGTTGTTGTTGGTTGTAGCTTGACTGATAGCAATATCGCAATAAATGTGAACAAAGTCAAGACAAGTGACACTATTGATATTAAAGTTTACTATCTGTAATATTTTAAATTCTATTTGGGCAATTTTTTTAGGATTAAAGAAGCCAAGATTTCGGAGGCGGTCACAAGTATAAGGGATGATGTGTTTAGATTGGTATCGTTCAGCACATTTCAATGCTAGGCAAAATGATGCAATTGCCAATTCTTCGAGATCTCCAAGTTTAAATGCTGTGTTATCACAGATTAGTACATTTTCTATAATTGTTAGGCTACGATGTACAATATCATAATCGATTATGTATTCATAACGTATGAGTTCAGATCGAATATTACATAAAAATTCTACCATATGATCTTTGACTGATTGTGATTCAAAATGTGCCCATGGATTTTCAGATATTTTTTCACGATTAATTAATGAATTAAAATATTCTTTATTAGATTCAAGTTCAAAATTTTCATTTGAAATGTCGTTAGAATTGTTATCACCACTACCTGGCAAATGAAACAAAACATCACCATTTCCTACTACTACAACAGTGCTACTATTGCTACTACTAGACCTTTCTCCTATGCTGTTACTGCCACTGCTGTTGCTACTAATACTACTACTAGTACTGTTACAACTACTGCTACTACTGCTATTGGGCATAGTGCTGCTGCTGCTACTACTACTACTACTGCTACTGCTACTACTACTACTACTACTACTACTACTACTACTACTACTACTACTACTACTACTACTACTACTACTACTACTACTATCACCATCACTGCTAATACTAATAATGATGTCACTATCACTACTACAATCACTACTTATTATGATAGGCATATCATTTGTATTTGGAGACAGTATTTGGTCTTTACTAGGCCAACTACTACTATCACTATCACTACTACTACTAATAATGATGCCACTATCACTACTCCTATCACTACTTACTATAATAGGCATATCATTTGTATTTGGAGTCAACATTTGATCTTCACTAGGCCTACTACTACTACTATCACCATCACTGCTGCTACTAATAATGATGTCACTATCACTACGTCTATCACTACTTATTATGATAGGCATATCATTTGTATTTGGATACAAAATTTGGTCATCACTAGTAGGCTTAGGCCTATTTAATTCATGATTAAAATGACAATAATTGATATCAGCTGATTTGTTTTCCGTTTTTATAAGTGTATCTAATTCGTGTAACTTAAAAGTTGGGTTAACATTAGCGTTTCTTCTGACATAAGGACACCCCCTGTTTCTAGGCCTAGCCCTTCTATTCCTCACCTGGAGGAACCTAGCGTACTTAGCGGCGGGATATTCATTTGATCTCACCGCATTCTGGGCTTCTTCTAAAGAAGCATTATATCTTCTTTTAAATATCAACTTTGCCATAGCAGATGATGTAAGTATAGCAAACGTAATAGGAAATAAATGTATAGTATTTCCAAACTGAATTGCACGGTAAAAGCGATTTTATTTCGTTTTAATGAAGAGCAATTTGAAATCACTGTTCATCGATTGAAAGAATTTTTCATTCTGACTTAAATTTGGAATAGTCGTTAGTTAATTTCGAATATTCGATGACGTAACAATGGTTGCGCTGTTCTATTGTAAGCGCGGTGAGCGCACTAACTAGCCAATTGCATACCACTATGTTATATAGCTCTTGGAAACCGATTTCTGTTTTACAACCTTTCATTAATAATATCATCATATTTGATTCACTTTTCAACTCGAAATTGCGTTATACGAGCAAGTCAAAAATACATATTTCGCATTTCATTTTCTTAAAGTGTATGTATCATATGTATGCCAATTTATTATGAAATTAAGAGAACAAAGGTTGATTAAGTCATCATTAATTGTGCATATTCAATTAAAAAAAATTAATTTCGACAATCAAACGAACTATGACATTTTCTTGGGCCGAAATAACAAACTTAATAGGGCCTATTAACTTTATTCTTTAAAATGTTCATATATCAAAGGTAAAAGTAAAGAAAATGCTACAGAAAACACCCAGGACTTATTACAAAAAGTAATTTATGTATCAATATAAACATAATCTATTACCTGAATCATTTAATAACTTATTTAGTACATCTGCCTCATTCCATAATTACTCAACTAGAAACAGGTCAAATTACTGTCCACAACTAAAACGCACCAAAGTCGGACAGCAATGTATTTCCTACCAAGGAACACATATTTGGAATAATTTAACAGATTATATAAAACAATCCCCCGCATTAAGTTTGTTTAAACATAGATTAAATCAACATTATAACAATAGAAATATTTAAGTTAAGTAAATCACATTATGTTATTTTGGTTTGTTCTTTTTTGTTTGTACTAATGTTTGATCTTTTTTGTTAGGGTTACATGCTTAAAGCACTTGTGCTTATTTTGTATCCTATTCCATTATCATATTATTTGTATTGTATTTGTATATGTTTTTATATTGATTATGGAATAAAAATGTCGATGATTGATTGACATGTTTTATCTACTTATCTATATATATATGAATATGTATTATGACCTAAAATAATTACGAACAAGCATACAATATGCATACGTCGTACCTGGCGGTGGTGAGAAACAATAATTGGATACATATCTGCTGATTTTAATAAAATCTTCTTTGATAAAATGCACTAAACGCGTTTCATAATCAATAACTATAGTTTTTTTCCTAGGCGTTGGGGGCGGACTGCGTGTTTTTTGTTTGTTTTGCCCATTTGCCTTTCTTTTTTTTTGGGGAGAGAGAGCAGAGTTGTTGACACAGTGCTTTATTATATTCAAGGTACAGTTTATATAATTCTTGTTTCACATAGTTAATTGATTAAGCTCGTATTCTATAGAATGTTTTCATTAGGTTTAAGCATATTAGTATAGCTTTAAGTAGGTCCTAACTAAAAATGTAGGCCGACCAACCTGCTGCTATCTTATTTAGTACTGTAATACACACTCACTGTGTGAGATGAAGGGTAAAGAAACCAACCAATGAAACTTGGCCAGGTCACTATAAACAAAACAAGGTGCAACATACCTACTCAGGCTGTACTTCCTATCTTGCTAGGCCTCAGACCAAAATAATGAGTAAATAAATTCTTTTAAATGTTATATAGGCCTAGACTAGGCTGTTAGGTAACACATTTATTTAGAATAAAAATACAAGGTGGATGCAAAACAACAACAGTAGTAGTCAGTAGTGCTGAGCCTAGTTGTCCTTAGTAGGTAGGACATATTAAGATGGATATATATTTATCTTTTTAATTTTGATTTTATTATTTGTCTAGGTTTAGGCCTTCATTAAGGCCTACTTAATACTCAAAGTTACTTTGTTGTACCTTTTCCTTATCTTTAAACCTTCAGGAATAGTTTTCTATACAGCACCGTCCTTAATTGCTCAATGCACTGCCCGTCAGAATCCGAAAACTCAACATCATTTAATATTTTTAAAGTTCGACTAAAAAATTTCACACCCCAAAATCTGTTATTGCTGAGGGTTTTGAAATGTTCCCCCTTTAATGTTAAATTACTGTATTACCATAGGTCCTGTGTCTGCTGCCAAAAAAATAACCGGTTATTAACCACGGGAATAAATTAACCCCAATTCTTGGCAACAGAAACAAGTCAAATTTTAGATTATACTTTTGTAATACACATTTTTATATTTTAATAAAACTATACTATTATTTTGATAAAATGGCCTTTGACATGTCTTTCTAAATGAACATATTTTTTTCACTATTCAGAGATATGAAAATGTTGTGTTGGAATTATTCATTACTTATATTTTGCATCAGTTGCTTTCTATTACTTGTTCTCTGTCAAAAAGAAGAATCGATTGATAAAAGGAAAGAAGACATTCGAGCAGCACGCGATAAATCCACTCATCAATTCCGATCGGTTAGGGTAAACCAAGTCTGGGAGAAGGCCCAAAGAGTAAGTTAACTTTAAGCATGTTTCTTAATATTGCCTCGCAAAAAGTCCATGTTAAATGGACTCAATCAAGCTAAATTACTGTATTACCATAGGTCCTGTGTCTGCTGCCAAAAAAATAACCGGTTATTAAACGCGTGAATAAATTAACCCCAATTCTTGGCAACAGAAACAATTCAAATTTTCAGTAACCAGTTAAATGGCAACCTGAAAATAATGGTTAAAAATACCCAATCGATTCGCTGTTAGAACGCGATTTAACTGGTTATTGCTGTGCAGCTTTTAGCTGCAATGCAAAATAATGGTTGATTCATTGACAGCCACTAACCTTGAGTCAAGCTACTACACTGCAGTAACGTTTGAATTGCCCACAAGAGCCCATTGCATTTTGGGTACTACTAACGATTTCTGATTTAACGGTAGTATTTAGGAGCAAAAATTGAGCAGAAATGCAGTCGCTATAAAATTATATTTTAAATCTATTTTGAAATAAACTGTTTATTCGGCGCTATGCAGCAGAAACAGACCTATGATTATTGGAGGACTCTGTTAATTTATATTGTAATCAGTTACCAGTTACTGTATATACATTACAATTCACTTTCAAACATAAAATATTATGTAAATTTTATTTATTATGTAACATTAGATAGGAAAGTCGCCAAAGGAATTGGAAAGACTAAAAGTAGATTTGAAAAAATATGATGAGAAGGCATACCAACTGAAGAAGTTGGAAAGAGATGGAGGGGATGCCACTGGAGAACAGAGTGAGAAGATGCATAAACAACTGACAGGTAATTTATATGGTACATTAAGCTGAACCTAGGTAATTTGGTACATTTATCATGTAGCTGAACCTAAGTAATTTATATAGTAAATTTACCATAGCTGAACTTAGGTAATTTATATGGTAAAGTTATTACCATAGCTGAACCTAAGTAATTGATGGTAAATTTATCAGTAGCTGAACCTAGGTAATTTATATGGTAAAGCTATAACTATAGCTGAACCTAGGTAATTTGGTAATGTAAGTAATTGATATGGTAAATTTGTAGCAAGATGCATGAATCCATATTTGTTAATTCATTTATATTTATTTGTATAGAAATAATGAAAAAGCACAACATAGTACCTAAAGACAAACCAAACAAGCAGACACCAACTAAAGACAAACCATTTGACGACAAACGCTTGAATGAACTTTGGAAAAAGACAATTGATGGTATTTATAAACCTTAATATTATTGTAAATGTGGTCTTGCAGCCGATAGAACTGAATTGCCAGGCGCGGATGTACCACTACAAGTTAACAGACATAAAATACTGACATTGAACGCAAATGTCATTTCCGGGCCAACTATTCTATACAAGTTTTTATTGTTCATACATTAGTGGGAGGTGCCATTTTATCGTGAATTGTATGTGCGAGAGTACCATTTCCGACCATCCAAGGGTGTCATTTTTCCTTTGGCCATGGTTAGAATCCCATCGCTGCTCTCCATGTGTTCCAACTTGCAGGTTGGAATACATGTATATAGTGCACCGTCTTTCAGATGAGACGTTCGGCCATTGGTCACGTGTGCAACATGGCTCATGTGCACATTAGAAAACGCAGTACACTCTTTGAAAAAGAGGTGTACTGCCCAATTCACCACAAAGGACCCCACCAGAACAAGTCTACGGACAAATTATTAGTTGACTATTTATTTATTTCCTTTATTTCGGATAGTACAACCATATACAAACCAAAAGGAGAAAAAATTTCAATTGGAAGTTAACAATAGCATCTTCCACAAAAACCACCTAAAATATCCAAAAATGTTGCACAAATGCTGATGCAGGTTGGATTGTGGAAGTACATTAACTATGGTTTTAATTAGACCATTGAGTTTGCACACGTCACAACTTCACTGATTGAGTGACATATTGAAGTTGAATCCTTATATTTTTATTTACAGCTCAACATTTTGATGATAGTGAGGTTAAATTAATGAAACAACAACTGAAGATTCATCAGGAAAAAATCAATCAGTACCAGGAATTAGTTGATGACCTTTATGGAGAAAGTTAGTAGTTAATAGCTCTAATCTATAGCTCTAACAGCTGTACTACAACATTACAGCTGACCCAAACAGGCCCTCTTAAAAACAATACAACATATACAAACAACATTCAAACGATACAAGAGGATTCATAAAAGTTAAAATTCTCAAACAGATTAAAAAAGGATAAAATTCATAAACATAACCAACCAACATAAACAACTCCAATAACGCAACTCAAGTAATAGTAGTGGTTTCCACTTTGAACCCTTCCATGATAGCGGTGTAAAGCTCTGTCTACACTATCAAACTAGTTTGATAAGCCCAAATATGGTAGTGATATGATATCATAAAGTGTAGACAGAGCTTAATAGTGTACCAAGGTACTATATGTACACTGGACCAATAGTTTTACATCCCATCACAAAGATGAGGCACCTGTTGCTTAACTTCGGTGATCTAATGAGAACCAGTGTTTTAACACAGTATGGCCAAAGATTGACCTCTGAGTTTAACCTTTTATTCTAGATTCTCACCCAGCCGCTGTGCAAGCCAAGCGAAACAATGCTGTAGATAAGGATGAATTTCAAGCAAGAGAGATGGATCTTAAGTTACAACACAAAAGGCTAAACAAGGACTTTCAGGCACTCAATGTAAAAACGATTCCCGAAGAGGAAAGAGGGGGCTTCAACGAGCCAAGGATCATAAATTTCTGGAAAGATGCTCAAAAGACTAACTTCACAGAGGAAGAATTGATCTCTCTAAAAGTTAGTTCATTGTTAAGATTGTTGCATGACAAATTTAAGAGTTGATAGTGTTTTTGGAAGTACCTTTGTGTTGTGTAATAATAGTCATAATCAGTGGTTACAGTTGAGGTGCTCTTGGTGATAATTGTGATGATGTTATAATCATATTTTTAAATAGCATGACTGTTTTGTGATGCTTGATTTAGTATTTTACATTTTTGAAATTCAATTTTCAGACGTCAATAGTGTTTTCTACTTTTGTAGAAATAGATATAAATGTTCTTGGTTTATCATTCAGTCAACTTAAAGCTCGGGTACAGGCATGAATTTTAAATATAGTATCTGGTTCATTGTACATAAATCAAATATTTGTAATAGAAATCAAGACGAAAAATGAATGAATTTCCCTTATAATTGTCAAATATAAAATTTTGCAAAATTCTGCTATAAAAACCTGGAAGACATTTTTCAGTAGTTAGGTAGTTTAACCTAATACAATAATATATCTGGTGACTCCTTAGAAGGTGAAAAAAGATGGTGGATATACGGTGGATAATTTTTGCTATAGCATGAAAATAAAAATACTAGAAATGTAAAATTCAAGTTATATTACCTATATTTAGTCATCTGATAACATTTTTCACCACACCGTTTATTTTTCATAGTTTTTTTTTAAATGCCTCTCTATTTATAACATTGATTGATTGATTTTATTTGATATTCATACATAAAAGTTAAAATATACAATGTATAAAAAGAATACCTGGATAACCCATTAAGTCGACTTATTTCCAATGGGGTCCAATCCGTAATGACTGAAAAGTGAGTGGTTGGGCCTAGTACAATTATCGTTAAGTATGACTCAGTAAAAATGAAAAAACAAGAGAATACATACAAGACAAGAAAACATCAAAAAAACAATATTAAAAATAGCTTAATTAAACTGAAATACCAAGCTGTTCATTATTTAAAAATTCTTTAAGTTTTATTTTGAAGGTTGCATTATTTTGTATTGATTTGAGTGAATTGGGGAGCCTGTTCCAGTCACGGATACCTAAGAAATAAAAAGTCGTATCATTAACGCCAGTAGCCTTAGGAGTGACAAAATTAAATGTTGTACCCCTGGTGAAATGGTTGTGATGATCAGAAATTAACAAAAAGTTATCCTTAAGGAAAGAAGGCGTATTAAAGTTATAACGAATTTTGTGAACATAATTTAATCTTAAAAACTTATTTCTGAGGCTGACATTAAGAAACCCAAGATCGGAAAGCTCTTTGGCACCTATGTGAGACCTCGGACCAACATTTAAAATGAAACGTGCCATCTTGTTTTGGGCAGTTTGTAATTTATGTTTAAGATTCTTATTGACACCGCCGTACCATGCCGAGGCAGAATAGTCAAATGTACATTGTATTAAAGCAGTGCTTAATAGTTTACGACATTTTTTATTCAAGCACGAACTTTGCCTATGTAAAAACTTCAACCTTGACTTAACTTTACTGATAACACTAGTTGCAATGATATCACATGATACATATTGGTCTAAATCAATACCCAAATATTTAACTTGCTTAGTACTTTTGATTCTACGGCCCATTAATTCTACAGAAAACTCTTTTACTTTGTTAAGCTTCGCTCTGCTACCAAAGATAATACTTTCGGTTTTGCCAACATGTAAAGATAATTTGTTTTCAGTTAACCAGTCCTGGCACTTAGCTAGGACAGTACTTAATTTATGAGCGATTTTGGTGGCATCGTGATGAGAATACAGAATCGTAGAATCATCAGCATAAAGCAATAATTGAACATCAGAATCAATACAAGAAGCAATATCATTTAAATAACATAGAAAAAGAATAGGGCCCAAGATGCTACCTTGCGGTACACCATGAGTAACTATAAGAGGTTCAGAGCAGGTACCATTCACACTGACAACTTGTGTGCGGTTAGCGAGATAAGATTGAAACCAGTCAGTACACTTAAAACCCATGCATTTTAGCTTGTTAATTAAAATCACATGATCGACGGTATCGATTTGTGTACAAAAGAATAAAGATTTTACTGTGTAATTTGAACTATTCCCCCACTGATCTTGAAAGTGCTTATTTTCAACATTACAAGCTTGTGTAACACAAATAAAGTCCCAAAAATTATGAAACATAGGGGAAACTATAGTAATTATTGGAATGTATGATCAATACAAATTTGTTGCCCGCACCTGGCCTTTAAGCCTATTTTCCACTAAGCGAATTTGTTCCATGAATCGTAAGCACCAGCTTATACGCATTCATATTCATGTTTCCATCTTCCAAATCCCTTTCTATATGTATAAGCTGGCACTTTCCATTCTTGGATCAAATTTGCCTAGTGGAAAATAGGCTTAACTGCAGTAGAACCTCTTTAAGGAGACCTCTTTGAGGCTAAACAAATTGTATCCCTTTAATTGTGGTGTGTCCCATGGTTAGTGGTTGGCCATGGTGTTAACAGATATATTGTCCCTCGCTTCATTTCACAGGAAAGTATCCCCTGAACAATGGTGTCCCAAATACTGATATTTTAAATGTCAACTTTTTCTTTTTAAATGTTAAAACACCCACCCATAAACTGATCATTTTGAAGAATAGGAAATAATTTTGGAGATTTATGTTTTGGGATCGAGCTAAATTTCAAGTTTTGTGAGAATTATCATTTTTGTATATACGTTTTTGCACAACTCTGCCCTTTTCTATATTCAAGACCTTATATCCATTTAATATCAATCTAGCTGTTCTACACTCCTCCACTGATAAACTCACCCTCCAAACAAACTTGCGGCAAATTCCATTTCTCACAGGGCATTTTCGGCCGCTGCACCTTTCCGTTGGAATCCACTACCTTATTGTATACGTAATTCTTCTACGTTGAAGCAGTTTATATCTAAATGCTGTGACCTTTTGGTAAGAGCGCTTCTAAATATTCATATATATTATTATTATTATTATAACATTGTATTTAATTATATAATTTCTCTTGTATACATCTAGGAAGAGTTGAGACATTTTGAGGGAAAACTAATGAAGTATGATACAATGCAAGAAGAAGCAATGCATGCTGAACGAACATATAAGAAGAAGAAAATGAATGGAGAGAAAGTTGATATGAAGAAACACACAGCCATGAGGGAGAAGGTTAAGGATATAGGAAACACTGTAAGGTTTTATGTAATCACCAGGAGTTTTTCATACCAGTTCTGGCACGGTTCCTGTCTGGCGGCAAATCAAATTGAACGAATGTTTCGTTTTCACAATGCTCCATGCGAGTATACGCCAATCGATGTGTGAGTTGACGCGTGAAAACGAAACATTGATGTTTGACGTTCTATTTGATTTTCTGGCACCGGACCGGACCATGCTGGAACAGGTGTGAATGACCCTTTAATCAGGAGTTAATGTACTATGGGACCACATCCCAGACCTCCCAAACCTTATTGACAAAAGGCAAAAAATGTGTTGGTGACGCATTTTAAACATTGGCATATCCAGGAAAAGGAAGGAAATTTCCTGGTACAGTATACCGATTGGGCGTGTTTCTGCATCCATAACAAAAACTATATGATCAAGTACGCATTATTAATCATAACCGTAACACCAAGTGCTGAATCACAATGCAACAGTTTGTCCTTCAGGTCAAGGGTTAAAAATTATTGCATTTATCGGATAATTATCTGATTTGAATGAGATAATTTTTCTCAAGCGCATTTGGTTAAACCCTGTTTCCACAAGAACTTTATCGAATCATTTTTATAAGTTAATTTTTGTCTGCAGAAACATGGCCATTGATGATGTTACCCAAGATCTCCACTCTCTATGTTTGGATGTATTTAAGCAAAATTATAGCACTTTCTACGTTTGGATGTATTTAAACAAAATGATAGCACTGTCTATGTTTTGGCCACACTTTTATTAACTATTGATATTTCATTTTTGCAATTTAATACTTCATAGATATTCCTTTTTCTACCCAATTCCAATATTTCTACCACACTGTATTATTTACTGTAGCTGTCAAAGTGAATTTGTTACTGTTTTGTCTGTCTACTTTCTATTGGACCCAAATGATAATCACTTTCATATTCTATTTTCATTGTCTAGGTCAAGAAATTTTTCACTTCTATGAAAGAGAAGATATCTAGTAGAAAACAACAGCATAACGAATTGTAATATGAAATCTCTTCAATTGAAAGTACATCAACTTGATTCAAGTCTCTTCAAAATCAGCGATCCATATCCAGTTCTTTTCACTGTGAAAATTTCATATTTTACATTCTGCCAACCAATTCATTATGTATTCAACAATCTGTAACCTTGACTGCCTTATTAATTGATACACAAGCAAGGTTGTACTAGGTGGTTTGATTTGATGGTAATCACCATACTCTATGTATTTGAATAAATGCTACGCTTTGAATAAACACCCACCTTGAATAAATGTTCCCCATAGAACTTTATTTGGAATAAACTCCCCCTTCAAATAAACGCCCCGCCACATGCATTACACACAGTATTGTATGACAACACATTTCTATTTGTAGTAGGATTCATTGATTGACATGATCTACAATTCACCAAGCATCTTGATATTGATTTTTATGATATTATTGGGTGTTTTAAATAGTTACCCTTCAACTTAAGACGAAACATCTGTTTTTTCCTTTTATTAAATCTATCATAGAAAATGTAATCTTATCTACAGTAAATGTATATCGTCGTTCATTATTATCCATAGTATAAATAAGCCTTAAGCTGCCATTAGTTATCTATCCATCAGTATGTAGTAAACATTTAAAATAGCTACAGAAGATGACCCAAAAGTTCATTATAATAAAATTATAATAAAAATATAATTCTTAAAATATTGATTGCATGATTTTTGTTATAATCCTTTGGTAGTATCTTAATATATTTTATACTGTGTAATATAGTTTTAGTATTTTAGTAAATCTTTAGTACCTTTTGTAA
Source organism: Antedon bifida (assembly GCF_963402885.1). NCBI lineage: Eukaryota > Metazoa > Echinodermata > Crinoidea > Comatulida > Antedonidae > Antedon > Antedon bifida. Next base: position 9,373,867 of record NC_136231.1, read on the forward strand.
TTTGCTGAAATTTATTTTTGTGTACTTTTATGCTTATTTATAAGTGTCTTTACATCTTGCCTAATATTTTATTAAAACCTATTGCAATAAATTAAGTGCTCAGCAACTGAGCGAATTACTTGGCAAAATAGAGAGAACAGAGGGCGTTCTATTTATTATTTTGGCAAATGTTGAAGATAAAAATAACGTCACCAATATATAAATTTTTCGAAAAATTAGTAGGCATGTTCTTAGTCACAACTAACACCAAATAATTCCGGACGATAACTTAAAAATTGTGGACGTTATTGAACAAACAAGCAAAGCAAGTACTATACTAGTAACAAAAATTCTATATTGCCAAGTAATTCATTATGGATATTTGTTTTATTTTATTTAATTTGATTTAACACCACATTCAAAATGGCATAGCTCGTAAATGAACCACCCTGTTTAGCCCACTAGTCAAAACATTTTCATTATGACATCTGGTAGGATCAACCAGGTATAGCTAACATTAATATTGAAAAGCTACCCAAAGATTTGTATCAAAGAAAATATATTTTGTAATAATACGATATATACAAGGTGTTGGGAATAGATTATGCAAGTTTAATAATAGAATAGTAAACCCTCGTAAAAATATATTGCTGAAGTACATATTTAGGATATATTGTATTGTCAATTATAAAGCAATTAATCTGAATGTTTTATTGTTAAATAAAAATAATATTGCAGTTGTATCTGTTTTTAAGGTAACAGGATATTTGAGAGTGGTTTTTAGTTTATTAGGTTAATTTTAAAGTCTGTTTTTACGCAAACCTATAGCTTTTTATATATTTATGCATATTATTTATAATTCCATCTGCAATCAAAGCTTGAGAATGTTCAATTTGTTGAATAAATGCATCTAATGGAAACTAGAGTAGGTGCATGCATGTCAGTCAGGTTGGGTAAAAGTCAATCCATACAAGATTGTCCTGATTCTGATACAAAATGTTTATTTACAGGGTGTATTGTATTGATATGTTGTATAGTCTGTAGATAGCAAATGCTGATGATCCTGCTCCGCAGTGACCATGCATTTAGCACAGATAACTTTTCGAGTGATTCATGCACTGATAACACACAACAGTTTGCCTTTAATTTAATGAATTTACAATTGTTATCAAACAATATAACTGCACCAATGATTGTCATGTGTTAATTATATAGCATGTTTTTTTCTTGTTAGTGCCATGTTCTGAAATCTTGTCGTATCCTTCAAACAATTTGAATGAAATATGATAAAGGTTAACATGAATATCCAGCCTTTTCTTTTAGAAAACACCAGTCAATATAAAGCCTATAAATGTTTACATTATTTAGTTGAGGTGGATGATATAGATATAACCTTTTGTCATAAGTACTGAATAACATTCCATAGATAGTATAATAAATTAAATTCTAATTTAGAATATCTATTATGTTTTATTATTTTAGTTATGTTGTTTTCCACTATATTGCTATAGTATCATTTAATCATCATCAATCACACTATATATTTTAACCATTCGCAAAATGTAGATTGAATTTAATTAGTGTCTGAATCATGGACGAATAGCACAGATGATGAGGATACAATGATGATACGTCAATCAAAACCAAATTTAAATTTATTGTTTTTGTGTTGAAGATAGGTTTTTATTTACCATTATTAAAAATATATGAAAAAAGAAATGCAGAAACAAAATTCTATACATGTGAAATGTTATGTTTAACTTAGTTGACAGTTTAAAAACTTTACCATATTTTTAACTATTTGAAAGCACATTATTTTCCCCTTATAAAAATGTAGGAGTCCGTGAATATCTGCTGCATAAATTGCAACCTATGACCTTTTGAACCAGGAAATCTTGCAGTTGTTGCTATTCTGTCGGAAAGTGACTCAAGAATAAGATAATATGTAACTTGTATTTTTAATTTATACACTTAATATAATTTTGGAAAAGTGTCTTGATGTATTTGAGTCCTTTTATTCGATCTCAAGGTCTTCCATTTGGTCAGCTCTTACAGGTCAGTATTAATTATGCAGCATGTTTCGGTTTTTACCCGTTCGTGCGACTATAAAAATTATGATTGTAGTAGCCTACAGTGCAGTAAGCTAGGTAAATATTTACAAGTTCTTCCTATCTCTGTCCATGACTGGCTGCAGGCGGAAGTAATCTGCACGTCTAAATTAACTTCTGTCGGTATTTACCGAAGTATTTTAATATATCAAATAATATAGCCATGTTTATGCCTCCTTGCAAAATGATATCACTAGGTACCACCAGACAGAATTTTAAAAGCTGTCTCTCCTACTGACTGTTGAGTCATCATATGAATACTGAACTGAATGACGGTATGACCTGATATAGTTTTACCTCATTTTAGGTAGGCATTGGGTCTGCTATTTTAATACCAACCAAGTTGACTTGCCAGCTAGATCCTGCATGATTATAAAGTTTCCTCAAAGGCGTTTTCATCTTTCAAATCCTGTTTCATAATTATTTTTTTTCAGATTAATTTAATCATCTAAGTTAACCCAAACAACTGACTTACGATACGTTGCCTCAACATTTTTATTCACGATGGCGTCAATGGGACAGTCGGACGGTATGAACATTTTTTTTTATTCTATTTCCTTTATGAATTATAATAATGTAGGTCTAGGCTAAAATAGTGTCTTGTATGGCCCACATTTATTTAAATTTGTACTGTAATTACAATTCTAATTAGCCCTACTATAGTCTACTAGCTTTGAAAAGTAAAAGTGAAATTAACCAAAAAACATACCTTATTGCAAATATCACAAAATGCATTTATTTTCTTTTAATTAAATTTTTTAAATATGTATGCAGAACATGCATATTTTCTTTCTTTTTAATTTGTGTACAAACTTTTATTCACAACTAAAGCCGAGGCTAAATATACATACTGTACAATCACAGGGAATATTCAAATTGTGTGATATTTAAAACACAAATTAGCCGAAACATTATTAATATTCCAGCTTTTTAATGTTTTATAATTCTCACATTGTTCTAAATTTCATTGTTCAGGAACTTATCGAAGTAATATAGAATTGAAAAAGGCTTTAAATAGAATTAATTAAAATGAAGAATTGTAATTACTGTACAGTGTAAGATTTTCAAAAAGATAATTTACTAGATGTACTGTAATCTAGCAAAGATTGGCAGTTGTACCCAGGCAATCTGAAGTAGGGAATTATTTTGGAATTCCCTTGTACACTAATTGTTCTAGTTACATGATAAGGTTTATTTACCAAGCAAGCTTAAAACATCTTTGTCTTATCTAACAAAGTGACAAGTAATTGTAATTATCTAATAATAAATTATCCAACATTTTTGGGGAATTCCCTATTTTTTAAATTCAAACAAGGATATAGCCAATCATCTTGACACACACAGTGGCCTACAATAAGGTTATGTATTTAAATTTGGACTTGGCTAAACATTTTTAATCTATTTATTATATTTATGATTCACTTCTTTACGGTATATATTAATAGTATCTATTTCAATAATGTGTCCCATACAATGATCTTGATTACGATTATATTACATAATTAGTTTTATGGTTCAATCATATAGATTAGTAGTATGGACATTTTATGCATTATGGATTCTTCTCATATCAATATAATAATATGAAAATTCTAACTATTCCACTTATAATATAACTATAGTATAAAATATCTGCCATTATTTATGTCTATTGGGATGTGATTAAGATTTTAGGTTATAGATAAATTCTAATTTGAGAGATGAGAATGATTAAAGTTGAATTTGAAGTTTAAGCTGAAAGGTTGAAGGTAATAAATAGAGATGGTACTGTATGCTGGATACATGGTTTAATAACCAACAAAATGAGTGTCAGAATTAAGTACATTAAAAAAAAAATACAAATGATTTTTTAATTTTCAGATGTTCCATTTGATTTAACTATACTATTTTTTGATGATGCGTTCCAGTGGTGCGAGTATCTTTTTGACCTTTTCCAGGCGTATGACCTAACGCAGAACTCGGAACGAATTAATGACTTTCCTACAAACGAGGTAACATTAAGCAATATCAAACGTTCCTTTGTGCAATTAGTAATCATATCTCCGCAATGCGTTGAAAGCTGCTCCACGATGATTGAACAAGTAACAATGTCAAATTCCACCATTGGTTTGATATGTGGCACAAATGAGGAGGATATTGAACTATTGTACAAGAGAATTCCATCTGCGAAATCTTGGAAATTGGTCGATACAACTGCTAAGTCGATTGTTACTGAAACAATGACCATGATAAAGCAACCGCAAATTTATGAAAGTAATGAAGAACTTCTTTCGGAAGCATACTACATGGAAATGAATAAAGATGATCAGGTTGATCTTTATCTGCCAATGACCGGTGATTCCTCTAATGACATTTATATGGACATGGAGAATCCAAACATGGTAGATGATTCCATTTACGAACATATGGGTACTACACAGTGTAAGTAGATTTACTTTGTGCATAACTGGGAAACAATAGTAGTATAGTAGTAAGGTTTATGGTACACAATGAATACAATACAATACATTGGCTCCAAGGAGGTAGGGAGTGTGAAGCCAGTCAGACCCCTCCTTCCTCTCTAAATTTTTGGAACTTACAATGCAAAAGATAGGAGCACTTCTAGGAGTACATTTAGGCCCAGAACCCCCTATTTCAAAATCAGAAATCTGCCACCTTTATTGTAATATTGCAAACTTTAATTTTACTTTAAAGGATTTTTTCACCATAATAATTATAATACCGCATTTATTCAAATAAACACCCCAGGGCGTTTATTGTTCAGGAAGGTTTGTAGGGAGGCATTTATTCGAGGGAGGCATTTATTCAGAGGAGGCGTTTCTTTTTTTTGGGTGTAATAATAGTAATGGTAACATAAATCAATTAATATTATTAAGTGTTAAAAAACAATAAAAATGGTAAATTGTAGATCATATCAATCAATGCATTCTACTACAAATAGAAATGTGTATAATATACAGTACACAATAAACATTACACATTTTTATGCATGTTTATACAAAATAAATAAACGTCCTAAGGCATTTTTTCAAGGGATGGGGGATGGGGTTGTTTGTTGCAAAATAATGTTCTATGGGGGAGGGGGTGTTTATTCAAAGCAGGGTGTTTATTTAAATAAATATGGTATGTACTGTATTGCCATTTTGTTTTGTTGGCTTCTATTGCAAATTCATTGAAATCCAGTACTATTGTTATAGTTGAATTACTTCATATTTTCATTTTCCTATATTATTATATAGTCGTTCATGAGCTGTAGAGCACTTTGTATTTTTAAATATTTGTAAAATATATTTATAGTATTTTGTACAATTTTAATTCAGTTGATGTGTTGTTCTTTTCTTTCCAAATTTAGCCAAAGATGTTACAGTTATACCAAGTACTACGCGTTGTGGGGTGAGTTATTTTTTTAGAAATAAATTCAACCTCTTGTACCACCAACACAAAATTCCAATATTCCAAAACAAGCAAATGTGCAACAATGTAAACTTCTATTAGCACATTATGGTGGTCTATAATATGTGTAATCAATAAATAAATTATGAATACATAACAAAACCAGGATCTCAATAAGGAAATTGGAATTGTAGAGGTTATTAACACGTAAACTTTGCTATTACAAATAAAATGTTAGTCTCCTTCCTTATTCTCAAGAATTCTATTGGCATTTTAAATAATACATTGTGCTTCAATATGTTATGCAGTGCATTTTTTATGTTCTTCTATACCCTTTGTTCAGAATCTTTTTTATATTGTCCTTAAAATAAATATCTGAATATTCACAATCATCTCTCTCATCAAATCCAAAATTTATGATTCTGAACTGCTATGATTCATACATGCCAACATACATTTTGGCCGGGAGACTCCTGTATTTCAGCCTCGTCTCCCGGCCTAATATTGTGCTCCTGGTTTTTCCACATTTTCTCTTGGATTACAAAGATAACTGAATTTTGAAGTACACTGTATTTTCTGCATTATTTAAAACAAAAGGGTTTACACACTAGCAAATTTATGATATTTAAGCCATTGTACGACCATATGCGGTCATAATTTTCTGATTTTTTTCTCAACGGAAAGGGGATTCCCCTCACATAGCCACCATGCGATACCGCTTGTGACATCACACACTGCACTCCGTACCTCTCGATAATAGATAGAGGGTGCTGTTGACCTAAAAAACACCACCTACCGTTTTTTTTAACTTCAGATGTTGGCATGTACTGTATGTTTCATTCCTAATATCTACTACAATACTCTTTTTTTAGCGGTCCGAGTTGGTTGTCCTTCTGTTTGAAGATGCAAGTTTAATTGAGGGTGAAGATTTCACTGTGGAATTTTGCAAAGGAACCAAAAAGACAACTGTACCTGCTGTTAAAGTGAATCCATGCACATTGACTATTGAAACACCCAAAGGTAAACTAGCTTTTAAAATGGTTGTTGTTATTGTCCCACAAAAACTTGAAAAATGAAGATTAGTTAAATCAGACTTTGAATAGGTTATTTTCTAGTTTTAGTAAAGTTCTTCCGTAGAAAAAGAACGGGAAAAAAACCCAAAATAATATATTCACTAATAAAATGACAAAATAAATGGTTCAACCAAAAACCCATTGCCATTTGGGGTGGCAGCCAATTTGACTATTTTTGTTGCTTTAAATTACAGTTTTTCAGGTAAATAATTTTTTTCAATCCAATTTTTACAAAAATATTATGTGACATTAAAATGGCATATTAAACCTTTTTTTTTTGTTCAGGGAGACAATCTTTAAGCCAAGTAAGGTCTAAAGGTACACTGTATTATTAAGACCTATGGAGTTCTGCTTTTTTTTCGCAAGCAAGGTCACATTATAATTTAGCGTCGTGACAGCAAAGTGTTAACTAACCCTTTTTTCAATCCAAAGTGTCACACTCAAATTGGCAGAACATCCGGTATGCAAGAGTAAATTTGATTGGTTGGAGGTTAAAGTCGTTGATGCAAGACTTTCGTATCATAAGCCTGGTACAGTGGTACACTCATCTTATACCTTGAGTGTTCGTAATGAACGGAAGTTCAGTGACATAATTAAGAGGTGGTTTCCACTAATCTGCTCCTGGAGTTGTACACCGCTTATGATACGAAAGCATAACAGCGTACCTGTCTGAACAGACCCTAAATCAATCAATTTGTATGTGTTCATTGCACTATTTATACTTTAGAAGGAAGTGCAGTACATTTCATTTTACTAAAATGTGAGAAAAGATGTCATTAAAGAAAAAATTAAATGAAATAAGATGCTTTATTAAGTATGTCATCTGGTAGTAATTTATTTGATTATTTTGGGTGAACAATTTTTGTATGATTCATTCATTCATGAAAATCCAATATCTATAACAACTTTATATTTTATAAATCACATTTTTTTTGGTCTTCATTTAGTGTGCTTATTTTTCTATGGAAATAAATTACTTTATTAAAACTTCAAAATGACATATTCAAAGTCTGATTCTATTATAATAATAATAATATTTACTCGGTCACCAATTAAAAATAACCAGGAGTGAGAATAGGCTAAAGCCCGAACAGATTCCGGACTCACTCCATACAATACAAACAATTGAAATATACAAGAAAAAAATTAAGGAATTGTAATACAAATAAAACTAAACATAACATAAAATAAAGTGTTTTGTTAGAGCAGCCTTAAATACTGAAATTCTTTGTGAACTTTTTATGTCATTTGGTATTTATTAATCTTAATTTTTTTTGGAAGACAATAAATCTTTACATGCATACATCTATCATGGCTTATACAAGAAGATTGAAAAACACTAGCCCTAAACTATTTTCCTTATATTTTACTTGTTGTTTACCTTTATTGAATGAAAGTTCTATTGAACTTGTAGGAAAACAAATTAAGAAATAAGAATTGTGTTATTGTTTTATGTTTTATTTTTCAATAATAGACTATCCATCAGGATGTGCGCAAGCCACAGTCTATGCGAATTCAAAGAAATTAGCAACTTGTCGTTTTACATTTCAAAGTTCTATGGACGCGCTCGCTGATATCCTAGATCATTGCAGTAATCCCATTGAGTTTCTGTGCGATACGCTCAATATTTCACCGGGTGATTGCAACCAATTGGACAGTTATCTGTCTAACCTAAGCAAGAGGATTATTGATACTGACAGATTCAGGGATGCTTTTGGGGTGGATGATATGTCTGTTCCTGGTGAGTACCAAAAGTGTAGGGCGTATTATTGGAGCTGATGTGCAGTATCTGTTCTTAGCTTCAATTATGATGCAGGTGTTCTCTCAATGGTTAGACGCATTCTGTCCCAAACCGACCACCCTCTTTATAATGAATACACTTTCCTCCCGTCTAATATTCATATCCGTCAATCGATTGCTACTTATAATAAACATGTCTCAAGATAATTTGCCTCCTCATGGAGAGAACAGCTGGATCATAATCTGAAATATATTTTTATAAATTACTGTATTTACAAATTATCAAGTATTTTATGTCTTTTTTTTTATTGTTTTAAACATTGTTCATGTACTGTATTTTAAACTGCAGTGTATAAACAATGATTTTCTGATTAATTTTTTAAAATTATAATTATTTTTTATAAAAGATGAATTGAATTGTTTATACAAAATTGCCTGTTTTCCACAAAAGTGAATTTGTTTGTGATTGTCAAAGTTTTGCTTTTACACATCTGTATAATATTTTCATCTACCAAAACCCCTTTTTCAGTGAAGTTTTTTTATTTCTGCAAAGTTTTCAATTCTTCAAAGTTTTTCATGTCAGCCGATACCGAGTACTTCACTGAAATGTAAACCACAATAATATTTGCTTTTATGTAGGATGTGGTACAGCAACATATTTATTTTTATGAAAGGTATTTATTATTGTATTTGAAATTAATATGTCTTATCACAGTTAATTGTTTATTTTTTTAATAGGAAAATGTAACAAAGAATATCCGACAATCCTACACTTTGCAGCAAAATATGGTCTGAGTGACTTGTGCGTTGTCATGATGAATATGCCATGCGTCAGCCAAGCATTGAATCTTTCGAACCGCAATGGCAAAACACCGGCTGACCTTGCAGATGAAAGTGGGTTCAGTGATCTAAATGCAGTACTCAAAAGCTACCAGGTAAATTTATTAGAAATTATTACACCTGAGTGTATCCTTACGTTAAGACTACTAAATATACTTATCTATGTGCTCATAAAGTGCAGTGACCACACCCAACATTGTTTAGCGCTATTTAAATAATATTGTCAGATGTCTTTCATTTTCTTTTTCAACTTCAGCAAGTCATACGTTAATTTTTGTTTAACTTCAGAAGTCACAGTAATCTCTTAAAAAAGGAATCAAATAAAATAAAGACAATGTAACTTAACAGTCTTGAACATTTACCAAAGAATGTTTACTTGGTTGTTTGCCTTCAGATAAAGTATTGCTATCTAAAATCATAATTACAGTATAATCACACATATAATATTGAATTAACTTTAATGATTTCTTTATTCTTTTGGGAATAACTTATTGCAAACTTTGGTAACTTCCCTATTATAAATTGCACAGTCAATTTGTGTCTACTTAAGTGATACAATAATATTGTTTTGTCTTAGTTTATAGTTTTATGAATTTTATTTGAATTGACAACGAACCCCTTAATATCAGTTCTTTTTTTAATGAAAATCTGCACGGGTGATCACTTTAAAGACCATTAATAAAATAAATATGTATTTGTAACATACGAATACGTGACCTGCAGCAAAAAAAAGCAGACATGAAGGTTCCGGTTTTGATGTTAATCTACGAAACTTGCGTACATTATATAAAAAAGAAAATGAAAGTCAATATAGCAGTAAAATAATACGAAATATCTCATTACTTGGTAATAATTCTGTAATTTATAATAACGTTATTAATGAATTAAAAAATAACAGGCACTATCATTTTTTGTTTTATTTTCTTTCCAGGATAGTGACATCTATGACCCCACATTTAGCAACCAAGGACCAAATGCGTATGTGGAAATGGATCCCAAAAAAAAAGCTTATGGTAAGACAATCAACATGCACCATATTCAATTGAATGTCATTTTTGCTTGTGAAACTATTTTTAATATTGAAATGTTTTAACCTGTATTTAATATCCGTTACCATGCATCACTTCAAATGATTATTGTACAATCAAATACATTATTTTGTATTTGTTTTAATCCATAAAAAATACAGGCTTTGAAAGCACTTGTTACTTCATTTCTGGTCTTTATCCGGATGTCATTCTTATAATCTGAGTGGAAAAATTCAACTAAGAGATAATTAATAAATGTTCAATTCCAATCACCAAAAATCTCAAAACAAAAGCTTGACACCACTTAAGTGAAATCATGTTCGAACAATCCTTAGCAACCTAGCTCATCCAAACACTTCTGTGAAAAAAACCTTGTACCCCTTTAAGTTTATCTACCAAGCACTAGCTTTTTTGTTTTTTTTATTTGTGTAACTAATAATAACTAATTTATAATTTTGATTGTTTTAATTGAAATGCTTGCATTTTGTTTACTTTTGATAATCATGTCATTTGATTATTGTCAAAATTATTATTATCGATTTGATCCATTGACATTAACAATGTTTTATACCTCTAAATGATTTTTTTTTGTTCAAATTGTTTGTTCCTTACTTAAACTTTAACTTACTTAAAATGCATGCGTTTTAGGGAATACAACTAAAATGGCCTCGATTCGTTATGTAAAGCCATTTAAGGTGCCCATCCCAGCCTACAAAATTGAAAAGGTCTTAAAAGGTAAGAATGATTGGGTTATTGTTACCATTCATCCATTTTTTAATACAATTGCTTTAACTTATATCTGCATATTCAAAAATCATTCCAATGCTTAATGCCACCTTTCAAATAGAAGGCTTTTACTGTATATGTTTCATTATATTTTTGATTTTGTGTTTGACACCAACAAATTTTATAATCTACTTTTATTCACAATGTAAATTTACTAATGATTTTGCTACTGTATGTTCCTAAAGGCCTCATAAGGCATAGTAACATTTATACCCTGTATGATTAAACAACAAAAATAGAATGTCACATTAAGTTTTAAAATTCTCATAGTAGTTAAGCATTGTGATAGCTTCTGCACCTACCCTGTCTCAAGTATTTACTTTAGCATGCTCAGATGTATTGAAAATAATAATAATATACTGTAGTTTAATGCGGGTTGATTGAATTTTGCTTGGCTTTGGTAGAGTTGTGTGCATGAACTCCCAAGTGTTTAGTACATAATTTCTGAATGCATGCTTTTTAAAAAATCTTACTCAATCTTTTTATATTTTTTTTTCTCACTAATATTTAGATTTTTAATATTATTGGGGCTAATTCTATCAGGTTATAGGAAACTTGAAAGGTTTTTCCAGAATCTATAATTTTACTATTATCTAATTATGTTTGAAATAATATTTATCACTATTTTCTGTATGCATGTACTGTGTTTGTTTGTTTCATTTTGGTCAAGCTTTTCAATTTTAGAACACATACATTTAGATATCATGAATGTTTTCTATTTTTAACACTGTTTCTGTTACTAACATGAATTATTTTTTTTTATTATATACCAATTGGCAATTACAAATATGGACCAGGGGTCATATGCTTAGCAAAAAAAAAATCATCTTATACCCTTTTCAAATCTGCATAAATTGATCCCTCGATTGATTACATATTTTCATACACACATACTGTACGCAAACATTGAGAAATTTTGGGAGAAAGTATAGTTTGGCGCTATATTATTACTACTGTATGATTAGTCAGTTTAACCCTTTGAAGACTCGAGGTTCCTACCCCAAGTGACTGAGGCTAAATAAGGTATTTTTGTTTAATAGGTTTAGGAAAAATGCAAAATACATTTTTATGACTGTAACTTTCTGCAATAGCTGGTTTTGTTGTTATGTAAAATGTTTTGGCCTTCTGAAAAATTGCATTTTTTACCTAGGTCAAAGTTCAAATGCTCAAAAAATGCAATTCAGTGACCCCAAAAGTCAACCCTTACATTTCCTATATCAAAATGGAATTTCGTAGAACATTTTATTATAATTAATAAAGATTAAATTTATATTTAAATTTGAATTCAGGAAATCCTGAAGATGTGGCTGCTTTGTATGACACGCTTCCATCGCCATTAAAGGTACCGTCACCACCAATGAAGACAGAACCTGCCATTCCTTCGAAGGTACCCTTATCTATTGATAAAAACAATCAAGGTAGGTGATGGTTTATGCTAATAATATGATTTTATAAATTATATTCTAATCTTATTCTTAAATATGTATTGTCCCCAAAAACATGAAAAATAAAGATTGATAAAATAAGATTTACAATAGGCCATTTTGTAGTTTAAATCACTTTCAAATAAAAACAACCTGAAAAATATTTATTTTGTCACTTTTGTTCATAAAAAGACAAAACAAACGGTTAAATTGAACCAAAACAAATTGACTGGCAGCCAATTTTGTGCTTTTAATTACTTTGCTTTTAGATAAATATTTTTTTTTATAGAAGTGAATAACTATTATGGAAGATTAAAATGGAATATTCAACAACAAAATTTGAATTGAATTTTCAGGGTTTAGATCAAATAAGTAATTCTATTTTTGAGAATTTTTTCTCTTAATATATTGATTTTCTGACCATATATCTTAAATAACCCCACCCCTTTACAAACCCACCCTAAACAGTAAATATTTACACAGAATATTTATTTACATATTATGCACAGTTTAATGGTAAAACAATATCAGTATTACATTAGTATCCTTCCTTGGTATTACAGTAGTAGGGTGATATTTATTATTTACTAAATTATATTTGGTTTTATATTATTTTTGATATTATTGTTATTATAACTTTATATTATTCAGAGAAGGACGAACACATCGTGCCACCCTCTAGTCTTGACCCATTTCAACGGGAGCTGATTAAACTTCAAGAAAGTGTTAAACAAAATGAAATTACAGTGGACGAAGCAGTAAAGATTTTTGAGAATTTGAGAACATCACTTACAAATCCGCTGCGAATTCCTATGATTGATCCCCAATTGGTAAGATTTTTTTTATTTCAGTGTTGTAACGGCCTCACTCACTGGTGCCCCAGATTTAAGCCTATTTTCCACTAAGTCACAGCTTATACGCATGCGTATTCATGTTTCGATCTTCAAAATTCCTTTCTATGCATTAATTTAAAAGGATTAAAAAATAAATTTAAAAAAGGATTTGACTGTGTTCTGGAATGAGAATTTTAATTAATTGAATTAATAAATAAACTACTTTTTCAGCTTAAGAAGGAGATAGAAAAAAAGAAGAAACCTAAAGATGGAAAGAAAGGTAAATTATATAGAATAAGTTATATAGAATAAATTATATAGAATAAAACATTGGAAATTATATTCTTGCAAAAACTGGAAGAAACAGCTATTTTTAAATTGAGTCATTTTTATAGTCCTTCAAAATGTATTACTATTATTTACTACAGTATAGCTGCTTTATATATTTATATAATTTTTGCATTATTTTTTAAAATATTACTATTCTCCCTCCCTAAAGCAACATTAGTACTCAGTTGGTAAAGCTAATACAGTAGAACCCGTCCTTTGGGACAATTACCCTATTAAGGGGACACTTTCCTGTGAAACAAGGGCTGGTACTATTTAATAAGGTAAAACTCTGTTGGGGCTAGCAATTGTCCCATAATAAAGCTCTATACTATATAATGCAATTTTAAAAGCCTAATCTTTATCTTACAAAAGGAACAAATGATTAATATTTGTTTTTAAAATCAATTATTAATCATAGCATGTTGTATTTGCTTAATTTGTATGCCTAACGAATTATGCTTTCAGGTCCTCCTCGAAAAATTAGAACACGCAGCCAATCTTCACCTATGTTAGTAGGTTCTTCAAACACACTTCCAAAGAAAGGTCTGGGTTAAAATGCAAAACGCTTTTTGTCATTTAGTTTTACCAGTAGGCCTATTCATGGTACAGTAGTTTATGGTACACTAACTAAAGTTTGATCTACACCTAAAATTAGTTGATCAATTAGCATAGATATTTTAGAACCAATGTAGTTTGCTGTTGTTTGCACTTTAGTCTCTGTTGTTTGATACTGTGCTTAAAATCCACTATTTCATGCATATCACTACTATAAGTAGTGTATATAGTACTTCTTTAGTTATTCATTTTTAAAGAAACATTTTAGGTGGCGATGTTAATTTTCGCAATGTTATATTACATTGTACAGAATTATAGAAAAATCTCTTCACAATAAAAAAAAATAGATAGTATTAGACACCATATCATTAGCTTATTTCATGAGGAAATAACAAACTAAGATTCATTTTTGATTAGGTATTCTTAAAGAATCAATTGAAAAATAGTTAAGGTTTATTAAGTCAGGTATTCAAATTCATTATCTTTAATCCTCACTTCATCATCTTATAATCACAATAATGTGGAATATAAAAGTATTATGCTGCCTTCTCTTGTTCCTAATAAGTGAGTGAAAATTGTGTATATTTGAATATTAGTTAATAGGCTATCTGAAGTCATCAAAGAATTTGAAAGAAGCCGAACACTACCAAGAGGTTTGGATCTTTTAAAATTTGATTTATCACTGTCAAGCTACATATTACATGTTCAATTTTGTCCATCCAAATACAATCTTAACCTAACATAAATGTGATAAACAAAATCCATCTCATAAAACACCTACATTTTCTTCTAAGCTATATATATAAATTTTCAGTATGTTGAGGACAGAAGATTAGAAAAGATTTAAAGGAAGATGTTTGTCTCAGTTATATGATAATATTAGTTACATGGTAAACTACTGAACATAACTTTCAGATCATCTTCTGTTCCGTCTATTACCAAATTATTCACATCTTGATGTATTGCATTTTATTTCCTTATTTAGCTGATTACATAAGCAAAACATAAATGTTCATACTTGTTTCAACAAAAGCTCACCCTTTCATTTCAATATTATTATTAATTATTTGCTGTGTAACATTTTCTTTATTATATTTACTTTATATTAGTACCTACTGTGTAATACATTGAGTGCTTTTGGTGAATACATACTACAGTACCATACCATACTGGCAAAATATCGAGCCATCACACAATGTTCTTGCAAATATGTTTAATATGTGAATCAATAAGATGTAACTAAACCTAAAAATATTATATGATTTACTGTATAGTTTACTGGCTTATATCGTACCAATCTGGTGGTGGTAGTTTATATTGCTTGGTGGTGTAACACAGAGACCCCAGACGCAAAGTGAGGCCTAGGACGTTGTTGACCTTTTCGAGCCATGCTCAGGGGCCCCCATAAGCACCGGGGTCCCTGGGTTTAGCCAGTGAGCACTCATCGCCATTAGTCCCCTTCTTGTTTTCCACTATTTTCTTTTACGTTTTTGCACATTTTGGCCCAGATGCTCACCTGCACCTGTTTAAGATGCAAAGAGATTAATGCACCAAAGTACCAAGTCAATTTTTCAAAATCAGGCAGAAGAGTGTCTTTGTAATAATTAATAATTTCATTTGTAACAATTATGTCTTGGACTGACAAAGGCATTTTTAGTATTTAAAATCATAGTTATATCAAACTTTTTTTTGTTTGTGTTATATTGAAGAACTGCTTCATATATGAATGCTATGTTTTTAAATTTGTAAATGCTGCCAAAATCTTGATTTCAATGTACACGTCCTTCTTGGGAACACCCATGTTTGACACAGTTTTAATACTGCGTGGTACTTTCCTCCTTACAGCTGTTGAAACGTTCCGTTCATACAGAAGTAACACAACGCCATCTGTCTGGCATACAGGTTTGCTTGCTGTCTATGTGCCTGCTTTATTATACTCGATCTTTGGCATGTCAATATTACAAACCAAGAGAATGTGCTTTAATGCTTCAGTCCCTGCTTCAGTGTTTTATAAAAATGAATCGGAGATCTATGTATGCCTGTATTGTTTTTAGAATTACAGATCTCCCTAACTGGAAAAATGAAACATCAGGAGGATTTTTGAAAGCAAAATAAATTACCTCAAACTAATTAGTGCACTATTAAAAAATAGAGATATTGGCATCTACAATGGTAAGCATGGGTATTTCATGACTTACCAAAGACAGAAAATGTTGGGAATATTGTATTGGAGCAGGAAATTACACAAAATATATGTTTGTCCAAAATATCAGGAAAACTTATATTTTAGTGGGAGAGCGGGAGATGACACAAAATATTGGGAGGCTACCGCCATTATCGGGATATTATTTTATGTTTGTCCAAAATATCGGGATAAATTATATTTTAGTGGGAGAGTGGGAGATGACAAAAAATATCGGGAAATTCAAACCATTATTGGGAGAGTTGGGAGGTCTGGAATTGTTTATATTTGACATTCCACGGTTTACTTGTTTGCTTACAATACAGCATGAATCCTGCATGGCTACAGAACTAATCCCTAAATACTAGTTGTAGTTTGTCTTACTATTATCCTTTATCTAAGAACATTGTTCAGTTTCAGATTTTGTTTTGTTTGGTGTGCTTAAAACACAATATTGCCTCAAAGTTAAACTGATTTGTAAGCTAACTTGGTTGGATATATAAGACTTGGTATCTTGTTAGATGTTGTATGCATTGCATGTTTCATAGTGTTTTCATTTGTCAAATCTTGATATGATTGCATCTTGTTGTTCTGAGCATTGGACGCAACAATTGATATGTTACTGTTGTAATTGCAGAGCCACCAGTTACCACTAAGGCTAAACGCAGTCACTCTGTAAATATAGTATCATCTCCAAGTAAATATCAAGTACACAGTGAGCTATCTTTAGGTATTATGTATTTGTAGATTATTGATACAGTATATAGGCCATATAGAGAAGATAAAGAAAAAAGATAGAAGGTACCTGAGCTAGTACCCCCAATTAGTCATAGTAATACCATTACCTTAACCTCCATAACCCCTATCAAGAATGATTCAAGTTTAGGCTTCCCAGTACAATTTTGATTGTGATACCCTGTTTACATGTCAACCTTAGCATCCCCAGTTCAGTACAATTGTGGTTTTTTTATACCCCTTTTGTATAACAAACAAACAGCCAATATGTGTAAAAATTTAGACACCATTTTGGTCATTATATTGGTCACATGTCAGTATGTGCAGTATGATCAACGGTACAAACTCTTTTTTACATTATAATTAAAATGTTGGTCAGTAGAATTGAATATAAACATTCCATTTTCTGAATAAATTATCTTTGCCATAACTCTCCGAAAATCTATATCAGACTTTAAAAAATTTAAGTATTAATATCAGAATTTCTTGTTCTTCAGTGGGATGTACAGGAATTTGTACACATTTAAAATTAGTTGGAAACAAATATATTAGACATTTTTTAGCATATGGTATTGGACTTTAGTAAACGTTATTTTGCTTTTTATACGACCAAATTGAATGTTCTGGTGGTTATTTTACATTGTAATTGCAATAATTTTTTATTCAAAGCCTGCACAATACAGATGACAATAGTAAAGTAAGATTGATATGATATTTATCTTATTAATGTATTTTATAAAATATATTCATTGTTGTCATTACTCTACTAGGGTTTTTCAATTTATATTATTTTCTTTTACTTATTTGATGTGCATTAGGTTTGAATAACATAGTATAACTTACTCAAAATGATGAGAGAGAAGTCATGATTTAAAGATGTATTTCCCCCTGAAAAAATAATTCTTAAACAAATTTTTGTTTAATGTGCGGTAGTGATTAACTTTATTAACTGAAAAATAACCTATTCAATGTCTGATTTAATTATCTTCATGTTTCATGTTTTTGGGGGACAAAACATCTTTAACATTTCTTTAGTTGTTGATCATCATCATCATCTGATCATCATAGCCGCCTGATGATAATCAAATAAAGATCGAAATGTTATGACATCTCTCATTATTTGGAGTAAGTTTTATACTATGTTATTTGAAGTAAATCAGTTCATCCATTGGTTTTTACATGTTTGTATTGTGAATAAAATATAGTTTTTGTTGTTTCAATATGTGTAACTATATACAATATAAGCATTGCTTTATCCATTCTACTACATAACATGTGTGTTTCTTATCTACAGTATAAAATTATTCACCTGTTATACACTTTTAATTCAAATGTTTTTTTTGTTGTACAGCACTTGAATTACCCTTAATTAATAACACAAAGAGAGACACTATTGCCCCAACCCAGACTAGAACTCATCTCATTTTACCACTCATCATATTTACAAGTTTGATTGAGTGGATATCAAATACTGGTACATCAATGTTTTGTAATGGAAGAGCACTAGTTGTCAATTTGTACACATGCGCAATAGAGATTAAATTGATACGCCCCTATATTTTAGCATGATTTTCAGTATGCTTGACGGTTTTAGCGTTTCTCTTTTCTGTTTATAATGTATTTATTACAGTATATAGTATTAATTTTGAGAATTTAAATTGTTTATATGTTTCCAATTTTTATTCAGTAATTGTATTTCTGTTGTCGTTACTTGTTTTCTGGGTTTTAATTTCATATGCTTGATTTCAAATATTTTAAATTATTATTTTTTTTTTATATTTTATACAGTTGACAAAAAAATATACTCTTAAGATTAAACAATTATGACTTTTTGTTTTTTTTGCAGATACTGCCAGTCCAGCTGCTCTCGCAAAGGTTAAAGGTAAGTCAAAGAAATGTTTTCTTTCTACACACTGTGTTGAAAGCACCCTGTTAAACTGAGTGCAAAACTTAAATCAACAGTTACTTGAATTTGTTACTGTTTTATTTACAAATCGAGTAACTTTATTTGAAATGAATGTTCTCTGCATGTAATGAATGTGTATGGATATAGATCGTTAATTTCTCATTATTAGATGAAGAGAGAAATTCACCAAAATCTTAAAACTACCATGAAGGTTTAATAATAACAGAAATTGATAAAGATAGGGACAGGTTTCAAACACATTGATATAAACTGGCTCAGATGTGAAAGATGCAAACACGCTTGATTGTCAGCGTATGCTGTTTAAGGCCGGCCACCCTCTGAAAATAAAAATAATGTTTAACCCAGTAGAAATTCACTGTCACAAACTACAATCCCTTCCAAGACTGTATATAAGCCTATTAACCAAGACAATCTAGCAGCCACAGGAAAAAAAATGATCTCCGGATCTGTTGTTAGATTGCGGTGGCCTAACTATCCTACTATCGCTTATGACAATTTTAACTCTCTTTAAATCTTTGCTATGATCAAGGTTCTGTAACATTAACATTCGAGCCACTGGATGCATTGCTAACCTGCCATTGTTTACTGTAATCAATTTTTGAAATACAAAATAACATACAGTAATTCTTCAGTTGAATTTCGTAATAATTGTTTATTTCTTTCTACTTTAACTTTAAAAATTTACATTAAATTAAAGATTGTGTTGATAGAATGCTGATTGAATTTCAAAAGAGGAATAGAGAAATAAACTGATTTCATTAACATTTAACATATAAAATGTGTGCATGTCAACAAGTGCATTGCATGATGGGTATCTTGGATTTAAAATATTCTCAAACACATAAATTTGACCTATAAACCCATTTCAGATTTTCAAAAGGAAAGAGCAATATCATGCGTGGATAGTGTACGAGCTAGAACAGATGACGGTATCTACAGTAGTATTATATTGATAGTTGCATCATTACCAAAAATGATAAGCATGACTTAAAATCTTAAATAATAAAATTCAAAAATATTATATTTAATTATATTTACTTTGTTTAATTTTAGGATCTCCTAAGATTCCTCATGATATGACTCCAATGGTAAGTATAGTTTTTATTTGTGTTTTTGTTGTATTAAATAATTTAATTCAGTCAACTCACCCAATACTGGGCACCCTTAAGCTGCTGGCCTAATATGGATCCAGAAATCATGGTTTGATTTGGAATGTGTTTTTAATGGTAACAAAGAATTGGGAACCTTTTGGAAATCAAGAAACATCTGGTTTTCCAGAACTCCATTTGCTAGAGAGTCTAGTATTGAGAGCATATAATCATTATTAAGTAATATTATGATGCATACTGAGAGTGTGTGGAGCAGTGTTGACGTTTTGATTGCTAGATCAAGAGTTTGGGTCCAATACATGCTTGTCGCATTGTCTGTATCCTTAGGCAAGACACTTACCTTTGCCGCTCTCCCCCCAGGTGTACAAATGGGTACCTGGTTTAGGTCAAATCTGCAATATTATGGAAGTTTCCATAATGTTTGATCAAATAACCGGGCTAATAATGTGAAAGCATCATTTGAACATTAAAATTCATATTAAATATTTTTAAATATGTTATAATGATTTTTAGTTTGACATTAAAAGCGATGGATCAAGACCTTCCAGCATAGCAAGCTCACAGAGTAAGATAAGCATTTATTATAACATATTATAACATACCTGATTGTATTCTTACAATTTGATTGGACAATTAGGCATCACATGTCATTTAGAATTAGCCCTATATAACGACAAAGTGATATCTAATGGTGATAATTAACACGCTCTAATGCATGTTAAGCTTTCTGTAATGTAAACATTTTGAGAATTTTTGCCACACAATCAGTCAGGAAATAGTTCGCGTTTGAAAATCAACTTGTTGTGCACGCCATCTATGTTATTTCTTATGAACATTCACACAAAACGCGGTCGTGTAGAAACCCGATAGATACAGATGTTATGTGGGACAAGCAATCGGTTTTCTGCTTACCATTACTGCTCATCTGTCTAAATTGGCCTTTACAGTGCTTTTTTATTGAAACAACTATGTAAGATTGTTTTTTTTTTCTGGTTTTTTCCAGGTCGGACAAGCACTTGCAGTAGGGATAGTTCAGTATTAAATTTTGATGAGGTAAGCAAAAGAAATAAACACTAATATTAAGCCACATCAATTCAAACACAAATAAAATTCATAAACTAACTTTATCCTGTATAAACTTCTTTCAACATAAATTTTCAGTAGGTTTGTAAAACATGATTTGTTTCTGGTTTCAATTGAACCATTTAGTAATTATTTTGTTTTTGTTTACAATTTTCATAGCAACTATTTGTTGTATAAATAGGAGCCTCATGCGCATTTTTCCTTATAAGTTCCAGTTGCATTTATTTCTGTTTTTGTGCATTTCTTTGCCAGGGTAAACTCCCAACGACTACTATGTATTTTTTTGTTGTATACTTTTAAACTTTCCTACAACTTATGTGTAATATACCTACAAATGTTGACCAGCAGTAGGATTATATTTGTGTGTAACCCAAACATAAATCTCATAGACCACCATATTAACAATACAACATGACAAGCACTTCCTGCTTGGATTCAACGCAAGTTCAAGCCCACCATAAGTAATTTGACCAATCATGATGCGATGAATAACTTGTGTTTGATCAAATTACTTGTGTTGCACCTACGTTGTTTCTTTGCGTCTTAGCGGGAACCAAGTTTTACAGTTATTAATCTATAATTAAACCCCTTTGTTTTTTTTCTATTTATAAAATAAATAAAATAACTAGTAAAGTTAGGTTTGTTATACAACTTGTATTTCCAAAAAAGGTAGCAGAGTAAGGTTGAGAATGTCTTGATGAAGACAATTGTAGCATTACAAAACGTTCAGATATTCTCACCCTTTCTTTACTGTCTTTTTAATTTATACCGCAAACCTAAACTTGTGTTTATTCGCCACACAAACCTTTAAACAATGAAAGACTAATTGGTAATTGTTCAATATTTTTCAACCGCATGTTGTAACATCTAGGTTGATGATGATTCAATGTATACAACAATGCAAATACCCCTTCCTGCTATCCCAAGTGAGGAAGGGGAAGACGAGCTGGTAAGCAGTTGATTATGCATGTTTGTTCATCAATTATTAGTTCAGCACTTACCTTTCCCTGCTATAAAAAAGTATGGTCATTTTAAAATATCTGTCATTTCCATATGTCCTTTAAACAGATTTAGGAAAATATCCACCTTGCATGTTTCGTAGTATACACTATCTTCCATATTAGTTTTACCTTGTCATATACAAAAAATAAACTGAAAATTACAAGCAACCAGGTTTTGTTCCCCAACAGTTCTTTACTTCCTTGTGTCTGTATTTCCTCATCTCTGGAAATATACAGATAAAATAAAAAAATAATAACTTAATTTTTTTTTTTACACATAACAAGAAACAGGTACATTTAACCTGCTCTGTTATGAGGCAAAATAGATATTTATCAACTATGTATCATTAATATAAATTCTGTTTTGTTTCAGTTATTAATTCCTATTCCTCTTTTGTTTTTTATTTATTTTATTTTTGCACATCCATCGTGTCATAATTCATGCAATCTTTATAGTATATTTTTTAACTGCTAAACCAACTTAGTTCACAAAACTTTTCTTTATTACCGTTAAACAAATTTATTTAAATAATGATAGTATATAATAATACTTTTACTTCATTGCAGTGTTTTAGCTTTTATAAAATATTTTTGCTTTATTTTGGGTGGTGCCGAAGGTGTAGGATTTCAGAATTCAGGCATTTAAAATTGCACATCTACTAGGACGATAACAATCAACGATAAATAGATAAGCATACATTTTTCTTACATAAAAGAAAGTACAAAGATTTTTGTTTTGTTTGTACTGTCTTTAATTTTTTTAAAGCCCAATCAAATTGTCACAATATTATTGTACTTATCAATCATGACGTCATTTGAGTAGACGTGTGAAAATATCATTTTCATCAAAGGAAGCATAATGGTTATCCTATAAAAACTTTGATTTATGTATGAAAAATGCATATTTATCATAATAAACAATGTATTTATAACTAAAGTTTAGCAATTCAAAACAGATCATACAGTAAGCTTAGTGGGACAGATGACAATACAATTCATTTTTATCTCTATTTGAACTTGTATAGAGTATCACATTGTGACGTCACAACGATAGAGTGCGCTACATGGTTGCTAGCCAACCAAAAAATGCGTTCAGCGCTACTATGTTGATAAAAATCAAATTATGTATCTTAGCTTGGTTTTTTTTAACTTAAACTGTTAAAGAATAAATAGATTATTAAAAACAAATATTTAGTGATCTTATGAAATTTTAGAAAATTATTAAGTTTTAAAATGACTACTTCAATAAGCCTATTCCAAACCATTGGTGATCTTGGAGTCACTCAGGCAGGCTGAACGCATTTTTGGTTGCGCTAGCAACCACGCAGCGCCACCTACCGTCGTGACGTCAGCACCGTGATACTCTATGGTATCGAAAAATAATAAAAAAACAAGCAAGCTTTCCTTGACTTTAACGTGCAGAAATCAAGACTAGTTTCTGTATGTTGTCATGTCTTGTGGTCTTGTTTTTGCCATAAGGTTGAATTCTTGTGCCTCAGCGGGATTGTGCACAAGACTCACCCAGTGCATACAGCAACCCCCCCCCCCCTCCCCCAGCAAATTTATTAAATTGTGTTTAATTTTAATATCTAGGCTGGAGGTGATTATGATTCACTGTACACTACCATGTACAATGCACCCCTTCCTGCTATACCACCTGAGGAAGTGGGTTATAAGAGGGTAAGGTGTTTGCATGCATACACACCTACAATAGCTTTTATCAACAACTGCAGCAGTGTAATTGCTAAAAATAACCCCTAAAACTTATGATGTTAATATCTTTGTTTTTATATAATAATGAAATTGATTTTTGTGCATGTTTAATGTATTTTAGCTTTTAAATTTATCTAATTTCCACAAACATTTTTGTAAAAAGTAAATGAAAATCAGAAACTAACATAGTAAGAGGAAGAGTTGCTGATTTAGTACAATCTATATATAATATACTTATTCCTGATTTAATACACCAGATATAGTTATAATAATTCCGCACCACATATACTCTTGCTAATTGTTTGTATGTGTTTTCCACTCTAATATTGTTCACACTTTAAAGATTTCACAAAAGAATTATAATATAAGATAATGAATTATTTTTTCATTTTATATTATATGCTTTGTTAGTTAAAGATGTATTGTCCCCCTGAAAAAATAATTCTTAAAAAAATTATTTGTCGAATATTCCATTTTAATGTAACATAATAGTTATCCACTTTTACCAAAAATTGGATCGAAAAAAAATGTATTTACCTGAAAAAATGTAATTTAAAGCAAAACATTGTCAAATTGACTTTCAGCCAATGGATTTTTGGTTGAATTTAACTTTTTCAACATTAACTCAATAACACAACCACTTGTATTGATTATTGTAGTCATAGCTCCAATAACTAATGTATAGTATACTCACCATCAACTTTTAGACAAAATTATTTTGGTGCATTTTTCCCCTTAATAACATTGTTCTAAATTTGCCTAATCAATTCTTATTTTTGAAAACCTGTTATAACTGCATAAATACTTTACACATTATGCGCTTACTAATGCGTAATACATAAAGTCTATATGTGCTTTTTAGTATGTCTACATTTATAATTATAATTACACACATACACACTATATTTTATTTTAAAGTGCATATTAATATTTATTGTTTTTTTTTTTTTTAATATTCATTTTACTTTGCTATACTAATAACAACAATTTGAACAATGACATTTTAATTACTTTTTATTGTCTCGATTATTTATATTTTCTTTTAGGAGTAATTTTCGTAGATAGATATATGAATGATTATTTAGTTGAAGGTTGAATTATGTTTTTAAAATAAAAACAAATGTATTTGTGTCCCAGATTAATTAGGATCATACCGGTAATATTAATTCTTATCATTTAACTTTAATTTTAAGAATCTATTAAATTTAGGACAATACCAATGATAGCTCATTTTATGGTATTCTCAAGTTTATTCTTTTCCTTTCAAAACCCATGGTAGCACAAATCATATTAGATAACTGGTGTAACATAGTACACATAGACATAACAAAATGGCTTAGTTCTCAAGTCCTATTAATCAGAGTAACTAGTAATTAAAGTTGTAACTAATTTATATTTTTTTAACAACATTTTGTCATTATAATGTAAAGGTTTGCATGAAAAATGTTTTATTATGTAAAAGTCATAGTGCTCATAATACATATGATGTATTTTTGTTTTTATGTATTATTAGATTTCTAAGTTGCCACATAGGGAACCTCCTGCAACACCATCACGTCATGCCATAGGCCTACCGTCAGATTTACCTATGAGACCCCCACCTCCAAGACCAGACCGACCAACACCACATGACCGACCAACACCAGCCCCTAGGAGAACTAAGCCAGAATAAACAATGGTTTTGATGAACTGATTTAATATGAAATGGAGAAGAATCACTCTCAGCTGCAGTGGGTGTATGTGTTTGTAATAACCAGGAACAGATTGGTAGACCACAGTGAAGAAACAATGGAATAAGTGGTGAATTAAAACAAAAAACTATCTTGAAATCCAAACCACAACAAAGTAATGTAGTTTATTCATAGAGAAACTATTAAAACAAGTAGAGAGTCAACTAGGCAACAACAAAGTTTAATTATAGCCATTTACTACTGTACAACTGTAGTGATGTGAACAGGACTTAAATTTCTCAAAATGGCCGCTTTAAAAAAAATGTTATTCAATATATGCAAAATGATCTAAAATTCTATGGAAGTCCACATAAACAATATTGTACAATCTAGTTCTATAATGAGTTTATCTTAACTGTTAAGGGTGTGTCAACAATGTGTTTCACCAATGGGTTAATTTGTGTATTTTTACTCATTTTCTTGAGAATTTCATATTATAATTGCCTGATATCAATATCAATTGATTAATTTATTTTGCCTGAACCAAAAAACTAAGTTTTAATGGCAGATTGTGAATTAATTTCTGTATTAGTAATTTTTGTCTTACTCTTTGTATATAAATTGTGTACATTTTAGAGTATAGAAAACTAGACTTTAAAAGAAGTCTAATGTAATTAGTGTATAAAATATCATTACAAATTGAAATTATTGACAACTTTGAAATTTATGAAGAATGAGTGGTATTTAAGTGTATTATATTGAACTGAAATGAACAAATTTGTCCCTGGCCTAATGTTTTTTTTCTGGTTTCAGTCTAAAAATATCCTATTTTCTCGCCCTCTGCATAGTTCAGGTTTACCTTTGTGTAACACTCGTGCTGATCTTGTATAAAAACAAAAATTGTATGATATAAAACAACGTAATACTGAAGTGAAATGATCATGGAAAAGCATTTTACCATTTAATGGTATAACAATTATTTAATTCATTTATTTTCTTTTATAAAAAGTAAGAGTCATAATGACCAACATATAAGAAATATTTTGGAGATGACATGCTGCAGTGGATGCCGATATCAAATACTTATTGTTCTAAGTATTTAAACTTGTACTATTGAATCAATTAAGTTTTACTTCTCTAATTATTAGAGTTGCTCTTTATATGTTCCACAATAGTAGTAAGTCCCCGGTGAAGAATAAATTTATTTATAACAACATTTTAGGTGAGGTAATTTGTAAGCAATGTGAAGAACCAATCCATGTAATTGATATATTTTAAAATATACTTATATATTTTAATTGACCAGTGGTTTTACTTATCTGTTGTATTATTGCATAAATAAACTTTTCAGTCCAACAATTAAAAGTAATGTTTGTAAATTAAAACAAATATGTTGTTCACCATATATTTTAAATAGTTGGGTGTAATTGTTGTGGTGTATTTTAAATTGGACTGTAGTTTTAATAAGGATTGATTAAACATGTTGTTATATTTAACTGTTGGTTTTTGGCAGGTAACCATTAATGATATAGTTTCTTCAACTTATCTTTTTTTCTCAGTTTCTGAGATATGGAACGCCCCTGATACGCAATTGATGCAATAATAAATTATTTTTACATATACCTATAGCATGGTTATGGCCTTTCTAAAAAATGTAATGTAGATATTAAATTAGTATAACCCAGTTTTATTTAAAAGAGTATATGTAATTTAAATAACATATTTAACAAACAAGAGTTCTATTGTTGATGTTATTTATGTGCCGGATATTTCAAATCATGTCTCAAACTGTAAGTTTATAACTGATAAAATCAGATTTAGTATATATACATTCTTGTTTTGCTTTGTTTTTTATCATTGTTAACATTTTCGTTGATATCAATCAGTGTCAATTTTGTGAATGTGATGTTACACAGTACTGGGT
This sequence comes from Antedon bifida, assembly GCF_963402885.1. Taxonomy (NCBI): domain Eukaryota; kingdom Metazoa; phylum Echinodermata; class Crinoidea; order Comatulida; family Antedonidae; genus Antedon; species Antedon bifida. The sequence continues at coordinate 9,401,300 of NC_136231.1, forward strand.
TAAAGCTTATTCAAGTCGACATGGAAAATAGAAGTTTACCATTTTTCGACAAAATGGTATGCAAAATTATCGAAATTATGGACATCTTAAAATTCCTGTACTATAGTACTGGGATTGTATGCAAAATCAACCAAATTATGGACTTTTTAAAATGCAACTATTAGACCTTAATATCGCTATATGTACATGTATACTGTGTTATCATCTTATGGTGCTATGGAACCAGTTTATATCGAAAAATAGGAAGGTTGCAGTTTGCGATTTTCGACAAAATCCCTGTACTATAGTACAGGGATTTTATACAAAATCAACCAAATTATGGACTTTTTAAAATGCATTTATTAGACCTTAATATCGCTATATGTACATGTATACTGTGTTATCATCTTATGGTGCCATGGAACCAGTTGATATCGAAAAATAGGAAGGTCGCAGTTTGCGATTTTCGACAAAATCCCTAATAGTACTGGGATTGTATGCAAAATCAACCAAATTATGGACTTTTTAAAATTCATTTTTTAGACCTTAATATCGCTATATGTACATGTATACTGTGTTAACATCTTATGGTGCCATAGGACCAGTTTATGTCGAAAAATAGGAAGGTCGCAGTTTGCGATTTTCGACAAAATCCCTGTACTATAGTACTGGGATTGTACGCAAAATCAACCAAATTATGGACTTTTTAAAATGCATTTATTAGACCTTAATATCGCTATATGTACATGTATACTGTATGTACTGTACTGTATAATGTATACATCTTATGGTGCCATAGGACCAGTTTATGTCGAAACATAGAAAGGTAGAAATTAAGAACTTCGAAAAAAATTCATTATTACAAAAGAAAATATTCATATAATTTACCTCATTATTTCGTTTATTTTCATCATTATCATTGTCATATTTACATAATGATCTACAAATTCTAATTATCTTTAGTTTTTTCGCTTTTTTAATTGTAAATATACATTTTGCATCTTACGTTTGTTATTAAACTATTGAGGCCAAATATTAGCCCCTATACGTGTAGTCAATTTAAATAACTAAAATGACATTCTAAAATACCCATTTCTAACGATTCTGAACCAAAATAATGAACATCAATAGAATCTATAGATAACTGAGTGTTTTTAGGGAACATCTTGGCAAGTATTGTTTTAACAGACAACCAATTAATCGGTACTGTTTTGTTTCATAGCAACATAAAACATAGGATACGCAGTAGAACATAGAGTTAAAACAAAATATCCAATATTGAAGGTTTCTGTTTTAATATTCCAATATCGGATAATTGTTTGTGTCCAGCATTAATAATCTAATAACTTTGAATAATATATTTTAAATTATCGTTTAATCCACCGTAATATAGCCTCGTCAATTTTATACAATAACTATTTATATATGTATATACATATGTATATAAAATACATTTTAAATAATGTTTAACCTATACAGTAATTCATCTCTTATTTGCAGTGAGAGTCTCCGAAAAAGTTTGTGGGGGAGATTGGAAGAGAAAACAACGAGTAAACATTAGAAAAGAATCATATTGGACTATGGCCATGATTCCCAAGCCATAACAAAATTATCGGTTAATTTTTAACCGATAAGTTATCGGTTAATTGTTATTCATTATCAATTTTTGGCTGCAGAAACACGGTCTATGAGAACACATCTGAGATTATCAAATACGTTATCTTTTATCAAGTTTGCTGATCTTTCTTTTTTTCTTATAAAATAATTAAGCCATACAGTATATAACACATTGTCCCTGACATCATAAATAAACCTAATTTACATAAATTAAACGGTAATATTTTACAAATTAAATGAAAATCCATCCATACAGACATAATAATAATAATTTAAATCTAATAAATAAATTGTCTGTAAAAATAAAAACAAATAAACTTTAACTCTTTTAACGACAACTAACATTACAATAGTCTTTGATGATTATTGAATGCGGAGTAGTAGTCAGAGGAAACGCCAATAACTAATATATCAATGACATTTTAGAATTTCATACGAGACTTATGCCTGCTCGATTACCGATATTGGCTGAGTACTGGGGTAAACTTTAAACTTATATCTTTTACCAAATTGGTAGGGTAAGACCTAACGAGAACGTATTTCCAGTATATAGGAAGTACAACAATTTGGAATTCCTGCCAACACCATGGCAGTAATGATGTCCAATTATTAATTTCTGAATTACGTTCAAAGTAATGCATAGCGGCTACCATAAGGCACGTCAGATCAAAGTTACATTAAAAATCTCAAATCTACTGTATATCGACACTGGGCATAACATAACATTCTGTAGGCCTAACGATATCGATAACAATCTAATTGTTGGTATGGAAATGCCGACCAATATTGTTTGTAAAATATTCTTTAAACCTTTTGTATCTCATTGGTTAAAATTAACCAACAAAGTAAACGTTAACTTCGTTATGCTTACCCACAGTTACACTTTATGTTTTTTTTAAATTTAATGACACATAACACACCATTATGTCGGAGTCCCGTTTACTTTTGCATTTAAGATAATTTATTTTTTTCTTATCCAGGATGTCAAATCTGTTTTCTGAAATAAACGTGGTAACTGCTTTATGATACATAAGTTCAGATACAGAAACAATACTATACGTAAATCAAGAAAAGAAACCAGCATTTAGTATGCTACTTGTTAACAGAGTCTTAAGTAGCGAGTTTCATGATTGAGGTAGTGCGGTAATATAAAGTTATAATTAGATGAGTTTACAAATAAATGGATTATGAATTCATGTTTTACGAAGTAAAAATAGTATCTACTGATGTCCCAGTTGGCCCCATGTAATTGAATTTTTCTGCTCTTTTGCGCATGTACGTAGGTCTAATGCATTGTGGGCCGTACGTGATATACTTCCGAGATGACTGATGGCATCAGGAGCTAACTGTTGAGCAACGTTTACCAGGCTCTGTGCTTGAGAAGCTTGGCTGTGAAAGTTCCTAGTTGGTGCGACCAGTACGTTGTTATTGGTTTCTTGTTCGCCCTTTGCTGGAGAAATAGTACGAATGTGACGTCAGAATAGTTATGACCTCATGATAGGTTACAAATTTTTTAAGGACATGGGCGGTCTGCGAAGAGAAATGAAAAACGTGCAAGGTATAACAAAAATAAGCAAGCAAATTAAAACATGCAATAATTGCTGTACAGAAAAGAGTTTAAACCATTCACTCATCAGGCCATGCTGACTGCTAACATGCCTCTTTGAAAGGTCTATGCAAATGAAGTAGTTTACCATTAATTTATATATTGAGATAGTACCAATATATCTCATTGATTTATAATCATATGTATACACTTTTTTTATTTAGATATAATAAACAAATGAGTTTCAAGTTAATATTTTAAAATGTTATTTTTCCGTATTGATTTCTCTTGGTTACTGAATCAATTCTATTATCAGCCCTATAAATTGTTGTGTCATGCGTAGTAAAATCTATAACTAAGAGTAAAAATACACAGCAAGTTACACGGTTGACATGTATAATAATTACGGTAAGTGGTCTGATGATACCGAAGTTCTTGATTATGATAAAGATTAATGTTATGAAGAATTGGATTGATAATGATAATTGATGATAATAATAATTTACTGATGATGATGATGATGACGATGATTGATGTCGATGATGATTATGCCGTAAGAGGAAAATGAAACTAAAACATAGATAAGTGAAAAGTTGTAATAGTTACACATATGATTATATTTATCGATTATTGTATATTGCGCTGATCGATTATTGTCTATTGTGCTGATCGATTATTGCCTATTGTGCTGATCGATTATTGTATTTTGTGCTGATCGATTATTGTATATTTTGCTGATCGATTATTGTATTTATTTTGTGCTGATCGATTATTGTATATTGTTCAGATCGATTATTGTATATTGTGCTGATCGATTATTGTCTATTGTACTGATCGATTATTGTATATTATGTTGATCGATTATTGTATATTGTGCTTATGATTATTGTGTTTTGTCCTGATCGATTATTGTCTATTGTTCTGATCGAGTATTGTGCTGATCGATTATTGTATATTGTGCTGATCGATTATTGCCTATGTGCTGATCGATTATTGTGTATTTTGCTGATCGATTATATATATTGTGCTGATCGATTATTGTATATTGTTCTGATCGATTACTGTGTATTGTGATGATCGATTATTTTATATTGTGTTGATAACGATGATAATTATAAAAACGTAAACCAATAAATGGCTTATTATCAAAATGGTAATAGAAAAATACTCACTCATCAAGGCTTGGTGGGGATTTGTAAATCTTTGCCATTCATTGTAGTGGGCGGGAAATTGACCATTATATTGCATCTGAAATTGGTTTGAATAATCTGCAAAAACAAATCAATTAAATGTATTAATCTCTATATCATCATCATTACCATCCTTTATGTTGCAATACGTAGTTCATGTTTACAGTATGCCACCAATGCCGTCGTAAGTCGCATTCTGTCTAACCCGGTTTACCACGAATGTAGTTCTGAAAAGTTCTACACGTAAACTTTATACCAACATGCACACCTTCAAACATTATATACCCAGGAAGGTATATCTCCCTGAATAAATGTATCGCACAAATAGGTATAGTATAACATTGTATAATTAAAACTCACCTTCTCGGCCTACATATGAACCGTTAGACGAAGGAATAATTAGTGAAGGCATGATTCCTGCCATTGGTGCCGATGAGTAGTTACTTGTGGCTTGAGATGCGTACTGAGCTACATGGTTAATATCGGGTCTACTCTGGGCTGTTAATAAATATAAAAAACAAAGAAACATTAACAACAAATGCAATAAATGGACACATTGCTACTATTAGACATAGGCTACATTGTAATGATTCAAACACTTTATTCAATAGCTGGTTATAACTATTTACTATTTCTGAACTATGCGTTGCCAGCTCATGAACGGGCGTTCAAATTAATATTTATCTCTAACATGAAAAAAAGCACATGTAGTGATTGATCAAGTTAAACAAACGACAAAACTATTGATAGTACGGCAATATTAAACACATCAATAATATATTGCAGATCATGCATCGTTAAACTACTAAACAAGCGGTGTACTATACATTTATGGTCTATTCAAACATGATTCAAAACATTCATTGATCATTACCAGTATACTGTGCGGTGACTTGTTGAGTAGTGTTACGAATGTCTCCAATTGACTCATAAGTGGACGCTCCACTTACTGGTTGTAACACAGTCAATGTAGAACTACTCATCGAAACAACTTTATCTATTTTCGGGATCACTAATAACAAACAAAAACAATAACACGTGACATCATGCAGATTAATTACATTCACAGCACAACATAAAATGCCATCATATTTGACTAAAACTTACACATAAGGAAACATGCACATAAATACACAATTTGAAAAAAGAAAGAAAAACATAACAGCTATTTATCCGGGTACTGCGAAATAAAACCCGGGTAAATACCTAAGCCTGAACGGACCTAAAAGTGTTTGGTTAGACACAAATCACACCAGTACAGTACATTCAACATGCTGAGTGTGCATGCTTGGAAAGATTTGAAACCTACCTGGTTGATAACTAGTTGTGACAACTTGGTGTTGATGTTGTTGATGTTGTTGATGTTGCTGTTGCTGCTGTTGCTGTTGTTGCTGTTGTTGTTGTTGTTGCTGCTGCTGTTGTTGCTGCTGTAGAACTTCGGACATTGGAACAGGTGGTTTTATATCTTGCATCAAACTGACAGGATTTAATGATGTTAATGTGTATTCCGGACCATTTGGAACCTGATTATAAACGAAATATTTACAGTTAAGAATAATTTCTCAAAAGCAGATTAAAAAAACATTGTATTAGATTTTATGATTATTAATGCAAGTACACCAACCTGTGTTCTTGAATCATTCATCTCAAGCTTCGTTGACTCATCTCTTACGTAATATTCCGACGGAAAATGTGTTCCCCTTTCGAATGCTTTTATTTGGTCCGAGGTAAATGCACTTCTATTAGATATCATTTTGCAAGATTCTTCTGTCTCACTTAGCTTCCCGCCATTCAGGTGATGGTGTGTAGGCCCTCGCTCATTACAGCCTGAAAATGTAATGCATTCCACATTGTTTTCAATTTATTCAAATTGTGTTTGTTTTGATATAAATTTGATTGATATAAAAGCATTTTAGCGGGAATAGTTGTCGATACTGCAACATATACAAGGGCCAGTCGTACTGTATTATTCTGTTATTTAATTTAATAAAAGTAACTTACATCTCATTTCAACTAAAGTGGGCTATATGACTGTAATTATGAAAATAACGAAATATGATCAAACACTAAAATAGCGATCGCCTTGCGATGAATCCGCCGCCTATTGTTCATTCATCATATTCTCAATATATTAAGCGATACTGTTTGACATTTCAACATATCCAATATCTGTGTAATTTGTCAAAATATATTCCTTAAATTAGCACCGGTGAAATTAAAGGTAAGCTCAAGTTCGTATAAAACACCAAGAAGTAAAATCATGGAGAAGACTAAAACGGTTCACTCTCACGGTGTTGGTTACTTGGCTAACATTCTACACCTTCATATTAATTAATGTTTTCAAAAGAAAAAGATTTCTTTATTATAATCCTGTGAATGAAGGCTGATAGACGGGGTAGATTAGGAGCAAGCACCGCTGAGATATGTATGTTGGAGCGTTTAGTTTGAGAGGCGCGCTATCCGAATTCGTGCGCCAGACAACCGTCTCCCATAGACAAATAAATACTCAAATATTCTGTTACTTCTAGCACTGACCGCTTTGACGTTTTGAGTTAGAAACAATTTTAAACCTCACTAAAATTAATTCGACGACTTGCAGTAACAGAAAGCCTCATGGAATCATTGTGTCTAAAAATATGCAACTAATACAAGGCGTGTCAAGTACCGTAGTGAACATTATGTACTAAAGTAAAAATGATTCTCTGATAACATTTTACAACAGTAAAACATAAAAGTCACATAGTAAAAATATGAAATAGTGTACCGTAATGTTTCATGGTAATGTAAACAACTTTGTCCTTTCTGAATTATTACTTAAGGCATCATCTTATTTTATAAAGAACAAAGAAGTGTTTATTAAATAATAAATATGGTTTCGCATGGCGCAGATTCATCCATGAGTTTATTCACACAAGTAGGCTATGACTAGGTTGTTATTAGACTATTGTGTTTGTAGCCTAATGTATTTATTAGATACGTCTTAATGTCCTCAATGGTCACCGATGCTTGGCCAGACAATGGTCAGTTATAGTCGGATGCGCACAGTCGCTCTATTTCGCAGGATACAGTCTGCTGCGCACGTTTTTTTACGATACGTGTTTATCAATGTACTGGAAGTATGATTGTTGCTATTGCATATTACATAGATACTAATGCTGACTATCAAATACAACATTTTGGTTTGTACCCTATGAGACTTTCGTACAAAATCTGCGACAGCTTGTATCGTTACAATTATGAGAAGTACATTATTAGATTCTCTTATTCCCCAATGTTGGTGGCATAACTTGTGATGATAACTATTCATAAAATGGTAATATGTATGGATAACATTTTACTCATACTGAGTATAACTTCTTGGAATCATAAGTCATGTTTGTTTGTGCTCGACATAAAGGTAATTAGGCGCCTTTCAAAGCCAACATACTTTTACAAATCGTGTGGGATCTAGAGCTGCGAATACTTTATAATTGAGGTAACTGATGATTGCAAAAATATCAAGTAATATTGGAAAAAAAATATATAATGATATCTTGTCTGCAGTTGTTAACTAGATGTGTAAGCCCTTCCGGAATTATAGTGATAATTGGTGACGCCTGCTATTCCAAATTATACTAATAACAGAATAATTATTTGTGTATTTATTACAAATGTACAAATAGTTGATATTTCGCTTTATTGCAGTCTGTGCGTTTAAAGATATAATATACGCGACTTGTGAGCCATCTTTAAATTTAAAAAATGAAGAATTACCAGTATTATTTATTGTCCCAACATTTGAAAATTACATTTATTACAGTAGATAGAGTTAGATAGATAGAGTACGGTAATTTATTTATTTATACAAGTAATTTAGTTTGATTAAAATCGCGTATATCAATGCGCACTACAACAATTTTATTTTTTTTTACAGTTGCATCAACTGAATAAACAGACCATTATATTCCTCGTTTGAAACATGCATTTTAAAAGTCATTAAGAGAGTAAAGCTATTCTGTGTTAATCACCTTTGATCGTTAGGTCAACACTGGTTAAGGAGGAAATGTTCATAATATCTCCTTAAAACCACAACCCTAGGCCTAATGTGGCAACATTTAATCGTGTGTTTAACGTAAATGAACTCGGCAGGAGCTCCTAATTTTGTTTGGGTTGGACGTCGTCGGCGGTTCACATTATACCGTGTGGCCTACAGACACAGTCAATTTGAATGCTTTAAAGAATAATTTAGAATACTGACTTCTAACAGCTTTGATCATTTGACACTAATGTTTCAACAATGTTAGTGACATTGCTAACTGGATGTCATCGGACCACCACAGATCATAATATCGGCGTTCGGTTTGTTAAGCGGTAGATACATACACAGCAACACAATGGGTATGCAACAATAACGACTATTTAAAGATGTATTGTCCACATGAAAAAAATGAATATGGCATTTTAATGTCACATAAGTTATCCACTTTGACCAAAAAAATGGATTAAAAAAAATATTTACCTGAAAAACTGTAAAATAGTCAAATTGACTGGAAGCCAGTGGGTTTTGGTTGAATTTAATCACTTATTTTTTTGCTTCGAATTTTTAACTTTATTAAAGCTACAAAATAACTTATTCAAAGTCTAATTTAATGAAGCTATATTTTTTATGTTTTGGGGAGACAATACATTTAAGTTTTAGAAAAAAAATTGTATATATTTCGAAAAAAATAGCACTTTCAACATTCTATATAAAAAAAATGCATCACGCATTTAAGATATTATTGATTTGAATACTAATATGAAATTAATATGAAATAAACACATTTAAATCTTATTAAGTTCAGCGTTAAAATTGTACGTGATTGCCATTGAGATTTGTTGGCATTATTAAACACAGCAACTGCCGTACAAACCTCATGGAGAAAGCAATAATATTTATGAATATTTGGTTGAATGTAAATAACCGGACAAATTATCGCAATGTGTAAAAACGTGGATTTATAAATAAATAAATGGCGTGTGTATTTTTGTTCTGCTTCGTTATTTAATTATTTAGTCATTATTTTATATTTTCAGATGTATAAATATTGAACAGCATCAAATATTAAATATCGTTACTTGGATGATAGACGTGAAGTACATGTATCATACATTAAATATGGCTTTTAGGTTTTCTTTTTTAATTACCAGAACGACTGTTCTTGCTTTCATTGTAGCAAAGCTGAAACATTTATTAATTAGAAAGCTAATTATATTATATAAAGTTTTTTCTAAATGTTTAAGATTATTAATCTGTTTATTAAATCTACATTACATAATATGCCTTATTTTCTCTATTCTGTAACCATCATTCTATATCGGATCCGCTAAAATAACATCTCATTATGTATGCATTAAACTTATCTTCTTAACAAAGGAAGGTAAGTCTGTTGTATCTAAACGGAATGTTATCAACCAACCCCTTCAAACATCTAAAATCATTACTCTATTTTTTGTTTTGTATTTTGTAAATATCAAGTAACTCAATATGAATAATTAGTCCGTCCTAGTTCATTTTTTTTGTAGAGAAGCTAGTAGAACCTGTCAGGCTTAGTCTATTCGCTTCATTTACTTGGCTAATAACGTTCATGTCACCCTTACGGTATTACCACGCCAACTCCCGCGAGAGTTTATGCGAGAACTTGCTCAATTAACTGGAACGGTGTATCTCGTTATTTACTCTAGTTTTTTTCTCATATGAAACTTAATGACAAACAGATATGGACATTGGACGTACATTATCTAGGAACATCGATGAAGCGTCGATTTATGCAATTTCTATGTGATTTACACCTCGTAGGCACGATAATGTTTCTATTAGAGATCACAAAATATCACACCCTACGTCTTAACTAATCCTAGTCGAGCCGAATTGAGTTTCGCTAACATTATGTATTCATATTAATATGACCGGAGTGATTAATTATTGATAGCTAAACTCGGTAGATTTTTTGATAAATAGCTCTTAATCGTGTTCGAATGGGTCTTGATTAATATTTTATATTTTACGACACAATATTCCATACCCCATTAAATTTTACATGCTATTTTGTTATTCTTTATTCGTCGTCTAAAATAATTTTCTTGATATAAACTAGTGTTGATTAAATAATGTTTCGCATTTCAATAATATATATTAATTTATATCATAATTGTTGATGTAGAAAAAAAAATGAGAGTAATAAAAAATATATAAATAATATTAGCGAAATATTCATAAATATTGCTTTATAAACATGAAGAAAAATATGTCTGTAACACATCAGTATTATTCTATAAACTAATATAATAAGTTATATTATTGTTCACCCGATAACATTTATTATTTTCCTTTATTTATTTGCTGTAAGTATATACAAAAAATGTGAAAATTCGTTAAAATTTTTTTCAAAATCTTTCAATTGTCAAGAGAATCAGTTATCGTAAAAGCAATATTATTTTTAAAAATGTATTTTATTTTAAGCCTGGGAACAATAATTGTTGGTTTCTATTGGCCTATTGATGACTGCAGTAGCGGTACGCCTATATCGTCTATAAAGCTCCTGTTTTTTTTTTCAATTTCTAACTTGATTTTTGCGCTTCCTACCATTTTTAAAACTTCTAACTCAATTTAAGACGTGGATATTTTGAAGTCTAAAATCATTAGACCTGTTTTTAATCGTCCAACACTGTTTATTCTACTCGTATTTAAGTCATGTATTAACCATTAATTTTGATAGAATTCTCACTAGTAGTAAATTGAACGTAGTTGGCTTTTACCACCCTATGCCCAGCCGAGCGAGTACGGGATCGTCGCGATAGCTTTATTAATATTCTACGAAAGTTATCTGCCTGTGGAAATACAAACACAACACGGGACGCATTCGAACGCAGCCATCAAGAACGATCCAATGAGTTATGCGTTAGCTTGTCATACACAACTCCCTGTAGACTCATAAAGATACTCACTGCTATTCTAAACACATTTAAGGCCCAATATTGGAAAATTTGAAATTACACATGTCTATAATATACTCGTTAGCGCAGACCCGCCGAAGACGGGCTGGTTTATCATAAGGGAGTCGCTGGCGTTATTAAGCTCCAAGCGAGCAGTCGCCTATACTTTACTATCGAGAGGTGATGATGGAAAAAATAAGGGGCAAAATTCTAATTTCAGTATAATCTACGTAATCATAAAACGAACTTCAAAACAGAAACTCGTTAAACGTAATTGATTTTAAAAACAGGCAGTCATGAATAAAATAACAAGTTTAAAGTAATATCAACGCAATAACAAAAACAATATACACTACAGACATCTGTCTGTTCAAATATTCCAAGATGCAGAGCCATTCGTTAATGGATGAAAATATGATATTCTATGTTCAAAAAGAGATAGGATTCAGAAATATGACATTTATGAGTTGAAGTATGTTCTATCACTTATCGCATAAACAGCTTCTTGCTGAATCGTAATTAAAATAATGTAGATCAAAATAAATACATCTTATCAGATATGTTTAGGCCTACAATGTTCTATTATTAATATTTTAGAGCATTCTGTTTCAAATATAGCATTATCAAGTGATGAATGAAATTATACTATTCTTTATTCTTCAACCATTTTTTAAATATGGCTAGGGGCCGATAACACGTTTATATTTAACATAATATAAAAGTAGTATGTTCATCAATGAACATGGAACATTGAATATCATTATTTTCTATTCAATTATATATACACGAGTTTAATAACACGCCGCGTTTGTAACTTTTTATCTACCAATAATTCTTTCTCAGATTCGCGAATCATTATTAATATATTCTTAATTAGCTAATAAATCTAAATATAGTAATTAATAAAAAATAATATCAATGTCCTCCATTTATGATTCAATACATGTCTTTACATTTTAAACTCATTATTATTTTGTTATTTAAATGGTTTCGTAATTCAAAGTAGTCAATAATGTTGTTATCGAAGCTGATTACAGTCACACGATAATAACTCACAATGTTCAGATTGAATAAGGAAATTAATTTCATTGTAAAAAATTGAATTATTGGGCCAATGATTAAATACAGATTCACTACATTTTGAGAAATTAATCTTAGAGATAGTTTATTTGAGAAGCTCGATTAAGCATAACGTGCTTTGATATGAACTGCCCTTGATGGCTATGGACAATGAATACTAAGCACGACTGCGGGACAAATAGGAAGCGAATTGTGTTATTTACTCGATGGCTCGTAAAGTTATGACTTAACCATTTTGAATTTGTATGAATTACGTGTCATTGTTAACCTTAATAATATTTGTATAGTACACCTGCTTTTATTAGCGAAGTATTAAAACAAATATTTCTATTCGTTCTTGTTAACAATAGTAAGATAGCTCCGTATTCGCTAAAACGTACCTGCACGAGACTAAACGCATTATAGTTCATTTCACCAATCCGGTTGGGGTTAGATCCTAATTTTATAGTGCGTTTCAGTATAACCATGGACATATAGGTGAATTGTAGGCTGTAACAGGAATTACTAACTGTGTTAAATTATCCATGATATAACTATGGAGAAACACAACTAATTGCTCATAATTAAAATAACTTCCACATTAATTGTTTTTTATATAGGCCTACATTCCTGATAACCACTTTTAAGCATCAGCATAGAATATTATCAATATTCTTACCGTCATATCCCTGCTTAACCTTTCCTAGTATACCAGCTATAGAATATGAAGAACCAGTCGTTACTGGAACATCTGTAGCTGTTATAACAGAATTCGTGGACGAGGATGTAGAAAGTGACGTCATTCCTTCCGGTACTGTTTCACCTTTTATTCCTTTATCACCGATTTTATTTCGAACAATTCTGTAAAATTTCGAAAAAGAAAATAAATGGTAAGTGATTATAAATATAAAGATGATGCTTAACTTCCAGCCTTCGTTTGCAACAGTTTGTCTAATCTCAATGACACGTGGTGGTAACAGGTTATTTTTGAAACACATATTTGGTTAGTAGGCCAGTAATAAATTACATCTAGGCCTATCATTATGTATAATTATGTTATTAAGTTTTCATTATGTAATTTTGATAGTCAAAGGATGCGCACAATTAAGGAAATCCCTGTTTTGCCGTAAATTGAAAATTAAAATATAATTGATTTTGAGTGTTTGCTCTATTACCCCGTCACCTCTTGTGACAGTTTGTAGTACGGTCAGATTAAAATAACTGCCTAATGCGAAACTGATAATAAATTCGGTTACAAAGCAGTATTATTTTGTTATTGACTTATTAGAGGACTATAGTAGAAGTAGAGAGATGATTCGAAAAGTATGACGCAATCTATTGTAAACTTTTTTTAAAACAGCATCTAGGCCTAAATACTGCAACGATAGATTTGAGTGTAACATATTTTATTTCACTGTTCAATTGTTTTTTTCTTTTTTTTTTCACTATTAAAAATAAAATAATAATTATTATTATTATTAACGCAGACATAAAGGAACTGAAAGCAATTCTAATTAGAATATCCAGATCTCAGTTCGTTAGAATTCAATGAGGAGAAAATCAATATCTCAAAAATAATGTTTTATAAATAAATTTTCAACTTTTCGGTAAACCAATTGTCAAGTAGTATTGATTAAAATGTAGTTCATGTTATTTCATTAATTATTTCAACAAAATACAATCATTAATTTATGTTTTGTTTGTATCTGTTTACTTTACCGTTTAGGCCTAAATAAAATCAAAATTAAAAAAAAAAACTAACACTTAGTTAACAGGTAAACATTGTAGGTTTTTGTCGGTTAAAAGAAGCGATTGATTTTAAGGAATTCGATTATTTATTTATGTTTCTGTTTATCTGTTTACTTTGCCGTTGAATAATCTTACCTATTTATAGAACTAACACTTGGTACATTTTCTTTCTCGCATACACCTTCGGCCAGCAATCTATCTCGGATCTCCCAGGCGAACATGGTAGGGTTTTGTCGTTTATAAGAAGCAATTGTGCTGACTACTTTTGGGGTAGCTACTTTTGGCTTACTGCCTCCTATAACACCAGGTTTTATAGATCCAGTTTCATAATATCTGAAATAAAATATGAATCACATAATTATGCATTTACGTGTCGAAATGGTTAATAGAACCGTTATCTTTTATCAGCATGCATGTATTTTTTTACGATTTACATGCATAATATCTTGGTTGTTTTATTATACTTATTTGTTATGTTATTTCATAATAGACGTTTGAATAAACGTTATATTATATTGTGTATATGTCTTTTGTATAGTGTATGTTGCAGTTTAAAGTACATCATAATAATTTTGCAATACACGAATTAAGTTTGTGATATAAGCTATTAATAAGTAATTAATTGTAATATAATATATTTACTATAATTAGAAAAAAATAAATAAAATACAAATCATCAAACAGATCATAAAATATAAATTCGGTGTAAACAGGGTTAATTCATAAACTGAAGGAACGTTTGTTTTTTTTCTTCCAGTTTGCTATCATGCATTAAATTATCTAATTTACCATCACTTTTCCGATAAACACTTGACATTTTACATTATTTTCTAACTTCCTCACTTTACTCATATAAAATTAATTAATATGATTCATAATACCGGGGTTAAATGTTCACCTGACATAGTTTATGACGCTCTGTTAAATATTTATTTGGTACGACAAAACACGAGCCGCAATGTTCGAATCATCAAAAATAACTATTCAGATATACGCGTGACTATTAGTATGGTTTGTTTAGCATTTTATATTAGAAGTGTTGATAAATACAAACATTTTTTCGTCAATCAAAAACAAAATATTTGCTATTATTATTACAAATGGATATTATTACAAGCATAGTTCCCCTAAAATTATTATTTAATTTTTTCTACTGAGAATGTATTGCAGTGTAAGGTGTGTTATTAAAATCAAATTTAGTTGATATTATAAATCAAATATTGAATTATAAATCTAATAAATTATTATTTTATCCCCTGTTGTGGATCCACGTTATACGTCACCTTTAGAAACCCCATATAATAAAGGTGAATCCGTGGCCACTGTAAATCACTACAATATTACAACAGTCATGCATAATCTCCGTTGGAATCTTTATATATTATTTACGATCATTCGCCAATGATGAGTACTATGCATATATTTTCGATTACCAGTGGGAATTTTCACAGCAGAAAATGATAAAGTTATCACTGTGCGCATACATAATCAACAGTGTTTAAACATAGATGTATGGTGCGCATTATAAACCGCTAAAATGCGTTACATAACAGTGAAAGGTAACGAGATTTGGAACGCAAATCAACAAAATTACAAGTTCATTATATAAACATTATCCTACGTCCGGAACTGCAAAACAAGGAATTGGGAATTACATATCTCTATAGCATTTATATTTTAAATATTATTAGTTATTACGTATACAAACATTACAGTCGAAAATTGTATGAAGTTATATAATGTCTATAAATAAATAAACGGCAACCATAGGAAATCTTGTAAGAAAGAAAAATGTTCCAACCGAGATGCAAAGATTTATTTTTAAATTAGTTTTAAGTTTTAATGAAATTAGAAATAAAGTATCATAAAGGTGACTAACTGGTATATTAATATATTTTTATGAAGACATCATTATACACTCGGTCAAAATATAAAATAAATTCAAAACGAGTAACGTGATCTGTTATAAGAATGCTATATAAGGTGTCTCTCGTATATCACACTGACCAAACACATCCAGTAAGAGATAATATGATAAACAAAATAAAATAACTCGCGATATTATGTTAATACATTTCCACTGACCCGAGCAGAAGTCACAGCTATAAAAGTATCAAAGAAAATCCCAGTGGAGCACAACTGCAAGTACATAAAATGAAATAAATCTATTGAAAATAAAATTTGATTTGAGAGATGAAAATAATTGAAGCGAAAAATCGATAAATTGTCAGTGATTGTTAGCACAACATTTTATGTCGATATTTACATGACAGGTTTGAAATGTCAGATAAACTAAAAATACGCCCTCAATGCGTTGACACTCTGCCGAAGATTATTCTGTCTTCAGAGTGTACAGTATAATATGTACACGTTATTATAGACCATCATTTGATTCCCAATTTTAGTTCAATACATTTTGTGTTAAGGGTATGATTTTTAACTGCCCAGGGAGGTATACCTTTTACACTTTTTTAGGCCTATTTAGGCATAATTATTGTATGTACACAGCTATTCATAACGATTCCAATCCATGGATTGAGACACAGACGAAAGTTCTAATGAACCATTATAAAAGGCTACAATTTGTATTATTACAATATAAAACATAATAAAATAAATAATAAATACAAACTTACCGCCCTAAGATTTTGCTGACACATCCATGGGATACCCTGAGTTGTCTTGAGATGTCACATGGTCTGACGCCACTGTGAGCAAGATCTACAATACGTTGTCTTACCATATCAGGCAGTGGCCGTCCATTTACAAACACGCCGCCCAATTGATTCACGCCACCATGACCTAAAAGCAAACAAACAGACGACGTTTAGCCGGAGGGCACATAAAATCAATGTTTTACAAATGAGTTATTTAAGTCTAAAATCCAACTACTGCAGTCTTAAGAATTCTGAAGTATCCATAATTAGTTAATTTGATTAAAGAGACAGAACAATTGTAAAAGATAAAGCACATACGTCGATGCAAATGTAAGGAAAATCATTATGATCCATTTTGCCTAATTTCTATTATTAGATCCAATGAGCATTAAAGAATTAAATGTTCCCGTTTGTTAACAAACGTAAGATTACATTTATGATAATCTGGGTATTTCGTATATTTCTACTAAGTTTCCCAATTGTATTTTGTTCAATCTTTAGGCTCTATATGGACCTGACAGATGGTGGGTATAAACATGGAAATTTACTTCTTTGCCTCTGGGTTTGATCGTTTTAGTCTTCCCCTATCTATCTAATCAGTCAACAAGTTCAATTTGTATTTGTGCTTAGAGTAAGATACACTTTTGAAACACTTGAAGTCCATTGAGAATTAAGCACGTACTTAAGTGTGGTGATCTCTTGAGGGTCGGGATCAGCTAATTGTCCGTGTGTTATCCAGGTAATCAGGTGTGCCTAAAGTGACTAGATGTAATCACACATGCATAAGCACGATATTGTCTATATACCCGTAATTGATTTGTTTAATTTCATTTGCTATATATAAAAACAATGATTATAATAAAAATGAATTTGACCAACCTCGGCCATTTGAAAATAGGTAATACGTTAGTAACTATATAACGTTTACATTATGGCGAATTTGTTAGCAGGCGCGGATATATATTCCTTAGTTGTGTGTAATTTATTCTTCCAACAATTTAGTTTGGTTAAACCTCTCGTGAATCTTAATGTCTGATTTGTAAAAAAACACTGCCAGCAACAATGTTTACCTAACACAAACAATGTTTAAGATTTGTTATTAATATTTTGTATAGTATAGGCCTAACTAAATAAATAAATAAACTTCATACTGTCAGAGTAATAATTGTTGTATTTTTGACTACCCTTTTATTCTCTTAACTCTTTAAAACGATTTTCATTCATTATTTTAACGTGGTTAGCGAAATATAACCACTTTTATGGTGTATCGACCATCTTCAATCACCACATTCTTCTTAAAATAAAAACGTTTTTCTTTTATTTGTTTTTTTCAAAATTAAATGAATGCGGTTGGACGAGTGTTTTACCCAATAACCTCATATAACCTAACACTTATTTTCTCATTCGCCTCAACATCCTGGGTTTCAAGTTATGACTTAGTTCACGTGTTCACAACTATATATAGTTATCAATATACTTTAAAATTAATTAATTAACTAGGATAACAATTAAAGGAAATGGCCACTTACTAAAGGAAGAAATTCAAGAATGAAAAGCATGTGAAAAAATCGCTTGTATACCAAAGTAAAAATCAATTTACAACACACTGCAGAGGAAATGTACAATAAGAGTAGATATGTTAAAGGAAATTGAACGCAATTGAGATTAAGTTGAATACTGCTGAAAACTATTCGGAAATACTACTTGCTATTGATGGTAAAAAGACATGCGTTGACAGATGCCAGTGAACATTAGCAATAATAATTGTGAATAAAACCTTCAGGCCTTAATATTTGTAGACTTTTTAACACCATTGAAATAAAAATGTCAGGCCTAAAGAGCACGCTTTTTACGGTAAACGGCGGTCGTTGATATTCATTCTCCCGCGAGCTATTCAGACGTTATGTCTAAAATAGAACGCACACTGTAACATTGATTATTCGTCTAAGAGAATTTGTGTTTTATCGAATGGTTTGATTATTAATATTATATTAATAAAATCCGATAAGTATTTAATTTGAATAAGTTAATTGTCCTTGTATGTATGTTTAGTACAACATATGAGCTCCTGTTTTGTACATTAATAAATCTATAGGCTACTTTTTATGCTGTCTTTATTGGCTCGTCATCTAGTTACCATAAGGCCCCATACGTTACAACAACACACAATAAAAGAAACACACTTCTCTAATAACATTTAACAAATAAACAACCACTCCATTAGCTTATAAAATGAAATAAATACTTCTGAAATTACTAGAAAGTTTACTAAACACGAACGGATTTAAACTGCTGAATCTCCGTTTGTATTGACATAAAGTTTGATCATTTAGGTTTATCACAACGCAATTAACGTGTCCACGTCTCATTAGCTTTACAAATAAATGACCAATAGAAGCCATCAGTTGCAATAAAATAAATGATTGTTTAGGAAAAAAGAGCGTTTTAAAATCGTTTGATCTGGTTCAACGACTATAAATAATATACTTAGAAGAAAGTTGTCTCGGTCTAGATGAAGATGTGATAAAGGAAAAGTACGTTTAGATATGTCTATAAGAGTTGAACATGATCCAGGGGTGTGGTATCATAAATATAATTTCAACACTACAATACATGACACTAAGATTCGTTGTACTATTACGTGTGAAATAATCAGTCAAAGTAAAGGTAAAACAGTCTTTGTTTCTACAAAGAAGTTTTTAACCATCGTAAGGAAGATAAGAAGATTTAAAATTAGAAAACATGATCAAAGTATAAGATAGCAATATCCACAAGAATGTGTTATTGTTTTTACTGGCTTTAGTTTAAAAGATAACAAGATAGAACTGATCAAACCGATACATCTAATTGAAAGAAACCACACTATTTCATTCATATAAAAATGGTAGTGAGAATTAAGTACACAAAACAAATACAGTACGTTTTTATATTTTCCCACTTATATAAAAGCTGACAAAATTCTCTTCTCAAATCTAATTTGAAAGTAATTAGTATTAGTTTTTTGTCGGATTGGTTCACGACAAGTTTAGACCTAATGGTCAAAATAACATAATAATGTATGTGTGAAAACTATTTTCTTCTTTAAAATAATAATGGCGTCCAAATAAATGATGTGTTTTAGTAATTAACACGTTTTTTTTCATGAGAATAAAAACAGGATTCGATAACAGGAAATTATTCAACGAACATTTTTATAACAATAATGTTAATCACGTATTTGAAAGTTTAATTGTTTTCTTAAACCACACAACTTAGTTTGTTGTTCTTATTACCATATCATTTTTATTCAGATCCCTTTATGAGGAGGACCTTACCGAAGGACATTCTATTGAAGATATATAATGGGTGATGACGAGGCCCCGACAGTACAGGTTATCTTTTGTTCCTAGGCCAACTGAATTATATCATCAAAGGTATATAGTTTCTAAATTCCAGTCTTTTCGGAAGTAATTATATTTTCTAACAAGTAATAGAACATTTAGTTACTCTTATCAACCGTAATGAAACAGGGTATTTTGAGCGAACAAGTAATATTTATATATAAGTTTTTATATTTTAGTCGGTACCTAAAATTGTTTTAATGTATATTCTGAATAAAGTAGGAAAGCTTAACTCGCATGTGTGGGTATAAAATGTTATAAACTTTAGAAATAATGATATAAACGAACGAGAAGTAGAATATGATCGATAAAAGATTGGCGAGATATACTCGACAATGTCTTAAGTTGTGATACTTCGATAATCTACATTATTATTTTATATTTAATTTCACTTCATTGCATCTTGATTCAATGTCGAAGGTATTGCGAGTGACAGTGAATTTAATTGAAAATTACTCGCCCATAAACTTACATAATTCTGTACATACAGCATCTGAATTAAGCCGTCAATGTGAACTGTAACGAGGAGGATGTATAAGTGTTCATATTGAATATCAAACTCATTTTATTTCATCATTTAATATATTTACGCAATTTAACAATATTACAGAAGTAAAAGAAACGGTGATGGAATGAGTTTCAATAGGCACTTCTAAAACAAATCTAGCAACAATTGTAAATAGATTATATTAACTGAGCTATGTATTCAATTTAACCTAACTTCATGTGATTGGTTTGGGATGTTTTGAGATGGCATTCATACATTTATGGAATACGTTCTTTCGACACTATACTGAGCACAAACCCAGGCAGCTAAAACAATAATATGATCATTAAAACAGAGTTCACTTTATTTTGAACTATAAAACTGAATCCTGGCAGAATTAAAATTGGAATACAAGCAAAATCTCGCAAGAAGTAAATGTAGTATCTTCGTTTTAAATTTAGAAAACACGGCTATTGAAACTAAATTAAATAAAAGACAATCTAAACTTCTTTTAAAAATCTTGATCCAGGGCCTCTATTATTGAACTTAATAATCTTAAGGCGGTTTAGTTTATCTATTATTATGCTACGAAAGAGACTGGACAATCACAGAATTAAAAAGATAAATATTGAATTGAAATGAAACTTAATTATATAACATACAAAGCCATCAAATAAGATCCTCGATCGTTTAAATTACATCAATAGTTGTATTATTTCAATAATGGTATTTCAATTTTCCCAGCCAAATTTCTCCAAACTATAAGATCTGAATAAATAGTGTGTCTGCCGTGTGTCGGCGGTCGGATCCGTTTAATGCATTCGTTTGTGTCGAGATTGTACAGATAATCACAACAATAACTTTGAAGCATTCATAAAACAGAAGTTAAATCATGAACCAAAAGTCAAGGCCAGAAAAGAATCGAACAAAAAACCCCAAGGCAGTAAGATTACAACTTTCAAGTGCTCTGAATTCCGTGTCTTTTTCCATAACTACACATAGGCCTATACATTTTATAGTCTAAAGTGTATCGTAAATCCAGGTTGAAAATTAAAAATAGAGTACCACTTGATGAACTGGCATTATGTTAACTCTTAGCCTACATTGCACTTTTAGTTATAGAAACTGCTGATACTATAGAACCCCTCATGGGATAGGCTTACCCAGGGAACTATACGGAGACATTTTACAGACATAGGGTCTCTTAAAAAAAGTACTGCTGTGTTAACATTATACCATGATGCATATTGCAAATAAACGCAACGAATTACGACATTTCACCAATTTATGATTATAATCACTACACAGCAAGTCACTACTTGTGCTCTCCACCTCGGAGCAAAAAGACAAAAACCCAACACCAATTGGAATCGAACCACTGATAATATATTTTAATTAATTTACATGGCTATGTTATTTCCTTGAACTTTTAATTAGACGTTAAAAAAAGCTATGGTTAAATTGCACAGTTGACCAAATTCAAAACATTTATATCGCTATGGTTATACAAATCCACAGGTAAATCGTTGTTATTGTAGGTATTCAATTCGTTATAAATTGGCGTGTATTATAAAATGGATAATAAATCAAGGTGTGTCAAAATAGGGCAAAATATGAATTAAAACCAACAAACTGCCCACGTTAGCGTACGCTATAGCGTCACGCAAGCCTTGTTTATTCTGTTTAAATCTCGAACTTGGGTACAATGAACTATTTCATTACATAACGTGATCATTGCTTCACAGATCAACACGGATCCTTGATATGAAATCTATTTCAATCTCTAAAAAATTTCCAAAAAATAAAGAAACTAGAAACATACCAATTTTCCATCGAGCTAAAACGATCTTTTCCCTCCTTGACAAAATCATCGTGATATCAATTGTTCTTTGATTAAAAGACTAAAACATTACAAATTATTATATAGAAAAACATATTCTAATTTATCTGCCACACGTGGGTTCTTAGTTACGCGGAAATTCTAAAAAATAAAAACATATTTGTTTTGTAGTCTTTTGCAGAAAGGTTGTTGTCGATAATGGTTTAAAAGTGACAGCTTCTTTGTCAATCAAAATGGTTGCAGTTATTAAAATACAATTTAATTTAATGAGTGCAATATGTAGAGTGTGTTAATAATAACATTGTTATGAAAAGTAAGGTAAAGTTCGACATTGTCTGGTACGCGTGTTTCCTTCCCTTAATTTTAATTTCTTAATATTTAAATAATATCCACTCATTAGCCAAAAATAATTACTGCTAATTAATCATACTGGTAATAATGGCATAAACTAACAAGATATTTTAGTTGATCGAGTCTCAGATCATAGTTTGTTTACTTTTTTTCTGATCAACATAAACTTTACTTTCCGAGACATATAGTTTTTCACTACTGTACGGTATACAGTCATCTCACGATAGCAAACAAGGCAGATAGGTCTATGATCTAAACATAGGCCATCTGCTCAAAATACTGATAGGCCTGTATTCTTTCAAACATTAATAAAAAGTATGAAGCGTTTTCCAATGACATAAACAAAACTGTCAACAAGGCGAAATATACGATTTTGTGGTGGCGCGTGACATGATGCGTGTACGTGCTACGTGTTCGCTGATTATTTCAGGCCTACTATATCTAATTCATTCGTTGTTGTGAGGGTTTCGTATATCTATATATTAAAACAACTGCGATCAATTCGTATCTTCTGATCAACACTACAATCATTAAAGATGTATTGTCCCTCAAAAACATGAAAAATGAAGATTATTAAAATCAGACCTCGGATATGCCATTTTGTAGTTTTAACAAAGTTAATCACTTCCGTAGAAAAAAATTCCGAAAAAATAATGTTTTTACTTATAAAATGACGAAATAAACAGTTAAATTCAACCAAAAACCCATTGGCTGGCAGCCAATTTGACTATTTTTTGCTTTAAATTACAGTTTTTTCAGGTAAATAATTTTTTTTCCGATCCAATTTTTGGTCAAAGTATCAAACTATTATGTGACATTAAAATGGCATATTCAACAAACAAATTTCAAAAAATTATTTTTTCAGGGGGACAATACATCTTTAAGTAAATTGTATCGATTATCATCATTAATCATAATTATCCACACCTTTACCTGTGCATGGAATTGAAGTATACGAGTCATTTTTAATTGTTACAGTATACACTGTAATATACTTTTCAACGAATTCTTTCCAGCTTTTCTGGTATCTTTTAATTAAATAATTAATTGATATATCTTATTGATAATATCACCGTTAGGATTGCTCATTTAGATTTCATTTCATTTTCATTTAAGTATTCTTTATTCACGGTTTACCTCACTTCCTTTCAAAAGAAATATTGATTAATATTATTAACTGTAATTATTTTTTTGTTTAATTTTTGAGACATTTTTCCTGTTTTTAAACAACAGTGATTATTATATCTACAATCAACAGTACACTACTTTTCATTTCACACAACAGTATAACGAGTCCAAAGGCAGCAAAGCGGATATTATAATAAAACAGTTTTATTTTAACGTATTTGATATAGAAGCGCATCGAAGAGGAAAATTTAATGTTGTTCATCTTCGTATCATTCTGTTTTACCTTTATTAACTACAATTTCAATAAACGGCTATCCTAACGTTTCATTACAACACTACTTAGTGCAATTTGTCATTGGTAATTTTATTCAATTTCTAATATATTTATATATACTAATGAGAGGATAGCATGATTCGAGTAGGTCGTAGCCTGTAGCAATCTAGCCGACCGCTAAGTTTCATCCTTCATTATATCAATTCAGACTACAACTCCTGGATTATTTTTAGTTCAAGATTTTTTTTTAATTGATTCATTTTCATTACAAAAAAAGTTGTGCTAGATAATAATAATAATAATAATACACACAAAACTGCGCCGCCACGAAGGATTGTATCATTATTATAATTAATATAATTTAAAGACATGATATTGTAACTTTGTTACGGATAATCGATGTTTTGTTAATATTTTGTATTGATTATCATCATTTAATTCGTACTTCACACCGCTTATCATGTGATGTTTGCATTGATTCCTAATCTAAAAAAATAAGTTAGAACTATGTACCTATAACTGCAAAGGTAGAGAAAACGCAACATTTTGATGACTCTTGAAATAAAACAAAACGTTTATTGGTTTCAAAACACATGTCCATATAATAGTTCAAAAGGTTTATAGCAACAAATGTTTAGTCCCTTTTCATCAATAAAAAATATCATAAATAAAGTATTAAAAATCAAACTTATTATTTTTTACGGACTTTACACGGACAAAAATATAATACTGTGTTAATGTTACCGGACAAAAACTGTCGTAAATTCTCAGTAAAGTTGACACTTTGAAATAATATAATAATATACTAGAAATGAATTCGTTCAGTTGTACAAATACACTGACTGTATTCATGGTTCCGGAAGAGCAGCGTTTAAAAGTGTCTGCTCTTCCGTGCGTTAACATATCTTGTTTGTATCATTTTACTATTTAACGCGTTTAATTACTCCTTAATGCGTTTCATTAACAATTATGGATGATTGGATACCGATAAAAGATAAACTTTTACATACAGATACAGTACATATATAAATTCAAATTAAATTGTAGCTAAGATTTACATGTAGGCCTTCACTAGGAAGATGTCACCAATTGTGTCACTTATGGGAAAGTCCTGGACCATAGAAAACAATGATGAATGATCTACTATAACATCAATTCCATTTTTACGGAGCAATATGACAATTGGTGAATTATAATAACGTATTCACGTTAATTAAATTAGTATTAACAATGTTTTCTTTCGTAAACCCGACAGGCTGTAACATGCTAGAAAGCATGATGACTTTAATATTATACACCTGTATTATAATTAATATAATACAATATCTATAATAATATATGTAATTGTTTTTTTTTTGTAAGTTATAAGTTCTCTTTACGTTTTAATTATTATTATAAATGCAAGTTTTCATTTTACACAGCGTTCGATGTTAAGTAGACGGAAGCGGTCACTTTTGTACACTTGTAGTACACCTGTCGAAAAATTGATCATAACGTTTTTACATTTTTTAATAACGAGGATCTAGTTAAAAAAGAAAGATTCTGTATGTCAAGACGCACAGTAATTTCAGACAAATACGAGTTTTATATCCAACTTAATGATTGTCATTTCCCGTAATTCTAATGATATTCAATAAAAGCATACCGTATACACGTGTGAGTCATAGAAAAAAAATGTTCATTTTGTTTAATCACATTATTTATATGCTTTAAAAATAATGCGATTGTGATAAATGTAAAAATTAATAAAAATAATGTTTAATATAACTTTTAGTTTTATCAAGGACATTTACTCCACGTATTACATGTTACACTCGCCTACTGAGACAATTCAAAAAGTAAGAAGCAATAGGCCTAAACCACAAATCGCCCAAAATAATAAGCCTATACAAACATTAGCAAACGAGGTTAATCATGGAGGAATAATTTTGATAAATGAATTCTAAATAATTCCTCAATGGTTCAATCTACTGTACATGTTATGTGTATCTATGGAATTATGGTTAAAAAAAGATATAAATAAATGATAAATAATTTGGTAAACATTTTATTATTAATATAATAATGTCGTACAGAATATGCATCATTCCGTAAAACACGTACATCAAAACTGAAGCTATCTCTTATATATTCATTGGCAACATACATTACTATTATAACCGCTGAAAAATGGAAAATTAACGCCTGGGGATCATACGTAAATAGGAATTTTACGGAAGTGTCCAAAAACAAATATGATTTCAATACTGTCGTTAAGTTCGCACGAGTTACACTTATTTTACATTTGATTTATGAATATTTCATATTTCAATATATCTAACTGTAATTGATAATGATAGAGCCGTTGATAAAGCAATGGATTTGACAATTGCTTTAAGATCAATATCCTAGTATATTGTAAATAGTGTTTAAATGAGTTGTTATTAAGCTTATTATAAATGACATCAACTAATTTATATGGTAATCATCCAGGAGAATCTAATGACATTTGTATTTAGTGACCTATGTTTGTTTCTATTGAAACAAATAGTTATTGGTTTCTTGAAAAATGTTAAAATTTAGTAAATATTACTAAAAGAGACGGTACGGTACAATTATGATTTGAAAGAAGGCAAAGCCGGTGAAACATAAAAACAAAAACATGCATGCCAAATAAATACCGTTGCGTATCTTAAGCTCTGTCTACACTATCAAACATGTGACAACAAAATGTGATTTACCCATATATAGACATTTAAATGATGTCATATCACTACCATATTTGGGCGTATCACTACCATATTTGGGCACAACACACTTACTTTTTTTCAAACTAATTTGATAATGTAGACAGAGCTTTAGCGAAAAAAATATAGACCTAAATGTTATCCGAAAGATGATCATTTGCATTTACCTGTTTTTTTGTTGTTAATTTTTGTAATTATCATATCCACAAAATGGTTGTTTTCAGAATTTTGCCTTTAGATTTTTTTGTATAGGCCTATATTATACACAATTAAATGAAAGAGAGAAACTACCAGATGATTCTGTGTCGTAAATATTGCGGATATTTTTAAGTACAAAATTAAACTGTGTTTCCAAGTTGCATTTCCATTATTGTATTTTAATCTACACTAAATTCATATAACTGAACTATATATTATTTTATCACTTATTATCACTTACATTTTAGTTAGTTTTATAGAACATAGGCCCCCTATGTTTTCAAACTCAATATTTTGTAGTCTTTTCTGTAAGTTCACTATCACAGAAGTTGGTTTACATTACGAGCAGCATGTACATAGTTAAACAGCCCCCAGACATTGTTATTAGTTTGCTTTTACGCGATTATATATAGAAGCTACCAGAAGCGATATACATTGTGATTATATCGTATCATTTTTATTGGGTACGTATCAAAGGTGTATCGTTATATGAATTACAGTATGCTTTGTTTAACATAATAATCGCCAGGAAACGGTTATGTAGTTTTCATTCGGGTTTCCGAGTATGACCTATTTATAAAGATGCTTCAGACGTAGTAAAATAAGTTTATGTATTTAAAATCAATGTGTCTTCTAAAATATGTTTGTGATGCCATTTTCAGGCGCCATCCTAATAATAGAGAAATTTAAATATATGAAATAAAACAAAATGGGGTTATCTCAATTTTTCTTACATTCTTTTTGAAATAGGCCTAAATATATAGTAAATCATCATTGTACATCTCGCTGTATAGGAACTTTCTCTTGATTAAATTATTTGAAGCTAAATATTGACCACGTCCGGTTTTGCATCATTTCAGACTTTCATCGATTGTAGGCCTAATATACCTTTACAATGTAAAAATGAAATGACACAGACAAAATGACTTTCTAATTATGCAACCCTGTGTCGGTGTGTCGGTAATATGAATGAAGCAAGAGGCACCTAAAGGCTGTAAAGAAGTTAACGAATAAAACGCGAATAACACCAGACCCATTGTAATAGATTACAAAAAAAAAGATTATTTTAAGTAAAATACAATTGCACCTTGTGGTCTAGGCTTGTTGTTTAATGTTTGTATTGTGGTTACTAACGCTTTATCAACGGGTTAAAGACGGCTTCTTTCACCTTGGATTGTCTCGTGCGCATGTAGGGCCTGAAACATGAAGCCTCCGTCCAGATTAACAATGTAGTTAACAAGATATAATCTGCAGTTTTATTTGATAGAAATTTAAGCTGATGTTTATTTAATTTCACGGAAGGAGCGGAATTGTAGGCCTATCTAGCTTCAATTGCCGAATGTCTTGCAACTTACAGCAACGAATATTGTGTTTAAATTGTCAGCGTGTAACAAAAATGCGTAACGCATACTTATTATTACAGGCTTAGGTAATATTCATACTTAAGTACCATAATCTACAATAATTTTACTTAATCAATAATGGGCCTACGTCTTAGCCTATATTGAGCTTTATATTTATCATACATTAAATTTACTAAAACATAGACTTTTTATTTTTTTAGAGGCTTCGGTATGCTATTTTGTTTAAAATGTCCAATATTTCAGAATAATGAATATAATATAATATCTGTAAATACATCGATCTAAATAATGCCTGACGAAGGAATAGTCTTGGTACGTTCTTTCTGGCTGTTTTACATTATTTAGTTTTTACGTAGGGCTACAGTATTTATTTATTTCCATTGAGATCCAGAAACGAATACCCACATCATTGTCGTTTTCCGGTAATTTGCCTTTGGATTTATAAATAATGTCTCTGTTTATAGGCTTAATTTGTAATAAACAGATACTACAATTAATTTTTTCTCAAGTTAATGTGAAAGAGTATTGTAAAACGTCATTGTTTTTTATTAAACATAATATAAAATTGTATTATGTAATAGCTGTCAGAATTCATGGGGATTCCCCACTATGTGCATTCATGCTTGGACGTCGGTTTGTACCGTATAACGAGTTAACAAACAATTGTATCATTTTAGCAATTTAATGCCATTCGACCAAGAACGACATCAGAATACGTTTACTACGCTCCACTGAAGCTGCAAGTATACTAAACACAAGTCAAGTAAAACAAAACAAACCTATGTATTCACCTGTGACAAATTATCAGTGAAATTAAGGATAAAAATATTGTTAAATTGAATTTTAAAGCGATGATAGAATTTATATTTTTCAGTTGAAAATATACGAATTTCATTAATACATAATTTGTAAATTACAGTGAGTATCACTAGAATTAATGTGTAATATAAAGAACGGTATAGATTTGTATTCTATAATAGTTTTTTACAAGTATCAAAGCCAGAAATATTGAATATTAAATGAGCGAATTACTGTTGTCTAAATTAGGATATTTTGCCGCTGTTTGCCAGCGGCTCAATCTGTATTCATATTTTGCGCTTAAATTCATTTTGTAATATTTTATCAGGCCGTGATCGTGATTGCCTCCTATCTTTATGGATTGACCTGACGTTTTACAATTCACTCAGATAATTTGTTTTCCCATTTTGATAATCGCAATTATTCCATGTACAATACAGAAATTTACGATTGAATTTTGTAATTACATTCAAATCAATTGTAGACTGGAAAAACAATAACGATTCAAAAGAGGTAAAGAACACTTCATCTTTTTTAAAGTAGTAAACAGTTGAAAAATACGATTTTTACATTTTAATTAATTCAATGCACAGCAAGTTTATCCTTCGTAAAAGTTAAAACTCAAATTATTATTGTTATTTTTATTATATAGTTTTGTACAAAAAAATGCAGGCCTACATAACAACCAATGAGTATCATTTACTTTTTATCGAGTTTGTTCAGTACGATTATTGTTTTCTTTAAAAAATATAATTTCTACTCTAAAAAAATTAACAATTGACTATGAGACTGTGACACATTGTTACATTTCTAATAGGCCTAAAGATATAATTTTTAACCTGTTAGCAACTTACTTTTGCAGCTTCCATGAGGAACGGGATGATGGCCTGGATGTCGGTGATGTAGGTCCATCAACATCGGCATTCCTGAGCCAGGAACCTGCCTAATGGAAGAGTATTCCATTTCAACTAAACCAACTTTTACTACGAAACTTATCGACTGTGACGAACTATCCGATGGTTCAAAACAAAATACAATCAATTCCTGATATACAAATCAGATACGAGCTAGAGAAAAATCACAGTCCATAAAAAGTTTTAGGTTATGAAAAATCTTTGTTCAGAACGTTACACCAAATGATTTTTATGAAATATCAAATAAGAGCTAGCCTAGAAAATAGGTAGTAGTAGGTGAACTGAACCGTGTTGACTTAGCGGACTTAACGTGGTTTCTTCCGGAGTCGTACGCTGCCGTCCTCAACGGTTGACAGGCTTGTGTTCTATCTTGCGCATCCGACCATGGGTTGATTTCTTATGGACCAGACTAACCATATAATCTTAACTCTAATTGGCTGATTACTTTGGCTAACATAGCCACTGATCGTTTATTTAATCTACTCTCTAATTGGCTATCAGCTTGAACTTGGGATCGCGGCTTAATACTGCGCATGTGTGGTTTGTAAACACAATCAAAAGAGCTGTGGGTTGGTCGCGGCAGGAGTTGAATTGTTAGACTATATAATTACAAAGCAATACAATGTATAACAAACATTTGTAAATTGTATAAAAACGATTTTAAAACGTCAAGAGCAACAAACAATGCAATACACGTGTTTGAATTATTCACGTAATGCCGGCAGCCCTCCCCCACCATACGTACCCAGCTAACACTTAATCGCGTTTGGAATGTTAGGTTGAACCTAAATTTTATCAGCATCCACTTTTTTATACCTTTTACAATTGCAAAACTCTATGAAGACAGACTTTTTACGATTTTTGTTTATTATTTTCTTTTTGAAAAATATTCATAAGCTTCTCTAGCCTAACTGGTGCCAGATGTTTAGAAGAACATTTTAACGTATATAATCACACTTGCATTAATTTAACGTAAACCACGAGGCAAAACTATTTTAAAACTATATTTTTCAATTCTCATATCACCTTTATTTATTCGTAAGGTCAAATTATTTATATCCATACAAAATATATTTTTAAATACATATTAAATGAATATTTATAAGTTTGTTAATTTTCATCATTTAATATGTATTATAGAAAAGAAAAACAAATCAACGAATTAATGTTGATTATTAACATTACTTATTTTTAATCTGAAAGGCTTTTTCTCGAATTTTGTCTCTTGTGTGTGGAAATAATGAATTTATAAATTAATAAAATGTATAATTTATGAAAGGTATCTGAACATAAGTAATATGTTTGATTTTATAGACAACTTTTAATCATCATCATCAGGTTAATAATAATGAACATGAGTATAGTTTAGGAGTCAATTAATAGTATTTCAATTCAATCAAGGTTTCCAGCATGATTTTACTGCCGCATAGAAGCTGCTATGTACATGGCCTACCTATTTAATCCATAAGCTAATTTTGTTGGTTATAACGAGTTATGAACTCCATATTTTGCATTATTTACAACGTGCTTAAGTCACCCGCACTTAAGTCCCGATACTTGTTTTCTCATTTAACTTAAGCATTACGCTAGTAAATCGAATAGAAAATATAATACTGGAATAGAACTCAATTAAAGCATCGTCACGGAAGCTGTTTGTGGCATTAAACGTCTTTTTTCTTTGTTGCAAATTATCTTGACTAGAGCTAAGCAAGCTATGCTCTCTCAACCAAGCGTAGCTTTTCTCAAATGTCATCTTTTTGCTATATATTGATACCTTCTGTATACGTCGTCTAAGCCTAAGCTACGACGATGATTGAATATTTCTCGATGAGTCCCACGTGAATTGGAGCAATTCTCCGCGCACACAATCACAAACATGCCTAATAACATTTCTCGCTGCTGAAGTCCATTAAGAAGGGTGTCGTTATAGAAAAAAAAATTCATACATATATATTATCTGTATGATACAGGGCCGTAGGCTCACCGCTTAAGTTTCAAGTGTTACAATTGCCTGCCGTAACTGCAGGCCAAATCATTAAAGCGAAATGGATTTTACTGCTGAAAACATCCCGAGTTTGTTCAATTAGGCAATATAAGGTGGTAGGAAACAATAATAGATGTCAACATAAATAATAAGAATACAAATAAATATCAAGTTAAATATTCCTCTATTTAAAAATTAGTTGCGCATTATGTGTAATCATTGTCAATATATTGCGTTATTATCAGGCAGTAGTAAGTATTTCATTTTTTTTTTAATTCGTTTCAATAAAGAAATATACATAAGATACATTTTTAAAAACTTTTAGATGATTATTATCTAATGAATTTTAATTAACTAATTCTGATTTTAATTTATTACATTATTTAAAGTGAACATTATTTTATTCGTTAGCAAAACAAATCGCAAAACTATCTAAACAACATTTCTCAAACGGAATACAATATCAAGATTATACAATTTTAGCCAGATATTTAGGAAATTGAGAAATTTCGGCTTATTTACCTAATGTGGGTTGTTGATCAATCCCATTACTAACACCTGTCATTTTGTGAATGTTATTCTGAATGAAAAATATATAGATCTGAATAAAGTGCAAAACAAACCATCTGATAAAAATCCTATCAATGTAAATCGAATACCAATAGATGCATAATGACTATTTATTTGATCGATTAATATGATTACAACGAGTGTACTTTATATGTATGTATATTTAAGTACCTACAAAATAGTCCGTGATTTTGCTTTCACACAAAAGATGGTCGAAAACATAAATTGTCTTTTTTGGCATTAAGATACTAACGAATCGATTTAAATTATAGAACTTTAAATGTTTATCTAAAACGGAGAAACTCTAGATTGCCCAGCAATAATTTAAATATAAATTCATCAGTATGATGATCATAAACTATCATACTGACACTAATTAAACATGCCTATTTTATCGTAAAACAATGTTTATATTACAAGTTATGTAACAATTATTAAAAAACAATTCTTGCATATACGGATATTTTTGGTCCGAAAGTTTACAAACTTGAATTCTTATTCTTAATTACAAATACAACATATAAACGCCTCATGAAAGTCGAGATATACAATCGATAAAACATGTATCAGCTATTATTTCATTCGAAAATATATATCATATTTTCTTTAGAATATGTTGGATCTGGTGTCGATATATTGATGTTATTTAGGTCGTTCTCACTTCCATACATTATTTTGTCGTTTCATATATTATAGAAAATAACTATGATATGGGAGTAAAAAGTGTCTAAAATAAAAAATATTTTTTGTAGACTATACTGATTTAAGGAAAATAAAATTTAATAAAAATAATGCAGGACAAGATACAAAAGCAAGTAAACCGTTGAGGAGTAGAAGAAGACTATATTATAACTTTTTAAAAGTCGCCAAATGTATTTAAATAATACATATAAATATAATATGTAGGCCTAGGTCTAGGGTATTAGCTAACACACACATACCATGGGTTGCATAATATGATAACCTTCCTCCTCCACAATCCTCCCCCCGCGCCTGTACTTTGACTAAAACGATATTAATATAATATAATATCTATAGGAAATGATGAAAATGTTATTGATCAAAGTTTCTTTAGCGGACACATCTTTTGGAGTGTCTAAGCAGCCTACGTCATAAGACTGCTGGCGACTGGACTCTCAGAAATACACGGCATTATCTATCATTTTCATTTGTAAGCAAGAAGGAGTTAAATTGATAAATTTAACGATGCTATATATAGGTCGGCTTTTGTTCACGCCTTGTTTCCAACTAAACTAGTATGTTAAGAGATCTAGTAGAATTGAGGCATAACGTTATGCATCATCAGCCAGGTACAACATCTCAAAACATATTCATTTGTAAAACGTAGTAATGAAGATGATTTGATAGTAAGTTATGTGTTTATTTTTCTCTCGTAACAAACTTTAAACCTTCAAAACACGCGCCTTCTACGACCGTAATAAAATGTGATTACCAATATGCGCAGTGGGTCATTATTCACGCACATTGGTCACGAGTGTTGCGTATCGTGTGCCAAAAAGAACTAAATCAAAAACATTGTGACTCGTTTTATTTGATATTGAAGTCAATAACAGAGTCACTCTACTGTTTAACTGTTTGATTGTTCGTGTGTCTCTTGTGATTAAATCATCTTGAAAACACTGCGATCATTTTGATGATAGTTTCAGGCACTCGAAAAGTAAAGAAGCGTTAAGAAGTAATTCGATTATTAAGAGATCTCGAACGTGATGGCATGCACAGTGCATCACATAACATTCATCAACTGAAACCAAATGTTAATTGTTTATACTGTTTAATTCACATGTGGATAGTTTAATGGAACATGGAACATCATCATCATCATTTTAACTTCTATCATCTCTTGTCTATTCAACGTCTTTTTACCATCATTAGTATGTCATGTATATATTTCTATTTACTTTAACAGACACTGAACCAGGCATTCACAATTCACATATCCATATCTAAGTTGACATTAATTAGACGTTAATTAACGACAATAAAAATTATAATTTAAAAGTATTTTACAATGATGTAGAATCTGCAGTAGGCGCTATCCAAAATACGATAACTGAACATTCTTTCCGGTCTTTTCAAATTGTGATGTTCTCTTATCTACGTTATCTGCTTGGAATGATAACTGGTAATCCAGTTTTATATTCATTATACATAATAAAAGTATATTGCTAATAAATTGATATTCCTATTGACAGGCCTATACCGTTTGTTTCCAGGTATTTATAGCGGATCTTCCTAAAAGCGACACGCCAGTTGTAGAAACTGCTTAATAATATTGTTACACCGCTAAAGAGTTAGACATAATATGGCACCGACGCGAACCAGTGGTTACCAAATAGCCAGAAAACTAGCTGCGTGTAATTCTGTAATATTGTTTTTCGCTTCTTCTCAATCCACTGCTTGTGTAATAAACTTGACGATTTTCACACCTTATTCGTTTGCCTGATCGAATTGCAAATAAACAATTCCCGCGTTTCCCCACCAGTCTACGTAACTCGTCCACCGAATAGATGTAAAATTACATGAACGAGTGCGCAATTAAAACTGAGCATTTGACATTATGATGCTTCCATTGCATGTAATGTTTTAAAAATTGGTTTATTATATAATTGAAAATTAAATACTGTTTCATTTCGTTAAGTTACTTGGCTTGGTACCGTAATAAACGCATCAATATGTATGAAAAGTAAGGCCTACAACTTTAATTATTTTGTTAAATATCTGTTGCTATTATTTATCAGGATTATACAGTTGATTTCCAATGGCAGTGGATTTTCTAGTTAAGAAAGAATGAAGAAAAACTAACGAATACCGCATTAAGCATGAAAAAGTTAGCTTTAATATGAATAAGAAATGTAGGCTTACTAGAACCTTCTTTAGAAAGACAGGATAATTTTCAGGTATTAAATACCAATGAATACTTAGATTTCAAGACAGCCTACTTTTAATACCCATGAGACAAACATGAAAACAATACAATGAAAGGCTAGAACCGTGCACGAATCCATTTCACCCAATTCACCCAATTCACCGGGTATTTGTTTTCCCCTAATTTTCCATTAGGGCCTAAATATATTTTAGCCCATTTGATAATACAATAAACAGTTATAATTAAAAATGAATAACAAAAAACAATAACCAATACAAATAAAATAATACAGAAATCAATACTAAAAACTAGACATGAAACTCGTCACTTTGACGAGTTAGTTATCCGCACGACAAACGCCACGTGCACGTCATACGTTAGAATTTTGCACACAGAAAAAAATTATGGCATATGACCTGATCTGAAGAATATGATATGTTGTTAGTGCTGAATTCTGTCAATTTTGTGTCATATAGTACAGTACAGTATAAACAGTATAATCTGTATACATATTACATACAGTGTGGAATAGGTGAAATTACGGGACCCGCCATTTATTCCATTTTTTAACATGGCGACGGTATCAAAATGAAACACTAAAATAATAATTTCGGAAGGATATTATCTCAGCAACAACATATTAGCGTGTAGAAGAAATTTGGATACATAAAATATAGATGCGCGCTCTTTTAAATGTGATGAACTATGACGTAAAATAAGAAAATACGACTTTTTTTATTTAACTGGCCATATGATGACGTCACCACATCCGATTGGCAAAATTTTCACATGATTTTGTATCTACAATCCAATAGCTTCAAGAAAACGTTTTAATCGTGATTATCACATTTTATTCTTACGAGCTATAACAGATTGAAATTTACTGTAAAGATGAAATTAATGCCACACGTAACTTAAATTTTTAGGCATGATGACGTCATAAAAATTAAAATATTTTTAACTCATGCTAAAGATAGTTCATTGACCTAGACAATATCAAAATCGGGGTGAAAATGGAAAACGGATAAGTGGAGATGCGCTCTATTAAATGTGAGGAGTTATGACGAAAGATACAAAAATCCTAAATTTCATATTCGCGTGGCCATACGATGACGTCACAATGTCCAGTTAGCCAAATTAATGCATGATTCCATATCTACAACACATCAACTTCCAGAATATATAATTTAAAAAAAAGTTCACCTCGTAGTTTAGAATCTATGAATGTTTAAAAAAAGGCATAATTTTGACGAATTTTGACAAATTTTTGAACTTTTTCATCAAAAACGCACGTAAATTATCCAATTGGATGTGCCCGTATGACGTAATTTTAGGTCAAAATTGTTCAAAAGTTGGTAAAATTACTAGAAAAGGCTGGAAAAACATGAATCACGCGAAAAAAATTTATTTTCAACGCTACGTGCGCACCGTGCGAGTAAAAATATGCGCGCGCGTGGGAATTTTTGACATGCTCAAAATGACATGAAACGCGTAGAAAGTTGATTAGAATTTGATTTTTCGCATTTTGAAATTTTAAACGCCCGTGCGCGCGTAACTTCGTGTGAAACATGCCATTTTTTTTCCACAGTCAGTTAGCGCAAGATATAAATTAAACTTTTGTTAAGTTTCAATTTAAATTGCTATATTGTTTTCGATCTATGTTAAATACGCGAAATTCGTTAAAACGCGCGTAAATCACGTTGCGCAATTCTGACGTCATTCACAATAGGAGGTGCACAATTTCACGTGAATGCCCACATGTTGACAAAGTTATAAAATGTTTTGTTTACAAGTTTTTGAGATACGCGAGACACAAAATTGACAGAAAGAAAGAATAATACAGAAAAACTAGAAAGATGATTTCATACAGTTACAAGGAGTTATCCGCTACTAAGCGGATAACTAATAAGAAAATAAATAAATGTTTTTCCTCATTTTCCACCAAATATAATTATGGCTATTAATAATATAATAAATAATAATAAGTAAAAATAATAATAATCAATAACAAAGAATAAAGAAATCAATAATCATATGCAACAAAAAAAAATAAATATTACATTTTGAAAAATATTGAAAAAAGGAAAATAATACGTAAATTAAACATTAATTATTATTAGATATAATTGTTTAGGAAATTATTTTCTACTACAATTGAGCATAAAAAAATAAACATTAAAATTATCATAAATTATAATAAATTATATATTAGTTAAGATATGATTTTTTATTTTACCGTTTTATTTAATTAGAATACTTTAATACTAATGATAATACTAAGCTCATTAAGTTAATAGGAATAATGACATTGTTTTTGTGGGCTTTAGTAACGTATAGTTGGTAAACTAGTAGCATTAAATACAAATAAAAATATCATAAAGCAGATAAAATATAGCCTCGTGCGAGTCCATGAAAAATAGCAAAATATTGTGATGGCGCTTCCTTGAGATGCCTTTGGGAAATATGTACGAGTTGATGTTATTTCGTGTACTGTAAATTCAGATACTAGCATTAGATGAACCAATCCCAGGACACTCATCAGAAAGATACAGAAATAATATAGAACCGTTGGATCATTCGAAGCGACCTTGGTCGACAGAAACACGCTGTGAAATAAACACTATAATCATAATAAATTATGATACAGTGGATATCAAGCAAAAGTTATATTTCAAAGGAAAAAATCAGATAATTTACAACTGTATATAAAGCCGGCCTCGTATAGATTCCCCTGCGTTGAGGTGCGTAAGTCGTTACTGTCAACCACTGAACCGTGAAGTGTTACATAAAAACGTAGTGCCAAAACTTAATATCAAATTGATTAATTCATAAAGTCGAAATTGCTTTATTATTTCATCCTTACTGGGTATAATTAATAAATTATATCTAACGTAAATCTATATTTAATCGGCGAATATAATTTGTTTCAGTATATTTTCCCAAACGATGATGATTGTCTTTAAAAATATACTTGGCCTACTCGTTCAGTAATGCGTCTATAAATTGATTTTGATTGTATTTTGTATTTGGTTTGCTTAAAGTATATATATAAAATATAAAATATAAATGGTAAAAGTTTGAAAAAACAAACTCTCCAGGAAAGCTTTGTATTTGTCAGTAAAAGATAACGTCAGCTCAAGGTATTAACACAATTAGTACATTAGTCATATTTTAATTTTAGTATAATTTATATATCGACAATACCCGTTAAACTATTTAATCATTGTGATAGAGAAAAACAATTTGTCTAATTAATATTTATTTATTTGTTGAAAGTTTATTTTAAACACAATTACAATATTAGGCCGACTAATAATATTATACACAATTATAATTATTTTATATTTTTAATTCATAAATTAATCGGAAGGTAATTAAAATCTATAATAATAATGATATTATTGATAGACTTGCGATATTAATAATATATAGGTAAGCAACATTCCCAAAACAGGAGCAAATATGGCAGTTTCGTTAATAATAAAAAGGTAAATTATTTATATAAATGAACTAAATTGCTCTATCCTGAAGTTTCTTATAAGTGAACTAAAATTGTCATCATACATAGTTAAATACAATAAGAAAACATTATTGATGTCAAAGTTCAACGGAGAAGTAGGCCATTTTTGTATCAACCAGCTGCCTTAAAATATAAATATTATTTTAGTGTGCCAAATCAAATAACAAAAAATCGCTAATGACTTAATCGTTGGTTTTGTCGCGAAAAAAATTAAATATCTCAATTTGTCCGTCACTCTAATCATTCATTATAAGTGTTATCGTGTGTTTTATCTACACCGCAATATTATTACGTAAGACCCACGTGGGTTAGGGTCCGGTTACTTGCACTTTCCGCAAAAAAATCACGCTTATGCGACCCAACCCGCTTTACGCTATAAAAATATACGCACTTTGCAGACGGAAAAACGATTAGTTTCTAAACTCCATAGTTGATGGATGAGAAAAGTAATATCTGAAGGTAATTATAAAATTGTCTATTGTAACAATGTAAATAAAATTCCTAATAAGCGATTTTGCCGATCGTGGTAGTAAAACAAATTGCAGGTCTACTAAAGGGCCAAATTTAGTTGGTAATAGTTTATATGACAATAACATTACAATTTGTGTTAAGTAACTGTACAATATGTAAGTCGTAGGTATAAGGTCAATGACCACACTTTCATTAAGTTTCATTAACTTCAGGTTTATTAGGTAGCTCGTTTTTAATGACAAAAACTGATATTTTTTATGATGGCGTTCTGTTACGTATGATTTATTTTGTATTCTTAGACAAAAAGGAATTGACGATTTCAATGTTATTTCTTGCACTTTCTGTGATGTGTATGAGGTTAGTTGGACCATGGATTCATTATTTTTCTCAAATTCATGGTTGGATACATTACTCTTTATCGTGTAATAATCATGCTCAGAATTATTGCTGGACGGTCGGTTTACTTTAATGGGAAATTTTTTTTGTTTATTATGGAGGAAAAATCCTTAATGATTATACCATGGACCAAAAATGAATTCATGATAGGCCTATTTGTTTTTTACTTTCATTACTATGTTAGCTTATAGGTGCGTTCTTTAACATACCAATAGAGCTGAGTAAAGTGCAATACTGTACATCGATTGCAAGCACCTTCTACTCTTAATAATTAATAAATAATAATTTTGTAAAACTGAATAGCGTCGATGATATGCATAGCCAAAAAATGTCCACAATATAAATTGTATAAAGTGATAACGCATTCGGATTTGGAACTTAGGAACCAAATTCTTTTCTCAGCTAATAATCAGTGATCTTATCTGTATAAAGCTCTGTCTACACTATCAAACTAGTTTGATAAAAACATGTGTGAAATATGGTATAGTGATATGCATAAATATGGTCGTCATATGACATCATCATTTCCATTATGGACATAAAGTTTGATAGTGTAGACAGAGCCTTATACGTATTTGATAAAAAAGTAGCCAAAAATGCAATTCAAATTACTAATTATCGGTTTCCAATATGTAGGAGGCTTACGCGGCATCAACATGATAGAGAAATGTGGATGTCATTGAATACAATAGTATTGTATTTTTAAAAGATACAAAACATACACAATTGAAAAGCAATTATTACATGAATATTCTGAATACAGAAGAAACAAGAATATAGCATTACTTACAACAAAAGAACGAAACCTCTTTCTAAAATGTTCTTTTATTAACTTATACTTATCTTTTTTAGGTTTATTATTTGTATTTTATTGAACAGATAATCACAGATAGCATTATAATACATCATGGTATCATTTAATTGTGTAATATTTGTGTAATATTTGTGTAATAGACTTCAATCTCGTAATGGTCCATGTTATTAAAATTGTATTTTTATCAATTATTTTAAATGAATTTACCAACATGTACATTAAATAAAGTCGATTAATTTAAAACGTCTTATAATGCATATATCAACATAATAACATAAGTGATCGGACACTGTGTGAATGATTTAACATTATTGACAAGGAATATCTGTATCCATTGCTTGATTCAAACACGAAGTTTCGGAACTACGCTAAGCAAATATTTAGTTAGATTTATGTGTTTGACATATCATTCCAATTATCGAATTAAATCAATATACAAGTTATTAATAAATTAGAACTCAATAAAATCCCAATTAAGTTTGAAAAGCAGTTAAGTAGACTGCTTGTTACGCTTGAACACTAAGTCAAGTAGAACTCGATTGAAGACCAATCAACATGGCCCAGAGCAAATACAAACGTGCTTCTAAGTTACAGATATTAAGATGGTGTTCGATAAATACCAAATTCATTTCTATTGTGGATAAGTCGCAGGCCCCGGGGGTATCCGATACCGTTCCGGCGTATCGGGTATTTCTGGCAAGCCAATCATTCTCCTCTTAGCGCAGTGTCAATTGCGATTTAAAGAATTTGTCTTTCCTAATGCGATTCTGATTGTGAATTATTTACAGAAGGCCACTTATGAGTCATTTACGCTCTGGCGCATCTGTCTTATAAAACCTAACTCATCGGTTTGCTTGTCCTATGTAATAAACTGGCTCTCTCGCTTTAGGACATATGTTAGCTTTCGCGACGCGGGTCCATTGGGATCTCTTCTTGATTTACATCTTTTGTTTCAGTTATGTCTACAAATTTCGTATGGAAAAAAAACCTTGTACAAGAGTGGAATAAAACGTATTATGATATACAAGTATACACATCTTCATTGAGGTGAAACCGATCTTCCATTAGCCTCTCTAGCTGTTGTCTATCTTGTTGTTTGAATGAGAATGATGTTGTTGGGAATTGAATTGAAATTAAACAATGGTCAGTTACGGACGATACAATTTTATCTATGCATCGCATTCGATGATCGAATAAAAAGTGAAGTTAATAAAAAAAAATCAAATATATATTTAGAACTATAATAGGCCTAACATAGCTCATGTTCCAACAATGGCAAAAAAATGTACATAAACCTTAAAACAAGCCGGAAGCATTTTTTACCTGCCGTAGAAACTAACTCATTAGCGTCTAATCAATTGGATTATTCGTTTACATCATCGAGTGTCTAAGTTATTGTTAATTGTTTATTTATGGCACAAAGAGTGCTTTATATTACATCACAAACTCGATGTACAGTACTTATTTTCATATGAAATATGTCAACAAACTATAAATCTATATAAAATACAGCATATGGTCTAAAATAAGACACTATGACGTCTATAAATATCATTGAAAGATAAAACAGTTAAAAATATTGGCTATAAGAATCGCCAATGTAGCAACTCCCGAGTGTCCACGTATATCGCGTACGTAGACACGCGAATAAAAGCAACTTGGAATCTCGTCCTATGGGACGCCAAGACGATTTTCATTTTATAAATCTTCCCGGGTTTAAGAAGACAATTAAAGCACTTCTGAATCCCATTAATAGACAGTTAATGCGCGTAATTGTAATTTCATACTATAGTCATACGGCAAAATACCATAATGTTTCCAATAAATTTCTTTGTTATTCTTTCTCAAAAAAGCTGACAAGTGCGTTTTCTCGAGTTTATTCTTCGTTTTAGAGATAATAGATAATAAAACGTATAACATGTAATAAACATTAGGCCTATACAACTAATCCGAACACTGCGTGTCGATACAATAGTGTTTCGTCACACCGTGTTTTTCGTCACTGTAATATTATTTTATTATTATTAATGAATCCAAGAATTCAAAATAATAACTTTAGCAAACGTTTGATATTATGATTATTATTCATTTCAAATGTTTCTTTAGACTAGTGTATGATTTTAATTTTGATTATTTTCAGGTTTTTACACGAAAATTAGAGGAACAATTGACCCCAATCAATAGGCCTACAACCTATACATATATTTGTTTAACGTTAGTTAAAAATTGATTTTGAGATGTGTAGCCTACCTGGCAGGCATGCTGAATATTAGGAAACGTGTCGAGCGTGTGTCTAGTATGTATGTCCACTTTAACCGCACAACACTTCATTTTTTTATATCATAAAGGATAACAAGTTGTTTAATGTTTACAAGCGAATTAAACTAATTTAAAAATACGTCGATATACTGTTTATTTTACACTAGATATTCATCTGTATTGATCAGCACAGTACAATTTGGAATTGGAAAGTTATCTTAACTTTGTATGTTTTAATGAACATTATATTATGAGCTGTTTTGCTATCAGATCATTTGATGATAATATGCTTTGTCTTCAGTTATTCATGGACCTTCATCCTCTAGAGTCGTTTGTGTAAAGTGTAAGTTTAATGTTCTTCAATCCAATATGATTATATCGTCATTATTTCCAATATAAGACAATCAACATGGGTCCCACAGCTCTCCTCTCCACTGTCAACATCATTATGTTTGCCTATTCATTTCATTATCCATCTCAAATTGATTTCAATTTTTATGATAAATAGTGATATACGACCTAATTATGTTTGTGATTATTCTAATACACATTACTCATTCTAATAATTTTACTTTCAGTAGTTCTAAACCTAAATAATATTATTATACAAAGATATTTGGGAGAAATTGGTGGAATGATGTATGAATATCTATTGATCGATTAATGACTGCGGTCTTTCCACCGTCTTTCACGTTTAGTTCCTATCTGGAAGCAACGACGCGAGTCGACCAATCACAAGCGAATGTTCAGAATGATTATCCATCGCGTCGTGATTGGTTAAATTACGGTG
This sequence comes from Antedon bifida, assembly GCF_963402885.1. Classification (NCBI taxonomy): domain Eukaryota; kingdom Metazoa; phylum Echinodermata; class Crinoidea; order Comatulida; family Antedonidae; genus Antedon; species Antedon bifida. Next base: position 9,445,202 of record NC_136231.1, read on the forward strand.
CGATTACGTTCTTGTGGTTGCGTCCAAATTACGTTAGGTTCTCACTAGAGACGCAACGCTAGGACGTAGACGTAACGCAAGCGAGTTGACCACTAATTACAAGCGAAAGTTCGAATAATCCAACGCTTGTGATTCGTCAAATCATTTGTGTTGGGTTTCCAGTGGAAACTAGGCTTTAACGACCTTTCGTTTCCACTCTGCGCTACACTGAGACTAACAGTAGTCGCGTACTCATGTTTCTTAGCATGCGTAGAATATATACGTATGACTATTATATGAGCGACTACGTAGGCTACTTAATGAACTTGACTTGTGTATTTGATAAACTTCAGGTGTACAGATACACACGGTACCATTAAAAAATAATAGGAAATAATAATAATATATTTAAAACATAACTTGAACATGATTTTTTTTATTATCTTTCAATTACGCAGTAATAGATTTTTGCCTTTAACATCGTGTTTTAAATTTGAAGAAAAAAACCGTCATTAATACTGTATGACCTATAGGGAGTATATCATTTCAACACACACTCAATAATATAATATTGAAACATTATAATTTTATAATGACACAAGGAGCGTGACCTTGGGAAGCTGAAAAGCAAATCACTTTTTAGTATTTCAATTAATATTGAATTAAATTTGGCGCCTGTGAAATAGATTTCCTAGTACTAATCACGTTTTTATTTGAATTCTAATTACGTATCTAGGCTAAGAAATACCAATAAATACTATATTACCACTAACACGATGCATCGTACTTTCATATTCAATTTTAAGGTGATGTTTCTTAATATTAATTGTGTCACTAAGTTTCTTCAACTCAGTCTGTGTACCATAATTAGGCGCATGTGTATCCTCATTATACTAAAAGATAATTGATTTTGTGTGTATCAGAGGCGGGTGTGAATTTCAAAATCGCTATAAAAGGACACAGAGCCGCAGAACGTTCACAACGCGGTATATACATTAGAGGGATGTGTTACAGTTTTTTTTTTTTTGAATAGTTACTAATAGGTAAAATAATACATAAAATATTAAGGGCTGTATAGTTTTATCTTACAGTATGAATCATGGCATCTCGTGACCAAAGAAAAACGAAATAGTTCATCAAAAATAACACTGATAAAAGGGTTACCGGTTCTTTGAAAGAGCAATTGTTAAAAAAGCCAAGGTTAAATTTCAATGAATTCACTTAATACAGAATACTATACTAGATAATAGAAAGTTAGGCCTATCAACAATATAACGAGAATGATATTTTCGGGTGTTTTTTTTGGCACGGTACATCTGTAGCGAAAAAGACGTTGTATTTTGGTGTTTTTTTTTAACATTGTGATTGGAATGATACATTATTTTATATGGCCTAATTATTTACATAATTTATTAATTACTAGTACAGATAGTACTAGTACTATTGCACATGAATTACAAAATAAATTAAAAAGAAATCAGGATCATGTTTATAAAATAAAACCAATCATTTCGTTAATCTTCTTCATAATCTTGTATATGCCTAGCCTAAAAGTAATCGTAAAAACTCAAATTTTAAAGCACATTTATAAAACAAACAGTTTAAGACAAAATATGGAATTGTTAAACATGTTGGATAGAGCGTAATTTGAAACAAGTTAAAAAAAACAAAACCGGTTCTTCAAATTCGTGAATTAGGCCTAAACATAATGATATTAATTTCGAATAAACACGATTAGATTAGATTAAATAAAACAGAGCCAAATCAAAATTGTTCCATCATAATTTTCTTCTAAACTAACAATAGGCCTAAGTCGGGCAATTGTCATTTCTTTTATTTGATTTTTCTTCTTTTCTCTTTTTTTTTTGTGGATTACGCCAACTTATTGTCAATCAATAATTAACCTTATTTGTATTGATTTAAAAATAATAGTTTCTGTTAAATCTTCATTTTTGTAAAACATATTTTTTATCCATAAAAATGGTTACAAGTAAATATTGTAGGCCTATAACCTTCAGCAGTTTTCATTCCTTATTTTTCTATATTTTTATGTTCATTGAAATACATTTTTTTTATTTACTTATTTTTTTATTTATATTTTTTAACTTCCTTATCTATTTATTTTTTCTAATTTTCGATTAATTTTTCAGTTTTTATTTTATTATCTGACTCAATCTCCTTTCAATTGCCTGTTTTTTTTTTAAAGAAAATGTTAAATGATATTAAAATGCGTTCTAAATATTTAAAAAATACCCCCACCCCACTTCTGCCAAAATAAGAATAATAAGCAAAGCCAACAAGTCGATGATTGTAAACTCAATATTCCATCAGTATGCCTACAATAGGTAATGAGTTGAGAAATTAGAACAAATTGTACTAAATGTATTTATGGATTATGTGCCATGGATGCCTTTACACAAATCTCATTCCCCCGTAAACATGCAATCAGTGTATTCAAGACGGGGTCTAACTAACTAACCGTATCCACTTGCAACATGAACAAGACAACATTTTAATGTAGTCCGTTGTTTAGCTAAGTGTAACTTAGTCAAGCACGGTTAAGCATGCCTCTAGAGATACACTGAAGGTTAAGATGCAAATATCGAAACAATGGGTCCGTCATTAGTTAAATCATGTAAATGTAACTTTGGCTCATTTTGGCAGACGAACGTCGGATTCAAATACACTCAAATCATTGCTCATCATTTGAAATGTATGCTATTTGAAAGTAACATCGTCGGGTGTATTGCTTTGTAGTATATTTAGCCTACAAGGCAATCTAACAACAGGATGCTGAGCGCTGGAGATCAAAGTGTTTATCTGTGGCTGCGACACCACCTGTCCGCCCCCTCCCCATTAACGGACACACACTGTTATTATTTGTCGCAGCCAGCGATATAAGATCAAAGGACTGTTCCTATTTTGGTAAGGTGAGCCCAGTGTCCTTGGTTTGGTATGAGCTATCAATGGTCAATGGTAAGTCTTGTCTCACCAGCAGTAAAGGCGAAACGATACTTTTAAAGTAGTTTTATCATAATTAGCCCTACTCTGACGTAATTTGTACTTTATACTAAGTGCATTTGAGAATACTTGTGATAAAAATTCGCAAGTAGTTCTCGGGTGGGACTCGAACCCACGACCTCCAGATCACTAGCCTGGCGTTAATACCTCTAGACCACCGAGCTTGCGCTGTTGGCTAGTGGTTAGATTCGAGCCCAAGTAAGCAGCGGGTACTGCACCAACAGGATTGTAATTGTAGTTTTGCGTCAGGGAGTTGAGTAATTAGATGTTTTGCCCTACTCTGACGTAATTTGTACTTTATACTAAGTGGTCTAGAGGTATGAACGCCAGGCTAGTGATCTGGAGGTCGTGGGTTCGAGTCCCACCCGAGAACTACTTGCGAATTTTTTCGCAAGTATTCTCAAATGTACTTAGTATAAAGTACAAATTACGTCAGAGTAGGGCAAAACATCTAATTACTCAACTCCCTGACGCAAAACTACAATTACAATCCTAGTTTTATCATACAATACATTATGTCTAAACTTAATGAAATCATTCTTGTGAATGTAAATATCAATTTAGTTGTAGAAACTTAACTAAGCTCATTTTGTAAGGAGTACAGGATATTGGTGGCGCTCTGTCATTTACATTATGTTACTAAAGATCTCTATCATTAGCAAACCCAATACCGCTATAATAAATGCTTAGGTCTACTTTAGATCTAAAGTAAAAGTAAATACAAAATATGTATATTATATAAGAAAAGAAGGGATTCAACTAATTTAACATACCTATCAACAAATACAAGATTGCGTGTGTAATTATATAATCCTACATAATATAATCTATCAATTTTGTTAACATACCACTCTGCGTGGGTGATGTTTTTCAAAAACGAATAATTCCTTTCAACCCGGTATGTGTCAATCATAGTGGAGATAATTCATAACTTATAATAATTGTGTGGTTATTGTTCTGATAGTCTTTTAATGATACATGCAAGTATAAATGTGCACTTAGTATTTGAGTGAGGTTCAAACCTTTTGAACCCAAGATAAATACTGATAAGCAAAGTTGTTATAAACGAATAAAATACTTGTCTATAGCACAAAAATGAAATGTGTAAAATCAGATTATAACCGTACTGAAATGTAAAAAGAAACGAGTTGACTCTATAGTTCACTATGTCTGTCGGTCGGTCTGTCGGTCTGCCTGTCGGTCCGGTATCACTATGCGTTTTATCGCTTTTCTGTACTTTTTGAACTGTTTTGATGTACAGAAAAGTTTTAAAGTACATTACTTTTTGAAAGTTCATTTTTCTGAGAGCACGCGACTTATGGCTGTTGGCCTTGTTTTTTTATATTGATTGGTATCATTGTGTTTTCTTTAGAAAAGATTATAATAATGCTCGACATGACATTCTGCTCCTCCATTTTGCACGTTTTGTTATCTGAATCCGAGATGGTTAGGTCTCCCTTGACCCTTGACAGCGGAGGGTCATTTCTGAAAAGACCGATTACACGGCTGGTTATGTATGCTTATAGCAAAACAACGTCTAAACTATTTACATTCAATCGAACTATACGCCTTGTTAACTTTAAATAAAACCACTACCTTGACGGCTGAGTATAAAGTTAATTTACATGTTATAATCTGCCACACTTGAAATGTAATACTAAATTAGATCATGGATGAGTTGATCAGCGGTTAACTTAAACATGAAGGAATTTAAAAATAGGAACTATGAAAGAGGGGGCTGTGGTGGCCCCTCGGCCTATAATCGATATAAAGACACGGATTGTATCAACTGTATGCACTCCAACCCACTCAAAGCGACTACTTTACGTTACATCATGTCATTTTTTATTTCGCGGGTCTATTCGACACCAATGTTGTACAGTATGGTAAATTAAATGGAAAAAATCGAAATATCAACCAAATGGTATAGCGAATGGCACGTGTCCACGAGCCATGTAGGCTATAACAGAAAGTTATAATAAAATACATTAAAGACATAAACGGAATTTGTTCGCATCTCAAATCTACTTTGGAATGTATTTCAAGATTGTATCTGACTACACTAGAGTTTTCAGTTTTTGTTATATTAAAATAAACCCCTTTTCCCCTTTAGACAGGTTACGTGTTATGTTGACCAAAGACAAACCCTGTTCCCTCAGATGATGAAAATTCTACAGTAGCACATTAACGTTATTTTACACTAACAAACAGGTGACTTACCAATTTCATCAGATATCACCATTCTTGTATAGTGTTGACGCAGAAGTCTTTTATAAAGTATTGATAAAAATGTGATTTTGTCTAACCGGTTTTGTTGTTAACAGTTAAAAATCCGTACTCGTCAGACTCACTTAAAAATCAGTGTGAACGATCCTTGCGGCAATTACCGTCTGAATTACTGAAACATTTGGCCTACTTAAAGTTCTATATACTTTATTCATTGTTTTTGTTTCGGATGGATGTCTTTTTTCGTTTATGTTTTTATAAGTCAAGGCAGGATACAGTAAAGTGTTAGTCTTTAGAATTTCGTTTGTGCGGCTGATGCTCAGAACAATTAATATAACAATAGCCTGATTTGGATCAACAGCTGACCAATGGCATACAAAGCATACCATCAAGGTCAGACTTACCCTCTCTATCAATCGTATTACCAGAAGTTACATGAATAGCTTTACCCAAACTTGTTTATTTGTGTTTTCACTTTTAGATCGTGGTATGTGCAACTTGGCTAAGTTCAAACATGCGCCCGTATAAACTGAACATATGGGCAGCCGCGTGTCAATGAAAACCGTGCGCCGATGTGTGTAATTAATAATCTCCATTAGATTATAAAAATATTATTAAAATACAAAGAAACCTTCTTTAACAAGCACAGTACTTAAATTGATACATAATTTTAAAAAAACACATTATAATCTTAATAAATTTTATCTAAGAAAGCAGCAGCTAATTTCATATAGGCCTAACTAAAAACGTATAGATGTTATGTTACACAAATTCACTTATAGAAAATGTGGTCTATCGTATTTTGTCTCTTTATTAAGAAGAATTAAATGTTAGACGGTAAATAAACTAAAAATGCCCATTTGGGTGGAGAGTTAACCAAGCGCAACAAAAGTAACGAATTTTTAAAATAGATAAAGTCATATTATTTTCAATGTCAACTCCGATACCATATCAATTTTTTTATTTTATGTATCTATCTGTACGTACAGTATAAAAGTGCCCCAGGTAAACTTGTCTTAAGAACACATTCATTTGGCTTTTGTCGGGAATTAATATCTTAAGATAGTTAATTGAGTTTCAAACGGGAAATAATATTAATCGATGACAGGTAATTAGTAGAAATTATCTGTATACAGCTTTCCAAACGACAAGTCAATACATACCAAGAGTGTATTCCAGGTCAGACATGTGTACTTTTACATAAATAAAGTACAATTTGATTATTTTGTTTTTTAAAGGCAATTAGTAACATTACATGTAAATAAATATATATAGAAAATAAAAAATCTTGTCACACATCAACATTAAAATATAAGTATATGGCACCAACCTATTTAAATATTAAATTATTTTAGGCCTAAGTCTGTTAAAAAAAATCAAAAAAAAATCGCTACTTTTAGTATAGTGTATAGTATGTTCTTTTTATATATGTTTGTTTTTTATATTATGTATATGATGGTCCCATGATTGTCAGCAGATCCTGTTGAGGGTCATCTTCTATAAATAAAGGTTAAATTTTAAAAAATGTAAAAAGTAAAATAATAGTTTTTATGATTGATTTCGACATATTTTCACTTTGTAAAGTTTTATTGAAATCAGTAGAAAGATATGTTAATAGTGTATAGAATATCCTGCTACTAAGCTAAATGTTGCCAGTATAAAGTGACCATCCCCATCCCGCAATTAAGATTATACAGATGTCTGAATAGATTTTCTATACAATTTTATAATAGATCGAAAGGATTTACTAGTCTTTTTTAAATTTGGTTTATTAAAAGGTCGTAGGGATTTGTAGTTAACCTTTTCTGTATAATTATCATTTTAAATAAAGGTAGTGGTTCAAGGTTTACCTCTGTTTACACACAAATAAACGAGGAAAAAACAATCAATTCATCCTCCGTTTGTTAAAAATAACAAAAAAAGGGTATTAATTCCGAACCCTGTGTCTATCTATAAAACTATAGATCAGAGAAATCTAATCTGGCTTTCCATACAAGACAATATAGATTACGATTGACATTGTCCTTTATGTGTTATGATTTAAAATCAGGGACGTTTGTCAATCTTCGAAAAGCAACAAATCATTGATATTAACAAACATCTCTAACACTGAATATGAAGTTTGAAGAAACTTTGTAAACAACAATAATATAACGATTTATTATAAAAAAAAAACTGGACTGTATTATTCTTGCTGAAGTCAAAATAGTTGATAAGTGCTTAAATAGAAACAGAGGTTTTACTGATAAACCAGTCCTTCTTATGTTATGAAATATAGGCTACTTCATCATTTAAAGGTGCGGGCAAAACATTTCTATTGATTGGATTGGATACATTCCAATAATTATCGATTTATAGTTTCCCCTATGTTTTATAATTTTTGGAATTTTATTTGTGTTACACGAGCTTGTTGAAAATAAGCACTTTCTTATCAGTGGGGGGATAGTTCAAATTACACAGTAAAATTTCTATTCTTACACCAATTTTGTAAATACAGAGGCATATAGGTAATATAACTTGAATTTTACATTTCTGGTATTTTTATTCAACTTCATATTTTTATTTTCATGCTATAGCAAAAATTATCCACTGTATATCCAGCATCTTTTTTCACCTTCTAGGGAGTCACCAGACATGTTATTACATTAGGTTAAACTACCTAACTACTGAAAAAAAGTCTTCATGGTTTTTATGGCAGAATTTTGCCAAATTTTGTTTTTAACCATATTAAGGGAAATTCATGTTTTTTCGTCTTGATTTCTATTACAAATATTTGATTTATGTACAATTAATCGGATATTATATTTAAAATTCATGCCTGTACCTGAGCTTGAAGATTTAAGATTTTAAAATTGAATGATTTCAATTGGTGCTCTGTAAAACCTCCACAAAGTGAAATGTGCATTGTTAAAGGTAACAATGAAAAAAACTATATTTACAATTATGCTTTACAGTAACTCTATAAATTATAATTATTGTTAAACAAGATTAATTCTTGGCAACGGATAATACAATTTGAGTACATACATAGGAGGCGCCCTTTTGATTTATTGACAACCTGTAAATTTGATTCTTGTCAACCAGCGGAACGGTCTCGGTTCGTGCACTTACAAGTGATGATATATTAGTATTATTAGATACTTCACAAACTTAACAATACAAACTTTAAACCCCAAAGTGTAAAAAGTCAATAATGATTAAACTATCAAATTACATGTGTATTTCCGAACCTTTATCCTGCTTTGTAAGATTTGTTTTCTTAGTTATTGAACTTATTTGAAGTTAGTGGTTCATGAAGGATCAACAAGTAACATTGTAAATTGTTTTGTTCTTTTATATTCACGACTTATATCGTACGCGTGTTCTATTTTTGTTTATTCAGGCATTTAACTAAAAACATTTATGTCAAAATAATGTAATAATTGGTATAATGAATTCAAGTTATTCCTTACTACTGTATTTATTAACATTCAGTGTGGTTTTATTTTTATTTAATATACATTAAAAAATACCTTAACAAAATGCCCAAATGACTATAAACTATAATTCATTAAATTAAGAAGGGGAAACAAAATAGACTACCGTACTAATAGATGTGTGCCGTATCTTATTTGAAAGTTACCGTGATTATATTATTTTAAATTTCGAATTAAAACACATTTTAAATAAATCTATAGATCCGCATCATATTTTAATCTGTAGTATTACCGGGTTCGACAATCAGTCAATCAACTAATCTATCAATCAAATCTATTTTGATATTTCTTCATTATTAACTTTTAATAGAATGTATATATATTGCCACCAAGGTTACATAAACTGGAGTTGTATTACAAACTAGATTTCAGCAACAAATGACTCTTAGGTTGAATAATCCTTTACCATATCCTTTATCACTACAAAGTACATAGACACGGTTCAAGGTTTAGTTAGTATTGTAGCTATTTTCAGGCTAAGCAATCTCAACAAGCCTCTAGTTGAAAAGCTAATTCCACATCTATTGTATCGTGTGGCCTACGTAAAGATCCGCATTCGTAAACAACCCTTTTGATTTGTTTTGGTTGTGTGAAAAATAGTTGCCATTTAATTTGAGGATCAACGCTAAATGAAATTACTCATGAGAAAAGATCTTATGCAACACTTTTTAACTCATATGTTTTTAATATTTATTGAAAATTATTAATTAACCTATTTTCTTTATTCTTTATTTCACACCAACAGTATAAAACTCCATTAACAGGTATAATGTAACATTAGGCCTATAGCATTTATAACATATAGATATGATATGAATACATTACGTCACTCTACTAACCCTATGAATGAACACAGAATACAAGGAACACACCCACGAAAGAGGAAGAAAAATATATCATCACAATTTTCTTTATTTTGAAATAATTTTCAGAGATAGACACCGGTATAGTGTATTAAGAAATGTTTCAATTACACAACTATACCGTTTTATTTATTTTATTATTAAATGTTAAACTCTAAATAAAACAAGGCCATATAGATGGCTGCAGTCGCGTGCTCATTAGTGTTTACCGACCGACCGACCAACCAACCTACCAACTGACCGAAATTGCTGAACATGTTTAAAAATGTTGAAATGTTTAAAAACATTTATATTTTTTAAATTTACACGTGCGTAGCCTGTCACTTTTTACGTGCTCGTATAACGTAATTTCGAGTTGAAAAGTAGTCAAGAAAACAGAAATCGGGCAAAAAGAGTGGGTAATAACATTTAACGCGCAGTGCGCGCGCAAAAATCTGCGCACTCATGGCAATTTTGTAAACGCTTCAAATTGCCTGAAACGTACTCTTATTTCATCGAAAATTTTAAGCGCGCGTTACATGCGCTACGCGCGTAATTGTATATGGCATTTATACCCTGAAATTTATGAGTACCAAATTTTATTTAATTGTGATTCATGGTTGTGAAGATATGATTACAAACGTGATTTTGTTAAATCGTGCGTAGACCGCGTAATTTTTTATTGCGCACCGTGAAAACATAACCACATCGATTCCTGGCCATAAGGAATATACTGTGAAAAATTGATCTAGATTAAACTGATATCAAGATAAGGTCATATACAAGTTAGTGTTTACCAACCGACCAACACGTTCGTTCCAACAAAACATCCATGTAAAATGTACATAAACTTCTATTTAAGAAAGAGTGTATTTCAGATGGTGCACACCATGAGCACACTCGACTCATGGATGTTAGAGTTGGTTGCTGAAAAGTTTCTATAAAAAGTTCACAATAATAAATAATAAAAGGAATAATGTCCTAAGAATGTCGATAGATATATTGAACAACATTTTATCAAAGGTATTTGATTGGCTCTATATTGTATATTCAAATATTCATGCAGCTGATGAGTTTTCCAAGTTTGGCACTTTCTTGTTGTTTTACTTTACCGTTTGATTTAGATTTTGGCTTATTTTATTTGTATCTCCATTGAGATACAGCCACTGATACCCCATTTTCAGTAATTTACTTTTTTATTTAAATATATTTATTCCATATGAGTTTGTTTTTCTTACCGTCTTCATCTGCTTCTGTTACCTCAGTATATTCCGAAGATGGTCTTTGAATCTTCGCTCTAAATCCGCAAACAGATACCGATGTCTTTGAGCTCAACCTTCTCTTCATTGCTGTATTTACTTAAGTTCTTTTCTGATAAATAATTGGAAGATGATTACTATCTGTTTACAGTACAACTATTCATAAAAGTCGTTTGATAAAGCAATATCCAAATATGCAGTACAGAAACAGGTTTTTACAGTTCTCTTCCTTAAAAAGAAATAAATATTTTGCTAACAGATAAAATTAGTCAATTAAAGAGTAGGGTATGAATAAGCTGGACAACAAATGATCTTTTCTTTTTAATAATCTGAACTATACATTTGATTACAGACAGTAAGTTTTGATACAATTGTTCTTGGCGACACAATTACGAAACTAGAGAATGCATTTTAATTCTAATACAAACTTAGGAAGGTCATATAATACATATAATAGCTAAACTTGTAAATCCAACTGAGAGGATTTTGCTGCAAGGTTCTATGTATTTTCATATTAATTAGATGGCAAATAAACTTGAGTGTTAAACTCAACAGACGTACACAATTATTAATTGCTTTCTTTTTGAAATATTCAATATCGAAGATGGTAATTCGGCAATCTCCAATCTATTAGATCTTGTAATTCGTTATTTTGAATAGGCCTAATTGTATTATTTTGATAGTTGGAGTGTGCATAATAATTCCTACCAGTTTACGAATACACATAAGAAAAAAGGTGGAAATGACCATTTTTCTGGAATAACAGAGGCAGTATCAAACTTTTTTTCAGTCCCATGGAATATTGACAAAAATTAAGTCTAGATGAAAGAATTACAATTGTTCGTTTGTTTGGTTGAATGATTGGAGTTCTTTTAACATCAAAATGTCAAAAGTGTATGAATGTATTCGCAATAACCGCGTTGTTAGTTTTTGTAATCGATACAGAATTACAGAAACTGATAGCTTATTGTTACACAGTAATTCAATAGTATTGGTGTTCACGATATTTATGTTAAATGTGATTTATATATATTTTTAAAAATTTAAAGCTATGTTCTATTTCAATACGGTATACAATCTTCTTAGAGTCGTATAATTTTTCTAATCTTGATGATCTTTAGGTTAATTTATATGATATTTTATCAGACTTATTCAATGATTATGCTTGTGTTGTTTTTTTAGGCCCCCAGCGGAAATAAACCTATTTAATTGGGTTTGTTGGTCTGATCAAAATATGCATGTTTTGTTTGTCTTCTTTTTAAAGCTTTTTGTATAAACTACTACTACTGTAAACATTCTTAAATGGCTGTACTTTATCTGCTTTATTTATCCTTTTAACTCTCAATTGCTTGTAATCTTCTTCTTTTACCTTTTCTTGTACATATTGTGATTAAAAATGATTTTTACTAAATAAATGAATAAATAATACATTACACTTCATTTTTTTTAAAGTTAGTTTTATGATAGAGAGTTTTAGGTCTACATTGTTCATTGCAGTCATACTGACTGCAGAGTAATGACCAAAGTTAGAAATTCTGTTCACAAATAAAGATCGCGAAAAACATTGAGATCTAATGCATCTGCTAAACGAATTTACGTAAAGACATTTCCTCTATCAAGCATCATAAAGTCAATATAAAGAAGCGATCTAGTGAATGGAAAAATCAAAGCTGCCAGATAATAATTGTAATTTATGATTTTATAAAAGCATTCATTTACATTGTTTTGTGATGTTGTCTTTTGTGTCTTATGATGTTAAACGATCGCCCATAAGCAGTTCCTTAGTCGGAACGGTTGATGGGGAAAAGACGACTATGTCCGTTTCCGTTTATAGATTTTTATTCCTTTCTCACCTGGTTGTGAAAAAAATTCACCTGTTACAACAGTATATCTGTTCTTATATAACATCAACAACTTGTTACGATGAGGAGGATTGATTATGTTTCTTTTGTTATCAACTGATAATTTGAACAATACATGAACAGTTTCTAAGATACGTGATACCGTAAAGCAACCTCGTTCTCTATTGTTTAGCCATTGTTTGCTATCGGTGCTTTCAACTTTTTTTTTATCATAGCCTTTCACTATTCAAAGTTCGTTTAGACGATATTATTTATCTGCATTAGTTCAGCATTGTTCAGCCTACATGTTTTAGGAAATGACTCGTAAATTGTGTACGTAATTGTATGATAATAAAACAATAAAATACATTAATTGGTTTAAGGAAACATAAAAATGTGTACAAGTTTGCAGTATGAAAGCCTACACAAACTGATTTTAAACAGGTGATGAATATGTTTTATATTATAGAAATTTAATCATGCTATCTTTCATTCGTAGCTTATATGAAACATATACAGTTTTTGATTTATTTATTTTTCTTACCATATAAAAGCATTTATAATTAATACTAAATGACTGTAGACCAATACAAGATCAGTAATTTGATTTAAATATTGGCCAGATATTATTTGCTGAGAGTCAATATGTCCACTAATGCCCTTTATTTATAAGATAACATTTAATATAGACGGAAACTATAAAACATAAATAAATAAAAGTAAATAAAATGTATGTGCATAATCTGTGATGATGTGGTGTCATCTTTTCAAAAGCTTAGTTTAAAGCCAGTAAATCCTTTTGTGGTATTTATTGTGTTATTCTAGATATTATGAGTAATAATTCTATATATTTTCCTGTTCTTTATAATTTAATTTCTACAGAATTAAACCAATTATCGCAATATTGAATAACGTGAATTAGTTTATGAATCTTAGCTCAATAATTCCGATGGATAGAATTTCACACGAGAGTTCCTATATCAAAAAAAGAAACCTTAATCCAGGTAACTTATGAATTAAAAGACTTTGTGATATATTAACACATATTTTTTGTTGTGATTCTTTAATTTCCCGTACCATTCAAGTATTTTTGGTTCTACGGTCTAACATCAATCATTGGACGGTTGCATCAGAAATATCTGTAACAGTTCAAGTCATGTGATGCAATAAATATAAATACAATATTCGCAGATAATTGTAATCTTAAAACTAGACTACAAACAAGATAATGTGTTATCGATGTTTGTGGATTATCAGTGATGTTATTTAAATCGTGCGCATCCATATGGTCAAAAACGGACAGTGTGAGTAAATCACATTATGAAAAGTTATTACATTCTAACTAACACTTATATTGTGTTGGTAGAATTTAAAACATCATTATAATGTGCATCAGACATATTCCTATATTGATGTAGGAGGTCGTATGTCAAAACTTAAGTCAAGACCGTCCACTTACTTACTTACACTCTACTGAAACAGTATTATCTCAACCTCTAAGTGGACAGAAAACACGCATTATAGAAACCAGCGATGCTTTTTGGAATGTGCGTGACTCCCACATTTATTATTTTCATAAATAAATACAATATATAAAAGAGGGTTAGTATATTGTGTTTTGGAATGTTTGCAATATTTCGTTTACCATGAATATAACTAAGAATGTTAAATACAGCGACCGATTCTCGTATATTATATCTGCGACAATAAACGTCCTGTAGACCAATCGTGTCTGTTGACGGCCTCAGACACATCCATAGCTTTAGATTCTAGGCCGTAATTAGTTAAGATAAATATCTTAGCACATTATGGCGTTTCATAGGCCTATGTATAATACTTGGAAAAATCGGAACGCCGACTTATTGGTGGACTAACATAAAAAAAGGCAATTTCTACATACAAAGACAATATCTTACGGACTTGGGGCAAGTCTACTATACCATAAGTCTACCATATCTCATGACTCCTAACATTACCTTAAGTGTCCGGAGAGGCTATGTTTTAGTTCTGTAGACACACTTAGGCCTACAACCGTTGGTAACCTACGTACACATATTTCATAGTCATTCGTTAACTCATAAAAATATGATTACAATCTCTATGGTTAACTGTAATGAACGCTTTAGTAGACAGACAATGTTTATTCGTTTACACTCTAAACTAAACATAAACATTCGTTAACTGCAGCACCCATCGTCATGCCTGCATAATACACAAGACAATATTTTTTCTTATAAATTATATTTTATATTGAGTATAGGAATATTATGTGGTTCAATTTTGTTGTGTTTTTTTTAATAGATGTATCACCATCATGCGATACAAACAAGGCGGAGACCTTTAATATTTCAACATATCCAAGTGAACACATAACGTGACAAATTAGCTAAATAATCTAAGCAAGTTGGTAACACTACAATAGATTTAAAAGACTTTAGATTTGAAAAGACTATATAAAACCTTCCCACCTAGGCGCCAGTATATATTTCTATCAACTATTCATATCTCAGAGCTTTTGTGGTTTTGATTATTCTTGTAACGAGTTAGTTACACGCAAACGATTATTCACCAAAATCATTACAATTTAACGGAACGCGAAGATGTTTTACCTGAGAGGGAACACAATGGTTACTTCATTTGGTGGGTTATTGTTATGGGCATTTAAAATTTATTTACTTGAACCCGCCTAGGTTAAATTTTCCAGACAATTGCGCCGACAAGAAATCAATGGAATATTTATAATCTAAATTTATAAAGAACTCAGAAGTTAATTTGTTTGGTTAAACGTTAACCACGTTTATATTATCACCATGGCCCAAAGTGTATAACCGCAAATTTAGAGGGATTCAAATTTAACGTGTATCCCAGCCTGAAAATTTACTTTGATTTAATGGAAGACCAATCTTTTTTAATTTGACTGAAATATAAAATAATAATTATAATAATTCAGAGCATAATATATTTTGCAATATGATATTATAGGCCTAAATGTTTACTTTTCACAGGGTTAAAATGTAAATTGAAAATACAACAGACAAAACCATCTTGCCCATAACAGGAAAATTGATATATAAAATAGTGTTGCAAGACGGGAGGCGTAAACTTAGCCTTAGTTGTATCCAAGATTTAGAGCAGAGTAAGTACAGTAATGACAGTCGAATGATGGTCGAAGCATTGGAAGTAATCGCATTCAACTCTGTAACTCTGTGTAATTCACAATGTTTATAGATTGAGGTACGGGATTAATATACACTTCCTTTTCATTCGCGCCTCATCGAGTGTCACTCATCCGACGAAATGTGAATATCACAAACCACCTGACATTTACCTGTAAACGCCCGAAAATCGTTGTTCAATTCTAACGGAAATATTGTCTACAAAATCGTTTAACGTCTTTCATTCAGAAGTTGTAAGTGGATTAGTAAATAGACCATAACTGATACTAAACATAGTAAAAAGAAACGATGTATATCGTAAAATAATATTGCCTAAAGACATGATGATGAACGATTTCAGTGTATTTTTCATCATGATCATTATTTCTAAAAGACAAACAAATATATATAAACTCTCCCCAGCTGTCATGCACATCATCTATTGTTTGCTTTAAAAAGTTGATAGCTTATGAAAAGGATAATGGTGTAGGTTATAACATAACAGTTTCTTCTTCTCCAGGAACGATATTGATGGGGATTCAGAAGATAGATAAAGATATGTTTAGAATATCTTTTATATTGTACTTAGTCAGTAAAGTTTCTTTTTCAGATACTCTTGACCAATGCAAGAATATTAGGCACATATGGGATTGTATAGAGGAATGGAACTAGTCATCATTTATTCCGTATTATATCACACCTAATCTGAATATAGATGGTATATAAAACAAATAAGTAATGTTTTTATAATTGTGGAATGGTAGGCCTACAAATAAAATAAAATCTCTAAGATTTTATTTTATTTGTACTCGGCTATTAACTCGTGAAAATAGAAGTTCACCTTTCATCTTATAAAATTATTTGTACCATTAACCACTCTTAAACCTTCACCATAATGGCGAGAGGATGTGGTGTGTAGGCCTACAGGGATTTTTGAAAAATGGCCACATTTCGTGTGTGTGTTTCTATATTTGTTAGTTAACAGGATTACTCAAAAAGTTATCGCCTAATTTTCATAAGATTCTAACGGATGGTTTCATAGCTGTATGGGAACACGTCATTAAATGTTCATGTGCTAGGCGGAGGGTTGCGCTCCGTTTGGATGTTCAGAAAAGAGAAAAACATATATAATAAAAATGTACTGGTGACTTAAAGTGCATAACCTCAGTTAGCTGGACCATATAATCAAATACTATACAAACTAGTACCCTTCTAGTTTGTATAGTATTTGATTATTTGAAAAGGCGCCATAACCTGAGCTATGCAATAAGGTTAAATGGAAAAGGCGCCATAACCTGAGCTATGCAATAAGGTTAAATGGAAAAGGCGCCATAACCTGAGCTATGCAATAAGGTTAAATGGAAAAGGCGCCATAACCTGAGCTATGCAATAAGGTTAAATGGAAAAGGCGCCATAACCTGAGCTATGCAATAAGGTTAAATGGAAAAGGCGCCATAACCTGAGCTATGCAATAAGGTTAAATGCTTTCATATATTTCTGATGGCATAAAGTCTTCTCGTATATGGTCCAGCTAACTGAGCTTATGCACTTTAAGTAACCAGTACATTTTTATTATATATGTTTTTCTCTTTTCTGAACATCCAAACGGAATATTTTCCCCATTAAGAACTTACCTGTCCTCGAAATCTGATTGAATTCCTAATGGAACAATGTACTTCATTTCCAACTCACTGATTCGGTTAATCGGATGATATAACATCGCTACGTCATCATGACGGTAATCGTCTGTGCCAAAAACAATTTACTTTTGTAAGAGAATCATTTTTGTCGCCAAAGGGGCGACCGAGGTTACAATAAGCACGCACATGGTATTTTAAATAAAGATATTATCGTTGTACAGGTATTATATTACATAAATTGAGTATAACGTAAACAAGTTGATTTTTGTATCTTTAGTTTTCATTTTAGTTGGTAAATGTACTTCCAATTTTATTTTGAACATTTTTTCTAGGATCGGATGAAGCAATATGATTACATCTGAAAATGATTAATATAAAAGTAGTAGCTTAAATATTTGCAATTGGTTTTATTTATGGAATGTTATCTATCAATAAACACGTATTGTATACTACTGTTAAAACCCCAATCTTTGCCTATAGCAAACAACATTATTATTAACCCTTCTATTTCTTTCGCTACAATTAGAAACAGTGTATTAGCTATTATCTTTTATTTCTGTACTCTTGTCAATAAGAAAACGTATTATTTTGTATATATTGCTATTACATACAAGCCAAAATCTGAAAAACACTTTGCTGGTTGGTTACCAAAGAACAATACAGAATAGAACAAACAATTGCAATCTTATTATCAACATCTTATTAGCAACATCTACGAGATGTGGACAAATAAGAAGCAGACAAGAAGCAGAACTATGATTTCAAAAACAAGTTGTAATAGTCGATGTATTATAGAGGGCGATGTTTAGATTTTTGTTGATACAAAATCTCCAAATACGATCATTATTGGTCATTTCTTCATTGGAGTCTGTTCGCTTAATAAAACGTTTAATTATTGTATCATGCCTTTCTGTGACTTGTTTTCTAATTTGTGATTGTGATGGTGATTTAGCCTGTGGTGTTTAGGAGGAAACTTGTATTCAGAATACATATTTGGATTGCAATAATATAAGAATATAACCCGCAATAAGTGCCAGTATTTTCAATCTGCTCCAACCATTCAAAAGAAAAACAAGAAAAAGTTAGAATTGTTGTCTCGGGTTACATCGAGTTAATTTTTACTTGAATACTTGTATGAAAAGCAAAGTGTAATAACAACAACAAAACACAATTCTATTTTGAGAATTGAGAGGGCGTGGTATAATCTGCTGGGAACCACGCTGCTCTCTCAGTACAGTCAGTTATTATGACACATGTTATTTTCTGACGTGCGCCCCTTTCGGCTAAAATTGAGTACGGAATCATAAGAGACTACTAAGTTTACCCGGGTATTTCGGGTTACAATACTCAACTTTTAATGAAATGGTTTTTTACACCAGTTTTTGGTGGCAGCAAAGTAGCAACCAACTATTTTGGGTAATCTGGTTACAACAAATGTCGATTTAAGTTGGTTTTTCTCAAAAACAGAAACAAAATAGAAACATATATTTAAGAAATCACATGATTTTTTTATTGATCAAAATTAAACATAAATTTACAGAGGTACAAAATTGATTCAAACAAAAATGTTTATTTATTTTTTGTTTATAATTCAATAGGCCTACCATGTACTATTCTATTCTAAAATATTATTTCAAAATCTTTTATTTTTAATGAAAATGTATTAGGCCTACTTGCATAAAAACTCAGAAATTAACTTGGTCTGCAGTAAAGTGAGCTGGCCATTTGTTTAAAAATTCTTCAATTAAATTACTTGAACCGTAACCTGCAAAATACAATTAAATCAAAGATAATCAACTAACAATAAACAATAAAAATACTTATTAAACATATGGACTTCTTCCACGCGAAAGTCATCATATCGCATGCTTTCCGCACTTACTTGAGAATCCAGGGCCGGTAATACAATTCTCGCGCATTTGGGGGAAACTTTTCCGGGGAAAGATTACCCCTTTCGTAGTGTAGCCGTCGGACTTTACCCATGCCGAATGTGTAACTTTATTAGATTACCTCAAAAAAGGGAATATTATAGTTTCCCACTATGGGGTACTTGCAATCTTAAAAACTTACACCCAAATTGAAGGAAAAGGAGAGTTTACTCCAAGGAGGAAACAAATTTACACGACAATATGGTGTAAAATCCGAATTATTTTTTACAGTGTTGTTATAATTGATGTATGCTAAAACTGTGATTGCATGCTTAAAAAATGACTAGTCATTGTTTCAGTATGTCAATAGAGAGTTTGGTCAAACTCACGTATACGCCTACGTATTCACGTCACAACACGTATAAGGATAAGTTTGCATTTATCCCTTTTTACATTTGGGTTTTGCTGGTAAAGATCTGTGCCGCGTTTAACAACTTAATTTGTAACGAATAAATCTTACACGTGTGAAATGCATTCCGCACGTAAAAACGCATCCAATATCGTTATCACGTACGGTAGTGATGTCACGCTACACATAATGTGTGACGTAGTACGTACGCGAGTTTTACCCATACGTATACGAAGGTGTCCAAACTAATTGACAAAAAACCGCAGTTAATTCATCAATAATGCCGTATTCATTTTACTTATAGATTGGCAGCAGTCATTAGTGACTGTATCAGTTAAGTACACATATTTTATCTATGTTTTATTAAAATTGGATAAAACAGAAGGGGACCTGACAGTGTCTAGACAATTCCATTTAAAACAGCATTATCTGTCACATATGATTTCATGACTTTGACAAAACATAAAACAAAAAATTCAAAAGAAAGGATCGACTTTACATGTTTGTACACGCTTGCCGACTGCTTTATATATTGGTGAGTGTTTATCCTCTGTGACATTCATCTCTGTACATATGTAAAAAATTAAAAACAATTATCGTATATCATGGATTGGATAATAAAGAAGTATTTGAATCAATCGGAGAGAAACAAAATGTATCTTGTTGCCGACGCGCGGACCGCCTGCAATGTTACAGAAAAAACAAACTTCGCTGCGACACCGAACGTTATAGTCAATCGCCAGACAACAGTACAATCTTCTTATATATGAATTAGGAGTAATCGGATTATATACCATTACACATGTAAAAGACATGCACTATCAAATCATTATTTATAGGTAATTTATAGCTTTCAGAATTGTTCAGCAACAATAATAATTTAAAGAATAAAAGATACATGATGTTTTAAAGGCCAGGTGCGGGCAAACAATTTCTATTGATCATACATTCCAATAATTATCGATCTATAGTTTCCCCTATGTTTCATAATTTTTGGGATTTTATTTTTGTTACACGAGCTTGTTGAAAATAAGCACTTTCTTATCAGTGGGGGGATAGTTCAAATTACACAGTAAAATCTCTACTCTTTTGTACACAAATTTTGTAAATAGAGAGGAATTTTAAAAAGCTATAAAAAAATAAACGGTTTGGTAAAAAATGTTATCAGATGACTAAATATAGGTAATATAACCTGAATTTTACATTTCTGGTATTTTTATTCAACTTCAGATTTTTATTTTCATGCTATAGCAAAAATTATCCAACGTATATCCACCATCTTTTTTCATCTTCTAGGCAGTCACCAGAGATGTTATTACATTAGGTTCAACTACCTAACTACTGAAAAAAAGTCTTCCTGGTTTTTATAGCAGAATTTTTCCAAATTTTGTAGGCCTATTTGACCATATTAAGGGAAATTCATGTTTTTCGTCTTGATTTCTGTTGCAAATATTTGATTTATGTACAATTAACCAGATATTATATTCAAAGTTCATGCCTGTACCTGATTCTCAAATAATTAAAACACGTTCGTAAAATATTCATCTATTATGGTTTCAGGACCGTTGCCCTCTTGTTTATTCTTACAATTATGTTTTTATTAATTATGAGTTATGAATTAATTTTATGATTGATAATACAGCTGTTTTCAATTAGTTAAATTGATTGATTCATTTTCAGTATAATGAATATTTAGATAGGCTTCCTAATTAATATACATTAATCAAAGGGATAATCAGTCCTGGGGCTAAATTTGTTATACGCACGCACGCATCATCCATACACATGGAGTTATATGATCGAAATTGTCCTTAGAAGGATTGATCCTTCGTGGGGCCGGTATGATTATAATCCTGTCATATTATTATGTTTTTATACTGGATGTCAACGGTAATAACACTTAAAACATTCTTATAAAGAATAAATAAAACATAAAATCATGCGAGTAAACCAGCAGTACATCACATTTACGATTATGTGTACATCTTGAACGAACATGCGACTTACAACCAGAAAATGCCCTTTCTTCGGTTTGATAAAATCGAAAGTCGGCTCTTCGACATTGAGCTCGCAATGGGCGAAACCTCAAATCATCTTGATAAAATCAATGATCTTGAGCAAAAAATCCAAGCACAGGATGCTGAATAAGATTCATTGCAGCAATATAGTTGACGGAATTGCATCAGGGTATTTGGAATGTCGGAGAAAGAAGGAGAAAATACTAATGATCTAATAATTAATATGGTGAAGGATAAGCTGGATAATGATCTATCCTCTGATCACATAGATCGATCCCATCGCACAGGCAAACGTAACGAGAAGAAATCAAAACCCAGACCCATTATTGTTAAATTTACTTCATATCAATAAAGAAAGTGATTGTACAGAGAAGAAAATTAAAGGGTTCTGGCATTTCTATACAGGAAGACCTCACCAGTCGTAGAAGGGAGCTGTTATACAGAGCAAGTAGACACGAGAAGGTGAAGAGTGCATGGTCCATTGACGGACGAATCTATGCTAGCTCTGTTTCTAACGGAAAGGAAATTAGACACCATATTCGTACTTTTCTGGACCTGGATAACATCTCATAGAGAAGATCAGCAAACGAAGGGAAGTAATCAATTAACTGTTTCTTTTTCTTATTAAACATTTTAACTCTATATTACCACTTACATAAATTGCATGCATCCCTTTCTATTATCATTATAAATAATAACTGCATGCTAATTTATTGACATTCAAATGACACTGCGGACATTTTTTCCTGTTTTGCTTCACCTCATGCTTGCGTTATTACTTTTATTAATATTGTTTTTACTGCGCATTTCTACGATGACCTGACTTTGTCGGTCGGTCCGTATTGTTTTTTGAGCATGTTGTCGGTTCATTAGCATTGCGTAGTATGTTTTCCAATCTTGTTGTTTGACTCCTGTTCTTACTTTTTCCATGAACATTTGCTTGTTCTTTCCTTTGTAACTTACTTAAACTCAGAGACTGTTTAGAACTTGTGTAATACCGTTACTTGTATTAATTGTTATTGTTCTTTATGTCCAATGTTAATTTTGACAAAAATGAAACTGATCGTCTTTTTAATTTAGTTTTTAATCCATTCTCATTTAATGATAATCATAATGCTAATATTGACCCAGATCTTACATTTTTTACTGATTCTATGAATATATCTACTTATTTTCATCCAAGTGATTTTTCTAAATATACTAACGAAATTTATAATAAGAAAAGCTTTTCCACCATACACTTCAATTCCAGAAGCCTTAGTCGTAAATTTGATTCGATTAATATTCTTTTAACTTCCTTAAATTTCAACTTTGATATAATTTCTATTACGGAAAGTTGGTTGAAGCATGACAGCCCTTTACTGCATATTCCAAACTACTCTTTTATTTCTAAACACAGACATCTGAAAGTTGGCGGTGGTGTAGCAATGTTTGTTCGAAATGAACTTTCATTTAGAGAAAGAGAAGATCTGTCAATTGACCAATCTATTTGTGATTCCCTATTTATTGAAAAGTTGAACACAAAATCAGCCAAAAACATTATTGTTGGCACTATATATAGGGCCCCATCACTGGATACGAATGCATTCCTAGATAAAATAGAGCTATTACTTAGCAACCTTTCCAATGAGAACAAGACTGTTTTCTTACTAGGTGATTTTAACATTGATATTTTAAAATACGAATCAAGTAATCATTCTTTCAATTTTATAAATACCATGTTTAGCAACTTTTATCTTCCTCTTATTCACCGCCCCACTAGAATTACTGCTACTACTGCCTCATTGTTGGACAATATAATTACCAACCAAACGGAATTTCCCAACCACAATGGAATAATTTATAGTGATGCCACTGACCATTTACCTATTTTTAACATTTCTTCCTTAACTAACATTGTCCATAATTCGAGATCTGAACATTCAATGTCGTATACTAGGAAAATTAACGAGCGCAATATTGAAAGTTTAAAGTTAGATTTGCAAGCAACCTCGTGGGACCATGTTGATCCAAATGAGGCATATAATTTATTTGACACCACATTTAAACATATGTACGATAAAAACTTCCCTCTTGAACAAAGAACAAATAAGAAACGTAAACTTAAGACTTGGATGACTGATGGCTTATTAAAATCCACAAAACATAAACACAAATTATATGCTAAATTCTTGCACAACCCATCTGAAAAAAACAAAAATGAATATAAACGTTTCCGTAACAAACTTAACACATCGATTAGACAAGTTAAAATTGATCACTTTAACAACACCTTTTCACAGCATAAAAATGATATCAAAGGAACTTGAAAAATTATCAATTCTTTATTGAATAAACCTAACAATAATCATCCCGACTTACAAATCGAATGTGATGGCGAATTATCAAATGATCCAATTAAAATTACAAATTCTGTCAATCAGTTTTTTGGACAGATTGGACCTACCCTTGCAAGTCAAATACCATCACATGCAACAAATTTTAAAGACTACTTACCGAACCCTACTCTCAATTCCCTATTTCTTATCCCTGTTGACGAAAATGAAATACTCAACACAGTCAAATATTTCAAGAATAATAAGGCTCCAGGTTTTGACGATATTTAGTACTAATATAGTTAAGCAAACATGTAGCCTTATCTCTCACCCACTTTGCTATATTTTTAACCTGTCTATGTCTAAAGGAGTGTTTCCAAACAAATTAAAACTTGCAAAAGTAACCCCTATCTATAAATCTGGAGTCAAGTCTAATGTTAGCAATTATCGTCCTATCTCCATTCTGTCAATTTTCTCCAAAATGTTTGAACGCATCTTTTATGATCGGATATACAAATTTATTTTAAAACACAATATTCTTTCAGACCATCAATATGGCTTTCGAAAAGGATATGATACTTCAATGGCTCTTTTACAACTTACTAATAGTATTGTGGATGCATTTGAAAAAAACCATTTTGCTATTGGAACATTCATTGATCTTTCAAAAGCCTTTGATACTATCAATCATAACATTCTCTTATCTAAACTATTCATTTATGGACTCCGTGGACCTGCACATGATCTATTTAAAAGTTATCTGTCAAATAGATTTCAATGTACTAAATATAGCAATGTTACCTACCTCTCATTTTACACCAATATCATGTGGAGTCCCCCAAGGTTCACTGCTTGGCCCACTTTTATTTTCTTTATATATAAATGACATTTGCTCATCCTCTAAATTATTTTCTTTCTGCCTCTATGCTGACGATACTACCCTCCTTTATACCAATCCAAATATTCACTTTTTGCGGTTGTCAACCAGGAACTGACTAAAGTGTGTGGATATTTCCGAGCAAACAAACTTTCCGCGTTAAGAAATGCTGTTCTATTTTGTTTCGAAACACTCGCAAACCTGTAAATCTTGATGACAGACATATTAAAATTAATGAATATATTGTTCCACTTGTTGAAAATACAAAATTTCTTGGTGTTACTATTGATTCAGGTCTCACTTGGAAGCAACATATGAAAGAAATTGAAAATAAAATATCCAAAAATATTGGTATCATTTTTAGACTTTCTTCTTTTCTTCCCAAAAACATTCTTCATACCTTGTATTGTACTCTTATTTTACCATATTTAAACTATTGCAATGTAGTTTAGTGCAACACGTATGAGTCCAACACTAGCAGATCATTTATCAAACAGAAAAAAGTAGTTCGAATAATATCTTGTGCACCACAACTAGCTCACTCAGATCCCTTATTTTCCTCCCTAAACCTTTTAAAGTTGAAACACCTTAACTATCATCAACAGTGTACTTTTCTCTACTCATCGATTAACTCCCTAAACCCACCTCAATTTACAAATGTATTCCAACCAAACGCATCTTTTCACAGTTATAGAACTCGAACTGTACAGGATATGCATATCCCTCTTCATAAAAAAACATCATTTCAATATAACATAAGATTTAGTGGACCTAAACTATGGAATAAACTACCTTCAAATATTAAAGATGCTGTATCTAAGAACTTTTCATTTAAACTTAAGATATATCACATCCAAGTATTAATTTGTATTATATTACATTTTATGATAATAATTATAATGATGTGTAACAAGAAGACGAACAATTCTTAATTTATGCCAAAATTATTTTTTTAGTTATTTTTCTTATTTAGTTTAACCCATGTTATGTAAATTTATATATTGTTATTTCTTTATTGTCTTTGTTTGAGCATGTCTGTCACAAGCTTTTTGCTTTTTTGAACATGCCTTCTTCAATCATATTACCTTTCTTTACACCATTTTGTATACTGTTTTAATTTGAAGAAAATAAATGTTACTTTGAATTGAATGAAAAAAAGACCCATGCAGATTTTGGCTAAATAATGAATGTGAATTTGAATTGAATGGACGATTGTATGTGTGCAGTAATACGCGCTATTTAACGATCGTTAAATAGTACTTTTACTTTAGAAATCCAACAGCGTCGCCTATTATATTTTTATGATGGTACTTGTATCGCGACGAAATCACATTTTTGGAGAGATATAACGTACTAATTAAGACCAAAAAAGCATTTAAATTAGCTTTAGATCGTATTATTTTGATTGATTAATGGGAACAACTCTATAAGATAGAGGGCGCTATTCAGCGTGGTTAAACATGTTTTGTTAAACGGTTGTGAACGTTTTTTAAATTGGTTTATTTTTTGGAAAATCCTTAAAATAGTGGTGTAATATTTAGCTTAGGTTGTAAATGAAGTTATTGAGATCAGGTAGAAAGAAGTTTTTGCCGAGATTTTTTGTAGGATTTTTGAGATTTTTGGAGATTGAAATTTATAGGCATGTCCGATGCGGAAGGTAAGACTAGGCCTAAGCGCAGACCGAAGCCTATGTTTTGTGGTAGCTGTCAGGAGGAGGTAGAAGTAGGTAACAGCGTTAAATGTAAGTTTTGCGAATTTAGTTTTCATTCCTTATGTCAAGAGGTTAGTAAAGCAACTATGAAATTATTAAGTGAATCTGATGCTAGTGTTGAGTGGTATTGTAGAACATGCAAACCCCAGGCATCAAATGCTTACTATGTTGAAGTGTATAAATCTAAATCAGAAGGAATTATCACGTGATATTATTAAATTGCAAGAGTCCTTTGACGAAAATTTTAAACAAATTCATGAGCTTAAGTCTGACAAAATTAATATTAAGCAAGTTAATGCTAAGATTGTTAAGTTGGAGTGAAAGTTGAAAAAACAAGTAAGGATACGAAGGTGACCGATAAAGAGGAGTTATTGCAAGTTATAAATGTTAGGTTTGAAGATGAAAGTGAGATCTTAAAGCGACGGTCTAACATAATGTTATATGGATTGGTTGAATCGGATAGTGAAAATTCTGAAGATAGAAAGCGGTATGACCTAAATTTGTTGATTGATATTTTTTAGGGCCTTGATCTAGATACAAGCCTGCGGGCTTATTTTAGAGTTGGGATGCGTGGTGCACAATTAGAGGGGGAAATGCATGAGACCGATTAAAATTGTTTTTTATGAGCAAACTAAACGTAAGGCATTTGATATTGCGTTAAAGAAAAATATTCTTATAAGCAATGATAGGACTATTAAGGAAAGGGAGGCATATAGGAAATTAAAAAATGAGCTTGCAGAGAGAACTATGAAAGGAGAGAAGGGGTTAAAAATCCGCGGTAATAGGCCTAAGATTGTGAAAAATGTTCGTGCCCCATAGAAAGAACATAAATACTAAAGAAAATAAAAAATTGATTTCTATTAATATAATAATTATTTAAACAAAAAGAGTTTTTCCGAAAAATTATTTATTTGAGTTGACTCAATTCAGGAATTTTTTATACCTGGTTTTCAGTTGTTTATTTCTGATAGGAAATTAAGTTCTGGCAGAGGAGTTTCTATATACATTCGAGAAGGGTTATCTGTGGAGGAGATTTATTTTTACGATTGTCTTTTCAAGAAGTCTGTTTGGGTCACAATTAAGGCCAAAGATCAGAATGTTTGAATAATGTTGCATTATGTAAGCTGTTTGTGGAAGCAACAAATTTTCCTTGTGATAACTTAGTCATAGTAGGAGATTTCAATTATAAAAGCATAAAGTGGGACTTGGCTTATGTTAAAAATGAGGAGGAGAGTCAAGTAAGGCTTTTATGATACAATTAATGATTGCTTCCTATTCCAGATTGTAAATGAACCCACGCGTTATAGAGAGGGAGAGCATCCTAATGTTTTAGATTTGGTTTTCACGAACAATGAGAATACAATTGGCTGTGTATTACAGGCTTCGCCTTTGGGTAAAAGTGATCACATGTTGCTTTGTTTTTCTATTGAAATCGAATCTAAGTTGCGAGGCGAACCCGATGTAAGGAGTTATTAGCATAGGGATTATGATAAGATGCGAATTATTCTTAGAAATGTAGAGTGGAACAATATTTTTGTGGGAAAGTCTGGCTTGCAGTCTTGGGAAGTGTTTAATAATAGTATTGGCAAAGCAGTTTCAGAATGTATTCCAATGAGAAAAATGGGAGCTAAAAATGTTAAACCTATTTGAATGACAAAAGCGATTGAAAAATCTATAAAATCAAAAAATAAAGCTTGGAAGAAATACGTTAAAGCAAGAAGAAAGCGGAAAACATGTACTATTAGTAAATGAGAACATTTTACGAGAAAAAGAAATGATTCGGTTAATTTAATTAGAAATACTAAGTCGGAGTTTGAAAATAAGATTGCTGCGGAAGCTAAATCTAATGAGAAATCTTTTGGCGTTTGGAGTCTGTCTCAAGTGATTTTTTTTTAAATTAGATGTCGATTTAAGGACCCGTGGACATAGGTATAAATTAAAGTTTCATCGAGCAAAGTTAAACTTGAGAAGGAATTCTTTTTCGTTTAGAGTTGTACTTTTGTTGTACTTTCAGACTATGTTGTTTCAGCTAGTTCTTTAAATTTGTTTAAAAATAGGCTAAATGAGGCTTGGGTAAATCCATTAAAGTTCACACCGTTTGTACAATATGACATGATAACTGCGAGGGGCTTATAAGCAATTATGCTTTGCCTAAATTTCCCTCTATTCATACGACTATGAAGGATTACAAGTAAACAAGTATAAGACGTGGAATCGTTGATAACAAGGCCATATACATGGCTGCAGTCGCGTGCTCAAGTTAGTGTTTACCGACCGACCGACCAACCGACCGACATGGTGAGCTGTAGAGTCGCGTTGCACGCGACTAAAAACAGAAATAGCGTAGATCAGTTCCAGTTGCTTGGCGAAGTTTCGTAATAGTATCGCTGCCTTTCTAGCCTAGTTAGGCGATTTAGCATAGTAGCTACTGTAGCCTATGTTTGGTTGTTGACATAATTAACAGTAGGCGTGTTATATAATATCCTTTTATCATTCACCTCGTGACATTATTGCACTCATAAACATTCATTATTTGTATATTAGTGAATGAGGCAATAAACAATTAAAACAAATAGACTAGAAATAATGTATATAACTGACTATCAATAGACTGTTAGATGTGTCATTTATTGACAGCTGCAGAACGAGTGATTATTATTATACCATATATAGGTGTGTTGCTTTATGGATGCAACATTGAACCTTATTTCAGGATACAAGCTTTCCTCAAAATCCTGCTGGTTAATTCAATTCAAAGCAACATGTATTTACTCCTTGCGTATAACAACAGGGTACAAGACAAGAAAGATGAAAAACACATCTTGTGGAGGGCGTACCTATTACTTACAAGGTGACTTTTAAGTTTAGATAAAAATGATTTACTGGAAACAGGGTTTAAGATGGGGAGTGGCAGATCGTTTCAAAAAGTGGGTCCGGAATACCTAATGTTGTGTTGATAGTGGTTGGTTTTATGGGTTGGAATATGTAATTTTGAACTAATACGGGTATGATGATAATAAATTACAGAATTAGGAGTGAACATGGAGCAAAGATGTTTGGGAAGGTTAGAATTAATAGAAGAAAAGATGAAAGAGCCTTGTTGGGTTAGATTGATATGAAGGACTTTGAGAAGATGAAGCTTAGAAAAAAGATGAGATGACCGGCTAAATTGCAGTATAGGAAAAAGGCGAACTGTTATAATTGAGTTTATATGAAATCATTGTCGTTAGCGCTAATTTACCCGTATTTATCATGTCATTACAGTCCAATTTTCAAAAAAGAATGTTTAGTGACGTCACCACGGTTCACCATTTTGCTCTGTTGTGTTTTTCTCAATAAATCATTTA
The DNA here is from genome assembly GCF_963402885.1 of Antedon bifida. Lineage (NCBI taxonomy): Eukaryota > Metazoa > Echinodermata > Crinoidea > Comatulida > Antedonidae > Antedon > Antedon bifida. The sequence continues at coordinate 9,475,186 of NC_136231.1, forward strand.
ACGTTTAATTTTCAAAAAAAATTTACGAAAAATAAAATTAAAAATTGCACAATGAATATTAATTATATTCTACACATGCAATGTAAGTACAAGTCGACACTGTGAATTAATACCGTAATTGAAATTTGTAATAATTATAACAATTATTTAAAAGACGGTTAGGCCTAACGACATAGTAATATTTAACTACATTTCTCTACTGGATAATAAATCGAAGCCATGTTTACGTTAAATTCTTTTTTTTATCATGTGACCACTATTTTTGTTCAACTAAAAGCTAAAAATGTATTTATTGAGACAGTCCAGAAGATGTTAGTTTCATCGCATATGTCTATTTTTTAACTGCGTTACCTTGCCTACAATTTAAAGTACAATAATGTTCACACAAGCAAAGTTCGAATCTAAAATTACTCAAAGATTTCGCTACAATTATCGTAGTAAATGTGCACAATGGTCCTTGGATTATAATTAGTAATGAAGAAATTTAGATTAGGCTATTAGAACACAATAGTGTGTAACAGGAATTGACACCTGATTCTACATCACACCACCTAAAATGTTGTCTGTCTCGGTGTTTACAAGACACATTTTGAAATGTTTTTTTTACTAAGGCTCCTCTCAAAATCTAATTTGACAAATTTATAGATGGAGTATTATAAATACGCCAGGAATTACCTTAACAGCAACAATAAGAAAATACTTACAAAATACGCCCCCAACGTTTTATTATAATTTTATACCAACTCAATTGAGTGTGTTTCGCTATTTCTCTATTTTCTGAGTGTGTTCTACAGCTGTCTCACCATTAATCGAAATGGTTAGCGATGTTTACATTTCTCTGTGTCGGTCGAGATTTATCATGTATGAAAGTGATAATTTGAGTTGTAATTAGGTAAAGCACTTTGTCTCATAATTACCGTACTTCTTCAACCCGTATCAATCAATTCTGAGTTCGTCTGGAAAAAATTAGCAATATATCTATACATTACACCTTTGAAAATCCAATAAAATTGGCCTTACTTCCCAGGAGGTAAATTCACTGTTAGTGAATACACTATGACTTTGATGATATCGATTCAAGCGGCACATGCACAGAAATCACAGGCAGATACGGAACACTAAATTACGATTCGGTTATGTAAAGAGAAATCGCAGAATTCATAAAAAATCCCTGTATCTCTTGTCTGGCACGTCACCATGAGCTACAAATTGCAGAGAGGGGAAATGTCCAATCACTGGTCATTCATGTTAATTACGCCGAAATTGTGTTTTGGTCCCATTTAAAAATGTGTTTCGGGTGTGATGTCACTTACAACAAATGGCATCTGAATAAAGAAACACAATGAATTACGTTTTGCTTGCTAATCTAATTACTCCTTACACAGTTATTGGTTATTGCTAACATTGTTGCCTCTGCTTATTCCTATTATTAAATCCATCACAGGGTATAACTTATAACATTCCCGTACATTTTTAGTAGCGTTCAAACCCGACTCTACAGCTCACTATGTTCGTTGGTCGGACGGTCGGTAAACACTAACTTGAGCATGCGATTGCAGCCATGTATATGGCCTTGTATAATAATAAGTCATGGCGTACCACAACCAAATTGACAAATTGGTTTAATACATATGCTTATATAATTCTACTGCGCACCCCATCCATCACTTGGAAAATGATAGCAATGAACTCCTTTGGGTGGAGATCACAGTATCCAGAACCCAACGGATCATCGCTGCTATTTATTACAGACCTCCGAGCTCTGGTAGAGAAACCATTATTAACCTAATTACTGCACTTGACACTGCCGTTGAACGTTATCCTGATCATAACCTTCTGGTTATTGGAGACTTCAACCTACCAGATATTACTTGGAATGACAATGGTACTTACTCAGTACCAGCTAACTCCTTTTCAGAACTTTTCATGGACTCCGTAATTCATGGTCACAATATTTCTCAGTGCAATAAATTTCCAACATGTAATAATAGAATTCTAGACCTTGTACTGTGCAATAATAATAATATTATTTCTGATATTTCTGCAGGCCAGAATATCTTTAACTCAGACCATAATTCAATTTCAATTTCACTTCAATTTGTAAATATTAATTTAATTAATAATAATAAATCTAGATATTTTTATAATTATAGACGAGCCAATTTTGGTGAATTAAACAACACATTTGAAAAAATTCCATGGCATATCCTAGATTTTGCAACAGACATCAATGAACGTGTTGGAATGTTTTACGATCTTGTTGATGCGGCTGTCAGGGACCTTGTCCCCACCATTAAAATTCGCAAAAAAAGTCCTAAATGGTTTGATGCCGAGCTTGTGAAAGCCTTAAAATCTAAAGAACATTACCATCGTATATGGAAACAATTTCCATCCATCATTTCACGTCAAAACTTCTGTGTAGCCAGAACTAATTTCAAAAAATTATCAAATTGTAAATATAAGGCTTACCTGAAATGCATCTCCTCTGACCTTGTTGCAAATCCTAAGCGATTTTGGACTTGGATCAAGTGTAAACGAAAAACTACATCTAATACAATTAGTATTTCTGATGGGGTTAAGGTTGCTGACAGCCCGCAAGCAAAAGCCACACTTTTTAACAACTTTTTTGTTTCAGCTTTCTCGGACTCCAGGGATACCCCTATGGCCGAGCATTTAGATCTGCCTGAACTCAACGTCGATGTCCTCAATAACATCAGTATTTATCAAGATAATGTCGAATACCTCTTGAGGTCAGTCAGTGTGGATAAGGCAGTTGGCAATGATCCTATCAGTAATCATACTCTTAAACTCTGCTCTTCAACCTTATCTTTACCCATTACCAATATTTTTAAACATTCAATTTCATCCGGCACTTTCCCTGACCAGTGGAAGACCGCAAACGTTGTCCCAATACATAAAAATGGTTCAAAATCTAAAGTCCAAAATTATAGACCCATCTCCCTCCTCCCCACTATCTCCAAAATTCTTGAGAAGCTTATCAACACTCAACTATTATGTCATGTTTCGCCCATTATTTCCCAAGATCAACATGGCTTCATGCCCGGTAGATCTTGTGAAACAAACCTTGCTACTCTTCTGTCTACCGTGTATGAAGCCATCGAAACTAAAAAGCAATGTGACATAATCTACACCGACTTTAGTAAAGCTTTTGATAAATTGTCCCACAACCTATTATTATTAAAACTTCATCAGTTTGGCATTAAAGGTACTTTATTTTCATGGTTTAAAAGTTATCTTGGCGGTAGGATGCAGAGAGTAGTAATTGATGGTGCCACATCCAATTCTCTCCCAGTCATCTCAGGCGTGCCTCAAGGTTCCATTCTTGCCCCCCTGCTGTTCAATATATTTGTTAATGAAATACCAAATCTCTTTCAAAATTCCAACTGTCTTATGTTCGCTGACGACCTCAAGATTTACAAAATTATTACCACCACTGAGGACTCCGTTGCACTTCAGGCAGATCTGGAAAGACTCGGTACGTGGGTTTCCGACTGGAAAATGTCCCTGAAGTCCGAGAAATGCAAAGTCCTGTCTTGCTCTCTTAAGAAAAAACCTATTATTTTCGCTTACTCTGTTCAAGAAGAAGTCCTTGAAAGTGTAAACTCTTACCGGGACCTCGGCATTTTCATCGACCGTAAACTGACATTTATTTCACACGTTGATCATGTTGTCAGAAAGGCCAATAGGCTGCTTGGGCTGATGTGGCGCAATTGCAAACATTTTTCTCCATACACCAAACGTGCGCTTTATCTTTCCCTCGTCCAACCATCTTTCAATTTCTGTTCAATTATTTACAACTCACTCTCTGCTTCTCAAGCCTCCAGAATTGATCGGACCCATAACAAGTTCTTGCGCTTTGTCGGCCCAGCAGCCAACCTGCCTCCTATTGTTTCCCCGACATCTAGGAGAGCAAGACAGGACTTGCACTTCCTGTATAAATGTCTTACTTCTAAGTTTGATTGTAATATTGTTTCGTTGTTTTATTTTAATGTTCCTGTTCGTAATCTTCGTAGTAAACCCTTTCTTCATGTTAAATTTTCTCGTGTCAATGTATGTAAAAATGGTATTTTCTGTAGACTCTCGTCTTTGTACAATTCATGTCTTTTAAAAAATAATTCTTTAGATATTTTTAACTGTAATTTTTCTCAATTTAAATGTATTATTAATGAAATTATTTAAATAATCTTTTTTTCATTTTGTATATATTTATATTGGCTCATATTTTATAGTTTAGTTATTTTATTTTCAACCTGTTATTGGTGTTTTACACTGTTGGTTTGAAATAAAGAATAAAGAATAAAGAAAGTCCCGTTTGTTTGTTTGTTTGTTTGTTTTTATTTCTTGCTGATATAAAAATAACAATTGTACAAAAATATACATCAAAAGTCGTAGACTTTAAAAACAACAAATTTAGAACAAAGAAAAGAAACAAGCAAAGACAGTCCAAAGACAACATAAAACGAGTAGGAGCAAAGAATAACCCTCTAAACTCGGAGGTTTGTATCCTGAGGGGTCCCGAAAGAAAAAGACAAAGGAAAAAAGAACAATCAGAAGGCAGGAAGCGAGAAAAGGCCAAAGTTAGTCAATTCGCTCTTTGAGGATTTTCTCTATATGAAGCTTGAAGGTAAACTTTAAATTAATTTCTTTGATATTCTGAGGCAAACTATTCCAGAGAATTATGCTATTATAAACAACTGTAGAAGCAATGCAACTGGATTTTTTTATAAATGTTTACAAAATCGTGTATACTACCCCTTGTATTATGGTGATGTCTTTCTGAAACTTTCACAAAGTTTTCACGCATATACACAGGGGAGATATCGTGCATTAAATTAAAAATATGATTGAGTTGCAGTTGTTTCACTCTATTTATGATATTTAGATAGCCGGCAAGTTTAAAGTCGGAGGCAGAAATGTGATATCATGGTCACTTTCCTAGGACAAATCTAATGACCTTATTTTGGACACGTTGGAGTTTGGAGACATACCATTTAGAAATACCACAGTACCAAGAGCAACAGCAATAGTCTATAAGGCATAGAGCCAAAGCAGATGACAATAATCTCTTTGTTTTAAGATCAAGGCGGCTAGCAGATCTATATAGAAATTTGAGTCTCGAGTTGACCTTTTTGAGGATATGAGAAACATATCACCTCCCCCGACAGATTTTGGTCCAATCCAAGGCCCAAATAAACTACAGATTGTTTGGCTTTGATAGTTGAATTACAAATTTTGATAGTTGCATTCTTAGTATACTTCGTTTTAGATTTTGAGCAAAAAATAACAAATTCCGTTTTGTCCATATGAAGGGGCAATTTATTGTTTATAAGCCATCTACTCTTTGGCAATTTTCAATGTTCTTTTTTAATTCTGCCTTGACCACATCCATGTCCCTATGTGACACTAGCAAGGCACTATCATCAGCATACTGCAGCAACTTGCAGTCAACTGATGAAGGCATGTCGTTCATGTAACACAAGAAGAGCAAAGGCCCCAACAGGCTGCCCTGAGGGACACCACATTTAACCGTTCTAGCCTCCGACATAGCTTTATTTATACAAACAATTTGTTTTCTATTTTCTAGGTACCACTCGAACCATTTAACAGATTTAATACCTAATTCGGAAAGTTTATGGCATAGCACACGATGATTAACGCAGTCAAACGCTTTTTGAATATCAAGCAGGATCATAAACACAAAATTACCCTTATCAAGGCATTTTCTGACGTGGTCCTGCAAATAAATATGACAAGTTTCAGTTGAATGAGCGCTGCGAAATCCTGACTGAAATATAAAAAGAAGATTATTTTCCTCAAGATAATTATACAACTGGGAATAGACTAATCGCTCCAGAATTTTGGAAGCTATAGGGAGAATACTGATTGGTTTATAGTTTTCTACCTTTAGACGACTGTTCTTTTTAAAAATTGGCTTAATTTTTGCTATTTTCAGTCCGACTGGTACTGATTCCGTTTTAATTGACATGTTTATTATATGTTTTAGGTATTTACTAATAACAGAGCGTCCATCCTTCAGAAAGGTCACAGCTCTTTTGAGGATTACATTTTGAGAGTTCATTTAGCACAAAGTCCTCACTAATTTCTTCCAAAATTAACACTTTTTTTTCTACTTGATTGTAGTATTGAGAAGTAACTTCTTCACAGGCGTTATGGGTAGATTTTCAGCAAGTTTATCTGCAACAGTTGTAAAAAAATTAATGTGGTTAGTCACATCAACATCTCTATGTAAAGAGGAAAATGTGATAATATGCTAACAAATGAACAAAAATGTATGTAAACAAATGATGAAAACAAACATTGTTAATATAATAATATGTATAGTCATGTATTGAAATGAAAATGGGTTTAGAGAAAAATATATGTAAAGAGATAGGAACATATGTATGGAAATAAAAGTGGGATGAACCCACATAAGATAAAAAAATTATATTATTACCATGATGCACAGTACAATCAGTATTGTTCAAAAGTTAAACTAATTGTATTGAAATTACTAATTCAAAGTGAAAATTAATTCTATATGTTTATATCTGACAAAAGTACATTACGTCATACACTTATAACATTTAATAATTCCGTTGATCTGTTTTAATTTTCATACCACTAAAAATAGCACAAAATACGTTCATTTGGAATTAATTTATAGAATTTCAATGTCTGATGGTCATACCATTTGTCAGCACATTCTATTCCGTATTTTCTACCAGTGTACCCGCAATGCTACTTTGTCATGATCCTTTCTATACTCTCTCTGAGTAGAGTCTCCACACTATCTACATAATAACGGTGTTTCTGAAGTATTATCCATACATACTGCATTTTATTGCATTCGTTCTTAAAGCTTATTCTTGAGCAGCTAGTATCAAACATTCTTTCTCCTTCTTTCATTTCTAAGCCATCTCCAAGAATCTTCTCCTGATACATCTGCTGTTTGTCGCACAGACTCTCTATGCAGGGCTTTCTCTTTCGAGGCCTGGTTTTCTTCTCTTGCAACCTCTTCAGATAATCTTTAAGATTCTCTTTTTCATCAATATGAAAAATAACATCTTCTCCCTTAAAGCACATTGTTTTTTTTTTTCTCTTTTGTGGGGATTTTACCCACTTTTATTTCTTATAAAAAATCATATGTTTGTAAATAATATTTATCTTTATATAATATGCACAATTTTCATTAATATTTGTTTCTCTACTCTCAATTAATACAGATGCAAGTTTTTCTTATCCATACATTAAGATATAATAATAATTATAATTATAAAAATTATATTTTCATAACTCTATACAAGTATTTCAACTCAAATATCAATATGTTATACTTTAAACATGTTCATAGCATTTCTTTAACACTTTCTTTTTACATGAACATAATTATAATTTTCTTATGGTATTATATTTTATACACATTAAATTTAAGTATAAATTGTTAATATACACATATAATTCCTTTATGAATTTATATTTCTACCAAGCTACCTTTTTTTTTTTTTTTTTAAATTATTAATAAAACATTTGAAGCTATATAGTATTAGTTGATCAGCATGAATTATAATAGTACAATGTAGTATTTTCTTTTACAATAACTTATTATTTTTTTTTATTTTAGACGATTATCAGATGACTGCTAAACACACTATGTATAATGTATCACTTGTTGTTAATACACAATTATTTGCTTTAACTTTACATATCCGAGATAATATTTCGTATCTTCTGCCATCTTTTCCTTCCATTTACTTTATCAATATATATGTCACCTTTTATTCGTAATGTAATACTGTATTTAAAAGAGTTCCATAGAGATATGGACTTATGCAACTCTGACAATATTTTGTCTTTATATATAGTAAATGCAGTTAAGGAATAGATGTAATCTATTAATCTAATTCCTGTTCCAAGTACAATGTTTCTAAATGACACATTGTCATACCCCAAACATCTTAGAATATTACAAATTTTTATCCAGAATTCTTGAATATATGTACAACTAAATAACATATGGTTTTCATCTTGAATATCCCCACATTTTTTACAGGTACCGGTATCCTATATTTTCCATATAAAAAGCCTTTTGTTTGTTGCCAAGATTCTATGTAATAGTTTATAATTAAATTCAGCTAATTTTTTGTCTTTCATTTTGCATATTTTATTTAGCCAACATGATTTCCAATCTATATAATTATCATTGAAATATTGTTCCCATTTTTTTTGTGCAAGGGGTAAAACAAATACCTCTTTTACAAAACTTAAATATACTGTTTTTGTTTGTATAACTTCAAACCGATTTTCAGCAGTATCATCTGTAATATTGAAGATACAGTTATTTGATATTTTTATAGTGCGTTTCCATTCTTTAGGTATCGCCTTAATTATGCATAGGTATTCGTTTAGCCAATTGGATTTACATTTTAATTTAATTTTCAATTCTTCTGAAGTTAAAAATTTATTCTTCTTGACGATATCTTTAATTAAGATGATATCACTGTCGATCCAATGTTTATACAATAGAGATTTATGTTTTAATTGTATCAAGGAGTTACCCCACAACTGCTCATTCATTATTTCTTCATAGCTTTGCACAGGGTTTTTATTGCATTTGTTATATTTCGTACAAGCTTGTAACATATTGTAGTAAAATATTGGCATATCATACACAATGTTTGTAGATTGTAAGCTAGACATGTTAAATATTATATTTTCTTGGCATGTTTTCTGAATAAAAAACTTCGGAATAATTTTCCATTTTCCTTCGTCATTACTTAGCAGTCTTTTTATCCACAACGCATTAATGATTAAAAAAGAGGTAACAATGTCGATGATTTTAGGGTTCGTTTTAAGGTGAGCCCAAATAATTTATGAATATTTTGAACTTGTATTTCTGCTTTTAAAAAGATATGGAAAATATTGTGGGTAATCATGATTTGGGTCAGGGGGCACATCTATTTTTCTCAATACAAAAAAACATCATGTAATCAGTAGTGATTATTTTGGTTGGTAATTTCAGTAAAATATGTCATTGAACTTCAAACATGAGATTAGTATTAATGGATGGTTAGGATGTCACAAGACAAATGTTAATTTATCTAAATGTCTGGAAATTTTTTTAATTGGCAGCTAAACTGTTGAGTGCTATTATGGATAGTAGTTTTACACATTGTCATTGTCTAATCATTATTAACTTGTATTAATAGTTTGCGCAAATGAATCACAGGCCTACGTCATTGTAATCGGTTAATTACCTTTCATTCTCCAACAGAAGAAACGTAATATAAAGGCAGCTAAAGGTTAAGGCATACAGCAATTTAACTCATCAAGTAAATATTGCTTGTCTTATCGATCTACTACACTTTTCCAACATGCACATTGTTTTTGTTCTCGGAGCATAATTTATTAAAACGTTTCGTGCAATTTGAAGTCTCCAATTTAATTGGATTTATGAATATTTTGGAAGAAAGTTTAAATGGTTAATCAATAAAATGTCTTATGTTTTCTTTGGATTAACAAAAAAATTTATCGTCGTCGTAGTAGTATAAACGGGTCTTTACGTCAAAATGGGATAAAACACATAGCGTCTTGTCATTTGATGGGAATAAATGAGGAGAATATTTTGAAAGATTGGCGTTCGTTGACACTAAATCACACGTTAATTAGAAAGTTCTTATCAAATCACGTGTATTAATGAATTCTTATTTTATTTCTTGAAATCCTATTTACTTTAACTACAACCTAAGAAATTACTATATGTTTCTTATAGATGTTTTTATATTAAATCATTATTCAAGTTTAAATATCAAGGGCTAAGAGGACGCGATACTTGTTCATTTGAAAGTCAGGAAAAGGGGATAACGGATTTCATTACATGGATTTTAAATGCCAACATAATAATAGTTTTAGACAATTTAGTTTAGGTAAATAGCATAGCATAGCAACATTGATCTAATGTCGTCGGTCACCGTTCAAACCCTCGAGTCAATAATAATCTGCTTGAGAGTTTTCTTTTCTAAAAGTGTGTTATTCAAAATCTGTGGGCATGAATTCTGATTCACTATTGTAGTCAAATTAATTTTTTTTATGTGTCTAACTATAACAAATAATGTACGTACATTTATTGTATGTGTTTATTCACATGTATTTTGCTCGTTCGTTTGTGAGGTTTTATTGAATGATTTATCCACTGCCTCAAACCAGGGAATAGTGTAATTTTACCCTTCCCTGCTCATACAAAATATATTTAATCTCCACTGAATTTTTGTTTCTTTATTATAATATTTCTTTTATTACTTCAATTATTGTTTTGTCTATTTAATATTTATTTCTATTTATGGCGCACTGGACATATGACCTCCAGTCTTTGAAGTGCACATATCAAGTTAAAGAATCCGAAGTTCTAATTGGACGACATCTTTTTCTCATTTTTAATTAACTTTCTTTTTTTCTAATTTACGGCTTTATGTTATCTGTTGAAATAAAGATTGAGTCGTTGAACGCTGTTTACCTTTACATTTTCTTCATCATAAACTTTAGAATGATAATTAACACGACTGCAATCTCTCAATATGTCAACATTGTACTAAAATACAATATTTACGTTATTTTTAGTTAATATGGTAAGATTGCGCAACAAAGGATAGAGAGTGTGCCAACGTGGGTTTGACAGAATTGCTATCTCTTGGGAATTTATGAATTATTAATTTCCAATTGGAAACAATAAACTCCTAAATAACATTATTTATTTATTGTCTACATTCAACAATACGATACAATAATATTATAAAGATGGTGTGGATGAAACATCAGTAATCAGTTCAAATCCTAATTTGGATCATCATGTTCTGAGAATGCATTGTTTTTTAAATCTATAATCGAAGCATTATACTGATGTAGTGGAGCTGTAGCTTGGTGGTTAACATGCTTGCGCTCCGATCCCAATGTCCTGGTTTCAACTCCACTCCCTAAGCTTCAACTGAGACTTAGTTTATAAGCATGATGCATTATAAAATAGTTTATCCATCCTGTAATTGGCGAGTTACTCACTGTTGGATGCGTAAATAAATCACTTATTTCGTCCTCAATAGGAAAAAATGTTGAGTCTACTTCATAGTATAGTACATACAATATTTAAAACATTTGGTTAAGTTAACAGAATTAACATATTTAAGAACACCATTTTGATGATGCAAAATACACACATACGATACTGACAGGTTTCCTACATGCCTTTATTTTCTCTTTTTCTTTCTTAGTAAATAGAAATGTTTATCGACGATTCAAAGTCGTCGCAGCAGTTTTTTTTACAATTCAATTAATCGGATTGTTTGGCCTACAAAACAATAATTACTGTAAGGTTTAAGTCTAAAATGTGAGGTCAATTATGAGATATTATTCTATAAACGACTTTATTTCTCCATTGGGTTACCTAATGTTTGTTTTGAATAATTCATTCATATTATATGCAACTTGCATGTCATTTATTCAGTGAAAACAAAATATGTAGAATCAGTGCCTTATTGTTTGAGCTTTGCATTTGCAAAAGAATACGAATACCTTAGATATGTTTGTAACGATTTTACAGGAACTTATTTGATAATATTTTGTTTTATTTGTTTTATGAATGTTTGGACAATCTCCCAGATAGACACATAACCGTTAAGGATATGTGGTTAATTTAGCGGCCTACTCCTTAACTAAGTTACTTAAAATATTGCAAAAGGTTGCTTTTAAAGGATAACAAAGTTTGTGAATCAACAACAGATTGATGCAACGTGTTCCAGAGTGAAATTACAGTTGGATAGCCTGTGAACGAGGTATTTGAGTTGTGAATACTTGCTGATCGACGTTGGTTGAACTAATTATATCAGGTGGAATAATGAATAGGCTAGGCCTAAATTTAACAAAACGAAAAATAAACATTTCTTTTCAAGATCTTCTTGATCTTCGGTATTAAGGTAAACACTTTATAGTCTTTATATATGTATATTATAATTACAGAACGGAAATGACAAAGTTAATTGGTATGCTTTAGGCCTACCGTTAATCGGAGATTAAATTATACAGTAGCTAGTATTTGAATATCCTAAATCAAGCAGGTATATTTTAATTATTGAATATTGAAAAATCAATATTTTCCCAATTCCTAAATTAGGATAAGTATTCATAGATTTATGACTTACATTGAAAAAGGTTTATGGCTGGATCGTGCTCTCTGATTTAATTTGGCAAGGTGAGGCATAATAATACATATCAGATGATGATGACGACGAGCGACAGCGATTATGATGACGACGACAACCACGACGACGACCACAACGACGACGATGATGATTTAAAAAATATTTTAGTTTAAATTGAAGGCGAAGCTTAATTATAGAAAATGGAATAATTCTTTATGCATTTTCATTGACTCGCAGATTGCTTTTATGTAGGCCTATTTACATTTTTAATAGAATTCGAATTAGAAGTTTCTGTTTTTGTTGAAATATACTCTATTATTATTATTATTAAACTTTGTTTAATGAGGGTGACTCAAAACAGCCGAGCCGAACAATACAAATACGAAAAAAAAACAAGAAAAAGAATAACAAAAAGAGAAAAAAGAGACCAATAAAATATATATATATATATATGTATGTTTAGTGGCCGACACGGTTAATTATACATAATCCACAACTAAAAAAAAGCTCAAACAAACAATGAATTGAATCTTTGTCAAACAAAAAGCATTCATAACAAATATTTTTAAAAAAAATTGAAGATTTGTTGATTTGTTTTTGTTTTTTCTTATAATAAATATATACAATATTAATTTTGTAATCATAAAATTAGCTTTAACATCTTTCTGAATAGGTTTGTTGCCATTGTATTTCCTTTGTAATTGTAATATCTGTATATGTATGCGTATGTTTAAAAACATATTTTATACTTTTTCTTTATACATTATCATTTAACAAAAATTGTTTAATAATCTTATTATCTTAGATTATTTTTTTTCTCTTTTTAACAATTTATCTTTTTAAACACATATGCATTGATGAAGGGCTAGTGTTGCTCGAAAGCTCTGCTAACTTTATCGTTTTGATTTAGCTTTCGCTTTTTTTGTATCTCCATTGATACCCACAACATTTGCTGGATTTTTATATTATATAGATGAGGGCGTATCAATTTGATCTCTGGTGCGCGTGCGTACAATTGACTAGTGCTGTTCCGCCGTACCACGCCGAGAATGTTGAAGAGTCGCTATCCAATCGGGTTTGAACTATACCATAAAAGGTCTAATGGTTAGGGAATCTGCATATGAAGCAGAAGGTCCGGGTTCGATTCTCGGTTGGGGCGTCTTTTTCTCATTCTCACAGTGAGAAAAATTCGCCCCAACCTTATGCGTTATTATACTAATCAATAAACTGGAAATTAGCAGGCTCAGGTGTTCCAACGTTGCCAATCCCGAATACGATGATAAAATAGGCGACAACAGGTAGATGTATAATTACGATTCTGTACCAACGATAAGCTGGTAATTATTCGGCGGATTAGTAGATAATGAAGAATACTATACGTTCAAACCTCAGTTATAACATGGAATTGTGTAGAGACGCTCAGGGCTAGAGTATGACTAGAATAAAAACGTAGCATAAGGATAGTAATGATCACCTTAAAACGAATAATTCGCATTCCCATTGTTAAAATACAGGTGGCATAGCCGATGTAGACCTACGATGTTGTAGGCCTACATGCTAAGAATAAAAGAAAACGAGTAAACATAAAGCTTACACTTCAAATTTTAGAATGATATAACTATACAGTTATAAAGCCTGTATAAATCATCCTATTGTTTATTATTACAAATGGAAGTGACTTTTTCACGTGGCTTTTCTTTTACTTGAACATTATGCCTAACCTATCTATTTCCACAATAGTCAAAGCGAAAATACCTATGTATTTAGGAAAAATAAAAACACCCTTGTAACAATTAAAAACAAAAATAAATCATACTCATCTCATTAACATAGTATCTTCCTATATAATCTGATTGAGCATAAATACCTTCATTTTTTCCCAATAAACCCTAATATCTTTACTTTATAAATACAGAATGCTCCTAAAGTGTATAATATATTAATGTAATAGTTGTCAGTTGTCAGTAATGGAGATCTCTTGAATTACGACTTCTTTCTTTTTGCGAATAAAGTATTTTTGTTTGTTTTAAATCAAGTATTATTGTCAGATAAATCATTGTACTGTATTATACCACAAACATTATGGATAACTATAAATATAACAAGGCATTTAGGCCTAATAACGATCCACACCTACTTTAATTTAGATATAGGCCTACTGTCCCTTTGAAAAAAGGGTGTTTTTTTCGTTGAATAGGCCTATGCTATTTTAATATAAAAGCATATTTACCTGAACAAACTAATTTATGCAAACAATTGTCAAATTGGCCTATAACTGTTTATTTTGTCTTTTTATAAGTGAAATAATTGTTTTTTCCCCGTTTTTTTATCTTTGGAACTTCAAAATGAGCTATTACAAGTCTGATTTTATAAATCTTTATTTTTAATGACTTTGGGGGACAATACATTTTTAAGCGCGTGTTTCGAGCACCATTTCTCATCATTTTCTGTACAATTATAAATAGACGACTAAATGTGGCAATTCATGTTATTTTATACAGAGTGTATTTTACTGTACACTTGAATTCAGTCAATCCTTAACATCATTAAATGGTACATAATTGCTACGGTATGAATAATAATAGTTCTAAGAGGCTGTTGTTGGGTCCCGGCCCATATAAGTCCTAATCCGAATGAATGCTCCTCATCCTATTCACTGCTTCCTTTTTTTTTGTTAACCGGGATTGAGTACATTCTTTATGTTTTTGTATAATACAAAAATCTAAAACCATGTATAATTCGAAATGTGGGCATCGGTTCAGTATTTTAAATCCAGAATATAATATATATTAGTATTACTTTAGTCCTTATGAACTGTAAGTGTATGTGTTGATATGAAATTCCCACTTGTTCGATTCGTTTCAGTCATTATGTTACCATTTTAACTGGCATTTTCCCTATTGGCCAAACTGCGCTATTCTCCCGGTGATTAAACATAATAATTAATCTAGAAAAGTGTAACCTTATCCGCTTCTTGGGTAGTATGTGCAGTCATGCGTGTAATTTAGCACATAATAACCGTATTCTATTCACACGGAACCCATATGCAAATGTTGTCGCCATCATATTCCCACAAAACGTTTATTTATCTGATCTTGATTACTTTAATTGGTAAAGATCTAATTGTTTTTTGTCACGCATCTGTGATTTTAAGGCTTTCTACTTTTTAAATTTTTATAAATGCAAAACATAGTTTAATTTTTTTTTAAACATCTTTGATAAATAAAGGATAATCCTAATCTAACCTAAAATACTTTGACATTGTTCCTATTTCGAAAATAAGTGAAACCACCAATTAGAACTAAAAGAAGAAGAAAGACGAGAAAGACAAAAGCAATCAAAACAAACGTTGGAGAGAGAGATGACTTCAATAGATTTGAAAACTTCGGAGAAGAGGAAATGAGCAATGGATTACATAAACTTCGTGACAATGAAATGAAATATCAAACGCCTATGT
Source organism: Antedon bifida (assembly GCF_963402885.1). Classification (NCBI taxonomy): domain Eukaryota; kingdom Metazoa; phylum Echinodermata; class Crinoidea; order Comatulida; family Antedonidae; genus Antedon; species Antedon bifida. The sequence continues at coordinate 9,490,852 of NC_136231.1, forward strand.
TAAAGACAGTTGAAACTATTTGTAAAAAAAAAACAGTTACTATCAGGTGTAGGCCTATTTGGGTGTATAAAAGCTATGTATACGCCTTACTTGCCAGTACAATCTATAATGTTGCAGCATATGATGAATAATTCAACTATCAACAGACTATAAGTTGTTCTGTCTGAGTCTCTCTTTTTCAGCTTGAAATAACAAAATGGCAAAATATATCGATCAAATTGGGTTTTTTTTTTCAAACTCTATAGGCCTAATAATGATAAATGTTCTGGAAATCAATATTAGTAGGATACGATAATTTTGTACTTGTGAGCGTTCCATAGTTAATTAGGCCAACAGTATTTTTAATATACACGTCTTTGTGATATTAGGCGGCTATTCACAATTGAAGCTTTTACCTTAATTTTTTATCGTTATTACTTTCACGCGACTGATTAGGTTTGATTAATTAATATCATTCCAGAACACATATGTACAAGTACGTGATAAACGTTGGCTTCATGGCCGTTGTACATTTTTAAGTTGAACATTATTATCTGAGATTTGTTTCCCATCTGATATTATCTAATTGTAGTAGGTTGTCGTTTCTTACTTTATTATAGGATTGTGGAAAAAATGATTTGATGACGATTTGATGTGATTTGATTCAATTATACCATTTTTATATTTGTCGTGGGTATTTTATAATTATTATTAAAATATCTTACTTATTGATTATTGGAGAGAACAGCGTTATTTATTTATTTATTTATTATATTTATGGTAAAATTGTCAGAGTAGGGCAAAACATCTAATTACTCAACTCCCTGACGCAAAACTACAATTAAAAATTTGTTGTGTTATGGTTCGCAGAGCTTTTGGTATTTTATGATTTATTTTGTTCCAAATAAAATATTACTGCATTCGAATTGATAATATCATTCGTGGTTGAATGATAAATAGTATTTATCATAGAAGTTTATAGAAGAATATGTGATTGTACAGTATTCCATTATCCACATTATTGAATAAACGTCGTTGATAGGAAGTCACGTGATTATTAATATTGTTATCTTCCGCCGCACCGTCCGTACAATTGATTGTGCGATCAGCAACCAACTTCATTTCACATTTTATATTTCTGCTGCATATATACAAAGACTATCATTTGTTATTGGATGCTTGTATACGTGGGCAGGACTTGCCAATAGTCTGCCTGTAGCTGCTCATGTCAGTCATTTGACGTTTTTCTGCAGCATTAGAAAACCAATGATGGCAGGAATAACGCACAGTTTTGATCTGACAACTATTTTGGAAAACGATGAATGCGAAGATGTGAAAACTGTAGAAGTGCCTCGGTATCTTGGTTACTTTTTGGCCGTATACCTTATGATCGTTGGAACTATAGGCGGAATTGGAAATGTAATCGTCATAGTAGTGTTCACAAAGTGAGATTTTAGGTTACTTTTTTGCATGAATTTACGGTAACAGTTAAATAGTGGCGAACATTTGGGTACCTTTTGGTCTTGGTATAATATAGTATGACATGATAGGATAAAGTATAAGTGGGGGGGGGGGGGGGAAGGGGAGATATTGGACATCCATAACAACTGTCACGAGTGTTTATTTGATATGGAGAAATGGATAGATTTAGAGAGTATAGGGTTGTGACGTTACATTGTGTAAAATACTTTCTAAACGCGGTAGGCCTAAATGATGGTATAATAGTATGAGATTATTAGACATATAAAACATAATTACATTTTCTCATCAATGAATGGAGAAAGACTTTCTATAACTACGTTCTTTTTAATGAAATCAAATTAAAAATTAATCACCATTGCATTTCTGTAAAGTTACATTTACTATTACAGTTACCCTCTCAGAATGACTATAAATAATAAATATGAAAAATTGTTTCTTAGCAGTGGAGCGTATAAAATATACTATAAACAAACAAAATAAACAGTATTTGCTTATTGTGATGCGCCCTTAAATTATATTTGTTTTAATATTCTTAATAATAATTAATGGAAAATCGCTTTCGAATTTGAACAAAAAATTAATTGCTGGCCTGAAAAAAGTCGACAGTCTAAAAAAATTCATTTAGAATACATTATTTACAGCATTAAGTTGTCATTATTAAAATGAAATGTGAGTTTAGAAATGTAAATACATTTATAAATCGGCAAATTCGGCATTTAATTACGGTTTGTATCAAACGCACTTTTTTCATTTCATTTCATTTCATTTATTTCACTATCATCATCGCAGCCTTAGCTGAATTACAAAGATATTTACATTTTCTCAATATTAAAATTTGTATAAAAGTATAAAACCAATGATAATTATATATAAAAGAGGAGGCAATTTAGGCCTACACAAGAAATACAATACAGGAACATTCAACAAGTTTAGCATTAAAATATTAAAATAGAAAAAAAAACACCAAAAAGGACCAATAAGAATTGCATAGCTGTACTGGGTGATATATAATGATTATTCATTTAGAAGCGAGATAAGGTATGGTATTGCACTTTTTCTATATCTTTCAACTCTGCATTTGGGTTGTTGATACTTTACACGTCTTAGTTTCATGTTACTTACATTCTTCACTGGAAACCATTTTCCAAAATGAATACTTTTTGAACAATTCAGAGCAAACTTATAGCATAGATTACGCCTTCTATCAGATAAAGTGTCTAAAGAAAGATCATTGAGTGCTTGGTCATAACATATGTAGTCATTACACAATATTATTCTGCAAGCCCTTTTTTGGACAGATTCTATCATATCACTTTGTTTCTTAGTGAGACTAGAATGCCATACTGGGACAGCATATTCAACACTTGGTCTTATGTAACTCTTAAATACATCTACAAGATCAAATTTCGGAAGATTGAACTTTCTTAATCTACACAATATATGCAGACGTCTGCTGGCTTTGGATACAATTTCTTTAACATTACGGTCCCATTTGAGGTTGGCTTGTATCCATAAACCTAGTAACTTAGTTTCATTAACGATTTCAATTGTAGCATTACCAATCAAAAGGGGTTCATGTTCATATTGATTTCTTTGAAAGTTAAAATACATAGTTTTACATTTAGTTGGGTTAAGTTTTAGTTTGTTTTCATTAGACCATACATTCAGTAAAGCAACATCATTCTGAATTGAGGAAATTTCATCCTTTTTTACTATCTGTCCTATGCACAAATCATCTACATATTTCCAAGTTTTACATGGCGAGTCTTGCATGGCATCATTAATTAGAGCAAGAAAGATCATAGGCCCAAGGAGTGTGCCTTGAGGGACGCCACATGTTAGATTAACACTCATTGATAATGTAGATTTATAGCGTACTTGTTGGGTTCTGTTTGACAAAAAGCTAATTAACCATGGTACAATTTCAGGTCTACAGCCAAGTGTTACTAATTTAGAAACTGCTATTGTGTGGTCAACACAATCGAATGCTTTACTAAAGTCAGTTAAAACTAACTGACCAACAGATTTGGGAATGTTACTACCTTCATAGAACACATTTAGTAGATCAACCAAATTATGGGTTGTAGAAAAGTGTTTACGGCAACCATATTGGTTGTTATCAAGATTTTTCTCGATATCTGTTAAGAGCCATTTTTTAATGAAGCCCTCAGCTACCTTAGCTAGGATACATGTAAGCGAGATTGGTCGAAATTTGTCAACCCTAGTACAACCATTTTCTTTGGGAACCGGAGTAACAATAGCATCCTTCCACATAGTTGGGACATGACCCTCACTGAGGGAGGCATTTAAGATATTAGTCATAGGGATGCTTAGTTCGCATGCAAAATCTCTTATTAATCTGTTAGGCACATTATCAGGGCCCGGGGACTTATTTACTTTAACTTTTCTTAATTGATTGTACATTTCCCATTCTTTTACATTAGGGGGTTTATTGGCAGGTAAATACGTAGGAAGCTTACATAAATCAATACTAGGTCTGCTTTGGGAAGTTATAGCAAAATGGTTGTTTACAAAATTACTTATACCATGATAGTCATCCTGCGGAATATCCTCTACACTAATAAGTGGTTGGGGTTTAGTTTTATTAGCTAACATCTGCACGCCTTGGTGCCATTTATGGGGATTAGTGGCTTTTAAGTTTAATAAACGTTCATTGTAAAAGTTCATTTTGTCTTTCTTGATCACTTTTTGTACCATATTCCTATAGAATTTCCATTGCAGCGATTTACCATGATTAGTAAAAGCGTGTTGACGTTTCATTATAAGATCCTTTGCTTGTTGCGAAATCCATGGCTTATCAGTTGGATGTATCTTAATGGATTTAACCGGGAAGAATGTGTTGATAGCAGAAGTCAATGACAAATAAAATGATTGCGTTTTCTGTTCAGTATTACTCGCGTTAAACCATTTTCCAAAATGAATACTTTTTGAACAATTCAGAGCAAACTTATAGCATAGATTACGCCTTCTATCAGATAAAGTGTCTAAAGAAAGATCATTGAGTGCTTGGTCATAACATATGTAGTCATTACACAATATTATTCTGCAAGCCCTTTTTTGGACAGATTCTATCATATCACTTTGTTTCTTAGTGAGACTAGAATGCCATACTGGGACAGCATATTCAACACTTGGTCTTATGTAACTCTTAAATACATCTACAAGATCAAATTTCGGAAGATTGAACTTTCTTAATCTACACAATATATGCAGACGTCTGCTGGCTTTGGATACAATTTCTTTAACATTACGGTCCCATTTGAGGTTGGCTTGTATCCATAAACCTAGTAACTTAGTTTCATTAACGATTTCAATTGTAGCATTACCAATCAAAAGGGGTTCATGTTCATATTGATTTCTTTGAAAGTTAAAATACATAGTTTTACATTTAGTTGGGTTAAGTTTTAGTTTGTTTTCATTAGACCATACATTCAGTAAAGCAACATCATTCTGAATTGAGGAAATTTCATCCTTTTTTACTATCTGTCCTATGCACAAATCATCTACATATTTCCAAGTTTTACATGGCGAGTCTTGCATGGCATCATTAATTAGAGCAAGAAAGATCATAGGCCCAAGGAGTGTGCCTTGAGGGACGCCACATGTTAGATTAACACTCATTGATAATGTAGATTTATAGCGTACTTGTTGGGTTCTGTTTGACAAAAAGCTAATTAACCATGGTACAATTTCAGGTCTACAGCCAAGTGTTACTAATTTAGAAACTGCTATTGTGTGGTCAACACAATCGAATGCTTTACTAAAGTCAGTTAAAACTAACTGACCAACAGATTTGGGAATGTTACTACCTTCATAGAACACATTTAGTAGATCAACCAAATTATGGGTTGTAGAAAAGTGTTTACGGCAACCATATTGGTTGTTATCAAGATTTTTCTCGATATCTGTTAAGAGCCATTTTTTAATGAAGCCCTCAGCTACCTTAGCTAGGATACATGTAAGCGAGATTGGTCGAAATTTGTCAACCCTAGTACAACCATTTTCTTTGGGAACCGGAGTAACAATAGCATCCTTCCACATAGTTGGGACATGACCCTCACTGAGGGAGGCATTTAAGATATTAGTCATAGGGATGCTTAGTTCGCATGCAAAATCTCTTATTAATCTGTTAGGCACATTATCAGGGCCCGGGGACTTATTTACTTTAACTTTTCTTAATTGATTGTACATTTCCCATTCTTTTACATTAGGGGGTTTATTGGCAGGTAAATACGTAGGAAGCTTACATAAATCAATACTAGGTCTGCTTTGGGAAGTTATAGCAAAATGGTTGTTTACAAAATTACTTATACCATGATAGTCATCCTGCGGAATATCCTCTACACTAATAAGTGGTTGGGGTTTAGTTTTATTAGCTAACATCTGCACGCCTTGGTGCCATTTATGGGGATTAGTGGCTTTTAAGTTTAATAAACGTTCATTGTAAAAGTTCATTTTGTCTTTCTTGATCACTTTTTGTACCATATTCCTATAGAATTTCCATTGCAGCGATTTACCATGATTAGTAAAAGCGTGTTGACGTTTCATTATAAGATCCTTTGCTTGTTGCGAAATCCATGGCTTATCAGTTGGATGTATCTTAATGGATTTAACCGGGAAGAATGTGTTGATAGCAGAAGTCAATGACAAATAAAATGATTGCGTTTTCTGTTCAGTATTACTCGCGTTAATAACCTCGTTCCAGTCATGGGTAGTTATCCAACGGCCAAATTCTTCAACACTTCTCGCTTTCATTGGTCTGATTACACGCTTTTCGATTTTGTTGCTATTCGTCCTTGTAGTTGCTGACAACAGAACACAATTATGATCGCTAGCACCCATCGGCGACACAATTCGGGGATTGCAATAATACTGCTTCAGATTGGTGGCTATAATATCTAGTATTGCATCACCTCGCGTTGGTTCTTTCACAAATTGTTTTAGGTTATGTGCACGGCATAGTGGGGCTAGGTCAGTTCTGTTCAGGTCCCCCATAATAATGAAGCCAGCGTCTGGGTGTTTAAGTTTAAGACTGTCAAGAGATTTAATAATATGATCCAAAAGCAGTTGTTGGTCAGAAGAATTAGGTGGAATATATATTCCACAAACTATAATAGAGGATACAGCTCTGGGGAGCCTCTTCGGTCTTATAAAAACCCAAACACACTCTAGCTCTTCGGGTACTACTATTTCAGGTATTCTTCGCGACAGAAATTTAGAATTAACATATACGGCCACTCCACCACCCTTCTTATGCGTTCTATGATAGAACGTTGTATGTAGCTGATATAGTCTAATAGCATCCTATGTCACATTAAACTCACTCAACTGTCAGTAATGTATTAAAATGTAATTGTAGACATATCATAACCACCAGCTAAGAATCAAGGCTCCACAAAAATAAATTGAGAGTACAAAATAAAAATTCCACTTTAAAGTAAGTATTTAAATCAATTTTAGTACGAAATTTTTCTTTTTAGGAAAGGGTGACCTTCTTTCCAAGAAATAAAGAGGGGCTTCTTTTCGAAATGACTGCTGTAAAAATTGCTACTATCTGTAACACAAGTTATCTGGAATTAAATCACCTTGTTCCTTTGATAATCAAATAATCTATCTCGAGAAGCCCATACTATCTTGAAAAGAAGCTCAACTGGATTGATTTCGAGATGGGCTTCTTTTCGAGATTACTTTTGAAGACACCTGCCTGTAACATTATAAACCTGCAATTTAGTAAAAACAAAGATGGATACAAATAATGCCAGTTAAAAAATCATCGGTTGCTTAAATTTCCTGTTATTAGGAAGTGTTTATTTAAGGGCATTTTCTAGAACTGTGGGAATGGTGTTCCCTGTATGATCACGATGAGTTCATAATTGTTACAGTATTAGATTACTGTATAAATCTTACTCTGATCATCATCATCTTTACTAACCCACCATGGCAGGCCTATTTAGTAAACATGTTCATTAAACCGCCTGCAATACATGTTTTGATTTGACATGTAGTGTGCTAAAATACATTCATCATCATAACAAACATTACTTTATAAAGTCCTCTTACATAAGTTAGTGCTTAATACGTGGGCCATGCGATAGAGGAGTTTGCGCGAACGCAAGAAGACTGGTTTAAGAGAATTATGAACCAGTATTCAGTGTCTTGAAAGGCAAGGACGATGAACGATACGATAAAATATAGATAAACATACCTTTTTCTTTCTTAGAAAAGTTGTCATTCTAGAACTATAGGATAACCGTTTATGCTTTTTTGGATAAAAATAACATTCTTAAAACTCCAATGACATCACCGATCAATAAGAACAATAAAGTCGTTGTATCGTCACACAATTATTGCTCTTCAATCATGACGTCATTTTATTGGACATGTGAAAATATCATTTTCATCTATTCAATTCATAAATTGGTTATTTTATTTTTATAATGAACACTTTTTAATTCAATTCAATTTATTCCGGATATTTTACAATACAAACAATGACACATACATCACACACGCTAGACCCGGGGGACTCCAACAGCGAACTCATACGCTTTCGATGGGACGACCCAGCCAGCAGTGGCACACCTTTACACATTTAAAATAAATAAAATAGATTGGTTAACATTGGTTACTTAAAATCAGATCAAATATAAAATTCATATTAGATCATAATAAATACCTAACTGAACTTTATAAAATGAAATATAAACAACCACGTAATTTTTTTTTTTTTATTTATTTGGAATTACACCTTTAGATCGGTGGCACACTTAGCACAAAGGTGCATCCTTCACAATATAAAATATAACAATTAACAGAAAAGTAAAAAAAAAAAGGCAAAAGCAACTATCAACCCCTATCCTACCCAACCCCCGACCCCCCTCCCCCACCCCAATTTACATCGATACATACAGTAGATCATTACTTTACACAAATGAATACAAAACAAGATATAGTAAAGTGTATTAAATAAAATAAACTGATAAACACAGCTTATTACGAAAAACCCCACCAACCCCCCTCCTTCCCCCTCCCCCACTTTTTTTCAATTTACTTAATGTAGCAATGTAGATAACATTGTTATTGAGTCATGGAATTCAATGAATCATTTCGAAATTTCCATGCTTGTTTTAGGTATCTTTTACAAAAACTATCCAAAATATTTTCACACTCTTCATCAATTAAATTATCTGAGTATCCCAAAATATATTTAAGTTTGTCATTTTCATGAGAAGTATAAAAAGTATCAAACATATCTTTGCTGCCATTTCTATACATATCCACATATAAATTAAATAATTCCTGATTACGTATATTATTTAAAGCTGGACAATTAAGGATGAAATGATGGATGTCTTCGTCCGAATTTGTACCGCATAATTTACATTTTTTATTATTATCAATATTCCAATTTGCAGTTCTATCATTCAAAGGTAGAGTATTTGAACGAGCTTTAAATTTTAATGCAGCACCTTCAAAATTAGTTTTATCAATTAAGTAGTTTTCAAGTCCAGGTTTTGATTTTAATGTTTCATAGATGTGGAGACTTGATTTATTTTGTAATTCAATTCTCCATTCATCTATCATTATAGAGTTAAGTTTTCTTAAGATTTCAGAAATTGGAAAGTAGACTTCTTTATAATTTGAGAGAGTGGTGAAAATATTTTTGGATTCACAATTACACTTCAAGAGAATATCATTTATACAAGATAGAAACTTATACCTTAAGTCTTTAAATTCACAATTAAGTTGTAGCATTCCAATAAACATAATTTTTGGCCATCGATAGTTTTCCATCTTTATAATTCTATGGAAGTATTTCATACGAAGAGCGTTATGAATCTCGGTAATTGGAGACCAACCAAGCTCTCCATATAAGGCGGCACAAGGTGTATTTCGAGGTGCTTTTAAGATATAACGCGCCATTTGGAGCTGGAGACGCTCTAGTTTATCTACATCTATTCTACTTAAAGAGCACCATACTGAACAACCATAGTTGATAGATGGGAGAACTATCGATCTCCACAGAGTATCCCCATAATATACTCTGTTAAAGTTATCAAAGCTACTGATAATTGATTTAACGTACGCTATTAATCTTTGACCTTTTTTTATAACATTCTCAATTTGTATATGGTCATTTAATTTACGAGAAATATGTACACCGAGATATTTATATGATTCAGTTTCAGATATAAAGCCATTACCTAATTTCCATTGTCTTACTTTATCAACACGTTTACCAGTTATCAGTATATTTGACTTTTCAAAATTAAAGCATAATTTCCATTCCTTAGCAAAATTTCCTGCAAGGTCTAACATTCTTTTCATTTCCAGTTCATTGTTAGCTAATAATACAATATCATCAGCCCAAAAAAGGCTACCCATCCATGTATCATTTACTCTAATACCTATATCCTTGGATCTTAACATTTTGGTAAACTCATTTATGTAGATGCTAAATAGAACAGGTGATAAAACGCACCCTTGTTTTACTCCTTGATCAATATCAAAAATATCTGTATCAATTATACCAGAGGAGACTTTACCTTTAACATTAGCATAAAGCTTATCAATCATCCTCCATACCTTTCCTCTTATTCCTGTATTCCAAATTGATTTCATTAAGCCGTCTCTCCATACACTATCAAATGCTTTTCGGAAGTCCAAGAAGGCCATGTATGTATGCTTACCCTGTTGTAAGCGACAAGTTGCTATACTCTTTAAAACAAAGATATGATCTTCGCATCTATACGAAGGTCGAAAGCCTCCCTGGACTTCCGAAAGAATAGCATTATCTTCAAGATAGAGAGAGATATTTTTGGCAACTATCCTATTAAAAATTTTGGATATACAAGAGGTTAACGATATCCCTCGATAATTATTTAGATCATTGCGATCCCCTTTTTTGTAAATAGGAACAATTACACTAATATTCCACTCGCTTGGTATTTGTTCTAGTTTTAAAATTTGTAAAAATAGGTCTAATATAGATCTGATTAGCTTTTCGCCACCATTCTTAATTAATTCATTTGTTATATTATCTAGACCTGGTGACTTATTATTCTTTGCCATTAGGATAGCCTCTTTTACAATATCATAATCTATCTTAACATCATACAAACAATTTTCGTCAACATCTTTATCATATGTACAATTTGTTTTTGCTTGATTTCTAATATTATTAACAAAACGACTTGTAAGGTATTTTGTTTCGTAACAGTTTTCCTTAAATTACTTGTTTAACATCCTGGACATCTGATCCAGAGGGAATCTAACAAACGTACTGTTAAAGAAAGCATTAGTTCTAGATTTGTGATGTATGCATTTTAGGTGATGATGACTTTCCTAATTTCTTTAGTTTTATGTAAGAAAAATGCATATTTATCTTTATCGTCGATCGTCATCCATACCTAACGTATCTTGTTCCCCTGTCATCTTCATCTTCCATTTGGCAGGTCCATGATGTTCCGTATTATGAATACACTATTACTGTTTGTATATTTATTGATTTTAATTGAAATAATGTTTTCCTCCATACTATAGCCTACGGTCATACAGCTGGTCTATAAAAGAATAATTTTACATCTATGATGATGGTTCAAAGTATTGTACACTCATGGACGTATACATTGATAAGTCCATGGTATATTCATGCATATTTATCTCTATATTTCACCATATACACCATACACCTTTATTGAAATAATAGAACATTATCTATAGACATAAACATTGTAGTTAAAGAGAACGTAAATTCATGCCAAACGCGTCCGTTCAGTAATTACCCAGTCAGATTTACTGGGCTATCTTTTACAAACTAACTTACTGGGCCTATGTTTGAGAGGGTGGTTGGGTGGGAATTTGAGTATATTTCTGAATATTAAAATCAAAACTATAAAATCCGATAAACCGGCGCGGCGGCATTTCTATATATTTATATTCTACTCAATATTTACCCAGTATCCTAAGAATATTTGGCAATACATCATTTGTATGACCATCATTTGTATGACCATCATTTGTATGACCATCATTTGTATGACCATCATTTGTATGACCACTCGGTTAAAATTGAACCATTCTTTTATGCAAGTTCTGTTCCGGTGAGCTTCAAGTTTGAACTTCCTTCAACAACCGAATTTTTCAAGTTTATTTAGAATATTTATCAATACAAATTATTGATTATTACTGCATGTATAATATATATAAATTAAATTTGTATTTCAGACAAACTGTCCTTATGATGCATAATACAAAAGAAAAGAAATTTATTGGATCATGTTAACAATAAAATAGGTACATTTTAGAAATAAGAAATATGATTTTTAATATTATTATTATTATTATTATTATTATTATTAGAATTATAAATATTTACTGTTTATTGACACGATTTGAGTCGATTTGTTTAATGTACCGGTAACTTGATAGCGACTTTTACTTCTATCAATTACTGTATCTCATTTGTCAAGTTCGTTTTCATGGAAACACTTTTTTATCTATAATTTTTTAATTTATTTTCTTTTTATTTATATGTTTTCCTTATTATATTCTTATATGACTGCCATTGAATTGATATTGTGTATAATCATTAATATCATGTGTATTGTTATATTATCAACACAGCCTGAGATGAGCCTGTTGGCAAATGACGTATTTGTGTGAGAAAACTAAAAAAAGGTAACAATAACATTGCTACTATAGGCCTACTCGGAATACGTTGCATAAAGTTATAATATCGCATGTACGAAAGAAAAAATATCAGATCAATAATTTCAGCATCCAATATTCTGCGCAGCAGCATTGTTATACAGAATATAGCAATCCCAGGCAGCAACAAATATACGATCTAACAAGGCCATATACATGGCTGCAGTCGCGTGCTGAAGTTAGTGTTTACCGACCAACCGACCGACCAACCGACCAACCGACCGACAAAGTGAGCTGTAGAGTCGCGTTGCACGCGACTAAAAAGGCAACATTATAATTGCGATTATGCCAAAAGAAATTTACTTCTAATACATTCCATCTTTGGTATCTGGTGGGGATTATATTAGGGGATTTCATAGTTTAAAGAGTGTTCAAAAGGTACACACACAATTTTGTAGATATGCCCTTGGAATCGGAAATAATGCCACAAATCTTTCAGTTCTTTCAGAAATGGGGCGTTTTCCGATGAAAAAACACATTGTATCACTTTACAGATGTATTGTATGTGCATATAGATCACGTCAATTGTACCTATCTAAAAATGTTCATGGTAACTTATAGTACTTGTATTTTGGGGATGTTGGCCTGTAACTGACTGTATACCGACACGGAAGGCATATTGAGCATTATCAAGAATCTTATTTTTAAAAACATTTGATTGTTTTTATATAACATAACATCTCAGCCTTGCTTCAATTACCGAATTGCAAATAGATCATATTTAAGTGTACACGATAGCTTTCAACATCCAAATTAAGCATAATTGTTGTGATTTGACGGATGAGACTGAATAGAATGTAGGCCTATGCCTATTAAGACCAATTTTAAAATAGAAAACCTCCAATGAAGAAATGAGCTAATGACATCAAACTATGAAGGATTTATTTCATAATTTAAGCACCGATTAAGCGACAGAACAATAAAAACGTCTTGAAGATTTATTTCCAACAAATGAAAGCATAAAAATCAATAATGTTCTTAGAAATAAAATTAAACTTCATGGAGTAGGCCTATATACAAAGATAAAATAAGGAAATGTAATAACGTTACAAATGGTCATTACATTTTCAATAAGAGACCGTACGTAGAGGCGCCCCATAATCTTGCTCCACAATATCTGTCAGTGCATGCAAACACGACACATTCAAAACTCAAATTCTACTTCGCTTTTATTAAACTTTTAGCTTCAGTGCTTTCTTTAACTCTCTTCCTTTATATATATCCGACATCATTCATCCTAATCTTCTTTCAAATATTTCTCAACAATTAGCACGTCGTTCAGTTGGCCAATCAATGTTTAATTATTTTTATTTGAAAAGATTCTAATCCTTATAATATAACATCTAACGATATGCGAGTTGTAATCGACATATGTACGAGTGGTTTTTACTTTTCAACTTAATCTGGATATTTTAAAGTGACATCTTGAAGAGCTTTTACTTTTATATAATATTGTTGATATTATATTTTTCTAATTAGACGTTGATTCTTATAAACTTATTTTATCTTTATTTCTTATGGTTTTTGGTTGTCATTTTGTGGTTAAAACTGTTAAGCAGTGTGCTGTTTTGCTCTGTGGATTCTCTCGATTTCAAAAGCCAGTTCTTGGTATATTTCTACCTTTTCTTTCTCTCTGTTTATGATGTTTTGGTCCGCTGGTACAGCTATGTCAACCAATGTTCATTCATATGTGGGCCTACATTTCTTTACAAATCTCCAGGTGTACCCACAATGCCACCTTGTCATGACGCTTTCTATACTCTCTCTGTGCGAGCATCCAATGATAATATGTCTTACAGTTTCAGTAGAGTCCACACAATCTACATAACGGTGTTTCTATAATACTGTATTCTATCGCATTCGTTCTTAAAGCTTGTTCTTGAGCAGCTAGTATCAAACCTTCTGTCTCCTTCTTCAAAAAACCATTCCTAAGCCATCTCCAAGAATCTCCATGTAGGGCTTTCTCTTTCCAACCCTTGGTTTTCTCCTCTTGCCACCTCTTCTGATGATCTAAAGATTTCCTTTTTCATCTAGGCCTAACACCTTCTCCTTTAAAGCAAATTGCAGCATCCATTGTAGTATTTTTACTCTACTCTACAGATCACTATGCCGGTCGGATGGTTGGTCGGTCGGTTGTTCGGTCGGTAAACACTAACTCAAATTTGAGCACGCGACTGCAGCCATGTATATGGCCTTGTTATTACCGTTACCGCTCGTCTGTGTAAATTGGCCTTTAGGTGGTATATATTTTAAAAGCAAACACGCAGGCGATGGATTAATCTGCCCATCTCTTTTCTCGATCACAAACCATTCGATAGCAGTACAGTAGGTCTTTCTTCAAATTCTTCAGGTCCAAACCATTTTTTAAAACATTTTTTTGATTTATTTTTTGTCATTTTTTTTACAAATTTATTATTTCTATCCTTTTAACTGTTTCGCGTCGATCTTTCACACTTCAGAGTAATAATATCGAGTTGAATTACAAAATATGTACAGACACGATTGTGCACCTTCGTTATGAATGATATTATAGTTAATGTTACTCCTAGGTGAATATGTATGAACCTGGAAACAAGCATTTTGAATAATGAAAATAAATTGAAATATTGATCACTTTATTTCATATTCAAATTTAACTCATGATGAAGCGGATGCATTTATGTGGTTTTAGTCTACATTTGATAGATTTTAGGGTTACAAATTAGTTTTCCTTGGTTTTACACATGCGCATCATCATCATAATCATCATTATCATTATAATATCATTATTACTATTACCGTACTGTTTTTTTATTTTAATACAATGAGATAACCACGATGTAAATTAATCTCCGTAACAATATTAATTGTTCCAATAAAAATAATCTTCTATTCATTTAAATGTAAGGAATTGAAATTCAGTAAACAGTTTTTAAAGAAAATGCGTGAATGTGGAACGTTCATCATCTTGAGATGCAGCTTGACTTATAATACCAAGGTACATGGTTCAATCTTGCACCTAGTGCACATCTTTCCTAACAGTACGATATATCCGTCATGCAATGCGCGAGATAAAGAAACTGCAAATCTTAGTAGGTTGGTAATTGATATAAATGAGTGTCAGTTTGGTACTTACTTACTTTAAGTTAGTAAACAAATGGCATGTTCGTATCAGACGCAACGTGATAACCGTATCATGTGTTTGCTTATTGTATTTGTAATGTATTCCTACGTTGTTTATGCTTTTATGTTTGAGCGATGAAGGAAACCTTAAAGCTCAGGTACATGCATGAATTTTAAATATAATATCTAGTTAATTGTACATAAATCAAATATTTGTAATAGAAATCAAGACGAAAAAACATGAATCTCCCTTAATATGGTCAAATACAAAATTTGGCAAAATTCTGCCATAAAAACCAGGAAGACTTTTTTCAGTAGTTAGGTAGTTTAACCTAATGTAATAACATGTCTGGTGACTCCCTAGAAGGTGAAAAAAGATGGTGGATATACGGTGGATAATTTTTGCTATAGCATGAAAATAAAAATCTGAAGTTGAATAAAAATACCCGAAATGTAAAATTTAAGTTATATTACCTATATTTAGTCATCTAATGACATTTTTTACCACAGCGTTTATTTTTCATAGCTTTTTAAAATGCCTCTCTATTTACAAAATTTGTGTACAAAAGAATACAGATTTTACTGTGAAATTTGAACTATCCCCCCCACCCACTGATAAGAAAATGCTTATTTTCAACAAGCTCGTGTAACACAAATAAAATCCCAAAAATTATGAAACATAAGGGAAACTATAGATCGATAATTATTGGAATGTATGATCAATAGAAATTTTTTGCCTGCACCTAGCCTTTAAAGCACGTAATAAACATGTATGAAAAGCAAAACAAACCTAAGACGTTTTACTAATCTCATTTAAATCCTTTTAGCTGAGATTTAGTTGATAACTTAAGACCATTTTCATAAGTATAAACACATTTAATATGTTTACTTCTGTTGGAAATTACACAATTCTGTTACTTAAACAATTAATTACTGAGTTACAGCATGCTTTTAGATGTATGGGGATAAATGAATTAATGAAATAAACATATACAAATTAAATAGAGTGTGGTTGTAATAATGGATTACCGAACAAGACAAGAAGATACTGGGCGGCTTTTATTTAGTTAGATAAGTTTATAAAATAGTATAAATGTGTTCAACAAATACAAGACCAAAGCTTCCTTAGTGTTGAAATCAGAATTCGAATGAAAAATGTATTGTATAATGTATACACTTCAGTTCAATGTGTTTTTAAATGGATTTGTTTGAAACCACAAGAAAAGCGTTGACCCCTTCATGTAACTTAAAGATAGAACCATAAAATGTCCGGAAACATTGTCCATTCTGTCCGCGACACTTCTAATTGCTGTCTCAGCTTAAAATTACAAAACCCCCACTCCCTATAGGAGAACCCATATTAAGAGGACACGCGGTCACATTAATGGTTGTCCCCTGAATGAATTTGGTCGTGGTTAAACATATAGGCTCGTAATTAAATATTCGTTTTCGATGTATTATAAATTTAGGCCTGCAGTATTTGTTTTCGCCATACTTCCGATAGCACTGAAGTACTTCAATGTGACAGCAACAAAGCCGGAATAGCTTGAAACAGAAGCAATTTCTGAATACTATTTACAACAAGGGAATGGATTCAAATAATGCACTGATGTCAAATGTATAGACAATGTTTTACATATAGATAGAATAACCTGCACATTAATTTGATCGACTTCACATTTTTCGTTGCAAGGAAAAACAATTCGAATTGTTTTTTTTTTTCCATATCAGTGATCACCCTTTTTAGATCGTGAAATGTGTTCTATCGTGTAACAAAAAATACAATACAATTTTATGTACAGTGTGGATATTTTTATGTATGTATTGTATTATTTATATATATTATATAACATATTTACACAATTTAAACTTGCGTTTATGTTAAACTACAGATATATGACGTTTAAATTCACTTGTTATTATAGAACAAAGAAACTGTTCACACCTGGAAACATGCTGATCATAAATCTGGCCGTTAGTGATCTAAATATGGTGATTACACAGTTTCCAGCCATGTTTATTACCACTGTAGTTGGCAAATGGTTATATGGAGACGTAGGTAAGACAAGTCATTTTGTATAGTATCGTTAATGTGTGACCATGACATGTGTACTAACATTATAGTATAACATCTGACGCATTTGACGAAAATATTTAAAGCCTATTCCTATTCTGTCGATTACGTTTAATTTTCAGTAATTACCGTACCTATTTGATGATAAATGTGCCTTTTGGCAAATTTGATAGCAATGTAAATTAGTGGAGTTAGTGATAATAAAAATGCATAATTATATTTCACCAATCCAGGCAGAAGTTTGTAATCAAAACTTCTTACAATAATTACCAAAGACATCCATGCGATTTCTAAATTAAAGTGAACTTGAAATTGAATAATAAATAAACACAAGTCTTCATTTTTATATCAAATTAATTAATAGGATGGATTGAATGTATTGCTAAACATGGTTTTACGTACTCTGATGACTAAACGACTGCTCATTATCCAGTGAAATACGACAAATTATTGCGTATGCAAGTAGTAGCCCTTTTAGTAGGCTTTCTAGTTGCAAAATCCTCAGCTTGTTGAAGGCGGCTACTTAATAGAAGAAGTACTCTTTTTTCCTTTATCGTTTACAAAAACCCAACTAAATTTTAATTTTACTCTTTCAATGTGAGTCATGTAGGGGAGACCGGGGCGCTTTGAAACAAATTTAAGAGTCTTGAAACGTCCAAAATCGTGTCAAAAGCAAGTAATGGGTGTCATTCAGTATTACTAAAGTCAAAAAGAGGAGGGTAATTAACCTTAACTGTTTCAATGTACCCCGCATGGCTAAACACAATGCAGTAATAAACAAGTAATAATATGTCTTTTTAAACATATACTCAAAAAAATAGTAGGCATAAACACTATATTCTTGGAGTTATGTATAGTAAAGTGGCGTCACTAATAGTAATTACTTCCAGGTGTTAAAATTAATAAATAGCGATATTTCTTGAGTTAATCGAAATTTGCTGATACTTGGTACGGCGATAGGGTTGCCAGGGTATTTTTTCGCCCAATTTGTTCGTATAAAAAATCTCCCCTAGGCCTTAGGCATATCTTTTATTGAATCTGATTCAATTGACAGGAATCTATTTTGATGCTATATAATAAAAATAATGAATGTTTTATATTCGTAGAATGGTACGGATAATGTCATTCGGTGAATGATGAAAGGTTAAAATAAATAAGAAATAATAGTAAGAAATATAACCATTCATCATTCACCTCATGGCATTATTTGTACCATTCCACTCATAAAAATTCATTATTTGTATAAATAACACTTATCACCTGTAGGCATTCAATTGCACCGTTGCTTGACATTTTATTTGTAACTTTAATGTAATTTAACTGTAATGTAAACAATATTCATCCAACCTGCTTACGGGTTGTCTACAACATCCTGTAAGCATACAATTGTAAAAAACCCGATATTTTTTTAATTTAGGCCTATAACTATTTTTATAAATTAATAAGTAATTGAGCAGAAATCAGAAATCCATCGCAAGCTTAGCTTCGTGAAAATCATCGCTATGCCGGGAATGAAAAAAAAAACAATGGCGGCCATAAACATGTGGACTCGTTCGCCTAGTTGTATTTGTGTGTTATTGTAAAATTTATTTTATCGAAAAATTAAAACCGCTTTAAAATCGATATCAAAAATATTCATTTACTACTACATTGTAACACACATAACAGTGATATTTATTATCCTACAAACTAACGAGTTTTACAACAACAACCCATTTTCCCTTACTCAAATTATAATATAGATTGAGGATTATTTCAATATTTTTTTTTCTTTTTAGGTTGTCAAATTTACGCCTTCTTTGGTTCTACGTTCGGTGTCATGTCTATAACCACAATTTCGGCTATATCTCTGAATCGGTACTATGTCATATGTAAACCGATGAAAGCTACACGCACTGTGACGAAGCGTCGATCTATGTATATAATAGCATTTGTTTGGATATATTCGATAGCTTGGGCAGTTCCGCCACTTCTTGGTTTCGGTCGATATACTCGTGAAGGATACGGACTGAGTTGTACATTTGATTATACAGATCAGAGTATCAGTAACAAGTGTTTTGTCGGTATGATATTCGGAACAGATTTTCTCCTTCAACTGGCATTAATTATTTGCTGTTATGTAAAGATCGTATCAACTATGAGACATCATCGCAATGAAATGAAACGGATATCCAGGAACACAAAATCACCGAGCAAAAGTAAATCTGAATTCAAAATCGCAAAAATAGGAATGGTCATGACTGCTTTGTTCTGTTTGACGTGGCTTCCATATGCCTCCGTTGCGTTTATTAGTCAATTCATAGATCCATCTATAGTTTCACCGATGGTGCAGACAATACCAGTCGTTTTGGCAAAAACGTCAGCGGTGTTGAATCCAATTGTGTACGCAATGTCTTATGACAAATTCAAAATCGCATTTACTGAGCGATTTTTACGTTGCTGCTGTAAGCAATTCGAAAAGGAGAAGTCGATGTTATACGAATCACGCAGTCAAACTTTACGACGAACATACACTCCTGTGGTAGAATGTGATCCGGCCAATAGTATTCCTTTAGAGGACGTACCAACCACAAAGCCCCAGTGATACATATGGATGACATCAATTAAATTAATGGGGAAAATGTACTGCGATTCTATGTCCACTTTAGAACTCGTGACGTGGTCGTAATCGGGAATCGCATGATGACATCATTATTGATAATTCTGCTGGAATTCGTTGGGTCATACGCACAATGACACTTTGTGATCTCTTTGAGAATTTATAATAGGTATTTGTGGGCCAGTGTACAGCCTGTGATGTCATTATAAGAGAAACTTTGTATTTGATGCAATTCTATATTTGTATGTATTCATTCTATACATTTTCTGTTGGTTTTTTCATAATTTGTGTTGTTATCAATAGTTGTACCAATCGGATAAAGTTTTTCATGTAGAACTATCAATATCGATCTTCTTCTAGATTGTAACATTTGGGTATTCTGATACCAAGGAAGAGTGAGATTATAATTGTAATCTAACTCTTCCCTGCTTATCAACCACATCAACTCGCTTGTTTAAACGCTTCGAATTGCGTAAATATTCGAATATAAACGAACTATTGTTTCAGTCTAAAATTAGCACAGTAAATTAATAGGTTTTCAAAAGTTCTTTCTATGTTTACAATAGGAACCAACATCATAATGTATAGACATATGGGATCTACTTCTTCTACGCCATACAGCTGGAGTCGAACACCTATTCAGCACTAAATAACCTACTAAGGTTTTCGTTAAGATTTTTCCGGTTGTGTAATGGCTTGTCTGATTTCTATATTGAGATTTTAATCCACGGTCTTTTTGGGACAACAAACAGCATCTTTTTTTGTAATTGAGGTATTCGGTATAGTTTATACCAATATGGCCAATATATCGAATATACAGACTGTATATACAGTAGTCTTTCAACAACAATTTCACATCCTTTCGTTGGTATAGGGCCTATACGAATTAACCTCATGCAATTGGTCGTCTTCATTCCTTGCCCTATCAAACCCTTCTTGACCCTTTGTCTTACTCTTTTGTACCAACATAATTCCAACTTCTTTATTGCATTCTTTGGAAACCATGCTTGTGCAACATACATGGGCCTACCTTATGCCTCTAAAATGATCATTTAAAACTTTTAACTCATGGAACTTTTCTACAGCACTTCTATCTATGTTCTATGATCAGTGAAGCAGCCAACTTCTCTATTTGTGATTGTATGGCCAAATAACCATCATCTAAACGTCATCTTTTTCTTCTTCTAACATTATTTGCAATAACCTTACGACGCTTGTTGATTGCGGGTTCAAAGTTAATCATTAATTAAGCAATCATTAATATTTGGCAAAAACCTACGACCTAAACCTACGTTTACACTGACAGACGTTGACAGGGTTTTGAACAAAGGACATGAAAATGTAGAGACACTAACAACTTTAGTCTGAACACTGTACTCGATTAAATATCTACTATCAAATTAGTTTGACAAAAAATAGTGTGATGTGCCCAAATATGGTAGTGATATGACGTCATCGTGTCCATATATGGGGACATCACATTTGTTTGTCACATACAGTTTGATAGTGTAGAAAGAGCTTTAAAGTGCATCAAATATTACAACCAATTATAGAATCACTTAACAAATTTAACAAATAAGAGCAAATTTCGACGAAGTAGCTTTCAATTCAAAAATCGACAAGCTACTAAATTTTTACTACAGTCCTTTATGCATTACAAAAGACATTTTTCATAGAAAGTTCACATAAACTACTGTAAAACCATCGATACATGTCAGCGACTCTTAGCGTCTTCTGATTTTGTTTTTTATTTGTTGCTTATTCATCAAATATAATAATACAAATAGGCCTAAATATATATAAATGACACTGACAGGATGAGAGCAAGAGGATACCATATAAGCTCTAGAGCTTGTTTCAATAGGGACCTTTTATGTAGTGTAGTCTTTCCTAAAACTATACAGTAGCCTCTCCACTGACATGGTAAACCTGCCGGCCGAAACTACGGTCATTGTGAAATTGTGAAACCACATAAGCTACTGCTGATCCAGGGATATCCTCAAAATTGGAATTTTGATCAACTCACCATAGTTGATCTACTTACAGTATATAGTGTTGATATTTTAGTTATCTTACAAATATTAATTTTATTATTTTATACATATTTTGGACGAAATACTTCATTTAACGACGTTAATGCTTGTTCAATTATTTGCTTTATATGACTTTTTGTTAGTGTTTGTTGCTCATAAATGAAGCAATAACGTTATTTGAACGCGAAAACTGTTGGGAAATAATAAGGTATGTCGCATGATTCCCTTTATCTGCACTCCGAGATCAGCAAACAAGGGTTAACTCGACGCATCTGTAAACAGTGTAAATGTTTGGTCAGTATTGATGTATCCATGCTTTAACATATAGATCACTAAATACACTGATAATGCAATATGGTATGTGTATAAGGTTACAAATAACTGATATTTATTTGTTGGTCGATATTATAATGCTTTATTTTTTAATTATTTATACAGTATAACATTGTGCAATACTTTTAAAGTAATCAATGCTTGTGTAAGTGCTTTATTTTCACGTGCCTGATAAGCTCGCTGGTTGAGTAAAATGTTGAATTATATAGCATATTATTATATAGTTGTATTAGACAATTATTACACAATGAAGATTTATAATTACAGAATGTTTGTTTATTTTTGTATTACCACTAATATATATTATATAAGTAAGACGTCTATAGACATATAATACCAATGGCCAATTTTAGATAGGAACAAAAAGATTTAATTTAGTTGTTTCGATAGCTATGCAAACATTTTCTTATACAGTTTATTAGAAAAATTTGACTCAAAGATAAATAGCTCCTATGACAAAAAAAAAATTGCAAATTATGAATGTTTATAAGTTCGATGGCACAAATAGTGTCATGAGGTAAAAGATGAAATTCTATTATTATGAGGCGAAGACTGAGTGAAAATCTAAGTAGATTCTTGTCATTGTCATTGTTCTGATCTTATTGTTTATACAGACGGTGCTGATATTGGATTTTGCACAAAAGAGTAGCCTACTAAAAATAGGTGCTGTCGCCTCGTGAAAATATAACCTTTCATCTTTCACCTCTTGAAATTATTTGTACCATCATTCATTATTTTGCATTTTACTACACGCCATGTGACCTGTTCACAATCGTCACAAAGTCACAATCGTTATTATCTTTTACCAAAAATTGGAGTAAAAAAGCATTTACCTGAAAAAGAACGTAATCTAAAAAAATGTCAGACAACTGTTTTTGAACAAATAATCGAATCATTTATTTTGTCTTTTTATAAGTGAAATCATTATTAGTGTTTTTACTGTGGAAGTAAAAAACTACAAAATGGCCTATTCAACATTTATTTATTGTTTTTTGGGGGACAATACAGCTTTAAGGAACATTTTAGCATTGTTAATGTATGATATATGTTAATGTAAATAATTGGAAATTGCAATTTGAATTATTGAACATTTTAGCATCGTTAACTTACCATTCCACAGCTTAATTAGAAAAAGTAGCATGGACCTATAATATACTGTATGTGTATTCATATAATAAATAATGAGAGTTCATAGTTATTTTAAAACGCTTTGTTCGTAATTGTTTGTGTTTTGTGAGTAGTTTACTTCGTGTCACCTGCCGTTCAGTATCAGTTATATTAAATGGTAAAAGTTCTATTGAATGGTTCTATTATACGGCACATTTTGTATTTTTTGCCAGTACGCGCCTTTAAAAAATGGTACAGTAGTATACTGAGATCTGGAGTTCAAAGGGCTGCGACACGATCAGTCCCCGCCTCTTAACAGCACCGCACGCCGCAGAGAATATGAACATAGTACAGTAATGTTGGTATTTGTCGCAACCAGACACAAGATCAGAGGACTGTTACGAATTCCTATTGGCACGGCGAACTCAGTGTCCTGTTGTTAGATTGCCTTGGTTAAGTACTGCACATAGCTGCACTTCGTGTCACCTGCCGTTCAGTATCAGTTATATTAAATGGTAAAAGTTCTATTGAATGGTTCTATTATACGGCACATTTTGTATTTTTTGCCAGTACGCGCCTTTAAAAAATGGTACAGTAGTATACTGAGATCTGGAGTTCAAAGGGCTGCGACACGATCAGTCCCCGCCTCTTAACAGCACCGCACGCCGCAGAGAATATGAACATAGTACAGTAATGTTGGTATTTGTCGCAACCAGACACAAGATCAGAGGACTGTTACGAATTCCTATTGGCACGGCGAACTCAGTGTCCTGTTGTTAGATTGCCTTGGTTAAGTACTGCACATAGCGCTGCTTCTTTAATGAACTAGCCTCCTGTCCGCATAGAAGAAGCAGCAAATTAATTGAATACAAATTTAATTTTGAACAGTATTGACAAATATATTGAATAAGGATATTTCCATTCGTTGAAAGCCTTGCAATATCTGTCAACTCATGACGATATTCTCCCATCATTCATTATATTGTATATATCAATTTATATCAGATAGCATTTAAAGGTTAGAGAATGAAATATTCGTTACAAAGCTGTATTTTAGGATGTTCAACCTTATCATTAGCAACATGGTTGCTGTAGGCTATAGAACCATTACATTAAATACGTTTGGAACTATGGTATAGATTATATTATGAGAATGAAAAATGTTGCTGACAACAGTATGCCTATATCATTCATCATAATGTATGATCATCTATGATATCGTTCAGAATACAGAAATAGCAACATTTACAGCAGGAAAGGAGTTCTATTGACAATTGTTTTATATTTTTGTGATTGATATTTGAATAATTATTGCATGCAACAAATGGTTTTCAGTGTAATTAATAGAGGAAACTTATTTGAAATGTTCTTTTTTCCAAACCAACAATTAGTAAATTAACCTTGACAGTTTCGCGGACAGCTTTTTCAAGGTTAGTTTACTAATTGTTGGTTTGGAAAACAGAACATTTCAAATAAATTATTACTACAAACCAGATGAATATTTTCAATCATAGAGGAAACTTGCCTAACAGACGTGCCTACAATGAAATCATAACAAACCGGTGGCGCTTGTGATATATAACAAATAAAAAACAGTAGTCAGATATATATCAAGGCAAGTACTTATAGGCCTATTATATACATTTAAGTATACCATAAAATATATGTATTCACATCTAAGTACACCCGTTCTACTCGTACGTTATTCTATCAGTGGTATCCTGTACGTTCTTCTTACAATTATATACAAACCAACAACCTGTAAACTAATATGCAAATTATCGATATGCAATATGCAAATGAAAGTATTTACAGAAAGTCTACGTAAACACGACAGCGCTAATGTCCATGTTTACAGTCACGATGCTTTCTCAATGTTTATGTCACTGCAGCACGAACATTCCTGGCCTACTCATTTCAAACGCAGTCGAAGTGTTAAATATGACTTCTATATGGCAGATTAAATTTTGATTTTGAAAAAACAATGGGAAATTAGTGAGAGTAGGTTACTGTGCATTGTGGCTACATCAGTGTTGCAGTTGAGGCCCCTCATAAAGGTCAAAAAGTTTTTAATGTGGTTAATAAAATGAAGATTTTTCTATACTGCATTAGGATAAATATAATTGTTTTTCAGCAGCTATTTTGTACATTGTGTTTATACATGTTTGTACATACGTTTTAAACTTTACCGCACAAAAACAATGTTTACCCAATTCGCCAGTTTTGAGTGACATCAGCATTCAGCATTTCTCTCTATTTAATATACAAACCAAGGAGTTATTATTATAGATACTGTATAATAACTTTATTGTCTGTCCAAACACTATATATTTCATACAATATAGACAGTAAATTTGCAAAATTTACCGTATTTTAATATGGTTTTAGAATAATATACGATAACATGTTATCAATTTACAGTATATAATAAAAAAAAACCAAAAGAAGAACTGAATACAAATACAACTATTGTTTTGCCACGCGATACTTATTTATTGAATACACAAACATGAAGCCATAAATAATCATCATCGATTCATATACAACATAATATTGTGTTGCAACAGAAAACTGACAGCAACGCTATCTGACAATCTCAGACGATATAAAATTGAGATGTAAAGAAAATATGTGAACAATCATTAACCTTGAAGTTATATCTATGTCCTACAGTACACTGTGCATTTGCTATACTGGCATTGCAGTGGTTGAAATGATAAATTTCCTGTAACAATTAATAGTAATCTGATTCATATTTGTTTGGTATTGTTCCCAACATCTCGTTCGATCAATTGAATTCAAAATATCTTTGTACCTTGCATTTCCTTTTATACTCTGAGTACCCTTATTTAAATCAATATCACTCAAAGAGAAACTATATTAAGAAATTATACTTAGTATTGTTATAAAATATCATTAATTTTTTGGATCCTCCATTAGTATTTATTATAATGTTTGAATTTACAAATGAAATAATGGTTGTTGATTCACTTATTGATATTTCTATTAACTCAAAAGTTTAACTTACTGACGATGGCGGAGAAAGAACAAGAAAATAACAAATAAAAGAAATAGAAAATAAATTGCTTATTCAATTCTGGCAAACAACTTATCTATTTTGCATTCTTGTATCTCAACGACTTGCAATAGTAAATTCAGATTTATCTAACGACAGCTGCAGAATCGGGTGTCATACCGTACCAATTGAAAATGAAGAGGGTGCTATTGATATTGGCATTTTGCAAAATATGGTGTATTAAGTGCAATCCATTTCCATTCTTTTATGCGCATTATTTAATCACAGTCTCTCTCCTCTCAAACTAGATTTATAATAATCCATCCTTCAAAGTAGGTCTCACTATCAATAGAATTATCATAATATACACTATCATATTTAAGAACCCGTGCCTATTTCAATTACAGTATCGTCGACAATAATATCAACATGTAGGCATATAGGATGACGTAATGATCACCTATTTATTACAGATGCATGTGCATTATTCTTGATAACCTTTTGCTTTTTGTAGGCCTATATGAAACATGTATGATAGACAGCGCATAATATTTCATCATGTCGCTATCCAAAGAAATATTGAATATTTTAAAAGAGTACAAACAAGCCTCTGGGCTTAAAGAGCCATCCCCTGCTTTCCATGCTTTTTTTCTAGTTTAGTCTTGTATTTTTATATTTAATGTTTTCTCTTTTTATTTCATTTACATTATACTGTTTTATAAATTTGTACTGTATTTGGAAAGCAATAAATATTACTTACTTAGGCCTACTTACTAAGAATAGATGGACGTACGGCAATTGTAGGACTGCTGCTGACGATTAACTAAAATTCAAAATATCATAAAGATAAAGTGACATATGACACACACTATTTATTCAGCATACACATATAATATCTTCTAATATAGCTTTCAATATTTTTATAGTGTATTGCAAGGAAAATAGAGTAGTAGGGTGAACCAGTGGCAAAAGCCAAGGTGACAGAGACCCGATAGAACCTTTCGTAACTACTGTACTGTATATCAATTCAATTCAATTTCATTTTATTTCGGAAATATCATCCATATAAATAAACTTATAAACCATAAAACTAAACTTAAGTATATAGAATGCTTCTCCATCTACAATACATTTTGGAGTTATGGAGCATATGTTTGCAAACACAAGCAACAAGGATGTTACCACTATTCAACATACGTTGCATGAAACTATAGGTAGATTTTCGCATGTACTCGTTAAAGGAAGGAACACCATGTTCAATAAACATTGCACTGGCACTACTACTTCTAGAGACATTAAGTATACGGCGCAGAGCATTATTGTAGCATACATTAAGAGATCTAATATTCTTCATACGATAGTTACACCAAAGGGCTGCACAATACATATTAATACAGTAAGATCTAAAGAGACAACATTTAACATTGGTAGAGCATTTCATAAATTTACGATTGAGTGAGTTGCTTCTAATACACAAAGACCTGTACTGACTTTGAATGTCGGCCTCATCACTGCAATCACACATAAGAATATGACCAAAATAGGTACCTTTCTCAACATAAGCAAGTTTTTTACCAAAAAGTTTAGTAATAGAATTACCTTCAAGTTTGCAAGTACGAGGACAGAAACGCATACAAAAAGATTTCTTATCATTAAATAAAACATCATTCTCTTGCGAAAACTCTTCACAAACATGTATCAATAGCTGGAGACCAGCAACAGAAGGAGCAAGTAGAACAAGATCATCCGCATAACTAAGATGATTCAAGATAATGTTTCTACATTGGCAACCCTGACACAAACCACTTAGTCTACAATTTAGAGTACTAATATATATGTTATAAAGGAGAGGGGACATAACCCCACCCTGTCTAACTCCATTGGATACTGTAAATGACGTGACGTGAACATGCCATGCTAAGTTTTTTTTCCAAGCATATGACTTTAGGCCTAATTATCTTACCTTATCTATATGTATGTATACATTCAATTCCTAAGTCGCTTCCAGTTATGTTAAACAAAACATTGGAAGCGACTGAGGAATTGAATGTATACCTTTGTAATTACTACGATAATTAAAAAGGTTCAAGTTCAGTTTATTTGAGGACTGCATGGAATGACTGTTGGGTTATATTACAAAACAGTCGCCGGCTGATTGACCAGGTACACTTATTAACAATGGTAGATAATCATCCATAATTATTATGTGTGACATTGGGTTTTTTTCATGGTAAATGAAGAAATACATTCTCAATGGAATTTACGTGACCACCACATGTTTAGGCCTATATCTGAATTGAATATTAGTTACCAATGTTACTAAAACTGTAATAACGGCAGGTTTTCTGCTTACTTTTACATTACTTGGCCTTTGCTTAAGCATAATTTATTACTGTAGTATCGTATTCTGTTTATTGAATGAATTGATATGCTTGTAGAATTGTTATACTGTATCAACAAGGCCAGATACATGGATGAAGTTGCGTGCTTAAGTTAGTGTTTACCGACCAACCGACCGGCCAACCGACCGATCATATAAATATACAAAGTTCTAACATGTAAGAAAAACATTTATAAGAAGATTTTCCAGGATAGCTCAAACAGCTTATAGTATAGCTTATTTCGATTGGGAATATAACTAAAAAACCAACCAATTCTCCTACATTAGCCCATCCCTTTATTGTCAACACATACATTATTATTGACAAATGGTGATAAAGTATGTATCTAATAATAATCTAATTAGTTTATAAATATGAAATGCATCAGGCATCTTGAAAATCATTACAATTTGAAAGATTAATTGTTAGCAGGACTATTAAATCAATCTATATAAAAGGCTATGTCAGGTGTTCCAACATAAGACCAAAGCAATCGGGTGATTCATCAACTTTTTCACATAAAGTTATAGTAACGATGATTTATTAGAGCAAAACACACCATTTGAAGCATTATCTATAAGATCAAATGTTTTTGAATTCCAAAAGCTGAAAAGTTATTAAGTCAAATTTATTTCGACAGAATTGGAGTAAACATGGCAATAAAATTATACAATAACAACTTGGAGGCTTGTTTAAATACCATAATGCATTATTTTGATATGTATTATTAAAAATGATATGGTTTTGTATCTAATGACATAGTTGATAGATATTGCACATTTGGATAGAAAATTGTTTACAAACATGTGTTGAATTAGAAGAATATTGCACGAGGCTGTTGTTACCATATGTTTATGTAATTGTTTGGAAAAATGAATATCGATTTCATTTTAATTCAGGTATTATCTCTATGAAAGTACTAAATTAACTTATTTTATATTAACACGTAGCCTATTATCATTGAACAAAATATACTTACTTGGTGTGGGCTGGTTGGATTACTTACAGCTTTATCATAAATATATAATTATAAATAGTTGATAAATGTTTACTAGGAATCGTGATTCTGAAGAGATAGATTGGAAGAAACGTGCTTAGTGTGCAAATACCATATTGTATAAGAGGTTCTTTTCAAGATGGTCACTAACGGACACTGATGATACGTTACGAATAAAATAGAAAATCACTATGTAAAGGTATTTATAAATAAAGTGACTCAAATTATGATGGTTAAAGGGATTATATTTTAAAATCTAAACGGGACTTTTGGTATCAAAATTAACATTGTCTTTTCCTACTGCGATATACTAATTACGATCTGATGTGTGCCGTTTGGGTGTTTAGCGCTTTAGGCATACCAACTAATCATGGTACATAAAACGTTGTTATTTATTATAGTTATTATTTTGAATATTGCTTTTAGTAGGCCTAATAAAGAACTGCATTATTTCAAATCTCCTCCACTCCGAACAGTTCATTTACATGCTTCCCAGACAAAGGTATGCCTAAACCTTCTCAACTGTGATGGTTCACTCTTTCCTGCTGATTGGGTTACTGCAGTACTAAGTATTTACATTTACCTTACCAAAAGTATAAATTTTTAAAATGGATTCTATATTTTAGTAGGGCTATGTGATCACTAATTACTGAAATTGAATAAACTAACTGGTCTTTTTATCAATTTTTGTTCAAATTAGTTTAATATGTCACAGTTTTGTGTAAATGATCTTACATAACAAGAAAATCATTTTGTGAGTCGGATGTCGACTGAACAATTATTTGAAATTATAATTATTCTTAACTATTATTTAAATACAGTAACACATTTTAAGTAGGTCTTTCATTATAATCCACTTGTTGAAGTGTCTCATTATATCCAACTACTTCATAATTGTATTGTTTAAAGAACGTATAAATGGACAGTAACTGTGACAGAGATCAGAAAGAACCCGTAGAGCGACAGCATAGCTAGGAGGTAAGTTGGTTGATTTCTTACATCTTACTAAACCACATAGCATAATATTTCTGTATGCATTAATTAGATTGTAATGTTAATTAAAATTGTTCATCTGGTTTTGGATATTCATGAATTTATAATTCTTTTTGAAAAAAAACCCAAAAGTTAGCGAAACTAACCTGCTTGACAGTTTCACTAACTTTTGTTTTTTTTCGAAAAGAATTATGAATTCAAGATAATGATGCTAAATGTAACGTAATATTTTCCACAACTGTACTTGCTATAGTATACAAGAGACATCAGATACTTTTATTATACGTTTTTATTCAAACTATAAAATTAAAACTACGATCAAACGATAACAATAAAATAGCGTGCAGTGTTAGGAAGCTTTACACTTTCAACAACTCATCACAACACAGATCTTCTATTAATGGAACCTTTAACGCTACATGTTTGTTTCATTGAAATTACTTCATTGAGTTTTTATGGTGAAGCAATACTAGTAAAGTAAGGTATCTGTGGTAGCCTACATTTTGAAAGCGTTTTCTCATTCCCTTATGCTATAACATTTGTTAAGTTAAATGTCTTTTTTGTTCATTATCATATATTATATATATTTCTTACCTTACCTTATTTTTAATTATGTTGCCTGGACCCCACATTTTAAAGCTTAAGCTTCCAGTGGGGTACCCCTTTTTCTCATTTATTATCTATTATTTCTAGAAAATGTTAACTGTATTTTGTTTTTATTTGAGAAATAAAAAAAAAAAAAAAAAAAAAAAAAACAAACCTTATTTTACTTATAGAGTTTTAACTAAAATTAATATTGTACTCCTATTTCTTCTAAAGAAACTATGGTATAGTAATTGCAGATATATTATTGTTTGATGGTGTGTTTTCTGAGACAATTCGAATTTTACATATAATTATAACATATAAACAACTCTTTATATACATAACTATACAAAAAAGATACACTAACAATCACCCAATGGATCCATAGGCTGGCAAATATATTACAACTCTCGCAGTAGAAAACGCCAGTTTGCATCTAGTGCTGAGCCATACAGGGCATTTTTCATTGCACATAACCAAAACATTATTAAAGTGTTTAATTCTTAGTGAGAAACCATAAATAGATTATCTGATGGTTTCTTTGAAATATAACAAACTATTACTAACAAACATAGTTGATGTGTCGTGGTAAATTAAGTATCATAATGAGTTATAACAAATTTGAATCTTCCTGAACAAAACCGTATTTAATTAACATTTAATTAGGCTTCTCTAAACATTGGATACAAAAAATCTCAAAAAAGTATAACTTCACATTCCCTCATAGGTGCTTTCATGAAATGTATGGTCCGGCGACGGCGCCAAATTCGGTCCGACCGGACTGGGACAATCTCGGGTTTCGGAATAATGTGCTCTTGCAACTCATTGTACAACTAATAATATTTATGTCTATTAAAATTGTGTTTAAAAATAAATCACCGATTTTTTTCAGATTTCACTGAAATTTCAACACAAAATGTTCAAAATGATGTTTGTTGTGTTGGTAGCGGTAATGGTAGAGGTTACTTTTCCAGCATTAGCTTTATACCACCCCAGAGGTTCGTGCTGTCCCAGGTATTGGACATCATACAACAACAACTGCTACAGAATTTTTGGCCAATCTCTAACTTGGCAAGACGCTGAAAAATACTGTAAGCGTGAGGGAAAACGAGTTAGAGGATCTGATGCTCATCTAGTATCTCTCCACAGCCAAGGCGAATCAGATTTCGTTAAAGATTTCTGGAACACAGCTACCGGAAACAGAGTCACTGAACCGGTCTGGAGAAATATGTACTGGATTGGGTTGACAGACGCGCATTATGAAGGACATTTCAAGTGGTCTGATGACAGCGGATATGCCTCTTACAGAAATTTCCACGCTGGTGAACCAAATAACCATGGTGGAAACCAAGACTGCATTGTAGTGTGGGATTACCAACATAAAAATAAAGGATTGTGGGATGACCAACAGTGCTATAATAAACATCCTTTTATTTGCAAAATGAGTCAATAAAAAATACTTGCTTCAAAATCTTAAAACATAGGCCTATCTATTATTATTATTATTAGTAGTAGTAGTAGTAGTAGTAGTAGTAGTAGTAGTAGTAGTAGTAGTAGTAGTAGTAGTAATTAAAGAAACTGTTCACATAACTGTTTCATTTTAAATAAAATATAATATCCAGTACAAACGAGTATTCTTCATAACTCGCTAGTGTTATGGAGACTTAATCAAGCACGAGGTTCTGTTTAAATAAATTTAAATTGCATATACGTTGGTCGTGTATTTTGTTATTAATTAAATAAATAAATTAAATATCTAATTAATTAACGATTGAATGAATGAATGAAAAATATCAGTATTAAAAAATAAATGAGACGGTTTTAATGCTGCATAGGCAGCCGATTATTGTACGGTCCTGTCTCTAGAACAATAAAGCAAGATCTAACTGTAATAGTATTAACATACTCATTTCTAGGTGACTTGTAATAGTTAGTTACAGTTAGTGACAACTGCAAACCCAGCGAATATTGAACGACGACTACAATTTCATTCTCTCGTGGTAAGCAATTTCTAATTCAAAATCTCTAACCCAATTTTATGTAACATAAGAAAGTCACACTAAATACTTATGAATTTATACAATAAATAAGTAGCGAATGTCGATAGTGAATGTCTGAGGAAGGATATCAAACAACAGACAGTGAGTGCCACTGAATCAAACATTATTGTTTGGATGCGATACGATTATGCTCCTACACGGTTTTTCTGGTTTGGTATCGACTCCCTATCGACTTTGCTTCCACAAAACGTCATTAGAATCTACCGTACAGGCTACTGTAGCCTACGGGCTACCGTATATGAGCGAATGTGACTGGTAATACCAAAACGGTATGCCTACCATCCATATCTGTAAACTTTTTGAGAGCCAAACATTTCCCACTTTCAATATAAATAATTCAATGCGGGAATTAAGGAGAATGTATGAGACATTTTTTGGAGGAGGGGGAGAATAATAATATAATAATATTAATAATAATAATAATACACATCTGGTTTTATGCATTATTTTAATGTAAACATTTTCAAATGAAATTTAACGGTACACATCATTTCAATTCACACAGAAATGAAAAACATAAAGAAAATGTTGAACTTAAATATTTGTGTCTACTTTGATCAAATAAACATTAGAGATTAGATTAGATTTCATGTTCGTTAACAAAACGTGATGACATTAGGATTTTTACAGTACCAATCAACTATTTAAACAGCCTGGTCAGGGGAACAGAAAAAAGGAGGGGAAGTAATAATAAATGAAAATGTTTCTTACAAAAAACGTCGCTCGACCTTTTGACGTCACAGTTTTAATTATTGTTCGTTCGTCATTAAATGATGTTTTAATTAATATTCTATTAAATATTAATTTAAGAAATAATGAGTCTATGGGCTACTGATGTATAGAACAAAAATATATCCTAAGCTAAACTATACTGTGCATATTTCGGGGTAGGAGTTACTCCCTAAGAAGGTCGTAGTGATCCAAATAAATAGGCCTACCCTAACTTTCCTGTAAAAAAAATCCTAATTTTCCAGAACCTTCGTCGTACAGCCGCCGACAAACGTACACACACTAATCAAAGAATACTCTTGATCTATATACCATTTTACCATAAAATGATCTGACCATTATTCAATGATAAATGCCTACATTGACAGTACATCTCATAGACTCTCTTCTCCCAGACGTGCTTTTTTTCAGTTTGAGCATGCCCAGTCCGAGTTTCCAAATACCTTTTTTTTTAGCCGTAGTAAACATAAGCTACCGATGGTAACTGTTTCCTAATAATTCTGTTCTCTTGAATATAACTGCCTAGATGAGCGGCGCGAAAAGATTCGGCTACCATGTTTCAGTCAGTCTTTTATAACTATGAGTATGAATGAATCGTAAATAAAAGTTGTAAAATTAATTAAATTTATGATTAACGTTCTGATGTTGAGGGCGTGTCACCATCGTGCGCATCAGGAACAAAACGTGGGTGGCGTCTGTATATTACATGCAGTCATACTCTATGCAGTCTGAGTGCATTTTTTTGTGTCATGTGTTTCTATTTTGTTTGTCCTATAATCAAAGAAATTACGTTCTTTTCTATAATATAAAACTAAGGTCTCTAATGGTTAGTATTTTACAACTTTTTTTATGGTTTGGGTCCGATCTTTTTACCGATTTCATTCACCTTTTCCTCATAAGACATAACCAGGTTAAACCTACGGTAACGGGACGATTCGGCCCTGAGACGATTCGGCCCGGGACGATTCGGCCCTGGGACGATTCGGCCCGGGACTATTCGGCCCGGGACGATTCGGCCCTGAGACAATTCGGCACACTTACATTTATCGGCTTTGATATGCATTTTATAAGCATAAAATAAGCTTTTTCCCAAACTTTATTTTCAGAGAGACTATGGGGTAATACTACTAGGGATAAAGATGCAATAAAGCAAACATTTTGAAAACATTGTCGAAAATGATCAATTTTTAGTCACGCTAACGATGTAAACAAGTTACGCCCTCTGTTGGCCGCTTGGTGAATGCACGAAATATCAAGGTTTTCGAAGTAATAAATTGAATATAAAATTACGTTTTTTAGTAATTTATTATATATATTATATCAACATTGTCAATATCAATAAAATGCGGATTGTTAAACGCCTTTAAAAACTTGATAAATACCCAAAACAATGTGAATATGAATGTGGTCTAAAGTGAGACGTTTCGGCCCACAAAGTGGGATGTTTCGGCCCAAAAGTGGGCCGAATCGTCCCACCAAAAGCGGGCCGAATAGTCCCGGGCCGAATCGTCTCAGGGCCGAATCGTCCCTGAACCAAACCTACTATCTAGGGACCTATCTAGGCCTAGGCCGGCTACACTTACTAGGACAGGCCTAGCTAGAGAGCTAGCTAGGCCCTAAAACTAACTGGCTAGGATCGGCCTATATTACTATTCTACTGCCAGTGTAGTACAGGACAGTCGCCGCCGGCTAGGCCTAGTCACGTCGGTACTGGCTGTAGCCTATACTAAACTAAGGCCTATTATACTTATTAGGCCTGTAAATGTATTGCCATCCTACCGGTATTGCTAGTGTATACTATATACAAATTGATTAACTGTTTTGTACATCATCGACATCGTCATTATTAGTATTAGTATTTATTATTAGCAACTCTCCCTTTCAAGTCACCTCTTTAAGTATAAGGCCTAGGCCTACTAGTACTAGTTAACATTTTTATATATTTACACTACAGGGATGATTACTTACAGTACTAAGTTGTTGGCAAATTCATACTGTATTTTTGATACTGTGGGTCATCACAATTAGAAGATGAATGAATTAACAGAAGAGGAGTATGAACTTGAACTACTTGGCCTCAACCAAATTGACTACGAGGTCACCAGTGAAGATGAACGTCATGAAATAGAGGAAGCTCTGTATCAATCTATGCATTATGCAAAATCTATAACTGTTCATGAAAACAAAGTAATACCAACAGCAGCACATAAAATTAAAGATAAATGTAAACCTCAACAAATAGATACAGAAAAGGAGGTTATTGCAACCACCAAGGATAAGCATAACATATTGAATGAGGATAATGAACACTCAAAGTATTATTTAAACCAAACATCCAAAACAACATTAATCATTGGTAAACATTCTATCGAAAGTACTGTTACTGAGTCGGATATCAATATTGTTGGTTTAAAATCCATCAATAAAGGCCCTACTCAAAACACAGATTCTACAAAATTAAAAGAAAATTCAATGAATAAGACTATTATAAAGTCAACTAACAGATTTTTTCAGGACAGCGAATCCGAAGATGATTGTTGTCTTATTGAATCTGCAAGTGAAGATGAAAATCTTCAGGTCCATGTTGCCTCAAACTCAACAACTATGGATGCAACAACAACACAAGTGAAAACTCCAGTCAACAAGGTGAAGAGATACTTTGCAGAACCATCAAAGCCTATGACAGGAATATGTTTCAATTGTAAAGAAACTGGGCATTATATGAGTGATTGTCCTCAAGAAAAGGTATGACAATGGGTGATCATAGTTGGCTCCATGTTATGATATTAATTATTTTTTATACATTTTTGATGTAAAAAACTGTCAAAATACTGATTAGGTTGATTCCAAAACTGAAGACCACCCTCTGTGACGTGATTTTTTTTTTTTGCGACGAATCTGATGATTGGCACGTTTTACAGTGAGAAGTTTGACAAAAATTTAACTGATTTTAACTTGTTTCTGGAAATAAAAATATATAAATCTTGATCGCACTGGACTTCTTAATTTGGTCTGAAAATTAACCGAGTCGCTGGCTAAAGTGACCAACAAAAGTCCAATCTGAACACTGGCTACAATTCCCACACAGGGTTAAATTAACCAACTAAATTATTCATTATTTATAAAGTGCCTTTCCAGAAGATAAATGCGCTATACAGAGAGATTATGGGTATTGCTAAACTGCGCAAACCTAAAAAAAACCTGTGCAAACCTCCTCGAAATGGCTTATTATTGGTTCTATCATGACCAGGACTGTCATAGCAGATAATTTATGGAAAAATATGAAATTGCTGTAGTGTAAGTTGGGTGAAAAACATCATTTTTTGGGTAAAATGTCAGATTTTACAGTGTAAATCACGCAAACCTAAAAAAAAACCTGCGCAAACCTCCTCCAAATCACTTATTATTGATTCTATCATGACTGGGACTATCATAGCAAGTAATTTATGGAGAAAAAAAAATGAAATTGCTGTAAGTTGGCTTATTTTTGGGCGAAAAACATTATTTTTATGGTAAAATGTCAGATTTTACAGTGTAAATCGCGCAAACCTAAAAAAAACCTGCGCAAACCTCCTCCAAATCACTTATTATTGTTTCTATCATGACTTGGACTATCATAGCAAGTAATTTATGAAAAAAAAAATTATGAAATTGCTGTAAGTTGTCTTTTTTTTGGGCTTGGGCAAAACATCATTTTTTTGGGTAAAATGTCAGATTTTACAGTGTAAATCGTGCAAACCTAAAAAAAACCTGCGCAAACCTCCAAATCACTTATTATTGGTTCTATCATGACTAGGACTCAATTTACACTGTAAAATCTGACATTTTACCAAAAAAATGATGTTTTTCTTCCAAAAAAAAGCCAACTTACAGCAATTTCATTTTTTTTTTTTCATAAATTACTTGCTATGATAGTACTAGTCATGATAGAACCAATAATAAGTGATTTGGTGGAGGTTTGCGCAGGGTTTTTTTAGGTTTGCGCGATTTACACTGTAAAATCTGACATTTTACCCAAAAAATGATGTTTTTCGCCCAAAAAAAAGCCAACTTACAGCAATTTCATAATTTTGTTTTCATAAATTACTTGCTATGATAGTCCAAGTCATGATAGAACCAATAATAAGTGATTTGGAGGAGGTTTGCGCAGGTTTTTTTTAGGTTTGCGCGATTTACACTGTAAAATCTGACATTTTACCCAAAAAATGATGTTTTTCGCCCAACTTACAGCAATTTCATAAATTACCTGCTATGATAGTCCTGGTCATGATAGAACCAATAATAAGCCATTTGGAGGAGGTTTGCGCATGGTTTGCGCAGTTTGTGCAGTTTAGCAATACCCAGAGATTATCGCACAAAAAATAAATAGAAATGCTACTTGAACATATTTGAAAGACTTTTCGGACCATGGACAGAGAATGAATTGTAGTAATAACACACCTACTTTTATTCAAGTTATCCATCATTAATCATTGACGAATGCTAGGCCATTAAAAAAGGCAATGCTTCAACTGTAGATGCGAAGTAGAACAGTTATATATGGCGCGCACAGCACATTGATTTCCAAACACAATCAGTCAATAAAAATTTCTCAAAATGTTTACAGAAAGCTCCATTGAATATTGTGCTCCGCCAACAGAACAAACAGAATTTCTATGTTTTTTCTTTAAAAAAATGACAATAAATGATACTTGACTTGAACATGTATTAGAACACATTAATTATCACCATTAGATATCACTTTTTCATGAGGTAGGGCTAATTCCAAATAGCATGTGATGTAAAAATTGCAAGAATATAATCCGGATATTATAATACTGTATGTGAGCATAGTATGAGCTACAGTAGCCAGCTAGGTATGTAATAATCTGTAGACTGTAGAGAATCTTGATCAAGTTGATTTCGCTGATGGAGTTAACGAGTATAGAATGTATTTTAGCTTAGTAGGATGATTTAAGTTCTTAACTGGCAATTGTTCATCTATGTTGATTTATGTTTTTCTTTCATTGTCATTTCGTCTGTCCCATAAATCTTTTCTATTTACCTGTAAACCAGATAATTAGTCATGATTTTAGTTTTTGTGCCAATTAATCACATGTTTTGTTCTCTACGCTGATAGATAATCATCTGCAGCACTTCCTAATTAAAGTAATCAGTAAGCCTACAGCTTATTTCAAGGGTTATTTTCTACAATCTCTTCTTAGAGGCCCTTGGGTAACAGTCGCCCACTCTCAATTTTGTTATTGCTATTTAACCACGATTTGGTACAGTTTTAGCTTAAACTAAAAAGTACCATGTTTCAAACTTTTGCAATTTCTCATTTGTGTCCAAATTTAACTTCTCATAACCAAATATAGTTATTGTCATTTTCATATACTAATTACTGTAATTTACAGTCAAAATCAAATCATCTAAATACATGACACTCTTTCAAAACCAGACTGTATATTACATTATATCATATGTACATATACAGCATTATTACCAGAAAAAACCTGCGATTCCAATGAAGTCCTGCTTTACGCAATTTTTTTTAAAGCATGATCTCTAAAGATTGTTCTTTCTTTGCAGAAACCTGTAACTTGTATTTTATGTGGTCTACAGGGTCACTACTACAAGAAATGTCCAAATCAGCTGTGTTATAACTGTGACTCACCCGGTCATGAGAACAAATCGTGTAGTAAGAAACGTGTACACTGGAGCACTGTCTGCAAACGTTGTTATATGCCAGGCCATGAGATGGTTGTAAGCACTGTATAATATAATGCACTTGCCAATTATATGACCTACTATACGACCCCTGAGAGAGGTTTTTTTGTCATTTAAAAATAATCATTGAGGCACGGATCTGTCAAAAAAACCCAAATGGTATGTCACATCAATGAACAATGGTGTGTCAATGTCCGTCACTTTACCACCATTCATATCATGAACAACGTGGACACATCGCGTCAAAATAGATTCGTCATGGTCACCTAAAGATTAGACACTTTTGTTACACAGGGGTGTGTCATGCAATTGACAAGTGCATATAATTCAGCTTGCGTAACATGATATATTGCGTACACACACAACCTACAAAGTCGGGTTAACTGTACGAGTCTTCAAGATTTTTAATTTATAGCTGACTGATTTTAGTTTTATCAATTGTGTATTGAATCTATTTTAAAAATTGATGTATGTATACTGTATATTTAAATCTCTAATTGCCCTTTTAATAGAGAAAATAAATATTGTTTATGGTTTTGTACTATTAATTGGAAACATATGTACTTCACATTTGATAATTGTTCTCTTTAGGCTTGTGCTGATCGCTGGAGGCAATTTCATTTAACAACAGTAAGTTTTTTTTTTATATTTGTTTTCCCCTTCAGTTGATAAAGTAAGGTTTGTAATTCAACATGCTTTGTAAAAGTAATTGTTTGGTATATCCCTCATAAATGTCTGCCTTTTGTCTGTACCAAACAGCACAGTCATAGTTAAATTGTTGAATATTAATTATTATTTAGAAAATTAGTGAATTTGTAATGAAAAAAAACATAAACTACTGTTCTGTTTAGTTAAGGACTTTATATTGTAATGATGTATGATTTTGAGTTTTCATTATTAGAGTAGATTGTTTTAGTGGTTTTGACTGTTTTGTATTGGACATTTCTGATTTTATTTTGGCTTTTATATTAATTTTATGATATTTTATACATTTATTTTTATATATTATTCTTTGAGGTAAATATTGTATTATAAATCAGTTTCTGCTGAAAGACCCCACTCATCCGTTACGTTACTGTTACAATTTTAAAAGATCTGGCATTAAACTACCACCACCACCAAAAGCCAATCTATGTAGAACTAGGAAGTCCATTGTTGTAAATCGCATTCATTATGTATAATTCAAATATTCAATGATAACTCTATACTGTAATTTTTAATGTTTTTAACAGTATTTTAACATTGGCCTATTAACCATATTTTATCATTGGCCTATTAACCATATTTTATCATTGGCCTATTAACCATATTTTATCATTGGCCTACCTGTTTTGTGATTTGATTTGATTTTTATGCCAAGCAAAATGAATTTCCATTTAAGTGGACCAATACAATTTCTTGAAAATATAAATTCTTTTATTTACAGAAAGCAAAACCAAAGTTATTGTATGGTGCTGAGGAAAGTTTGCATCATAAATATTGTTACAACTGTGGTAAAGAAGGCCACTTGGGTTATGTATGTTTTATATTTATCCACTTGTTTAATTTTTTTTTAAAGGCACTTTTATCTACTGGAAAACTACTGTATGGTTTTGAAACAGTGACACTCTTGTAGAGAGATATCTAGAGTAATTAGCATAAAGTAAAGGAAAAGTTATTTTAACAAACGAAAATTACAAGAAAATTTCACTAAATTATGTACAAAGTATAAAAGTAACAAATGTAATTTAAGGATTTAATAACAAAGGACTAAGCATTTCCATTGTTGCTTTCCCTTCTCATTTTCCATGTCCATCTGGTGAAGCAATTTGTAAAAAGATGCAAGTATGGGTGAACCAAGAAAATACATTAATTTTTGGTCTATTGTTCCATCAATAAATTGTTTCCAAACATCAACGCAAGGCACTATCTACTTTTTTAGGCATAGTTTTGTAGGCCTAGCTGGTAATTTAGCTAGAGGCCTAGACTGATGTCTCGTTGCTGAATTAATTGCCTCTCCTGTTTTGGCGGAATCCCAAATTGGGGAAGATTTGGTATTATTGCTGAAAAGTTACAGTTCTTGTGTTTGTTTTCCCTTCACGATCTATCGAAAGTGTGTGCATCACATAAGCAATATGAAAATGCATTCTGGTATTTGTAGCGGACCACTTAAATTAATTCAACGGATTTTTCACATTTTTGACCGCTTAAAGACGAACAAAATTATCGCAATAGGTCTATATAGTGTTTATTTTTATATACAATGTAGTTTGTGACCTTAAATTAGTTTGAAAAACGTAGGTAAAGTGACATTAAATGAAAGTACATTTAAGACACAAGCATATAAGTTTGATGAAATGTTGTGTTTTGATATCGTCACTTAATCATGAATCTTCTCTTATGTCTTTATAAATTAGTTATATTTTACATTGATTTGCAACATCTATTTCAACCCACCTCTTTTTTCAACACAGTAACAGAAATTTGAATTACTTTCAGGAATGTGAGGATGATAGAATAGACCGTTATGTCAAGGTGTACTATCCATTTGTTTGTAACTACAGCCACAGACGATTTTCATA
Source organism: Antedon bifida (assembly GCF_963402885.1). NCBI lineage: Eukaryota > Metazoa > Echinodermata > Crinoidea > Comatulida > Antedonidae > Antedon > Antedon bifida. The sequence continues at coordinate 9,533,323 of NC_136231.1, forward strand.
CATGAACTTCACAGAAGAGGACAGTGAGTCTAGTAAGCCAGCTTTAGTTTAAGCCGTTCACATTATTTAATTTAAAATTATTACAGGTATATAATCTAGCGTACATGACTGACTGACTGTTTTTTTTTTTCAGAAGTGTCCTCAACCCCACAAATTGAATCCCTCTCGCCAGAAGGTGTTGATGTCGACAGAAAAAAGAAGACGAAAACAAAATTACTTAAAACTGTTAAAGAAACAGATGTACCTCTTCAAAAATCTGCAAAGAAAAAAAAGATAGATGACAAAATTCTGAAGATCATTGATGAAAAGGAAAATGATTTAGTGACAACGACCAATTTACACATTACATCTTTGCATGCTGGGAAGAAAAGAAAAATAGAATGTGAAAATGAGGAAGAATTTCATAAGAAAGACAATAAAAAGAAGAAAACAGAAATTGGTTTACAAGTAACCATTTCAAAATCGAAAAAGAAAAGAAATGTTCAATGTCAAGATAATGAGAAAATAAACGAAACAACGAATATCGAAACAAAACATGATAAAAAGAAGAAAAAGAAACGCAAAAAATTGAAGAACTCTGAGGCACAGAACATTTCTAAAGATCTAGAAAATAAAGAAAGTAGTAGTAGTATAAAAGGAAATTGTAAAACACAAATAGTTGCTGACAATGCAGAAAGAAAAAGCATTAAGAGTAGTGAAACCAAACAGAAGACAGAATTTAAAAATGATGATTCGAATATGATTGATGCCTCTGACAATAAAAATGCTATGAATACAAATTTGGCATCTTGTGAAGATGAAGATGTCATCATTATTAAAACGGTACAAAAAAGAAATAAAATCCTAAATGAAGATGATGTGATTGTTCTAAGTAGTGACCCAGAAGTGACTAAAGATGAAGTAATTGTCATCAGTAGTGAGGATGACACAAGACAGGAAACTGTTCAGTCTAGTAAAAAGAAAAAAAATCGGAATGTTATTTTATTATCTGATCATGAAAACGGCACTGGCAACAGATGTAAAGAAAATGACACTACAAGAACTCCTTTTGCTTTAGTTTGGGGGCTTCCTGAAACAGTTAAAAATACTGTTAAACCCCTCACAAATAAAATGAAACGTATGTTTGGAAGAAATATGAAAAAAAATGGCATTATGTTACAGGAGGGAAAAAGGAAGAAGAAAAGAAAAAATAGGTCAAAATCAGCTTACGATGGCAATCAATTTATATGTAATGAACCTGGGTCAGCTCCAGCAGCGCCTAGAAGAAGGCGAAAGAGGAAAATTGCATCAACATTCAGAAAGTTTGGTATGTTTTGTATGTGTTTTTGTCATTTTAGTTTGCTGTTAGGAAGATGATGTTGAAATGATACTGATACCAACCACAGGTATTAAATAATTCTCGTCCTGACAAACTGTTCTGTAATTAAAAATTCATCAACGCCAGAATAAATTGAGAGCTTTCGATTTGCAGTGACCTTATTTTATGTTAAGTTTTTATGTTGTCGCCCGACCCAATTTTGTTTACTCTAGGTCCATGTGCATTTGTACAGTCGTTCGCAAAAATCAAGTGACAAAATGATGTTGAAATGCATAATTCACAAATCCCTAATATTTCAACACAAGCAATCTCTTTTTTTCCTTATCCACAGTATCATTTGAATCTATAACTTATGTGATTTCATTTTTTATTCTATGTAGGAAAGAGGCTTGGTGCAAAGTCTGAAACAGCTAGTGTGTCTTATAAAATGGAATGAATATGACATGCAGTAAACTGAACACCTGGAAAAATAGATAACCCTCCCCCAAACCCAGAATTTCCTTTATGTTTCCAGATTATTTCTATTTCAAATTTATTTTATAATCCTAGGTTTCCAACCAATTGTACCTGTATTGAATGAATACATGCAATATAAAATTACCTAGTGAAAAAAAACAATACTATTATTTATAACAAACAAAAACATTAAATGTTAGATAACAAGCTTAGTTTAGTTCGTAATTTATAGTCAATGATGAGTTGAACAGCGTTGCTTGATTGTTTTGTTTACTATAAATTGATTTATTAATAATACTTAAATGTTTGACTACACTAATATTAATTTGATGACTTACTATTATTGTATTATTATATTGATTTAAAAATAATCATACTTAATGTTTGACATACGTTTTTTCCTGATGTCTGTACAACATTTAGTAATAAATTGAAACATTTATAGCATAAATTTAGACAACCAAACAATCCTTATCTATACTGATTATTATAGATAGTTTACCAACAAGCAACAGTTAGATGATTCATCAGGTCCAAGTGAGAACCAAGCTTAATGCACATTATTGCTATTATTTCAGTTTACATCAATAAAAACCAATTAAATAACACAACAATGGTACAGAAAGGTGTACTACATTCCGTGTGTGCTTATTAGCCCAATACTTGTTTTATTAATCATGTTATCTATTGTTAAGAAATGAAATAAAACATGTCAAAAGTACTGCTTCAGAATAATAGAAGGTAAAATGATAAATAATTTACAAATGATGATTTTTTTTTTATTGTAAAACAACTTTGGTAATAAAATAATTAATGATGCATTATGTCTAAAATGAAGTACCTGTTTGGCTCCTTTATAATTTTATTTTGGTAAAAATAAGTTTCATTTATCAATATGCAATGGAAAATGGAAGGTAGCAACTTTAGTTTGAAAGCTTGATGGACTCTGGGTTCGGCTAGTTTAGACCAATTGACGAACTTTAGAAACTATTTTGCAAAATATTACTCAATCATACACTGAAAAAAAATTGTTTTTCTTCAAATTTTTGTTGAATATGCCATTTTCATGTTCCATAATATCTTCAAAAAATTGGATAGAAAAAAAATTATTTACCTGAAAAAAAAAGTCAATGGGTTTTTGGTTGAATTTAACAGTTTATTTTGTCTTTTAAAAGTTTTTTCTTTTTCTGCAGAAGTGATTAACTTATTAAAACTACAAAATGGCATATTCAAAATCTGATTTCATTAATCTTCAGTTTTTATGTTTCGGGGAACAATATATCTTTGTAAACTCTGTGAATCAAATAAAGTTTCCTACTGGGGATTTTTTCGAACTTATTTTCCGAAGTTTGTGAACTGTATTTTTTGTGACCAGTGTAGACTAGGCAACTTCTCCAAACAATAGCAAATAAAACTAAGTTTGATAGTAGACGTAGGCCTACTCTGGGCCGGATTGAGTTTGGCAAGAAAAGTTTACTAGCGTGTATTTCCGAGGACTATACCACTCTTTTTAAGGACGATAACGTAAATGTCATATTATTATTGGTGATATGTAGGATAACATCACGTTTGCTTTGCTTCTTCTCTAGTCTAGCATTTTTTCGGTTACCATTTCAAGGGACAAATCGGAAATTACTTTATAATACAATATGTATGAAATTAAATAATACTAAACTTAAACAGTATTATTTTAATTTAAACTATATATTCTACCAGGGAAGAGTGAAATTACAGTGTAATTTCACTCTTCCCTCATTCTCCGAAATCTTTATGAAATGTTTATGTAGCTCATAATTGGCTCTACTCCATCCTCAAGCGTTAATCAAACTTAAATTGGTTCAAAATTTAAAAAAAAACACCACAACGTTTAAGGAATATGTACATTGACAACTTATGCGACAACTTATCGCATTCTAAAGCTATCCGTCTACTACTCGATCTATCTCCCACTACACATCTCTTTCCTCATCACTTTTCCAGTGCTAAGACTCTCCCCTTCCATGAACGATACCTCTTTCAGCTTGCATGTCTATCTTTCAAAGCTCTACATCACTCTGCTCCACTTACTATCTGTCAGCTTTTAACTAAAGTAACTTCCAACGGCCGTATGGACACTAGGCAAATTACTAAAGGAGATCTTCTTATCCCTCGTCCTTACCTTGAAATCTTTAAACTTTCTTTTAGTTTCAATGCTCCTTCTTTCTTTAATTCTCTACCTTTAAACATTCGTAACTCTTACAATTTCCCCTCCTTTAAATCTCTTTTGAAAAAACACCTGTTTCTCTCTTTCTGATTTTTTTTTCTTTTTATCCTTCTTTCATTGTTGGCATACTGTATATTTATATATATATATATAATGTTCTTTGCCTGATTTGTTTATATATATATATATATATTTTATATCTTTGTTAATTTTGTGTTTTTATAGTTTATTTTGTATTTACTGTTTGTATTGTTTGAGGGTCCCTAATGATCAACTGATGCTGGTTGGACCACCCTCATAAAATATTGTTGAAATATTGGCCTTCAAGCCCTCATAAATCATAAATTAATTAAAATTAGAATACAAAACTTGGAAACTAATGTGAACTCGGTGAATCTTTGTAGTTTTGCTAGTGTATACTTCTTCACCCGTTTTCTGTAGTTAACCGAATTTTGTAAAATGTTCTACATTATCAAACTTTGAAAACATTTCTTATTTGAATTTTTTTTCGCGTTTGCCAACAGAAGTTTGCCAATTTAGACTGAGCAACTTCTTCAAACAGTGGCAAACAAACGTTTGGTAAGTTATGGAGAAATACCTAAAATAAGGCCTAAAATATAATATTCCTCCATTCATCTTCTTTCATACGCAGATGATGTATTAATTTAAAGATCAATGTTAATATCACAATTTTCCTGAATTTGGATATTTAAAGTTAGTCATAATAATAATAGTATTAGAAACGATGATTTTTAAACGAGCAAAAATAACAGCACTTCGATTTCAAACTAATTATAATCTACACTACAATTTCTGTAGATCATAACTGCGGCACAATTTGCTTACTTATTTGCTTTATAAGAATTCAATCAGGGAATGTTCTGATATTGAATTTGAATAACTGCCCCCAACGTTTACTAAAGTTGTCTAAAATACTATTTACCACTTTATCGAATATTGATTGATCACTTTATTTCAGAATAAAAATTCCATATAGGCCTATACAACAACAAAAAAGGAAATCACACTAAAATAAGATTTTCTCTCATTTAGTGAAGAGGTAACAAGATAGCTCGTAGTACACCTAACAAGATCATTTTGACTATTCAAAACTCTTATCTAAAACCACAGACGCACTTGCGGACATGCTCGTAAAAAGAGGGAATTCTCCTCGTGACAAACATGTTACTAGCATTACAGTGCTTAGGTAAGCCTAGCAACATTATCATTGAGTTGCTATAGCACACCTCCAGAGATTTAATAGTTTAAATCGATTATTATGTTTACACATTTCAATGTGTTATAAAAGTATATGTAAATGTCACAATGAGTACAGAGTATAACCATGGTACCTCCATGGTATAATCATGTAGCACATTCAACTCTCTTTATTCGTCCGAAATTCTAGTGGAAAATTATCTGATGTTCGTTAAATCCGAAAAAAAGTGTATTGCCTAATATCTGTATTGCAATCTACCACCCATAAATTATAACAACGATTCACAGCGCATTTATTATACACCGTACATCCGGTATTGCTCAACGCGCTTCCGATTATTGTAACATTGTTATATAATTTAATAGCTGAGACAACAATGCGGACATTAACAATCGATATACATACTGCCCTCTATAAATGTACAATATAGTGCAGCCTCTAGAAACTCTCATGGGGCCTATTTCTTGTATATTATTTTTACATACATTTTTTAATGATAAAGTTGCTTCTTATTATATTTTTAATAATAATAGTAATTTTCTAATAAATATTTAAGTAATACAAATTATTAAAATAAAGTGCTGATATTTTTAACTTGAAAAAAGATGATGATTCCATATTTTATCCCATAAAAATAATTAAATTCTCCTCATACTTTTATTATAATACAATTTTTAAATTTTTTTAGATTTTTCTTAAGATTAGACAAAATATTAACATTTATGTATTTTGAAAACGCCTATATAATAGTATATTCAATAGTATTATAGATTGATAGTATTATATTATAAGCAATTTGTATGGATAATTATGCTTCTAATATTATATTATTAATCAAAAGAAAGAAAAGCGTTAACAACTTTAATTTACAGCCTTAGTCATCCGTAATTCTACTGAAGATGTAGTTATTATTTTTAATATTAAATAATCGCGGTCGCTAACGATTAATAAATATGCACCAAAAAATGTCTAAATACATCACAGCCACACACATAATTGACCATAGAATTATGTGGAAAACCTCTTTAGTATTACGAACACACAGGAAATTCACAGGATTAACCAATGTCGAGCTATTGTATAAAAAGTCTATATGTATATTGAGAATATCCACAGCGATATGAAAAGGTTTATTTTTTACGGGTGATTGACACAATAACGAAGCATGATTCATTCAACTAAAGAAGTTGTTTACAATATTCAACACAAACCCGCCGGCGGCGTCCAGAGAACGATGCATGACGGGACCATTACGAGCCAGTTGGGCTGAAGATGGAAGATGTCGCGAAAACGGCACTGCAGTGCTCGTTAAAGATTCGTCAAGGAAGAAAGGTAATCTATTGGAAATTACTTTTAAATCGTTGTAGAGGAACATGAGTTAACTGTGCTCCTAACTGGGTGATTTTTTTTTCTTTTGCAGTGGAAGAATCGTAGGTGTGTTTTGTCGAAACGGAGCCCTATCGCCGGTAAGTACTTGCCGTTTTCAATCTTTTAGTACGGGCTTCGTGTACTGATTAAAGACCAGTCAACCGTTACGTGTTGTTTTTTTAGCCTGGCTTTTCATACCCTTTGCCTACTAAGAACGTAAACAACCTATTCATTGAAACTAACTACAAAGAGTTCTATTGGCAATGCATGCTCTCTTTTGTTCAAAATTAAAACCGGTATTTGGTCTCCTTTTGCCTCTGCCCAATGAGCCTGGTTTAGTCATCCAAACACGTTTGCATTTTATATTGTAAACACTTTTCCTCTTGAAAAGTTTTTTGCATATGTCGAATTTGATTAGGAGGAAATGATGAATGGTTAAATATTGGAGACAGCAAAAAAAAAGTACATACAAATGCATCAGCGCAGGAGAATCGTAATAACAAAAGAAAGTAATCACAAAATCTTAACATTAGTCTATCTTGTCACACACCCATCAATCAGTTTTCATTTCAAGAAATGAAGCATATGGATAATAATGCAGTAATTGCCTTATAAAACCAGTGATTTTGTATTGTTACAAAAATTCAATTTTTTAGAGGCTTAAAAACTCAAACAAGCAGAATCACTCAAAACAAATTCCTTTATAATTTGTTTGTTATGTACCTAATTACTCCAGACAGCAATTAATTTGTCAAGCAATGGTTCCTTTGAAGTGAATACTGCCTTGCTGTGATATATGTCCGTAAAAGGCATCTGTTTTGGATTGTTGATTGTTGCTATCTCTTTTGTTTTTCTAATATTAAATGTGCATTTTATTAGATTAGCTTTATCCAGGTGGCATTGATCTGTATTCACCAGACAAGTTGTAGGCCCAGGTTTAGTTTTTTTTTCTGGAATCCGACAAAATACAGTAGGCCTATATTCAAACTTTATTTTCAAATTGAAATATTAAATTACATTCAAATTCAAAATTTTAATTACATAGTAGGCCTAATGTTATGATGATGAAGACTAAAGTATAAATAGGAAACAAAATATTTGCACTTTATCTGTGTTCCTTATTTTCGTTACTAAAGTTTTAAGTATAAATAATAACTGAAATACATTAGTAACCTTATAATGCATGTGTCTTCTTATCCTCTTTCGTAAATTATTATTAGTAAAGTAATTAAAATGGAACCAATTGTTAATGATGCTTTCCTTGTATATAGAGCAGCACACGGCAAGCTGCAACAACCTGAGTATTACTGCTTTTACAGAACAAAGAATACCCTTATAAATATGAATTCATGTGGTTTAAACCTAATTACCAACTTAGTAGCTATTGCATAGTATATAGCAGGTTACTAACAACCATATTATTTACTTCAATACCAGACTACTATATTTCTATAATTTTTAACTTTAATTAGGTTAACAATTACAAAGGACACAAGTGTGTTACATCTTACAATTTAGCTGTCTATTTCATACAGTACATCTGTCAGATGTAGAGGGATATCTTTTTTAAAGATATTCGTTTTAGATCAATTTTCTATTAGGAAATGAAATTGATCATTGAAACTATTTTTATATGTAGTTTTTACAAAATGATGTATTCAATACACTACAGTAGTTTGTTATAATAATAATCTGGCATTTAATATACAGTATTTTAAATTTCACAACTAAGTTTTTGGGACCTACATATACTGTAGGTTTCAGTACAAGGTCCTAAAAAATGCAAACATTTTATTTTTATTGAAACTATATTGTAATATATTGATGATTTTTAAACATTTATTCCAGCGAAAATAATTGATTCATTGCTATATAATATTGGGAGTTAAAATTACTATGTTTAAAAAAAATGCTTTTTAAAACAACACATTGTTTCAGACATTTGTTAGACCAAGGTGCTTAGACTAAACAAGTCTGGTAAAGGCCTGCTAGGTGAGCTTTTTCCTGTTGTAAATAGCTTAGCTCTCCATAATACATAAATCATCTTTTACAAGAGCACAGTGGTATTGAGTATTCAGAATTTAATAGCAATTTGACAAAAACAACTGAGCTGTTAAATCCTATCATTTTAAAGCTGGCCTATCCCAGTTTTAGAACCAGTTTTATATAATCTATATTTGTCAACAAGTAGTTCGATGAATATTAAAAAATTGCACTCAAAAGTTTAAAGATAAAAGCGTTTAAATTGATGTACAGTAAATACCAACAATCAATGTTCATACCTTTTACAGTACTGTAATTCATCCAGTAATAATATAATCTATAAGTATAATTAAACATTCCTTTCTAATATCCATTCATTCCATTATTTTTAAAACACAGGCAGTTCTACTATTAAAATATTGAATTTCATGCAATTGTTCAACCCCTTACAGTATGCTGTTACGTTCAGTGGAAATACCTATTTCTATGTACACCACAGCATGCTAAAATGATGATTCAACTTGTCTTGAAGAATGGGATGTAGCATGTCCTCATGTTTTAGTACAGTTACAGTACGTTGCGTTGCGACCGATTTTTATTTTCCTATCGAGAACCAAGCTCTGTAGTTTTCATGTAAAAATTGAGCAAATGAAACTTCATTTTCTATATAGAATATACACTCAGTCACATGGACAGCTGAAAAGCCCAGTCAATGTTACTATTCAGGGTCACTGCTAGCCTGCAATGTGACCATTTCCCCCAAGGATTATCCCAGATTGCTAACAAGCCTCTGCTTGTAAACAAATCAAGATATAGCTCAACAATCTGCTGAGAGACTTATGAGAAAATTGACAATAGCATTTTACAGCTATTTTTAGTCAGCACTGTTAGTAAACAATCCACTAATTATTGTATAGATTTTTATTCTAGTATTATTAATGACAATCCAAAGGCCAATTATTGAAAATATGACAATGTCGGTGGGTATCAGTGGCTGGATCTCAATGGAGATACAAAACAAATATGCAAGCTGCTAAATCAAAACGATAAAGTAAAACAGGCAGAAAAATAATATTAAATGACAAAAACAAGGAACGTAGATAAAATGGTGAATAGTAAATTTATTTAATGTTCTTTAAGCTTGAGTAACCATGACAAATATTTGTATTAAAGAATTAATTTGGGAATTCGGGAACACTCAATATTAAATTTTCAAAAACGGTAAACATATTATATTTTATTTTATTTAAAACAAAATATTTTTGTTAGGAAAACCATGGCGTGTTTATGTATAAAATAAGAGTGGATATAACATTTTAAGGCTAGAACCTTAACATATATGAGCCTGCTAACAATTTACTGGTTCTTAATAAAAAAAAACCATTAGGGTATATTGTTTCTCTGTTTGATTATGTAAACATAGGCCTAGGCTAATAATATTACTGTAGTATGAGTGATTTATTGAATGCTGAATAAGTTAAAAATACTGTTATGTATCAAGATAGACCTCAGAGTACTGGTAATAAAAGTTGTTTTGATCTTTCCAGAATACCAGTAGTTCCATCAAAAGAGATGTGCTGGTCTTTTTTGGACAGTAATTGTTGTAGGATATAATAAATCATAGTGCAGTGGCTTATAATAGAGTAAATCATAGAGTTGTTGTGTATAGTTTTTGCAGACAAAAATGCTTACTTGGTATAATGCTTTGTCCTGTTTTCCGTCATGTTTTTTGACTACAGTTATCATGGTAGAAAATTTGACTTAAAATGCACCACAGAATCGATAGACCTATCAATGTATTCTGTAGGCCTAGTAGTACTAAGGATAAATTAATTTTATTACTTATGTGAAAAGTTACTGAAATGATAATAATATACTGTATACAGTATGTTATCTTTAAAATTTACTTTTTTTATAACATACATTAATGATCAGTAAAAGGGTATTGCTAAACTGAGCATTTAACTTCACATACACTACTGTAAAATGATAATGCTGAAATTGATTGTTATCACCTAACCACTTCCTTAATTTTTAATTGATAAACATGTTATCTTTATGACAATATTGGTAATTTCATCATTATGATATCTCTATGGTTAGGCTAAAGTTCAAAACTGTGCCAATATTGTATATTATATAAAATGTCATTTATTGGAAAATCATACAGACAAATATAACAATTTAGTAGTACTTTCTAACAACAAATATATTATACTGTATTTATTTATTTATTAATTAGTTGTATTAATAACTAGATTTTCCAACATTGCACATCACGTCTGGATTTTGTCCGGTGCCCTGAAAAAAACATTGTTAAAAATTAAAGAATTGAATTTGTAATTGATTTGGACTCTGAATGTTAGAGCGATGGCTCAAGAAGCTATTTGTTTTAACATATTGTACGTTTTTTTTTCTTTTGACCAATCAATAGTGAGCATAAAGGACCTCATGCTATGTCATTGAACACAAAATAAGCTAGAAAAAATCCAACCGACCTACCAAATTTCTGTTTTGGCAACATCACAATTTATTTTTTAAGCCATAGTACAAACTCATGCCTTTTTTTTTTGGTCGAAATGCTGTCCTTTGTTTGGAAAATAGACTTAATAATAGTAACCCTCAATTTAAGTTTACATTTGTATTAAAAAATGTGATTAAATCTACCTGTACCTCTCAGCAGCTTGTACAGTGAGCTATACAATTTGTTCTTAAACATTATTTTTCTATTGTCTTCTATACCGCAATGTTTGTACCAATACAGTATTGCATTTTGAAAGCTGTGTACTTGAATAGCTGTTATCGTGATCCTTTGGAATTCTGTCTATTTACAGGTAGATTCATTTGAACTTCAGTTCTATTGTCTCCTTGTGTTGTTTACCAGTTGGATGCCACAGTACAGAATGGCCATATAATGCCAATATCTATAATAGGCATACATCATACAGTATAGAGATAGTTTATTTCTATGAAATTGTCCTGATCTATATGGTAATGGTTTTTTATGTATGCTGTAATATTATTTTGGGGTTTTTATTTTTGTTTATTGAAGTAAATTATAAATTATTAACCAAAACCTAATGTTTTGTTATGAATTATTAATTTAAAGATCTAAAAAAAACACTTTAGTCTTCCAGTACAATTGTGTTTATACACTAATAAAGAGTTCTAAACAAGAAGATGTAACTTCCATCATAAAATTAAATGTATCAAAACATATAGATAAATTATTTATAATAAAGTATAGATATCGGAAACAAGCGTTCATTCGGTCCCGAGAGAAAGTTATGAATCAGCAATCCGAGGGCCCCATGAGAACAAATTCTGGCAATTAAAATGGAGAAAAACAAAGCAGCATTAGCTGTGCTGTATTGTCTGAGCCTCAGGACTCATACATAGTATGCTGAATAACAGAACTGACTAATTAGTCTAGGGAACTCCTAGTAAACAACTTGCTTTATCAATTTGCATACAGATTAATTTACAGTGATTAGTAGGCCTTCTACTTTACCTGAAAGATTAAATTTTAGAAAACAAATCTTCAGCTAAATTAAAATTAATTCTACTTTCAATTGTGTTAAATACATTTCTGTAAATTTTACACCTTTGTTTTTGTAATGAAAAAACCTGAAATATACAACAATTTTTATATTAGCCATATTAAAATGAAATTTATTTAGAAATAGTAAGTCATATCGACCTAAATCAAAAGAATATGAACTATTTTTGTCATAGATCCCAGAATTTACTTGAAATTGTATGGCATGGAATACCACCATGTCGAGCTATCAGTTTGAATGGTTACAGCTAATGCACTCAGAAGCCTTCCGTCAAACAAAGAACAATGAATGGATAATAGGATTATTAAAATATTCCTCCTGCAGAAATTAATAACATAAAAACGTTCTGAAAAAATTCATGTATATTGGAATATTATTAATAGTACCAATAATATATGAATACGTTTGCGATGAAATTTAATATTTATTATTGACAATATTAAGATTATACAGTATCATTTATAATGATTGTGAGATTTACAACATAGAAATTAAATAACCTACGGTAGGAGTCTATTCGGTCCCATCAACTTCACTGTAATTTCTTCCTGACTAATTAGTAAGTAACTACAAGTAACACATTACCTGTAGGCTCAATCGATAATTAGATAATTAATATTAAATGATAAGTAAGATATAAAGTTAAAAGATTGAAGATATATTGTGCCCCTGACAAAATAATTCTTTTGAAATATGCCATTTTAATGTCACATATTAATAGTGTTATCTACTTTGACCAAAAATTTGGTCGAAAAAAAAATTATTACCTGAAAAAAAAAATCAAATTAGCCACCAGCCATTCAACCATTTATTTTGTCATTTTAATAAGTGAAAACATTTTTTTTTTCTGAGGAAATACTGTTTAACTTGATTAAAACTACAAAATAACCTCATACAAAATATGCTTTAAGTAATATTAATTTTTTATTGGTTGACAATACATCTTTAAATTCTAGTATGTGTAAAGAAAGAGAGAGATCAGTGTTAAGGTCCTCCATCAAAAAGGGTTTCCCAATGTTCCAACACCATGCTTACTATGCTTTTCACCAGTAGTGTATCAGATTTGTTCGGTGAAGCATGTCTAACCATATATTGTCGAGGTGCGTTAGGGATGTTGATTTTAATCGTATCCAACAATATCGTCCGTGGACATCTGTATAAATAGCGCAAGAGTCGTGCGCTTAAGCTTATTGGTGATTTCAGCATGAAGTTTTAAATTGGCACCGAAAGTGTGCAATGTTACACAAGGTGTTAAGACGATTGTTGATTTTAATAAATGACGCATCCATTATGAAATAGAACAGCGAGAGATAAGTATACAGTATATTGCAATTTCCGTATGACTCGTTAATACATGCAGATTTCGTCAGTCTCCATCCCTTATGAATTACATACATCAATTGATATTGAACTGGGATCCTAAACTAGGTGAAAAAAGTAATACATAAAGCAAATCAATTTTAACATTTAACAAAATAGTGATCATATAGGTAGGGGGAAAAAACAGTTATAGTAACTAAACTGTAGTGTATTATATCATAAAAGATGTCTAAAAAGACAAATGTTTCAAAATAGAATTTAATAATCCGCTGGGATATAAAAATCATAACAATATTTTTAGAATATTTTGTAGCGAAGTAGAGCATATTAGTTCTAAAAATATGTGATCATTTTGTAACATTATGTAAATGTCAAATGTAGTTTCCTGCCTTTCTACTTATTTATAACTTGATTTACAAAGTAAATCTGAGGATTCACATTGCAGATATATTTGAATTAAACTGCATGGTTGAAGTATCCCAATTTGCTCAATTCTGTTTAGTAGAGAATCTGTACACTGATTTGGGATCCTAATCTATCTGGTGATATTATCCAATGGCACGCAGACTTTCATGAAGTTCACAATAATGTTTGCATTTTCTGAATCTAATTTTTTTTTTGTGGTTTCTACTTCCTGGTTACCATAGCTTCTATAGTAACTGATTCACCTTGAAACAATATTTATATTAAAGTTGCTATAACGATTACCATTAAACATTGAGAAGCTACTTTGGGCATACAGTAGTATAGCGCTCAGTTGACTAAACCACCTAGTATTTCAAAAATTATTTAAAACCATTTAAATCGATCGTTCTCTTTCATGTTTAAAAATGTGCATACAAAACCCAAATTAGTACAAAAACACCATACAGTAACCTTTTGACCTGCAAAAATGTGAGCCTGAAGAATAATTTAATTCTTTAAAAAAATATAATTAGAAAGATAAAGCATCATGGGATGTTTGGTAAAGGGGAAAAAGTGAGTTAACAGTAGAACTACTTTGTCAAGAGACCCTCTTTTTAATTACTTTAATGTTATTTATTGAAAAAGGTGTAATTTGGACTTAAAGTTAACCACGGAAAAATTAATACTTAACCAATATGCAAGCTATATATTAAAGTGGAATGAAAGTTGTGATGGTTTAATGTCGACAGTAAATTGATCAACATTCTCTCTGTTTCCATATATCTGAAATTGTCAAACAAGTGTAGTGATGTATTCATTTAAGATTATACACCGTTAGTGAGCATTATGTCTGAAATATCTGTGAGGCCTATTAAGAATCATCCAGTACCTCGCAAAAAATTTACCAAGATGAAGTTATCTATCTAAAGACTATATTGATGTGATATTAATCCTATTCTGTGACTGCATTTTAATTTTCTGCTTCAATTTAAGCGAACATGGTATCCCTATCGGGTAGTTTTTCATATGAAGTGTTTCTGAAGTTGTTTACCGATAGAATTGATTACCAGCTAACTGTATCTTCGGGATTATGTATTATTACAGATAATCGGCAAAGGGATGATTTACTTTAACAGAAAATGAGTGATAATCAATGGTGACTAGATATGGAAGAGTTGTTTGTTTTTCTTTTTTTCTGTTTCTATAAAATAACATTACAGTATTGTAGAAAACAAACTATTGATCCCAATTACACTGCTATAAATTTATTCTACAGTTATATTATCATCAACACATTACAGAATACATAATGTAATTATATTATCATCATTTTTGTTGGTCATCTTTGAAGTAATGCCTGCTTATTTTACATGTCTAATGATGTGCTAGATAAAATCCAATTATTTTATGTGTGGCTTTTTTATTAAAATTTTAGAAAACATTTCTTATGTGGTTTGGACCCAACGATTAAAGCTTTCCTCTACAGTGGGGTACCTTTTCTCAAGATGTTAATGTTATTATTGCAGAAGAAGTTTTCACTGTTTTTATTTTTTAAGAAATAAATTTATTTAAAAAATTGAATTTTGATAGAAAAAGTCTTTAAGTAGGGATTATGAAGTTTCTAATTGATTATTCTACATAGAGATTTCAGTGTACATACAACATTGAATAATATGTTGATGAAACCGATTATCACTGTCTTCATAGTTACGTGCTTTTGTGATCAGCATTCCAGTATGTGCCGATTTTAAATTGCTGTTAGGTCATAGCAAATATATATCAACCTATATCTAGAGAACATCACAACAACAACAACATAGTTGAAGAGATGGAATGCTTATATGACATGCATGACCCTCCAGTCACCTCTTTTCTGCTTAAAAAAAGACTTACTTTCTGAATGTGATGATGGGAAAATTGATGTGTGAATGCCACAGAATAAAACGAGCATGTTTGCAGTAATGTGTGTACTTAAATAGTTTGTACATTTATATTGATGATTCAATGTTAAGTGTATGATGTAACTACATAAATTATGCAACTAAAACTCATCCATAATTCTATGGTATATACTGTAGAGAATTTAACAGTATGTTAAATTTAAGTATGTGAACATCTCTAAATTCTTAACGAATGTTATATAATTAATCAATATCTAGCAGTCATTAAATTAATGTTTAAGGTTAAACAATTTGTATTAAAAAAGGTGTAAAAATGGTATACAGTACTGAGGAGAATTTACCAAATTATGTGAACATCTCTAAATTCTTACTGAATATTATATAATTAAGCAATATTTATCAGTCATTAAATTAATGTTAAGATTAAACAATTTCAAGATAATTCTGAATTAATATACATTATTCAGGGTTGGTTTATGTGCATTACCAATACAGTATTCACAATGTATATTAAAATAACAAACAAAAGGTATTGCATTGCTGAAAAACTCAACAGCATTGGACAATCTATTAGTTAGTGTATAAGCAGATAGATTTTAGTATTAGATTTGGTTATTTTTCATCTACTGCCCAAAAATTCTGTACCAATTTTAAAATAATGTATTACAGGTATGGATTATAAGGTATGTGAAGTAGCTTTAAACTGTGGATAATAAAGTATGATGTTTTTCCTTTACTGGTCATTGAAGATTTATTGACTTTTGCCAAGGGTTATAATGTCAACAACTTAGCAAAAACAAGAGTAAATATTATGTTATACAAGGGAAGATATCTGTTAGGAAAAACTAGTCGACCCATATAGATGTCTGTGTGCTATATGCAAACAGCTTACTTGATAAAATAACTTGTTTGTTGACTCTAGTCTATAGTTCATTCATTGAAACAAAACAAAGTCTATTACGTGACTAGCTTACCTGGATGAACCGACATAGGCCTTTTCCCCTTCAAGGGGAGAACATAACCGAAAAGTAACATTTTATTCATGAACTCCCCTCCAAGACAGTGGTATCGCCCATGCGCCACGCCCTCAGGTGGGCGGCAACGCCCATGCATACCTCACCATTTCTTTTCGAGACGTCGAAACGTTAACACGTTCCGACAACAGAGGAGAACAATAGAACCATTGTGTTTGGATTACTTATAGTATTGTGCGATACTGAGCCTAGCTTTGCCGTTGGAGTGGATTATACACGAAAGATCTGTTTTGTTGTGTGAGCAGCTACTGCTAGAAGCTAAAGCAACGCTACTCACGTTAAACTTATCTGCCAACGAAGCTAAGTATCATAGTTTTCGGCCGTTATCCGTGGGATTTCGGTCTGGTTTTAGTGTGCTAACTGAACATCGCTAGCCAAGACCCGGTGCCGGGTTTCCTTGGTCAGTTGTTGTGGGCTATACGTGTGCTAGTCACCATGCCCAAGATGGCTTGTGTTGCGTGCGGGGGGCCTCGTGCCACGATAAAGTGGGATAAACACACGAAGTGCTTATCCTGTAGGGATTGCAGCCAAGCCGATCCGTGTGAAGTGTGTGTCAGGTGGCCTCCGGCGCGGTTCGCCGCTCTTCCAACACGCGCTGAGAAGACCTCGCCTATACCTGAGTCTTCCGCGGAGGCTCCGCCGCTGCCCCCGATCCCGGTAATTCCGCCGTCGATCCCGGTAATTCCACCGCCGATCCCGGTAATTCCGCCGCCAATTCCAACTGTTACACCGCCGTATGTTGGTCAAAATACGTCAAGTCAAGCTCCTGCGGAGCAACAATTCGACTTGTCTCCCGCCTTTCTACAGGCGGTCGCGGCGGCCGTACGGGCGCTGCCCAAGGATGGCCCTCCGCCGGTGCCATACATGCAGCCACCTCCGACTGTCCTTCTTCCCACGCCGGAACCGGAGGACGTTGACATGGAGGACGACGAGACACTTGTGTCTTTCTCTGATTGCGACGACAGTGCGGGGGCACCCGGGCTCCAGACGTTGGTAAACCGTGTAGTACCGGCTGTACTATCTTACCTCGGGGTAGATTACGCGTACAAGGAGGCTACGCCGCTACCGGAGTACAAGCGCTTCACGACGTTCGGGGTACGCGCTCCGGTGCGTCACGCGCGAACGAGCCCAATCGTTCCCCTCGAGCCTGAGCTGCTAGAACGATTGGAGAGCGTGGCCCGGGAACCGCCGCGGCGGCCCGCGCCGGCCGAGTTTGCTACGGTATTCCCGGTCCCGCCGGCGCACTTTGAAGAAGTTCTTCGCTCCCCACCTATCCCGGATGCCGCGAAGGGGAGAGCGCGGGAGGACCAGGGTCTGGAATCGACTAGAACTGTTTTCCTTGACCCCACGGCTGCTAAAACCGAGGAGGCCCTCACTGCTTGTGATAAGGCAGCGCGTGAAACACTCCGCGTGCTCTCGATAGCGGGATACCTGCTCTCATTCTTGGCAGACCCGGAGCGGCCAAAAGAACTTGATCCGGGCGTGATCACGCTACTGCAGCAGATCACGGGGCTTGCAGCCGACCAGCAAGCGTCAGTCGCATTAACAGCCAATGCCGCACGCCGAGTTAATTTGCTGCAAGCGACGGATATCGCGCCCGGCCATCATAAACGCTTTACTACCGTTGAGTCGTTTCGGTCTACGGACCTATTCTTTGGCACGTTCTCCCAGCGGGGGGATAAATGGGCGCGCGAACGAGAGGTTCGTAGGGAAACGCGCGCGCGCTTCCCTCAGAAGCGTGTTGCTTCTCAATCACGATCTCAAAGGGGCCCCCCGCGGGGGCCACCTCTCCAGCCGGCTCCGGCGCGTCCCACGCATCAACATGTACCACCTCAGCCTGCTGCGCAGGCCACAGGTGCGTCTTCTTCACAGCCCTTTCGCGCTAACCCCACCCGCGGTGGGGCATCGAGGGGCCGTCGTCGCGATCGACGACGATACGCGCGGCGTCGTTGATGCAAGGGGACGGTCCACTCCCAGCGGGGGGAGTGGACGGTCCACTCCCAGCGGGGGGAGTGGACGAGTGGGGGGTCGCCTCCGCGAGTTCGGTGGGGCGTGGGACTCACTCCTACAAGCGGACAGTTGGGTCTGCGCGACCGTACAGGAGGGCTACCGTATCGAATTTACAGCAACCCCGGTGCCGGGGACGATAAGCCACACTCGGATCCCGAGCGATCCAGAGATGCGCGGCGCCCTCCTGGACGGCGTTTCCGACCTTTTACGCAAGGGCGCGGTCGTTCCGGTCGACGCTCGACACGCCCCACCAGGACACGAGTCTACGATGTTCCTGGCTCGCAAATCCTCCGGCGGATGGCGACCGATACTAAATCTCAAGAGTCTCAACAAGCGCTACATCCGACCAGCCAAATTCAGAATGGAGACGCTCTCCACGATTCTGCTTGGCCTGCGACGAGGAGACTGGGCAGCCTCAATAGATCTCAAGGATGCGTACTTCCATGTACCCATCTTCGAGGCCGATCAGCGGTGGCTGCGCTTCCGCATAAGCAACCAAATTTACCAATTCGTAGCACTCCCGTTCGGGCTGTCGACAGCCCCACGGGTCTTTACGCGTGTCGTTCGGGCGCTGGCAGCGTTCCTGCATCGACACGGTATCCGTATACACATGTACTTAGACGATTGGTTGGTTGTGGCCCAGTCACGAGATCAGTTGCTGCGCAACATAGATTTCGTCCTCGACGCCACGGAACGAGTAGGTTTTTTAATCAATCGGGACAAGTCGTGCCTGCTCCCGACTCAGTACCCGCAATACCTTGGAGCCCGGATCAATCTGAACACATGCGTGGCTCACCCGACCGCAGCGCGAGTGGTCTCGGCGCAGGCAGCTCTGGCCGGTCTGCTCGCGAGTTCGGCTCCAACGGTATTCGACTGGCTCAGGACTCTGGGCTTCCTCGCCAGCTTCGTCGACCTACTCCCATTCTGCCGTCTCAGAATGAGACCATTGCAGATTCATCTGCTTGCGGTTTATCGACCCGCGTCAGACTCTATCGACAAAGTGGTGCCGGTGTCCCCATTCGTGGCGACACACATTCGTTGGTGGCTAAACGCAAAAACTCTCACTGCCGGCCGGTCGTTCGTCAGGTCCACGCCAGACATACGAATTACTACCGATGCCTCCGAAACCGGATGGGGAGGACACAACAACTGACCAAGGAAACCCGGCACCGGGTCTTGGCTAGCGATGTTCAGTTAGCACACTAAAACCAGACCGAAATCCCACGGATAACGGCCGAAAACTATGATACTTAGCTTCGTTGGCAGATAAGTTTAACGTGAGTAGCGTTGCTTTAGCTTCTAGCAGTAGCTGCTCACACAACAAAACAGATCTTTCGTGTATAATCCACTCCAACGGCAAAGCTAGGCTCAGTATCGCACAATACTATAAGTAATCCAAACACAATGGTTCTATTGTTCTCCTCTGTTGTCGGAACGTGTTAACGTTTCGACGTCTCGAAAAGAAATGGTGAGGTATGCATGGGCGTTGCCGCCCACCTGAGGGCGTGGCGCATGGGCGATACCACTGTCTTGGAGGGGAGTTCATGAATAAAATGTTACTTTTCGGTTATGTTCTCCCCTTGAAGGGGAAAAGGCCTATGTCGGTTCATCCAGGTAAGCTATCACTCATAGACTACCAACACCACTCTTGGTTTGTGTAATTGTTTATTCTGATCATAGGTGGCATCTGTTCTGTAGTGTAGTCTGTTTCAGTAATAATTTAGGCACTGAATTTTTATTCCGTGGAAATGTAGGAAAATAACTTTAATGAGAGTCAGATAAAACACAATACCTTGATAGTTACCCTGCTCTCTGAAAGGCTCTTGGTTCTCCAAGTGTACATAAGCAAGATATTCAGTACATGGAAACTGGACTTTTTTACCAACCGTACTAGGCTGTGGTACCCCTTCCCTTTCGCACAACTGACTTACATGTACTTTGTTATTGACTTGTTTCTATAAGTATCATTACAATTGTTTGTAATGATTATCATCATATATTTACATTAATGTTGTGAGCATACCTAAACTCATTATGTATAATAGACTGTACTACACATTAATTGTTAATGTTTTGTATGGAGATGATGCTCTGTTAGTGTCATACTGCACGCTTACATACATAATTACTGTACATATTTCCAAATCAATTGGATTATTCCTAACAAAGGAATATTAAAATAATACTGAATTAAAGACTTAAAAACATCTTTGGAAGAAAATGAAATGCACTAAAATAGAATTAGTCATTAGTACAAATAATTATTTGTAAAATTTTAACAATATAAAGCAAATTACAGTTATATTGAAGACAAACCTCCAAAATTTAAAGATGTATTAAACTATTATCCCCCAAAACATGGGAAATGTTGAGATAAATAAAATGACTTTTTATAAGCCATTTTGCTGTTTTATAATAAAACGTTGAAGAAAAAAAAGAAGGAATAATGATTTGGTTTTAGAATGTAGTACTTTATAATTATAATAATTAGTGTAATTATACAAGTGTCTGTCTTTTAATATAATTGTGTTGAATGCACTGTATATAATCATTCATTGTTGTTCCAAAACTAAATTTGTTATTGCCCATGAAAATACAAAATTGTGTTGTTTTTATAGATTTTTTTTTACTGAATGATTTAAGAGGCGATTAACTGTGCAGGGCATGGTGGGTTCAAGATTGTATTCAACATTCTGTCTGGATAGCCTCTTTTATTGGCTTAGTGTATGTCAAGTTACATTCACGACTCTCAGACACAATTGTTTTGTTGTCGGTACAACAAAGTTTTATAATGCTTGGTGTGGGTGAGTAAATGCATGAGTATGTACCCTATTATCTTGAAGAATGGAACATTCTATAGGTGCCTATTCATTATTATGTTTTTTGTTTGTTTACCATAATTGCTTTCCAGCTTTCAGATGAAATGGTAGATTATAAATTGGTATTTATTCAAATTGCAACATAAGTATTAAAACATAGCAACTAAAATGCGTAATTGAGTTCTAATTTACATGAGGTAAAAATATCAAAAAGGTCAAATAATATACAGTATATTATTATTATTTATTTAATTTTTTGTATATATATTAAGTTGCCACAGGAATAATGATACAAAAGTAATTCATCTTTTACTTCCACATAACAAAAAGAAAAAAAAATATAAGTCAAACCGAATAAGTATATTATATATATATATATATATATAAACACAACAGGCAAGGAACATTAATTTTAAACCGCCCGGTGATATACTGAAAATTTAGTAATTAATTTGAAACGATAAGATGAGGAAATCTGTGAGAATAAGAAAAATTCGCCCCAACCTGCTTAATATACAGATGTCCTAACCATTAGACCAATAGAGCTTTCATGGTATAGTTCAACCCCATTGGATAGCGACTCTTTAACATTGTCGGCGTGGTACAGCGGGAATATATACTGTATTATATATATATATTAAATTATTATATTATTAATTATTAAATATAAACTATGACATCATGTTCAGTTCCCCAGTTCTTAGTAGAGAAACCACAATGAATTAGTACAACAATATAGGTACATAGAAAGATCAATTGCAAGGTTACAGTTAATTTTTATACATTTTTTACATTTTTTTGGTTTTATTATTAAACTAGTTCATTCTTTTACCAAATGATATAATATACATATCATATTGCAAGTATAGTTGTTCATATTTCATTTAAATAGTTTTAAATTGATACAGCAGTTGATTTTGTATAAAATATAGATGTATACAATTTGCAAAACAGGTAAATCGATTCAATTCCCAAAATTAAGCTTTAAAATAGGTTATTACTAAACTTCAAATTTTTCTTTGAAATCTAAACATACATCCTTTAACGAAATTCATTCATACTTTTGAAATTGAATTTCCAGAACTATATTTTTGTTTTATCAATTAATGGATTTTATAGGAATCAGCAAAAATAGAAGGGATGAAACTAAACTAAAAGTGATTGGGCTGTAACATTTTTTTTAATTTTTAAGTAACTTAACTTTAGTTATTCCAAATTTGTTTAGATATTTAACAAATTTAATATAATAATGATATTTTTCACACGATTTTGCATTGTATAGGAAATTATCCCGATTGACAATATTGAGAAATGCAATAACAAAATTGTGTATACCATGTTGAAATGTGATGTGACGTTATAATAACAATAATTTAAACCGTCTCAGCAGGCAAGGAATTCTGAACAGTTTAATTCAAATGTCTAATCAAGCTTGCTATGTTTACTAATTGCAGTGATCAATAAATAAGTTGTTCCAATCTCATATAAAAAGAAAGTCATACATCTCGTCTACTTGATACCAAAATCAATTTTAGAAAAACATGCTTCAACATTCAGTTGATATAGTCACAAATTATATGTGTACCTACAGTATGTGTATATATATATCACCCAATTTGTTATC
Source organism: Antedon bifida (assembly GCF_963402885.1). NCBI lineage: Eukaryota > Metazoa > Echinodermata > Crinoidea > Comatulida > Antedonidae > Antedon > Antedon bifida. The sequence continues at coordinate 9,556,543 of NC_136231.1, forward strand.
ATAGAGGCGGGATTTTCACATCAGGGGAGATTCTTTATTTTGTTTATCAAAGTCACATAGACTTGACAAAAAATGTCTATAAATGTATGGTACAAAATGATTTGTTCTTTTATGAAACTTACTAATAATAAATGCACATTTGTGGTTGAATGATATTTGTACCAATAGCCTAAATCTTTCAATAATGTTAAATTATGTTAATTGAAAATAGTGATACTTCTGATTGCTTGTACTGTTGTTTTTAAACAATTGATCAGGCAGCTTTTAGTCTGGTCACTTCGTTGAGTATTGTTAATAACATGTTTGTTTTTAAGTGTTTATGACCAGTAGGTAAACTGTCATGAACAATATTCTCAATTATTCTAAATATATTCATTCCTTCATTGTATTTTGGGAGAAGCGTGTCCAACTAAGCTTAGTGTAGATTATAAGAGATTTTACTTTAATTGTGTTTAATTCATCCACTTTTAGAAAGGCCGAAAATTGCTGAAGCTTTCCAAGTGCTTGATTTTATCTGTTTTTTTTAAATTCTACGAAGATACTATGTTTCTGCTGTTTTCTCTATAATATAGTATACAGATTGTTGAAATACTCTTTGTGCACAGATAAATAATACCTTGCACATTTCTGGAAAAGTAATTTAGTTTCATATGCATGGTATTTGCAATTCTGAAGTTTACAGAACCATTTTAGCAGGAATGCTAACAAAATATTATTCCAAAAATCATGTATATAATGTGTACACCTTATGAATATAAACCAATCAACAGAGAACAACTTTAATACATTAGTTACCATATCTAATGTCATAATTTTGTTTCCAATGCAGAATTCAGTATATTAACATGCGTTTATGTTAAATGGCTGAGAAGCTGCGATAAAGGCTTATTTGACCCATCAATTATTGTAAATATATTAGGCTTCAGTACATGATATTTAGTAGGATATAAGCCTCACTGATAACATTTTTTCCTATAATGTATGTGAATGCAGAGCATGTGCAGTGCTGTATAATAATAAAACCCAATGTATTTTATAAATTGACTGTCTTTTGAATAGAAATAAACATTATTTGTACCTTCCTGATATTTTAGATTATACCTAATATTCAAGGTATTGTTTAAATGCTACTAATGTGGAAGACAAGTAAACAAACAATAAGTTTGATTTAATGTTGATATTTTTGGTTAAAGATATATTGTCCCCCTAAAAAAATATTTTTTTACATTTTTTTGTTGAATATGTTATTTTAATGTCACATAATAGTTATTCACTCTCACAAAAAATTAGGTCTGAAAAAAATTTATTTACCTGAGAAAAATGTAATTTAAAGCAAAAAATGGTCCTGTTTATTTTGCCTTTTTATAGGTGAAATAATTCTTTCCCCCCGTTTTTTTTCTTATGGAAGTGAACAACTTCATTAAAACTGCAAAATGGCCTATTCAAAGTCCGATTTTAAAGATCTTTATTTTTCATGATTTTGGGGACAATACATCTTTAAAGAACAAATCAAGAATAGTAGAACAAGTAAAACAAAAAGAAAGTAAAGTAAAAATAAATAAATCAAATCATCTCCAAATCACTATTTTAAAATAGATTCTTTGCAGGACATTATGATGACCTGTTTTAAAACCTTCACATTTTAATCTGGTCCTGAATGAAAATGGGGCACAAAGATTTTAGGGTTCGGGGAGCAGACAGTCTAGGTAAATAACATCAACAGAACAACAGATAGTAATTTAAAATAAATTGCACAAAAGAGGTCATGCTGTATGGCTTATTATTGTGTAAAGTTCCAAGGTCAAAAAATAAGAGAAAATACTTGAAAAATCAGAATACCTTTTGTATATGACCAGCAGTGGTTTGTGTCAATGATCGATAGTGGAATTCAAGCATAATTGTTCCAAATACTTTATACAATACACTGTGTATTAAACATTATTCGGGGTCAGTATAAGCCCTATCTATTCTAGGTCAGAACAACTATGTTTTGAGAAAAACAAGTTTGTTTTGCAAGTACAGCAGAAATTAGGGAAATTACAAATATTTTTCATTCACTATATAATAAAAAAGTAAATTCGTCTATTGTACTTTTAAAGTGGATATAAGCCTTAGTTGGTATTTTTTTAAACTGTTTAAACACAGACAAAAAATATCGACCAAACATTTTAAATTTGTAAAGTTATTAGTAAATTAGAATCAAATAGATCAAAGTGTAACATTCTCAATGTGTTGTGCCTCTTTATTTGGAGTTACCTTACTTTATTTTAAACTAGAAATGAGAGGGAAGGAATACATTTGGTTCCATAAATGGTAAACAGTTATAAGGCACATTTAAAACCATAGGCATTAATGTTTCCTACTACTACTAATGTTACTTGTTAAATTAATATAATTATTCTTCAATAGGCCTAATAATGTAAAAACTATAATTTTCAAATTGTTGTTTTCAATAGATTCTATATTAGTAAGTTATGCAACAAAAAATACAAATGATTAAGTTGTTATATTCTCTCAAGACTAGAGAAGAAAAGTCAAAATAGCATATTTGTTGGATGATTTTAAGTGATGATTAATGGCATCCTCCCTCTGTGGTTAGCCACCCAAGCAATTTCATCATGATGATGATTTTCAAAGCTGGTACTTAAGTAAACTTCTTAGCAATGTAATGCTATCATACACTGTAGTTGTGAAACACAGATGACATCAAGCCCTAGGGATATAAAGACAGGTGCATATTTTTATTTATGTAATCATGATATTTGTGTATGACTAATAAACCTGATGTTTTCAACATTTTTTATTTTAATCACAGAATAAAAAATGAATAAACAAATATTACTTATATAAAATACTCTGTAATAAATAATAAATAATAATAATAATAAAATTAATCATAATTTAGTTTAAATGAATACTGTAATACTAATTAATTTATTGTTTTATAATATGTAACCAAATTGAAATGAAATAATATAATTAATTATTGTAATAATGTAATAATAAAGTCATTCACCTTTATTCATCCATTGGGAAATTACATTGAGCTCATAGTTCAAAATACAAAAATATAATATATTAAATATATAATAAAAAGCAATTCACCATTATAAAAATATCCAAACATTTAGTCATTAAATTAAAAAAATATATATGAAGGTAGAAATTTAGCCATTTAGATATATAAAATGTGCTCCTAAACAAATAACCCAATATATATAATCAATCAATAGGTTATTTTGAATTTGTGTCTACAGTAGAACTCCTCCTATTTAAGAGGCACTTTCTCATGAAACGAATGAGTCCTAATATCTACGGCCAACCCCTGATTCATGGTTGGTTGGTTCCAAAGGTGTAGTATACTGTATGAAGCAACCATAAATTGATTAATTTATTGTTTGTTAAAATGTTTAAAATGAGCATGTTTAGATACTATTTAGTGTAGGTGTGTTAATGTTTGTTGGGAATTGAGATAAAGGTGCTGTAGAAAAACAGGATATTGCACAATACATTGAATTAAAAGCCTTGGAAAAATTGTTTACTAAAGGCCAATTAAATGTAAGTTAATGAACTTCAGTAACTCAAACAACGTGATGACTCATTGGTTACAAACAAGAAGTTGATTATTTTTTATTTATTTATAATATGTATATAAATTTACAGGCATATAGAGAAACTTTTTGCTTCTGTATTTGATGTTATGGTACTTTAATAAGGTTAATAAGAATGAAAGTAATATGAAAATAAACCAATTTAAATGAAGAATTTCATAAATTCATAAACTTTATTTGCATTTATTCATGTAAAAAAACTATAATAATAATCTACAAACACTACCCTAGTGTGGAAAAAATCATAACTGTAAATTATATGTCATTTATATACCAAAATAACTAACTTCTTTCAAAACAAAGCAATTTTTTTAATATGTATTTAAATGAAGTGTGAAAATAAAAATTCTCATTCGTTGTGATGGTTATTAGATAAATTTTCAGTAAAATATTTCCAGAGAAGGAATATGACTCCATATGGCAGTGAATGTTGAAATTAGCATATTGAACCTTGGCACAAGTTTTTTTTAAACGAGGAACAATAAACGGTGTGTTGTAATGATGCTGAAAGCTTTTTCTCGCTGGAAAAATGTAATTCATTAAATAAACTACACATATTTTTGTAAGATACTTAACTTTCCGAAGACTCAAATGTTCTCACTTTTTTTTAACAAGTGTTCTAATTCTTGTTTTTTTTATACTACTCTTCTACAAAATTGTCTAATTTTATATTGTTTAATTATAAAAAGTTATGTCAGCTTCAATTAAGCACTCTTGTAAAACAACAAGTATCTACACCACCACAATCTTACTAATGCTAAACGGTTATTAAAGCGCTTTTTGGGGAGGATCAACAGAAACACATCGGAAGTATTTCGATGGCAATTCAATTCTGTATTACTTCCTGAAAAAACGACTTTGGAAAACGATTCTATAAACTTCACTTTTGTGATTGACAACAATAATACAGTAATATTAATATAAGGCCTGCTAACATCACTTATAACTAGTAACTAACCACAGATTTTTCCATATCTTATAAGACTTATATACTCCTGTGGTTTGTATACTAGAACAAAATCTTTTCAATATAGTCCTATTGTTAGTCAACTAAACAATAGATCTACAATACCAATATTTGGTCATTGGATTCATAAAGAAGGTCACACAAACTATTCAAGTATGTGGATATATTTCTGACATAAACAGTTAAATAAATTTTATATCATAATTTTGATGAGCATTTATTACATCACCAATATAACTTTTAAAATTGTGGACATTACAGTATCTTACAAAACAAGCATACGTAACATGTGATATTAAAAATAAAAGCATTTTGTTACTTTTTGTGTTCTCCCCTTAAGGGGGAAGGGGAATATTTTGGTTTATCCAGGTTAGCTAGCCAACACAACCATTGGTTTGTTTATTCAGAAGCGGAATATAATAATATTAAAAATCACTATATTTTAAAGCAATGAAAAATATGGAATTAATTATGCAAATACAAGTATAGCATGAATCCAATTCAGTTGAACTTTAATATAGGCTTGTGTGTAGTAGACTGAATATTTAGTGTAATTATGTTATTTGTTTGTAATGAGTCTAAACTTGTTTATCACATGTCTCGGAACAGTGATGTATGATATTATTAGCAATAGTATAGCACAACAATTGCATTCACTAAGTGCAATTAACCATTATATAATCATCTTGTTTATGCCAATTTTCTCATCATAATTATTGCCTAATTAGGCAACTGTGACAATCTTATTTTTGTTGTGAAAATTAAACATGTGTTAATGCACTTGAGCTATATATGAATATATTGTTCCCAACCAGAGATGAGAGGGATTATTAGTATTACTGTTCTCTGTACACTTTTGAGACAAAGATATTTCAGAGTTATTAAAAATTTATTTTAGAGAACAATTGCATATTTTTACAAAGACATTTTGCTTTTTCTTATCAAATTTCAGTTAAAATATATTTTTGAGGTATACAGTATTTTAGTACAATGTGTTATGCCTTATATGGAATGATATTTTATGCTATTATGGAATGAAAGATTAATGACAGGGTGTTGATTCTAAATGAAGCTGTTGGAATATATTAGCATCCATTATACATAATGAGGACCTATTTCTGATGATGTGTGTCAGCAAATAACCAGTTTAATATTGTGTGAATAAATTACTCCCATTTTCATTGCAGTAGAAATGAGGACAAGTTGTGAAATTTCTAAAAGATAATGATTGAATAAACCAAGTCAATGTGACACTCAATATAATACTGTAGATATACTGCCTCTTACACAGTACATAGGGTCACCTATATCTAGGTGAAAGTTCTTTATCAATTTGAGCATCCAAGGTTGTAATGTATTATGTGGCATTATGGATTATGTAACATTAATAGGTATTATGTTTTAATATTTTGGAAATGCTATTTTAAATTAAGCAGTTCAATTTGCCAGTTTAGGTTGCTTTGAATTTGATAAATAAAACATTTAAGATATTTATATTTATATTGAACTAAAATAATATAGTATTATGTAATACTACGTTGTTTACCAATTTGTAATTATTGAATGATTGTAATAAGATCTTAAATTGTTCATTCAGTTAGTAAGTAATTTGATACCAAAGATGGATTTATGATATAATACAAATATGTTATGCCCCTGGGAAATAGACATATGTCTTTTATAATAACCACAGTATTCTCATGGGACATTTGGGACTTTTCAGAGCCTTGTACCCGAAGATGTTATGTTTTCCTCATAAAACTGTTTTTTTTAAATAAAAAAAGTTTCCAACTGCAGCAGGGAATAATCGGTGAACCGCGAGTAACCACATTTCACGGCAGTTACATTAAGTGACTATTAAACGGTGAAAATAATCCAGTTAGTAGTTGTGTTGAGGCTTTGATCCACACCGGCTTCTAAAAACCATTCAAACACAAGCAGAAAAGAAACTGTATATGTTGAAAGACAGTGAATAACCTTAACCTAGAAATAGTTGTTTTTATGCATAGATCTGGGCATAATTGTCTTAAAATCATTTGGTACAGGGTGGTATAGATGTGAAAATATTGTAAATTCAACTCAAAAAGTGCTTTTTTTGTGTGTGCATCGCTGAGCATTCACTGACGTTCTTTAGAGACAAAACTTTACTCAGTAGAACTTGTTAAATAATCCTATTTTATAATGCTTTGTTTGTTTCTCTTTAGTTTTATTTTGTACGTAGTACAATGAACTGAACTTAAACTGAATAAATGATAAGAACATTAAAAATACCCAGGAAAGAAAAATTAGCATTCAGAATATATATGCTAAATAACCAAAAGCTTTGCAAAAGATTTTTCCATTAAAAATTAATATCTACAATAATGTAGTCAGTATTTTTTTATCCACTATCATTCATGCATATTATGAACATTTTTATAATAAATTTGTCTGTAATTTTTTTTAACTATAACAAATAAATCAATTTCGTTCCTAAAATTACTTAATTTTCAGTGCATCTCCGGCAGTTTAGAATTTGTTCTGTGCCTGTTAATTGATAATATACTTTTATATATTAACATTTTTTATAGTTAAATTACTGGTAGTAAACTCTCAAGTATTTACATACGGTTACAAACCAAAATATTTTTCAATTGTTGTTTGTTTTTGCAGACCAACTCACACTTTCCTTCTATAAAGATGATGATCGTATTACAAAAGAGGTCCGCAGGGAAAGAATCATCATTACTGACAAGAACTTCTGTGGAATTGATAGCGGACACCATTACCATGGCAACTCGTACATTACCACAGTCGTGTGTGTGGATCAGATTATCGCTTTGTCATTCTACTGTTCATCAACACAATTACAGTGGTATCATAGAATAAAACACAGCTTAAAGAGTCGTAAGTTATCTTTGTCTATACTATGAATTAGGTAGGTTGAAGTAAATGTTAAACATTAATCTTATTTCACAGCATACGTCTCGTAAGTAAACAAACTTAGATGTGTCAGAGTTTTCAAACTTTTCAAACTATGAAAAAGTGTCGAAACATGTGATGCAATTTGAGAACTAATAATAATAGACTAAGTTATCTTTAACAACTCTACAGTAAATACAATGTTGAAAATAAAACTTTTTACAGGTAAGTTAATATACCACAGTACCACTTTTTGTGCATACTGTTAAGTATTGTTTATACATGGAATAATTCAGTAATTAATACTAATTTTAACAGAACAGAAGAAACAGAACTCTTCCGTGCTAGTGTTAAGGCAAACAAAAAATCTAGATACAAATAACAATATTTGTCACGCAATGTCTGTAACAATTAATATTAATATAATTCATATTTTTTTATTGTTTACAGTTATTGAATATAAATGTAGAGTAGTTATACCAAACCGAGGCAAATTGCCAGCAGGCCCGGCTATGTTGTACTTTTTTGACAACCATTTTGCTATTACGTCAGAAGTACCAATACGCCTACATGGATCATGGTATTTAGAGGACCTCCAGTGTTATGGAACTATAGCTGGAGGGCTTTTGTTTGAAGCAAAACATAAGAAACGAGGTATACTGAGAAATTGCTTAAAATATTAAAAGATACCTATCGATTATTGAAAACATGATTTAATTTTATACATTACAAATTAATTATACGTAATCACATAAATGATCACATTATAATGATTTATAGATATTTTCTTCCATTACATTTGACAGTGAAACAACCTTTAAAAAAACATAAAAGCAAAACAAAGGCTTTTAATAGTGGAATTACAAATACAGAAATTGAGTAAATATAATGTCCTAAATGTTACTGAAGATGAACAAATGTAGTTGGAAATATTGAATTATTGTGACTTTCCTCATTTTTTAGATTATCATTTATTTATACAAATTAGGCTAAATGAGAACATAAGTAAAATGAGTTTTTTCTGTGAATTTCTTTTCAGGGTTTAAGTACGTTTTAATGACTAATCAAGCAAATGATCTAAAATGTCATTTTGATGCTGCTTTTAATACTTGGTTACCAAATCGGTGGTCTCATCTTTCTAGTACATGTAAGTATGATTCATTGTGTGAATCACAAATACATTATACATATTACAACCCCAGTGTTCCTAAATATGAGTTCAATGTAGTGTTAAAACATATATACATATATTTCCCTCAACAAGAAAGTGTCCCTTAATAGGAGTGTCTACTTTATGGTAGTATCCACTTTATGGTAGCGTCCCCTTTATAGAGGAATAGAGGTGTTCCAATTATAGAGGAATATGAGTTTCCCTATATATTAGTATCTCTTTATAGGGATGTCCCTCAATTGAAGTGTCCCAAATGTAGGGTTCTGTATTGGGATTTATTTTTCTGAAACATAAACAGTTGATAGAATATATTAAGATTAATATAAGAGAATATAAATCACAAATGCATTCTATTATGAACTTGTTATTTTATTTCATTTCAAAGATAAACATTTATTATTTTGTTTTTCTAAAATTCATTTTTATATTTTGCTATAATTATTAAACTTGTCTATAGATAAGGGCAAGGCCATAACATTTCATATGCATATATTACATATTAAAGCAATAAAAATTTATTTTTAATTAGGAACAAAAGAAATAGATTTGAGAAAGAATAACATGGCGATAAAAACGACTTAACCTTGATATTTCTTTGCAATAAACATGTGTTCTATTGTACTTATGCTGGTATTTAGATAACTGTTTTTGCATTTTATATTATTTTAAGGGGAATGACTATATGATGACGTTGGTTATAATGCGTCATGTACAGTGCATTGTCACATTCCCCCTTTTTGATAGAGTAGGACATTTGATATATTGATCCTAGATGCAAGTAGATTTACAAACTTAAAATACATACATAACACATATGAGTATGAAACTGGGATTAATTTTTCTAAACAAAACAAAATATATTTAGACATAGACAAATGGAAATCTATGTAATAATTATTATAGACAGAATAATTGACCACTACCAGGGATTACCCTAGCTCCCAGACCACCACTCTGTTTCTCTTTTCTGTGTCCTTTATATTTTGCATCCAAATGTACTACTGTTATTATTATAGGACAAGTTTATTTTCTTATCAGAAGTGACAATTTCATATACTATATTCTGCCATTGTAGTACATTAGGCTTTAATTGTAATGGCCATAACACTCAGTTTTGTTTTTAGGTCTGATAGTAAAAAATGACATTCAAAACATCTAGTCAGCACTTTATTTTCCATTTAGATTTTAGCTGTCTGTTTTAAAGATCAAAACACAATAATGCCAATGCATGCGGCACAAATTACTGTCATTATGGCACAGAAATCGTATCTATAATTATGACGGTAAAGTGGATATTTAGCTGTTTGCGGATGTTTTTCAGTAGTTTAACAGTGATGACATTGGCATTAAAACGATAGTGGCATGTCAAAACCAGTTTGTAATTTTTTACTGTGGTTTACAGACACAAGACAAAATTGTAAAAAGTGTTTCTATCATTATAAAACAATTTTTTATAGAATATGCCATTTAAAAAAATGTTTTAGTTTTGTTGTTGTGTTTTTGTTGTTTTATCAATGGATTTCATTGTAATCAAACACAAAGATTCAATTGTACGACTACAGTAATTGTAACCTTCTAAATTCACTACACATTCAAGTAAACAATACTTAAACAGGATACAAATAACTAGAGTAAAACAATACGATTAGTTTGTACTAATGCCTAAATCCTGTGGGATAAACAATACAATCTCACTAGTGAGCCCAAATCATACACAACAAATTCCAGGCTTTATTTTTCCAATTTATATATTTTATAGTATAATTGTATGCGAGAAATTCAATTCATGTACTGACATACATAATCCTCTTATATCTGCAAATGCATTGGCTATGTTGGCTAGATTTTTGCATACATAATGTATTGTGTTATTGCAGCTAGTAAAGTTGGTTAGCCCATATTCTGTGACAACAACAGCTGCTATTTAACTTCTATTGTAGATCTAAAAAGCTTAAATAGAATTAGAACATTTACTCAGCAGCTTTATTACCTATTATGTAATATATTTTAATTTTTTGTGATAATAACTTTTCAAAAAATACACATAAAATAATAATACATTATTTGCATATTCATTTTATATAATATTCAACATTTTATAAACATTTTTTAAACTTGTACATGCAGCCTTGAAAAAAAAAGCTACAATAACATTTGACAAACCCTTTGTTGATTTTTTTTTTTAAGTTGAGAAACATTAAGGTTAAAATTTAAGATTAAAATTTATCATCATTTTAAACTCACAATAACAATTCAATGTACCTTTATTGTCCTGAATAATTAAAGAAATTATTTCTATGTATTTACTAATCTCCTTATCTTGTATTAATATTGTAATAAATTTCTTTCTCAACCAACTATCGTGTGTATTAAAATATTTTCTTCTTTCCTGCAGTGTCAATTTGTGATGATCATTTCACGAGACATCGAAGTGCTACCAACAATTCAGCCTATTCACATGGTGCTCAAGATTCCAATAACCATAGAAATAATGACGGCCATGATGGCACTGGTGCTAGCAGTAGTTATTATCAAACATCAGGTGTGAGTCAAGAAGAAGGAATGGGTAGTGGAAGTATACATGAGCCTGTAAGCTCTACTTGTAGCTCAAGCAGTGGTACACCAGTGAAATCATCATCTCAGAATGGAAATACAATAAGTGCATTACACAACACTGAACATTTGTTTAATGGTAAAGAATGTAGTCAGGAATCTGGAATAGACATGCATATATTACCAGTTGTAGCACAAGATGCTGAAGTTGATGAAACAGCAGGTCTTCCTTACAAGGAACGATTGTATGAAGTTATGGCTTCTTTTAAAAATCTAAGACATGTAACTACTTCAAATTCAAATATGTCACAAACTGTACATGTATTTCCATCCAAAAATGATTCCGTTCACCATAATATGTATGTGAACATGGATGATTTACCAGAGGACGAGCGAATTGCTCGATTGAATGACAAACGTTATCTGCAAGAAAAGGATGCAGAATTACTTGAGCGTGTAAAAAGAGAATGTAAAAGTCCTGAACTAGAAAGAAACTCGAAATTAATCACACCAAAATATCAAGGACTTCAAACGAACGATGATCAAACACAAAAGACTGATTCTCTTAATGTGCAATATGTAAAATCTTCAGAAGTACCCTCACATCTTCAAGAGCATGTGGATACATACATCCTGATTCCAGGGATTATTCCACAAACTGGTGCAGCATCCTTGCCAGCAATTGAACCTCCTCCACTTGGACCTAAGCCAAATAAAAACAAATGTGATATCAAACCAGAGCTTGGACCTAAACCTGCGGCAATTAGACCTCCCGAGTTAGGTCCTAAACCGATTCCTGGTCCTAAACCTGGTCATGGGCCAAAACCAGAATTAGGACCAAAACCAGAGTATTGTGCGTTTCCAGAAGTATTTAGTAAAGATAGTACATTGCCGGAATTAGGACCAAAACCAGAGTATGGTGCATTACTTGAATTAGGACCAAAAACAGACTATAGTAAATTTCCTGAATTAGGACCAAAACCAAGATCAGAATTTATGCAAAAATCAGAGTCAGGTGTTCAGGAGGAAATACCTGAAATTGGACCTAAACCAGTTAATCAGTGGAATAATGAGGTTCCAGAGAGTAAAACATCAGATAATTCAAAAGAAAATGATATTGACAATTGTGAATCAAATGTCTGCATACCTGCTCCCTTTGAACATGATAATTTGACTATACCAACCACTGCAATTCTTCTTTCTCAAACTGTTCAGTCTGACACGCATGAAATAATCCAGGATAAAGAAGCTCCCAATTTAAATGTTGCCAAGATATCAAAATCTAAGAAACAAAAACACTCTTCTCCGAAATCAAAATCAAAACGTAATTTTATGAGAGTTCGTTCAGGCAGTCTCAAGAGCAAACCGGAAAGTTATGACAAGCCAATCTATCGGAATCGTTCTGCTAGTGTTATGGCTTTCCAGTTTGATCAATTTGATGGTGGTTCATCATCTTCAAGTCTGCCCTCCCCAACTGAAACATCAACGAACTTTGAGTTTTTACCTCATAAACCATCTGTTGATCTGAATGCACTGATTGAAGTAGATAGCAGTGAAATTAAAACTGAATCGGAAATTGGTAACATTCCAGAAGAAATGCCTCTTTTAACACAAGTTCCTGTTCCCCCTCTACCACCAAAATCGACAAATTCACTAAAATCTCGTAAAGCACCTCCACGACCAGCAAAACCAATTAAACATGGAAATCCATTTATGGCAGCTGATGTTCAACCGGCAATTCCGCCAAGGAAGCGTTGCCAAACAGAACCTTCCTATGCTATGTCATCTAGTGATGGTTTTTTATTAATGGATCCAAGCTCAAAAGGAGATGATGGCTATGCTCTTATGAAACCAGCGTATCTAGACAAAATCCAAAATACCAGTGACACAACATATCATAGCCCATCATTATCACCTTTAAAAAGTACTTTAGATGCTACTGTACCAGGTTCAATTAAAACCACTGGATCTTTTTCGCATAAATTTTCATTTAATGTGGTGCCAAATAGTCCTATACATACATCTGTTGATGTAGAGACTACGATATCAAGTAAACCACAACTCAAACGATCTGCTACAATGGCAGGTTCTAGTTTAGTATCCACAAGGATGCAACGCACATATAGTTTGCATGGTGATCATCAACATGCCCATGAAAATATACGTAGAGGGAGTGTTCCTGTGTTGAAACCCGATGAAATGACATCAGCGAATAAAGTCAAAGTTGAGAAAAGAAGAATGTCTTCTTTTCGTCCTCGCACTGATGGTGAATATCATGCTATAGATAAGAAAAAGTTTGAGAAAATTAAAAATGGTTTTTCTACTGAGAATCCTATCAGAGAAACATATAGTAATGGAAACAGAGAAAATGTTAAAACAATTGAAAAGGTGAACCAACTTTCAACTGATAAAGTGGAAAAATCATCTAATGTATCAGAAAATAACATGAACAACATATCATCAATTAAATGCTCCAATGGTTCTAGTAACAATTCTAATAACACAGAACTTAAAGATGTAGACTGTGATATGGAAAGTAATAAACAAAGTTTAACATATGGACAAAGTGGTGCTAATCACATAGAAGATAACACAATTATTGCAGATTCACAGTTTTCTTTGCTAAATTGCATTGACAGCACTGATAATAAATCTTCCCTTCAAGGATCTATAGATAAAGTTTTTGAGAAGTATTCTTCCTATAAAGTGAAACTTGTGGACAGTGAATCCAGAGAAACGGCTTCACAGGGAGAAAAAACTGACATAGATGAAATGGAAAGTACATTTATAAACTAAAGTTCAGTCTACACTATCAAACAAATTTGATGTGCCCATATATGGACAGGATGATGTCACATCACTACCATTTTGGTCACATCACACTTTTTGTCAAACTAGTTTAATAGTGTAGACAGAGCTTAATAAGCTTCAAACTACTCCATGGTTATCAATATCATCAAAAAACTTATGATTACATATTTGTTGATGTTTACTGATGTATTGTTTATTGTCAAATTATGAAATAGAATGAAGCTCTGACAAAAAAGTGTGACGTGCCCAAATATGGTAGTGATGTGCCGTCATCACCTTTTTTTTGTCGCATACAATTTTTGATATTGTAAACAGAGCGTTAGTTGCATTTTGGATATTCTTGCACATAAATGATTTCCAAAAAAAAGTATGTGTAAATTTTTACTATTTTAACCATTGTGGTCGTCATGCTCTTGATTTTTATAGTAATTTTATCTATGTAAAAATTAAGATTATGCAGAAGTTAAAAACTACCAGGGTGTATAGATATGTAAATCGTTTTATTTTATTTTGTGAAACAAACAACAAAATAAAAATAATCAGCTTATTACAGAACTAAATTCTATGAAAATATACTTTGCAAAATCACAATAAATGAAAGGATCTTTAAAGATGTATTGTCCCCCTGAAAAAATATTTTTTTTAATTTTTGTTGTTGAATATGCCAGTTTAATGTCACATAATAATTATCCACTTTGACCAAAAATTGGATCGAAAAAAAATGTATTTACCTGAAAAAACTGTAATTTAAAGCAAAAAATGGTCAAATTGGCTGCCAGCCAATGGTTTTTGGTGAATTTTAACCATTTATTTTGTCATTTTATAAGTGAAAACATTATTTTTTTTCATTTTTTTTCCTATGGAAGTGATTAACTTTATTAAAACTACAAAATAACATATTCAAAGTCTGATTTAATTAATCTTCAATTTTCATGTTTTGGGGGGACAGTACATCTTTAAAGCTTAGCTTATTATTATCATGTGTTTGACAGCATCACAATTTTGTGATTGCCTCATATAAATAACTAAGGATATATGCTAGCTTGCTGAACTAGTGTTGCATTGTGAAAGCAAAGATCGCTAATATCTCTGCAAAAAAATGTTGTTATCACAATTTTACAAATCATCTTATGTGCAAAAATTTATGATGATAATAATAATAATAGTGCTTACATTACTGTCATTTGTTTTGTATGTATCTAAGTTTTTAAACAATTAGTTGGTAGTGGTGCAAATAATTGGTATCTTATAAGCAAGATGAACAAAAAGCAAGTCAGCTTTTAATTAAAAATGTTTTGTGTTTGGTGCAATAATGCTGTACATATTATTCATAAATGTTATATGTTTGATTATTTTATTGATTTCTTGAATTCACCTGCAACTTGTTAAAAAATTGGTTGTTGGCCTACTATTACTGTTATACATAGATAGGTTTGATTTATAAAAACGTTTCTTGAGGCTAGCTGTGATCTACTTATCTGGTTATTAATCATGACGCACTCTCAAGGTTCATTCAGCAGTTCTGTAACATAAATCTATCTTTAGATACTTAATTATATGTTGTCCATTTGTTTGTAGTTTACAATATATATTATTATTAACACTGGAACAAATAATCTGCTAATTTTTAGGCTAGTAAGTGAGGGAACAAATCTATAGTCACTAATTTCACAAGGAAAGAGTGCCACTCAACTTTCTTGGTTACATAATAAGATTAAAAGGACGCTAAAAGCTGATTTCATATTTCTAATACTTTCCTTAATATAATCTTACAAAAGCCCTTGTTGTGTTTAGTTGTAAAACTATACACTCTTTGAAAAAAAACATGGAGAAGTTCAATATATACACTAAACATTGAATAGCTATTAAATGAACAAAGCATATGACATGCAGTGTTATGGTTATCACCATCTGTCCTCCTCGACTACGTCTGCTGTGAAACAATACATCCTAAAAGTTTATTGATTAGCATATAAAAGTCTTTATGTGCTTAAAATACAATCCTTTAAAGCAAAATTCGCAAATGACTTATTTAATTTATTTAAAAATCTTAAACAAAATTCTGATAATAGATTGTTCCATTTTCTTACTCTCAAATGAGATCATTGCTATGATAGATATAATATCTGAAGGCTAGAGTAGCATCAACACTCAAGGAAATCAAACTGAGTGTTGAACACTAATATGGCTGCTCCAGTTGAATAGAGATAAGGCTGTACACTTCTGTAAAGTTGTTAACACATATCTTAAACCTTATATGCAAAATGCAACCATTTTTTATCAAGAAAACTCTTCTACAAAAAGGAAAATTTTGGAAAAATTGTTTTAACTGAAAAAGAAAATATTTGTATAAAATACATTTATATGTGTTTTCATGTTAATTGAAATAATATATATATGTTCATTAATAATAGAAAAAGCTTACCATTTTATTTGTTGTTGTTGGATATAAGAGTATCGATTTGGTTATGTTTATATAATTGTTCCAGAAATAAGGTAGAAATAACAACAAAATAACAAAATCAATATTATGTATACTGGTATTTATTGTTCATCAAGTCAAAATAATATTGATTTTTAAAATAAAGATCGTAAATTATATAATGTTTGAAATATAAAATGGAAGAAAATGTCACAAAGAAAGAATATTTTGTACTAAATTTGTTTTTTTTTTTAGGTTTAGTTCATTTTACATCCATGAAAATATAACTGTAAATTAAAAAGTAGTTTTAAAATTACCTTAACTAATACTAACCATTGGATAAATAATATATTGGTTTTCTGTTAGAGGTATTACCAATGGTTTTAATTTTCTTTTCAAATACCATTATTATTCTTACATATTTTATACAGTATAACCTTAATTTTAAATTAGGATTATTATACCTTGAATTTAACTGAATGTACAGGTTAAAAGCTAATGTGTAATATGTTATTAAACATTTTAAATGTTACCTTTTTCTTCCACATTTTATAATTACAGAAAATCGTAAGTGGGAAATTAAAAAAATGTTAAGTTTTAAAAAAACAATTTTATCCTTATCCTTTTATTGGCATTCATGTATTTTAATTAAAAATTTTAAAATAACAAAAATATATATTGTCTACCTGAAAAATGATAATATAATTATGATATTAAAATCCTGTATTGAGTTGGTTCATTGTTAAAGTTAATCTCTTTAATGTGCTAAAACGTTATTAACCAATATATGTCAAGTGTAAAACAATAGTGTATGGTGTACTTTGTAATAATAATGTACTAATGACATTAGTACATTTCTAATTTATATCAATAACTATGCTGCCTAACTGTTGGATGCAATATTAACTATAGGAGGTAAAAATCTTCGTCTTCCTACTATTCAACAATAATAATCTACCGAAATAAAGCACTATTCTTTCTTTAGAGGTCTAGTACATTAATAGTTGCATTGTTTTATTTAGTATTAGGACACTTTCCTAACAACATTCACCATGTTTACATGTTAGGAATAATAATTGTTACATTGTTACCGTATTATTGACTATTGCACTACTTCACCTTTGTATTATAGCATCTATTTGAATTACAGTATTTATGTATAGACATACCTTGAATTATACAACATTATTTTTTTGTGAATGGTGTTAGTGTTATTCAATGTTCTACTCCTTACTGGGCTAAATAGTTCTACTATTGGTGTAACTAGTCACGGAAAAGGTGTAGAATAAATTATTAAATCTTTTAACTTTTGATAAAATTGGAAGCACAGTTAAGAGTTATTTGAGAATAACATTAAACATTTAGATATCTGTCACCTAATGTTGCTATTAGCACTGTAGTAGATGAATACATGCAAGTTGAAAATCTGGGTTATCAGTGTATGTATTATAACCTCATACTTAAAAATAATGAAACAAAATTGGGATTATTCGAGTGTCCAATCAAACGCATCAAAGTAATTCAGTATGCATAATTGCTTCCATATATCTTTGTATGTATTGATGAGATTTTAGGTCATTTTTTAAATGAAAAAATATAGTGAAAGAAACCTTATTGTAGGCATTCATCTTTAAGATTTCATTAATAGTATGAAACTATGGTAACAAATCTGGGTAGCATCCAAAAATATTTTTTCTATTCTGAATTTTATATTTGTAAATACAATCCATTCAGAGATTTTGTCAAAAGCATTTTTTGTTTGGTTGTTTTTTTGTAGATTCGGCAAAAACATGTATTGTTTGTAAAAAGTAACTGTTAATTTGACAGCTGCCTATGTAGAGCATCTCTTTCAGACAATTCCATAATGTATTCAATGGTAGCAAAAAGGCATACAAATTGCAATAAAACCATAATAATTTTTTTCATCATTTGACATTGCGTCTTAAATTGGAAGTGTAAAATATTTTCTTAAGGTATAGATTCACCTGTCCTTATTTTCTGTATTTGGTTAAAATATTGAATTATTACAGTTGTATCCATTTGGTTAAACATTTGGTTTAATTCTAAATATTATAATGAACAAATTGATAATTGGAATATCATTAAGAACAAAGTAGAAACTCCATATTATGCAAATGTATTTTATAGAATAAGTGTATACATTTGTGTGTTTGATCAATGTTTGTAAATTTATGTTATAAGTAGTTTGTTGATGTGGTGACTTTTTTTTTGTTTATTTTTAAGAGATTGAATGTCACATACAGAACAAACTCGTAAACCTTTAGATGTACTGTATTATTTATTTGTAATATAATATTCAATGTTTGAAATAAGAGAATATATTGTAATGCAGATATCGGGAAATAAAACAATGAAGTCACTCTACTTCACTTGTGAACAACTGTTCTTTTATGTCTTGTTATTATTCGAAACGAATAAAGAAATTAATCTGGTTTCGGAAACAAGTTTGTTGTTGAATCGTTTTGTTCTCTTTAATCTGTCGTAATTATAGCAAACTAGATCTGCAGATTTCAGTAAACACTTTTGTAACTAGAGGGCGCTCCACGTTAATAGAAGATTGCTGAGCTAAGACAATTTTAAATTTAATTTTTTAATTTTACGAATTTCAATATAGAGCTTCTAGGTCCTTGGGAAATGGCACTTTACATGATTTGAAATTACTCACAAGTCTCATATAGACAATTTTTAACAATAGAGCTGCTAGGTCCGCGGAAATTGAACTTAAACTTTGAAATATGAATCGAAATATCCTAAGTTTAAAGTCTTCAACCAGTCCTACCATGGTTGGGGCTGAGCTAAGACAACTTGTTGAAAAAATAGAGCTGCTTATAAATTGCACATATACTTTGAAAATGTCAGGCCTAGGCCTAACAAGTGAACCTTGGGGGTTGCGTCCGTATCCATATAAATTGGTCCCGTGTTGAAGTCCTGCTTAAGATGATTTTCTTATTGTTATTTTATTTTTATTTAAAAAAAACATTTTGACGTGACACTTGACTGTTATGGCCAAGTTCGACAAGATTGTGATGAAAACTTGTAGACAGAGAAATATAATCAGAGCAACGAAACTGTTAGGCCTATACAATGAATGAATTTAGTTACGAGATGTCATTTTGTTTAAAATACTTTATTTTAAACAATCAGAAGAGCGATATCGTGACCTTATATTTTACAGCTATTAAACATTTCAACAAAACACTAATCTGCGATTCATTCCATTTGGTAGTTTCATATTAATGAATAATACGTTGTTTTAGAATCATGTTGTGGGGGTTAGTCATGTAACGCAGACAGCTCAAGTAAACTTCTGACCAATCAAACGCGACCAGACTGTTTTTCTGATTTAAGTACATGTCGGCGGACATCCGGTGTGCATGTTAACAGTGTAGTCAAACGTTGCGTTACGAGTACCGCATACAAGTATCCTTCGTCTGCCTCGCTGAATATAACATGACTATAAAGCTACGTACTTCATGAATAAAATAAGTACTTTTTTTAATCCATGGCTACATTCACAATTCTTCCGTTCCCGTTTCTGTATATGATTTTCCTTATTTAACAACACGACACCGCGTCGTGAATGTAGCTTATTTAACTCCCTTCCAACACCATTTACTTTATAATTATTATATACCAATGGATACATAAATGGATTAATGACTAGTAGTGGACCGTTACCGTTATAATTCTTCTTATCTTTCTTTCGGCTTTCATATAATTATCCTGTGTACGTAGATAACGTATCCACAAGGTGTCTGTATTATTATTAGGCCTATTATTATTTACCGGTACTAGACTTTAAAACCACAAATTTAATTAATTAAGGTCTCAACCCGGCACAAATTTGGTTTGGTTCTGCCTTGGTATTTTGAATTTTGCATTGTCTAAAATATGATTGTTTTAATAAATTATTACCAAAATAATACTTTATGTTATTATCGCTTGTATAGATGTCAATTTCGATAGTTCGGCTTCCGTACTTAGAATTTAAATTGCATGATGACTTCATTTACGCCTGACAAGAAGCTGCCGTGATCTAAAAAACCAATAGATGTGTGTGACATCAGTTTAACGGGATAGTATGAAACTATCAAATAACGAGAGGAAAGAAATGATGATGATTTGAATCATGGCTTGTCTCTCGTTATTTGCAGTCAGTTTTATTCTATGATCCCAAAAGTTATTAGCATTTGTGACTTACATTGTATTAACTATCTATTTATGCGTTAACACTCGTTATCTTATATTCATCCGCATTTTTTTTGCTGTTGTCAATGAAAATGTGTGATTTCTTTTAAGAAGCATCTCGGTGCATTTTGTATTAATTTTTGTAAATCGATGTATGAAAACTAAACTGATCTTGATTGGTCAAACGTTTGTGTAATTAATATATATTTCTATGCGATGCGTTCCATTCTGGCGAAGAACTTGTAATTCTGAACTTTCGTGTTAGAGTGGTGGGCCTAAACTAATTGGAGGATCACCAAATTATCCGTTCACACTCACATGGAAATGCACCATCCATGCAGGCTAGATTTATGATCAATATTATTCTACAATGATTTATCTTGTATTGATGGATTGATAACAAACTATTTATAATACATCAAGTATTTTAAATTGGTGATATGAACTAAACCAACAATTGTTTACAATTGGTATATCTAGAGTATCAGTGTATAGCGCCACCACTGTAACACATTTGGATACAGGAGGCATCACCTCTTGAACCCCGATTCTTTTTAAGCGGACTCCAGCTGACAGGCGAAAAGGATACCAGCTCCCGCTGTGTACTTAAAAAGTTAGTTTAAATAAAACTTTATGACTGGGAAATTATGGCTCGATTTACTGTTAAGTTGGAAGGCGGTGCACCTTGGGGATTTCGTTTAAATGGTGGACGTGATCACCAAAGACCACTCACAATATCAAAGGTAAGATAGGCCCAGACTACCATCGGCGGACACTGGTACCATGGTAGTACTTTACCTGGTCTAGTCTAGGACCGTCCTCCATGACCCTCTAGTAAAGTAGTGGTACCCTAATCCCTGATTTCCTTTACTATTTAGGATAAGGATAGTAAGATATATTTAAGGTGTACTCAGTTTCATAACTGAGAAGAAGTTGACGTAACATCTAGGCTACTAAGTTATATTGGAAATAAGTCCCACCACCTGAACAATATATATATATATATATATATAATGTTTTGGAATTCTTGGTGGTTGTTATCTAATCTAGTTAGTGTAGAGTTAGAGATACATGAAAGATAAAGCATGTCCGTGGGTTTACTAGATAAATGCATAATACAAATTCTAATCAGAAATCCAACCTACTGTGTCGTAAATAAATAAATTAAAAAAAAGTTAAGTTTTAGAATTTAACTGTCAAATTATTGGTTTTCCTCAAAATTCTGTAGATATATATTTGTTCATAAATTAAACAAATAAATCTACATTCACACTCGTCAGCTGAATGCATTCTAACCATGCTTGCATGCTTCACACATACCACATCTTTTTAGTGTTTGTTTTTGTTGCAGATAGATCACATTTATAGAAAGAAGATGATTGATGACTTTGCTAATTTACAGAAATGCTTCAGTAATAAATTACTTGAAAACCTGACAGTGTTTAGACACAACAACCTCCACAGACTGGGCGATGTTTTTATTGTTTTTCTGATATTTACCATCATTATTTTTTTCATTTTTATTATTGAATGATTACTACTACTGTTGTTCGAGTTGTTGACTGTTTTTGGCCAACTGAGACGCTGTTTCTCAATTCTGGTTAGTGTACGCCACTGAGTTTCTAGCTTAAGATGCTAGTGTAATTCAGCATGCTATCCAATCATAATGCTTGTATAGTATTCTAGAAACATCCATTTTAAAGTGTTGCCCTGTGCCTAAACAACCTTTTTACTATGTACAAAAATAGTCTCATTCTGTTTATTATGCCTAAAACAACAGTTTATTTTTATTTTTTCTTTCAATTACCAATTACTAATTTTACAATGTTTATTTTTATTTCATGTGTATAATAACAAACTGTATTATGCACAAACTGTTGATACAAATTTCCCCTGGGGCTAGCAAAGAAAAAAGACATGACAATAGAGTATTATAGAAAGGATTCTGTTGATGTAATTTTATAGGAGGTTATAGAAAATGTGAAAAGGCATTGCCAATTGAACACTAGTGAGACAATAGTGGGGCGTGAACAATAGGTATTATAGTATGAATCATTAGATTATAGGTGAATTTCATCTAATAGTATTTTATCGAGATATAGCAGTATGGCGTAATTAAGGAATATCAGCCTAGCATTTGGGAGGTGCCATATTGCTTGTATCAAGGCAAGATATTTCACTTTTATTTCCTTGTCCTTCGGATGGGATGTATATTTTTTTTTGTTTTTTATTTATTTCCACACATAATTAATAAAATGATTATATATAAAATGATTATATATTGCAATAAACATCATACATTTAAAAGAAATGTGTGGCTGGTGGGCAAATAAGTTCAAAGAACTGTAAGGCTTACCCACCAAAAGATACATAACATGTATTTATAAACAGTTGTTTGGTCCCAGTGTAATACTAAATTCTAGTTTCATTGCAACAATATGCTTTACAAAGTATAAATTCATGTTTTATGTCATTACTATTATATTACAGGTTGGTATAATATGTAAAATTAGTTGGATTCAATTCGCAATTACATTACAATACATATAGTATTAAGTTGTTTTGGTCCATCTTACATTACTAGCTGAAACAAAATTCTCTGTACAGACCAATATCAATGCTCTGTATAAACATAGTTCATTTTATGTAGCTAATTCTATTATAATTTTTAAAAGGCGCAACATATATAACAAGTGTAATTTGCACCAGTCACACATTTGGCAGCACATGCCTTTGGAATGGGACATACCCTGTATAAAGGATAATTTTCTTTTTATTAGGATTGTTTATACAAGGCAAGCTGTTACACATACATCGATGCCATGATAAATGAAGATTTGCATATTATTACTTTGGTATATTCTACAAAGCATATTATAATTGCCATATCTGATTACTGAAATTGATTTTGTATAGCGTTTTGGTTTTTACAATTAGAAATCGGAAACTCATTTTTAAATTACTTGATAAATTAGTTTTGTTACCAAGTATAGTTGATATGTATGTGGGTGCATAAGATGTAGAGGTTGTGTGTTAGTATCAATTGGTGTACTGTAGTACAGTATTGCATATTTTGGAGGACTACCAGAGTGCAAAACATTGGTTTGCTGAGATCAAGTTGACCGTTTGCACAAATGAAACAGATTTTATAGCAACCTCACCTTCAGGAGAGTGGTTACTGTATCATACATTTGTTTTTTCTTCTCAGATTAAATTCAACTTTAATTGAATTCAAAATGATACTATAACTACGCAATTAATCAAGAGAAAGTAGTATTTGCATTTCATCAACTTATTTGATTGTTTATTCAGCTGATTGTCATTTGACTTTCATCTATGGCCCATGTCAGCATGAGTTTGGACTTCTACATAATAGCTTTACTTATTCCAAACTTAACAGAACTTTTACTGTATAAACTATACTGTAATAGATAGATGGCAGTAGTACATACATACATTAACATTATATCACACATTTCTATGAAAAATTCATCATCATACTGCTATAACATTATTGAAATAAAAAGTACATCTGTAGTACTGTAGTACTGTATAACTGTTAACATTAAGAAGATAAAAATTAGAATCATTAAGAATGAAATCGCTTTTCTTTCATGTTTAAATTATCGTTAAAAGTATGATAATTAAGGGTATGGAATAAAATAAATTTTCTGTGAGCATTTCGAAATAGTATACTTACTGTTTTGTAACATCTAGTCTGCCGTTTATCATGATTTTTACATGTGAGAGTATATTTCCAGCCATCTAGTGGTTTCATTTAACAAAATTCGCTTTGCCATGGGGGTGGGCGGGGGGCGGGAGGGAGGTATCTGTAAGCTCAAATACGCAATGTTGGGTCGCGAGAATTCCCAAAATAGGATCATGGAGTTGCGGAAAGCTGAGCTACTAGATAAAATGTACCTGTATTATAAATGTTGAGTAATTATTTGCATGAAATATTGATAAAAAATATGCAAAAATAGACATTTCATTCTATTAATTTATGCAAATGGTTGTTTATTTAGGAAACGGGTTTCATCATTCTATTTTATTCTTTGCAAATAAATGATGTGTATTTGTGTTGCAGCTTATATGAAGTCTGTTAGATTAACAAGTTGCGCGTGGATAAACATTTTTTTAGCAACTAATGACCTTTTACATAATGACATGGTTGAATGATTATGAATACGATCAGTAATCAATAGTTAAACCTGATTTAGCTGTTGCAAAAATAACATATTTGATTGACAAATACAATGACCCAAAATACATGGTCTATTATCGTTTATTTAAATATTATAGTATTATCTCGTTTTGTTTCACTCATCAACACAACAGTCATTGTTATAAATATGATGATAATTTTTTGAGTATGTATTTACCTAAATTTACAATACTTTTATATTATATACAGTATTGTTTACAGTATAATGTATTATATGATAAATGAAACCAGTCTATCATCTTAGCCACATCTGATCCATTTTCATATATAGGATTAGGAATAATGAATTACAGTTTACAGTATCATTTTATTTCAGTATACAAAATTGGTAAACAAGCATGTCATCATTAATTGACGTTGATAGATAATTTTACTAACTGATAATTCATACTGATAAAACCTTGTCATAAAAATTCTTAGTTCAATTTGATCTCCTTATTTAAACTTAATAATGCTAACTTTGTAATCTTTATAATGGTTCTTTAATCTCTGAAATTAGTAAGTGACCTTTAGGCTGGATATTAATAAAGACCTCAATATATAACTCTACAGGTGTAAAATGTCTCTTGGTATGTATATCAGAGGGGTACAATGGTACATCCCCTTTTATAGGTGAGATTTGACCAGGTGAGATGAAAATTAGTTTCAGGTGGTATGTATTAGTTTCACCATTATGTCAGTATGAGATATGTAGTTTTAATATTTAAAATCAGTGACATTATAAAATGTGTAATTTAGTCCTCCATCAGTCTATGTTGTCCACCATAAACAATATGTACCTCAACTATTATTGTATAAACATAAGAAAAGCTTGATTATCAGGTTATTAGATATGTTTTAATATTATGGTTATTAAAAAACAATTAACTTAAAGTGACTTTACTGTACAGTAGTAGTACAGTATAGTAGGACTGTGAACATTTGTACCTAGTTTGTGATTGGATGATACCTTGAACTTGACCTTTGGTATGTAACCAGGCTCATCAGTGACATCAAAAGGTCACTTGCAACAGTCCTGCTTAAATTTCAACCTCCTGGGATGCATAGGCATTAATATTTTGATCTTTTGGCTTTCACTAGCCTTCCTGGAATTCAATTGACAGCACTAGAGAGTATCAACATCAGTGCACATTCTAGGGCACGTTTATACGCTATTACACGCATATTCAACACGCCTACAAAAAGTGTGTTGTATAACAGAGATTTCGTGTAATGAGATTTTA
The DNA here is from genome assembly GCF_963402885.1 of Antedon bifida. NCBI lineage: Eukaryota > Metazoa > Echinodermata > Crinoidea > Comatulida > Antedonidae > Antedon > Antedon bifida. The sequence continues at coordinate 9,582,636 of NC_136231.1, forward strand.
ATTGCGAAAAATGATTTAATGTATAACTGCAAAGTTTCTGAGGGGTTGACGTCGGCCCCTACAACATAATAAAAATAAAGACATGTTCAAATTTAGGGTGTACCTAGGATACACTTCTCACACATCTACAGAATTTAATGATAGTCAAATGATGCCATGTGACAGGATTAAGCATAGGATTGAGGATGATGTGTCTGGCTGGTGAAATTTAACATCTATATTACATAGTAGACTTACCAATATAAAATACATAATAATATGTTCATATAAGAGTAAATTCTATGCCCCAGGCTATAGTATTATTATTCATGCCTTTTAATATACACAATGCTGGGTCTGCCCTTGTACCTGGATAAACCAAAAATGTAACTCTAACCATCTCTTCTATTCTAATATACCATGGAGAAATAATACAGAATACAGAATACAGAAAATAAGTTAGGTTCCTAACTTATTTCTCCATGAATATACGGATTTTCTTGTCTCGTACTACTTTAATTAAAATAGTAATATAACCTGTTCAACTGTTACACTTATGGCCTGCCTATTAGTAGGACATTTCTTCTATAACATTATCTATGTCCTTATAAAGCAGGGCACATTCGTTAAACAACCCATGGAGTTAAAGCCATCTCCAACTGAGAACCATCCAAAACCAATTAATCAATCAATCATTTCAATTAAGTTGAAGTCAAGATATATCATACAGTCTGCTATTCAAAACTTTCTAAAGTTAAAGAATGTTTGTTTTTTCTTACTATTGAATAAGAATTATTTAGACTATTATTAGACAGGCGTCTAATGATTTGGATCCAGTGTGCCGTCCCAGCATCTTGCAGATCATTATTTCCGAATCTTATCACTTAATCAGCAGGATATGATTTCTTTAAGATATAATACAGATTTACAGATTATGTAGTAGTATACTGCCAGAGAGAGAGAGGTGTAATATGTTTCAGTTCTGTACATTACATACATTTTATTTGTCCTCACTTACATTTATTTAGTATTGAATATGGTTTTAAATATTAATAGAGGGCAGTGTTCAGAAACCTTATTATTGGCATCAGGGATAAAGTAGCTTTCTAGTGTCTTATAAAATTGACAATATAACACTTAAAAGAAAAAGTGAAAAGTTCACTGGTTTGTGTATTTGCTCTTATGAATGTTAATGAAGTAGATAAAAAGATCAACAAAAAAGAGTAAAATACTACCATATTTGGGCACAGCACACTTTTTTGTGAAACTAGTTTGATAGTGTAGACATAGCTTAAAGACCCCTTCCCTACAATTTGTGACTTTTTGTAAAAATAATACATATACTGTATATTACTTTAAAAACATTAAACCAGGTCATTCCTTGTCTTAAATATACGTTTTATGGTAAATTATGATAAAAAGTAAGAAACAATGCACTACCAACCTAAGTATCTCGCGGCGAATGACCTCTCATGGACGGTCTTTAGGCCTAGCCTGGCTAGGCTTTGTTTTGTAGGCCTAGCTGCATTAGTTGCTGCATTAATACAAATTGGGGAAAACCTGGTATTTCCGCTGAAAAGTCTTTCATTTGTTTTGGCCTCATGATCGATCGAAAAGTGGGTGAATTACAGAAGAAAAACAAAAATATCAATCCGCGTGCAATGCATTTTGGGATTTATAGCGGGCCGCTAAAATTACTAGAATCAACTTATTTTTCACATTTTTAACCGTTTAAATACAAACAAGTTATCTCAATAGGACCATATAATATTTATTTTTACATTAAATGTAGTTTGTGACCTTAAATTAAATCTAAAAAACGTAGGGAATGAGACTTTAACTTAAAGCAGTTAGAAACATTGTATTATATAGTCACTATATAAAACTACCAATACTATTATTATTATTCACTACTGAAGAAGAGGCTATCATGTAAAATATCACAGTGATCATAATTGAAAATGAAATTAGGAAAATTCCACAGGCGTTGATAGCACCATACATGTACAAAATATTTCTTCTCAATATTATTTCGATATTCAGTAGTATCCTTATCTTTTGTCCCAAGGCCATGCATACATTGTATGCTACAAACAGAAACACTTTATATTATTTGCCAGAGGCTATATAGTAGCCTACAGGGGGGAGATAGTCAATTCTAATTTGATGATTATACAATCTATGTAGTATAGTTAGTATGATGTCAAATCTTATGTAGGCCTAGTTATAACATTGTATGAATCAACCAAAGTTGATAATACCAGGGAAGATATAATTTTACTCTTCCCTGATAATTAATTCTCCATGTTAATACTAGGGATATTGTGAATTATTAATATTATGGGGGGATTGATGAATTTAACATGTGCAGTAAAGTTTAGTTGGTGTTAAATTTTAATTCACAATACCCTATGCTTGTGGATACCAGCTATACTGGGGAATTCCATGGTGCAGAGATATTTTTTTTCATTTTAAAGTAATTAATTTGATATCAAATTAAAGATTATGATTTTATGTAGTATTAGTTTTATTATTTAAATATTATTATATAAACATTATTTTTTACCTTCAAAATTTCTAAAAATAAAAAAAAAAAAAAAAATGTTAAATTGGAAGAGATTTTCAAGTTCCAATAAAACAATTTTTAAACAAAATTACAAAGTTATTAAATTTTGTAATTCCGTAACCAAAAAAGTAGCTTTTTTATGTAAATTATCAGTACAAATGCAAATCAAGCATGTGTATATGTATCAGAATACAATTGTTATTTCTTTTGATTACTTTTATTTTTTATGTTGTTCTTAATCTGTTTCCATCCACTAGCTTTTTGACATCCACCCCCTAGACTCATGACTCGTGCAGATCCCGAGAAATTGGGGACTCATTGTTGTACAGTATAACACACTGTGAAAAATGGCACCCTTGTCTGTACAGGGTTGGCCCATGTACAGTACTTATTAAGTGTATGTTCAGACTCACATAGCGTTATCTATGCAAGGTGTATGGTAATCCGTGGCGTTAAAAGCCAAGGTGTTCAGACACAATGATCAACATTCCAATGCCTTGCGTTTAAAACACTCTGATCAGGTCAAAGCAGATAGAACAATATATGTATACATTCATGACAATGCATGAAAGTTTACATCGTAAAATTGTTTTTTGTTATTTTTATTTATATAATGTTACCTTCAAATATACTGATTTGTTCTTACTAATTGTAGAATTGCATTTTAATTCAAAATAATTTAAAACGTAATTGTTACACGGACAATTATTTGATTAATTGATTTAATTTATGAAAATATCACTGATACCAACTTTACTGTTCTTTAAAATTGAAAGCCTGAAAATACATTTGACATAGCTATTTTGCTGTTGTATACTCTGGGTACAGGTATGTAGTTGCTGTCTGCTAACCGTGGTCATGTCTTTTCATTGGTTAAAGTTAAAATCACTGATGCATCACTGGATTAGCGTTATTAAATCTACCCTCTCCTGCTAGGGTTATTAACGCCACTAGCGCGGCGTAACAGCTCCCTAATTTGGCCTAGTTCAGACACAAAAATATGTACGCTGCTTACATAACGCACGCTGTGAGTCTGAATATACCCTTGTACTGTTGCGTGATCGTTCATTGCTGAAAATACTGTATATATTATTGCAGACTGAATCTATTAAAATAAATACCCTTAGTTAAATAAATATAGGCATTCTATACACGCTATTGCATAGGCTGAATATTTTCATGTTGAAGAAGCAAGTCTCAAATGAGAATAAGCAAACATTAACAGCTAAATAATGACTATAATGTAATAGAAATTTCAATAAAAATAAATGTTTGTTTATCCCAATCCTTTCAATGCTTTATTTGTATACTATTGATTGACAAGATATACTGTAGAATCTATATTATTTGTCATTATATTATATTACATTATATCATCAGTGGCATAACACAGGAGGAAATACCCCTGGATTAGCACTCCTAAGAAGCCCTCCACCGCTGGGTAGTTGCATTGCAGATACTCATGCTCTGGACCCCTTTGAGCTCTGGGGCCCCTTGAGCTCTGGTGCCCCTTGAGCTCTGGTGCCCCTTGCGCTCTAGGCTACCTTGAGATCTGGGACCCCTTAAGCTCTGGTGCCCCTTGCGCTCTAGGCTACCTTGAGCTCTGGGACCCCTTGAGCTCTGGGGCCCGTGGTTTAACCAGTGAGCGCTTAAGTCACTGTATATCATACAGATTGTGTAGCGAAAGGTTTCAGCAAAATGAAATGAATGAAACCCATTCAGTTAATACGATTTCATTATTTTAAAATATTATTTTAAAAATATATAATATAAATTTCATGTAATCAATATTATGGACTTGCAGATTTAATTATCAGAAGGACCTACTATCAGTTCTCTGATTCAATACCTCATTCTCAAAAAATTATAATTCATGCTATAAACAAGACATTTTTAAAGGTTCAAATGTTTTCTATTATTATTATTCTATGCTTCAAAGTGTGTTCCATGAAAATTGGACTTTTGAACTTAAACTTATATTACAAGTACAGTATCATTGGATGATATCAATTCTCTGTAGAGCACCCTCTGTTGGCCAGCTTCATTGAACTGACAACAATCAATTACCTTTTAAATCTAATGTAGCGAAGGTAAACCATGGTAAATGTATGATATCTGTCTACAGATGAAGGAGGACATGCAGCTTCAGTAGCTTCTGTTTACTTTTACCACTTTTGGATATTTATAGGTTGTGAGTATTTTATCATTCAGTTATTTAACGAGAAAAATGTGCATTTTGTTATTTATCTTGTAGCTTATGAAATTTCAAATGTGTTGTATTAAAGCCAATAGACCTACGTATTTTACCTAATTTAAGGTCACATTAAAATTTATGTAAAAATAAATACTATATATTGACTTATTGCGATATTTAAAAAAAAAATTTTTAATGGTTAAAAGTGTGAAAAAATGTCGATTCTAATAATTTTAGCGGTCCATTATAAATTTACACCTTCTATTCAAGTGTGCATCAATTGCATTATGATGACTTGTAATAAATGCACCCATTTGTAACATATGAATGAGTGAAAGCTCAGCAATTAGTACCTCTAATCAAATTGTATGTGGAGCTATTGATCATTGCTTGTATGCTTAAGCAAGACACTTTACTTAACGTTTCATTATTGGAGTATGTTTCCATATGTGTTTGATCCAAACATTGCTGGGCTAATAATATGTACAGTGCTTAGAATTTTCACAACATTAAGTGCCCCTCAAAGACCGTAGTATCGTCTGTGAGCTGTCCATACTCTGTGAACATTTCATTTCTTACTCATGATCTTGTCAGAACATCGCAAAATCTATGAAACATTTGCTAATAGTAACACAGAGGCATGTATATCCACCTTTGTATAAATGGGAAAGTCATTTGCCATTAGAGAAAACTTGTTTGATATGATTTCATAACAAATAATATAAAAACTGCAATCTTATCTAGATTTTGTATATTAATGAAGTCTTACAAGTAGCCAAGTACATTATACCATGGAAGAGTTTAATTTAACTCTTCCCTGATTATACTTTTTTTTTTCCCAAACCAATTACCTATTTACTTTAGAATTAGCCTTACTAAAGTCATTTGCAATATTATTGTCCTCTAATGACCCATATGCATGCAGTTTTCTATAATAAATAATCCCTTATTTATCTAGTGTTTGCATTTTAAGCTTTCTATTCAAACTATAATATACAATAAAAACAATTAGTATTTTCTTTGACTTGGAAATTAATGGTAAATTAGGTAAAAGGTTGAGGATTTTTGTTAATCAATGACCTTCAATGTAATTGTCACATAATGTCTATTGGTATAGTGCATTTACATATTCATCGACATTATCTGCACATGTTTCTGAGTGCGCAGAATGACTTTCTGACTCGGCAGTTGTGTAGTTGCTTGGCAAGTCATGAAAATGTTTGTTTTGACATTCTTGTATGGTTGGTAAACTGTAAAGATGTCTTGGTCTTGGTGATGTGTGGATCATTGATAATCATTATGTTTTACCAGAGTTTTATTTATTTATTTATTTATTAACAATATTTAACCAGGGTGGCCCAATTAGTCAAAAAGACTGGTCTCCCTTGGGGCCCTGTGTACAATAGTACATTTTAAACTAAAATATAAAAATAACAGTAACATAATAGAACTTAAACTACAGTAATGCCTTAAAGTTACTTTTGAAAACATTTAAATTACTTGACAATTTAGTTTCTTCACTTAATGTGTTAAAAAGATCAGCACCTTTCCATTTAAATGAATGCTTATAGTACTCTGTTCTACATTTTTCCAGGGAAAGTGATTTGCAACTATTTCTTGTAAAATGATTGTGATTTTCATTAGAAAATTAAAAATATGATTTAAGGTATTCGGGTACATCTTCATTTAAACACTTAAACACTAAAGACGATCGTTTGAGATCAAATACATCACAAAGGTTTAACCAACCAAGTGATGTGAACATATCTTTAGAAGGTTTCACATAATTTCATGCCAAATTATAATTTTGCATAGCTTTTTAGTGTATACAATTAATACCCCCAATACCTGACATATACATTCTGATTTTCAGAATGTGTTTTTAATGGTAAAAATGAATTTGGGACCTTTTAGGCCTTGAGAATAGTCTGGTTTTGGGAGAGTTTCTTTTTTTTTGGGAGCCTGTTTCGGGTGGCTCCTCTGGTTCCCTTTTTTAGTGCCTTTGCACTGCTATTGTATATACTAAACATTAATATATGATTAGTATCATATATTGTCACTGATATTATATTGCCATTTGAAATTAAACTCTCATCACCTTTTATGCTAATGAACCAGAGTCCGCTTATTAATGAGTCATCACCTTGTAAATTATCTTGTATAACTTCACATATTTTGTCCAAAACATTTTGATAAGTGTGTATTATAGCTCATTATGTATACGGGTAACCGGTAGTAACGACCAATACTTGAGTATTCCCTTCCAGGGGGAGAGCTGTAATTGCTTTTCTAAATATAGTTAGTGCCTGGAGGATGCTATCCATACTTTGTTTTCATCAGTGTATATAGCCAAAAGTTGTGAATTGTTTTCACATTGACCTAATGATAACTATCTGATATATCACAAAAAGTGCTTTCAAATGAACAAGATATTGATTAACAAAATAAACCATCACACATTTATGTGGTAATGACCTTTGATAGAGTTTAAAACTATATTTGTCCACTCTAGCATTAGTTTAGAATTTATTTGTACAATTGGAATAGAATTTTTATATTTTTTAAATCATTAAATTACATAAATTAAATATTTTTTATTTTCATAAAATCAGTTGCAGGTAACATATTATTTTCTGCTTACTGTATGAATAAAATAAAAAAAATGAACCCATTTCATTTCAGTCTTGTACCGGCCGCCTATATGTGGAATAATATTACATTCGTAACATGAAATTCACATGGATAGGTAATTAAAATCTTCTGAAAAAAATATGTTTCTTATGAAATATAATAATTTGATCTAATGATTTTTTAAAAATAATAAAGACTAGTGTCTGGTTGGTATAATAAATATATTCTTTGTTATAGTTTACACAGCTATAAAGTTGTAAAATGCTCCAATTTAATTACTATTTTAATACAAGGGATATCTTTAACATGGAAACATACTGAAATAAAAAAAAAACGTTGTCATAATATATTTTCTAAAATGCTTTACTGGCAATTGGCAATTACAACAGCCAATTTATTCCTTTTCTTATATTTTATAAATTACACTTTGTCTGACAGTAAATTAATTTAGAACCAAAAACTTCTTTTATCAGCCAAATACGATCATCTTCATCATCACACTAATTAAAAGAAAAATGTTTCAAAATAGTGTACAGTGTCCTATTATTTAGGTATCTAGAGTATGATTTTATCACTCTACAGTCATTGTTTGATATAAATTTGTTATTGCAGACAGTCCTATACCCCTCATATTTCCCATACCAAGCATACTTTTAATATATGAATATTCATTAAATATGGTAATTGCCATCCTAGGAGGAAACCCCCATTCTCAACACTGTTGATTAAAACACATGGGAGGGTCAAGTCTAATACAATTACTGGGTCATCTTAGCTATAAACAGGTGTACAGTAGGTAAGTACTTGGATTGGAATACAACCTTAGGTATATTACTTTTACATCACAAGTGCTTGTGTTGTTTATTTCATCAGTGGATATTATATACTGTGTGCATACAGCTAGTTACCAATTACCCTAGCTTTGTTCATCTTGTCTCTGTGTGTCCTGATTTGGTGAGTAGTGTTGATTCTTTGGAATGTTTGATGAATTCTTAGCCCACAAGCGTTATTTAAATTGTGATTTTAGATCTGGGTTTCTTGACTTCATAACCAAATTTAGTGTGTATACTATATATCTAAAAATTACCATTGTTGCAGTTTACTGCCACTTCCATTTAAGCAGTCTTTTTTTTGTATGCATCATTAAAGTACATCAAGTATGTTATTTTTTTTAAATTATTTATTCTATAATAGTAATACTCTATGGTCTATATGCAAAGATGTAATGTACATATATACCATCTGTATATTCTATACATGATACAGTCATTTAATCACGTATGTTAATGTATCTTGGTAATAAAACAAAAGACGTTTATTTGAAGTGCAATTTGATTATTGTTGAATTCAAGAAAAATGTTATGTCATACTGAAATTATATATCATGTAACCATGGTGACAACATTTGTATGTTTGGTATTTGCTTCCAGGAAGAATTTATATTACCTCATACGTCATCAATTGTTTGGTTAAAGACACTAGACCTGCAATTTTTGACATTTTGTAAAAATAATGCATATATAAAACTTTGAAAACATTAAAGATGTACTGTCCTCAAAAACATGAAAAATATAGATTAATTAATAGGCCAATTTGCAGTTTTAATAAAGTTATTCACTTCTGTAGAAAAAAAAATCAACAAAAATAATTATTTCACTAATAAAAAGACAAAAGAAATGGTTAAATTTAACCAAAAACCATTGTCTGGGAGACAATTTTAGGTATTTTTTTCTATAAATTACATTTTTGCAGACTATTATGTGATATTAAAATGGCATATTCAACAAAAAATTTGAAAAAATAATTTTTTTAGAGGGACAATATATCTTTAAAATAACCTAGGTTATTCCTTTTATTAAATGTGCGTTATTAAGATAAAAAGAGAAAAACAATGCACTACCTAAGTAGCTTGCGTCGAAAGTTTCTAGGCCTAGCTAGTTATACTTAGTTTTGTAGGTACACTGCTATAAGGTATAGCCTGACGTTAATGTCTCGTTGCTGAATTTTCTTTTATGACAGAATCTGTTATTATACAAAATGGGGAAGACCTGGTATTTTCGCTGAAAAGTTACGGTTCTGTTATTTGTGTACTTTCACGCGATCGGTCGAAGTAGGTACATCACATCAAAAACATAGAAAATATCAATCCGTGTGTGATGCATGTTGGGATTTATTGCGGGCCGCTAAAATTATGTTTTATTTGTCACATTTTTAACCGTTTAAAGATGAAAAAAAATATCACAATAGGTCCATATAGTATTTATTTTTACATAAAATGTAGCGTGTGACCTTAAATTAGGTCAAAACATGTAGGTCTATTGTCTTTAACTATGTAAATGTCATAAGGTTTGTTTCTATTCCAAAAAATAACTGATTAAATACATGAATACAGAAATAGGAACAAATTGATTGGGTATTGGAATTTCATTTTTAACCAATTTATTAAGTGCAGGATTGGTCCAAACTTGAAATAGCACAAATAAGCAGAATAAGCTTTGAATACCCAATTTTACCTTTTGAAGCAATAAAAATAATATAGTTTTTACTAAATGTTTTATTGACCAACTGTAGTCACTATTACGGTTGGTAAGGTTTTAACCTGACCACTTTTTCACAGAGGCCTTTAACAACCCAGTACCGACCACCTCTCGTAAGTGACCACCTCTATTGAACGACAAAATAAATGGTTAAATTTATCTCATAAGCGACCACTTCTCTTAACGACCACCACCTCTCTTAAGGGACCGCTTCTCATAATGGAATATGTCCCATAAAAATGACCTCTCGTAAGTGACCACCTCTATCGAATGACCACTGTCTCTTTTAAGGGACTGCTTCTCATAATTGACCAGCTCTCTTAAGGATCACACCTGTCGTCAGAAAGTCTACCGTTTACGAGATAGAAAGTAAAGAGATGCATTTGCACATGATTTAGACATAGGTTTGTAAAATATTGTTTTCTACATTAGCTGGCGATAGTCTACATTAGCTGGCGATAGTAACTACATTAGCTGGCGATAGTAACTACATTAGCTGGGAGACAATTTTCGTTACTACATTAGCTGTTGTAGTTGGTGTTGATTTTTATTTACTACATAAGATGTTGGTGTTTCTACATTAGCTGGAGGTTTTATTACATTAGCGGTGGATTATTCTACATTAGCAGTTGTTTTAACATTAGCGGTTGTAACAAGCAGTACAGTACAAGAGCCCAAACTGTTATAGTGCTTTAAACATACAAACAAAAGCGGCCATAAATAATTGAAAAGAACCCTTTTTTCCACTTAGCTCAGCATCCAACAGTTAACTTATAAAATAAATCAATTTAATGCTTCCTCACACCTGTTCACATACCTGTTTTAATTGCTATGGTAACATGTAACATTAATTGCTATAGTAACACATAGATATAATGGTTTTAACTTCCTGGTGATGAAATGGTCAGGACCATTGAAGTTTAGCTAGCCGTTTTATTGTAATTCTGATTTATATTATAAACCCCAGTGTCAGATATATGTTTTAAAATATGGGGATGGGACAAGAGCAACATTAAAAAGAATTGTCCTTTACTTTACTATTTAATTTAGTGGAGGCCTGGATAGTCCATGCTTATTTGATTCAGAATAAAAATAATACAATGGATTGGCTGGAGATTATAAAGCAATTACTAATTTAATTTTGAATTTTGGTTATAATTTCTAGATTTTAAAGTTTGTTGTTTGATGTTAAATTTTGACTTATGAAAATATTATTATTGCACAAAATATAATATTGTATTTCGTTATATGAAATTAACATTGTTTATGCAGTGATTAACTTTAGATTTTGAATGCAATACATGATGAATAATTGTTTGGATTTGCTGGTAGGATATGCCGATCTCAGCGCATTATGACAACATGGGAATTTATTCTTAATTATTGTGTATGAATGATGAAGATAATAATTTATTCAGTTTTGAAAGATCCATTTATACGGCATAAATCATTTTGCAGAATGAAAGGACAGAAAGTAGAAAATTGAATAAATAAAACTAATAACAAAAAATGTAAAGTAATATGTTGATTGATCCTAAATCTTTGCATGATGATGACTTAATTGAGCAGTACTTGATCTGGATTGACCTCAACTGGTCTCCCAGTCATTAACTCAATGATATACATATGAAAATCTCTAGAATGTCCAATGTATGTAGGAATTATAAATTCCAATGAAGTAAAATTATGTCCCCATCTGCATTTTTTTGACATAACAAAAAATCCTATTTAATTATTGATTCATAAGATCTGACTCTGAAAGTCAAGGTTATTTTGTTGGGTTGAAAGTAATGTGTTTTAAATTGCTAGGGCCAATTTCACAACAATCATGATTATACTGAACTTCATTTTAAAACTGTTTCAATGTTTGCAGTGACTATAAAATGTCAACATTACCCAAAATGCAATGCATTCAAATGATCAAATGGTCAAATGTAGGTAGTTGTCTCAAGGCCATCAAATATTAATTTGGATTTCGAAAAATGGTTCCAAGATATCAATCATCGAAATATAAATTTGTCCAGCCCCCTGAATCCATACCGACGGCCCTTGTTGGCCCTCTGTCCAGTCACTGCTCGCTACCCTAGCAAAGTACTCAGTATACCGGAGAATACCCGACATTGAAATGCATAACCCCCCTTCCCCTATACTACACTTCTAGATCCACCCCTGTGTATAAACAAACTGACCAGTCAGTTATACGTTATGTGTATTTTCTATGCTACTACATCTTCCATTAAAAAGATAGAAAGAAAGTTAAAGATTTTTGCCTAAAGCTAAAAGAATATTGTAGTAAACTAGATCAACATGTAATTACCTTTGTTCTATTAAACATGAAGTCTACAGAACATTTACAACACTTGCTAAATTTAAATTACTTGAATGCTATTTTCTTTGCGTCATCTACATTACTGTATCTCATGAGAAAAACAAATTTAATACTATTTTAAAAGTAGCGAAATCTCATCAAAATGGATGTGCCTTGAAATAATAAATTCAACTGCAGTGAATATAAATTGACAGTCTACATATCGTGTTGGCCTAATTTAGATCTGTGAAAATGTATCCAATTTATTATTTTGTAAGCTGTTTATTTGTATTTCTAATGAACTATTGCATTCTGTATTACAAATGTCGACTAATTTTCCTCAGAAAATGAAAAATAAAAATAATTTAAAAAAAATAATACGGTAATCATTTATTTCCAATATTTGAATCGTTCTAGTTATTAAAATTACAATTACCCATCATATTAGCTAGATCATTTATAAACAATAATAGGTAGATAGATATTCTGACAGAAGACTTTGAGTTTATCACATCTCCTAAACGTTACTGTCTACTAGCACAGAACATTAGTCGATATAATTCTCGATAAATGTTCAATAACAGAGGCAAGTGTTAAAGGTTATGGAAGGCTTAAAGCATTACTTTTAAAGGTTCACTGCTCATTTTATGTGAATATCAACTGAAGATTTTGCACTTAAAATATGCAAAGAATCTGATGGTATCTTTTATTTCAAACATTACTTGTAATCCTATTGATGTATTAACAATATTGATTGGTATATTCATTCTTATAGAAACACATTATTTTTGCATATATTTATATTTAGGAATTTCAAGTAAATATCACTATAAATGGAAATTTCTAAGAGTTTCTTTTTAAAATAGAATTAAGTAGAGAATTTTATAAAATGTTATGAAAGCATAGGTAACCACAAGCAAGTAAAGCAAATAAAAGGGACTTTTTACTAATATAACTTAGTATACTGCACTTTTCAAACTATTATGAAACAGAGATGAATGTGATGGTAAATAGGTGACGATTTCTCCCCTTTTGTGGACAGCCTTGTACAAATCCTAGCTAAGGGCTTTACTTTGACACACAGTTTATTGTATGAATATATTACATTACATGTAGGGCTACAACTAGTTTATTGATTGTCACCATGGATACAAAAAGACTATCTTGTTTTATTATGAGTGATAACAAATTAATCAATTTCGGTCAATTTGTTACAACAAATAGTTTTAATATGAGTGGCAGGAGAAGAAGATTTATGCTTCATTACATTTTGTCAATAGAGAATACAAAACAGCTGAAACTTATGTCCAAGAGCTTCAATTTAATTCAATTCTTTTATTTACATAGTGATTATCTTTGTGTTAAGGATTGTTGGACTAGTTTAAACTGCAAAGGTTTTCAACTTCTTTACACTAAAGGTTCATATTATGTCAGTTAATGACTTAATCATATTATGAATATCTAAGCATAAAAAACATCAAAGATGGCCATTATGCATGCACAATAAATAGTTGTTAGATACTGGCAATATAACATTCACAAGCAAGTGAGTGGACCGTAATATATAGCTATAACATCGGCAAGGGTTTGAGGCTTACTCGCTCCATAATTCTGGTGGTAGAACGAAGTAAAGGGCTATAAATTGTAGGTCCAGTGTACACATCTAACTCATATGCACTTGCTTAACAAATACTGAACACTCACTTTATTACGAAAAGAGTTAGCCAATAGATTATCCAAGCTTGAATCCAAAAAGTATACCCTCTTGGGAAAGCCTGGTTCAGCCCTTGTAATTATAATAATATTATTAATGTTGATAATATATATTTGGATCAAGGTCATTAACACTGCACAGTTACTAGTGCAGACAAAGTAATCTGTAATGGCTCATCCATGATACTCTAGTTCAAGGTACAGTAATATAGGTGGCGCTCTTTAACAGCTCTTAATCAGCTGGATTTATTATTACTGTACTCAGTAATAATGCAACACAATATGGTGTTGAATATTAATTAGAACAACCTTTACTGCAGAGAACATTATATCATGTATAATCAATATTATATTAGTTTTCCAGACCAAAAAACATGTTTTAATGTTTAGTGCATGCATCAATGGTGTGAAAGGTATTATTTGATACAAACAAATTAGAAGTAGGATAATTATTATAGAATATTGGTAGCTATTATAAGTAGCATTTTGCATGATATTGTATTTCATATATTATTTTGATTAAAACGAAAATTGTTTGATTATTTTTCCAGGTAAATCCTGGTGGAAAGGCAGCGAAAGGACAGATCTGCATTGGAGATACTTTGTTACAAATTGACGGAATTAACACAAACCACTTGGATATATTACAAGCACAGGGGATTATAAAAGCTGTTAGAGGATCTTTACAATTAGAATTATTAAGGTATAAATAGTTTGATATAGTATTCTTGTTTATTGAGGAAGCAAAGTTACCTGCCCCAGGGAGGTTTTAAAACCTTCCCAGTAAAATTTTTAAAAAATGTATAAATTTTTCCCGACGACCTAAAGACTAGGCCCGACGCTATCACAAGATGACTCGTCTTGACGGAATTCAACTCAGACAGCATCGACGATTCAAGAAATTTTGGTTTGGTTAATTTGGGTTTAAAGAAAGACCATAGAATTGGAAGATCCTTTAGGATACTGCATAAAGAAGCCACAGTGTGGGAGCCATGAGAATAAAGTTGTTGCAGTTGTCGCAACAAGTAGAAACAATCCTCTGTGTAGCCCATGGGATTGTCAAAGGCTTCTGCCAAAAAGTGGTCAGGTTGAAACCTTATCAACCGACATGCTGTGTAAATGGAAACCAAGAAAGAGAGCCATAGAAAGGAATTTAACTGTGGTATCAATCTGCTAGCTAGTACAATATATCATTTGTTGGGTCATTGGCGAATTCATTTTTTGGCAGGGTCTGTATAAGAAAAAAAGGAATTTTTTTCTTCGCAATTAACAATTTTTTGTTATTATTTTTAAAAATGTTTTTATTTTTTCTCCAATTTGTAGGGAATACGCATCAGATACCTCAGACGACAGCATGTCAATAACCAGTACAACAAGTAGTTCATACAGAATACTTCCAAATGATCAAGTAACATCAGGTACAGTTACGCTAATTTGTTATTATGTTATTATCGTATTGTATCCTATTATCTTTCAAGTAAATTGATGATCAGTATGGTTGTATTTCTTCTTAAACTATCAAGTATCATATAGACTAGTGATAACTAATCTCGAACAATAAATCAAGAGAAAATGAATCTTAACATAAGAGAAGGTTTAGAAAGAAAAAAATGTCAAACGAAGTGTTATATATTAAAGGACAGATGCGAGTAAAAATGTTTAATTGTTCATATGTTATAGTTCATAATAAAAGTGTATCCAGCTGTTATTTTGTGGATATCACTTGATTATTTGAAAAACAATCATAAGTTTTCAAGTGGGTAAAATTCCTGTTGTGAGAAACTCAAAAGATACTTAACTTTATATTCATCAGTCTGGTTTCTGATGTTTTTATATAACCAAATTTGAACAGAGGAAACTCATAATGTGAGAATGTTTTTGTGTTGTTATTAACTGCACATGTGTGTTTGTTTTTTAAATCATGTACTATAGCAGATTTAAAAAAATGGTAGACTGTAATGGAGATTTGTCTTCATCCGGCAATTTCAATCATTTATATAACCAGTTGTATATAACATTGAAGAGGGAGGGAAATTTATTTAAAGAGAAAATCAAATGATACAATATATTAAGCATATGCACAATAAATAGTTTATGTAGGTAGTTACACCCATAAAACTAGACGCTTATTTGATTAGGTATATGCCATTTTGCTTGTTGGAATGCTTGTTGACTAAATTAACTGAGACAACAAGTCTGAAAGCTTTTTACAATTACACCAAGCATCATTTTAATGACTGGTATCTTACTACATCTCTTGTGAACACAACAACAGTAATTACTTTTAATGATACAGTTTTAGACATAAATTTTAACTTTATGAATTTCAGTTTCCCCATATTAATTAAGTAAATAAATAATTAGAAGGCTTAACAATTAGAAGGTTCAGCAGAATAAACATATTACTATTGAAATTAGAAAGTGAATATTGATAAAGGTTCATATATTGTGAATCACAATGAATCATAATGGATTTAATCAAACCATTAAAACGTGTAATTCATCGAAACGGAATAATTTTTGAAATTCTGTATTATATAGTTATATACACTTTTAATTTCAATTGAAGATAGGTGTAAACTGATTGGAAAATATCCTTAGAAATTAATAATTTTTTGATTTAAACTAAGCAGACATTGTTTAGGGTAGAGGTCTCCTTAATTCATTCAGTGGCCTACAAACTTCCTTGCTGAAACTAAAAAAAAAAGAGGTGCAATCTTGGTTATTCATCCACTAATTTTTCCAAATAAATGAGGTTAACATGCATGATGCCATAAATAATATTTCATATGAATCATGTAGCCTAAAAGAAATGAATCATATAACCCTAAAGAATCCATTAAATACAATTTCAAATTTTAAATATTAATGTTATAATTATTAAACACAGCATATTGATTTCCATTCATATTTCACAGTGCATTAAAACAGTTATTAAATACTGAGTTATTGAAAAATGAATTAAATATGTATGAAATATACTAATATGCCATGATATTGTAACCTTGTACTGATTTGTGACTAACATACATTAACCTGGTTTTTATCATTATATTAGAGGTATTTATTTATTCCTATCTGTTATTAGGTACATACAGGATGGTATTTGGAAATAAATCTATTGTTCGTTGATAAGATTTTGTCAGTTAATTTATCATATGACATAGCCTACTGTTTCACAAAATTTGCATATATGTAAATTTTACAGTATACTGTAAATTGTAATGGTCTAGCAATTTTAATTTTGGAGATTAGTGGTTAGTCAGTTCCATCTTGGTCCTCTTGAAAATTCTTCCCCCTTGATAGTTCGGCCTCTTGGCAGTTCGTTCCTTGTGATATTTCTTTTCCCTGGGCTTTGATATTTCTTGCCCATGTCATTTCTCTTGCCACTTTCCTGCCCATATTATTTGCTTAAAATTACCAATACATTGAAATTGAATGGTGAGGAGAGTTTGTAAATCATCACTTAACATTGAATTGTTAAACTTTCAAACTACCTAATCCGTATACACAACAAAACATATAAGTCATTCTATGTGTCTATCTATCCAAGGACTTTCCAAACCTCCATTATTTTCTCACCAGGCACGGATTTAGGTGGGGCTAATTTGCTTTAGCCCCCTAAGTTTAACAGGAATGTCTTTTTGACCTCTTTTTAAATACATGCCTGTATTCTATGTGTTGTTGATATTAATTATTCATTCTATATATTCAAATTGATTTATGCAGCTGCACTGATTTGGTAAAACACAATTTTTTCTAGCTTTAATGACAATAAAAGCTTAAATTATTCAACCTCTCTAGCCTCAGAGAAAACAGAGACAGTTACTGAGCATCAATGTGTTCAGTTTTTCTATCCAAGTTCTATTTAAAGAAAAGTAATGACAAAATTGCTAAATGAATTCTTTCAGTTGAATTATTTACTACGTATATCAATTTAACAATTAATTAAGCAATGCAATTCCTGTTGGGTGTGGTTTGAATACACTAAATTAAACAATAAAACAAATAATTTTCATTTCATTTATTTATTTGACCAACAAAGTAAGAACCAACTTAGAGGCTCTTAAAGTAAACAAGATTACTATAACTTCAAGAGTCAGCAGACCCATGATCCTAATTTTAATACAATATTATGTTAACAATTAAAGAAAACATCCAAATAATATGCTACTAGAAAATAACTTCCTACAACAGAGTCGGCGTTTGTATATAGCTTTGTGTATGTGTAGCATCAGAAAAAAGTGGGAGGGGCTTTGTAAACAGGCATTAACTAAAGTAAATCCGGTAGAGGGAGAACGATAATGCAAGTCGAGTCTAATTTTCTTGTCATTTTCCGCACATGATCATCAATTATTTAAATTATTCTTTGTTATTCTTTGTGGTTAAAAAAAAATATTTCAAATCATAATAATTAAATAGCCAATTCAGAGACATTTCTGAAACGGATGGTATTTTAAGAGATATTGTATTATCTAATATATATCATTATTTTTCGACTGTACCTGAAAAAATAGTTTTTTTTCGGGTTGCTATTCTAAATATTGTATGTGAAATTTGTTTAAATAATTGCTTCTTTAAAAGACTTGTACAGAATGAGAGGTTCTTCTGAGCTATAAAAATAATTAATGAAATTAATTTTAAAACATTATTAAAATGACTCCTCTCACCCAAATAGCACTTTAAATATACTTTGTATTAGGGTGTAAAGCACTGAAAAGGCCTTAATTAAATTGTACATTTTGCAGTTTTATTGGGTGACACTGAATATAACCGTATCATCGCTTCTCTTGATAAGTGTGTATCAAATGGGTCTGTAAGATTGGGCATGAATACCATAATTGAATAATGTTTGGCAATTTGAATGATTGCACTGAATAAATTGGCTATGAATGAATTGCTGAAACAGATGGGTAGAATGACTACATAAACCTACTGACTCATCCTTGACAATCGTTCTACTTCATCATTCTAAAATATGAACAATAATCCTACAAATTCAGAAACTAATCAATTTTATTTGACTCATTGTTGGTGTTTCTCATAGCCAAATGTATCACAATCTTGTACGGATCAGATAAGCAATGAATATGAGATGAATTATCAGTAGAAGTCACTATTAGCATACCCATGTGGTAGCTTCTCGTAACCAGGGAGTAGCTTCTTGTAACCAGGGAGTAGCTTCTCGTAACCAGGGAGTAGCTTCTCGTAACCAGGGAGTATTTTCCCCTTTAAATCACAGTTTTTTAGGTAAATATTTTTTTAATCCAATTTCTGGTTAATGTGAATATAGTAACTATTATGTTACATTAAAATGGTATATTCAACAACAACAAACATTTTTTCAGGGGGACAATAAAGCTTCAAAACAGTTTTCTTATATTGAATTGTAAGTCCACAGTTATGGCACTACATCCAATGGATGATGGATAATATGGTACTTTACTATGTGAAACTATCATCCATTTATCAATACACTAAAATAGTTTGCTATTTTGTTATGTAATGCTCAATTTAATCCATATGTCCCCAAACAAATTTTAATATGTATAATAATGTTGTTATGCTTCAAGACTCAAGTATATCATCTGCTAAAACTGAAAAGGCCAAATAGTTAATAAACATTTAAATGCAATTTAAGAAAAAAGCTAAAGAAAAATCCACTAAACCAGGTTAGACTAACAAACTGTATTATTACTAGTATGGTACTAGGCTTAACTAGCTAGTTATTTGAGTCCAAATTAATACATTTCGGTTTAATAATTTTGTTTTAATTTATCAGTATCATTACAAATCCCATTGAGCACTTTGAGCTGTGAAATTAACACAACAGGTTTATTAGAATTGATTTGGCTAAATGCACTCATAAACTTAATTAGATTAATACAGATTGAATGATATGGGTCAAAGGGCAAAAATCAATTAGCTGCATCGTCAGCTGTGTTACCCGAAATATGACGTTAATGTTGAATAATGTATAGCAAGCGAAACTACTGTATATGTAATGTTATAGTAGTTATACATTAGTGAATGATGCGACAACTTTAAGTATGGTTCATATTCTTGTCATTATCAGGTGCCTGTGGCCTTATTCACCAATCACACCTAAAGTGAGATTTTTCCCTTAAATATTTAAGTACTGCATTTCCCTTAAATTGTATTCACTTTGCTTTAAGATAGGAAATGTTTCTGAATGGTGACTACTGTACTACTACTACTGACTACTACCCATGAGTCTTGTCAACGCCTATAGCATCAGTATTGCTAGCTATTTACTAAAATAAACAAGAAATATTTCTTCAATCAAATATTATAAGACAACTTTTTAAAGTGATTGACATTTGTTTTGTGTCTATCACCCTCTATAGTTTACATCAATATTTAATTGTTTTGTTTTGACAATTGTGATAATAAATTCAGTATCTAAATTAATAAAACGGCTTTTATTATAATAAACACTTTCCTCCATTGTGGCCTACCTGCATTTTAAGCTGCAACTGTATCTGAAATAAAGTGGTACAAATATAAATGAACATGATGCTTTTTGTAGCATACTTGTTATTCTCTTGAGTATTTTAACCCTTTTAATAACCCTCTACAGGAGATATATGTTTTGAGGCAGAACTTGGGTTCTTAACCCTCAAGTGACCCATTCGGATTTCATACCTCCTCTAGCTTTTTACAGTCTATGCTTACTGTACTGTACCATCGCCCATAGGGATTTGTTTAGGTGAAATCATTTAAGGATTTACCTTTTTTTTTATTAATAATAATAATAATACAATTGATCTTGGCATAGTTTTTGCTGCTGTTAAAACTCCTTACAAAATTCCTAATTCTTACTTAGTTTCTTGAATCAAAGGATGGAAACCTTAAAACATTTATAGAATGTGTTTTGTATTTCAAAATTCCAAAATGTTTACATGTTCTTTTTGGCTAACACACAGGAGACATTACAGTGCCAAGATTTTTTTTTAATTTTGAAACTACTGTACATAAATAATCAATCTAAACATAATCAACTTCCACTATGAAATAATTAGCCTCTAAATACATACAAACAATAAACTCTATTTTGCATGCAAGTTAAATACACTGTGGTCTATTGAATATAACCCTATCAGTACATCCTCATTTTTCCCCACTGGTCTCCTGATCTGTAGAATAAGTTATCTTGTAATACCATAGGCCAGAATTATGAATGTTTTGTATTTATATATATTCAATACAATTTTTATTTTGCAATGTTTGATTCTTTTTATGTTTGAGGTTTAGAAGGTATTCTTATGGCATTGTCACCTTTGACATTTGTCAAACATGGTTGCCAATAAATGAATCAGTGTGAATCATGTTCATCAAAATTATCTTCAAGGGCTG
This sequence comes from Antedon bifida, assembly GCF_963402885.1. Taxonomy (NCBI): domain Eukaryota; kingdom Metazoa; phylum Echinodermata; class Crinoidea; order Comatulida; family Antedonidae; genus Antedon; species Antedon bifida. Next base: position 9,603,941 of record NC_136231.1, read on the forward strand.
GAAATAAATCATATTTTATTTTCATGTCAGAACCTGGAGATCCAAGCAAAGTTACAATTGATGATGATGTAATCAATGTGGACGGAGTTACGCTTGAAGGGTTTAATCCTGCCAATGTCTCAGTCACTCGTACCACGACCAGAAAAGTAACCAAAATCACCCGCAGCCGTTCCCCCTCCCCAGCCCGTTTTACAAATGATGTTGAAGAACACCGGCCTCACGGGTATCATGTTTACACTTCTGAAACTGAGGAAGAAGAGGTAACCCCACCGGTAACAATTTATCAGGGCCAACCTCATGTGATCAGACCAAAACCAAAGCAACCAGGACCACCGGTACCACCAAAACGTGGTAACCGTCCCCAGCAATACACCATTGGAGTGATATCCTCGCCACCCAATTTGAAAGGTTGGTCTCACGGTTTGCCGTAGCTTTCTAATGCTAACGGCATGTGCGATGAGGCTAGTTTTAACTATCAGCAAATTGTGCATGCTCAGCAACTTTCTTGCAATAAAACCAGATTGTGGTCTAAAATAGGTTCTAACATTTACACACACGTTTGTATATTGTTTTTTTTTAAGTGAGTGTTTTTTTTTTTCCGTATACTTTTGCTTTACTTGATCTAACAGATTCCTGCAATTGAAGAAGCCCCTAATAATTGTTACTTTCCCATCAATATTGTCTTTATTAAGAAAGATAGCAATTGGTTTGAATAATATTTTGCTATTTATAAAGCACTAACAATAGTTTATTACAGTAGTTTTAGACTGACAGCATGTAACAGTAAATTGTGCCATATGTAAAGCTATGAATCTTAAATTGAAGCTGCGTACTTGTCAGCAATATGTTATGACCTTAGAAAGAGTTTCTTTGCCGCCGGACAACATATTACACAAATCTTGTAGATGACTGTCCCTGCTAGGATCTCTCTGTTAGCATATCGCTACAATTCATTCATTTGGATATTTATCTTTTTGGAATTATATTTTTGACATTTGGAAACATTTCTGGATAATTTAAAGCTCCGTTTTAGTTAATTGTCCATTACAAGATGTATGAGAGGAAAAATCCAGGTTAGTTATTATTGTTCATTGGTGTGTTATTTGTTGTCACTTTCAAATGTTACATTCTAATGTGTGCTCAATCTTTTGAAAGTCAATTCTGGTCAGTTTAAGCATTCATTCTTTATCAAATGATTATTAATAGCACAATAATTTACTTAGTTTACCTAAATTGAATTAATTTAGACATTCAATTAATCAATTGTATTTATTTTATGTTATACAAATTGTAGCCTGATGTATTGATTCCAATGACAGATCTAATAATTGTTTCACAAATTGTTGTTTTCAATGATTATTTTTAAATTACAGTCTTTGCATTTTTATTAATTTATATTTATCATAATATGTTTATTTAAATATGAATTTCAATTGATATGTTTCATTTTAATTTTCTATATGTTATTTCAGTTGAGTTCTTGTCTGTGTACCTTTTTTAAAATTTATTTTTACACATTTAATTAGGAATCACAGTTTTTTGTTGTAAACTTTGTTTAGATTGTCTTTCATTTAACTTTTGTTTCATTTTAATTTTCGTTCTCTTCATGTTGCTTTAATTAATCATATCATTTTAACCTTTCTCATTCATTTGCTTATTAACCATATGTTTGTCATTCATCATTAGTTCGTCGTTTTGCTGATGACTTGGACCCTGGTTCCATGTCGGACACAGCGCTGATCCACGTACGTGGAAGACCGCCTTTACCTTCTAGAGGGCGACCTAGGAGAAGGAAAGGCAGAACAGCAATTTATGTCCAACCTTCCTGTAACGTCCCTTCTGGTATTAGATTTTAATATAATTTTTTGTAGAATTTGCATAAAACATCTGATATTCATATATTTATCTAGAATATTATGCAATATGCAATTTTATCTTGAATTTGCAATTGTTAAAATTCATAATTGTTTTTGACAGATGCATATTATGACCATTTTAGTAGGTTTACGTTGTATGTTTAATTTTGCGCTGTCAATTTGTAATTTGCATAGTTCTAGAAAAATATGGATCTATTAGATGAATTTGCATATAAAAGAAAATGTTGCATATTTCTCAGTTAATCCATTCTAACAGGTTTTTAATGGCTAGCCATCTAGATTTAGCAGGACTTTAATTTAAGAGGAATGAAAATGTCTTTAATCCTTTAAAAACGTTCTGGTTTATTTGGCAACATTTTCTGGGTGCTTAAAGAACCAGGCCTTTATAGTAGTTTTCAAAATATATAAATGTTATAATAATGATAATACAGTATTATTGTCGATCTTATGTAGCGCTTTGATGCAAAAAGCCCCTAAGCGCATTATTACCCCAGTCATTATTTTGAGCAAACACGTTTGGAAACAAACTCCCAAAAAGTTGCAGCCAGAGTAATCAGCGCAGTTGTGTTTTGGCCTATTCCAGGTATCCATTTGTACACATGGGTGAAGAGAGGCAAACGCAAGTAAAATATTTTGCCTAAGGATACAAGCAACGCTTTGGATTCAAACTCATGATTTCACAATCAATAGTCCAACACACTGCACCACACGCCCTCACAGTTACAAATTTGCACTCTTCATCTTCAGATACTTTGTCTAAATTGATGATCCATGTCATGTTTTTATTGATCACAATTCAGCCATATAATCATTGATGTGACATTTATTTCGTGACATTTAAAGTGGCATTTTCATATATTCTTCATTATTCATTGCGATTGGAAAATATGATTGTGATAAAACTGAGAAATATGCAAAATGACATCAAATAAATTAATTGGTTGATTGATAGACCATACTAATGCTTAAATTGTTTTGCCATTACCAATTCTTTCCTGTCTATTGTCTAAGGTATTACAGGTATTTTCATGCTACAAAGACTTCTAATACATGATTTATTATAAATGTATAGGGCGGGAGTTTTGTTGTTCATATCTTTTACCTCCATATGAAATTTGCCATTGAAGATGAAATTATTCCGCTATGTTTAAGCTTAACAAATCAAAAAACTACAGTATTGAGATTACTTCATTATATCCAAATTTTCATATTTCTTTAGATAATTTAATTTTATTGAAAACCTTATAGAATGTTCCTAATGTACATCAAGAAAACATGATAATGCCTGTATACCCTTGACCATTCTTAACATTTTAGATAATTTAATAAAACTTATAAATTATTTTGATTGCATGTACTTTAAAGTGTTTTTTGGGGAAACGCATTCATCATTGTCTGTTAAATCTTTAAAAATAATAGGTGTGAGAAAATATAACACATGATGGTTTTTCCATAAAACATTTTTTTTTTTACTTCCAAGAGATTTATTATTTTATAGTCAACTGGGATTGTTCAATGTACTTGAACTGAATATAGATTATATAATTACTTTTTTCCATTTTTTTTTGTTTTTAATAAATTTTAAAAAATATGATAGTAATATCTTTTGAATTTTATATTGATTGATACATTTAAGTTCTAATATGTTGAAGATCACACTGTTTTAGATATAATTAAGTTTATCATTTCATATTGTATGTATTGTGTTTATTTCTATTATACTGAAAGTGTTATTGTATACTGACATTAATTGATAAATTTGTTTCACAGTTAGGCCGACACATTCCCAAGATGATATGGCCACAGTTGCCTACTCGGCCCCTCCAGTGCCACCCCACCCTGAAAGTGACTGTGAAGAAGGACCCCGTGTCCCACAAAGGCCCAGAGTGACTAAGAACAATGTACCTCAAATTGTGAATGGTAAAGTCCATATTGGAATGCTCATAAACACTGTCAATAGAAAGATTGGAATGTTCCATTATAATGCAGTGATAATACTTTAGAGTAGAGATTGTAGATTGCTAATTAATAATGCTCTCTCTTTTCTTCTAGATTTTCTTGTTTTCTCCTAATAGCATGCAGCAAACAAAGTAGTGAATAGTTAGTGAATTATATGTTGGAATGAGCATTATGTTATGTTTTTATTTGCATTCATTGTATTTGGCAGGAATGATTATAAAGTAAATATAAATAAAGTTACCTAAATATTAGCGAAATTAATGTTGGAATGTGAATTATTTATTAATAATTTCTGGTTTTTAGTTAAAAAAAATGTATAGATTCCAATAGAATAGCGATCAGTAAAAAGAAGAATGTCATTTCTCTGCGTCAATTTTGATTAATATAATTTGACATTTAGTGATGATATATATATATCTTGGAATTTTAAGGTAGAATTATCATTAATTGAACATTAATTTTAATTACAAATTCTTAATGAAACCATAATATAACATAAACATAATAACACTATGGTAAATAAGACAATGTCACAATGCAGCTGCCGATGGTGATTGATGTATAACTCATTGTCTTATATAACCTTCTATACAACATAGTCTGTTTTGGTATAAATGGAATATCTGAAAGTAGGTCAAATGCTTGTTACTTATGTTTATGGTTAACAATGAATTAGTTTATTTCGGAAAGACATTACTGCTTTTAAGCTCCGATTTTACCAAATATCAAAATCTGCCACATGAAAATTTAATTATGAAATACAAGTTTGTTTTGGAAATGATTTCATTCTGTATTTGTTTATTTTATTTCCAATATAGACTGTCTTGTCTGCGGCCATTTCCTGTTATGTTATAATAATAATACAATAATGGATATAGACAATATAAATAACTTTGTTATTCCTGTATTACTTTTGTTACTTTTATATCTTGTACATAATTTAGTTATCTTGTAAATAGGCATTACTTTTCTACTTTTTTTTTCTTTTATTTAATTACTCTGGAAGCACCTTCACTCAAAAAGTGTGCTACTGTTTCAAAAGTATAGCTTCCAAATAAATGTATTTATTTAGTTATTATTTGTTGTACTTGTAAAAGTAGATAAACAAGTTTATCTTTACAAATGAAATACAAAGTCTGACCATTTATTTAGAACTTTGTAGACATACAGAACATTATACATGGTGCCTCCCATGCATTATGCTTCCCATATGTATTATTATGCTTCTTTAACTTGATTTTGATTGGTCAGTTGTTCTGTTTCATTCAGATCCAAAGACATTGGCAGTTTGCTTCATTGACGTAAGCTTGACAGCAGGGTCTACAACCTCCAGATCAACTTCTTTAAAGAAAATAATAAACATCCATAAACAAAAGTTTATTAAATTTCCTACTCCTCCACATATTAAATTCAATAATTTCTTAATTCATTAAGAACATTACAATGACAACTGCTTTGTATTTTAATAATTATTTAATTACGTATAATTACTATCAAAGGCCTGATTGGTTAACAGCTATGAGGCATCTTGTCAAATTCTCAGCTGTTTCTTAGATATGTCTTCTACCAAAAGGTTTAAATAACATTCCTATGAGAAGTTCGTGAACACTTCCTAGTGTGATAATGTGAAGTAAAACTGTTGGTTACAAGTACCCCAAAGTAGTTAAGTCAAAAGATAGTAGGCCAAGAATATTTTATTATTTCCTTTAATTATTAACTTCCCATTAAGTTTTGAGAAAGGTGCATGATATCTATAGCATTGTACAGGTCATGCCATCATGAGGAGGTGTTCAAATGTGATGCATAGAATACAAATCTGCTAGATGAAGCACATTCAAACAACATTGTCAATGATAAGATAGACTATATAGTTTATATAATTCATACATTTTATACAATAGATGTTCTAAATAAATACTACATTTCATTCAAATTAATCGATTGTTTTATAATAAGATTGAACAAATATTTCTATTGTATTGAATTTAATGTGACTTTAACAGATAAAGTAAAAAGTGTGTTGTACTGTAGACATGTAAACTACTACAACATTAAATGGCACATCGTGAAAGTGAATTAATATATAGTTAGCCTCATTGAAACAGCCCAAGGCAGTGTGATATAGTTGATGATGATAGTCTTTGGTCCAGACAGCTGTCAAAACTATTTAACATAAAATACATAAAGAGAATACAAGTTTAAGAACTGGTTATTGGCACCAAGCTATCTGTTTACAAAAACAGTAAAAATAGTAACATTCAAGTTGAAATATGATTGTCATCCAATTATGGGTTGAAAATTTTATATTGGTTTAGTATTATATATCCAGATTATTCTGACCTAGATTTGTAGCATGTCAAAGTAGTTACAGCGCCATCAATAAGGTTGTATCCCTACCTAGCCAACCAACCCTTTTTTCCACTTAATAACATCAATTCCATCATTTCAAAAATATGAAAAATAATGATAAAATACACTTTAAATTTAAAGTTAATCAAGTACTTCCGTTGAAAAAAAACTATTATGTTACATTAAAATAGCATATTCAACAAAAACATAAAAAAAATATAAAATGAAGGGGGACAATATATCTTAAAAGCCCATACTTGCTGTTTTAATTGATTAGAGTATCAACTGGGCTACAATAATTTGTAGCCCAGAAGAGTTTGTATTTATATTAACATTGTGCATTCTTGTACTTATTTGCAATCTAAATAAAATCAAGGACATATTCTTATAACTAGTAACTCACTAGTAAAATGAGATTAAAATTGGCCTTCTATAACGCATTGTTTTTAATTAGATTATTTTCAAAATCATAATTTAATATTTTTTTAGTGAATTCTAGTACAAACATTGATGATGAATAATTAAGTTTTAAATGACAATAAAAACAATGAAAGTCTGCAGCAGGGAAGTTGTTATTGATGACTGTTAAAATACACAGCTTCCTGCTGCTCAAAACTATTTAGAAGACTTCAATTGTTTCATTCTTTAGATATTATAGTTTTATGAAGGAATATTAATATATACAGGTAAAGCATTCACTTATTATATTTTCTTTGAATTTTTGTTTTTTGACTTGAAAGATTTTGTTGTTAAGTAAGGTATTACAGTACTACAGAATAATTGTAATTGTTATAATAAACAATCCTCAGTGCTCTCTATTTACTGAAAGGAAGAACTGATTTTTTCTAGCCTATAATTTAATGCTATAACAATTCCTTTTAGAAACTTTACTATTACCTAATTCCAATTCTAATACTAACTACTAACATTGAGTATTATACTTTTTTGCAAAACAATAAATATTCCCATATGTCACAATTCAGTTACTAGTATTTTGCAGAATTGCAGTACACATGGTTTTTGCAGGAATTTTATTCCATGAAACAAATAACTAAATCTGTGGACTTGTTTTCGGATGGGGTCCTTCTGGTGGTGAATAAGACAGTACACCGGGAGACGATCCCATACTCTTTTTCAAAGAGTGTACTGCGTTTTCTAATGTGCACATGAGCCATGTATATACAGTATATGTGTATTCCAACCCTCAAGTTGAAATACACAGAGAGTGCCAATGGGATTCGAACCATGGACCAAAGGAAACCTATGGTCTTTCATGGTTCAGTACACAGCACAGTTTTAGTATTAATCACCGTCAATTCTCAAAGTGATACAGCACTATAATAGTTTTTTTGTTTTTATGCTACATATATGCATACTTGCATGAGTGTATCTGATATATCATGTACATGCTAATTATTGAATATTCAGTTAAATACTATATTTTATTGTGTATGTACCTAGATCAGTATAGCCTATTGTGCATACAGGTGAAATAAATATTGTATGCTTATTTCATCCATTTCTCTTGATTTCAGACTTCATCCATAACATAAACGGTACATAATATAGTTTAAATTTAGATTTAATCTAATAAACTATTTTTCCCCATTTTGTATTTTGGTGAAATTTGAAATATTTCAAGATATGATCTAAACTACCTTTATATATTGGTCATACACATTACTTCTACATTTCTTTCAAATTATTATACAAAATAACAATTTTGATTGATTTTCTAATCAATATAATCAATCATTTGGATTAAAGATGATGGTTGTTGATGAAGAGCCTCAAGCTTGTCACCTGCTATTTACATACAACTAATACATTATTTCTTAGTTTGAATAATTACTAATTGCTTACAGATTCTTGTTTGTTCAATTTCAAGCTTATATTCTAAACCATAATATAATGATAATGTGATGATTTATCAGTGATAAATAACAGTCACAGGAACCATGTCTTAAGTTACATTTTTTTTCACAAGGGAATGTTAATCGGTACCTTAATAGATCAGTCTCTGTTATTTACATTTCACAATTATTTTTACAGTTTTTATTTTTTCTCTCTTCTTTAAAATCAGAGTCCCAAACTAATGAAAATCCACCATCATCTAAAATGTTAATAAATAATAACCAACCAATCACATCGCAAGAGCCTGAGAAGACTTTACCAGAGACGAATCACGCAAGAATGAACGGTACACATCCATCAGAAGAATGGCCACCTCCGCCACCAGAATTGCATCTACACTTTGACGACCCAAAATCACCATTAATGTCCTCACCAAAATCGCCTAGCATGCAAATACCAACACCACGTAAATTTAGTACTAGTCTTAAGCCAGGTAAAAACTATGCAAATTTGCTGTTTTGGTATTATACTATTACTGTTTATTTATGCAATGCAGAGCTTTACAAATATTTTTTAAAAGGTTGGTTTATGGTAACTACAATTTTACAAATAGTATTGGATACCTTTCGTAAAATTGACTACTGTATTCCATTAAGGATGTTTTATGGCAATTTACCTGCCAGCCTAGATCTTTCGTATAGTGTGAATATTTTGACTACAGGGAGACGGAATTAACCTCTCATATTTTGCATGTCTGTGTAAATTAAGCCTTTAAAGCACCGTTCCAATTAACACCTATACACAACTGGACACCCAATGCGCAACTGTAATATTTAGCTTTAACATTTAAAAGTAGGTCATGATATTCTACAATAATTTGGCCTAGATCATCAGTGACAATATATACAATATAGTATATTGTGAGTAGACAATGAATTGACACACAATAATACAAATATATGAAATATTGTTTTCAAAATAGTGTAATCATTTTTTTTAGGTTTTACTGTGAATAAATGAAAAATTTAAATACATTTGGTATATATCAATTCATAAATTACATAGTTCAAGTTGTTATTATGTAGACATTTCTCTTCAAAAGCATGCTAGTGCATTCCAATTATGATATACCTACCTTACTCTCTAGGGTAGCATTCACAACATTCTTTCTTGGTTTATCAAAATATTAATAAATGGTTCCTTAATCTGGAAAAATAACCATTTAGCCTTTATGAATCCTCTTAGTATTCATTATTGACAAGTTTATCATATCGTAAAGAAGTGTGACATTACTACTTCTACTACTTTAAACTACTCCACTTTTTAAATTGTTGTTTGGATATATAGCTCTTTGGTCACCAGTGAAAACGAATGGCTCAACAAATGAAGACAATGAAGAAAGGACGTTAAAAGGAATGCCAGCAGTTTGGAGTCCTCAAGGAGATGTAACAAAACAGTTCAAGCCTGTGAAGGTAGAACTCACCCAGCCCAAGAAGGCAAGTGGACTTACCTGCTGCTATATATAAACCCTTTACTTTAGGCCTACTATGTTCTTCTTCATCCTCTCTTGTCTTTCTGCTCCACTCTTTTGTGCATTTCTTTCCATTATGCTTTTTATCCTCTGCTTGTTCTTTCATTTTCTCTCTTTCCTTTTTATGTATTCATTCATTTTCCTCTTCTTTATCAGCTCTCTCCTGCTTTTTGTGCTATTCCTTAATTCTGTTATTGTTTTCTCCTGCTTGTTTTAGATACCTTTCATCTTGCTGTAATCTTTCTAACTCATTCTGTTTCCAAAATTAAATTTTCTGATGTATTAGTTATTGAGAACTATCAATTTGAATTTCAATAATGTTCTCAATTAATATCCAACACTTTTATCAATTCTTGTGGAACAACCAATAATCAAAACAAAAAATTTTAATTTCATAAAGTTTTTTACAATTAATATCATTCTGTAGGTAAAATCTCCTGAGCCTCCACTCATATTGCCTGAAGAATCTGTACCAGTCGAGACGACTCCAAACACATTCACTAGCCCACCACCATTCAAACCGGCTTCCAGTGTCAGCAGCCCTCCCCCTTCCGTAACCACACCGACACCCGTTGTATTTAGCCCGACGCCTGTTGTATTTAGCCCGACGCCTGTTGTATTCAGCCCGACACCTGTTGTATTCAGCCCGACACCAGTGACGTTTAGTCCGAAGCCTATATCTTTCACTCCAACACCAACTGTTCCTAGTCCGACACCAGTCATATTTCCCAAGATGCCTACACCTCCGACTACAACACCAGTACCTGTACAGAATGGACTTGTGCATAGCCCAACGAATGAAACGGTACAGGAGCCCACTAGTCCGAAACAGCAGATAACACAACAATTTGCTAGCCCAGGTAAAAATTCATCTGTTTATAGTTCGATAATTATTTTATGTTTTCCTATTTTTTTCCAGAATATTTTAGTAACATTGATAATTAATGTAAAATAGCATTCTGGTCATTATTTATTTAATTTTTAATATTGTATCTATTAACGTGATGAGGTCATCAGTATAACAAGTGTTGTAAGTATTATGATTTGACAGCTATAAACTGATAATGCACACTAAAAGGATTCATGCTAGGTATTAATTCGACTCAGTCATGCATATCCAAATGGACCGATTACACGTTTAGTGGAATTTTATTGACCAATGAACATGCAATATGTACTAGTGACAGCCAATTAAATAAGAGCTTTTTTTTCATTCAATATCGTGAATGTTCTAACAACATGAACTCGTGGGAGTGGTGATTTAAGGTGTCATTATTAGTAACATTAATGTTTTCTGATTTTGAAGCATTCATTTCATTTCCGTGCCATACTATTTCTGACATATATTCTATGCGGAAGATATTACACATAATATAATTAGTGACACGCATTCCTTTACAGTCTGTGATCGTAACATGTTTACATGTTCGGTGGACATAAAATCAATGCTCGTGTGTAGCAAATATATTTGTTAACTGAATCAGGTGGTGTGTTTTTGGCACAAATCTTCAAATTGTTGTCCTAACTTTGCATACAGGATGTTTACTGTTAAACATCACAGCTGTAAGCTTTTGTAGATTACTACAAATTGGCATTGGTTTGTTTATAGTCATCATCATTTAGCTTTTTGTACATTTACGTTTGTTGTGTTGTACACTGCAATGTTTTTACCTGTCCTGAATAATGTTTATGGATTATTGTCATTGATACGGGCGAACATTGAATAACGCGCAGAAAATTGAGTAACTATGAGAAAGGAAGATGTGATGAAACCAACTAAGTTTGGAGATAGTTGGGTTCCATTTTTTTACCTTGGTAAGATCAGAATATATTTTTGACTGAAATGGATATAGTTGGGTTCTGTTTTGTTACCTTTTGACTGAAATGGATGAAGTTGGGTTTTGTTTTTGTACCTTGGCAAGATCAGAATATATTTTTGACTGAAATGGATGAAGTTGGGTTCCGTTTTTTACCTTGGTAAGATTAGAATATATTTTTGACTGAAATGGATGTAGTTGGGTTCTTTTTTTGGCCTTGGTAAGATCTGTTTTGTAAGTAATAAAGTCTTCAAATGTAAGGATAATTCAACACTAAATTGGAAATCTTAAATTAAAGTGCTTTTAGTAGTTAAGACTAAAGTAGTGTCACATGATCAAATTGCTTGGCAACGAAATATAATAATATTGTGTGTACTATAAGTGTTTCTATCAATTTTTAGATTAAATTTACATTTAAGTTATAATTAAAGCCCCCTTCCCTACGTTTTTTAGATCTAATTTAAGATCACAAACTATATTTAATGTAAAAATAATACTATATGGTCCTATTGCGATAACTTTTTTCGTCTTTAAACGGTTAAAAATGTGAAAAATAAGTTGATTCTAATAATTATAGCGGCCCGCTATAAATCCCAAAATGCATTGCGCGCGGATCGATATTTTTGTTTTTCACCTGTAATTCGCCCACTTTTCGATCGATCGTGAGGCCAAAACAAATGGAAGACTCCTAACTTTTCAGCGAAAATACCGGGTTTTCCCCAATTTGTATCAACGGAGTCTGGCAAAAATAGAAAGACAATTAATGCAGCAACTATACAACTTCAGGCTAGGTATATAGCTAGCGTACGATGTTCGTACGTTACAGATGTTTACCAGCTAGGCCTACAAAACTAAGCCTAGCTAGGCTAGGCCTAAGACCGTCCACGAGAGGTCATTCGCCGCGAGCTACTTAGGTAGTGCATTGTTTCTCACTTTTTATCATAATTTACCATAAAACGTACATTTAAGACAAGGAATGACATGGTTTAATGTTTTTAAAGTAAAATATATATGTATTATTTTTACAAAATGTCACAAATTGTAGGAAAGTTGTCTTTAATACATTTTATATTAATCAATTTATTTGTAATTAATGTCAGTATTTCTACAGTACTTCAGCCTAACATTCTAAACTTGGTGCATGGCGAGAGTGATGATACATTCAGACCTTTTATGTGGAATATATTAATCATATTATCACTTGCAAAGTTGATTCAATTTCAACATCACGCACTGTGACTATAAATACAGAATATTTAGTATACTAATTTTTCACTAATGTATTGTACATTATGCATACTCGGGATGTATTATTCAATCTGTCATTCATATTATTATTAGTAGATTTAAGTGGGTATGTACAGGTATGATATTATTATTATTATACATATTTTACAAATTGTTAATGTTTTAAGGTAAGTATTTATATAACAAAATAATTTCATATTGAATCATAATGAAAGAAGTACCACATACTAGTAAACTAATTCTAATTTTGTTTTATTTCATTTATAGATTTTACTATATTATATATATTAATCAAGAGGCTACCCCGTATAAAGAAATAATAATAAATAATTTTATTTTAATTTAAAAAAAAATTATTTTGAGAAACATTACAATTATATAATTGCTTGAAATATCTTTTCATTGTATGAATAACTTCATGAAATTAAAGATCTAATAAATATCTTCTTTTTTACGATATAGTATTTAATTTCATATTTCCCATGTTTGAAAGTTTCAATTTAGATAGTACAGTAATATAATATTGATATATATATGCATTTGCAAATACATTTCACAGTTAAGTCTCGTCCTCAACAAGGTCCTCCAAGACGTTCATCAAATCCGAGTGTGAACCGTTCGCAGCAAGCTGTTGGCAAAGTGGCACTGATTAGTGGTAAGGCCGATGTTTGCTGTTACAATGTCTTAGCTTGCCTTGAATTAATGTAGTGCATGCAACAAACAATTGTACAAATATTAATCAAAACTAGATTTAATTCGTCATTATGACGAATTATAGGTTATATGCATTGATTTAAATAAAGATAATTGATTTTTAAAAGATAAATTGATTGATTGATTGATTTTCTCAGAATCTTTAATTATTTTAACATATTATAGGATCTTGCTAACGGGAATACAATAGCCGGTATCACAATCCCATTAAAGATCCCTCTGCGTATAATGTCATAAACCACATTGTTACATAAATAATAATAAAGACATTACTTACTTTTTATATAGATTTCATTATAAATTATGTGTATTATAATCTATACACTAAAAAATAAAATTGAACAAACAATACGGATAATAAAAAAATCTTATTTCGTTTCCCAAGGTGAGACTCGATCTCGGTACCTTGAGTGCTATAGACACGAGCACAGACCACCGAGCCATACACAACTGACTAAAAGTTATATAGAAAGATTCCTCCGTGGATTTACTATGCAGTAACCACTTTGGTGCAGATAGATTATTACATACCGCAATGAATTATAATTTTTTACTATGATGACATCTTTAAAAATGTAAAACAATGATGCACTGTCAAACTATATACTTTTAACTTTTGAAGGAAGAAAGTTAATGTTAAGTTTGTTATTTTGGCCTAAGAAAATGTCATAATTTGTTTGATTGTGGAAATTAATTTTTTTTTATTTAATATGCGATTAATGATGACTTAATCAACTTTTGTTCTCTTAATTTCATAATAAATAATACATATGATACATACACTTCAAGAAAATGAAATAAAAAATAGGTGTTCCCGAGCATTCTGACAATCTGTATTAATTTTAAAATTTAGCATATTTTCATCATTTTGTTAACTTACATGTGCGTAGCCTGTCACTTTTGACGTGCTCGTATAACGCAATTTCGCGTTGAAAAGTGAATAAAATATGATGATATTATTAAAGAAAGATTGTACAACAGAAATCGGCCAAAAATAGTGCGCATTAATGTTTAGCGCGCAGTGCGCATGCAAAAATCTGCGCACTCATGGCAATTTTTTAAACGCTTAAAATTGCCTGAAACGTACTCTAATTTCATCAAAAATAAATTTTGACAATTTTGAAAATTTTAAGAGCGCGTACGCATGCGTTATATGCGCTACGCACGTAATTGTATTGCCATATGATGAAATATGACCTGAAATTTAGGAGTACCAAATTTCGTTTAAAAGTGATTCAAGATTGTTTTTACAAACGTGATTTTGTTAAATCGCGCGTAGACCTTGTGATTTTTGATTGTGCATCGTGAAAACATAACCACAACGATTCCTGGCCATAAGGAATATACTTTAAAAAATTGACTTAGCTAGATGAAACTGATATCAAGATAATTGACGGACAAAATAGTGCTAAGGAAAGAATAAATAAATAAATAGATAAAGATTTTGACAGAATCAAGAGGTTATATGCATGATAATGCATATAACCTAATTAATACAAAATTGCAAATACAGTCAACTCTCTCAATACACCCTGCGAGGCTTGCCCAAAATGCAAGAATGAATGGCAGGTTTTCTCAAATAGTTTATCTGTGGCTGCGACACAATCAGTTCCTTAACAGACACTTCGCCCTTCGGAGAATATGTACATAGAAGAGTACTGTTGGTATTTGTCACAGCCAGATTTGTTTTAATGTAAAAAATGATGTTGGTACCTTTTATATAGACTGCAAGAAAAGTCTGATTTTGGGAGAGTTCTGGTTTTCAGGACATTTTCAGTAGTATTTCACGATTGTATATTTGTACAATATATTTATTATGGGACATTTGTCAATCAATGTCTCTTTGAATAATAATATACAATACATAATTTCTTTAAATGGCTGTTGCATATTATGTAATGTATGGAATAGTTTTCAACTTTCTAAAACTTTAATCTTATTTTTCTTATATAATAGAATTCTAAATATGGTATTTTGTTGCTACTTCCCAAAAGGCCATTTTACACAGATGAGCGGTAATGGTAAGCGGTAGATAGGAAGCGGAAAATAAATATAGAATCTATGTTATATTTTACGATCATTTACACAAAATGCGGAAACCAGCTCAGGATAGATACTGGTTCTACCTGGGACAAAGCTACACGCTTTCCCGCTTACCATTACCGCTCACGTCTGTGTAAATTGGCCTTAATGCTATTCTTATATTTATATATTATTTTTAACATATAAAACTATCTTGTTCTATTAGCTTATTGATGTTCTTGTGTGATACAGCATATTTTTTAATGATAAATCTTCAAGCAAAGCAAAGAAGCACCATCTGCACAATATGCACCACATGAATCTTCTGTGTTCAATGATATAGGAATTAACGCTGTGCAAATAAAGTTGTGCTGCTTTGTGGTATTAGTAACACATTCTTATACTTATTCTTATCCTAACCCAATTTTTAATTCAGATCCATCCGATCAGACTAAGTTGGAGTTAGTGCAATTGCATGAAGTTGGAGGAAACGTGGTACATCGGGACCGTAACATCCATGTTGCACCCCAAGTTCAAGTAATTACAGGTAGGGCATTATTAATCTTCTATGAATATACTTCTTTTATTACTATTGTACACAGTTCAACACTAGAAGGCATTACCCAAACTTTCCACAAAAGTTAATATAGTATTTGGTATAACAACTCCTGAGTAGATTCTTGCCATTTGATTGGAGGATGGGTCGTATGACATTCAATAACTACTACTAATCAAGAGTACAATTTCGTTATATGCCCGTTGAATTTTGTTATAATTATGAACATTCATTTTTGTTGCAATGGGCAAAACCAGACTAGGTTGTTGACTAGCTCGTTAAAAATAGGTGTGTTATAAAACAAATAATGAAAGTTTATTATCGAGCAATGGAACAAACAGTTTAATTTGGTGAAAGATAAAATGTTAAATTTTCACCTCATGAAATTATTTGTACCATTGCAACATTCATTATTTATGAAACATGCATATTTTGCAATACAAATCTTATGATTGTTTACAAGTTTCTATTTATATGGATTAAATTCTCTGTAACCATGATTTATATAGCTAATATTTTGAATAATATTATGATTGAGATATTTTCAGTTTATTTTAAGTATAGTGTAAGTTGAATAACCGCAATACAAGCATCACTTATTGATGTTTACTACGTAACAAACTATTAATAAAATGGATGTTGTGTCAAGGGAATTATAGTGACAGTAGTTACAAGCCAGTTGATGTATATAATCCTTGTTACCACACCACCTAAAAGAAATTGATATGCCATCAGTGTAATTCTCAATAAAAATGTAACTGGATATAAAATAATAAGTGATATTCTTCTATTGTCAAACATTTGTCAACATTTATAGCTGGCTAGTTCCAAAGATGATTGTTTTAGTGAAGACACAGAGATGCAGTCGCAGATGCATTTAATTTTAAAACAGTGTCTGCCTCATATTTTTACGTTATTATTTAGTCTACTTATGTTTGTAAAAGTTTTAATTTTTTTAATTTAATTCCATATTCAATTTCATTTGTGTCATGATTATTGGAATCACTATTAGAAAATAATTCCAAACATTTTGTTAAATGTTTAAAAAAAACAGTGCATTTTAATAAGTTAAAGAAAATAAACCAATCAAATATACATATATTAATGAAGGTTAAAAAAACCTTTATTTATTTGTTTTGTGTTTAACAAACTTTTTGGTTGAGTGATCTTATTTTTAATAATATTTTTATTTTACAGATAAAAGTAAAATACCAAAAGGTGCTATATATCAAAAACAAATCATAGAGGGCGACGTTGTACATTATGATACTTACTACCCTGTAAAGGAGACAACAAGAACGTCACGAACCGTCCACCAAGAGAAGCCTGAATATTCTGGTATTGGACCCAGGGATGAAAGTGGCTTGCCAGTAGGACTGCGACAGGTAGTTTATTTCTATTCAAAAATAACATTGATCATTATTTTTTAGCATTTTAATTTTTAATTTAGAATAACAGTTGTTAAATTAATTCACAAATTCATTTTAAAGGTCAATTCCACTTTTTTAACATCTTTTGTTTATTATATAGAATATGCGACCATATTGATAATTTAATCATTTTGTGTACAATTTGCATTTATATCAATATGGTAGAAATTATTATAGTTTACAGTATTGGTATATTTAATTTTCATTCTCTTAGCAATTAGCTTCAGGATTTTAGAAGGCAAAACAGTAAACTCCATCCAAAGTGCCACTTACATTGGCAATTAACAAATCATTTATTTTGAAACTTTATTTTAAAAATTAAATATCCATTAATTTTTATTATTTATTATGCAAATTTGGACACAGCAAAAGGTAAACTATGAAATATTTATTGACTTTTAATTTATATATACCGGTACTATAATTCATATTTCAATAATTAAAATTTAAATCTTAATTTGAGACAAAATAGAACTAAAATGAAGGAGTTTAATTGTAAAAGTAATCGAATCATGACTTCAATTACTTTCATTGCAAAACTTTTAGGGTCACAAAAGAATTTGATAAAGTATTTAGAAATATACATTTCTGAAATTGTATAATTATTCCTATATGATATAATTTCATTTATTTTTCAGTATATTTGCAAATTCTTACTCATTAATTGTGATAATAACATTACATAACATTGTATAATTCTATTCAATAAAAAATAATCTGAATAGAAATGTCTTTAATTATAAAGTTTGTTAACCTCTTCTTTTTTTCTGTAGCATGTAAAGGATGAGAATCGAAGCGACTGGTACAGACAAATGTACAAATCTATACATAAGATGGATAAGCCAGAGGGTATGTGTTCATTGATTGTCTTGAACGATAAAAAAATCAGTTATTCTTAACCGACTGTTTCAAAAGATTACGACTATCGGCAATTTCAAAGAGCAATGCAATTACCAGCAAAATACATTTCCAATTTAAGTGGAATGATTTTGTGTTCATTTCGTTCATTTCTTGTAGTTTGTCATCCTATCCCCAGCAGCCTTTGTTTCTGGTTAATTATAAGATTTATATTCCTACAGGATCAATAATACATTTGATATTTCTGAAACCTGAAGGCTTGCTTTTAAACTCTTCAACTTCCATGAACTATTCTATAGCCTCATCTTGTAATTATTCCCAGTACTATTAATTGTATCTGTAAACTTTATTATTATTTGCTGTGAATGCAATAGGCCCACGGCAGAAATATGTTAATTGTGTTGAAATATTCAATAATATCAGTATAGTCATACAGAAACTATATCAGTAACCCAGGTTCATAGGTATGTTATGCATGGTAAAAAGAAATACTAAATAATATACACTAATAAAATTAAAAATATACATCATTGATTTTGTGTTTAGCTAAGCAGGATAAAGCAGCAATAAGGGAGGGAGAGCTATAATAATGCACTATACATTTGTGGTGGTTAAGGCAGGGGTTCCACAAACCAATGCTATACAATCAGCACAGGTTCAAGTTATTCCTCGTCCATTGTTCTGGAGGTAATCTTCTCAGATATGGATATCTGGCTTGTGTGCACTTTAAAGAACCCAGTTCATCTTTCAGAAGGGTACTGTAGGGGGTTACCCTGGTATACTGGTTCATTCAGCCCCTGTTGTGGACAGATGAACGGGGGCTTTTAGTGTGGCAGCACTCGACACGAAGGGACCTTTGTTAGTTATTGTGTAGTCCACACCTGTACGCCTCAATTCAGCCCAGTTAGGCTGCAAACCACAGCTTATTATTTTCCCACATTTATATCTAAACTTTTGTATCAAGAAAGAATATTTGTAATTCTAAAAATGACATTATTGTAAACTTATGAACCACAAGCAAAACATAAAACCATTTCCTTGGAACAAATATGGATTAATTTACTGATACACACGTTTACAATTTCCCATTTAATTTAAATTTATATCCAAAGATCTGCTCTTAATCTTTAATGTCGTAAATAAACCTCAATATTCAACAAATATATGAAATGAAGCTGTAAAATATTGTGATTAATTTCCATTCTGCTCTTGTCAAAATGCATTACTTTTTACATCTTTAATATTTTGTTATTGCTATCATCAATTTTACTGCATCTAAATTTAAATAGAATTTTTGTAATATAATGATACCAACACTCTAACACTCTAATTTTCTCTGATTCATCTACAGAAGAAGACAATAAGTACATGAGATTTTTAAGAGGTTAATAACATATTAGTTTATAGCACTAATGTTCTAATTGTACACCTGTACTTGATGCATGCTTAATATTCTGCATGTTACTCAACAAAACAACATTGTTCATATCTAAAGGCCAAGGCGTTGTACCACGAGACCCAACGAGTCGTCTCGTCGGTAGAAAATTAAACACTTTTAATGTTCTTCCGATGACCTAAAAACTACGCCCGACGCTGTCTCAAGACGATATGTTTCGTCTGGATTCAACTCAAAGAGCACTGACCAGTCAAAACGTATCGTCAGGAGTTTGAATTGGCTTGCAACAAAATGATGGTTAATTAAACTAAAACTTAAAATTAAACAGATTTAGTACATTTTTCAGTTTAAGCTTTTTTCACAATCTTTACTCTCCATTTTTCAGTTTAAGCTTTTTTCTGACTATTTTTTTTTTCAGAGGCATGATATTTTAAAATTTTGTTTTAATAAAATATTCATAGCATGTTTATGATTAGTTCAATATTGCCAATTTATTATCGTATCTTATCCTTGTTAGTGTATTACAATTAAATTAAAAAGTTCTTTTTTTATGTGCATCATGTATGCAACCAGATACAACTGAATGTGAAGAAAGTATTTTGTTCATTGTAAAGCATGGACATTTTGTATGTTATAAAGTATTTAGCAGATAAAATTAATAACAGTTTACTCTTAATTACTTTATTTATTACATATCATTACGTTTTTTCCCACAGAATGTGACCCTTATAGTCCTACATACAGTTTCCCTGATGATAGGAAAAGTGAAGATGGTAAGATTTTATGTTGTTTTTTGTACGCTCTAATAAAGAACCTGCTCTATTTGAACTTAATGAATTTAATAAACTTATTTATCTCAGGGTATGCTTTAAGAATCTATGTATTTAAATTATTAACAACTAATTACAATTAGATCTAATAATTAACCCAAAAGCTATATGTTAAATTGTGGCCCTTCAGCACGAATACATACATACAGCCTTATAGTCCATGGGATTTAGACTTTTAACTCACACAAATTGCAAGAAAAGGTTTTTTTGATGAAATGTGTTCTTTAGACCCTACTGAACACATTTATCAATGTTAGGACATTTTTCGACAACGGGAAGTAGCCTAATTTGCATAATTAAAAATGGCGGCCATTTTTAATAACGTAATATGTATCTTGGAAACCGCTAGTCACAGATACTTAATTATGGTGTTAAAATCGTTAGAATATATGTTTTTATATTCACTTTAATGAAAAAGTTTGTCCAAAAATGAATGGAAGTGCTATTTCTAACATTATTGACCTTTGACCTTGATTTATCATATCTCAGCAACCACTAATTGGAGATATACAAATTAGGGCTTAAATTGTTCAGAAACTACACATTTATATCCAGTCTAATGGCATGTTTTTGCCAAAAATGTCGGATTCTAACATTATTGACCTTTGACCTTGATTTATCATATCTTAGCAACCACTAATCTGAGAGACACACAATATGGCTCAAACTGTTCAGAAACTACATATTTATATTTAGTCTAATGGCATGTTTTTACAAAAAATGGCCGATTCTAACATTATTGACCTTTGAACTTTGCACTACATAAAATTGCATAACTTTGAAAATATTGTACATATGAAATTATTTTTAGTGTCAAATTGTTCAGAACATACATGTTTCTATAGAGTCCAATGACACATGATGTCCAATAATGGCCTATTGTATGGTTATTAACATTTGAACTATATTTGAAAAGGATTTTTAAACCCGGAATCTTCTTCATGTAGGCATTCATTAGAACGTGATTTGGCACTACTTGTTTAGAATATGGTGGTAATTTAATGTGCATGTAACCAGTTGAAAATATTCACTTTAAAAAAAAAATATTAGACTATGTATACATACATTATAGGTTTGGATTATAAATAAATTTTAAATTAGGTCTTACATCTTACTCAGGAGAAAGTTGGTGTTGACACTATTAACAGAGCCAACAAAGATGTAGTTTTTTTTATGATATATTGTACATACTTTAAATAGGCCATGCCATTTTGCAGGTTTATTAAAGTTTTTTTCAAGTTAGTAATTTATTTTTTGATCAAATTAAATTGGCATTAAATGGCATATTCAACAAACAAATTTCTAAAGATTATTTAGTTTATATTTTGTTAAGGATAGCATCACTCTTGAGGGCATTCTTTTAGGTTGAAACATAGTCTTATTAAGAAGGCCTTTTCTACTACTAGACGCATTGTTGACAACTGGAATTTTAAAAGATCGATATTTATGCAACATATTTAGTTTAGTTTAATTAATTGGCTATCGAGACTCATAATTAGGCTGACCACCACTTTTTTCACCGTATACAGTAAAGACCTCAGTTTCGTATGGAATTTATTTATTCATTTCAATAACCATCCATATACAGTATGACTACTAGTGGTGTATAGTTTTTAACCTTTTATAATTTGTTTTTGTACTTTTTTTACGTGAATGTATTGTGTATGTACCATGTTTCTATGTGGTTTAATTTTTACCATTTTTTAACCATCAATTTTAATGCTTTTAATATAAATATCTTGTAATTCAGCTTCAGCTGCGAAGACGATAAGAAATAAAATAAACAAACGTGTAAACTTGTAGGCAGTTTATGGATGAATGCAATAGTTTATGGTTATAAATTTAATGTACCATGGCCTACTTTAAACTAAACATAATAAGTCAACGTTGCAACTCTTACATTTTAGAGTGCCAAATCACATGTTCTAATGGATGTCCACATGAAGAAGATTCCGGGTTTAAATCCTTTTCAAATATATTAAAATGTTAATAACCATACAATAGGCCATTATTGGACATCATGTGTCATTGGACTCTATAGAAACATGTATGTTCTGAACAATTTGACACTAAAAATAATTTCATATGTACAATATTTTCAAAGTTATGCGATTTTATGTAGTGCAAAGTTCAAAGGTCAATAATGTTAGAATCGGCCATTTTTTGCAAAAACATGCCATTAGACTAAATATAAATATGTAGTTTTTGAACAGTTTGAGCCATATTGTGTGTCTCTCAGATTAGTGGTTGCTAAGATATGATAAATCAAGGTCAAAGGTCAATAATGTTAGAATCCGACATTTTTGGCAAAAACATGCCATTAGACTGGATATAAATGTGTAGTTTCTGAACAATTTAAGCCCTAATTTGTATATCTCCGATTAGTGGTTGCTGAGATATGAGAATTCAAGGTCAAAGGTCAATAATGTTAGAAATAGCACTTCCATTCATTTTTGGACAAACTTTTTCAATAAAGTGAATATAAAAACATATATTCTAACGATTTTGACACCATAATTAAGTATCTGTGACTAGCGGTTTCCAAGATACAGAGTGTGTTATTAAAAATGACGGCCATTTTTAATTATGCAAATTAGGCTACTTCCCGTTGTCGAAAAATGTCCTAACGTTGATAAATGTGTTCAGTAGGGTCTAAAGAACACATTTCATCAAAAAAACCTTTTCTTGCAATTTGTGTGAGAAAAGGGTCATTTTTTAGCTAAATCCCATGGACTATTACCACGTTGAAATACCGGTTCTCGTCAGATCACCAATGTTTAAGCAATATTGAGTCCGGTTAGAGCTGGGATGGGAGACCATCTGTGAATATCGGGTGCTGTATATGGAGCTGTGGTCCCATTAGGCATTTGAAATCAGCACTGCCCACTCTTATGGCAGCCCCATAGTATCTGCCTCAGACGTATTAGCTTATGCCTCTCCTCTGGTCAAGGTGAGCATTGGAAAGCGAGAAGCCCTAACTGACATTGTCATTTGCGATAGACGTCTGTCAATAATAATGAATAAAATGTGCATTCTGTCGAATGCAGTAGTTTTCAAAAAAGAAACATTTCAAATAAATAGGTAATGTAAAAAATGAAACCTTTCTCCAGCTATGCAGAAAACATTGTGTTTTTATTCTTAAGCATAAAATAATATGTTATAGATTTGCATGTCTAGATTTGATAAGATAATATTAGATGATACTGCCCTCATAGTTAAGATTGTACTGTGTGCATTAATATCAGCGTGCTTTATCTTACTAAACCTACATTGGTGATTAAGCCTTAAAATGGGTGTCTATTATCAGAAAAAGTTTCAATAAATTAATATGGTATATTAACATCTGAGTAAAATCTAAACATCATTTTTTGCCAATTTTTACACCTAGGTCATAGGGTTACTAGATGGAAGCACAGCATAATATTTTGCAATTTACTAATAAAACTGACATTTTTTGTAAAGAGATTCTTGTTATTAATACAGTAAACTACTAATTTTGTATATTTCTTAACTCTTTTCACTGCTAACATGGATTCAGAAATTGTACAGACATTAGATTTATTTATACCAATGGAAATGAAATCATCTTCCACTACCAATACTATTCCTACTAATCAGTTATCTTCTCTTAATAAAGGTGAGACTAACATGTACTGACACTACTGTATTTAACTTTGATTTAGTGCTAATGATAACTTACTAAGTAATAACTTTACATCTAAAAGTTTATCGCATAAGCATGTAAAAATGTTTGTATAATTAAACCCAAGATACAACAATTTATAATCATACAGACTTTTAATCAATATCAATAATAGATAAAGGGAATTTTTACCTGTTTTATATATTTTTTATCATCCTTAATAAGGTATCGGCAATAACATAATTATTGTAATAGTTGTCATCGTCGTCGATGTCATCGTCATCAAACACATACGCAGTATTTTTATCTTGAATAATATTTGTTTGTGGTTGTTGAATTCAATTTGATAAAATTTTCTTATAGGAGAAGTGGTAATGAGACGTACTACGAAAGTCACCCCAGCAGAACGAGCGGATGCACAAAAAAAGAGGTACTCCGATGGCATATACCTACAGTATTTATCTAAGAAAGGGTAACATTTTGATTTTATCTCCCCTCCTTTTGTGGAAGCTTGCTGCAGTATCCGTGGCTGATTGCTATAAAATTGGGTCAACATTCAGAAGGGTGATGTTTGGCTTACTCAACTCATGATATTTACAATCAAGTCAGAAATATTGATTTACCTGCTTTCAAATATTTGTTTTTCTGAAGCTTAATATAACTGACATGTAATCCATGCTGTATGCAGGTATCATTAAAACCTGTACATTGGTATTTTATGATATACTATAAATGAATACAGAGTGAACGTTGTTTTGGATTGGTCAATTGATTTGTAGATCACAGGTCAAGTTTTTAGTTGTATTGCTCATCATGTTTCATAGAAAAACCTGATTACAATGTAAAAGGGTAGAGCATGAAGAATTTTAGATATAGGTCATTAATTTCAGCAGTATTTATGATGCTTGTAAGGTAAAATAGGAAACAAGTAATACAATCACAATAATTTAATAGCATTGTAAACATATTTCCACAAATATCATGAGTTTTTAAACCTTTACATTGACTCTTTGGAATACATTGCTTTGCTGTAAAACCTGTCTGGTGGCAGTCTGTGGTCTTGTATGTATAAATATTACAAATATTTTAAGTTAAATATTAAGTTTAATATAATAACCTAAAGCAGAGCATTGGTTGGTTACTATGTTAACCAATAAGATTAAATATTTTTTAAGATGAGGTGGCATGTTGCCCAAAAAACAAAGCTTGAGGTCGAGGTGCCCATATGACTATGGAGCTATAACTCCATGATATGAAAAACAGGGATTCGCTACCTAAATTATAGTAAATCACACAGTAATCATGCTTCTAAATTAAACATAGAAGGGATGAAAATGTGTTTGATTTAGTGCTTACTTTTGTAAATGCATGAAATTTCATTTAATATGATGTATTTGCATGCTATATTTTACTGTTTATCACATGTTACATCATTCCGTGTACTGTTTTCTTTAATGTATTCTTATTTGCTTTTGGAAATTGCAATAATAAATTGCAATACTAGAAACTGAATATAACATTAACAAGAGCATTATCAAGCTCAAGACATTACATTCATCATTTAATACAGTATATTTCAATCTTTTATTCAATTCCATTTTGAACAATATTAGAAGATTTGCATTTGCATGTCTATACCGCATTCATTTAATTAGTTATTATTTTAAAATATTTTATTTTTTGTGTAGTAATGTACAAATAGATGCAAAGAACACAATAGACAGATACCAACAACAGCCTGGAAGTATACTGAACTATGTGCCTGGAAAATCATCCCTGTCTGAACGTGAGCGAAAGCATGTAAGTGAGCTGTACATTGATTAATGGGAAGGTTGTAAGTGCAGTCTTGTTGCAAACACTATGAGACACTAAATGTTAAGTGGTTATTTGAGAAGAAATTACAGAATGGTTCACTTAGTGCATAATAAAGTTTAGCAAACTGAGTAATAGAGTAATTTTTAGCCTCCTTAATAAATTTGGAGATTTTCCATTGCAACGTATCTCATGATGCTTGTTTATAATATTTAAAATTGATTATTTTATAGAATCACTTTTGTAAATTGTTTGTTTTTTATACATTTTAAATGAATTTTTTAATTTGTCCTTAATGTTTTAGCACAAATAAATAAATCCCAAGCAATTCAGTTTTTTTTTCTGATATTTTAAATAAAGAATAAATACATAACGAATACAGCATATCAATATATCATATAACTATACCAATCCTATAGTTTTAGGTTCAAGTTTTGGCCCCCACACTACCTACATTTTGTTCATGAAAAGTCATCATATTGGCCTTAAGCTCTATTTACACTATACAACTTTTTCTGACAAAATAATGGTATGTGCCCATATATGAAAATGATGATGTCATATGACTACCATATTTTGGCATATGACTACCATATTTGGGCATAACAGATTTTATTTGTCAAAACTAGAGTGCATATAAGACAGAGCTTTACAACAAGATTTTTTCAGAAAACACTGGTTAAAGTCATCCTGTAATTGAGAACTTTTGGAAATTGTTTTAAATTCTAATATAATATTTTTATTTTATTCATTTTAGTCACTAGCACAAGAGCAATTCAATCCACCTCCAGAAGACACACAACCCAAGTTAGTATTTACTTTTCCAATGAAAAACACATTTTGACTGGAAAATGAATTTGGAGCAAATTATTGTAACAATGACAATAAATGACAATATAATTTATAGCGAGTCAAATGGCTGAGCGGTTAAGGCAGGGGCGCTATTTACCATATCTACAGGGCCAACAATAATCGACATGGGTTCGAGGCCCACTAGCTCCTAGTTCTGGTGGTGGAACAAGTCTTCTCAGATAAGAACTATAAACCGTAGGTTCTGTATTAGGACCATCATCTGATAGGACAGTGATTAATTTAGTATTGGTACTCTTTGGCCACATGTGCCAAAGACATAAATAAATAAATTGTTTGTAGAGACTATTTTTATTGTTGTTTTTGCACAAGTAATTACTACTATAGAGTTAATCTGCAGATAGTTTGTAGCATTTGCTCTTTGACCTTTAATATTGGAGAATCCAGAGGCAATGTGTATCCTTGGAACGCCCCCTATAATCTTGACATTAATCAAATTTCGACACAACTTTACACACAATTTATTCAAATCTGAATGTTAGGTGTTTTTAAGTGTTTTTAATGTGTCATTATTTATACTTATGTGTCACACCTACCCTTGCCCCATTATATAAACTGAAAATCAATAATCATAATCAAGAGTTTATCTTTCTTTCAAATGTATAAATCAACTAAAGATCATTATTATTATGAAAAATACCACTATTCCTATATAATGCAATTTTTTTTTTAGTTTTCAGTCTAAAACTCAAACTGCAAGAAAACTATATGCACCACCGCCAAATGCTTACACAGCCCCACAGCAAAAGCCACAACCACAACAGCAGCAGCAGCAAGTAGTTCTAAAACCAAGTAAACAAGTGGGAGTAGATCATGGTGCTTATAAACAACTGATGCATGGAGGCTATATACCTGGAAAGGGACTGCGCAAAACAGCAGCAGGTAGGACATATTTTTTCGTACATCCTTTAATTTTATAGAATTTCTTTCTGTAAAGCACAGCAGAAAATCAAAAACGTTGATTTATAGTTATTTATCATTAAAGTATTCAAGGATTAAAAATGAATATTTTTTTTCAACCAAGGTCACACTTTATTGCATCAGTAATTGTAAAAAATAAGTTTGAAAAGCTTACAATTTGCACATTAGCCGTGATAAAATTAATGTCTTATTTATGTTTTGTTGAAAATAAGATCATCATAGAAGAATGATATATGTGAGCATTATAGTACACTTTATATACAGAATTGATGAAATAGCCATGTTATAAACAAAATTGATTCCTTTATATTTGTCAATGTACATGTGTAGTGTGATTGTTTTTTTTTACATTAAGGAATTATTTTTTTATAATTACTACTAATCTATAATATTTTGTTCCTTCAAGTTCTCTACTAACAGAATCGTAAATGATAAAAACACAATAACAGTTAACAATTACTAAATGGATACAAATAAAACATAAACAAAAGCAAAAATTATTAAAATTATTTTTTAAATATTTTTCTCTACTATAGAACAAAAACAATTAAAAGTTGTATGAAAGTTTATTGTTATTTCAAAAAAATAATAATTGTGCTTTTGTTTATATTTATTTGCTTATGATTCTAACAATATTTTCTTTTTCACAGACGCTAACACAAATCACAGTCCTAACCATCAAGCGTGTTTAGAAAATGTTTCTAATTTTCACGAAAGAACTTTTAATAACCTTAGAAATAGTACTAATCCAGTAGAAATACCTAAACATAGCAAGACCAGTGGACAATCATTTAGAAATACATCAAAATCTAAAACAGAGCAGTTGACAATAACACAAAATATTGGACTTTTATCTCATAAAGTTTCCACAAACTCTCAAATTACTGAATTTAATTCTTCCGTAATACCCACTCATGCATACATGTATTTTAATTTGCACAAATCAATAAGACTCTGGAATGCAATTAGCAAATCTAATTGTGTATACTACAATGGTTTCAGTGAGTTTGCTAAGGAGATGAACGGTTGCAGTGATGACATTGTAGTCTCACCATTTTTGCAGTCAGTTGTAGCTGAAGATATCTATCCATCATGCTTCTCTTCCTCAGCTTTTCCAGCAAAAGCTGTTTCAGAATTTCCAAATATTGAAGGATCAATAGAGGAATTAAAGCTTCCACAATGCTCTTCCACGTTGTTGAAACCATCTTCTTCCAAAAGAAAATTATTAGAAGAGCCATTGAAATGCAGGTGGCACAAAGTATCGCCTACAAAGCAGTTATGTTCACTCGTACCTGATGGGCGTCTCACTTCTGAATCGGAACTTACTAAATTAAATTTGGCATACATCGATAAACTTGAGCACTGCAATATTACAGAAATGTACCTCCATAGTCTAGATGTAGAACATTTTAACAATTCTTTAGAGTCTCCTCCCATACAGAAAAAAACTGTGTGCTATCCTGTCCGTCCAGTTTTCCGAAAAGCTCGACCATTGTTAGGTGGTGCACCTCCAATAAATAAGGAAGCGCCTTCAGAAACAGCACCAAAAACAGAAGCGACAGAAGTATTCCAAAAACTTGCCAATGAATCAGCCGAGCATTCTTCCAGAGACTGTAATCATTTAAATGGCAAAAGGGATAATTTGTCAAAAGAAGGAGATAATAAACAAGAAGATGAATTATCTATTCCAAATACAATAAAAAGTGATAAAGTGTCTGATACAATGCATTCTGAAGACAAAATTATAAAGCAGAACAGATACCGATCCAGACAAAAGAGGAATAGAAAAAAGACAGAAAATGATAGTTCAATTGATAACTTCAGCAGAGTAAAATCCTTAAACAATCTTCACTCCAATGGCCCTGCTTTTGATTATAAGGATTATGTTGCAGAGTTAAGAGGTGCAGGATCTAGAAGATCTAAGCAAGAATACAATGACCTTATTAACTTTTTTGATTCCAAATGTTCAAAGTCACAAGTTAAACGCTCAAAATCATTGCCTAACAATGATATGCTTCTACAAAATGAATCTTTTGAAGATGATACAGATGGTGCTTCAGCAGTAAGTCTTGCATCCAGAAAAGGTTCTGCCATTGATATTTATGAAAGATCAAGTCAAATGAATATGCTAAAGGATAATTTTAAAAATGACACCAAACATTTTAGGCATGTTAAGAGTGGACCTGAAGATCTTGGGAGGCCAATTGGAAAAATTTGGGATCGTGAGGATACTGTCAAGTATAAGGAACCAGCACCTTCAAGGCTCTGGCTTAAGGAACTCAATGACATTGAAATGGAGCGAAGAGGAGACCCACCAGAGAAAAAAAACATGCCTACTGCCACACCCTTACCAAAATTAACAAATGGTAAACCAACTGTTGGTGATCATTATCCAGATCCACTTAAGTTTGTTAGGACAGAACTAAGACCTCAACCGAAAATAAAACTTAAAAGGGATCCCACAATATCTGTTTTATCTGCAGTGCCAAAGAATGTGAACCTACTAGTGAAACCAAAAATAACAGCTGAAGTAGAATCAGATAATCCATTCAGAAATGAATTCTTATATGATGAAAGTGGTAAGGATAAGATAGCCACTGTGAAAGATGTTGATGCAATTATTGGTGGATATTTACAAAAGGATACAATATCAGATGCTACATCAGAAGCAGAATTGCTTCAAACACTGGCTGAAATTGAAGACACAGTAAAGGACATAAAAACCATAAATGTTATACATCCCTCACCAGAAATAGAGACATTATATGTGCCATCCAAAACAAGAGGTAACACAGTAACCCTGGCATTAGATGAAGTCAACCTCAAGATCCAGTTGCAGGAATCAGGTTTGTCTTCTGATAATGAAAGTTTTTCGTCTGTCTTTTTACAACAACATCAATCACACAAACGGGTTGATGAAGAACAAATTAAAAGATCATCTGGGGAAACCTTAGAAAGTACACCTCAAATGTTTATTCCTTCTAGGGTTGTTGAAGTTAGTGATAGTGACAATATAAACCCTTTAGACAAATTACGAAATAACTATGTTATTGAAGTTACAATGGAGAAATCTAGTGTTGGGGATGTAGATAGTTATCGTAATGAAAGTTCATTTAGTCATGAAGAAAAAAGCAATTCAGAGTTAAATAGTAGTTTAGATCATTGCAGACCTGAAGGTATATACCAAACTGAGGGCATTCCAGTTAGAAATGGTCGTAAACCAAGATTTACGCAGAGAAATGGAGTTTCATCAGCGTTATCAAATAGATCCAATCCAACCTCTATCTCAGATTCTTACAGTGGTTATGATAGAATTGCAGTAGATCCTAGATTAGGGGTTGGGGAATTAGACCATTGCTTTAATACTAACAAGGTGCATGACATGAAGTATTTAGCACAGCAAGAAGATTTTGTAAACATTCCTGGAGTTGAGGATATTGTACAGAGCTGGAATGAGAGAAATAGTCATGCTCTTAACGCATCTGCACCAGCTTATTCTGATATTCTTGATGAGCCTACAATGGCATCCAAATTTAGGTCAGAGAGTCAATTAAGTAGCAGTAGTAGTAACTATAAGGCAGAACCTCAAGTTTATATGCCAAAAATAAAGTCAGTTCCACCTGACTTCAAAAGAAAAAATAAAACTAAGATTAAAAATAAACGGAATCCAAAAGAAGAAGCGAGCTACAACAGTGTCTGTGATAACAACTTGAAAGAACATCTGCATGGTTGGAATGGACGCTTCCAAGATGGTTTATCCTCGGATGGATTGTGTCATGAGGCTAGAAAAGAATCATCAATACAAGGTTTTGATTTGTTGCTGGATTTTTTATTTGTTATCAAATTAAGCATGTACATCTCTTCACTCATGTCATGTCTGCATGCACTTCAAGGGCTTTCATTTGGTAAATACGGGTTCTGGACTTTCAGGTGTCAAACCTTTCACGTTTCTATTCATATTGTCACCAATATATCTAGATTTTAGATTGCATGCATCTTTATAACAACAATACATCAACAATCCAATACAATTAATTCTTTCATTGTAAATTGCAAACATAGAGTATATACTTTATTTATCCACATTTCTTCATCGTAAATCAACATCAAATTTCACTTATATTGTATAGAAGATGTCAACATTCATTCGTATTCTTTGTACATTATATATGCTTTTTTAAAACACCGATTAATAAAGTGTTGATGTACTAATGTGAAAAAGATGCATATAGAGTAAACTAGCTCCTGACAGTCAAATATTTTTTTAAAGAGAATGTGTGACTTTATCTGTACATTTTTGTCTGTAAATTATTCAAGTAGATTAAAGATTATCTTTTAAAAAGTAAATGTAAGGACAATTCAGCTTTAATTTTCACTTTAAGAAAGTAGATTGAATATATTTTAAAGTAACAATCTATTATAGTATTGCCTGTGGTAGTCTTGCCGATCAATTTCAAAGGTTTTCAGTTCAGTCATTCCCGTCAGCAGCCTGTAGACATTATATACATTAATTGCTGGAAAAAAGTATATGTTTTTGGTAATATTAAGTTTACAGTACTAATATTGCCTGAGCATATACTTTGCATTTTTAAAACAGTTAATTTAGCAATTGGCAATAATCTATAATACTTACTACGTAACTAATTTTAATATTTAATTTTTTTCTTTTTTCTGAAAAGAAAACCTCTGATTGTGTTATTAATTCATAGTTTCACTTTAATAATCAATAAAATATTTTATAGTTACAAAATAATATTATCTATGTCATAAGTGAGATTAATGGCAATTTTTCTGGTACATCATGGAACCATTTAAAAGATGATGTAGCATCTGACTTGATTTGCCTATCAAAGCTTCTTAATTTGTGCCTACTTTTTTTTCTATAACTGACTTTTTTGTGCCTATCCCAGATGTCTCAAAATGCTAAAATTTTGACTTTTTAACATCATAATTAATTTGTATCTTGAAATAAGTAAATTACATTTATTCATTGAAATGTTGGAGTTCTTAAATATGAAAATTAAATTATTCCTATACAGTTCTATAGAGTCGGTGCTGACATCACGATGGTAGGTGGCGCTGCATGGTTGCTAGCCAACCAAAAAATGCGTTCAACCTGCCCGAGTGATTCTCAGGTCACCAATGGTTTGGAATAGGCTTATCGAAGTAGCCATTTTAAAACTTAATAATTTTCAATAAAAACAAACTAAAATTTCAAAAGATCACTAAATATTTGTTTTTAATAATCTATTTATTCTTCAACTACAGTTTAAGTTAAAAAAAAATCAAGCTAAGATACATAATTTGATAGAAATACAGATCTATACAGTTTATCAAAATAGTAGCGTTGAACGCATTTTTTGGTTCCATGCAGCGCCCTCTATCGTTGTGACGTCACACCGTGATACTCTATAAAACTATGGTATAGAAACCACTTTCAATTTCTTGATTGCTTCTGTATGTTATTATGGCGTAATTCTTTTATGTTGTGTACTATGAGTATTGTTTTAAGGATATAATATGTATGTGTGTTCGATGTCTTAACCTAAATAAACATTTATGTTGCCTTTAAGGCACACATAACTATTGGAATTTAAATTCCATGATGTGTATTTGAAATATGCGTGGCTGGATCATGTGACACTGCATATTTTATGTTTTATAATGTATACACACAAAAAACCCAATCTTATTTCGATTTATGTGCCGGGCTGGCGAGGATGACATAATAAAATGTCAAAATATCTAATCCTAACATAGTGGCATGTATATCATTCTTAACATTTAAGAATTGTGTAACATGGTTAATGTCATTTCTACTAACTTCATATTCTGTTACAGTTGTTTGTTCCAAGTTTCGTCTTCTGTCAGTGACTGATCTGTTTTTATATCTTAACAATCTTATTTTCAGCTGCCATACAGTATTTTCGGAAATTATTAGATTTATCAACTTTACAGTATATCATTTAGATTTCAATTTAATAATACAGTAGTATATTTTACATTTCAACTCAACTATTAATGGTTTGCATATTTTCTTCAATGTTTTTATCCAAGTATAATTATTTGCATAATATGCAAATGACTAATTTAAATACTGGTGCATGTCAGAAGTGTCTAACCACATCCTTCTCTCTTACAACTTTGCGTGAACAGATATGCAACAACCCATAAAGTCGAACATCGCTAACGTTCAGGATCTTTCTAAAAATGTCGGTAAAAATCAATTCAACGGTAAAGGTCCGGACATAATTAGAAACCCGTCTGTTGCTGTGCCACCTCCAGCGAAGCTACCCAAACCACGTTCAGTATCTAGCAGCAGTGGCGGTGGGATGTCTGCAGCGGAACAACTTAATGTGATGTCAGCACCGCCACAAAGGCAACCACAAGGTTCTATTCCAGATTCTTTTTTCCCTGTGTTTTAACTCAATATTTGGTTGTTTGCTGTTTGTTTTAATGGTCTGTGTTCACTAACATTTTAATTTTGTAAAATGCTTTATCCATTTCTAATCATCAATGTCTTTATTCCCCATTTCTATTAATTTAACTCACAGTCTAGCTACTGTTTGGTGGAAATACCTTGTCATATGTATGTTTTTATGCTGCTAATAAGTTTTCATGCTGCTAATACGTTTCAATGCGTCATTAACTCAAAGATTTATGTTGTGTATTATTATAGTTTGTAATAGTGAAATTATTTACTTTATTATTTATTTACAGTGGTAAAAAAAAAAGAAAGACATAAATCGACAATCAACATTTTGACAGGCTTTCATTGTTTGTTCTGGAATATATATATTTGTAATTTGTGCTTTATATTATATTTGCTCTAAATACTTTTATAGGTAACATATATTTTGTTTGGTGTTATAATATTCTTCTATCACATTCATATCTTTAATAGTTCTATCCTTTTTGTAATGGTTGACTAATATAATTATTAATCTAAAACTAAAAGCAGATTACTGAAAAAATGACATTGCTGTGGGTAACCAAGGCTTAATCTCAATGGAGATACAAATAAAGTGGTAGTCAATTTCTAGGTAGAACAAACAGTACAATCAGGTTCACTTTCTCCAAATATTATATAATAAATGACATAATAAAAAAAATACATTGAAAACTATAATAGTAAATGTATATAATATGAATACTTTTTTGATACTATCAGAAAAATGGTATTCAATTTCCAGGTAGAACCAATGGTAATAAACAATAAGGGTTCACTTTTTCCAAATATTACATATTAAAATAAGATTGAACTAGACATGAAACTCGTCACTTTGACGAGTTAGTTATCCGCACCACGACATACGCCACGTGCACGTCATACGTTGGAATAGTGCACACAGATAAAGATTATGGCATTATGACAAGAACTGAAGAATATGACATGCTGTTAGTGCTGAATTTTGTGTCATATAGTATATACATGCAAACAGTATAAGCTGTATACATATTACATACAGTGTAGAATAGGTGAAATTACGGGACCCGCCATTTATTCCAATTTTTAACATGGCGACGGTATCAAAATGAAACACTTAGATAGCAATTTCAGAAGGAAATTATCTCAGGAACAACATATTAACGTGTAGAAGAAATTTGAATACGTAAAATATAGATGCGCACCCTTTTAAATGTGATGAACTATTACGCAAAATATCAAAATACAACTTTTTTTATTCAACTGGCCATATGATGACGTCACAACATCCGATTGGCAAAATGTTTACATGAATTCGTATCTACAATCCAATAGCTTCCAGAAAACGTTTTAATCG
This sequence comes from Antedon bifida, assembly GCF_963402885.1. Lineage (NCBI taxonomy): Eukaryota > Metazoa > Echinodermata > Crinoidea > Comatulida > Antedonidae > Antedon > Antedon bifida. Next base: position 9,639,412 of record NC_136231.1, read on the forward strand.
TGATTATCACATTTTATTCTTACGAGCTATTACAGATTAAAATTTACTGTAAAGATGAAATTAATGACCCACGTAATTAAAATTTTTAGGCATGATGACGTCATAAAAATTAAAATATTTTTATCTCATGCTAAAGAAAGTTGATTGACCTACACAATATATAAATGTAGGAGAAAAAGGAATACAGATAAGCGCGATGCGCTCCATTGAATGTGATGAGCAATAACGAAAGAGACAAAAATCCTATATTTTACATTCGTGTGGCCATACGATGACGTCACAATGTTTTTTTAGCCTTATTGATGCATGATCCGATATCTACAACTCATCAACTTCTAGATTTTGTAATAAAAATAAACGGTTAACGGTTTACTTTAGAAACTATGACTGTTTAAAAAAAGACATAATTTTGACGATTTTTTAAGCTTTTTCATAAAAAACGCGCACGAATTGTCTAATTCAACGTGTTCGTATGGCGTTATTTAAACTGGAAAAGGTCTAAATTGTTTTCAAAATCACTGGGAAAGGCTTGAAAAATATAATTCAAGAGAAAAAAATATGTTTTTAACGCTATGTGCGCACCGCGCGCATAAAAAATTGCGCGCCCGTGGGAATTTTTGACATGCTCAAAATGACAAGAAACGCGTAAAAAGTTGATTAGAAATTAATTTTGCGCATTTTGAAATTTTAAATGCGCGTGCGCGCGTAACTTCTTGTCAAACATGCCATTTTTAATCCGTAGAAAGTTTGCCCCTGATATGACTTAAATTTTGTCAAAGTGTCAATACTAAATGACTTTTGGTTTTTAATCTATGATCAATCATTGAAATTCATAAAATTGCGCATAAGTCACGTTGCACAACTATGACGTCATTCAAAAATAGGAGGTGCACAACTTCACGTAAATGCCCATATGTTGTCAAAGTTATGAAATGTTATGTTTACACATTTTAGAGGAACACGACTCACAAAAAGGAAGGAAGGAAAGAAGAACTAGACATGAAACTCGTCACTTTGACGAGTTAGTTATCCGCACGACAAACGCCATGTGCACGTCATACGTTAGAATTTTGCACACAGAAAAAGATTATGGCATTATGACCTGATCTGAAGAATATGATATGTTGTTAGTGCTGAATTCTGTCAATTTTGTGTCATATAGTATATACAGTATAAACAGTATAATCTGTATACATATTACATACAGTGTAGAATAGGTGAAATTACGGGACCCGCCATTTATTCCATTTTTTAACATGGCGACGGTATCAAAATGAAACACTAAAATAATAATTTCGGAAGGATATTATCTCAGCAACAACATATTACCGTGTAGAAGAAATTTGAATACGTAAAATATAGATGCGCGCCCTTTTAAATGTGATGAACTATTACGCAAAATATGAAAATACGACTTTTTTTATTCAACTGGCCATATGATGACGTCACAACAACCGATTGGCAAAATGTTTACATGAATTCGTATCTACAATCCAATAGCTTCCAGAAAACGTTTTAATCATGATTACCGCTTTTTATTCTGATGAGCTATAACAGATTGAAAGTTACTGTAAAGATGAAAATAAGTGACCCACGTTATTTACATTTTTAGACATGATGACGTCAAAAAAATTAAAATATTTTTAACCCATGCGAAAGGTAGTTGATTGACCTAGACAATATCAAAATCTGGGTTAAAATGAAAAACGGATAAGTGGAGATGCGCTCTATTAAATGTGATACTCTATGACGAAAGATACAAAAATCCTATATTTTATATTCGCATGGCCATACGATGACGTCACAATGTCCTGTTAGCAATATTGATGCATGATACGATATCTACAACTCATCATCTTCCAGAATACGTAATAAAAATAACTTTTACCGTTTAGTTTAGAAACTACGACTGTTTTAAAAAAGGTATAATTTTGACAAATTTTAAGGAATTTTTGAACTTTTTCATAAAAAACGTACGTAAATTATCCAATTCGACGTGCTCGTATGACGTTAATTTTAAGTCGAAATTGTTTAAAAGTTGGTAAAATTACTAGAAAAGGCTGGAAAAACATAAATCACGCGAAAAAAATTGTTTTCAACGCTACGTGCGCATCGCACGCGTAAAAATATGCGCGCGCGTGGGAATTTTTGACATGCTCAAAATGACATAAAACGCGTAGAAAGTTGATTAGAAATTGATTTTTCGCATTTTAAAATTTTAAACGCGCGTGCGCGCGTAACTTCGTGAGAAAGATGCCATTTTTTTCCCACAGTCAGTTAGCGCAAGATATAACTTAAACTTTTTCTAAGTTTCAAATTAAAATGTTATATGGTTTTCGATCTATGTTAAATACGCGAAATTCATAAAAACGTGCGTAAGTCACGTTGCGCAACTCTGACGTCATTCACAATAGCGGGTGCACAACTTCACGTGAATGCCCACATGTTGACAAAGTTATAAAATGTTATGTTTACACGTTTTTGAGTTACGCGTGACACAAAAATGACAGAAAGAAAGAAGAATACAGAAAAAAAAAAAAAAAAAAGACTAGATTTGAACTCGTCACTACGGACGAGTTAGGTTATCCGCAGAGCAAACGCCACGTGCACGTCATATGTTAGAATATTGCGCAGAGAAAAACGATTATGCCATTGAAAAAATGTTAGTGCGCTCTCTATTTTGTGTCACGTCTAAGTATAATCAGTTTACACTATATGTTGTATACGTACTACATACAGTGAAGAATTGGTGAAAATAAGTGGCCCAAGTTATTGACGCTTTTGGACATGATGACGTCATCACAATTTTAAAAACGGTATATCATGCGAAAGATAATTGATTGGCCTAGACAATATAAAAAAATGGGGGAAAATGGAATACGGATAAGTGGAGATGCGCTCTATTAAATGTGATGAGCTATGACGAAAGAGACAAAAATCCGCTATTTTATATTCGAGTGGCCATACGATGACGTCACTATGTCCAGTTAGCCATATCGATGCATGATTCTATATCTACAACTCATCAACTTCCATAATATGTAATACAAAATAAACTTCATCATGTAGTTTAGAATCTATGACTGTTTAAAAAAAGGCATAATTTTGACGAATTTTTGAACTTTTTCATCAAAAACGCACGCAAATTATCCAATTCCACGTGCTCGTATGACGTAATTTTAAGTCGAAATTGTTTAAAAGTTGGTAAAATTACTAGAAAAGGCTGAAAAAACATAAATCACGCGAAAAAAAATTATATTTTTGCGCTACATGCGCACGCGCGCGTAAAATTATTGCGCGTGCGTGGGAATTTTTGAAATGCTCAAAATGACATGAAACGCGTAGAAAGTTGATTAGAAGTTGATTTTTCGCATATTGAAATTTTAAACGCGCGTGCGCGCGTAACTTTCTGAGAGACATGCCATTTTTAATCCATAGAAAGTTTGCCCTTGATATGACTTAAATGTTCACCAAATGTCATTACAAAATGACTTTTGGTTTTTAGTCTATGTTAAATACGCAAAATTCATAAAATCGCGCGTAGCTTACGCTACGCGACTCTAAAGTAAAAAAACGAACTGTCCTGCACTTCTACAGATAGAGGTAAATCTTCTGAAAAAGTTATACGATGTGATGTTGATCAGAATTTGAGATACACGTGACACAAAATTCTGGGAAAGAAAGAAGAATAACATAGAAAAACTAGATTTGAACTCGTCACTTTGACGAGTTCGGGTTATCCGCGCAAACGCAACATGCACATACTTCAAACTATATGAACTTCAACAATTATTATGCCATCCTATGACATGAATTAAAAATGTTTACAGTGCTGAATTGTACCTATTTTGTAGCATACAGCATATTACAGTGTTTACAGAATACACTGTATGTTATATACAGAGTAGCATAGACGAAATTACGAGACCTATCTTTTAAATCCAATTATTAACACGATGACGTCATCAAATTGGCATATAAAGATAACAATTTTAGAAGATAATTATCTAAATAATCACATTAAAACAAATTTGAAGAATTTTGGGCACGTAAAAGTGAGATGCGCTCTCGTTTAAACGTATTGAACTTTTACGCAAGAGATGAAAATATTACTTTTTGAATTCAACTGGCCATATGATGACGTCACAACATCTGATTGGCAAAATGTTCACATGAATTCGTATCTACAATCCAATAGCTTCCAGAAAACGTTTTAATTATGATTATCACTTTTCATTCTGACGAGCTATAACAGATTGAAATTTACTGTAAAGATGAAAATAAGTGACCCACGTTATTTACGTTTTTAGACATGATGACGTCATAAAAATTAAAATATTTTTAATTCATGCAAAAGATAGTTGATTGACGTAGACAATATTAAAAGTTTGGGGGAAATGGAATACGTATAAGCGAGATGCGCTTTGTTGAATGTGATGAGCAATAACGAAAGAGTAAAAAATCCTATATTTTACATTCGTGTGGCCATACGATGACGTCATAACATCCGAGTGGTAAAGGTTCTGCATGAATTCATATCTACAACATATCTGCTTACATATTAAATTAAAAAAATTTGGGGTCGTGGATAATCCTGAGGAGCTATAATAGATTAAAAATAGGCTTAATTTTGACAATATGTTGTCACTTTTGCAACTAAAACGCGCGCAAATGGTCTAAATCAACGTGTTCGTATGATGTCATTTTAATTTGAACTGATGTAAATCTTTTTTAAAATGACTAAGAAAGGCTGTAAAATCATAATTCAAGAAAAAAACACATGATTTTCATACTCCGTGCGCACCTTACGCGTAATTTTTTTCGCGCGCGTGGGAATTTTTGACATGCTCAAAATGTCATGATCAGCGTAGAAAGTTGATTAGAAATTAATTTTGCGCATTTTTAAATTTTAAATGCGCGTGCGCGCGTAACTTCTTGTGAAACATGCTATTTTTAATCCATAGAAAGTTTTCATATGATATGACTTAAATTTTCACCAAGTGTCAATATAAAATGACTTTTGGTTTATACTCTATGATCAATCTTTGAAATTCATAAAATCGCGCATAACTTACGCTGCGCGACTCTAACGTCATATAACGAAGTTTCTTGCACATCTACAGCTACAGGTCAATCTTTTGACAAAGTTATACAATCTTATGTTGACAAGGATGAGAGATATGCGTGCAACAAAATTCCGGGAAAGAAAGAAGAACAAAGAAGATGAAAAAAAAAAAGATATTTACAATAACAAGGGTTATCCGCAATACCTTACGGTTGCGGATAACCAAAAAAAAAAAAAAAAAAGATCCTGACAATAACAAGGGGTTATCCGCCAAGTGCGGATAACCAATGATGAAACAGGACAGTTACAAGGAGTTATCCGCTGAATGCGGATAACTAATAATACAGAAAAAAAATATTGATCTCATACAATTACAAGGAGTTATCCGCTTGGTATACCAAGCGGATAACTAAAAATACATTGAAAACTGTAATAATAAAAAAGATATCTACAAAAATAAGAATTTTATGCAATATGGTTAATCACTTAATTACTTACTAAAATACTGTTATGTATAGGAATTCTCTCCACTCCCAAATAACATTTTAAAAGAGACTAGATTTGGTTGATGAGCTGTGAACTCTGACCTATATATTAATAGTTTTCACACTGGGTGTTTTCACTACGTTCCAATCACAATATTATTTAAGTCTGTTAAGTTGTTTTTACAGCATCTTTTGAGCTAGGTGATATAGTTCATTAATTACTTATTGTAGATGTTGATAAAATATACTTGTATGTATGTAGGCCGTGTTTTTTCTTTTGGGAAGGAATTATTTAGTTGGAAAATGGTTTACAGAGAAAAAAATAGATAGAAGAATACAAACGCATGTTGTTTATTGATAGATATAGGTAAAATCTAAAATCTACTAGTAGTTTATGTAGGTTGTGGGAGGGAATTACTAAAGTGGGAAAATGGTTTCCTGAGGGGGAAAATTCTTGTTGAATTATAAGATATGGTTGTTTTATTCTGAGAATTTAGTTCCCACACATGCTATTATTTGAATAGATTTCCTATGTGGCACCAACTCAATCTCAATTCCAATTTCCTTGTACTTACTCTCAATGCCCATCAGTAAAAAATGTTCTTTTTTATTATTCACCATGACGTAAGTTAATTTGGAGTATCGCTGACATTTTTTTCTTATGATGACTTTATATTAGACATTGTATTACAGCACGTGTATATATTAAGTTTAATTATACACATACAATAATATATATATATATATAGTATAATACCTCTTCTGGTGATGATCAATTAACTTGTTTTATTAAATGCAACCTTTACATACATCATTACTGCTTCTGTAAACGGCACGTACTCTAAAGCTTCACATTATTTGGCACGTGTTCTTTAGTTGTGAAATTTACCTGATTAAAAATAATTTTAAAGTCTTTGTTTGAGCAATCTTTGATGTCGGCCAAGATCTCTAATGAAGCAAAATTCAATGTTAATTTTGTAATGCATCGAAGTTAATGAATAATTTCTATGGTAACTGATCATTATTTATGATTTTCAGTTTACGTAATTACATCTTGCTGAAGGAAATGTGGTCTAAAACTGCTATAATTTAGAAAAATACTTTTCTACTATAGAATATTATATTCATTGTTTTTACTTTATGTCAACTGATCATCTGCATCGTGGAGTTAAGTTAAATATTTTTCTATTCTATCTATGTCTTTAGGGATAAAGAATAGCCTACAGTAATTGAAGATATAATTTTTTACTCACCTGTCTGCATATACTTTACATTATCAATCTACAATTTCTTGCTATGAGACATACATTATACTGTTTTATATAATACCTAAATAAATTCCTGTCATTTGATTGGACGATTGTGGGTCACATGCCGTGCAATAGTACGCACTATTAAATGATCGTTTATTAGTACTTTTGGTCGTTTGTTGACATAATTAACACTAACAGTAGGTGTGTTTATAAAATTCATATAAATAATAATATTTAATATAATTATTAAAAACCAAATGTTACTGTTTTCAAATGTAGGCCTTTTATTTGATTCAAATGAAGGAATCTATTTAGATATTATATAATAAAACAAATAATGAATGGTTTATATTCGTGTAATGGTACAAATAATGGCATGAGGTGAATAGTGAAAGGCTATATTTATGTTATATGCTGTCATTTTCAGCTATTAAAAACAGTTATCGTAGAAGGAGATGCGAAGCATCCTCGTATTATTATGTGCAGGTATTTTTCAGCATCGACATCCATTAGACAGTGTATACCACGATCGTAAAACAGCCCTAATTTGGGGCAAATCATTGAACCTAAATTCATTTTAATCGTCAATAAATAATTATCTAACTCAACTAAATTAGTAAACAGGGTTACATTAGGTGGTTAAAATCGGTGCCGAACATATGAACCAGCTTTACATATTATCGAGTAAAAATTCTAAAAGTAACACGTGATTTACCAAATTTTGCCCTTACATAAATTTATATATAGATACAATAATTTGTAGGCAGTTGTCCTTTTTTTTAAAGAGTTTAAAGAGTTGTAACCTTTATCAGTGAAATTTAAAACAATATAAATGAACAGAATGTCTGACCAATATTGAGTTATTGAAAATCTTTGATCAAGTTTCATTAATTTAATGCGTTCACTCCATATATTACTCCTGTAATCTGATTACAATGTATTGTATATAGAAAATTAATTAAATTTCAAGCATGTCTATAAAGAGTTTAGGCTTCTGAAATACCTTCTAGGTTAGGGTCATGAAAACAAGGACATTATTAATTTATAGAATGAGTTTAATTGGATAGATGGAGGAATTCATATCGGTTTAATCATTTTCCGGGCCTCCTCATCTTGATATCATCTTTATGGGTTGTCTCACTCTTCCTTATCGGTTGACTAATTCTCCCTTTGGAATGCGAGATTAGAAAACGTAGGCCCTATAGCGTGCAGATGATGACAGTACCAAATAGGCTAGCATTCAGCTGTTGGATACTGATCATTCACATAGGTATTTTGCTTGTAGGAGGTTCAACTCGGGTTAGCAAAGCAAAGAAGTGTTAAATTAAAATGCGACAAAGATAGTGATTACAACTATAAAGAAGTTTCAATTACCGTACCGTACGATAGGAATAGTTTTCTGAATAAATATGATAAAGTTCATAAGGTCTACTGTGAAATTCTAAAACTGAAACAAGATCTACTGTGTATGTTGTATACTTAGTATCGCCTAAATTTATGGGTGTATTATATGTTCTTACAAACTGAACAGGAGAATTTATTGCCTGATCCTGTTACAAATTTTAAGTACAGAAAAGCGATACTTTTATTTACTTTTACAAGAAAATTACTATATATTACAGTATATTTCCACTAAAAAGTTTTTTTTTAATACTGAAGGATTCTGCAGACTAGAATGTGCTACAAGGTTTGATGTAGTGTGTTTATTGACATGATTGCTGTCTTCGAAATTCAATTTGAACTAAATTAAGTATATTGCTGAAGATTGTTCTACATTTTGCTATCATTGACACAATAAACATTTGTGCAGTAGATGGGTTATTATATTCTTAAATGATTTAAACACTCCATAAAATTAAAAAATTCAGTTTTATTGGCAGGGTACATTTTTGGTCAATTTAATAAAGTTTGGACTCCTATTTGAAGTCAAGTTGTGTTGTTTATTTATGAAGCGTGAGAATTGTTCACTTCGTTAAGTCCAAGTGGCTATTGGATTGCCTATCATGTGATGAAACTGGATCGTGCTTTGTGGATTACCAACTATTGTGACATCATTTAATGTATTCTTATTCTACGAATCTTGGTATTCGTTTCACACCCACATACTGAAGAATAGCAGAATAAATTGAGTTCAGAGCTGTACAATTATTTCAGGTGTATATTTCTTGTGCACATATATGTGATCTATAAAGAGGACAGCTTGTAGTATTTGTTTGCTGTTTCCAAAGTTAAATTGTTACAATACTCTGAACATTCAGTTATTTTTTTTTTGTTTCATTTGAAAAAAAAATATGTTAAGTTGGTGTTTTTATTTTAAAAACTCGATAAATGTCTTTGTGTGAATATCCATTATTTTTGTTATACACTGTACCACCAACGCGATTATGTTATATTTAATTAATTCTTTATATACACGCACCTACTGTATTGAATTTTCATAGGTTTTTTCATTACGTCATTCAGTTTCAATTGAACATTTAACTGGTAGTTTTCATTGGCTGGTGATTCAACGGATGTGGCTATTGATTGGTTGGCTTATATTATCCCTCAGGCAGCTTTCTATGCATTGCTTATATTATGTCAACAATCAAGACTAAATTCAGACTATATTAACGAAGGTTTTGGCAGTAGTAAGACATCTAAGGAATATTTACCATCTTTGAATCTGTAACTTCTATGCTGTGTTTTCAGAAATCGTAAATGTAAAAGAAGAAGAAGTTGACTTTTATCAAGTACATTTATTAGTAGATTGTTGATTCTTTTTGCTGTTTTACTTATTCTATACAAAATAATCATGATTTTTCTACCGTTAAACAAAAAGATGGTTGAGAACCTTACGAAGAAGAGTAAAAATAAAGGACCAAAGATAACTGATAAGAGGCACATGAAATCAAAAACGGATTCTTCCATTGTAATAAAAGGAAAGATCAGCCACTTGCGAGCGAATGATGAGATGACGCAAGCTTTAGGGCGTTCAGTGAGCGATACAGACTTACACCGTGCACGATTACACGCTCATTTTTATACCGCTGCTTCACAACGTGGTATTAAGAAGCCAGCATCTTTGCAAAAAGGTTGCTTACTCGTTCCCAGACCTAGGTGTCTCATCCATTCAAATTCACATTCTGATGTGCTACAGCTTAAAAAATTAGCTGATGCGCTTCCGGACGTTTCATCAAAAACCCGCAATTCACCTACTTCAGAGAACGAAAAAGATTCGAGTGCTGAACCAAAAACTGTTAAGAAAACATTAACTTTACGAGAAAAGTTTAATGCAAGAATGTCACGGACTGTTGTTGAAAAGAACTAAGAATTGCTAAAGAAATATTTGACATTGTTTGAGTTTATTTTAACAGTACAACAGTGCATTCAATTATTGACATTTGTTGTATCATATTTGTAATGTCTTTATGATGGTACAGCTACTACAAACTAGTTTTATATGTCTATCTATAGGATAGTGAAAGATCTCCAGCATCAGATTGTTGCAGTGCAACTTTCTAGCATTGAATATCATGTTTGTGAGTTTGTATTTTGTTTTCTCTCCCAGTGTTCCGTATTTAAATACATAAGAATAGTAGGAAGAAATTAATCTAATTTCCATGCAGAAATGTGGATCAAATAATTATGTGAAGAGATAGAAAAATATTTGTGTTCTTAACTTCATATTTACACCATAGGGTAATATCGGTTTGTTGTTATTTTTTGTGTATTATTACACAACTTTTGATTGTTACGCAAGACATTTTGTAAAGATATCCTGTTTAACACTAATACAATAGTAATCTACTTGAGGGGCGTAGTATTAGAATATAAGAAAGTGGTGATGATTATATCTGTTGGAAATTATTTAAATTTGTCAACCATAGAAGTACCGTAATACTAAATTCTATATATTTATATAATGAATCAACATTATTTTGATATATTTATTTTTTTGACTGGTGATACATTTATAGTCAATTTTATTTTTATTATCCTATGACATTTTCAAGCTGTGCTTGAAATATTGAGAGTAACAACCGATATATATATATTTTTGGTTATTGTAACCATTTCTATCTATTGTATAATGTAAGTTAAATCACACTATTTATTATAAAATTCAAATTTATTCTTTAGAGAAACTATTAATGTTGATACTTTATAATGAATAAAGTTGAGGATATAAGTTAATATATTCTGGATAGGTGTCCATAAAATCAATATATAGTAAATATCACGGAGCTTGTAAGATAGTGAGAATTAACATATATTAATTCATTGTAACGTCACATAGCCTGAGGTACCATACCTTTTGAAGGTGTTATGCAAAAAATGTTAAAGCCAATATTCATAACTTAACATTAAGTTTTTACTGGAGGGTAGGCTCAAATTGGGGAATCAATTTATCATTTGAATGCAAATATATTGTGTACAGCACTTAGAAACACAAACAATTGTTTTTTTGCCAGGCTAGATACTGTTGGGAAATCACTGTAATCCACTCCACCAGGATCAAAATAACATTTCCTTCTTTCACAAAACAAAGAGTAACAAATCTTTTAAAACAAATACAGTAAGAGTAATATTAATAATAGATAATTAATATAAGGTTATGGTAAAGATACTGCATTGGAAATACTTTCTATAAATAAATACTACTAGCTGCACATAATGCAGTTCAGAAACAACGAAACCTCTTTCTAGTAGACATTGACAGTTCTTATCTTGTAATTGGTAAAGTAACTTTCTGTTTAGGTTTGTTGGAATAAATTAGCATTTCTCTACACAAACTGAAAAGAATAGATTAACAAATCTAGTGGATGCGTCAGTGCTTTTTTCATAACATGTAGAATATGAATCATAGCACAAGATAACGTGTAAATCTACTGCTATTTTTTAATACTGGGTTATATGTGTTCTTTAGCTATATGTATCTATATAGTGATTACTGTTTAACTTGCCCAAAATCAGTAACAAAAAGTATGGTGATTTTTAACTGCAATCTAAAATGAACATTTACGATGACAACTTTGTAATTCATATCTTTATATAATATCATTCATATTAGTAATATTTTATATTCTATATATAGGGCTGGCTCCTATAATACTGTGTTACATATTTTTAAAATTATATGCACAGTTTTTAATTACATTTTTAATATATTGTACCACTAAGTGGTGATTTTGTTACTGATGGTTGTACTGACTATGCTACTTGAAATTTATCAAATTTAAGAGTGATTTTTACAGTATGTTGTATCCAACAACACTGTATACAAAGGTAATTAATATGTATTATAATAAGCATATTATGTTGGAAGCATTTGTGTAAACAATTTCATCTGGTTTCAATAATGTAGACTAAAGGTAAATTTCATAGTGTAAAATTTCACAGCTAGACTTCATCAGTTGATATGTCGTTAGGTTACGAATAGAGTCCTCTGCAGCCACTACATGGTTTTGCAGCATAGTCTTTGAGGGATAAAGGTCTGCACCAACTCTCTCATATGATCAACGACTATACTTGCTGCATACCATGCTGCGTTTGTAGTATTTGTCATCTAGATAGGCAGACAAACTGAAAATCATTCTCTCAAATACATTCCCTGCCTGTCTAAGAATTTCCAGATTCATCCTCTATGGATGTTGATAAAACTGAGTGTTATAATGATTTCTATGAAGAATGCTGATCATTTGCCTGGAGTGGCATTGATGTTAATATAACATCATATGATACAGAGTGTTTAAAGCAAATTACACTTAACGCACTCCTAATTGGTTATTATTTTTAACCACTCATTCTTCTATCTGTACCAATTTTACTTGATTCTGCAATTATATATAGCAAAATACATTTTTAATTATTAAACAAGTACACATTTTTGTGTGCCATGATATATATAGCACAAAATAAATTTAGTAGCAAGTAACAGTATACTATAGTTGTTTTTGTATTTGTCAACTATCTTCTAAGTTCTGATTAATTCACTTCTAGAAAATATTAGTGAGCTTTCGTATCAGAATGGTAGATGAAAGGGGACGGTAGATGAAAGGGGACGGTAGATGAAAGGGGACGGTAGATGAAAGGGGACAGTAATTGAAAGGATATGGTAACTAATAATTACATTTATAATTTATTTCAACTAAAGTTACTAAAGGTTTTGGTAAATTTTGATCCAAAATCAAACAAAATAACTGCAAAAGTGCCCAGTTTTCGAAGTATTTTCCAGTATTTTTAAGTACAAATAATTTGGAAAAAGGCTTTATCTGCAATTTGACCCCCAAAATAAAAAAAATAATAATTAAAATTATGTCAGATATTTGTCAATAATGTGCTTTTGAAATATATTCATTGGAAAATAAAATACTACATGAACTTTTGTAAACAAAAACATGTTTTAGTCAATTACTCAAAAGTAGATAAAAGTTGTGTTCATTATCGTGACTGTTTTGGTTGATTTTACGTATGGTTCGATAGACGAAGCAGAGTTTATGACTCATTTTAAAACTTTTCACTATTTAAAAATGGCCGATCAGTACGAAAAGAATACATGATGATTTGGTATGCCTAATTTTTTTGTTGATAAAAACACTTTTTATGTATATTTTGGTATGTGTAGGCTGTGATTCTTTTGAGTTTATTTTTAATAACAAGCATCCTCGAAAGTTCCTTTTAAGGTTTTGATTATTTGTAGTCAACCTTTTGAACTTCGCTAACTAAGACCTAGCCTGGCTAACCCAAAATTCTCAAACACACATACAAGCCCGCGTGTACAGGTCTGCGGACTATGTCTAGGAGAAGGAGACTGAGCGTCATCGCTTCTGTCTCGAAATGACCATCACAAAACATTAGAGTGATACCAATACAATGGTTATTTCTACATTCTTTTACAATGGGATGCAAGAAATAATGTTTTTTTAATTTCTAAATAATTCAATGCATTTTTGTTATCATGATAAATAAATAGGAATAATAGTATTAGCTGGATTTTTCTGGATTTCTACTTCTATGATACTGTAATTACCATGACTATTTGGAAAGTGGCTTACCTGTAAAGAACTCAATTCTTTGAATACTCAATGAATGTGCATTTTATGTGTGTGGTGTCATTGGCCACAATAGTGAATTTTGAACTTGAATATCATCTTACATGTCCTAGTTTCATTCTTGTTTCTACTGGTCATCATTGATTATAGCATTTTTAACATCATATTGTTGCTTTTGTTAATGTGTTTTTGTTTTATCCCCCTTTGTTGTCTAATGAATATTTCCTATTGCCTATTCTCATTAAATTTAGACACTCATAATCATCTTTAAAAAACATCTGCTCTCTGATAATAGTTTATAAATAATATGTTTATACAGCCAGTCAACAGCCTCATATCCATCACTGCACTGTATTCATACAGTACATATTTCTCATAAATTTAAATGTACTCATTAGCCATCAATAAACATTATTATAATATTTGTATTTTATTAAATCAAAACAAACAGCAGGCCTAGGCCTGTTAGTATTAGGCTAGGCCTAGGCGTTTTAGCCTTGCTAGGTCTAGGATTGTTTGGTCGTTTGTTGACATAATTAACACTAACAGTAGGTGCATTTATGAAATCCATATAAATCTAATATAATTATTAAAAACCAAATGTTACTGTTAATCAATGTGAAACAAATGTAGGCCTTGGCTAGGCCTACCTTTTATTTGATTCAAATGACAGGAATCTATTTAGATGTTATATAAAAGAAATAATGAATGTTTTATATTCGTGTAATGGTACAAATAATGGCATTTGGTGAATGATGAAAGGTTATATCAACTCGGCGTTGCCTCGTTGATATAACCTTTCATCATTCACCTCATGCCATTATTTGTACCATTACACTCATAAACATTCATTATTTGTATACTGTAAACGAAAAGGCCATCTGTATTACATAGAAAAAAACTATAAATCATCATCGTCATCTTTAAAAATAAGATATTTTTAATTGAATAAAACTTTTACTTTCCTTTTTTCTGCCTGGTTTAATGGCAAATGTTTTGGGTCTAAACACTGATTAGTAACCCATAGTAATACTAAGAGAGTAATTCTATTTCTTAAGCATAACTCAATTTGTTTAATTAATAGCCTAGTCTCTAAGTACTTGAACCTAATTATGAATTTAGCTTTAAATTATTGAATTTAGAAATGGGATCGTCTTCCATCCATCCACATGACACAATTAAATGATGGTATCTATTCTAAAGAATCTAGGCTATATAAACAATCTACAGAATAACTTAAGATTGTTATATAAGTAAAGGTTTTGTGAAGTCTCTACAAATCTTAATATAGTTAATTAGATAGTAATTAGCAATTATTAATTAACACAAATCCAAACTATTATGACAAAAGCAAATATTGTACCATTAAAACATTTATGTATTTGTTTTTATTTCAAAGGAAAACAAATTTGCATATGTTTGCGTCTCTCCACCAAAGGTGTATTGCGCTGATTACTATGTAGTATTATATAGTGTTTCCATACGTGTTTTATCCAAAAAAAGGTCAAGGTAATAATGTGAAGCGCTTACAAGCATTGTGCAATAAGCGCTATATAAGAAGAAGTTTTATTATTATACTTATGAAATGACATACAGTATTAATCTTTTTACCAAAACTACAACAACCTATGATAGTGTGGGACTTTTCCATACCATTTTGCTTTTAACTGTATACATAACAATATTTTCTGTGTTCTTTCATTAATGTTATTTTAAAAAAAATCATCTTTTATTTTGTAATATTTGTATTATATTGTCATATTGCATATTTTTTGTACGTTTTGTTTATTTTTTTTTTAACATGTAAATATTTATGAACTAATTTGTATTCCAGTGGTGAAAAACATTTAACATTCACAAACAATGATAGATAAGTTGTAACAATTGTTTATATATACTTACTTACTTACTGTTACAATTTGTCTTACTACAGTAAACATAAACCATATCTTATAGTACATTCATCCATTTCTGTCAAAATTATTTACCGACCACCTCCATACAACACCCTCACCACATGAATGCACATTTTTATATTGCACTTTTTATATTTCATTATGGTATAAAGGATCTAGTTACACCTTAAACATGATGGGTAATGATACTATTTTGTCAGATAAATGTTAACTTTAAGCTTTCTATGTGAACGTGTTAGATTCAAGGTACAGAATCAATCATGGTTGTTACACCTCATCCTTGATTCCTTTGTTATAATTCATTATTTTTATATTTTGTATTCACAATTATTCTGTCGGATGTTTTTTTTTCTTAATAATTAATTCAGCATTGCGCTTTGTTTCATCAACTTAGCACATTTTCCTCTCAAAAAACTCTTAGTATTTTTTGTTTGTTTTTATAAAACAATTCCAACAGCTTATATGTCATGCTTAGCAACTTATCTGTCAGATATTTTAATTGAGATTGGTTTTGTTTACAATGCAGAAATCTTGAGAAGTGACGTCAATGCAAACTACAAAGGGACCAATGCAAAAGACAAAGCTGTGGTTGAGGTAATGTCACTTTTATCAATTAATTGGAAGGTCCTTGTGAAAAATGTCAAGATACAATTTATTATTGTTTAAAATAAAATACAAAAAAATAACAAATTCTGCTACCTGTGTGTACGCTCAAACCATGTCATCATATCACTTCTGATTATCATCAAGGTGCTGTAAACCGTATCCGGACAACTACCCCCTGGACAATTACCACCCGGACAACTACCACCCGGACAATAACCCCCATAGGACAACTATCACCCAGACATTTACCCCCTAGGACAACTACCCTCTAGGACAACTACCCCCTTAAGACAACTACCACCCGGACAACTACCCTCTTAGGACAATTACCTGCTAGGACAACTACTCCCTAGGACAACTACCCCCTAGGACCACTACCATCTAGGACAACTACCCCCTAAGACAACTACCCCTAGGACAACTACCCCCTAGGACAACTACCCCCTAGAACAACTACCCCTAGAACAACTACCCATAGGAAAACTACTCCCTAGAACAGCTACCCCTTAGTGGAATTTGCACAATATATATGTTTGATTAATACTATTATTAAAGAACGCGGTACACAAGTCAAAAAGAATATACTGATCATGACTGGAGACGACATAGTCTTGTGTAATAACACACATTTTTTGGTTTCCAGTAAACTTTCTGAGGATGCTTAATATTTATTTACAGTACTATAGTATGATAATCATCGATTCTTGTTACATAGGTTTTATTGGTCTCTAGCTACACACATACATGTATGAGCTCATTAAATAGGTGTACCACCTCGCTATAAAGAGGAGTCTGATGTCTGATAAAAAAAAAAGAAAGGTGCTAAAAATAAAATAAAAATAATATACTTATGTTTTGTTTCGACCATTGTTTGTATATGAAAATCATGAATATAACACTATTGCTATCTGTTAATGATTATTTAAATTTAGCGTGCTATTGAAGAAGAAAGACAGAAACGATTTCGGTTAGAACAAGAAAACCAGAGATCCAGGCGTCATTCGGACAACACTGCCGGTAAATCACCAATTATCACGGACGAAAGATTTGGTAGTTCACCAACTGCAGGGCATCAACATAGCCGATCTCCATCTCAGGAGGTAATATAAATGATTTCTGTATTAAACATACCATTCTTTAAACATAAATTGGTGTTGAAAAGGGGGTTTCCCAAGATGTAGTGTGCGGGTATAATTTATGCTTGTACATGTGCTGTTTACCCATCAACGTCATTCTATTTTCCATGAAATACAATGAGCAATTTGTTCATTAGTTTTGCTGGTAACCATATGCTATATATAGTAAAGCTTTAGTAATTAAAAAACATGTGGTTGAATTTAATTTTATCATATTTGTATTGGGAAAGTTTATAGGAAATTTGAAAATAAACTGCCATCTTGGATATGAAGCCCAAAATGACGTCTAAATTCTCCACTTAGGTTGTTTGTGGTATTGCATATATTACATGGGGCATCAACATTTCAATACTGGGAAGGGTTAAATCTACATTGGAGTGGGCTATGTGAGGGACTACCTGCTCTGAGGTGGTAGTTAGTATAGTATTATAAATCAACAAAGAAGTAGTTCTAAACCTCCTGGTGATATACTAAATATTAATTCATTCATTTAGAAATGATAAAAATGAGGACACTTGTGAGACTGATAAAAAAAAAAAGCCATATATATCAACTGAATTTTGTTTTTGTATTACTTTTTGCAGTTTAGGGCACATGCCATTGCTTTGTACACTTTCTCAGCTCAGTCTTCAAAGTAAGTTATTTTCACTATGCTCACATTATTGCCAACATTGCCATACATAAATACTGTACAGTCAAGTTCTAACAATCTCCAGCTCGATCACCAAATATGGTACTTTTTCCGGAAAGTGTAGTTTTGAGAATGACATACATAACAGCTATGAGCTTAAGTGGCCCTAGAGCATGAGCAGCCCAATGCAACTACCCAGCGTTGGAGGGCCTGTCAGCTTCACTTTGTAGATACCATGTCATTTCTGTAGAAAATTATTATTTTCTTTCCTCCATATCATTGTCATAATGCATTAAAAACAATGTCATAATTAAAAACAATAATCATAATTTGTGAGGTATGACGTAATAATTACCCTCATAACTAGCCCACTTGAATATATAAGAACAGAAAGTAATAAAACTATTTTATTTGGCCTGCTTTAACCATGGGCTTCTTTTTGAGGTTTTATAGTATTCTGTTATTCAGTATTCAGATATGAACAAATTTAAATTATGACTCTTTGAGGAACACAATTTAGTAATACATTTAATTTAAATGTATATTTAGCGTAATACCGTAATAGGAAACTGTAATTTGTCGGTTTATTTATGATTTTTTAAAGTGAATCCTGCATGAATAATAAATAAAGCTGTAGAAAAATGTGTTCTTTTTCACAGAGAGTTATCTTTCAACAAAGGTGATACCATTTACCTAACAAGAAAGATTGACAATAATTGGTATGAGGGGGAGCAGTATGGAAGAGTTGGCATATTTCCAGTTAGTTATGTAGAGGTAGGCCCTAAAAGTAATGTGTTATTACATCACTATTTCCATTCATTTGTGAAATAAATTCTTTTCTTGTATTAATCAATATTCTTACCATTCTTATGTTGATACACAGCCTGACTTCCCTATATGCAATTATTTGTGTCATTTTTTACATAACATTTTAAATCATACAATATGAGAATCTATGTATTTAAAAATTCATTTATTTCCCATTTACTTAATACATGTCAGTACATTGAGAATAGAATAGAATTTGGTAAAACATCTAAAACTCTGTCTACACTATCAAACACGTTGCTCTGTCTACACTATCAAACACGTTGCTCTGTCTACATTATCAAACATGTTGCTCTGTCTACATTATCAAACACGTTGCTCTGTCTACATTATCAAACACGTTGCTCTGTCTACACTATCAAACACGTTGCTCTGTCTACATTATCAAACATGTTGCTCTGTCTACATTATCAAACACGTTGCTCTGTCTACATTATCAAACACGTTGCTCTGTCTACATTATTAAACTAGTTTGACGAAAAATGTGTGATGTCCCCAAATATGGTAGTGATATGCCCAAATTTGATAGTGAAGACAGAGCTTATAAAGAAATCAATTTTGTTTCCCTTGACACAAAGCTACTTTATAGTAGTTGAAATTATCATTCTTTTTACACAAACTTTAAAGCTTTCTTATAATAAATCATGACTTTTTAATGCGTATATGCAAAGAGATATATCTCTTTGTATATCTGCATTGTGAAGTCATAGTTTTAAATTTGTCTGCTGTGTGAGTGTACAATTGAGATCTAGCTGTTACACCATACCATATTCAGATTAAAATGAGTTGTATCTATTAAAGTAGATTTGAGCATAGTCATGAAAGCCTTAGTAATGATAGTTTGAATCTCTGTTGGCCAGCTTTTCACCTCTTGCAGATGTTCTCATCCTTAGAGACATTTACATGTTAGGCAACTGTGGATATTTAGATTTTTCTCGTTGAGTTCAGGAAATTATATCCATTTAACGTCCCTACAAAGTAGTTGCTATACTGATGAAATGGCTCTTCATTTAGGTGGGAGTGATTGATTAGTAAAACATTCATTAAAACAAAATTCATTCGTTTTATTTGCTTTGAATCACTTGATTACGAGTTTCAACCCACCTTGAACCTATAACCTATAAGATTACTGACTATTATATATTACTTTTGCTAGATTATCACGACATTGGAAGAAGCTCGCAATGCACAGATTTCATCGCCATCATTTGAAGGCAAAGCAAAAGCCAAGTTTAGATTCACAGGAGAGACGGCCATGGAACTTGCATTCAAGAAAGTAAGTGAAATCTCCTCATTTAAATAATGAGGATGTTTTAAAACCTCTAAGCATATACAAACTGAGAAAAAAAAGCTAAATCCAAACCGAAATATGTGTATACCTCGTTGCTAGAGTTCATGGTCTTACTTCAATGCTGGTTAGCACCAGTTGAGTCTATCCTAGTAGAAATGAAATGTCTCACTACATCTTTATGTGTTCAAACAATGTATATATCTTTGACACATCTTTTAGTTCAAGATGACTTAATTATTCCTTTTTACCAGAGAAACTTTCAATAAATGTCCCTGAATGTTGTCAAATAGATTTACACTCTTGAGAATTTGCAGTACATCTCATACCTCTAACATCTGATTAGTTAGAATTTGGTGAGGCGTACATGCAAATATGATTATTTAACTTACGTTCAATAAAGTTATAATTAAAATTATATGGAAACACGATTTCCTTGATAACGAAAATGTGAATAAATTTAGTGGTTTATTTTTCCTGGACTCCTTCTCATTATGATAAATTTAATCATCGAATAATTTTATTTCCAGTTTCCTTTTTAAATCAAATTTAAATAATTTGTCTTGTTTTTCAATCTTGTCTCTCTCTTTCGGTCATCATACCTTTTCCAATCTGACCAATAATAAAGATAAACGACAAGAATTAACAAGTTTTACTTGCCATCATTACATTTAATGCTACCCACGATATTATAATTATAATAGTCATAGCATTTGATTTTTAGTGTTTCTTCCTTCTCATTTTAATTGAAACGTATTGCACGTAGCTCTTAACAACAAGAGGATGAGGTAAACACTTCATCGTGACTTCCATGAAATGTGTCACACATAATTGAATGTTACATGGCGAAATATAATCTGTTTTTACCATAATGTAGTGTAAAGTGTTTCTTCTCGGTAAATGTGTTTAAGACATGGGTGTAATTGCTTTTCATTCTGTAATTTATTTGTGGATGATAGTATCATCATTTAATGATGGTTAGATGTGACCTTTCCATGCAAGTATCTTATATTACATTCTAATAATAGTAGACACATTGTGTTTTTTTGTTTGGTTTAATTTGGAAACTGAATCCAAATTAAAGGCTTATAACACAACATTCATCTTAATCCATAAGTTAAAAATAATTCTAAGAATTTAAGATGTAACAAATATCATACAATAACTAATAATAATGTAATAATAAAAATATGTTTAGATAATCCAATCTAATAACAGGATCAAAACAAAGTATATTGTTTTTTTTGTTATAAACATATTAGTATTTTAAAAAAAATAATTACGAGAATGTTTTTCTAAATCTATAATATTATAGAGAGAATCAAGAAAAAAGTATACTTCTTACTTAACATCAATTAGTCTCAAAATAGAATGGTGTTAAACGATTGCCTGATTTCAAACATAATGTGACTGAAAAAGGCAGTAAACATCTTAAGAACTAACTTCACTAAAAATGACCATAAGCAAATTAATTCAAGACATGGAGGAAAATAAATAAGACAAGATATTTTACATAAAGAAAGTCTTAACAAAGTCTTTGGGTGTGGAGTTGTTTTTTTATCATGCGGAAAAATCCTGACATGCGACAGGATTTGAACACAAGACCCTGGGATCGGTAGCCAAGCATCTTCATCATAAAGCCGCTACAACTTCACTCTAATTACGTGGAGCTGCATAAGTTATTCTTAATTCATTATGAAAGAAAACATATTGCAAATTATGATTGGCAGATTAATTTTTATAAATTTCCCTTAGAAATCAATCAAGCTAAGAAATAATAGAAAATATATTATATGCAAAAAGTATATTCTCTGTACAAGAATAATATACTACAGTATTAATGATGATGATAATATTTATAGATATATATCTATCATCTTTTGTTTATGGTGCTTGGACCGCAAAATTGGGGAATAATTGCGTTCAATCGAGCTGGAATATTTGAATGAATTATAGTTATGGTAGAGGGCAGTGTTTGTAATTGTCACACCTTCACAGTTAATTAATTTATTTGATTATTTGAAATCGTTTTGAACAATTATTTAATCTATTTGGTAAAGCATCAGGACAAAATCTGTTTACGACATAATGGCTACTCATTTTCATATATCTATATATTTCTTTAGGGTGATTACATCAACTTAACTAAGAAAGTGGACAATAACTGGTGGGAAGGCAGGATAGGCAACAAGATTGGAATATTCCCAGCATCATATGTTGAAGTTATAAAAGAGCCACAGGGTAAGTACAATATTGTTACAATCATAGATGCAAACAAACCAGTGCAAATGATAGATTCTCGCACTGGTTTCCTAAATATGCAACTTTGCAATGAGAAGAGATATGTAAATTTTGTCCCATACCATATCTTGCCAATCTCATCGATTAGCACACCAAACTTGTCCTTATTCTCTCCTCTCTTGACATCCGAGGTTGCTGAGACATCCTTCGTCTGGGGTAGTTGGGGGCACAGTCCAGGTTCTTGAACTACCTTCCATGGTGGTGGCTCACACAAGCAAGCACAAGACCTGGCTATTTTATTTAGTTTTTTTACGATTTTTTCTGCACAATTTTTATTTTTATATAATTATTCTAAACAATTGTAAATGAGTGTCCCAATTAAACAATATTGGTTGCCATGGCACTTATATTTGTTATATTGTATTCTATTTTTGATGTTCTATTGAAATAAATATATCAAAATAGTCAAATTCCTAACTTCCTTTTTAGAAAACCCTTACCAAGTGTTTCTTATTCATTAAAATCGTTTATGAAAAAAGAAATGTTTATGTTGTAATTTCAAGTATGTCTTTTGGTTTGTTCTCTGCTGCACCATACAAACCATCTAATAAGTTGCCATGGTTTTTCGGCTTGCCAAACGTATGAAAATTGAGTATGATCATCAAGGTATACAACATAATAGTTTTTGTATTATTGATAACATTATTGAATTCATGCATTCTATCGTTTTTTACACATTATTATTATATAATTATTAACATGCTATATTCCCAAAATGAAAGACATGTACTTTGATCAGTTTACTTAGAATTGTTATTCTAAAAACATCATCTTTAATTTTGACCTTGCTTAGGATCTTGGAAATTAAAATGCAATTGCTTATGAAAATGTAACATACACTAATAATGTTACCATAGAGATGTATATCTCTTCCAGACTTCAGCAAAACAGTATCATTAAATTAATCATTAATGAAGATCAAAGAATAATTTTCTAATTTTTTTCTCTGTATCATAATCAACATGGTATTTTGATCTATCAACATTGTTTTCATCATTTCGCAGTATTCCTCCTTGTGATCAATGTTACCATTGATAGTTCATCTTCTTACTGGTCTTTATCTTCATTTCTATACTTGTAATCATCATTTTCATTCATTTCCTTGCTTGTACTTTTGTTTCTCTGTATCAACATACTCATTAACATGATTGACATTGTTATCTTATCATCAAGATAGGTCAATATTGGTTTGTTGTCAATGATATCATAAGCCAGGCACATTACCTTGTAACAAGCGAACATATCCCATAAGGATATTTTTTCTTAGATTTTTAGACAGTTTGTGTAATTAAATATAAATAAAAAATAAAGTAACATTTTGGGTCAGGCAAAGATTGAAAATATAGAGTAGTTGACAATAAATAATGTATTTTTTTTGGTCTTTTTTTCTATCAGTACCTGTTTTCTTCTCATCATAACAATCCCGCAATCAACGTCATATTGTAGTTTTTTATCATATATTATAGACTAATCGGTCTCCATAATGCTTACATAAATAAATATATAAATCTAAGGCAGTAGCAAGTGAAGACGTTCAAATTGTAGTATTATTTTGAAGTATGCCCTCTATAATTCTTTGAAGTCACACAGTGTACATGTTTGGGAATATCTAGACTCACATTCCTAACATGTTTCACATACCATCTATGAAGGTTCAAGCAAACTTTGTTGAAGTTTGCACAGGTCTTGCTCTTAATGAAGTTAATATTGTTTGACTTAAGTAATTCATCGAGACACTGGTCACAAGAAACCTTTTGCCTACACTAGATCTTATTTGAAAGCATTATTTAACACACACAAAGTTTATTTTATAGTAAATTACTTCTTTTGTTGTATTCAGGTCAATGGCTAATTATGTATATAATAAATTTCCTAGGCAACCGTTCCTAGGAAAGAAAGAAAGAAATATAGCAGTTGATACTTAATATAAAATGTTGTCTGTTAGAGTGTTTAAAAAAAATAAACAGTATATTATGTAAATAATAATTATATGTTTTTCTAAAGACTGAGTTAAAAGTTTTTTTGTATTTCTCTATCTCCTTTTCATACTGTAGTAGATAATGTTTTACCTTCATTATGTTATAAACATTTAGATCCATTGCACCAATGATTGCTGCAGCTATTTTCCAAATAAACTATAACAATAACTTGCATAAATTGAGCAGTCAAGAAATGGAATGTGTGTTATTCAACACTGTATCAATTGTTATACAGCATAGATGGATCCAATAGGACCCAGTCATCCCCCCATCTCCATAGTTTTTAAAATTACAATACAGTTTTTACAATACATTTTTCATATTAGTTCAGCAGTTCATTTCACAATGTTCAGGCTCTGTCTAAGTATTCCAAATTCTCGGTTCCGCCACTGTACAGTGCCACATGTATTGCGTTTTCATTATCAATAAAGAAAATAATTTACTTCCCATTCCACCTGTTTCACAATGTCTTTGAGAATGAATGTTAAGGCAACATGTGTTCCATGTACATACAAGTAAATATTGGCATAATTTCGAATCTATTGTTATTATCTATATATAATAATGTATGAATGTTTGATTTTGAATATATCATTTTTCTATTTTACTGCATTACAGTAGCAATATATTATGCTACGCCATGAAATTACAAAAAAAAGGCATTAGAACTAAGAGAAAGCCTGTTTGAGGTGGAAACTTTTAAGATATACAGCATTCCACGTTTCACAATTAACTGATTAGAACTGTTGCTTCTTTTTAGGCAATGTTCAACCCAAGTCACCAGTTTCTAGGACGACACAATCCCCAAATAGAACAAGCCCTTACCAATCCACATCATCCACACCCTATCGTCGTACAAGCCCTCAAAGTCAACAAATCAGAGTGCAACAGGAAAACCCGAAAAGCTTTCACCAGCAACATCAACCTTATTCCCAACCACCAAAGGTACAGGTAACCATCATTTGATTTTTTAAATAAGTAGCTTTCGTTTTACAATGACCTAGGTACTACACATATTGTGTCATTTACTCCTGGACCTACAATGTGTGAATGTCCCAATGCCCATGTACCTACAATGTGTCAATGTCCTTGTACCTACAATGTCCCAATGTCCATGTACAGTACATGACTAGTTTTTACAATGACCTAGGAACTACACATATTGTGTCATTTACACCTGGACCTACAATGTGTGAATGTCCCAATGCCCATGTACCTACAATGTGTCAATGTCCATGTACCTACAATGTCCCAATGTCCATGTACATGACTAGTTTTTACAATGACCTAGGAACTACACATATTGTGTCATTTACACCTGGACCTACAATGTGTCAATGTCTATGTACCTACAATGTGTCAATGTCCGTGTACCTACAATGTCCCAATGTCCATGTACCTAACAATGTGTCAATGTCCATGTACCTACAATGTCCCAATGTCTATGTACCTACAATGTCCATGTACCTAACAATGTGTCAATGTCCATGTACCTAACAATGTCCCAATGTCCGTGTACCTACAATGTCCCAATGTCCATGTACCTACAATGTGTCAATGTCCATGTACCTACAATGTGTCAATGTCCATGTACCTACAATGTGTCAATGTCCATGTACCTACAATGTGTCAATGCCTATGTACCTACAATGTGTCAATGTCCATGTACCTACAATGTGTCAATGCCTATGTACCTACAATGTGTCAATGTCCATGTACCTACAATGTGTCAATGTCCATGTACCTACAATGTGTCAATGTCCATGTACCTACAATGTGTCAATGCCTATGTACCTACAATGTCCCAATGCCCATGTACCTACAATGTGTCAATGTCCATGTACCTACAATGTGTCAATGTCCATGTACCTACAATGTGTCAATGTCCATGTACCTACAATGTCCCAATGTCCATGTACCTACAATGTGTCAATGTCCATGTACCTACAATGTCCCAATGTCCATGTACCTACAATGTGTCAATGTCCATGTACCTACAATGTGTCAATGTCCATGTACCTACAATGTGTCAATGTCCATGTACCTACAATGTGTCAATGTCCATGTACCTACAATGTGTCAATGCCTATGTACCTACAATGTGTCAATGTCCATGCACCTACAATGTGTCAATGTCCATGTACCTACAATGTGTCAATGTCCATGTACCTACAATGTGTCAATGTCCATGTACCTACAATGTGTCAATGTCCATGTACCTACAATGTGTCAATGTCCATGTACCTACAATGTGTCAATGTCCATGTACCTACAATGTGTCAATGTCCATGTACCTACAATGTGTCAATGTCCATGTACCTACAATGTGTCAATGTCCATGTACCTACAATGTGTCAATGCCTATGTACCTACAATGTCCCAATGCCCATGTACCTACAATGTGTCAATGTCCATGTACCTACAATGTGTCAATGTCCATGTACCTACAATGTGTCAATGTCCATGTACCTACAATGTCCCAATGTCCATGTACCTACAATGTGTCAATGTCCATGTACCTACAATGTCCCAATGTCCATGTACCTACAATGTGTCAATGTCCATGTACCTACAATGTGTCAATGTCCATGTACCTACAATGTGTCAATGTCCATGTACCTACAATGTGTCAATGTCCATGTACCTACAATGTGTCAATGCCTATGTACCTACAATGTGTCAATGTCCATGTACCTACAATGTGTCAATGTCCATGTACCTACAATGTGTCAATGTCCATGTACCTACAATGTGTCAATGTCCATGTACCTACAATGTGTCAATGTCCATGTACCTACAATGTGTCAATGTCCATGTACCTACAATGTGTCAATGTCCATGTACCTACAATGTGTCAATGTCAATGTACCTACAATGTGTCAATGCCTATGTACCTACAATGTCCCAATGTCCATGTACCTACAATGTGTCAATGTCCATGTACCTACAATGTGTCAATGTCCATGTACCTACAATGTGTCAATGTCCATGTACCTACAATGTGTCAATGTCCATGTACCTACAATGTGTCAATGCCTATGTACCTACAATGTGTCAATGTCCATGTACCTACAATGTGTCAATGTCCATGTACCTACAATGTGTCAATGTCCATGTACCTACAATGTGTCAATGTCCATGTACCTACAATGTCCCAATGTCCATGTACCTACAATGTGTCAATGTCCATGTACCTACAATGTCCATGTACCTACAATGTGTCAATGCCTATGTACCTACAATGTGTCAATGTCCATGTACCTACAATGTGTCAATGTCCATGTACCTACAATGTGTCAATGTCCATGTACCTAACAATGTGTCAATGTCCATGTACCTACAATGTGTCAATGTCCATGTACCTACAATGTCCCAATGTCCATGTACCTACAATGTGTCAATGTCCATGTACCTACAATGTGTCAATGTCCATGTACCTACAATGTGTCAATGTCCATGTACCTACAATGTGTCAATGTCCATGTACCTACAATGTGTCAATGCCTATGTACCTACAATGTCCCAATGTCCATGTACCTACAATGTCCCAATGTACATGTACCTACAATGTGTCAATGTCCATGTACCTACAATGTCCCAATGCCCATGTACCTACAATGTCTCAATGTCCATGTACCTACAATGTACATGTACATGACTAGTTCTTACATTCTAGGTTGTCGCAAATCTAAAGCTCCATTTTATATCTGGTGGCCGGGCAATTGATTTCAACACCTGTACGCTAATTCAGAGTCAATAAATCACTGTTCGGAAACTGGACACTCTTGAGGCAGCCAGAAGAAATTAAGATTTTTTAAATGCATAAGAGTAGAAAAGAATTTGGGTCCTTTAAGACAATAAGAAATTTCTGTGAAAGTTTTTTTTCATCAGGGTTTTAAGGAAAATTGCCTGTACAAATTAACAAAATTAAACTAATTAATTTGCTACATGGAAATTATGATTTAGATATTAATTGCGTATGTGAAATAAAATTTATATTAAAAATGGTTAATTAATTTTTCAACAGTCGGCATTCTTACCACCTGCTTCTTCTTCGTTCAAGGTAAATGAAGTATCTGGGTATAAGGCAGGCGGAGTTTCTAAGCAACCACAAGACACGTAAGTACAGCTTATTATTTGTACTTAGCATAACTCACTTACCATAGAATTGATAACTCTAATTAGTAAACCAGAGCCAATTTTTATTTTAATGATTTATTTAAATTCCAAAAGCAATCAGAGATAATTGAGAAAACTTAAAATTGATATGCTTTAATTAAAAAGAGAATCAAATATAGCGTGATGGTTTACGTGCTTGTCATTCAATCCCAAGGTCTATGGTTCAATCCTGA
This sequence comes from Antedon bifida, assembly GCF_963402885.1. Lineage (NCBI taxonomy): Eukaryota > Metazoa > Echinodermata > Crinoidea > Comatulida > Antedonidae > Antedon > Antedon bifida. Next base: position 9,668,286 of record NC_136231.1, read on the forward strand.
CTTAGCTTCAGAGTTGTAATTCACGACTGTAAAACTACTCCACTCCCGAAGTCTCAATTGTAACTTTTTATAAGCATGGAGTTTAGTTTATCCTGTAATTGCTGAGTAAACTTGCTGTTGGATGTGTATACACTTACAGTAAATAAAAAAGAATAATAATTATGGTCATCAGGGGTTCTAAAATGCAGCCTGTGAGTGCATTTCATATGGCCCACGAATAGCTACTGCAAAAAAAAAAGTAAATAAATAAAAGTAATGTTAAAAAGGGGGTTAACTCTTTAAAGCTCATGGTTCCCATAAGCAAGGCCTTCAATAGTAGCCAGACGGAACATGCACATTCAACCATCTAATTTCAATTCTGTGGGGACCTAGGAGCTCTATTTTTCAAAATTTTTAACTGAGGCTTAGGGCCTGGTGGCAAGTTTTATTAAGATAGTAATGGGAAAATTATCTTTGCACTCCATGACCCAAGGCCCTTGTTACATGGCTGGTGCCATCACCTGTTATCTGGCCATTATTAATTACAATCTGGCCCATGGTAAAAAACTATTGAGAACCCCTGTATTATGTCATATAATGCAGTATACCAAGGACTGGTGTTACAGCTAAAGGAGTGTGGCTACACTGCATGTTGACATCCACAAACCATCCAAAGTTAATGAGTTCATGAACTAACCCTGACAATTTGTGAATCTTTATAATTTATTGACCAATCTGAGTGTCAAAGGTTAACAATGTTACAACTAATAACGTTAAAATTGAAATTATTAAATGTAAATATTCTTATGTATTGATGTTTTAACCTTACAAACACAACATTAAAATATTGAAATCAAATGTTAAATAATTTATTTAGATTCCATTAAGGATTTTAAAATTATTTTTGCATAACATTTTAAAATGTTTGCATATAACTTGTTGCAATATTTTACACATCCTAGTCCAATCTTGTAAAGATGTCCAAACATCAAAATAAAATAGATATGATTCAATCTTTTTTTTTCGGTGCTCAATTCTCTCCTTTGTTTGGTTAACAATAAATATAAACTGATTGTAAATGTTTTAAAATGTTTATTGATTTTGATGCATTCTGTCCAATTGCCTCAACAACATATTATTTTTAACTATTTGTGTGTAACTTTTTATATTAATGTTTCTATTTATTCCATATATTATAATATCCAATCATAATTAATTGATTGCAATATAAGATTTTGAACCTTTGAAAAAAAATAATTTAAATCTTTGTTTCCACAGTTTATTTTATTAATTATTCTTTAAACTAACTAACTAAATATTCTTTATTCATTTTACACATTATTATCTCAAAGATTCTAATTAATATATAAGATGCCCGATTGTATACATGAATCAAAAGTTAAGTAACAATTTAGAAATCTGAAGGAGATCCCTGGATACCACAGATTCCATATCACATTCTTTATCTATATGATTTCACCAGACTCATCTTATATATTTTAAGCAATCAAGCTGTGTATTTAATTATTACTTTAGAATTTCATGAAGTATAGTACTGCTTTGTTTGTTAGCACAGTGCCTACAATTTTCAAGTTATCATTCTGAATTGTACGATGTAAATAGGTATATACTAACAAAACATGCAGGCCTATTGAAATTCAAGAAAATTAGCTTCACAATTTACAAAAAAAAAGAACAGTTTGTATTTTTTTAACATGGGCCAAAATATCAACTTTCACCATCACTGGAAATATTTTTCCAAGTACTTCAATTAGTCTTCACTAAGTGCTCTCATTTAATTATTGTTCTTATAGTCACAGAATATGTTATTATATTAAAGTCGTTTTAATGGTGTTTTGTATGTTTAAAATCATATAATATATGTTGTATTTTGTTCCTTCTTATTTATACTATCCTTTATTATTTAAATTTGTGTTCAATATTTATGAATAAATAGATTACTACGTTACATATTAAACATTTTGTGCACAGTAAGAATAGAATTTGAAACTATATTTTGTTAAATATCTTCACCTTCTCTAACAAAAACAATTAAGTTTATAAATAATAGTATTCAACAAATTTGTAGAATTTATGTAAATTTGCATAATATAACACCTGTATATAATTAATATAAAAAAATAAATAAAAATATTGTATTATTTGAATCACCTGATAGTATCTCGATCAGATATATTGTCCCTCTCCTATTCTGAATTTTTTTTTTGTGGAATATGCCATTTTAATGTCACATAATACAGTAGTTATTCACTTCTTTGACCAAAAATTGGATCACCAAAAATTGGATTCCCAAATATTGGATCCCCAAAAAACTGATTTACATTTGAAAAATATAATTTAAAGCAAAGAAATATTAAAATTGTCTGTCAGAAAATGGGTTTTTGGTTAATTTTAACTGTTTATTTTGTCTTTTTACAAGTGAAGTCATTGTTTTTAACTTCATTAAAACTGCAAAATGGCCTATTCAAAGTCTGATTTTATAAATCTTTATTTTTCATGGTTTTGGAAAATACATCTTTAATATCTATGTTTCTGTTTATTGTTAATTATTTGTGAATTTTTCACATATTATAATTATTATTTTTGTGTTTCCTTATCATATTTTAAGCTGGCACATGATAGATTTTATTTACACAAAATTTGATCCGTATGTAAAATAATTTATTGTAGTTGCTTTTTATTTTAAATTTGCTTTTTTGTATATTTTAAATGTAGTTGTTTATATTTTGGTACAATTTTGTCACAATCATAAATAGAACATTTATAATTCTTTAATTAACTCCAGTGATTCATTGCTTTTTTGTGTTATTCTTTTATGCATTCATATAAAGGGTTCGAGCCTCACTCGCTCCATGGTTCTGGTGGTAGAACGAGTCTTCTCTGATAAGGACTATAAACCATAGGTCCAGTGTACACATCTGGCTCACATCTTTCGAGACGAGTAGGAGGTTACCCCGGTGTAATAGTATACACACAGCCACTGTCACTCATCAAGAGGGCCCCTTGATTGTCAGCATACGCTGTTTGAGTCACCCTCTATAAAGAAGGTGTAATAAAAAATAGGTGTTGGTCGTAGTACTAAATCATGAATTACTCCTTGTTCTTTTTTTTTTGGAAGGTGTAATTTTCAAATTAAATTTACCTTGATTTGTTATTTTCTCTATAATTTGTTAATTTTAATTTGTATACATGTGTTCTCTTTATTTGTTTAGAATATAGTATTTTCTTTTTAAATTGTCTTATTAGTTGTAACCTTTATTATGTACAGTAGTTTTGTATTATTACAGTGTAGAATAAAAAAGGAAATCATACAATCTAGTTGTTAAAAATGTAATTGTTCTATTCTTACAGGTACCGAGCAATTTTTGCATATGCGCCTCAAAATGAAGATGAGTTGCTTTTAGAAGAGGGTGATGTAATTTTAGTAATGGAGAAATGTGAAGATGGGTGGTTTGTGGGTACATCTGCAAAGACTGGCCAGTTTGGAACCTTTCCTGGAAACTATGTTGCTAAGTTCTGTACGTATTAATTATGTATCAATATCATGTTATAATAATAATTATAAAGTTCAATTTTAGCTGAAAATGAATGGCGCCTCTAAAGCTACTTTCACATCGCCCCTGGAATTGATTCGCGGCCCTCAGAAAAATATCACAAACATTGAGTTATACGTTGTAAAGCGAGGTCATTCATGCTCGCTTCTGATTCTGATTTCAGAAAACAATTGGATTCTTGATCCATCGAGTCCGAATCGGGTATGAATTCAAATTGTACGAATGCTTTACCACAAAATTTTCTCAGGCCACCGGACCGAATCCGGGCGCGATGTGAAAGCAGCTTAAGCGCTGAACAATTAAAAGAAATAAAAAGAGCAAATAATTTATGATGTAGTACATATATGAAGTACAAATTAAAAGGTGGGAATACAGGAGTTTTCTTGCCAGTACAAAACAAATTCAGATTTATTATTACTTTCGGAAATAAATTATCTTACATGTTTTAAATTACAACGGTTCTTGTGCACATTTACTACCAATCCTGACTTGAGGCCCGTGTTCAATTCTGACCTAGTGCCAGGGTTATACTCACTGTCAGCTTTTACTAAACCACTCCCTAAGCCTCAAGTGAGACATTCTAAATGGCTGTGTATTTTTTTTTATATCCTTAAGTTAGAATATCCAAGCTATATAATAAATTTCATATTTTATCTGTTGTATACATTGTTGTATATAGATATTTTGCCATTAATATTTTGATTGATTTATTATTATTATTGTTTTATATTTTAGATCCTGATTGAACAAATGAATAAGACGAGGTAATATTATTCTTCATTTGGCTAGATGTTGTTTATTAACTCTTTTGCTATTAGAACCAGTCGGATTGTTTCAGTTTTACAGTACACCGGTTTAAACCGCTGTATATTCAAACAAATATTCTTTTCAAGCAATAAATAATGTATTTGTATGTTGTTGAATTAGGTAAGATGCTATTTATTTTCTTCTCTTTTAAAATACTTTCCTCGGAGGTATATATATATATGTATATATAAATATCATTCAGCTTATAGGAAAACAAATCTATTGATATCATACAGATACAATAAACTACGTTCAATATAATTATAAAATATTAACATTACATTTTTATATTTTTTCCTATAGTTGTATTCATTGCAATAATTGAATAACAATGTTTAGATATAATAAATAACAATGTTTAGATATAATAAAATTATTGTATTAAATTAATTTTGAATATTAATTAAATGTCTAGCAGTAACTATATCACTTTAAAAAAATTTCTAGAGATGATCAATTTTATAGAAAACAAATTAAATTTAGATATAATTATAAGCCAAAGTATTGTAAGTTTATATAGAATATTAAATTGTAAATCTCAAGAAATGCCATCATTTCATAAAGAAATTAACAAATTGTAAAATAATTTAAAAAACTTACACAAATTAAATTTTTACAAAAATCAGTAAATTTTTATAATAAATAAATGATATGAAGAATAAACTTTATATACAGTTATATTTAAAAATAATTTTACAATTATTATTTTGTTTTCTTGCACATTTATAACAATTCAATTTGAAGCTCTAGTTTGATTTTGTCACATAAAGTTTGATAGTGTAGACAGGGCTTAAGCTTCAATTTGATGAATTCTTTGTGAAATATCAAATACATTATTTATAAATGTATAGTAAACAGTTCAGTATTCATGCCATTTTTTTTAAATGGTTATTATATTAATTTTGTAAAGTCTTCCTGCTAATTTTTTAGTTTTATATTTCTAAATAACCAAATAAGGCTGATATATTTCCGCTTAAGTTATTTTATGCTTCCTTATAATATATAATGTAGATAATGCAATTACTTATAGATATTTTTATTTTGCTATGTTAATGTTGTTTTAGTAGTGATATATTGGCTAAATTATCCCTGCTATAAATTATTGTAGTCTGTTGACGTGTTTCACTTGTGCTATACATAGTCTCCATTATCCTCTGTCAGGTATTTGAGTAGCCTTTTAATATATAATTTTTAATTACTTTATTTACACATTTAAAAAAATCACTTTAATCCAGATATGCCACCTAAATACATTTTGTGAAAATGATTTAATTATAATGTCAACTATTTTATTTGTTATTGACATTATTAATTTAAAGATAACAGTAAATTAACAAAACTTTAATAGATTTAGTATCGCTGTTATGTTTGTGTAGTTAAAATCGGTTAAGTTTCAATACAGTATGTTTTTTCACTAATATAGTTGTTTTTTATTTAATAAATGTTAATTATATTGTTTTGAAAAGGAAAATGTATGTCCAGTGTTTGGATATATTTTTTAACTTATTATGCACATTTTAACAAAAAGTGAGCAACTCTAAAGTGCCCTGCAATAGTACTAAATTGAAACCGTGACTATTTTGAGGATTAGATAATTATGAGAATATGTTAATGATGAAAGTTATCATTGAGTTTAGGAAAGATAATGTGATTAATTTAAATTGAATTTCCATATTTACAATATACAATGTATTTTAATGATAGATTGAAACAAATTATTTAGACATTTTGGTTGGTTTTGAAAATAACATGTAGTTAATGCATTGATTTTATGATTTCTAATTATTGTACACTTAAATATAATTATAATCCACCTATGAATTATATGGATTTAGATATTGAATTAATATTTTAATGATTTAGTTTTAAAGATGATTTTAATGTCAAATTGATTGGATTTGGTTTGTGTGGTAGAAAGTTGTAATTTAATGATAGTTACCACGATTAGTTGGCGGTTTATTGTAACTAAAGATTTGACAAAATATAGTAATTCATTTTTTGAGATTTCTTAAAATTTATTGAGAAACACATACATATTAACATAAATTAGGGAATTGTAATAACAAATTTCAAGACTCTTTGGATAAAATTTAAAAAACTTTATATTACAAAACATCAGCTTGTATATAAGATTTATAATGCATTTTCAGAGTATTGCGTAGATATTATTATTATTAATATATCTTGATTTAACTATTAACATTAATTTATTTATTTAATTAAGAAGGAGTGTTGTTTATATTGGCGTGTATAGCACTGAGACTGCGCAGTTAATCACATTATTGTTGTCATGCACTGCCGTTCTTAGACATTAAAGTGACACATTTTGCAACTTACTATTTCAGTTGTATCATGTTTGTTTGTATTTTTTAATCACACTTTAGTCCTTTAAGCCGTGTTTACGCAGCCAAAAATCAGCCGATAATTAACCGATAAAGTTCCTGTTGAAACGGGGCTTAACCGATATTCCGCTGGAGAAAAACTGAGATAATTATCTCATTCGGATAAATCGTTGCGTTGTGGGCTACTCATTTCTAAATCGTCATCACGTTTTCTACAGTACTTTCAGTGTGACACGACATTTTGAACCATCGTTATCTATATCTTTATCTTTCTATTTACCAATTTTAACACCCGTTCCTAATTACCCCAAAGTTTCTTCGAAATTACTAAAGAGTAAAATTCATAAAGGGCTAACAGAGTATCCATTTGTACACCTCGTTAAAGAGAACGGAAATACGTCTAGTTAAATTGACAACATTATAATTCTCTAACGTCAAGAATCCGGTACTGGTACAGTACCAGCTGCACCATTGCTTTGATATCTTCCAAATTATGACATGAACAAGTTTGATGTGACAATAACTTTTAATTTGAGGACTAAATGTATGTTTCACAGCACATTAAGATTTACGAAAACAGATGTTTCGAAATGTGAACGGCTTCCAATCAACTTTATTCATGTCAGCTGTCATGTTGTTTTCACATATATATCAGATCAGCTTATCACATTATAAAGCTTGGTTCCCACTAGGAAGCAACGTAAAGACGTAGACGCAACGCAAGCGAGTTGACCAATGACAAGCGACAGTTCGAATAATCCATCGCATGTGATTGGTCAAATCCATTACGTTGCTTTACGTCGTTGTGTTGCGTCTCTAGTGGGAACCGCGCATTGGACATTCCACCGTCATGGAAGTTGTCTGTTTCTTGTTTATAGTCTCATACCAGTAAAATTTACAACGAAATAAGCATCAGACAACATTATACATTTCCGACATTTTTATTGCATATATTTTTTAAATTTCAAGATATGAAATCAAAATGACACTGTGAAAAAATGATAAATTATCGTTATTATATTAACCAGTCTCCATTATAGGCTATCGACACCTAGTATTTCCCCGGATTCTATGACGTCGTGTGAATTTTACTGATGCCATTCTCTTGTGTAATAATTACATTGCTTTTCTGTGAATAACAAAATGGAGGCCAACTACACATCAACATCCAAAATCTAGGCAGATATACCAATCGATTTCTACTCAACATCCACTCCATTTGAATGATTTATTAGTAGGCCTAATGCCTACTATAATGAACAGTTGATTCCAGCATTGCATTGTTCAGTACACTTTTCCTTTTCTTTATAATGGTTTTTCCATACCTTTTCCTTATATAAATCAGATAACTTATTTTCTGTTCATTTTGTCACGGATACATTATTAAATCCAGTCCCTACAATAATTTAGATTCTTTTATACTAGAGAATGTGCTTATAAAAGTTTCTTTTTACAATTTTTATCAAACGATTCATGTTGAAATTCCAACATTTTGTCTATAAAACTACATGATTAACTAATCAATTTATAAGGCTAATTTTCGAGATCCGCAAAAACAGGATAGACATATAATAATGTATAAGTTGTCTCCTTTTATCATTTACCAACACAAATTTTAGTTGGTTAAATAGTTTAAATACATATCTTTTTCATATTTTATTGCAATTAACAACATAAATAGTGGCGAAATAATGCATATCATTATTGTAATTGGGTTATTTTGTTGTCACCAAACTTGATTTGAGTTGTGAATTCATAATTTAATTTTGCAAATTAGTAAATTGTATCTGAAACCAATGCGATCTAAGAACATGATGCTGAGCCCCATTTGATCAAAGGTTTTATGTTTGGTTGTGACACGATCACCCTAAACAGAAACTTGATAATAATGATACTTGATACTGTAAGCGTATAGTAAAGAATTTGTCGCAGCCAATCCTAAGATCAAAGGACTTAAAAGTTCCTATCTTGGCAAGGCGAGCTCAGTTGTTGTTAGATTGCCTTGTAACTAAAAATAGTGTGATTTCTGGTGACTCCGATTTCTGTCGACTTTTCCGTTGTATTAATGTCCTTTGTTATCAAATCAAATGTTCAATCATTTGCCGTGAAAGTTTAATTTTAATATCATATTTGAAATATAAAAACACACTACTGTTTATTTCTAATCTGCAAATTCCATAACCAACGTCTATACTATCAATTTAAAAAAAAACGTTTATAAATCTTCACTTTGTGGTAGCCACATTTTCGGACCTTTTACGGGACGAATTTTTAACGCAGATTGGTTGTGTCGACTGATTCTCGGAGATGTAGAGTGTTGCTCAAATTGAACTCTTCTGCTACGTACTGCCGTAGAAGGAACGATCTCCTCTTTTTCTTCTTCCTCGTAATAATCTTGAACCCATGATTTGGGTCTTGCGTTAAAGTCGCTTAGTTTTCCTTGCCTTGTCTTCTTCGTAGAGATTCGGAATTCACTTTTTGGCAACTGTGTATCAAGAATTGCAAGATCGAACGCGTCTTCTGAGCATTCTGAGCTGTTCGCCCAGCCGGTTGGCGCACGGTTGTAGTTCATTTTGAACGGCTCAACTTCTCGATGAAACCGTTTTAGACGTTCAGAATCACCTTTCCAAGATTTGGTAGAACGAGGCCGAAATCCATTGGTGTAACTGTAATCAACTTGTTCTATTGATCTTTCTTGACTTCGTTGTTGAACTTTCCTAGGAGTGCGTGGACTTGTGACGTTTTGGAATTTTCTTGTAGCGGGTTCCTCGTAGGTTTCATCAACAGAGACGGTTACTTCTCTAAAGGTTTCTTCCCATGGTGAATAATTCCTAACTTGCTTTTTCTTAAAGACTTTGTCGTCATCGACAACGTGTTGATCTGTATGTTCACGGGCACGCACAAACATTTCCGCCGCTCGACTGCCGCGTTTTCCCGTAATTAGCTCTTTACTTTGAATTTTAGGCCTAGATGGCGAAACCGTCCGCCGTTTCGGGCGGTCTTCTTCGGCCATGTGTTGGGGATTCACGTAATAATCCTTCGATTGACTAGTGTGTCGCACCGGCTTCGGTTCGTATTGTTTAAACTTTTGTGATTCAGGAGCATGTTGTAATTCATTGTGAGGAATTTCATACCCTGCCTGTTGTTTCATATACATCATTCGTCCTTTTGAAGCAGGATAGCCTGTCAACTCGTACATGCTTACACCGTATTCCTCAGCGTATGGTTTCCACATCTTAATGAAACAAAGGTTGTCAACTCAATACTGCAGTACAATAAATTATTTTCTCATTTGTACGAAATACTAAAGTCACATTGACAGCAACGTTAAAATGCGTTAGAAATAAGCCGACTTGATTAAATAATGGTTTCTATATTTTTTACTGACCACGCAAGTGTATATTTCCACGTAGTGTTCATATATAAATTTCACCAAATAACGCCTATAAAGTTGAATCACAGTTTGTTCATAAAGTTTGACAGCTGTCCAACTGCGATGCTGTAACGTATATTGCGTTAGGACGTCATCAGACACGTGTACGCCTCAGGGGCATGCGTCCTACCTGTTCCGACTTCTCTCCCTATGGATAAAATGAAATGAAAACATAACATAATAGGTTGTTTAACGTTAAAGTACTTAGTACTTTGCCCCAGTAGGATCAAGCTAGGATTACGATAAGTTTACATACTGACAAACTGAAACAATACTGGATTCGACCTAGACCATTCAGTGCTCGTGGTTGTCTCTCATACAAATGATTAAATTAATGTTGAAGTTTTGTTTTACTCCAAATACCTATTAATAATTTACTGTATAGTTCACTAGGTTTTTTCTGTTATCTTGTTATGTATGTAACCTTTACTATTACACGACGTGCAAAACACAAAAGACTCCAATACAGGTACAAAATATAGTGTGAGAAATTGCTTTATTGATGTTGCTCACTTAAGGCTCTGACTGCGAATGCTCTTCCAAACCATTTGCATTAAGTTTAATCATTATCAGAACAAAGAAAATACACTTAATTACTAAAACAGGAATTAAAGCTAATTGATTGATTGCCGAAACAGATCAATGACCAAAAGATTATATAATGGTTAATCCTATAAACAAATAGTGGACCACAGGCATTTCCAGATTACCCTATGGGGAGTAAATGTGGTGTCTATTCACATTTTAAGTCAAAAACAAATCAACAAAATACTTAATAGCATTCCAAAATGCTGTAAATCAATTAAAAGTAAAATAATTAAAAAGCTATAAGTAATGTATGCCACATTCACCCCTCCTTTCAGGAAATGGCACCTGACATATCTTTACAAAATTTAACAGCACATTTAACATAACACTATGCTATTAAAAAAATCAAATAGAATAAAAGATAAACTTTAAATATATTACTTCTTAAAATCATAGTTGAAACGGCGATATAGCATAATGAAATACAGTTATAATGAAATAATGTTTACGGCAATCTAATAACACACTGTATGTTTCAATTTCAAAAATACGGAAAATAATACTTAGGTTAAAACTATTGATAAAAGATATACAGTGAAATAAAAATAAATGATATTATAAAACACACACTATAAAACGATATACAATTTGTCACAGATAATTAAAACTCAAACAGAGATAATGACATTGACTGTGGTTGATGGGTTATAGGTGTAGTTAGACTTTCACTTAAAATGTGTTGATTTGATGTAAAGCCATATCTGTCAATATTTTTACGGGTTCGAACTGGTCTTAGTGGTGTATTTGTTGTATTAGATAAAGTTTCTGTGTCACTAAGATTTGTACTAGGGATGTTGTTGCTAGGTATTATATTTTCTGTATCTGGTGTTTCTTTCTCAATTTCAGTTGGTACCCCTTTCCCCTCGGCTTCTGAATTGTCGTCAACCGGTGGAGGGTCGACAATAAGATCATCATCAACATTTATAGGAAGAAACATACATTTCGTTAACAGATGGTGAGGCATACGGACTAGCACTTCGTTTTATCGCACCTGACTCTAACATTTCATTTAAAACTTGTTTCACATCTTGGTACTGTGATGGAGGTATACGTCGGTATGGGAGACGAAATGGTGGGCTATTACTGTCTATTAAGGGGATGGAGTGTTTAATTGTTGATGTACAACCGAAATCTAAAGAATCTTTTGAAAATACATCAGAGTAATTGTGTAACAAATTTGTGAGTTGAGATTTTTGATGTGGATTGTCAAAATCTGATTTGGATAAGTCAAGTTGTGATAGAGTTTCATTATCTGTGACCCTTAAATTACTCATATTACAATTCACTGCTAGCCCTGGACTTAAGTTATTGGTTTCATTTATGCTGAAATCATTATTATCAAAGTCATGCAAATTATGTACGAAAGATACCTGTGCAATTTTACTGTGCGGCGCAATAGTAATTGGCCGTGAAAATCTATTACATAATCTAATTGGTATCTTTCTGTCGGCGGTGACACAAATTATGTGGGGTACAATATGAATTGATAAATGTGAAGAACTTAAATTGTCTACTACACATGTATAATTATAACCTGCTCTGTAAACTGGTGGACCTTGGCACACCAAACTAACTTCTTGGCCAGGCTGTAAAACATACGGTGAACGACCAATATATTTAGCATAACCAACCGTTTTATTTTGGTCACCTATACTACTATTGCATATTATAGATTCAACAAATGCAGTGTGCCATGAACTGTTTTCATTCTTAATCCTATCCATAAATTCATTCCCATACTTTTGCTCTTGGTCTTTTTTAGATGCTCGAATAACATTTGTGCCCAAGAGTACAGGTACTCTGGACCTATATGTATCATTGGGGACTACAAAAGCAGGCACATCTTTGTAAATCATATTTAAAATTTTAACTGTTATAGGAATAGTACCAAGATAATTTACATTTTGCCCATTAGCAGCTTTGATATTTACATTAACATGATTTAAATTTAGTTTGCATAATTGTGGATGAGCTTTCCACAGAGTTTCAGTAATTGATGTTACCTGGGACCCGGAGTCTATTAATGACCTATAGGTGATGCCATTAATTTCTACAATATCCTCATTAGCCTCTCCTATGAGAGAACTACGAATAGAGGAAACATTATTAGAAGTAATTACATTGTTAAGGCTTACTTGTGGTGTTGGTCCCACGGTGCACCTCTCCACCGTGGAACATTGTAGTTTAACGGCGGCATTCTGCATCCAACAGCAATATGACCTTCTTGTCCGCACTTTCTGCACCTTATAAGTTCTTGATTTTCATATTGTTGTTGTTGTGCGCTCATGAAATCAGCTCTTGCTTGGGCTTGTTGTATAGACAGCAGTTGTGTAAACTGTTCTTTTAAATCGTTCATTGATTTTGTCAAATTGTCTAATTTCGTTTTTTCTGGACGGTCAGCTTGATTTGACTGTTGTTGTACATTTTTTGTAGTCTTGTTCTCTCGTTCCATAAGACGAAGCTCTGCTTTTACATCTTTGAATGTCATAGATCTTGGTCTCATGGGAGCAAGTCTCTGCGTTACATGCGCATCTCTTACTCCCCTCATAAACTGTTGCGTCAGCATATGGTCACCATCAACCATTGGATGTTGCACTCTTTCTTCCACCTCTCTCAGGACTGCTTCTAGCTCTACGGCATATATTGAAGGAGTCTCTGCTGGATATCGGACTCTTTCATAGAATTCAGCGAGCGGATCCCCGGCAAAAAACGACTCACCAAATTGCGCTTTCAATTCCTCAAAGGCGTTCTGTGGGGTCTGTTCCGTTTGCGGAAGATTTAACACAAGTTTTCTTGCCGCTCCCCCTAAATACCGCACTATGGTATTGAATTGTGCCTCTATTGGCATCTGAGTAACATTCACTAAGTAGTTAATGTCTCTTACCCAGTCATCAATGTCGATTCCGCTTCCTGCTCTTCCGGTAAACACTGGAACATTCTTTACTTGGTGGTACAACGAATGACCAGTACCTGTGTTTTGTGTAGGCCTAGATGGCGAGTTCAAATCAGGGTGCTGCATTGTCACCTCCTCCATCTCATTTTCAAGTGTTTGCCTTCTTGCACGTCGTCTTGCCATTCGATTTTACAGTAAACAGACAATTTTGCAGCCAACAAATTAATAAAATAAATATATTGCGCTCAAATTTGATTTTACTGGTCCTGGCAGGATCGCCAAATATGTAACCTTTACTATTACACGACGTGCAAAACACAAAAGACTCCAATACAGGTACAAAATATAGTGTGAGAAATTGCTTTATTGATGTTGCTCACTTAAGGCTCTGACTGCGAATGCTCTTCCAAACCATTTGCATTAAGTTTAATCATTATCAGAACAAAGAAAATACACTTAATTACTAAAACAGGAATTAAAGCTAATTGATTGATTGCCGAAACAGATCAATGACCAAAAGATTATATAATGGTTAATCCTATAAACAAATAGTGGACCACAGGCATTTCCAGATTACCCTATGGGGAGTAAATGTGGTGTCTATTCACATTTTAAGTCAAAAACAAATCAACAAAATACTTAATAGCATTCCAAAATGCTGTAAATCAATTAAAAGTAAAATAATTAAAAAGCTATAAGTAATGTATGCCACATGTATATGATTTGAAATGCAATAAGTTCAATATATTATACCTTGCCATGCAATATGATAATTTTACTTATAAGCTCATAGTTTCTAAACATATTGCGCGTATTGCAATACAACGTCACATTGAAATCAGTTTCTGATTGGACGAGTTTTATCGCATTGGTGCTATTCTAGTCCACAGTGGCATACATTAAAAGCTGTATGATCCTGGATAGAGATCAAACCATCATCATACTGATTAAACAAATTAATATTTCCCAAAAGAGATTTAGAAAAGACTTTCTGCTTGTTTTACCGATGGTAAACAATTCGTTCCATTTCCATGTATTCATTAAACGATTAAATAGTCTCCAGTACATAGGCATAACGGTATATTTTTGATTAAATAGCGTACACAAATTAAATAAAGAGGAAACCTTTTTAAATGACTGAGTGTTTTTTTAATGTTAGTTATAAACTTAAATATATACCCCCCCCCCCCCCACTCCATTCGCCGCTGAAAGTGATTATGCCATTTTAATAGTTAAACAATTTTTATTTTAAAAATAGTTATTCACTTTGACAAAAAATTGGATTGGAAACATTTTTATTTAGTCCTACCTGCAAAAAATAATAATACTGTCAATAAATCAATGTGTTTTTGGTTGAATTTAACCGTTTATTTTGGTTTTTTTCTCGAAAGTAATTAACTTTAAAACTGCAAAGTGGCCTATTCAAAGTCTTTTTAAATAAATAATATTCATTTATTCGTGTACACAAATCACAAATATGGTAATTTATAATGAAAATAACTTCATCGTGATTTAACTTGAGTGTAATGAATTTGCTATTAACGCTATAATAAATAAATCATGTTCTCTCTATTTGTATATGAATAATGGTCAGGTATTGATATTAGGGATAGATACTATCCTGTTTTCAGTATTGTATATTATAGGAACATTCCGTAAATACAGAACCAATGTGTTTCACATGCATCGCTTAGTATCACAGACCATAACCAATAGGCCTAATAATAATTGTCTTTTGTATAGCGCTTAACCAAAATAAATTTAAAAAATTAAGCGCTACGACCACGAGACTCGAACCCACTACCTTATATTGACACTATGACTACTGTACAACAAAGAGGCCTTTGTCGTAATGTCTCCGTGGCGCAATGGATAGCGCGTTGGACTTCTAATGGGTTAAATGATGTTATTCAAAGGTTGTGGGTTCGAGTCCCACCGGAGATGCATATTTTGCCCTTTTCTAATGTGTGTGTTTAGCCATTTAAGTCTAGAATAGCAAATTGTAACATTTTTACATGCATTATACACATGCGTAACATAACACACACATTCACTGTCCATTTGCACTTGGTACCGTATACATTTTATGTGGAAATATTACGGCGTGAAGGTCATTTACAATTATTCTATATTAAAAAGTTGAAAAACGAATATTTAATCTGAACGATGAATATAGAAAATAAACAATGACAATAAATGAATTTAAAAAAAAATAAAAATGAACATCTCCGGTGGGACTCGAACCCACAACCTTTGAATACCATCACATTGCACATTAGAAGTCCAACGCGCTATCCATTGCGCCACGGAGACATCTGTTATACATGTTTACGTTTGTTGTTTCATAGATACTTTTTAACATAAACAATTAATTAATTATTAACGATAATGGAACGTTTATCTTATAATCTTCCGTATCTGTAAAAAAAACCTCAAAACGGTGTGTTTAAAATGCAGAATATAACGAATATATCGCTCGATTTCAGAAACCCAGACAAGATAATAATCTTGTTAAAAGTCGACCGTGTCCTTTAATACCGACACAACTGGACACACCAGGGGTAAAAAGACCCTTCTGATGATGAAAATTAAATTTACGCCAACCCTATTTGAATAGTGCGACTTATTCATAGCCTAACTGTACATAATGATGAGTCGTATATGCATATAATGTGAAACATTTTGTATCAGATTGAATTATAATTTTACAGTGAGTATTAGTAACAGGTTCCCACGATAAACTTATAAATAAGTCTATTTTTTATTTATATTTTCGTGTTTATACATATCGTTTGTCATTCAACCAATTATAAAAAAAAGTTCATCTTTATATAAACGCTTATTCTTGATTAATATGTGATTTATTTATTATTTTACAGCACTAGTGCGCAAATTAATTTATTATAAAGATAACCCAAGTGTTTTCTTATTATCGCATAATGTGTAGTATATTATAATCATCAAATACACGATAATTGTTTTAATTTTGAGAACACTGTATCTTAACCAATACCGGTAGGCTACATTGTTACTTATAATTATATCACTCGCACGAAATAAAAAAAAAAAACCTTTCCTTCAATTATGGCTAAATCAACAAGACAATTTGTCTAAATCCCCGTCAGGTAATTTATGAATAACCATAAAACTTACCTTCTGTTTTGCCTGTAAAAACGTCTAAAATACAGCCGCCTTTTTATTCTAAAGTGACAAGCAGTCCGGTTGGATCCGTCAACGTTAAATTCCCAGGCAAGTCTGTTGCATTCTACCCAGGCCTCAGCTCGATCGCTCGACAGATAATTTATTCATCATGGATCCATATTTGGAGGTGAAGAGGTGACATGTGCCCAGTACGTCTCACTGAGAGGTACATTTATTTTGAATGAAAAGATGTGTCAACTCATCGAATACAATTTAGTATATCGGGTACTTAATTTTTATAGAATGGTGTTCTGGTGTGAACCATGTCCAAACGAAATTTAAATTAACACTTTGTGGAAATCGGTATCTAGATGCTATGTATTCAATTAGTGCTGTAGTCCTATTGTAATTTGTAAACATAACATTTATTTTCCTGGCCAAATTTCGACCTTTATTTTTCGACATAAAGTGTTCAATACACTACGTGTAAAAACATAGCAATATTACCGCATAATAATTGAATCAAGCTCGTATTTTAGGTGATTTTGCAAAAAAAAATACTTGGACATAAAACGCTCAATTAATATACCATATAAGACGATGAAAACACAATATAGGCCTATGGTTTATAGATGATGATTTCAATGTACGCGCAATATACAAATATTAGACCAAAAATGTTTTATTATTAAAACAAGAATGATATAACCATGGCTTGTTAAAATATTTATTTATTGCAGTTCAAAGGCAAACTCAAAATGAACATTCAATTCTAAAAATGATGACTTTAAAAAAACTAGGTCTATAGATAATAATTTTGGTGAATTACAATAAAAACTCTTTCTAAAAGCTATAACGGAAAAAAAGTATTCCTAACGAATTCGATCGGAAACATAAATTATTTAAAAAAAGCTTTAATTAATAGCATTCCAACATGTTTAAATTGACGTATGGTGTCGTAGTGTTTACTAGATTATACAGATTATCCAGATTCAATATTGTTCTCTTCACCGCACTTTCTATATCGATTGTTTTACAATTATTATCATATGAGTACTATTAAAGTAACCTACATTTTAAATGTTGCCTAATATAAATACTTTTTATTCAAGACATGTCATTTTTCGACAAAAATTACCATATCATGATTGTATGTACTACTGCTCTGTTAACACACGAATACAACTTCCGTCCTTCAAAATTATCTCATCGGTAAAATACCATCTTTACATCCAACATACCATCTTAGTGTAAAAATAACTTTCTTTCAAAAAATATTACTTAATTTATTAGTGAAAACTGAGCTGACAGCATTATTCTCAACTAGACTCGTACACACGACCTATATCCACAATGTAATTACGTCATAGAAAGACTAATTAGATAATATACACATAAACAATCATCAAATACGTAAAATTAGTACATTATATTTCACATAAAAATAACAAATAAGGCTAATATAAACAAGAAGTGACTGAAGAACAAAAAGAAGCAAGATTAATTGACCACACTCCTGTTTTTTTTACTCAGTATAAAGCTTACAAGTTTACGGTTACCACTATTTTTAATTTTACAGATACCGTGGATGAAAAACAGCATTTCATCGAAATTATACTTTAAAGCATTGGGCAAGTGGTTAAATTGCATTTCTATTTTGTTGCACCTTCAAAATGTATTTTCATAGAATTAGACGCAAAATATATTGAAAACAACATAGGCCTATTTGGCCAAATTAAATAAAGTGCCAAACGAATTATTTATTGTTATTTACTCGAAAACAAAAGTTATCTAAAGTTTCGCCATCGCATATTAGAACAAAACAATTCTAAATGCCCGATAATGCTAGAACCAAGATAAAACTATCAGCTCCTCATTACCATTTTTTTGACTGATTTAGTTCCTTCAAAAGAATGATTTCAGAAATGTAGTAGATACGACTGCTAAGAGACATTTACTAAATCCACATTCCTAGTTATCTGATTCTCAAATAAAATAAACGCGGGTACTTCGATCTGATAACACACATTAGTCTATTATAATTATTTTAATGAAATATACCGCAGATTATCTTACTAAAAATGAACAGAATATTTTAAAATATGAAAGTATCTTTGTTAATGTTATTATTAAGTTATGGAACGACGATTCGATTTATATCAAGACATGGTAGATGATCCAAGTCACATGGCACATAAAAAAGTAATTTGTTAGGCTTTAGTTATATTGTAGGTCTATGGCTAGTAATTTATTCTAATAACACTGCTGAGTATGGGTATAGAACCAAACATCAGCCACATAATAACCTAGTTAGGCCTAATAACATTAACAATAATCTAATACACAGGTCTTCGTGTGTTTTTTTTTCTGAGCACACGTGAAGAATCTGTATACCTTATCTCTTTCTTTTTTTACCGTTTTGAATGTGTTAATAATAATTCCTTACATTATTTCCTAATAAGAATTCTAGAAATATATAATATAATATATATTACAGATCGTCGCTTTCCACAATCACTGCGGGCGTTGGACTGGAGTAGTCCCTTGTTGGTGATTCGTGTTGGGTGGGAGATCGGAACCCTCTGGGCTTAGAATTGAAATTAGGTACCTTGTGTGGAACAGTGGGAAGACCCGCATTTGGCTTGAATTCATTAGTTATCGAAGACTCTGATAAGGGTGGGGAAATTATCCCTGGTGTACTGTCTGGGGACGTCCAAGACCTCGGATTTGGACGAAAGTTAATTCGTGATGAGCCTGGACTAGAATTGACGTCATTGTGCGTATTTCTGGCGTCAAATTTTGGTTGAAACCGTGGAGGTAATTCACCATTTGTCGTCGGTTTATCTGTCGATACTTCATCTGCCTTGAATGTCGGTCTTGCAACAGTGTAACCGGACTTCTTCGGCCTAAAATCGGGCACGATTGTAGACGACTGCATCCAGGAAGCCGGTGGTTTAGGCTTTTCAAATTTCTTAGTGAATTCAATAGGTTTAGTGCTTGTGTTTAAATAATCAAACGCGGCGTCCACCCTGCCTTTAGGATCTTGTGAAGCAGCTTCCCAGGGAGTTATTTTTGGTTTACTAACTGGACCTGTTTTGCCCTGCATAGCAATAAATTCCAAGGACACATTGAGTGGTTGCTCGCGTTCTGATTTCTTGAGCACAACTTGCGGTGCCGTCATCGTCGGCTTCTCAGGCACCACATACTTTTCAGATCGCTTTCGCCGTTTTTCAAACATTTGAGCACCGCGTCCTGTTTGTGACGTCAGATCCTGCACAAGAATGTTACATCGCTCTGGCGGAAGTAAGTCGTGTCTACACTTCTCTTTATCCTTCAAGTTGACATTGAAGTCAATAGGTTCTATAATTAATTTACGGACTGGGGGTAATTCAGGAGGGGGTAACGGTATAAATCCAGGAGGAAACATAGATACGCCACCTGAAGGGCCTGTGGTTGTCACTTCTTCAAATACCTCTGTTGTGGTGGTCACCGTTTCGTCAGGTCCTTGTCCAACACTTTCTAATGTCCATTTGGCACTTCTTTTTCGTCGCTTTGCGAACATTCTAGCTCCTTTTGTGTTCTTATTGGTCGGGAATAATAATAGATCAGAAATCGTTTTGCAGGCTTTACGGACATCTTCCGGATGTACGTCTGCGTCGACGGAGACTTGAGCTAAAATATTTGAGTATTGAAAATTGTAATAATATTAATAACCTAAATTACCGTATGTGGTTTCATTAATCAAATATCGTTAAACACCACTCCACATTCACAGTGTAATGACATTAACCCATACTAAGTCCTTAGTGTCGTAATCATCTAAATCGTCATCATAATCATCTCTACATCAGCATCATTACAATCATGATGTCATCATGATAGTCATCATTACTACACTGTAATCTTCATCATTCATCCAACATAAACAACAAATAAGTAATGTGGGTTACAGCGTACAAACAAACAATATCATCATGAGAGATTATATTGATGGATGATCAACTCACTTTTAATTTCCTTAGGATTCACAGGAATTCCTGCTTGTAAATTGCGCAGAATAACACTCGGGTCGTTAATCTGATCGTCTCCGTTTTTCGGACTAGCCGACCCTGGGAGTGGGGGAGTGGGTGGAGCTGGTGGGATGGGTGAAGTATTTTCTATGTCATTCTCAGTATCAAGTGTCATTAGAGTTGCATCCCCAGGCGCTGCAAAGCTGATCTCGATGGTATTAGGCTTGTGAACGATGGGCGTATTCCATGTGCTAGTGTTAGTTTCCACATTGTTCATTTTGATTTCTATAAAATAAAATTTCAAAAAAAGTATAGGCCTTTGTTAAAAGTACATAATAGTTGTTGATGGGTTAACGTTGCACCAGAGATGATTTTTGTTATTTATATAAAATTAAACTCTCTTTTAATTCGTGATTTCTTTAATGTTAACAGCATTTTATAATTTTTTTAGACGTGACGTGGTCATAGCCTGATGTACTTCAATAAGTCAATACAGTAGTACAGTAATAGCAAAGACCGTGAGGTGTAGACCGTGAATTTATCTAACCTCCTACCTATTTTGTAGAGAGAGCATTCTTTCACGAGTTAAAGCTGTGTTTTTAAGCGTAGGGGCGTTTAGGTGACAAACATGTTAATTTTCCTTTTTGTGTGGCCTTTTATTGAGAAACTTCATTCTCCCCAAGCCCTATTCCACAACCCACCAAAAACAAACAAGAAAAAAACAACAGGCAAGTGTTGAGAACAATGAGGATCAACCTTTGGTACTAATGATTGATAGGAGGCCTGTATCACTCATTCTAAATTATCTCCAGATTACAGAGGGCGCCCTTTAACCAATTATATTTGTGCACCACTTTATTGATTACACAACTTCTAATCAAATTACGAATTAACATTTTAGTAACTGCAATGAATTTATTTGGCAAATCATAACAATGAAGCAGTAACAGTAAAAAGAACAATACAAGAGTCCATCAAAAGAACTAGTTTGTTTAATGCTCTTCACAAATCAGTTCGTCTCCGTGGCGCAATGGATAGCGCGTTGGACTTCTAATGTTTAACAGCTGGCATTCAAAGGTTGCGGGTTCGAATCCCGCCGGAGATGTTCTTTTTTTTTAACTCTATTTTTTAAAACTAAATAAATTAAATAAAAACTACTTTATGTTTTAAACTTTTTATTTTCTATTTATATTTTTTTTTTAGAGTTTTTTTTTGGTACATAACGAAAAATTATTTCCGTCACAAGAAACATGCAATAAAAAAGAGGGCGCTATTTATGTATTCAATCCCGAGCCATTTCCATGGCTCTGATTCGATCATCTTAAGTCACCAGGATTATAAATCAAAGTTGAGCATTAATTAGATAACTTTCCTGTTAATACATTAACATTATACCGGTATTCTATATTAAACTTTAAGCTGTGTGACATAAAAATGTAAGGTGTAAAAATGACGTCGATGAAATTATTCATACGTTTAGACATAAATACAGTGTGTATTATTGATGTAAGACACATATATATTATTAACACAACAGGCCTATTTCACAATTTGTTTTATGCGAAATAACGGTAAAAGAAAGAGAATAGGAAAACGAAAGTCTAAACAATATTATTATTTACCTTTCAAAACTGTATTTTCATTGGATATAGGTGGCGTCCACGTCCTTGCGACAGGTGCCGATACAGGTGTACTAGTAGCCGCTGGCGACCAGACTTGATTAACTACCCCATTTTGTAGATTGTTTGTTACAGTAAACTGTTTTTTGGGAGAAAGATGTATTCCAACGTCTGGACAGTCATCGTTAGTCCGGCGAACGCGTGACGTGGTTGTAGTGGTAGTTTTCTTGTAACTAGTCATCACTTGGGGCTGGTCGGCATCGCTTGATTGCTGTTTGTGTGTGGTTGCTGACCAGATTGGTGCTATTGTAGAAGGTTGGAAACGTATACTATGGAATCCTGTATCGAATTGACAGCCAGAAAAATAGAAAGAGAGAAAACCGTCAAATTTCAGTTAAATTGCCATGCTGAGTTGTTACATTAACCGTTTATTTTTCCACAAACAACAGCAAACCCTCTTCATCATCCACCCTAGCCTTCGAAATTATTATTATTCGACGTCTTAGGCAAAAATCATGAATAATTCATCAGATAAAGTATGGGAAGAATTATGACATTATAGGGAGACGTCGAATCCCGGCCGTTAAATCCCCTTATGACGTCAGCCTACCTTTAGGAGTTGAATTATTGGTCTGTGGTCTTCCGCCATAAAAACGTCGCTCCCCCGTACTTGTTTCTGCTGTTGATTTGTTGTGGGGTAGAGCTTTGGTTCTCGTCTGTTCTGTTTTCGCATCTTCGGTTTGGAGTTTCGTCACTGTGGTTTGTTTAACAGAGGATGTATTAAGGCTTACTAAAATTAAACGAAAACTTTTATTTATAATACAACAGTAGTAATAATTGATATTATTTTATATAGTCCGCACATGAATTAGAAAATAGCCTGATACTCAAACACAAACTATAATAATAACGCACAATTAAATAAATGTGTCTTTACCGACATTGTCATTACCCACGAAACATTGGCAATGGATATAATATATGAAACTTACCTGTCGAATTTATTTTGGGAGAAATCTCTATTTTTGCAGTCTTGCGAACCGGTGAAGTTACGGGTTTTGCTGCCTCCGAGTCCAGAACGTTATTCTTCCTATCGAAAATACGATATAATTTCAACAACACGATTATAATTTTTCTGGCATGTGTAAATAACTGTACAACACGATTATAATTTTTCTGGCATGTAAATAACTTTACAACAGGGTCTCGTGGCCTTAATGTCAATAAGAATACTTGTTTTCTTAAATTAAATAATTTCAAATTTAACACTATCTTACCGTTTTACCTCTATGATTAGCATATCTTTAGCATTTTCCACGTGCGTCATCGCGTCGTCTCGTGACGCGTTCCCGACGGGTTTTCCGTTTATTTTTACGACTATGTCTCCTTCCTGGAGTTTCGCATTGTATGCCTTGCTTCTTCGTCTGATCTACAAAGATACAGTAATCGATTGTATACAACTAATTTACCGTTCGGCTGGTATAACTAGGTTGAACTTATAAAATGTATTTAACAAGAAATTCTGGATTCGGAATGGGGTTGATTATACCAGTGATCGAACTGTCAATTTAAACTAAGAGAGTTGTATATATGGCAATATCAATAAAAGAAAATTTCATTTAGTTTGAAAAAACTGCACAATGCCTTCTGTATGTGGGATGTGTTTACACTCAATGTGGTGCTGTACACAACTAATCAGTGACCTGCAGCGACGCTGAAAAGAAGTGCAAAATTGATACATCAATTCATAAACAAGCTTAAATTTTAATAGTGACCTTTTCATCTTTATTCAATCATATAGTTGCTCACATTCTACCAGTTCGACCTAATTTGAATGTATGCTTCCAGACGAAATTTAACACACGGTAAGCGAAAGTGGTTCCAGTTTCCTAGAGAGAAGATGCTAAAACAACATCAATGATTGTATCTCTTCTTCAACGATCAATTTGAGATTCGGCTTAGATGATGCTGGAAAGGGCTGAAGATGAGCTTACAAACCGACATATAGCGGCCTGCTGTGCGTATGCCTACAGGGAGAACATCCACAATCGACCAACTAGTCTAAATCAGTCTTTCTATTCAGTTATCAAGCAATACTCATGACAAAATCAACGAACAAATAATCGTAATCATATTAATATTAAATATTAAAATATTATAGATAATAAATATGTGAAAAATTTCCATTGTTGTGTTTTGTAACAAATCAAGTTGTAAAAAATGCATGACATTTTGTTGATGCAAAACAACTTAAACCGGTTACATTATTAAAATTATGTTAGTCACGACACAATTTCAACAGATTTAAAACTAACCAAATTAAGCTTAGTGACATTCACATTCTTGTATACGATTCGTCCATTTCGTTATTAAAAGTAAAATAATAGCATTAATGCTATAGCGACGACTACCATCTTATTGCCTTATATGGTAATCGTTGGGCTAAAGTGTTACACGTAAGTCACTAACTCAATAAGGTTAAAGGCTATGAACATTTGCTGGGAAATAATTTTATAATGGGATTTACAGTGAGACATTGTAATTCACAAGAAATCATGTGTAACTAATTTTTCACTGAAGCGATTGGATCATTAAAAATATATAGGTGATTAGACAGTGACATATCCTAGTGAGTCGACGTGACCCCTACCATAGTTGTTGATGAGAAATCTGGGCCTATAGATCGAGTTCATCTTTTAAACAATCGGTTGGTTGTTATATCCGTTAATTATTCCATGAATGTATAAGTAAAACAACTTAAACTTCCATTTTATAGGAAAGAGGTGTCCTTTTTTATGCTTCTAACTACAATTTAATTAGAAAAGTGATCATTGAATATCACTATGGGTGATTGATGAAAACATGCTTTATTTTCTTATGGTAAATGTTTTCATTGAAGCGATATAGGGTGATCTGTCTTTTAAGTGCTATTTCTATCAATATGACTGTCAAAACATACTTGTACTGTATATTCCGTCTACAGAAATAAAGTATAGATTTTTTATATACTTTGACATTCAATTATCATTAAAAAATCATTGAATTTATGTACAGTTATTATTTGTCATGTAGACTTGCATATAATAAGTGGGTATACAGGTGTGGGCGGTTGGTATGTAATGAGTGAAGACATTTTTTTAACTGAAAAAGAAATTAGGAGACCATTAATTTATGATAAATGATATATCAATGGAACATTATTTGACGATTCAACTTCTATCGACTAAGAACGTCACGTCGTGATGTCACAATTAAATCTAAAATAAAATGCAAGCATATTTTGTATTTAAATGTATGTCTATTTTCAAACCTCATCGTAAATAATAGTTTTTCGACTAATGTACAACTATGAATGAATGACGAAGATTTCAATTATGAACAAACAAAAATTATTCGTTGCATTGTATTGCGTTTTTTAACAAGTGGGAGGCCCTACTAGTGTAGTAAATAAAAGTATAATATATAATGCCGTCATCTGTCTTAAAATATTGTTGAATACAACAAATTAAACCCAACAAGAGCATCTATTAGTGATTTTGTAGTTAAACAAGGCCAACAGCCATTAAGTCGCGTGCTACAATGCATAGTGATACCGGACCGACAGACAGACCGACAGACAGACCGACAGACCGACATAGTGAACTATACTGACCGAAATTACTGAACATGTTTAAAAATGTTGAAATGTTTAAAAACATTTATATTTTTTTAATTTACACGTGCGTAGCTTGTCACTTTTGACGTGCTCGTATAACGTAATTTCGAGTTAAGTAAGTCAAGAAAACAGAAATCGGGCAAAAAGAGTGCGCAATAACATTTAACGCGCAGTGCGCGCGCAAAAATATGCGCAGTCATGGCAATTTTGTAAACGCTTAAAATTGCCTGAAAGGTACTCTTATTTCATCGAAAATAAATTTTGAAAATTTTAAGCGCGCGTACGCATGCGTTACATGCGCTACGCACGTAATTGTATTGCCATATGATGATTTATGCCCTGAAATTTATGAGTACCAAATTTTATTTAATTGTGATTCATGGTTGTGAAGATATGATTACAAACGTGATTTCGTTAAATCGTGCGTAGACCGCGTAATTTTTTATTGCGCACCGTGAAAACATAACCACATCGATTCCTGGCCATAAGGAATATTCTGTGAAAAATTGACATAGCTAGATTAAACTGATATCAAGATAAGTTCAGAAAGCGATAAAACGCATAGTGATACCGGACCGACAGACAGACAGACAGACAGACCGACAGACAGACAGACAGACAGACCGACCAACCGACCGACATAGTGAACTATAGAGTCGCGTCCACGCGACTAAAAATGGTTATGGTTGTTCGTCGTTTGAAATTGGGTTTTATAATTGGAACCAGGGTGACAAATAAATGGAAAAGTAGGTCACATGATATATTCCAGGTTACCAAGTGTTGACATAACATAATGATCAGTAGGCTGCAATTAATGTCATATAAATATATGTAGGACTGAGGTGAAAAGAATAAAACCGAAATAAAAAACACAGCTGCAAGACAACGAATACATTCGTATGGAACGCCGAGTGAATCATATTAAGTTGCAATTGATCACTAGAATAAAAAATAAAAAGATATACTGTGATATAAACGCAATAACACATTTTATATAACAATGTTCCACATGATAAAATGGTGCCACGGGTATTAACCAATGCCTAGTTTGACTTGAAAAACACGCTTTAAAATAAACTATACTAGCCCAGTTCCGTTTTTCTTAAAATTGATAAAAACTGTATAGGCCTATATAAAGTAGGTTACCAAATACCATACGGTTTGCTCGTGAGATCTTTAAAAATCTCTGTATGACGCCTACCACCTTGATGGCTTGTGGTCTTTGAAGAAACACATCGTATTTTGACTAAATTCTATAGTCCATAGAAAATGATGGCTTTATCGGGAAATCGTAATTGATGGAGTCATGACCGACGGGAAATTGTAAACAAACTAAATTGATTGAATAAGAAAGAACCGATTTGTTCCGGCAAAGATCACGAGCACACGCAGGTCTGGTACCGAGAGCCACCATGGCGTACAAGAACTTGTCGAATATGATTCGTCAAACTCTGCTTAAGTATGTTCTGCAACAACGTAACATGGCGACTATCGGATTGCAAAAACATTAAGTTATGGTGATAGAATATATTATATAGAATACCTTGTGTCATATGATCTAGTATAAGTTTTGATAAGTTGATTTAATTTCATACCATCTGTTTTTATAGAATGACAGTGCAGATGGA
Organism: Antedon bifida; assembly: GCF_963402885.1. Lineage (NCBI taxonomy): Eukaryota > Metazoa > Echinodermata > Crinoidea > Comatulida > Antedonidae > Antedon > Antedon bifida. The sequence goes on from NC_136231.1 coordinate 9,695,956, forward strand.
AAGAGAAATGGCTGGGTTCGTGAGCCAAAATAAAGGTTCGTCCCCAGCATTTACTCGTTTGGATGAGACGTAAAGCCGTTGGTCTAACGCCGTCACTCAACGACTGAGTTTGTAATTGTTTTCCTATTCACTTTTACTCAAAAGCGGTACGATTTTCGCTTGAATAAAGTTCAAGTGCTCCACACAGGGAGGCCATAAATCAAATGCACTTGCGGTCGTTCCTCTTGAAGATAATTTCTTATAATTAATAATTTTTAGAGTAGGCCTACAGTAATAGAATTCTTTGAGCAACATAATGCTATGGGGCGCCACACGCAGCAAAGATGTCATGCTAAAATACAATAAATACGTCTAATTTCATACAGTGTACATTGTCTGATATTGACCTAGAAATCAAATAACGTTTTAAAACTGAAATGAATAAATATAGTTATTCTTGTATAACAGGAGGGAAGGTAAATTGATATTCATGGAGGGCATTTACACCTCAACCACCAGTATAATTAATTACTGTATGCGATGAGTACGATGTTAGATACAGATATTTGTTTATGGTATACAAAATGTATTGTTTTCGTAATCAATGATTAACGTACTTGGCTTCCAATCCCAAGGTCCCGGGTTCAATCCTGACCTAGTGACAGGGTTGTAACTCACGACTCTTTCAACTCCAATTCCAAGCCTCAAATAAAATAGTTTATCCTGAATGTAGTTGCAGTTGCTCGCTGTTGGATGATGCGTAAAAAACCGATATTGATAACATCATGTGGTTCAAAATAAGTAACCTAACGAGCAGATAATGCTTTTATTTAATAAAACAATTGCATTCGGTAAACAAGTCTATATCCACCTATTATGAAATTCACACTTGAAGTGACCATCCATTGAGTGATTTCCAGCTCCGAATCATCTGCTAGATCGATATGCTAGGCCTAACGGTTATATATCATTGTAATTAATACAAGAAATTCCTCCATTGGTATGTGAGGTTCGACTATACACAATTATTGGAAATCGGTTATATTAGCGGCTTTTATTTTCATGATGGTATATGCTTATTATACTAGCTTAGGACCGTGGAATGTACGGTTCTGTATATTGTATCATTTATTTATTAATAAACACTTACATTCAGTAAACAATTGTTATTCGCCATTGAGCTTGTGATCGGGTCGGCGACTTTACAATGTAATCATGCGATTAAACCATTATGGATTTTGTATACGTACAAGTGCAAAAATATTAATATTTATAAAACAATACAGACACAACATATGCTAAACCGCCTGGTGATATACTGAAAATGTATTAATTAATTTGAAACGATAAAGATAAGGAAATCTGTGAAAATGAGAAAAATTCGTCCCAACTGAGATTCGAACCCCGAACTTTGCAACATTTGAAATGCTTTGAACAGATAGATAAAATATCACCGGTTTAGTTATGAAATCAAATGATCACAGGCGTGGTAATCACCATCTGTAGCAATTGTCAAATTGTACAATGGTAAGAGAATAAAGCTTTCCAAATATTCTATACCTTATGTTATAGCAACTGAATAGATTGATTAAATTAACTTTATTTATGTCCGTTACTTGAATTGTCAAATTCATTTACTAGAGCGTAAAGGCCTAGGCTACTTTATGATAGTGGAGGAAGAAGGGTTTATTTACCCCCAGGTACATGCTTTGTCTTTGGTAATCATAAGAAAGACAGTAAAATTAAGTTTAATTACGTAAGCAGTCAAATTATTAAATAAATTGGCATGTTATGCAAATAAGGTGTTATTAATTAAACCTAGGTCATCCCCAGGAGATGGGATCAGCCAAAAGCTAGTTCTTTAGAACCATGATGTATGTCACGTTAAAAATTGCTGTGATGTCATATTGTTTGAGAAACAAAATTGAGATGTGATTAGGCCACTTTGAAAGTTGACATTAATGTATCTAAAGCTGTAAATGTGCAAGGATTAAACCGTTTGACAAGTATTAATCAAACACGACGAATGTCATAATATCATTATAAATAGCATTAATCAATGTAAAGCGATAAGCCGGCTAAATAACTATACTCTAGATGTTAGCAATAACATGTACGGTATATCATTACTTGACTCGAAAACAACACAGTTTGTAAATAATCCTACTTTACAATATTATAAAGTAGATTGAAGTATTTCTGGTTTATCGCAAGCTGACTCGGATTGGAGCTGACGTCACCCCTTTTAAACTTATAAAAATAATTAATTTAATTGAATAAATAAATGTATTTCTTTATGCTAAAAGACAATACTCATTTCTCTAAATTATATATTTAAAAAAAATGTTTTCACCAAATGTATATATATATATTTGTTAATATTTTATCAATTACAGAGATAGGCCTATGCGTTAAGTTAAATCTTCATTATAAATCTACAATATAAGATGGACAAATAAATCTCTCGCGCTTTATCCCTGGCAGCCCGGGGCGAAATCTGGCATGACGTCATAACTCGACATAGTCGAGGTGGCTGGGGTGATTACTTATTAATTGCTTTTAGAGAAAAGCTAGGAAAATGTATTTTGCATGATACCAGTCACAGGATCGAGTGGCGACAAAAACACAGCATATATGAAGATGAGCACTACGGCAATTAAATTATAATATATGATAAATTGTCAGCTGTCGCAGTTGACTTTGGAGCCTACACAGTATGTGCACAGAATAACTATCATGTGCTGGCACAACATAAAACGCATACATGTTTAATACACACTGAATGATACCTAAATACATGGAGTTAACACGCGTGGATAATGTGACTTTCACTGTTGTATAACGAAGTTGGGATGCCGAAAGTTACATTTTTTTAAATGTCACAATATTACTCCATATCATTATGTAGAAGTAAAGCATCTAGCGTACATTGTAAGAACATCAAGCATGATCAAACATAGTTCTTCTCGTGTAAAAAGTCTTCGCAGAAAAGCAATTAAAACTGGAGGTCCAGTGTGCTCGTACCCAGATGTCTATCAGCCCCTGACGTATTGTCAATGGATGCGCTGTACTGTGGCTGCCGTGGGTCTATGACCTAATCCAAATTTCCTCAATTTAGGTTATATATTATCAGGAAAACAAACAAATGCATCTCAGTTTAGTTTCCCACTTCCCACACCACTATTATTGATTTATACACATATGACAGACTTGCTTTTCTTTATCCTGGTAGAACTTAGACTTAAAGCCCTCTAGGCTTAGGCCTATTTAAGTTTCTAAAAATCTAGGCAAATGTATTTTGCATGGTACCAGTCACATGCAAGTTTCTCCAGCACAGGTGCATTCTACTTTCTTTACAACTGATTTTTATTATGAGGCCTACATATTATGATATATCTTGTGACAATTGAATTGAACTACTGTAATTGAATATAAAACGAATTCCGGGTTCCTAAATTCATTTAGGCCTAACAGTACAACTCATTACAAACTGTGTAAATTTGGGTAGGCCTCTTTTCATATTGTATGTATTATTTCCTATGTTCGTTGTTTTAGTCAAAAAGTAATTAAAGCCGTTAGAAAGTTCTTTCCTCTCTTAACCTTTAACATTTGTACAGCCACATTTTATTCTGTATACGAATATCTCTTTATTTATGTATCTCAACATTCTTCAGTTTTCAAGTACTGTAGGCCTATGTCTTGTAGAACAACGTAGTAGTAAGAATGTTAATGAGACAAGAACGGAATATGATACGCAACAAATGCAGACATTATGACGTACACATTGGATTTTACGCTACAATACAGTACTGCTGTATTTGAGGCTCACTATTTAAATGTCACAAAAAAGACCATCCTCGTTATTTATTCCATATAAAAAAATAGCCAACGCTAACAACGGTCACTCTCTTGTAGTACGGTCCTGGTACAAATTCTCCTTTTTTTTATATTAGTGTATATTTCTAATGTTTAAACAATAAAATGTACATACACAAACATTGTATTCAATTGATTGCATGATATAACGTTCTCACATTTATTCGTTCATGGAGTATTACGCTAAGTAAGGTCGTTCCAGCAGCCACTGTCTGTCAGGTCAGAACTTTTAATTTAAAACAGTTTTTTCTTGTCACGATTGTGTCAAAGAACTTGCAATATTTCCAAAATTGTATCCGTGTGCTACTCATTTACAGAATTTAAATATACGGAAATTTGAATCAATTTTCTTGCAGGCCAGGTGTTGGTAGGAACTCAAAGATCACGTATTAATTATCCAATCATACTTTTACGCGGCACCACGCGTGGCTGGTTCGAAAGGTGACGACAAATTGACGTCACAATTTACAGTGCGTACTTTTAAAACTTCAAAATATTATGATTAAATAATAAACTCGTGTGGTAACCTAAACAATAAAATAACGTTCGGCTTCGGTATGATGGTTTATTATTATGTTTAAAAAATAGCCTATAGGCCTAAACGATTGCAAATGATGAAAGTACAGTGTAATACCGGTTTGTATTCTGATAATGACGATCTATCAACACAGCTTTCTGGTTTAATACACACAATTTTATCAAGGATACTTGTATTGGATTATGGCAAGAAATTGATTATGCAGTATCGTTATGTTCTTTACTTCATAAAGTAAAGTATGGCTTAACTATTCCTTACTAAATAAAAGTAAATCATATCAAGCAGAAATGAGGCCTAGATAACCAATCCAATTCTCATGGGCGACGTATGCAATTAATACATTTTAGGCCTAAATACAGGCACGTATAACTTGCGGTAAATCGTTTAAGTTGAGGGGTGTGTGGGGATTGGCCCTTATTAGGCATGGAGGCTCCATGGGGGTCTCCGGGAGGGTTTAAATACACACGGAGTCAACAACAAATGTCTATCAACCCATTTTAGCACGTATTTACAATAACCGCACTAAATCCTAAAATATTATAACTTATTAAATATTGTTCCCCAAATAGGGAGAATATCACACGTCGATCTTAGTATTCATCAGTGCAATTTCCACTTGAGATGGTTTGCTAGCTATCTGGGCCTACTGTAATAGCTGGGGAAAATGCATGGAATTCCGATCATACTAACAATTGATACGTCATTGGCATGTGTTACACCGTGACATAATGATAGTCGACAAACCATCTTTTTCATTCCTTGAAACAGCTGACCCTGTTTTTTTTTCAACATAAAAAAAAACAGACGGTTTATCAATATTTTATTACCGAACATGAAACCATGGAAACATCTGGTAGTTCCGCATCACTTACCTTTGAAATCGTGAGTGGGGAATTTGTTCCAGCTCCCCCTTGCAATCTAAACCCCCACGGTGTACCTCCGGTAAGATTAGCACATATTACATCCTCGTTTACCATCTTTCTAGGCCTATTATACCTTTTGTTGACAAAATGGTAGCGGGTTCGAAACGTCGTTGGTCCTGTCAAACTTTATTTTCCTAGTGCGTGTTTATTGCTCCTGGTTTCGGCTTGGCGATTCCATTCTCACGTCACTCATGCAATCTGATGCTACCAACACACGCCTACCACAACATGACGTAATAATGAACTTTACAAAGCTAGAGGGCAGGCTTACATCTCATCTTTTTACGTCAAAGTTAAAAGCTGTTCATATTTTAAATGTGCTTCTTAATTGACAATCTCGAAACTTGCTATTTGGTTTAAAACCATTATTTAAAAACTAAAACATATAAGATATCATAAGCAAGCTTCTGTCCAGACAACTTTAGACCTACTGATGCAACAAACCGCTCCTTATTGATCTATTATATTATTTGAACAGTAAGTAAGGCATGCATGGTTATTAATTCGATAAATAAAAGTATAATACAATTACAAATTGCAGGCATACATGCTCTTGTAGGTGAATGGTTGATTTTTAAATGGGGCGGTATTTTTAATGTTTCTCATAATCGTTTAGATTTTTAGATTCAATATACAAAATATAGACTTTGGATGACAATATTATCATTATCAACGATGAATATAACTAAAATTACTATATTTAAAAAATATAGCTTACCAATGTACAAACAAGAAAATAATCCTCTCAGAGTAAGAAGCCATAGTTACATTCACTATACACATATAATATCATACTACTACATTATACAGTTGTATCTCAATCATGAAGACTAAAATACTGCAACTAAGCGATTGGATAATCAACAAGGTAGGGGCGTTTCTTAAGCATAGACCTATCACACGGCTACGAGACGACCCCTGTGAATGTGAAAATGGCACTGACGTACATGAGAGGGGTCGCGCAGGGAACACAAAGGCTTTATATCGTTTATGTTCCGACGACGATGGCTTATTATCCCATTCATGCAAGTGCTTTTAAGCTAAGTGTACCTAATTTTCTATTGTTGATTTACATGCCTAAATAACCCACATTTGGATGGTTTCCATAGGTTGAATCGCAAATAATTTGACCAATCCGAATCGATAGATCGGACGTTGCTTGGGATTGGTCAAAGTCCTACTATTGTTTTTCATCTATTAGAAACCATCATGGTTATAGAATATAGAGCCTACAATATAAAAAAGGGTACAGTATACGATATAGTGACAATCTGTCTTGGTGTACGCACCAAATAAAATAAGGGTTATATCGTGTTTTACATCTACTGTTATTTCTTCGCCTGCGAAAACAAACATTAATTACCTTAAGATAATAAGATCCTCTGTAGTTGATTGTAAACTAATCCATAAATTCCAAATCAATAGAAAATTTGACCCAATCAAAATAACAAGAATTATTTGTTCGATTGTTCGGACGCCATGCGTCATCAAGTGTCTAGCGCCATCATCTAACCGTGGCTCCAGAGAGATCGGCATTACAGGTATTTCTTATCAATAATTGATCATAAAATCAATACATAAGTGAGTTAAATTGAAATATCAATTAAAGTAACAGTCTACAGGTTTATAAATATTGACCAATCAGAAAAAAGAATACTACAACAATTACAAAAAAATAATTATAGAGCCTATGAACAATACATAACGGAAATAGAATTGTGTAATTAAATTGTAGAAAGAAATACAAACCAGGACCAGGTCACGTACGCAGAATTAAACACGCTTCGTGTGCACTGTTGAATTTAACGAAAACAGTTTTGTTTCCAATAATAAGAACATATTAAGAACAGAACGATAATATAAATTTTCTCTGTATACATATTTGTTTTATCTAGATTTCAACACAATATCAAACTACAGTAGGCTACTTTAGTATAATCTTTAAACCTCAGTCTGTGTAATATCACCTAAATATTCATTGATAAATAGATAGATAGACATATATACTGCCTTTACCATATTGTTTATCATTGCAATAAAAGTGGGTTGCCCCCACAAAAGAGAAAAAAAAAGAACAGAACGACACATTTTACCGTCTATTTTTCTTTAACGATCGACCATAAGAAAGTAATACAATAGATAACTGTTAAACGTTTGGAATGTGAAGGAAAGTGTTTCTAATGCACTACCCAGCGAACATTTCGCACCTCTGATTTCCTCGCTGTGAATTATGAACTTTTAAAAATATTATTATGTAGGCCTATAAACGATTAGTTTAGTGGTACTGGATATACATTGTGGAGAGATAGATGAGTTGTGAGTTGACACACTCTCCACCCTTTCCAATTAGTATTAATTAACTCGTTCAGAAATCCGCCTTGAAATTCTGTTTAGTTCTAATAAAACTTGCCCTACAATCAAACGCATCTGCGGCCTAAAAGTAAAATTGTTCTGTAGATGGGAAAGAATAAATACAAAATTGCTGATTTCTGAAGTTGTATTATTTGTTAAAAACAACTTAATCCTAATTGTTATCCCAAAATTGACAAGTGCGTTTTGGCAGAACGCCCTAGGAAATTTCCAATCAATTATAACAAAATAATAAAAGCAAGCTTTGAAGTTTAATTAGTTTAATTAGTTTAATTAGTTTAATTATTTAAAACCAATCAATTGACGCTGAGAACATTTTAATTTGAATTGATTATCCATTACTTAGCACTCGATGAAAACTTAAGTTGTAAACAAGCTTGTATATACTTGAGGATTTGTCACGGCCAATATCACAAGATACCATGATTAAAGGTAGCCAAGCGTTTTGACTGTCTGCCATGATATAGGCGGGTAAACGCAAGAGAAGTTATCCTGTGTAGAGACGTGGTGTTTGAAATTGTATCAGAATCTAATCACCCGTACTACAAAAAACGGATCACTCTTCTAACTCGGTTCTTGATCTGTGTAATTATACACAATTGTATGATTATACATCATATACTATACATGTTTAGTTGTGTCATTAATTGTCTTCCAGACACCGTAATAGCATTACTGTTGTGATTTTATGGATATTAACTTCCACGTCGTTGATTCATCATAGCCTTTTGCTTGAGAACTGCAATGCTTACAACTGTTCGTCTCCGCCTTTTTTCCGGACCAGTGTTTGTGACTAAGCGGGCGTAAACGCTCGTCTCGAACCCGGCAATTGCGGCTCCGTTCTCCTGTCTCCGGACAGTAACACAGCTCTGCCAGACCTAGCCTAGCTTGGTATAAAGTAATAGAATTCAGGGTCTGAAGGATATGTGAGATGCTTGTAAGCATGTGTGAGGGGAGGTTGTGGTGTCAGTGACAGTGAAGACGTGAGTTGTTAATCAGGTAGCCGGTCGGCGACAGCTGATTTGAAACTATATAAGGATTATTGTATATATCTATTGTATCCCTTATTGTTGTGGATATTAAAACAACAGTATCACTCACAAGTGTAAGTATTTTATTACAAATCTGTTGACATATATATAATGAAATGTGTGGAATATAATAATATAACTTACAACTTAGTGCGTTGATACAGACGATACTTGTACTACCAAAACCGTGCTAATTAAACCAGTAGGTGAAACATCGGCAAATAACTCATACATACCTACAGTCTTGGAGTATTCGAAAGCCAAAAGTACGAAGGAATTACAATACTTCTGTTTTTTAAAGAAAATTTATTGTATTTTTCGATCGTTTTAAAAGGGTAAGTATTTGAGCTCAAGTGCCGTTTACGGCCTTTTTATCTTACTTTTGTTATGTCATACGCATCCAACAGCGAACAACTCGCCAATTACAGAATGGATGAACTATAACTTTTCTATATTTATCGATAAACATTTGAGATTCGGGAGTGGATTTGACACTTGTTCAGGATTGAACCCTGATTAGAAGGCAAGCACGTTAACCACCTACAGCTCCACTAAGTACCAGTGGGTTGTTATTTCAAGGAGGCGGTCATTTGTGTCAAACAACATAGGCCAGATTAGGCTACTATTAATTTAATTCTTATAATGAACAAAAAATAGACCAAGGTATAAATAATAGTTTTGGTTACGATTAGCAAAATCGTGTAGCTGCAGCGACGTACAGATAATGCACACTTTCATTCTGTCTAAAGTTGAATTTAATAAATAATGTCATATTATTATTGGGCTTATTATTTTAATCTTGAACTTGTATTTTAATTAATTTGATTTTAAAGATAATTTTGACCTAATAAGAAAAAATATTACAGTAAAAAAAAGAGCATCTCCGGTGGGACTCGAACCCACAACCTTTGAATAACATCGTATATGACACTTAGAAGTCCAACGCGCTATCCATTGCGCCACGGAGACTACATATGTCATGTGGAACTAAACGAAACTAGGCCTATACTTCTACTTCTTCTACTTACTAAAATATTAATAATACTGCGTAGGCCTACAGCGTAAACATCATAAAGGCAGAATGCCCTGTTTATTATTAATATTTTATTAATTAATTATGATGAAGTGGGCCTAGTTTCGTTTAGTTATGTGGTCTCCGTGGCTCAATGGATAGCGCGTTGGACTTCACTCGAAGAGTGAAATACGATGGTATTCAAAGATCCGAAGATGCGCTATTTTTAATGCCATTATTTTCGTTTTATTCGTATCGTTTTCTTTTACAAATGCTGTTGTAAAGGCTTAAAAAGTACGTGCACAGCGTGGTCATAATTCATTTTTACTTAATCTTCAGTTTGGAAAACACCAGTGGTTAAATCACGTACATACATTTTAGAAACAGGTGAACCACTACTATTAGAAATCTGAAAAAAAATAAAAACAAGATATTAAAAAAACGTGGACAATCCTAAATGATATAATGGGTAGGAAAAAGACTACCAATTTGCTTACAATACACATTTATTGTTAATGCTGCGTCTAGTAAAATGACAGTAAACAGTTCCTCAGGGATCCATCTTGGGTCCATTATTATTTCGTATATTTATTAATGATATTAGTCTAGCATGTAACAATTATCATGTATGCAGTTAGAGAGTGTTTTATAGTCACAATGATATTAGAATATTGGAATTTTAAAAAAATAGCATCTCCGGTGGGACTCGAACCCACAACCTTTGAATACCATCGTATTTCAGCCTTAGAAGTCCAACGCGCTATCCATTGCGCCACGAAGACCACATTTTGTATGAAAAAAAAAATAAATATGCCTATACTTTAAATAAATTACTTATTAAATATTAATAATAAACAGGGCATTATTGGATAATGTTACACAAAGGGCTGAAATATTACCTGTAGGCCTACTGTAAAGAAAAATCATTATGGCATAATTATCATCAATATTGTTGGGCTACTGGCTGTTCGGTTTAGAAAATATCAGTGGTTGAATTTATATACCAAAGAATTAATGTGTGGATAAACGGTATGAATGAAATACAAATAATGAAATTAAAAAAATAGCATCTCCGGTGGGACTCGAACCCACAACCTTTGAATACCATCGTATTTCACACTTAGAAGTCCAACGCGCTATCCATTGCGCCACGGAGACTACGTATACCATACGGAACTAAACGAAACTAGACCTATACTTCTACTTCTTCTACTTATTAAAATATTAATAATACTGCGTAGGCCTACGTCACAATGATATTAGTCAAGCTGATACAATGAACCAGGAGTTATCTATACTTTCGAACTGGTTTATTGCTAACAAACTAACGCTAGGCCTAAATGTAAACAAAATATGTTCATTTAAGGCTAGAAATAAGTCAACTGACACTACATCACTAGAATTGAGGATGGGAAATGAATGTATTGTAAAAGCTACTGAAGTTACATTTCTAGGCTTATTTCTGGACGAAATATTATCATTTAATTTTGTCGGTCAATATGTATCTCTTACCAAGGAACACATATTTTGAATAATTTAACAGTATAAATAAAGTATATAAAACAATCCCCCACTTTAAGTTTGTTTAAACAGAGATTAAAGCAACATGAAATCAATAGAAATATATAAGTTAAGTAAATCACATTTTGTTATTTTGGGTTTTTTTAGGGTTACATGTTTAAAGCACTTTTCCATTATCATATTATTTTTATTGTATTTGTTTTTATTTTGATTATGGAATAAAAATGTCGATAATTGATTGATTGAAATCAAATAATTAATGTGTGGAAAAAAGGTATGAATAAAATACAAATATTCAAATAATGGAATTTAAAAAAAAAATACCATCTCCGGTGGGACTCGAACCCACAACCTTTGAATACCATCGTATTTCACACTTAGAAGTCCAACGCGCTATCCATTGCGCCACGGAGACCATATTTTGTATACAGAACTAAATGAAAATAGAGCTATACTTCAAATAAATTACTTATTAAATATTAATAATAAACAGGGCATTATTGGATAATGTTACACAGAGGGATGAAATATTACCTGTAGGCCTACTGTAAAGAAAAATCATTATGGCATAATTATCATCAATATTGTTGGGCTACTGGCTGTTCGGTTTAGAAAATATCAGTGGTTGAATTTATATACCAAAGAATTAATGTGTGGATAAACGGTATGAATGAAATACAAATAATGGAATTTAAAAAATAGCATCTCCGGTGGGACTCGAACCCACAACCTTTGAATACCATCGTATTTCACACTTAGAAGTCCAACGCGCTATCCATTGCGCCACGGAGACTACGTATACCATACGGAACTAAACTAAACTAGGCCTATACTTCAAATCATTTACGTATACAAATATTAATGAAAGCACTCAGAAACTGAGTGAAGTACTTGGCAAAATATTGCCACAGAGGGCGAAAACAGGCCTAGTATCTATATATAAATTATGGTTAATTCGGTACAAATCTCCGCCATGGATACCTACCTTATCTATCTCAGATTTACCGCGAAACGTAGATTTGATAACATTAGTTTTCAGTACTACGCTATTGTTCCATATTTCTATCTTAGGAAGATATTATAAAGGGTTTTATAAGAAATTTTCTGATTTCAATCGGTAAATTTTAACTCTACGCGCGGTAGAAGTAATTTCCGGGTTCACGGTAAGGTGTGTCAATCACCTTGCAACTTCCCTGCATAGTTGGTTTCAACCAGGGAGTTGTAAAACAACCCCCTCCCTGTTTCAACCAAGTTGGCCGTTGGTGCTTGGTGGCGATAGCGATTTTGTTTTTTTAGGTATAGTACATAAAGATCAAATTAAATATATTCATAAAACATAGGGCCTAGGAGTAAATTGTGGGAAATAATTATATACAATTACATCGAGAGAATTGATGATAAGAGCTTTTGTTTGAAATCGAATGAAACCCCGATAGCCGAGTTGTTTAGTAAGCTGCCAGGACTTTATGTAGCCTGTGCGCTGTGTCACGTCAGGACCCTGGGATACTTCTGCCCATGTTGCAAGCCGTCTAAAACGTCTTCCTTCTTAGGCCAAAACGGCCCACTGTGTCGCGGAGTAATGTATTAATTATATACCAATTAGGATGGTATTTATTTGAATAAACGCCCGGAACACCTCCCCAATAAAAACATCAATTACAATAATTATCGCCACTCACTCACTCCCCCACCCACAAAACACAATATTGTATTATTTTCTAACACAAATTATACTAATTTTAGTAGATTTCATCGGACTGTTATCTACAATTTACCAAGCATTTTTTACCACTTTTTATATCTACAATAAATACTTTTCGTAAAACGCTATTAATCGTCTAAGTCACTGTGAAAGAGGTTAGTGAGTAGCTTTAGTTTTACGAATGTCAAAAGCATTTAAATAATGGTAACCGACCGAAAATCGTCCAGGCCAGAATGTCCTTCTAAAACTTTTTACCCGAGTCATTATCATTCCGAGAACCATCGTCTACACTTCCTAGAGGGGGAGCGAGCGAAGCGAGCTCACCCTCTAGTTCAAAGAATTTACTTATTAAAATAATAATAATCATATGTTGATATAAAGTTTGCGGTGTAAATAATAACAATAATCATGGCAGTTTATTTATCTAATGGTGTGAGAAAAAATCACTTTGTCCTAAACCCTACATATAAAGAAAAAAGAATTAATTAGGCCTATTGATTTCAGAATGAAAAAAGCAAGTATTCATGATGTAATTAATGGCGAAAGTATAGAGGTAATTAAGGATTACAAATATTTAGGGACTATTATAAATAATAAGTTTAAGTGGAGTAAAAACACAGACAGGTTGTTTAAAAAGGATGAATAAGATAAATAAAAAATAAAGCGAAGAAATGGATGAATAGAATAAATAAAAAGTAAAGTAAATTCTAATCAAATGAATAAAAACAGCAGAAGTTTAAAAATAAACCGTCTCCGATGGGAACCCACAACCTTTGAATAACACTTAAACTATACGGAACTAAATGAAAATAGATCTTTACTTCAAATAATTTACTTATTAAAAATTAATAATGAACAGGGCATTATTGTATACTGTTGAAGAAGGCTGAAATATTACGTGTACAGTAAAAAGATCGTTATGGCATAATGATTTTTACTAATTGCTGTTCGGTTTAGAAAATTAGGAATGAAGAAAAAATACAATTAATGGAATTAAAAAAAAGCATCTCCGGTGGGACTCGAACCCACAACCTTTGAATATCATCGTATTGCACTCTTAGAAGTCCAACGCGCTATCCATTGCGCCACGGAGACCACATTTTGTATGCAGAACTAAATGAAAATAGAGCTATACTTCAAATAAAATACTTATTAAATATTAATAATAAACAGGGCATTATTGTATACTGTTACAGAAGGCCTAAACAGTCAACGTGTAGTAACAGTTATGGCATAATTATGTTTACTCGTTGTTCGGTTAAGAAAATACCTGTATACCAAAGAATTAATGTGTTGTAAAACGGTAGGATTGAATAAAAAAGAGCATCTCCGGTGGGACTCGAACCCACAACCTTTGAATACCATCGTATTACACATTAGAAGTCCAACGCGCTATCCATTGCGCCACGGAGACCACCTTATATAATATTTGAAACCAAGAGAAAATATTCCTGTATTTCAAATCATTTACGTATTCAAATATTTTTAATAATAATATACAGACAGAACTAAACAAAACTAGGCCTAATACTTCAAATAATTTACGTATAGGCCTATTCAAATATTAATGAAAAAAGTACTTGGCAAAATATTGCCACAGAGGGCGAAAACAGTCTTATAGTATTCAAAGCATTTACTAAAATATTGAAATACTAATAATAATGGGACTCAAACCAACAACCTTTGAATACCATCGTATATCACCCTTAGAATTCCAACGCGCTATCCATTGCGCCACGTATAATGTGTAGAAGAGGTAAGAGAGATGAATAAAATAGATAAGTAAGGTCAATTTGTAATCGAATGAATAAAACACAGCAGTTTAAAAATAAACCATTTCAGGTGGGACTTGAACCCACAGCATTAGAATACCATCGTTTTAAGAAATTAGTTGGAACAATTTTCAACCAAATTACCATACACGGTATTATTGCGTACGTGCTTGATATACGTACACAGTCAATGTACAGCATGAATCTTTGTTCAAAAAATTAGGTTTTGCAGTCATCACTTCCTTGTAGTCTACAATATTTTAATAAACCTGTAAATGTTCTGTTTAAAACAATAAATGCATGTTACTGTATATGCAAGTCACATTGCAGGCACTCAATATATAAGTTAGACATGGACCTATAACAAGAAAATTCAATTAGCGCCCTCTTTTATTGATACACCGTCAACTCCAAATCGGTACTTTCAATACAGTATGTTAAAAATAACAAATGAGATAGATTTTTAAAAGGGTTTTGTAAACTTGGTGCATTTTGAATTGACTTAGGAAGATTGTTCCACAGTTTAGGAGCTGCAACTGCATATATTCGATTTAAGTCGATACTTCATCATGTTATGGTAGATATTTTGTGTTTTTGAAACTAATCAATGTACTTAAATATGTTAAACATTTAAATGTATTCAACCACCATCTTGCTAACATTCCACAACTACACAATTCCACTTGGAACATTTACTTCTAGTAATTTCAATGTACATACAACGCTTAAACCATGTATACAATAATAATATGTATTTCAAAATAATAAGTAGGCCTACTTATACTTATTTTATTCATGCTTAAACCAACGCTAACGCTAAGATGTAAATTTACAATTATTTTAATTCATAATTTAAATTAACAATTATACAAATAATGACATACAAATGAATAAATTCTACTGGCCTTTATTCACTAGAAAGTACGTGGTTTATTTTTTATTATATTATGCAAATTTTTGTTGAAAATAACAGTTAAATTTATAGCTACCTATTATTAAAATTACGGTGTAAGTACCGATACCAAACCCAGCGTTTTAATACAAAAAGTTATCTCAGGACGCCCTCACTTGATAAAAATAATCAAAACTTTTGTTACTAAGCTCCTCCCAATTATTAACAAGAATAGTCCATTGTAAAAATCGGACCAATCGTATCAAACAGTGTAATTAATCTTCAACTCCGCCTACTTTAAGAAGTTAATGCTATTATATTTGAGTAACTTGTTTCTAACCAAATTCTCATTCTCTATTGAGAGGTTGTTTAGCTAAACACGACTAGGCTACACTAGCAACTAACTTGTGTCAATATTGTGCGATCTGTTAAAAATCTTCAACTACTTTTAAAGTACAGGCTTTTTATTCTATTCTATTTTGGAATTACTTATATCAGGTACGATGATTTTCTTTAATTATAATGAATAATACTGTATAATATTTGTTTTTTTCCTTGTATTTAAATTGTTGATTTTCTTTTATAAAGTAATAGACTATGTGATAAATTTAAATGTATTAGTTTTCTTTCAATTTAAATATAAAATAAAGGTTAAGGTGTTTATGTTTAAAGTATTAAGTATTAGAGAAATTAAAGTTAATTTAAGTAAACACAATTTAGTCATAATTACATTTGTAGTTTGTTACTAAAATGTATATGTTTAATATGAATTATTGTAAATGATTTTAATCTTAATGAAATCATTTTATCATCTTATCGTCACAATGTATAACGATAGTCTGAAATCGTTAAAAATGATATTGTGTAAAATAAGTTGGATTTATTTAACAATCATTAACACAAAATTGGGGTAATATTTAAGTTCGTTATCGTTGTTCACTGATAACCCGACTGTATGATATGATATCGTTTCCTTACAATGTCTGCATTCAATCAATTCATTATAATATTAAACTTCATTAAACTTCATTACTTCGTTTGAAATTATAATTTTATTAAAAAAATCAAACTTGAAAAGAATTGATCTTTACGTTTTATCAAATCATAATGGGAATTACTGTTTTAACATTAAACCGTTTTCTCTTTCTTCTTAAAAATAAAAATCCTAACATTTTAGGCAATAAGTTTAATCGTTTTCCAATACAATTATTATAAATTAAAAGGAAATTCTCAAAAATGTACATTTTATAAAGTTTTAAAATATCAAATTTAATAATTCTACAACTACTAATTTTTTTTATATTATATTATATTTTTTCGTAATACATAATTATTTTAAAAAACTAAATTTAATTTTTTTACAGATACAATTATTATAACTTAATAGTAAATTCTTAAAATTTAGCCTATATTTGCTAGGTTTTAAATAGCAAAGTAATTAATATTTAATCATTTTATACTAATTACCGTTAGGTCTATGTCTCATTAAAAAAAAAAGCAACAATTATTAAATACTTTACTTTATTAAGTACTATTTCTTATGTTTTTATCATGGCTTAAAGTATATAATTCACAATGTTTAAATAAAACGACTAATGAATCATAATTAATTAATTTTATCATGAAAGTTAGCATAATATGTAAAATAAATATAATTTATCATTATATATTATATTATTTTTTTTAGAATGCAATATTTTGGTCAAGTTCGTCATCCGTTATTTACACCAGGAACTATGGATCCAATCTACGGGTTTTACCCAGGCTCGTACCCAGCGCCGCCACCACCTGGTTTCCATCCTTCTGGACAGCCTTTAACACTAGCAGAACGGCTTGCAGGTAGGCCTAAGCCCTGAATATTTATAGGATTCCTGCCAGCTTAACGTAATCACTATAATAGCTTATGCCTTATTTAACGCTTGCCTAAATACAATTAAAAAACGAGTTATAAGTCAGTTTTAATTAACGCTGTGGAATAATATCCCAACATTCCTACTTTTAACATCAACCAATGAAGCATATTGAACAGAAACTGCTAATCCGAATAAAAAGGTTTGAAAACTATTAGATGCTTATAAAAATTCTATAAAAATGCCAAAAGGCTTTGAAGGTTAATCACTTGAATAAACGTCCACGCGTAAAAGAAAGGTTGATACCCTTTAAATTCAGGTTACCCTTACTCAACTGAAGATTAAAACATCATTTCAAAAACTTCTCTACGCATGTCGTGTCTTAGCATACTTAAGATTGGTTAGAGGTGTATTCACTAATTTCACAATGACCTACAAACTTTATTTAATTTCTATCAATTGAATAAGAAACTTGAATCGTTGATACCCTACGGTACTTTATCAAGCTTAACACGAATGACAATTGCGTACAAATAGCGCCGCAAGCATAGTTATTTGGTAAACATTCTCAATTTCCATTGAAAAGTATTAAAGATTGGTTTATTTAGGACTCTAAACTCGAGGGCTTAAAAGTAATTGTCGAAAGTTTGTCAACTATTGTGCGAGAATTTTAGCATTAGCAGTTTTATCAACCTAAGCTGGATCTAATAATTTTCATGAACTTGTTTGCGGCTTTGTTATGAGAATGCAAGTTTTTAGATCATTGCCCTTACAATCACACCTTCAAGTTCGAGTATATAAACTAATTAAATTTAACAAAGACGATATTTCAAGCACTTTTTATTTCTTAGTATTTTAAATTCGACACTTTCAATATTATTCTTTGATTAGATATTTTATTGGAAGCTAAATATGGAGCGCATCGTAAGCAGCGTCGAAGTCGGACAGCATTCACGAATCAGCAGCTTTCTACCTTGGAAAAGGCGTTTACGAAGACGCACTATCCAGACGTTGTAATGAGGGAGAAATTAGCTATGTGTACTAATCTTCCAGAAGCTAGAATTCAGGTAAGAAGAAATGTTTAACAATATATATTTGTCTCATTTTAATAATTCATTCATTCATACACATTTATTCAGTTATTTGACAATAATAATTAATTTTCTCTATTTATAAAATCTATTTTTAAAAAGTAATAAAACAAATACACATTGCTTTAAAAAAAAGAATGTATCTTACCTTACATTGGACAAAATATAATGTGTGTGTATGTAGCCCAACGAAGATAACATTATATACATTTGTTTAGGTTTGGTTTAAAAACCGACGTGCTAAGTACAGAAAACAGCAACGTAACCGATGCGTAGACTCAAATACCACAGATGTCAAATCTGACGCTGAAGATAAACCAATTCAAGAAGATATCGACGTAGAGAGCGACGACGCTGGAGAAGATGATGTTGACACTAAGGCTACTATAATCAAAGAAGAAGTTTCATCATCAAATTCTCTGGACAACAAACATTTTCCATCGAATGAGATGAAGACAGATCTTATTAAAACTGAAGAAAAAGAGGAGTGTGTAGAGTTAAACAAAGATCAAGATGAAACCAGAAAACGCCCATTTTCACAAGGTATTCTTATAATTTTGGTTGCAATTTGTGTATTTTGTATTTGATTATTTACATAATAAACAATTTACAATCATATTTGTCTACAACTTATATAAAAAATTCATATTTTAAACATATTGTATGTATACTGTAAATTAATCTATGTTATATTCTTTATATCTGTGCAGAAAACAACATTGATTCTGGAAGTGACATCGAAGAACCAAAGACAAAATTAGTAAGATCTACCAAAAGTGCAGCTTCCCCGACATGCCGACAGAACCCATTCAGCTTTTTTACAGTTCCTGACCGAAATGTTAGCTTCTTTGGTGGTAACATGTTCCACCCTCAGCAACCAGGCTTCCCCCGACCATTGCCGGGCTTTTTTCTCCCACCCATGCCTGGCTTTCCCGCTACAATGTCACCGGGAAAAGACGGAGTGCCTCCCACAACATTCCACCCTTACATGTCGTCTTTGCCTAGTGAGTTCCAACATACAAGTATTGAGAGTTTGAGGTTAAGAGCAAGACAGCATAGCGCCACTATGGGTCTTTAATGCCATCTTCTTTCATGTAATACAAAGCGTATTTCAAGTATACATTATCTAAAAGCAAGTCTAAGAGAATTGCTTTCATTGGTTTTTAATTGAAATCCGTTCTAAAGAGACAATAATTATATAGATACTTTATTATACAGTTAAAAATATAATATGTTGATCAAATGTAATGAATTGTAATAATTTTAAAGGTACCAAAGACATGTTCATTCCAAGCGGTTTAATGATATATGGCTTTATCATGTTAGAGATAATTTTGTGAATGTAGTTGTGTGTTAATAAAACTGTTACTACTGTATACAAACGTTATGTAACTACCAAAGTATTAAACTCTAAGTCCAATTTAACTCAGGAATAACGGAACAGAAAAGTATTTTTTGAATTTGTTAACACAAATACTCAAAGTAAAAAAGGAAACACAAATCATACAAAGTTTAGACCAATTACCTATATACGACGTTTACAAATTTAAGTGTGAGTGCACATTTGTGCTTTATTGTTTATTAATAACATTTATCGGGGTAAATATAGTATAATTAACGTTATCACACTGGGACTATGGGATGGTCGATTAAAAAAAGTGCAAATCCAGTAGAAATTATTGGCCTACACTTGTATGATTGTTGTTAACGTCCTGTCTTGTATCTTGCTAGTTTTAAAGAAATCTTGCTTTTATGTAGAAAATTGTATAGAATATTGTAAATACTGAAATAAAATAGGCCTATAACAGCCAATTCTATGAATATCTTTTTATAGTTTTCATTGCATTCATTAATCCTACATGTCCACGGTTAAATGTTCTACTTAAATTTGTTAAATGCAATGCATAAAGAAATACAACTTTTCAAAACTAATGGAAAACATGAAACGTACATCAGCTAAGATGTGTTTATAGCCCGCTAATGTGCACTGGATGCATGATGGTGGTCTTGGCCTAGGACATTTTTACAACGTAAATAACTTCTTTCATATATAAATGCCTATATTGTGATACAGGATCTATATAATATCAATCAATCAATCAATTCAATTCAAGTAAACATTTATTTATTTCAAAATCAGAATAACGATAAGAAACATTTCTTTCAATTTACAAATAATTTTTTTTTTTTTTGATCCATCCAGCAATTGCTGATCATTAGGGACTCTCAGAGGTTCACAAGACAAACATATATACAAGATGCTCTACATAAACAAAGTCTTATTACAAGTCTTTGTGAGTGGAGTTGTAATTTTGTCCTTAGAAAAAATCCTGACTTGAACCCAGGACCCTTGGAGTGGTAGCCAAGCATCATAACAACCAAGCCACAACTCCACTCCACCAAGCCACAACTCCACTCCGAATTATGAGATTAAAACATTTAAAAGAAAGAAGTGTCTATAAAAAATGCTAATAAATATGATATGTAACACACAAAATACCTATTTGGCTAAATTTTCGCCAAAAAAAAAAGCCGGTTGCCTAACACAGGAAATCGTTAGGTCGACATTGATAGACTACGATATAGACAATTTGTGGTCGTCATGTATTATATTCGCGGGAAACTAAATTTATGTTAAGGCCTCTTTCTTATTATTAAACAAAACATCGGCTATGTATGCAAATAAAACGATATAATATGATTAATAAGAAAATATATTAATTTCAAGCGATTACTTTATGGAGTAATTATAAAAGGGAAACAAACATGTGCAGTTGTAATTAAGTTCCAGATATTTACCATAAACGTAGTGAAATCAAATACCTTATATTATGTACAGTAACAAAATGTTTACATTTCCTTGACCAAGCAAATCAAAGTGTGATTAGAACTATTACATCACAACTGATGATGTACGCTTAGGCCCACTGAAAGAAACGGAAGTAAATGCACACGTTGACGAACACATTCATTGTATTTTAGTTAATTAGTTTGGTGTAAATTTTGAATTACACTAATACTAACATTACGATAAACTTGAGAGTACAGGTAATATTAACGGTGTTCTATACTCTGAAAACATCATCAGTGCAGTTTTACAACAATTCTCAAAAGCCTAAATACTATATTATATAAATAACGTGATTTTATATTTACACAAAATATTTAGATGAGTTTTTAACAGGTTATCCTTGTTTAATGATTTATTTTCACTGTAAAATGTCTTTCTAAAATGTACATTAATTATGTAATTTTAACTAATTTGTTTATAAATTGTTGTGCTAACACTGTGGCAAGAGCAGTTAAACCTTAAGCCTCTCTGTTCAGGCATTTGATGAAATAAATGTTTGTTGAAGTAAATGTTGAATATTGCTTGCTCCTGGCAAGATTGTATTGATGAGAAACATGCCGAATTTAAATATTATTATTAATTATTATTTATCATCATCATTTTACTTCACACAATTTTCCTCAAGATTAGGTAAACTTAAACTTTAGGCCATACTAGGGTTCAAGTGGGTATTAGGCTAAAATCAGATCAACTGCCCCTCAGCGTATGTTCTGCGATTTCTTTAGTAATCCCAGGTATACTTTGTCGGAAAGAATTTGCTTTTAATATTTACGGTTGATGTCAACAACCTTACCAAAACTTAATAATCATTCTTAAAATCTTAAAGTTAACGACCTTTCTGAAACTAAAATCTGAATTTAAATGAAAACCATTTATTCGTTAATTTGCATAGATATTTAAATTACTGTATAGGCCTATGATTTATCTGCTCTAATATTTTAGCATTGTCCAGTTTTCTTTTGTCTATTTAGTATATCTTTTTATAGACGGTCATTTAAAAAAATTAAAACCAATAGGTACTCAAATGTAATATAACTTTAGAGGTATAATGTTACTTAGTGTATTATTTTATTATTTATTTATTATCTATTATTAAACATTTTTTGTTGAAAGTGAAGAATGATTTATTCTGACAACTTTAATCAACATTCAATTTACAGTTTTCTTTCTAGAACTATGAAATGCAAAAACACAATTTTAAACTGTATATGAATATTGATTGTTAGAATCCAAAATGTAATTTAAGTGGAGAGATGCATTATATATCAACATGAAGGTTGTCACATAATTCTTTGTATTTCTTTCTCTTTTTTGTTATTGTACTTATACGTTTCATATGGACTATATATGAAATAAAGTTGACATGAATTTAAATTTATATTAACATGTTATAATAATAGAATGTATTAACCTTAGAAACCATATTTCAATGTCTACTTGTAATTTGTAACCTATAATTATATTTTTAAAAGTTGTCAATCATATTTCGTTAAGAGCATCACTGTTTACCACTTTAATACTCTAAGATTAAGATTGGATTAAATAAAATAAATTTGCTTGGGGAAATCGAGAGGCATATGTAGAATTGGATAGCACAATAGCTCAAATTGAATTGGGCTCTCACTAACGATACCAACAATACCCCATCCTTATTTATACACCCTTAGGTCTTAATACATGTGAGAAAAGCAGAAATGGTAACAGAAATTCCCTATGAATTAAAAGTTGTGTGCGTTAAAACTGGAATTTATATCGTGTTACATTTTAGAGAGTATGTACATATCCCGGGCTATTGTTAGATATTCACTTGAGAAGTTAAATAGATATTAATACGTATTTCAGAATTTAACTCCGTTGTTCGTGTTGGATAATAAGTTATTTACGGTTAAACAAGAATGGTTTTATTCACAAAGCGCATCTGTCCCCAGTGGACTCGATGAACGACCTGATGTTGAGAGTAGGGTCTCCGGGGTGAGCATTGCATTGTTGAGAACGGTCCCATAAAGGGTTTAACTCATATCGTATGATTATATTTTCTTGAATCCGACAAAAGATCTGCTATAACAATATATAGATGCTAATTTTGTTGCTCGTGTTTGTGATCTTTTCAAAGATAATAAGACAGGGTATTATATCGGATAACACGCATTACAGGTATACTGTATGGTTATAACAATTTTTTGAAGAAAAAAAAAGAAAAGTTTTACTCGTACTCATTCGAATTTTATAGCAGGTAAAATTAGCGGTTCATTCCATTGAGTGTTGTTATATTGAAGTATATGCGTGTACTATGAAGGCATCAAGCGTCAAGACTATACAAACAAGCCACGATTATAATATTATTACCACTGATTATTACTAAGATGATAATAGACAGGAACTAATTAGACCGGTACTTTTTTCAACTTATGCTATTGTTTAATTCTTAGATGTTTTCCTGTCGCTTGTAAAGGGGTCAATCACCAGGTATTTATAAGGAAGGAAGGTATTTTGAAGGACAACAATTCATAATTATACATAACACTACCACTTTGAACCTCATGACGTTAAGAAACCATGCGGATTAAAAAAAGTAAAATGCATTTTTGAATTATTGGAATTTAAAAAAACATTTATACATTAAAAAAAACATCTTTGCGCAAAGGATGTTCTCTTATAGATGTACTACCGGGCTATACGTTTATTTTATGTACACACAAATAAGTATTACAGAGTATTCATAAAGTTAAAATAGGATGATAATGTATAATAACTACCGTACTTCAAGTAGCTGCTTTCAGTAGTTAAGTGATACTTATTTTTGTAAGAGTAGAGACAATTAAAAAGTTAGAAATATTTATCTTTAACATTACTTTTTAATGAGAAGAAAACTATATGAATAAACGTTGGTCTCACAAAAAAAGAATAACAAATTTGTATTAACGTAATTATTTAAATAGTTACCTCTTATTGTATACCCTTGTTATTATGTTTTTTCATTGGTGTTGTACACAGCTAGAATAAAGAATGCATGTTTTATGCCTGCCGTCACCTTGTAATGATACATCAAGTGAATAAGAATTGGTTGTCATTGGTATTTACATTATCCACCCACTCTCACCTTTCAACAACATGTTATGTATTAACATAACTTTCATTGACAATTTGACATTTAGAGTTCTATATAACCAAAGGCGTGTCAGTTTTTATTATTATTTTCGTAGCCAATAACAACTAGAGAATGGCCGGGCTATTTAAAACACGTCAGCTCATCGCTGTCGTCGCAACAACTTCAACACAACAATATCATTCATGTTTTTCATTATTATGTGCAGTACATGAAAATAAGTAGTACATTACAACCCCTCATTTGGGACACCTCTATCGAGGAAACATACCGTACCTATTAACACCTTGGGTACCGAAGATGTCCCGTTAAGAGTTATACGTAATGACAATGAAGGTCCATTTTAAACATTTTCAATTTTCTGGTGAATTTTCTATTGTGTAAAATCTGAATGAACAAATTATTTCAGCCATATTCTTTCTTTCGTTTTCTATTTTCTAAGTGCATATTCTTGTAAGTTAAAGAAACGAGTCGGTCTAGGCCTATACAAATTGTGCATAAGAGGTTATATACATGAACATAGATTCCATTCTGTATATCAAATATCAATTCAGTTCTCGTAAAATGTTGTACTTTGAATTTAAATGTAAATCTTTGTACCTGTCAGCTTAACGGGTTAATCCAGCGTTAAGCCAACTGTTGACCATGCATCTTTGACCAAGCACTACCAACTAAGTCTGTTTGCTGATCTAATGGGAAAAGGGCAAACAGTAAATATTTGGATACCTCACTATAATAATTAATCATACATCTATAAAGACAAGCAATTATAATAAAAGACATTGACACTTTATCTAGGTTAGAACCTGATTGATTGACCAATTATGAGTATGATTGACATTTTGGATTGAGTAGTCAAGTGAGTAGCGTTTGATCGTACAAGTTTAGTATTATTTTGTAGATCCTTATTGCTTCCGGTCGTGTATCAGGGAAAACTTGGTAGACATGCGCTATGCTCCTCTTTTAAATTAGACATCTTATATGAAATAATATCATAATAAATTTAACCAGAGTAAAAAACTTACTTTTAACAAACTTGATTCAAAGTTTCTATCTTTATTGGATGAATGCAAATCATCTTAATCATTATATATATTTTTTAATCAATATCTATCCTTATTATTTCCCCTCATTTTGCATTGCATATAACTGTTGAATTAATTTTAATAGAGTTGCTTATATTGGATAATTGTAATTCCTTTAAAAGAATTTCACTATACACGTTGAAAAATAAATTTTCTTTCATATAAAAGGCATTACAACTTAGAGCTTAAAATAATTATAATTATTAAATTGAATGCACAACCTTGTATAGAATTTCAATAGCGAAACAAAGCAAACTAAGCCTATTAATTCGACGGACGATTTATTTTGATTGTATTTTGCCTTACATTAGTGTAATCATAACAGTTAAGCTGTGATTGTTTAAGATTTCAGAGTAAATTTTGAAAGAAGTGAATAAACTAAAATGAAAGCAGAAAGAAGAATCTAATATCCCGAGGGTCTATGGTAAACCCTACTTTAAGGCACTTGATGTGAACGACCTGGACAGGGGTATGGATACTTGATGAAATTGTTCGGTTAGCTAGGTTTAAATCCCTCAAAGTGTACTAAAATAGGGTGCTAACCACAACGTTATTTTAAAGCTAAGCTAAAACGACCATTATAGTTATTTTAAAGCTAACGTAAAACACAAATATCTAGTGGGCTTTGTACAGTTAGTGCCATAGTTTTTTTTTTGTTCATATAACGATTGGAGAAAATGATGCAGCATTTATAACAAGATAACGAATGAATACAAAATAAATCAGATACTTTGTTGCTTTACACTGCCAACACATACCTGACCATTGCTGTTTTAAATATATATTTATTTTGAGAACAAAACAAGGGTTCCACCTCGATAATCCGAACGTACTTTTAGGCCTAACAATAGGTAAAGTACGTCTACGCCTAACCACGGTGTGGTTTAAAATGTAGGTCCTTTTAGTTAAGTTCATACCACAATTGTATAATAAGTGTGATTAGATTAATCAGTACCACAATGCATTTACAAATCACGACACCTCTTCAAACAAATACATATACTCTACAATAATCTTATGCTGTACTTTTTATTACGATTAAATTTACTTAATTTATGCATACTTACATATGCAGTACGTGACTTTGGACTTATTGTATCCCTGTTAACCAAATAGAGTTGGTATTTATTTTTTGACAACAACAATAATAGATTATCGATATAAATTCATCCTCATAGTCATCATCGCCATCATGTGATAATTTTAAACTTTGTATAGGCCTATGTGGTATTATTTATAGACACTATCAGTACATGATAATGCATAATGTGTACTGGAGGATATACATATCAATCTCAATTAATTTATTTATCAATCTATTGTCAATCGATCAATCGTTCCATTTTTAAATCGCCATTCTAACGATCGATCAAAAAGAAAATGATTTGAAAACTGTTCAATGATGAACATTTGGTAACTTTTGAAAATATGACTTAATTTAAGCAACTCACTACTCTACGCTATCTGCAACACCAACAAGTGACTTTTAGAGATTGGAAGCCGAGGTCTCAGCAAATCTGTCGTGTTGTATTGACACCATACTGTAATCAGTTCTTCGTCTTACATCGATCAAAGGTGAACGACGGGTCTAATTTTTGTCATTTCTTTAATTACGTTTGCAACGTCAAATTAAAATCAAATCTATTTCGACTTTAGGCAAATGTTATTCTTCAATTTAACAGCAATAAGTTGTTTCTATACATAGTTTAAACTGGTAGCAGATCAATAAGGGTTATTTAAGGACATGTCAATTTCTTGTTATGCCTTGGTTAGACTAATTTTCTGCCTTTTCAATTCTTTTGTCAACAAATCGCATTTCTTCATAAGAATATGGGTTATCTTTCTTGCCTAAAGCACGGTCCAGTATATTAGGCCGTTAGACAAATCGTTATTGTATTACTTTAATAGGAGGATTATAGCAATACGAATCCAATAATATTCTAGACTTAACACATTTGATTCGTTAAAGGGACTGTGGTATACAAATCACAAACAATACCAGAGGACGCGAGGTGGCAGTAAAGGGTGAATTGAAGTATATTTGAAAAAATTATGTACTTGGGTTAGTAAATATGACATCTTCGAATCGATGTCAAATTTTGTATTTTAATTGTTATTATATTATGTTCTATTGGTTAAATTCTTACTATAACATGGGCTGTACGCCTCAAGCTATTCGCTTACAGTACTGCCCCTTCACATGTTTCATTTCATACTTTTATTTTTTATTTTTCAATTTTGAAATGTTACTTTCTTTTTCAAACAATTTTCAAAAATCATTGTTTTTATATGTATGATTCATGTGAATAAAGTGATTGATCAAACTTAATATAAATAAATCTTACCAAATCAAATCAAATCACTTACCGACGATTTTTATCATAAACCAATAAACACATTCACAAAGAAAGGAATTAAACACTTGCTGTTTCGAACAAAATGACGGAATACCGACAACTTATCCTATCCTACCAAAAATAGGATGTAAAAAGATGGTACTTTCTAAATATCACTTGATGTTGCCTCTTTAATAGCTTGTGGCAGATCATTCCAAAGACGAGAAGACGAAATGTTTTGAAACATTAAATTTATTTTGCATAGATGATCTTAATGACCAGAAGGACGGTGTGAAAGCTTGCGAAGTTAAGTTCAATCTTTTGTAAACATAGTTGAAATTAATTCTTTCTCGGGAAGTGCAGAGAAAAAAACAATAGAAAAAGAAATTACCTTAGTAATATAACTAGCCATGGACACATGTTGTTTCGGGAAAATGATAAATACCAGTTCACCGACATTTTATTAAGTAAACTTAATATTTGAATTTTTCCCAATTGGAATTCATACAATATAATACTATACTATAAAGCATTAAATCACAAAACTGAATAAACACATCGACAAATCAAATATTGTACAATAGAATTGACGAGGAACACTTGCTGTTTCGAAAAATGTTTCTATTGAATTGCGCTAAAATATAATCCTATTTCGTAATTCGTGTAATACTCCATCCAATAAACGCGTATTTAATTCTAATAATTATGTTGATATGCCACAGGTAATAAAGGTATGACTAATCATAGATTCAATACCTTAAGGTATGGGTTTGTACCTCAATAACTCTCGTATTATCCAGTTTCATAAAGCTTATTACACATTGTCATTCAAGCGACTGTAAGCTAAATTTCTAAGTGCAAAGTCAGTAACCCTAAAACGAAATAAGTACAATATAATAGTAAAATTATAGAAGATATGTAGTGAACGGGTGGTGGTTGACCCCCAGTGATGCATTACAACTAAAACATAAACTAGCATTCAATTAAATAATGCTAGTGGACCAATTAGTATGATATAGGCTATTATTTAATGTATAAATTATCATATAGGATGACATATGGCAAGATAAGATAAATAGTAATGTATAAAATAGATCAAAACGTTTTCATCTTATTATAAGAAATATCTCTTTAAAAAAATAGCTTAACAATTAGATAGTTACTATGGATACACAATTTTTTAAAATCATGATATATGTCGATGTACTCTTTAAAAATCACCACCTGTTAATACGATTGATAAAAAGGTTTTGTGTATTTTAGTTTATTCTATAGAAACCTGTGAAAATAAGCGGATTTGAACGTTGAACGTCAAAAGAGCCACCGGCTTGCTTAAAATGTATATTGTTGGGTGGTTACGTGGGCTATTATTGTATGCCATACCGGTAGTGTAATGAACTATAATTATATAGGGCAGACAAATTGAGAAACAGGTCGTGAACTAGAGTAAACCTAGATTGTCTGATTAAGATTTTTTGAGTTGTTTTATCTATTCCTTATACTTAATAAATATTCTAAGACCTGCGTCATAAAGATTTATTTTTAGATTTAAAATATTTCATAAAGATTTTGTGGAATGAAATAATTATGTAATTGTGATTTGTAATCGAATCCACTATAAACCTCCTAAAGAAGAAAGCCGCCAAATAATACTGGTATGCAACAAAAATGTTTTACATCTATTAGACAACACCATTGGTAATGTATCTGTTTAATCATTGGCCATTAATTGCACACTCATCTAGTTTGTTGTATAATTGAAAATATTTGGCTTATTTATCACTCTTTTTGCTTAATTCAAAATACTTTAGTCAAAAAGTGCTTATACTTAAAAGGTTGAAGAATAAACTTTGTCATCAAGATTTCAAAAAGAAATATATGATGAAAACAATTTGATTAAGTTATTTTAAAAACTGACTTAAACAAAAATTCATCATCCTATTTAAGAAAGATGATGTACCTATTTATTGGGTTTATTTTGAAAATCAATAAATCATTGACTTATATAAACAAAGTTAAGATGATTTTTTCTCTAAGCACGTTTGATGAATCTGATCATGGTAATTAAAGATAATTGTCCCTCTGAATATGTCATTTTAATGTCACATAATTATTATTCATTTTGACCAAAAATTGGATCTTAAAAAAAGTATGATTTACCTGAAAAATATATAGTTTAAAGCAAAAAAACATTGTCTACCAGCCAATGGCTTTTTAGTTGAATTTAACCTTTTATTCAAGTGAAAACATTATTTTTTTAAATTTTGTTTCTACGGAAGTGATTATCTTTATTAAAACTGCGAAATGGTCTATTCACATTTTTTAGTAATCTTAATTTTTCAGGGTTTGGGGGGGGGGGGGGGGAATACATCTTAACGATTTATTTAGTCATTTTATGAGTGAAAACATTCGTTTTTTCGCCCTTTTTCCCCAACGGAAGTGATTAAATTAATTAATTAAATTTTATTAATCTTCATTTTTCATGTATTTGGAGGACATACAAATTTAATAAAAAGATCAGATCGAAAGTGTATCTATCATAAACAAATGATGCATTTATTTCAATGTTAGCATTGTGAATTTGACTGCAACTCTCAAGGAACCCAGGGTCATTGTGATTGAAAATTTCGAATGTCGAAAATGAATAAGCTCTCTTTTTGTAAAAATTACAAACGTTTGCAAGGTATCTGTCGATTACTTACACCTTACTTACTAACTTAAATGAAATCTGGCATGGATTGACTTAAATAATAAAGCCTTTTGTTAATTATTCTTCTTCCATCGATTCATCATAATAGGCCTATCGGCTCAATCGACTACCTCTTGTTTTCTATTATTAAACCTGTCTCTAACAAGTTGATAATCAAACTTTATATTTTCACAAATTACAATCATCGCTTCGTTGTCATACTTGACGTTCGAATCTGGATAGCCAGTGAAACATAACACCAAATCCGATTTTCACAGAATATTCGATAAAAGAAAATACGTAAAAGAAAATTACTATTTCAATCAAAGACATAGAAACATGCGGATATTTATTATTATTATTATTATTATTATTATTATTATTATTATTATTATTATTATTATTATTATTATTATTATTATTATTATTATTATTATTATTATTATTATTATTATTATTATTATTATTATTATTATTATTATTATTATTATTATTATTATTATTATTATTATTATTATTATTATTATTATTATTATTATTATTATTATTATTATTATTATTATTATTATTATTATTATTATTATTATTATTATTATTATTATTATTATTATTATTATTATTATTATTATTATTATTATTATTATTATTATTATTATTATTATTATTATTATTATTATTATTATTATTATTATTATTATTATTATTATTATTATTATTATTATTATTATTATTATTATTATTATTATTATTATTATTATTATTATTATTATTATTATTATTATTATTATTATTATTATTATTATTATTATTATTATTATTATTATTATTATTATTATTATTATTATTATTATTATTATTATTATTATTATTATTATTATTATTATTATTATTATTATTATTATTATTATTATTATTATTATTATTATTATTATTATTATTATTATTATTATTATTATTATTATTATTATTATTATTATTATTATTATTATTATTATTATTATTATTATTATTATTATTATTATTATTATTATTATTATTATTATTATTATTATTATTAAACTATGGTGC
Organism: Antedon bifida; assembly: GCF_963402885.1. Lineage (NCBI taxonomy): Eukaryota > Metazoa > Echinodermata > Crinoidea > Comatulida > Antedonidae > Antedon > Antedon bifida. Next base: position 9,727,648 of record NC_136231.1, read on the forward strand.
AGTATCAGAATTATCAGTTGTCACTATAAGGAGAAAACGGCCATTTTGATATTATTATTATTATGTGTACGCTCTTTTGTTTGTGTTTGACGGCTATTAATGTTTTTGAAGATGATGTGAAATAAGTAAATAGAAGATTATGTTGCCGGCTGTCGAGAACTGTCAGTATCAGTTGAAAATTGGTAAAATAACTCCAACTTTTCTAAAAGCAGGCATGTCCAATAATAATAATAATAAGACAAATGAAGGAAAATTATAATAATAATATCAAGCGTTCATTATCATCATCATTAGGCCTACTGACTTTTATAAAGTCTATGCAAGGCAATCTAACAGAACGAAACTGAGCTCCGGAGATCAAAGGGCTTATGCGACACGCTCAGTTCCACGCAGCCAGACATAAGATCAACAGACTGTTACGAGTTTCTATCTTGGCGGTGCGAGCTCAATTTCCTTTTATGGAGGTATACCTCCATGGTCTATGTATGTAGGCATAATCTTTATATTACATACGAAACAATTGAAAATATAAGTCAACATATATCATTCACTGAGATCAATATGTGTTCCATATGACTATCATATTGATTGACACAGATATTTCGATATGAGATTTTGTAAATAATCCCCTCTTTGCTTCCATTTTTTGTGAATACATGTAAACCTGTCCAGACTGTGACATGTGTTATAATTGTTGAACTGTTTGTCTGCAATCAGTTATTAGCAAACAATTGGGTTAGATTTTTTAATAAAGTCATTTAATATGACTGATGTCGGTACATCATGTTTAAACCTTCACTGATCACGTATAAAAGATTTCAACTGTTAACAATAGAGGGAGGATTTTCTGTCAATATCTTTCGATCCACTCGAGACTGAGACGCTCCAAAGCGTTTCCATCGATAAAAATCAAATTCTGGAACAAAATTTGGAACACAGTCAAAACGAAACCACTATACTGTAGTAATCGTACTAAATGATACTATGTATCATAAGTTTGTTGGGAATACTGAACGTTTTCATAGCGGTGATATCACAGTAGTAATATTATAGCTTGATACGAAGTTAACTGTGTTAAACTTAATTTAAATCTCATTCAACAAGTATTTGAGTGATAATAACAGAAAACAACTACTCTCTAATCAATGTGATTCCGGATATGAAAGTGATGCTCTGTATTATAGTATGGATAATTGTCGACAATGAAATGGGGTTATGTTTGATAGTCAAGGATAATTATGATATTAGCAAAGGTTATTTGTCCGTAACCTAAAACTGTCATGGATATGACTTGCTAACGTACATCAAAGAGAGGAGTTTGATTATGAACTAAGAATTGTTTGAGCTATGATTGGTAATTCGAACACAATGAATAGACTCAACTAAAGCAATTAAATGATGATTAAAATTACAGATTAATGCAAACATTGATCTTAATTTTAAACTTAGTGCAACGCATCTAAAGGACAATGTAAATACATTGATTATACTTTTGATAACATTAAAGGGCGCCGCCAGCGTAACAACTACAATGGTTAACAGTATTTTAGGAAAACATAAAATGTTTTCCTACAACTGATCTCTTTTCTTTTCAAAAATCTTATTTATTAATACATTTCGTATTAACCAAAATTATATGCACCCAGAAAATGCAAATTGAAGAAATTCCATACGTAAAAAATGAGAAGTATGGAGAAAGAAAACGCAAGAAATACATATAGGCCTATACTTACTTACTTAAAAAGATTCAAAATAAGTTATTAATAAGTATTGGTTAATTGTATGGACATTTCATTCCTGATGTCAAAAATAGTAAATTCCATCACGATTGCGTATATTACTTTGTTTGGAGTTTGTATATGATAACTATAATACTACAGTATGTAGATCATTATTGAATACTGACTTTTCTGTATATTAGGCCTATAACTATACTACTGTATGTAGATCATTATCGAATACTGACTTTTCGATATATTTATTTTATAAGGTAAACCATTTTCATTATAGTTGCTAGTAACATATGTCAAGAAATATCTTCTGAGTTGACTCTCTTGAATTTTGTACGCTGACTTTTGTCTGTGTATACTTATATATTGCAATTAGTGATAACAATAACTTAAAACATCGCAATTACACGGATCGCGGCACCTTTTATGCAACTGAAACGATGGCATCCGTCGCCGAGAAACGCTCAATAACTACTGACTTATCACATTTCTTCATTTCCCCAAAAACGTTTTATAGAATAGAAATCTGATAGCAACTTGTGGAAATTATTCAAAAGACGGGAATAAGCAACAGATCGGATTTATGAAAGCAGGTCTGATTAGATTGCAGAAGAAACGTTTTAATATGATTACAGATTATTGCTTTTGCGATTAATAACTTGTGATTGGTTATATTACGCGTTTTGTTAAGTAACCGAAGATAAAATTGAGTTATATTAATGAATTCATTTTAGATATTGCGGTATCAAAATGTTGCTGTTATTATCAACATCACTAATCGTCATGTAATTATGATCACAGACTATGTAACTAAACCACCACCCTGGACAAACGAAAAAAAACAGTTTTATTTGTGTCTAGACTATTTCTGTCCATTAACAAATTTCGTTCTTGCCAATATTTTCTGCAGAGTAGGCCTAATGTTAGTAAAATACAAGATAACGAAGAGTAACGTTAGCTTGGTGGTTAACGTGATTGCCTTCCAATTACAAGGTCCAGGGTTCAATCCTGACCTAGTGCCAGGGTTGTTGACTCTTTCAACTCCACTCCCTAAACCTCAAATGAGATTTAGTTTATAAGCATGATAATATAGTTTATCCATCCGTAATTGGCGAGTTGCTCGCTGTTGGATGCGTTCGAAATAAAATAATAATAAAATGTATACACGTACGTTTAAAACTCAAGTAGGCTGTCTTGGTTTACTTTACTTATTATATGATTCATAAAAAAAGAACCCATCAGCATAAATAGAATCGTGAACATTTTTAACCCCGAATAAGCTAATTACGGAAAAGCTAAAGAGAAAAATGTAGAATTAAAAATAACGAATACAGTTACCAGTTACCAAGTAAGTAAGTACAGTAAAGATCCCTATACAATTATAAATGTGTATTCAAATAATGTTATTAACATGCAGAAATGCAGTGCAGAGAGCCAAGGAGAATTTAGAGGTGAAACACGTTAATTTGTTTGACCCCCTCAAAAGATATAAGAAAGAAATTATAGTCCAATTGGGAAATAATCTTTTTTTTAAATATTCACAGAGATCCTATTGTATCGTGATTTAAAAAAATGATAATCCACGATTTTCCCGGGCTTAGAAAATAAAGCAGATCGCTTACAATAAAAAGTGTTCACAAGTCACTAGACTTACAAAGATACTACAAAGAATCTTTCTTTTCCTATTCCACTCCAGTTATTCTCAGCTCCATTACACTATTGTTGTGTTGATACTTAGTTGCAAACTACACACCATACGTAATATATTTGTTACAATCAACACAATGTATTATATGAAGTTGTTATTTTGTTCACCAGTTCTTAATGAGAACTTGTGTCCAATTGGTTATCCTATTCAAACGCATGCATATTGGGTTACATAGAAACGTTGTATACTTCTCTATACAACATTATTACAACTGTGCAGCAACACGCGGCAACGAGTTACAATTACAGAATTTAACTCGTTTACATCGCGTGTACCAATCATGTATCGTTTACACAGCCACACGTCTGGGTAAACCTTTCCGATAGGTCACTTATCGCGTATCATAATTTCATCAAATGAAATCAAAATTACCATTATAGAAAATATCTCAGTACTTTTACAAATACAGTAGATGATAAACATGAAAATCGCCAATAGTTTGATGGCTTTCTTTTATGTGTTACAAAAAAATCTTTGAAAAGTAGTTTATTAGTTTTAAATTGTGTAATGGCAAAACGCGACTTCTGGCTCAGTTTGGAGCATACGGAGAGTATAAATATAACAGGACTGGCCCAATTTTGTTCCATTTATGGGTATATCATTCTTTAACGCAGACATTGATTTGGTAAGTGATACTCATGAACTATGAATTGTTTACTTGTTGACTTTGGATAGTTCCCACATTATTAGGTTGATCTGAGTATTTTCCACACAATTCGAACGGGTGCAGGTGTTTCCAATCACATCTAAATTTCACACTTTTGTTTCCTTTCTAAAATATATTTTTACTAAATGACCTTGATATTACGAAAGGTATAATTTCACTTTACTTTTCATTTGTAGGTCATCTGTTCGTATTATAGAATGGTTAACCTATCCAATGTGATACAGTTAGTAGGATCTATCTATCTTAAAAAATAATTGTTTTAAATGCTGTTGTTGAATATGTCATTTTATTGAAAAAAAAAAATTAATACAGTTTCATTTCCATTAGTTTTTTTGCAGCAACAACGAATATTGCATTAGAACGGTTTCTTATTCATTACTTATATTCATGAGAAAGTTGGAAAATCGATATCGTCAATGCAGTTTAATCTTTTCTATTTAACTGTCAACTAAATTCTTTTAGATTTCCCTTCTTAATTACAGACGCTGTCTATTATTTCTTGAAACGCTACATTTATTCAGATATAGTTTCGATTTCAGAAAGTGTTTCTCTTTACCAAATCGAATATAAGCATGGCTTAAAAGAGTTCTCACAATGGCCAAACGTAACTGCTTAATTTTAGATTGTTGATTCATCTCAACAAATCGCTCTTTACGCTCCGATGAACGGCATTTTAGCACTGAGTATCTATAACAAAACACAACTCAGTTAGTATTAGAACAATATCATAATCGATATAATTAAATGCAATTTCTCCAATTTCATAACCGCCATCGGCTGTTCTGTTCAATGTGATTGTTCAGATACTAAATAGATCCTCTATCAACGCTGATAGCACCCGAGAGGAGAGCCTTTGCTCATTAAGTAGCTCGGGAAAGTTTAGGTGGTGGCTTTCTAGGCCACATGTTGCTGTGATATTTGAGGTAGAATCGATTGGCCCATTTCATAAGATTGTCACAGAGATCTTGTTGCGACTACGGCGCCAATAGAAATAATCCTTAGTGAATATCACCAGATGTAGGATTTCCTAGTTAAAAAAATGATCGACTTACCTTGGAACTCCACTGTTATCTCAATCCATTGCTTTTTATTGTTCAAATATACAATACAAAGGCACTTGGTTATTGAATTTCAATTCAAATATGATTTTCAAATACTGCCAGTTTATGATACAATTGTGATGATTTCAAAATTGTAACATGAAGTACTTTCATACCTGCAAAGGCCACCTACTTATAGGCCTAAAGGTAAAAACACCATAATTGTGAACGATTCCAATAAAATGTTAACAAATGTAAAATTTCCATTCGTAACATTTAGACATATATGTTTCAAATATTAAATTTTCTTTGCAAATAAATGCAACAAGGTACATTGCATTTGTACGGTTGCTAAAACAAGAAAAAAAAGAAATATAAGTTCTTGTTAACAACATTTTGATAATGGAATGAATGCTAATTTACTAGTTTACGACCTTAACAAACTTCAAATTTGCCTCTTTATGTTCCGCTTACATCAGAGTTCCTTGCCTTCCCAAATCGCTTCTCTATTTTTCTATCATAGTCACAATACAAGATTCGCCCAAACCTATACTTCTTCTTTATTAACTATTTCAAATCTGAGACGTCACTCAATTCTATACTGTTGTCCCAAATTATGGCACTCACTACCTTTCTCTCTCGTTAACAAACCATCAATTACTAGTTTCAAACAAAATCTTAAACAAGCACTGATCACTGCATATGACGATTAATTCATAAATAATTAAAATGCTGGTAAATCTTTCTTTACTAATGGTTTTTTAATGTCTTTTTATGAGCTCGACTGATTTAAGTCCTTGTCTGTCCGGTGTTTCGCTTTTTTCTTTTAGGGGTTTTTTTTATATTGGTATATATGGTTTTTCATTTGTCCCAACTATTGTTATTTTGTTTGTTACTGCAGGGAGTCTAGGCTTAAAGTTTATTTGTTTGTAACAAAAAACTTATCTAGGCTTCCTCCTTCTACACATGCTTTTTACTATGTAACATCTTGTATTTTTTTGTATGTGTAGAGAATTGTTTAATAAACGAAACGAAACGAATTTAAAATGTCTGTGTATGTGGTTTGTCCCATATCATTTCTTTTTAATTAAATTATTTATCACTACATTTTTCATTACAAATGTTACTGAATATGTTTAAGGTTACTGACTTGGACAAAATAGAAAAAATAAATAAAATTCATTCTTCATTAATAATGTTGAGTTTTCAATAAATCATAAAAAGGCTCATTAGCCAGAAGACTTACAACAATTATTATTGTTATATAACGATCTCATATTCTATCGCAGTTGCGTCCGATTTAGCCATTTAATTTAATTCAAAAGCACAAATTGGCCCGGCTTTTGTACGTATATTGATTATATTGAGAGGAAATATGTATCCGACACTATTTGTCCGAATATTATTTATAATAGATGGTTAAGCGTTTTCGCATCTCGCTTATTGACGAGATTGTAACCTAATCCGAATTCTATTTATCCACTAATGGTCACATGTCTTTAACCAGAAGACCTTCGTGTCAGAAAAGGTAACAGAAGTAGAGGATAATATCGTTGATGTACATTAAATATCCTAGGCTTTCATTGTTTAAATTATGTATTTCTTATGGTTTATACTCTTAAGTAGAAATCGATCGTCATAGTTTGCAACATACGGTAATGTATGGGTTGTATCAGCGATCGAAATTCTCAAAACGTGCTTATGAATTATAGTAATGAAATACATTCTGTTATACCTGGACTTGTACAAAAATAGGGTTGGTACGGACTGCTGAACAGTCATGCGGTGGCGTTTTAGCATGATTATGCAAAACAAAGTACATAATACCAAATACTTCGTGCGCGTAATTTCAAAATTAAAATGTAAACATAGCGCATACTACCACACATTTAACTTTTTTTCTTTTTATTAATGAACTTGGTGTTCAGAATGCAACATAATAATAATCATAATAATAATTGTATAGCTCATAATAATATTAAAGTTGCGCATTAAAGATGTATTGTCCCCCAAAAACATAAAGATTAATAATAAAAAAAAGACTTTTAATATGCCATTTTGTAGTGTGAATAATGTTATCAATAATTTCCGTATAAAAAATAAAAACAATAATGTCTTCACTTATAAAATAAACGATTAAATCAACCAACCCCATTGACTTCCTTGAGTTAAACAATTTTTTAAGTGAATAGCTAGTATTGTTAAATGTGTATTGTAATTGTATTTATATAATTAAATCAGACTTTAAATAGGTTATTTTGTAGTTTTAATAAAGTTCACAATGTTTTCACTTATAAAATAACATATTAAATGGTTAAATAAAAATCCATTGGCTGGCAGCCAATTTGACCCTTTTTTGCTTTAAATTACAGTCTTTTAGGCTAAGTAAATAGATTTTGTTTGTAATTATAAAGTAGGCCTAAAGTTTCAAAACCCCGAATAGATTTATTCCTGGGCTTACACGGAGTAACTCAAAATGTTTTAGAAAATTCATGTTAGGCCTAACCATGTTCTTCCACTACATACCACAATTAGCAAATCTCTAGTACACTCAGTAAAAGATTTCTATAACTCGTCTATAATGCGCAAATGCTTAAGGAACCCGACCTAAATAAAATAAACTTTATCGACCGTGAACAAACATATGTTGTAAACTTTATCAATTTGTACATTGTGGTGTTGAGTAAATGTGTATTTGTCTATAATGTTTCAATTGCTGTTGCAGTTTTTATTTATAATTGTAACATAATACGAACTAAGGCAACATTTTCAAATTGTTATTTTAGATTAACTTTTAATGGTGAAATAAAGCTTATCATAATTCAATGTTAATGTTTATTATAAAAATCACAACAAAAATTGTAAGATGTTCTCTTTCTATGAATGAATATATATACTCAACTCTGTCCTGCATATTCTTAATATCAACCGAAAAAAAATAATTCAGTGGAAAACTGATTAAATGAAAACAAATATGTTTAATTATATTTCGTTGTCTATAACCAAAACATATTGATACCTTTTTTATGATAGAATTATTATAAGCATCCATAGCTTTTGAAACTAAATTGACAATATGACCCAAAGAAATATATTCGAAATGAAATGACAATAGTTAGGCTGTTTAGAATTCACGACATGTACACAGTAGCTGATGGTGGATATAGAATGATTAGTGGTTTAGCGTATGACCAGCTGTGTTTGTTACATACTGAAAACAAGGCTATTCGTGTATGCCACTAATACTAGACGTTTTTAATTAATTGACTGGAAAATAATAGTGTCCCAAACTATACCTACAGTTTCCGTGGATGTGAACTATTGAAATATGATGTGAAATCAAGCTACTGTATAACATGTTTAGTTGAATATGACATTTTAATCATTCTTTTTATGTAACATTTTAATGTTACATAACAGTTATTCAGATGGACCAAAAATGTGATGGGAAAAAATTATTTACCTGAAAACACTGTAATTTAAAGCAAATAGTCAAATTGACTGGAAGTCAATGGATTTTTTGTTTATATGTTAAAACATTATTTTTAATTTTTTTTTCTACCGAAGTGATAATTTGATTAAAACTACGAAATCAAAGTCTTTTTTTTATTATTCTTCATTTTTCATGTGTTTCATACATCTCTAACTATCTCTGTCTCCTTTATTACTCTAACATCATTAACAAAAACAGTTTATGGAATATATAATAATATGAATAATAAATATGGTAATTTCAAAATAAAATGTCGATTTTACACAGTTGTTAGAGAGATTTACTCAATGATAGATTCTTCCAGTTCTGAGCAACGCTACGCAATATACCTAGGCCTATATTTCGATGTATATTTTAATGTTATGTTGAGGCTATTTTTTGTATCGATGCGTATCCGTTTAGCCTTATGTCAACTTTCAGATTAACGCGTATTATCTTAATATCAGAAAAGTTAAAAGTCTTTAGTAACGGTAAAAACTTAGTGTCTTTTAGCCGCTCCTATATTCTTTATTATGATACTGTAGGCTTTCAAGTCTTTTTCTGATTCAGATTATTCGGTTTTCTTTCTATATTTACCAAATAGTAAGACAAGATGACCACTGCGATCGCATTACAAGTTTATTACAATCTAAGCGTTTAGCAAAGACTGATTAAGCTCTTTCACAACAAAGATACTTCCTAATTTCTGTCTATCATTAAAGATTGAACAGTAAAGTTCACGACATTAGGCACGTTACTCAATCGTCAAATGTTCTCGTTCAAATATAACTATGGTAGCTGGCGTAAACTGTGCTTCTTGATTGACACCACCATAGAATCTCAGCCTTTAATAGACTTTGTATATCGATTATCAAACAAAAGAAGAATAGTTGCAGGAGGGAAAAAAGCTCATCGCAAACAGATACATTATTAAAACTGAGTTTGGAATCTGACGGTTATTTAAAGTTAAGCTGTTAGCTTTCAATTGTGTCAATCGTATAGTGTTTTAACGTAGGATTTAAATAGGACGAACGATGACGGTGCATAAATCGCCCCTGGGAGCGCAATTGGATAAACATGAGTTAATACCTATTTTCATTCCAAGAAGATAATATATCGAGGTAAAAGGGATGAAATAAGTGGGACGAACCCACAAAAGACAAAAAACAATGTATCAACAATATGGTTGAACTCATAATACCAGATCGAATAAAATTACTGATTTTTTTGTTTAAACCTGGTGAAAATTTAGGACAACATGTTCAATTCAATAAAACAAATAAAAAATATATTATTATTAACAGTATTTTAACACTGGCCTATTAACAATATTTTAATACTGGCCTAAGCGTTTTTGCAATTTGATGTATTTTTCTTTGTAGTTTTATTGTCTTAATTATGCTAAGCAAAATGAATTTCCATTTTAAGTGGACCAATACAATTTCTTGAATCTTGAATCCTGGTTACAGAATAGATCTTCCAAATTATTATTTGGGAATGTTTTTAATATTAAATTAGATGGTGATAACATTTGTTTATCAAATTTAGCTTACTCCATTTTATCTAAGGCTGAAAGACGTAGGGCCTATAAGATTAAGATTCAACTATAGCATACATTTTAATAAATTTTAATTCAAAGAGTATTTTAACTGCTTCACAAAATAAGAATATTAAGATAACTCGTTAATTGCAGTATATTTAATCATTATGACATTTTGTCGGCAATAAACATTGAAACTCTATTAAAGAAATCAACTACATTATTTCTTCATTACTGTTTTACTGTTTTCAATGACTACTGTAGGCATAGAGAAAGTAAAACACGTATTTCTTTTGCAGTTTGAAATTATTTAATAAACGACAAAACTAATCCTATTTTACAATCGTCTATCATCACATTAATTTGATTATCCTGACGTATTTCAATTATCTCACAATTATTAATAGTCACGATTATAAGTGAAATCGAGATGTGAAATTATTGATGAAACTGAATTCATAATTCAATAGACCACAACTATTTGATTGTCTCAATTCAAATTAGTAATGTAGATACAACAAAGCAAAATGAAGGTGTTCTTTTTTTAATAAACCAATAAACTTAAATGGTAGTATAATCTGGTTGATCCGTTTCTAAATTTATTTACTTCCGCAAACAAGATGACCATTTACAATCAGCAAAGCAAAACGTTCAACCATACCATTTTAAAGATGTTAAGATTGTATTTTTCAAATTAGTCAGTTTTATTTTATCAATATATCGACTTTTAGGAGTAACAGTGTGAATCTTCAACTGCAATGTTAGTAATGTACACCATAAGTTCAAACAATGTAATCTACTTGTTATAATTATGTATTTATTACTGGTAGGACTACACGACTAGATCTCAGGCAGGTAAGACTTACTAAAGAAAACACTGACATTAACATCAATTTTTGCACATTTTTCTTTTTACGAATGTGGTATGGGTACCACGAATAATTACGAGTATATGAACAAGAAGCCATCCCGACAACGTTGTTCGAATTTGTTACGACTATACGAGTATTGTCCATTTTTATTAATCCACAAAATGGATATTGCTTTACAATATAGGTCCTAATATAACAATCAGATAAGAAACATTAAAATCCATATTCATTCGTAGTAATCAAAATTACGTCTTGTTTTCTATGCAATTGAACAAAATTTACTAAGAACGCAATGCCACAGATTATAGTTTTTGTAGATGTTACTGTTTTGCATAACTTTTAGTATTCATCGATGGTACAAATGCCCTGCTTCTCATTCCAACTTCTTCAATGGTAGATTTTGGAACTTTATTTTCAGATATGAAAGGGATGGACATATGCCGTGGACCAAGCGCGAGGAAAGGATGAAACTGAGGGGCTAGATAGCTCGGTAACATGGATCCTTCTGGCAAGCCAATCAGAGGACTTGGTGAACCAAGCAAGTGTGGTCTGGCTAGAAACTGATGAGATGAAGGAACGGGTGGATACATGCTTCTAAGGCGATGTTGAAAGTGAAAGTTTTCGTTCATCATAAAACCGTTGAGTATGGTTTGTGAAGGAGGTACTGAAAAAGGAAGAAAAATATGAAAAAAAATGGACAACATTTAGAACATAATATATCAACACTTCCCTGCTATTTTGTAAAATATTTATTTTAAAAAGAACGATTGCTGAAATACCTGAATATTGACGCATATTAGATTCATTCAACAATGCATTCTCAGGTTCCTTAGCATCAGGTGATGTAATGACGTCGTCATTTTGATTGTCTGCTCTGTTTCCGCCAATTTCTTCTCCAGAACCACTTTCTTCATTATGCTCAATTACAGCACTGCTCTTAGGTTGGTTTTCATCCGAAATTTCATACTTTGAAGCTGTTGAGGTTACAGGCATTGATTGCAAGCTGCCACCAGGAGCAGGAGATAGTACAGATTCTTCTTCCTGCGTTGTAGTTATTCTGCTGCCTACTTCATAGTGTTCTTTGTTTCGTTCTTGTTTCCTAAACTTAGCACGTCGATTTTTGAACCAGACCTATCAATTAGTATGTCAAACTATTTAAATTACATTATAACAAACACGAGTAAACACATTGTATGTAATAAATGTCATATAGGTTTCAATAAAAAAAACTTAAAATTGTTTAAAAAGTCCTTTAAATTACATTGGAAGGTTTGGAGCGATTTTTATATTACACTGTTACGTAGGCCTATGCTAACCTGTATTCTTGCCTCTGGTAGATTAGTGCAGATGGCTAGCCTCTCCCTCATCACTACATCCGGGTAGTGTGTTTTAGTAAAAGTTTTCTCAAGCGCGGCTAACTGTTGGTTGGTAAACGCCGTCCGACTGCGGCGCTGCTTACGGTTTGTTCCATACCGTGCCTCAAGTATTATATCTAAACACAATTAAAGTAAAAACAAACTGGTGTAGTTTTCTTGTTAACCACATGCTATCATTAACAATAAATACAAGTTTTACTTATAGATAAAACAAATTACCAATTGTTCTCACAATGTTTACCTGCTAACCGCTCTGCTAGTGTTGAAGGAGGATGCCTATAACCTAATGGGTACCTTGGCATTCCATGGCTAGGCATATTGTACATGACGGCGTTTGTGCTGTATGGGTGAAACTGGTGAGGATGCATACTAAAATGATAAGGTAAAAAAAACATTTTATATAGCAATGATAACAGTAATCACAACTGAGAAATACACCGTATTAGTTAATTCACACAAAGGTTTACTCAGTTTTCTCACGTCATTGTTGCGCATCAGGTCCCATTACACCCGAACCTTATTCCAAACTCCATAACTACTATAACAAGAAAACATCTAGATAATCTTCCATCGCGATTACAAATGTCTCTATTAACTTTTATAAATCAATCTGCCCATAATATTTGAATACGATAAATGTAATCAATGATTTCATTGCATGTATTTTAATGTTTTTATTATCTTGAATTTTACCTCTTTTTTTTGTTTTTTTGTGTCTACTTTTTGTGTCTTTCAATGTTTCTTGCGTTTCAGCGCATTCCTTCATTCATAGGGAAACACTTCTAATGTACTTTAAAATAATATATTTACGATCAATTGACACCTCTGTGTTATTTTGTGTTACATTTTAAGGTACATTAGATTTAATCATCATTCTCACATCTCGTTTCAGAAAATTACTCTACGCTAACGCCTTTCTCTTAAATGCTGATCATTACTTCATCGATAACAGAAATATGATCGTTTAAATTAGATTTTGTTGTCAGTTAATTCACAGTTTTCCTAAGTTTCGAGTGCATCACCTTCAATTATGATTTGTACAAGATCGACAAAATGAGAAACTCAACCCTGTCTAATTCGTTTAAGTCCATCTTTCAATCTTTTGTCTGCGTCTTTCGATAGATTTGGCTCCTCGATCTTCCCTTAAGAATAGATGCAAAGCAAGTTGATGCAATGAATTCGTATCTCTAGAGACGATAATTAAATTATTAAGCAGTCCCGCTAGAGCCACCAGCGGCGTACATGCTATAGTTCTGTTTAAGTGCACAAACACGCGAATTATAATCATAGTTGAAGGGTGTTAGCGCAACTCATATGATTTGCCGTGAAATTCTTTTGATGAAAACTAACGTTTGGGTAAGAGGATTATTTTCCTTGCTGTAATAAACAATTAAAATCAAAGATTATATTGCTAATAATCATGTAGGATAATTAAAGCTGATGTCATTAGCTAAATATTACTATTGCAGCTGACTTCGCCATAATTGCCTTTAATCCGTATGTGTTATAATTATTCATAAACATATTGCCGAAAAATTGACTTATCAACTAACACTCAAAACAATACAAGACTTATAATTATACCACGCATGAATTTACTTATTATGTGAATAATAATATTGTAATGCCTCTTATCCAAATTACAATACCCATTGTTTTTCTTCGTTGTGTAACTATCAACTCTATATTATATTCTTCCGATTGCCATTGTTTTTGCGCGTGGTATTTGATTTGTATTGACAACCCAAGTAATTTTAACGTTAATGTTTATACTTTTATTAGTTAAAAACGACAAGTAACAGAGTTGGCTTATGAATTAGTGACGTCGTTATCTCTTATAATTAGCGAAAGGGAGAGAGAGAGAGAGAGTTGGTTTAAGAAATTAATAATAATAATAATAATAATAATGTTATGTTGTTTTAATTTAATTTTTTTTTATTTATGGATAGTATCTTCATAAATATAATTCGATACCTTATATTTGGATTTTCTATTTTCATTATGAAGTGATGATATTTTTATTGTAACAATATTAAAGCCAATAAAGGTAAATGTTGAAAATAACAAAAGTTTTATACATACTTAATCTTAAAACGAATTTAGAAAATGGTGCTTTTCAATATGTTCTAAATTCCTTCCAAATATTTTAATATTTAATATACGGTGTCGGTACGTGAGGCCTACTGATAAAACATGTTTTATAATTACAGTTCAGTATGATTGTTTTGAAACCGGGTAGACCTTTCGATATTCTATTTGAATATTGTGTTTGTCATTAAAAGAAAAATCTGATTCAATAATATTCATCTGATGAGTTAATTTACTTGCGAAGCCATTATTCTCATCCAATACCTGTTTAATGTGTATTTATTCTTACTCTATTTTATTTGTCCAAGAACAAGATCATGAAATTAGTCGCTATATTCGTTAATCTTACTTACAAACTTCCAATCTATTTGCTAGTGTCGATTACAAAGGCCAATCTACAGAGAGCATTAAATGTCTGTTATAATTTGTCGAAAGACGGGTCTCAATTGTTTATGCAAACATCATTGTGAGCATAGCCGTTTTTAACGTCGTTTCTTGACCAAACAGGTTCGATCAATTGCTAGGCCACATTAATCAGTTTCAACACAGAATAATTCTAGGTTTTAACGGGTTTTAACTGTACTCTCGGAAACAAAATCAAACACAAGTAACGAATATAAGAAGTGTTTGATAAGTGTGTATAGATAGTGGTAGTTATTATAGTAACAACACGTTCGAAGGAGTTGATAGGTATAAGTCATTTCTTAAGTAAACCCTTTAGCCGGACTTTGATGGATTAGTGTAGTATTATGTGTAGTAAGTGATGTTTACTGTATTGTCCGTGTATGTAAACATTAAATACATTAGTTGATTTTGGTATAAGACTGAATGAACACTAATTACTGAACCAATAGTACATTCCTTTTGCGTTCTTATATTTATGAGGTGGAATGAATCAATATATTAAGGATCTGTCAAAAAAACTATTATATATCCTCTCTAATTTCAATTATCGCATTTATGAGTATTACTGAAAAAATATGTGCTATAAAAATGGTATGTATTTAAACTAGACAGATCTAGTTTTATGCTTTGTATACAAACACATTGGCCAACAATCTGAGGCAAAGTGTTATAGGCCTAGAGTAAATTCATTTCATGCAAAATTAGATTTTTCTTTATATGTAAGTTTCAGTTGCATTTTATATTTTAAAGACTCAAAATTATTATATACACCTTAAGTCCGATTTAATTAATTCAAATCAAAACTTGAAATTGTATCAGCAAACTTGTAGTCAGAGTGATTGTCTAAGTAAGTGATAAATGGTGGCGCAATCCTGATTTCAACATGCCAACATTATTCGAGAACAATTCCAGGCCAATAAAATCTATGGTTTTAGCAGGTATTTCTACATATTGTTTAATATAATCTCACAATTCAGTCGTTTGGAACGAATGACCCAAATAAAAAAATGGAATAATTGAATTAAATCATAAATAAAAAGAATTTATTAAACTCGGAATTCTTACTTAATATGTAAGATTATTATTGAGTTGTTATTAATTTTTTGACTTTTTAGGTTTTAGTAAGGCGAATTGCAAATAAACTGGAAAATTGAAACCTATTTATTTATAGAAAATAAATTCGTTGAGTAAATCGCTCCAATATAATTGTTATTATCATTACACATACCGAAAACATTTATCACTATTATATTTTTTATGCACACAGTGAATAATATTCAAAGGCCCATCATGCCCAATTTTAAAATGAAGAATGTTTATAATAATATCCCCCCACCCACTAAAAATGGAAAAATGAAGATTAATATAAAAAAATTAAATTCAACCAAAAACACTTCCAGTCAATTTGACTTTTGCCTTAACAATGTTAAGATTAAGATCCACTCTTTGGTCAAAGTGATAACTATTATTTGACATTAAAATGGCAACAAAAATATATAAAAAAATTATTATATTTTGTTAAGGGGGACAATATATCTATACGAAATTAACATTTTGAATTCTAACTATTTATACCACAAATACACAGACAACCTTACCGTTCAATTTCACGATTTATGTTCTGATCCATGGTTGGCTAAAAGTACTCTGATCACACCTGTATGTGTACACTAGCTGAGGGCACTAATCACACTCTAGGTAGTGTTGCACCTTTTTATTGACTTGCCGTTACCAATTAACATCTTCTAAATTGAGTTAAACACTTAACACAAAGATTCACGACTGTTCCATTCCATTAACAGGTAGGTGGGCCTACCGAATCCCACAATTCTTATTAAACTTAAATGTAATAAATGATTTTTTAACAATATATTTCAGTAATAAATGTTATAAATCCAAAAGCAAATTACCGAAACATGACAATGTTGTGTGTATTAATGGGTGGACCACAATGGAGATGCAAAATAAAATAGCTAATATAAAAAGCTAAATCAAAACGATAAAGTAAACCAGTCAGAAAAATGAGCAGAGCTTTCGGGCAACATTGGTTCTCCACTAGCAAGTCTTAATTAATTAGTTAATTGTTTGCAGTTTTTGTTTCATTATGTAGCCATGTGTTTTTTTTTTCAATTACAGAACATACCGTAGCACATAGTATATAACTTGATGGATGTGTGTGAAATAATTAAAATGATCAAATTATTTACATTGCTATTCTTTGTATATCATAATGTAAACAAAATTCTAGTCAAGTATTTGTCAATAATTCCAAACTCTTACTATAGTTAACCTGCAGCTGTTTCCGCTAATAAGTGGAGTTGCATATTTGTAACAACCCAGATGCCAACTCGTACAAAATTGAGCAGATGCAGTTAAATTTATTTATTTTTTTATGAATTCAAACAAGTGGTAACATACAACAATGCCACAATCAAACAATTTCAATACAATCACTGTGCCAGAAGTAATGCTTAAGTTTGGATAAGGAGTTTGAGAGGTATGAATGAAAATCTCCCTTTGGGTTGTTGCTTAATGAAATACGATTATTAATAAACCGATTGCTTGCTAAGAGGTGTGTATTAATACTATTGAGGTGTTTTGCCCCTAACATTTAGATTAGATTTAGATGATTGACCTCATCGTTGATTATTAGATTTTTCAACAATCATTTTAAATAATTTGCATTGTTTAGTATAAATAATTCGAGGTAAACTATTATACAAGTTCATGTATAGGTTCATGCGTTCATGGGCTATTAACGTTATATGTCATGTTAAAAAAAACTATGATGCCGTTTAAAATGAAACATTTTCACAATAATAATATTATTGAAAATTTGTTCAAACACGGATACTGCACTATGTCTACAGGCACTCTATGAGAGCGGTGAACTAATGAATATCTACAACTCATTTGTTTTTGAGAGGGAGTCATATATAAGATTTTGATAACATTTTTGTCAATGTTATCCATGTAAAAGAAAAAACGAAAATAAGTTTATCCGACTCTCAAAAATAATTGTTTTGAAGCTTTAAATATTAAGTGTCTAAAGGTGATATACATGAAACTTATCGAATTTTATTAATACAAATAATTACTTCAATGTATGAAATTGTCTTTTATTTTGGACGTTTTAAAATCGTATGCCATCAATGGGCGGACCTCCTTGACCGTCTTTTAAGAATAGAATTAATTATCATCCCACTTATATCAACTAATTTTTGTCATTTCATAGACTAAGCGGAGACATACAAAACTGTTAGAACCCTCAACCTTGGACAAATATGTCCGTATTTGCTTTTTAAATCTCATTTAAAAACAATATCACGTATACATCTAATTGCTTATGTTAATTAAATTAGGCTTGGAAACAGGATAAAGAATTGAATAAACAGTTTTTTTTGGGAAAATAAATTTTAAAAATCTCTCCCTTTCAAATTTAGTTTTGCAGTTAACGATTTCAACTACCACTAATATAATTGTTGATCAATTATTTCCAATTACAATATAAATTGTATTCTTTTTTAATACATTCTTTTTGTTTATTGTATACTTGAGCAACTTGGTATAATTGTAGCGCACCTATTTTGCTTTAATTTGTAACATAGGAAAGTGTAATAATAGAACCATATAGGTCTGATGGATTTGAAGGCGCTCACGCAACCCCTACCATAATTGTTATTAATCAATAACTTTGAAACGATGTAACAGTTAACAAAAATATGATATGATTATTGATGAATCAAATTTCGTCTTAAAATCTTTTAAAAGTATAATTACCAATAATTGAATACTCTTCTGAATTTACCCAGTCAGTAAGTCTACATTTGAAGATTTCAATCAATCAAATTTATTTTCGACTACTTTCAACGTTTGTAGTTTCTTTTCAAAGCGAGAAAATGAGATGATATGCGTGATAGAATACAAAGGTGAACAAGTGAGGTTTGGTCTCTGATTTTATAACAGTTACATTAATGGTTAGGCCTATTTGCTGTGCTTTTGTTAAAATTATCGATTATCATCTGAAGTACTTAGGACCTCCTCTACATTTAAAGCAGTTTTTGTTCTGTTCAGAAGACTTGAGCTATTAATATAATACTTTCTTACATGCAACAGTTCTTAATGATTCGTTTATCGTGAAATAATTATATCTTTATTGAATAATTATTTGATTGACTTGCAAAAAGAAATCAGAAACGCTTTCAGGTAAGTAATAGCGAAAATAATCAATATAATATGGTCGTCCATCAGCAAAATGCATTTATATGAGAGTTAAGTTCTGAATGTACACTTAAATACATAATAAAAGGTCAATTAAACAATTGTCAAATATTTGTGATGTAAATTGATTACTAAATTTGATAATGATCTGATTCAATAATTTAAAGGACGTCATTAAGGGAACTCTCCATAATGATTGAGGAACTGTAGTAGAGCCATGATTCTGGTTCGATTAAGATTATTGATGATTTTTAAAACGGTTCTTCTGAAATATGAGAACACCTTTTACAATTTTAACCAAACCATATCATCTTTTGTACTTTACATAAAAATTATTTAATTGGTTCCTTCAGATACTTTTTAAATTTAGTAACAGTGGGTTATTTTAAACATTCTCTATCTAAAACTACCGGTAATTATTTAAAATAATAAAAAACAATTAACATTCATTTAGTTTAACAATTCATTAAAAAAAATCAACGTTTCAACGCTGCTAAATGGTTTCCACAGTCTACAACAGTTTGAACGAAATACCAAATATGAAATTAACTTTCATAAAACTACATTGAATAAACTATAATTGTATAAATGATATCAAATAATAAATTAAAATTCATCAATATGAAAACGATGAATAGTATATTTAATTTTAAAAATACAAAAAATATCCGTTATTTTTTATACATTTAAAAGCATTTAGGCCTATCTTCTTCTGAGATTTCCCTCTTTCCATTCATTTTGTTTCTTTGTAGGTATTATGTTGCTTATTTGTGTATGTTTTTTTAAATGGTAATAAAAAAAGAATATAAAGAACATAGGCCTAATAATCGCTGGGATATATTTCTAACGTATTTTTATCATGCATTTTGTTTAAGTCTATAAATGGCAAACTATTCCAAAATTCTCCAAATAAAATACATTGTAACTTCCATTTTTGAATGTAAGTAACAATTTACGTAGGACAAATATTTATCTTTCTTTCTGCGTCACAAACTGATCCTAGTATTAAGTATTTTATAAGTGATATATTGTTTGAACGAGGTTCTTATTTTGTATGGGATTTTAGTATTATTCCAGAATCCAGATTCGAGATCCGGAAGACAATCCAATAATTCCAAGATTATGCTGAATAAAAAGAATATACAATTCTGCTGTTTTTGTATTTGTGTAATCTTTAGCCAAACTTTATATATTGTATTTATTTAAGATCATCTTAAAGATAAGTTTAAGTATTTGAAATAATTTATGATATAGCTTTTCATTATTTTTGATAAAGAATTTATATTTCAATTTAATGTTATAATACCGCATGAATATGGATATTAATCAGACATATTTACAATGTCATTGTTTCCACTCAGACCTAAACAATAATTGTTTGTTTAACTTATGCTGTGAATTAATTGAAAATTGATTGGCACTGTTTGCCACACGAACAGTGTTCTCCCAGGCTACCTAAATTACATGAGTTGTTACAAATTAATCCGTTTGGTAAAAGACTGATTAATTATTAAACAATAACTGCAATCAGTCGTTTAGTGGCAAAGTCAAAAACATCTTAACGGTTATTGGAAAATTCAACGTGAAACAAAGGAGACGATCTTATCCCGAATTCATCGTTGCTGAACTAATAAAACCTGTTACTGTATTAAAGAAAACGAAAGTTTATTTAATATTTCAAATTTGTTGTAATTAGTAAAACAAAGGCATATCAAAGACACATTTCGCTTGTAACTTGTTGATTTAAACAATTGATATCACATCGGTAAAGAAAAACATGTAATTAATTCGCATTGTTTGTGGACTATGGTATTAATTATGTATTGTGTCTATAGTATAATTGTTATCAACATTTGTAACTGATATTGTACAAAAAGATCAATCATTCACGATTCAATAGATCATGTATTATTTCTTCATGTGCTCAACGTGTTTGCTGTAAATCCATGTTTCCGAAATTCATGGAAAGTATTTTTCACGTGACCTTTTTTGTTGTATTGGTCTGTTGGAACTTACATACAATTTTGTTTTTTTCTTAGTTTAGAAAAACGGTTTGTAGGCCTATTCAGCACAATAATATCAAACATCTAATCATATAATGTATAAATTTACTGTTGTCTATCATAGGTAATTCATTGATAACCGTGGAGCTATAATTTCATAGTTCTATCATTGTATTATAGTTATAAAACATGATTATGATTGTGTACAACTGAAACTCGTTGTCATACGACATCCTCCTTATGACGATAGTAGGTTATATCGTTATCTATAAAAGTGAATTAATTCGTTTGAAGTGAAAACATTTAAAACAAAAATCAGTTCTTCATAAATCTTTCTTTGTGTTTAAAAGTACTTCACAATTTACCACAACGCCTCCAGTCTCTCTTAAGCCTTGTTTTTAGACAAATATTATTTTGTAAACAATAACGCCATTTATAATATTATAATTTTAAGTGGAAATATAATAAGACAATTTTATAGAAATCAAATTAAAGTAAATGTCAATAAAACCAAAGCACTGCGCTCATCTTGTCAAGATAGGAACTCGTAACAATCCTTTGATCTTAAACAATATGCTTGGTTGCGACAAATACTGAATGTAGCCTACATATATAATAATAATATCCTCTCCGTGGCGGCGCGCCATGTCTGTTAAGGGGTGGAACTGATCGTGCCGCACCCACAGATAAACCCTTTGATCTCGGAGCTCAGCATCTTGTTGTTAGATTACCTTGTTAAAACCAATAATTTGACAATCCAAGCTACGTTACGTTACAATCTTTTCTTTGTTAAAGACTCAAATACATACATACTTGCAGTCCCATAGTTCAAAATCTAATATAATAATATAATATAATGGTCCCTCCTATGTGGTATGGTGAAATAATATTTCAATGAAAATATGAATTTGATACAATAGTAGGCCTAAAGCAATAACATTCACAATTATAGAAAATAGTAAAAAAAAAATTAGAAATCAAAGCAATTACAAAAAACACATAACCACAATTAAAGGCAGACTAGAAGCAAAAAAAGATCAAAAAAACAAACAACAATTTATTACATAATAATAAATCGGTAAGAGTGGGATAATAAAGCACTTCTGATGAGTTATAAGCCAAACACCCACGCGTTTATCCAATCTTATAAAGTCTTTCTGAAAGTGTTAGGCTTAGAATGGAAATCCTCCTGTAGAGATTCGATAGAAATTGTTGACACTGAATACAATGCGAAAAAAGTTCACGTTACAAGCATACATCATAGCATGGTATGGATTGCTGTTACGTTTGGTGAGATAATACCTCAGATTTTGACTTTTGTTGACACAGAGATTATTTGAAGCTTAAACTTATTTTTGCAAATCTCGTCTGAAAAAAGCGCAAAAGTAACGTGGTTTACACGACGAATGAAATAAGTAGATTGAACAATTTAAAAAGAGAAGTCGATAAAATAAACTATGTTGGTAATTTACACCATGTTAATTCAGAAGTTTCTCACTATTACACTATGTTTTCTTTTATAGTCTTTGTTTCGGGAACAGCAGCTTATATCGCTAGGGAGTTTACTTTTAAATGATGTTGTATCATATTTCATGTATAAAAGAACTTTGGATGTGCAGAATTATAAGGTGAATAGTTTTAGAAACTGCCAATCATCACGATTGTACAACTCTAGGCTTACTGTGATGCATATAACTGTTTTTAAAGGATGGCTACCGCACTGCAACATGACCTCCGTACTAAACTATGACCAGCTAGAACTATATTTATATATAGGCCTACATGTAGATCCTTAATATTCATATTATTAAAATTCATTTTGCCAATGCTGTACCTTTCATTTTGTTTGAAAATCAACAAAATATCTTAAAATTGTCACCGTTTTTTTTTAATTTTAGTTACTATTTTTCATGAAGTTATTATATTTATTTTGATTTTGATCAAAATAAATTAGACTTTGAATAGGTTATTTTGTAGTACAGTTTAATAAAGTTAATCCCTTTCATAAAAACAGAAAGATATTGTGTTTTCTCATATAAAATGACAAAATAAATGGTCAGACTCAACCACTAATTGCCAATTTGACTATTTTTTGCTTTAATTTACATACAATATATATTTTTCGTTCGATTCAATTTTTGTTTAAAGTGGATAACTATTATGTGACATTAAAATGGCATATTCAGCAAAAACTTTTTTTTCAGGGTAAAAATACAGTTATGCAGTAGTATCTATTCATTTTGATTGCCTACTGTACTCATATCAATAATATAATATCAATACCAAGTACTGAACAACATGATGCGCCTGTCCGTCGTCCCGACGCGTCGGTCCGAGATAGATTTGTGTAATAGTTCCCTCTATCTTTTCATGATCTATAGTTAAAACATGTGGTGGCTCAGTAGTCATTTTAAAAGCATGCAGAAGAGACTGATGTGTTACATTAACTTTTTGTGTAGGCCTGGTAAGTTACTAGGTCCAAGTAGTAAAAATGACAGATTGGATCCTGACAGATTATTGACTTGAACGTTGTAATTTGTGCTAAAAAACCTTTTAATTTACTTTTTTAAATGTAGGCCTAGGCCCTAGACAGCCTAGCCTAAGCTAGGCTAGAGAGGCCTACTAATACTAGGCCTATGCCATGGCATGGCATACCAGGGCCTAGCTAGGCCCTTAGTTAGGCCTAGTGACTGTCTGTGTAGTATTTAGATAGAGTAGGCCTAGCCTAGGCCGTAGGCCTTCTAACTATCTAGGCCTACAGTAGGCGTAGCTAGAGTAGGCTAGTAGGCTAGAATAGAAGTAGGCACTCCTAGCCAGGTAGGTAGGCCCCGGTCGGGGTCAAATTTCGGGGTCAGGTTTTCTGACGTTTTTATTTTATAAACATTATACTAGGCCTAGGTATATACAAATTGACTGCTAATACTAATTTACAAGCACGACGAAAACTCATCCAGCTGTATCCACTAAGAAGGCCGCTGGAAATACATTACATGGTTCTCGTCACCGCCCGCTCGCGATTTTAGGCCCCGCACCAAAAAAGTTCATCTTTCGTCTTTGTGTATTTGTTAAGAAAAAACAGGGGTAAATATGGGAAAAGTACAAATTTTGTTATATTTTCTTTCATGAAAATCCCACTCACCTCCCATCGATCGTGAACGCTCAAACCATTGTGTGGTCGCACGATTTCGCAACATAAAGTGTGTATATGAATCGTCGCAGACCTACATCAATCCGTATTTTGAGCCTATTCTTGTCCGGGCGCGCGCGCAGTGAGCGTGTGTTTGTCGTATCCACACGCGATATCCATACCTTAGTATCATCAGAACGAGGTCTACCGCATTTTTTTGGTCTGCTGCTCTCGTACATTTTGCGATCGATCGTCGTGCCTAGCTACCTCTCTGCCTACGGCATTATTGCATTCAAGGTTTATTTCACTTAATTAAAATACTGTGATGAAAGATGAACGTTGACAAAAATCCCTCACCAATTTTTTGATAAGTGCTGACGAGAACCATGTAATGTATTTCCAGCAGCCTAAACAATGAAAATGAATATTTGTAATCAATTAATTTGTTTCATTTTAATTTAGGAAATCAAGGATGATACCACTGATGAAGAGTCTGGGGCTAGGCCTATGTCATAGACGACAGTCTGTCTTCAAAGTTAGAATCAATAAACAAATGTGTACGTTGGTGCAATACCAATCGTCATACATTCAAAAGATTCGTCTAATTCAAAGTTTAAAGGATAATAACAATGTACCAAATGAGATTTTACAGAAAGCTCGCTTTGCTCTTTTCTTTAACTTCAAACCATTAGTAGCAGAAAAACAAGGCGGTGGATACTGTATACCCTGGAAACGATTCAATGGTAGGCTTGAGGTTTGTCTTAATTTGTTCACATCTTACCCTGAATACTCTATGGTCCTATTGCGATAACCTTTTTTGTCTTTGAACGGTTAAAAATGTGAAAAATAAATCGATTCTAATAATTATAGCGACCCGCTATAAATCCCAACGTGTATTGCGCGTGGATTGATATTTTAGTTTTTCTTCTGTGATTCACCTACTTTCGATCGATCGTGAAGGACAAAATAAATGGAAGAAGAATCGTAACTTTTTTTCGTACGTTACCGTTGTTTACCAGCTAGAAGAAGACATTCACGGCGGGCTACTTAGGTAGTGCATTGTTTCTCTCTTTTTATCATAAATTACTAAGACAAGGAATGACCTGGTTTAATGTTTTTAAAGTAATTATGCATTATTTTTACAAAATGTCACAAATTGGAGGGAATTGGTCTTATAGCATCTAACAAGCAGCTAAAGGCTTAAACTAAGAAATTGGTTGTGATTAAATAAACTTCTGGTATGGGACGATGCTAGCTATGATTTTGATCAGCAAGTTGAGCCATACACCAAAAATAATTCCTGTAGATACAATGATGAGTGTAGAGACGACGGTGAGTAAAGATGTTATGGTCAAATACAAAATAAAGGAAGTTTATTTTATTGCAATCAAAATAAAACGCGAACAATTTCAAACAATTGCATCTGTCCCACCCTGACTAACCCCTATTGTCCAGATTTAATTAATAATTGATTTTAACCTCTTATTAATTATTTGATTTTATGTTATAATGTTACATCAATCAATTGTTTATAAATGAGAAATCTTGTGATTTCATTTATTAACAGACATTTCAAAACTTCTCAGGGGCCTTCAACTTGTGCTTCTAACTACCGATTCATGTACTGCCAACAACACAGTGAATACACCTGATGAAGTGTCATTTGCAATTAATATACCAAGTGATAAAACACTGGAAAATGAGGAATTAACAGTGTTTGCAACAGAAATGCGTAAAGCAATGTTTATAATGTCACAAAGAGATACAGATGCTTTAGTGCAGGTATGACGAATTAAGAATAACATTTTTTTTCTAATTAATCAATCTTATTGTACCTAGACGTACCTTATATTTTTGTCTGAGATGTGTGTGGGTGTGTTTGTTAGCGGGATAACGTCAAAACTAAAAGAAGGATCTTTACCAAATTTTAACCACAGTTAGATTATGTATTTTATGACTCAATTTGGACCAGGATCCCAATTCTGGACCACTTTTTATTATTTTACTAATTTTAGGCCATAGTAAAAACTACAGTACAAGACAGATCTTAGTCATATTTCTCTTGAAGGAGATTGCAACTCTTGTGATTGTTATTTATCTTTATGGTCCTGAATGGCCAAGCGAAGAAGCAATCAAAACATTTTATGTCCATTGTTTAAAGGGGCCCTTATGTCGACGAGGAACTCAACTAAAAGGAACTTGCACAAGAGCACTTATGTCGACATTGTGAGGAACTGAAAGGAACCAGTGTGTGAGCGCTTATGTCGACACTGGAACTGATTGTAACTAGTCATGGTTACCTTGTGGCACGCACGACGTGATTCGTAGTTGTATAGGAACTAGTATGTGTGAGCGCTGTTACGGTAAAATGTATCTGGCTGGTCACGGTTACCAAAATCAACTTGTGTCGACATTTTTTTGTGCCTGTCAGTTGCGTTCAGTTTTTTGGAGTGCTTATATTGACATAGTTGAGTTTCATGTCGATATAAGGGCACCTTAACATATACAGTTATTTTAAAATGGAAAAATAGAATGAATTTGCTTTCACTGCTGTGATTTGATATTGTAAAATACATTCAATTTGCAGGGATATGGTTTACTTAAATGGCACTCGGTGAATAGCTGTTGTCCAAACTGTGGAACAAAAACAAATTCAGATGTTGTTGGTAGTAAACGTAAATGTGAAGCATGTACACAGGTGAACTATCCAAAGGTAAATATCACTACAGACAAAATCACCAATATCTGAATATCATTGGTAACATACCATACATTTATTTAAAATAATAATAAAACCCCGGGGCGTTTATTGTTAGAGAGGGTGTTCATGGAGGCATTTATTTTTTTGGTGTAATAGTGTAACATGTGTAATCAAATACATTTCTCCTAGATATACAAAAATACAAAACAATATCAAGTGTTAAAATACAATAAAAATGCGTGTAAATTGTATATCATGGAAGTCAATGAATTGTACTACAAATAGAAATGTTTTATAATACAGTATTGTGTGTATATACATGTGGCGGGCGTTTATTTAAGGGGTGTGGGGGGGGGGGGGTGGTGTCATTTATTCCAAAAGATTTTTTATGAGGGGGTGTTTATTTTTATTTACAGATGGCACCTATTGTTATAACGTTGGTTACAGATGAAGACAGATGTTTAGTTATCCGACAACCAACATTTCCACGTGGTATGTTTAGTGCATTAGCTGGTTTCTGTGAGATAGGTAAGCGTATCACTGCACAAAAAAACATTATTTTCAGAATGCACAATTTACACAGACAAGCGGTCTGGTAATAAAAATATAGAATCTATGTTATTCCTTATGACCATTTACACACAACACTTTCCCTCACGATAGATACAGATTCTATGTGGGACAAGCTACGTGGTTGTAAGCTTACCGTTACCACTCGTCTGTGTAAATTGGCCTTAAGTGTTCTACATTGTTATAGCAATTACTACGCCACTGTTAATTTGTGTCAGCCTGATATTTTATGTTAATTAATATTGCAAGATGTAGCTAGAAAATATCTCTTTTCAAAATGTCTGTTTGGTTTAATTCCAGACACAATTATGATATCTTCTTTTTTTTTTGATTTTGTAGGAGAAACGCTAGAGATGAGCACACGGCGTGAAGTGGCCGAGGAGGTTGGGTTAATAGTACAACATATACAGTATCACCAATCTCAACATTGGCCGTTTCCAAACAGTGGTCTGATGCTAGGATGCTATGCAACAATTAAACCAGACACAGCACATAAGGTAGCAATCTTGGAATTTTCAGGGACCACATTAGAATTACTCAAATGTGCTTCCATAAACAGGGGTATCAAAATAATTGGGTGTATCTTTGTTAGAAGTAATACACCTATTAGTTTGAAAATTGGGGACAGTGTGTTATACTACTCATTCTTTCAATCCTTTATTTCAGAATTTCTGGTCTATAGAAAGTAACATTATGTATCAATTAACAAAAATAAACTGTACTAATTAAAATAAGATGCGCTCTCATCATGGTATTCCACCTGGAAAGTGTCTTTGTCTTATTATATAATCTATTATCATTTCATTTTCACTTGAATTTAAAGTCTACACATCAGGCCATGTATTGATTTTCTGGAAATACTGTAATCTACATTCAAATATATATTATTGGTGTAAATGGAGCTTAAGGGTTTAGTTCCACTTTTAACATGTTTGTGTACTTTTAATGTCATACAGACTTAATAAAATAGTAACAGTGGTGTAACACAGTTTAGAGATACGTTTTTAGCCTTTTTGACATATTTTAAGGCCTTTTTATAAAAGCTGTGGGTTTAGCCAGTGAGCTCTTATATCCGTTACGTCACTGAAATAGTACATGACATAAAGATGTGAAAGCTGAAATGTTTTGATTTCTTATTTTTCAGATATCCTTGGATGAGAATGAATTAGAGGATGCAAAATGGTTGAGCAGAGATGAGGTTAAATATATACTGCAATCAAATACACGTTCTGAGCCTGGTAAACCATCCATTTGGTTTCCTCCATCATCAGCAATAGCTCATCACCTGATTAAAAATTGGGCATTTGATTCAAAAGCTGATGCATCTAGTTGATGATTAGTTCAATATGTATCAAATGTTGAGATTTTCAAAGTATTAAAACTATACCATCTGTATTAATAATTTATGAACTTGACAACAATAGTTGATACAATTGACACAACAATATAGCATGCATGGTGTCTCTGCATCATCATCTTTTTGGTTATCTTAGGATAGTTTAAAGCGCTTAACATTGTATTAGGTGCTATAAAACACAACCATTATTATTTCATTTCTTCAAAGTGGTCTAGAACAATAATATTTTTTATTTGCACAAGGAATCTGGTATATTTGTATGCACAGTAATGAATATCTTGAGTGGGAGAGGTAGGCAGATCTGTGGGTGGAGTTGTGCAGCACTGGGTGTGTGTGTTCTCCGCCTTTCACAGCCAAATCATTTTGTCCAGTATTATCTGTGATTTTCATATGAAATATTTTTTTCAACCATTATTTTTGGAATATCAATACAATTCTATTTTGAAACAGCCTATCAACTGTGAATAAAGTCTGTATGTAGTACATATTACATTTTTTGCTATGTGTACAAACAAATGTATATAGTAAGGTAACTACTTTCAATTTATATATATACT
This sequence comes from Antedon bifida, assembly GCF_963402885.1. Taxonomy (NCBI): domain Eukaryota; kingdom Metazoa; phylum Echinodermata; class Crinoidea; order Comatulida; family Antedonidae; genus Antedon; species Antedon bifida. Next base: position 9,757,082 of record NC_136231.1, read on the forward strand.
GTAATTTGGTTAATAAACTTCTTTTTTTTTTTAATTTTCAAAAAATATTTCCAAAAACAAACAAGCATCACAAAACATTTAAATAATAACAATGGTAAAAAGATAGAATAAAGAAATGAATAAACCAAAAACCATGCAATATATCGTAAATTTGTATTCTTTTTTTTAAAGCTATATTTGTCCAGACTACTCGCATAAAAATGCAATTCATAAATGTAACATTTGGTTAATAAACTGCTTCTTTCAGATTTGTAATCAATTTGTTTTGTATTGTTTGATGAATTGTTTAGTATAGAGTACTGTACACGATTGACAACCCACTGCTGCCTAATAACCAGTGTACTGATATGTAGTCTCTCTAATGCTAAGAAGAGTACAGTATACCACCACTAGTATGAATGCAAGCAATGATTGCCTTGCTTGTATGGACAGTTTAGTAGTGGTGTTGATTTGAAGTACTAAATAACCAAATAACAATTTTTCAAATAATACAGAAAGCAAGTTTCTGGTTGTACAAACAAGTTTATTAATTCAATAAATTAAATAAACTATTAAAACACAGTTTACACTGGTTATCATAGAGCAACAGCCTCTATGATGATTATAGATGTAATTGTTATTAATTCAAATCATGAGGAATGTAATCTCTGTCCATTTTCTACATTACGGATATATATTAACAATTGTACATGGCAAGTTTTAAATTTGAACATGTACTGTAGAGGGATGAGAAACAATTTAAAATTTATAATATTGTATAGGAATTATAATTTTCAAAAATAACTTGAAAAATGCTTGTTATGCAACTTAAAATAATGTTCTGTAAAATCAATTTATAATAAATTCATAATTTTATTTTTAATGACTATGAAATTATTATGCATTGACTGTATTGCAACAACAAAGTACAGTATATTTATCATCATACGGTATTCTAATAAATCAATCAAATGTTTAAACAGAACTACAGTAAATAAACACTGCATGTTTATAAAATAAAATCATACAAATTATTTAATTAAGAACACTAAATTAATATAAAAAAACAAATCAGAATAACAAAGGAATATATATTAGGAAGAAGTATAATATCATTGTATTGATCATTTGAGAATGAAATGAATAAAAGTAGTGGTTAATGCCACAAAAGAGAAAAAAAAACACTTAATATTTATATAAATTTAATAAATTATTGCAGTTAAATATAATTTAAACTCATCTAAATAGTATAATTATTTGATGAATATAAATATTTATCATAAAAAAACATGACTGAACTTCTTTGGTTCAAAGAAAGGTATGTACTACAGTACTACCACTCCTCCTGTCTGGTTTTCTGGAAAGGCTGGTATTATTTATATATTGAATATTTTGAATGGTCAAAAAGAATTTTGAACCTAAAGAAAGGTTTTGGGAAAGTTTCCAGTATTTCGAGATTTGACTGTACTACATACAAGTAACCATGCATTTCAGAAGGTTTAGGCCACAAGAAATAGTCAGTCTCGTCAGCCACCTGTTCGAAATTTTAGCACCCCCATCAAAATAGATTTGTTTTTTTTACAAGAAATAAATACTGAGCAGATTGATGGTGACCAAATATAAAACACTCTTTTGTCCAGGCTGTATTTCACAAAACATGGAATTTAATTTGTAATTTAAATGTATAGATGAAATTATATCCAAATCATGCACTAACATTTTGAGAAGTGCCGCTGACAAGACCAATATTGTAACATATTTCCCTTGGCCTTATAGTTTAAAAAAAGTAGTTGAACCATTAAGGTATTATTCCAGCCTCTGCCAATTAAAGCCCCTAATAACTTTAGGAAAGTATAAGATTAAAAATTTGCATTTCATCCGAATTATTACCCTCAACTTCAAGAACTTGAATAATTTGTTGCGAGTCATCCTGTGAAGTTTCTAAACTAGTTTGACTGGCTTGCTGCAAACCCTCTACAACTGTTTTCAAAAGTGAATTATCATCCAGTTCTTTATCAACACTATTTTCAATAGATGTGCTTGTTTGATTCTTCTTATGTAACAACAGATGCTTCTTTAAGTGCATCAACTGTGAAAATTGTTTATTGCAAATGTCACAGGAGTACGGTTTTTCACCTGTGTGAGTTCTCTCATGGTACTTTAGGTGCCAACGAGTAGAGAACTTGCGATCGCAAAAGCTGCAACTCAATGGTTGTGTTCCTTCATGCTTTTTCATGTGCCTGTTGAGATCAGCCTTGCGGGCATACTTTTTTTTACAAATCTTACACACGTGAGGAGTATTACCAGTGTGCATGTTAAGATGAGCTTCCATATCAAATTTTTTAGAAAACATCTTTCCACAAACATCACACATGTGAGGTCGTGCTCCAGTGTGCGATTGTAAATGTACCTTTAGTGGAAAACTATAAGCGAATGTCTTTCCACATACCTCACATCTAAATGGCCTTTTCCCAGAATGAGTTTTGTTATGACGTTTTAGATCATCTGCACGACGAAAACTCTTGCTACATGTTAAACACCGGAAACCTTTTTTATCTATGTGCAATAGTTGATGCCGTTTTAGCAACGTGCTTGTCTTAAACACTTTATGACACTGATTGCAATTGTAATTTTGATTGACAGTTGTTTTGCTTTTACCTTTATTTTTGATATGAAATTGTTGATGCTGAAGAACATGAACCTTTGATGCAAACTTACGGCCACATTGATCACACAAATATTCATTTGATTTTGACCGTGTGCGTATGTCTTTTGTTTGAAGTTCATTGTGGGTTTCACTTTTATCTAAAGATAAATCTTTTTTTTCTTCTTGCAATGTTTCTGGTAATGTTTTCATAGATTGCTCATCTTGGATAGAATCTGTATTAGTTTGTTTTGCTTCTGTCTCTAAATGTTGGTCATCATTTGAACTTCCATTAATTACAGATCGGTCTAGAATCATTTTTAATTCACTTTCTATGACTTCTTTTAAATCATTCGTAGAACTATTACTTAATTCTGTACAATCAATTTTGTTCACACTTAAGGAACTGGCAATGTCGCTCTGCTCAAATTCATTTATGCTGTGTTTTGTAATATTGTGGTTTCTAAGCAAAGATTTGAAAGGAAATGTTTTCTTACATGTTTTGCATTCAAACGTCTCTTTTACAACTTTTTTTGGCCTTCCACGTTTTTTAGGTGGTGCCTGCTTTATCTTACTGTCAGAGCTTCTTTCATGGATTTCTATTTCTTCTTTATCCAGCATGTCATTATTTATCTTTCTTGGTCTACCTCTCTTCATATTCGACAACTGTTTTTTTACAGATGGTAGTGATGTTGTTCTTAAATTTTCTTCAGGCCTTTCCTGAACTTTAATATATTTTTCAACATCCTCATCAGGAGTGGATTCATCTCCGTCTGTTCGAAATCTTTTTGGTAATCGAATTGACCTTCGACTTCTGGTAGTGGAGTTCATTGGCAATTTGTCTTCTGTCTTCGAACTTTCTTCAAAACCATCTTTAATTTCTTTGGATTGCAATAATGGCTCTGCAATTGATTTAATATTTTTCATATTGTTTGATTGAATGTCTTCTTCATATGCATTATCTTCACTTTTATTTTCATTTGATAAATCATTATTTTCTTTGAAAATATCCACTATTTCTTGAATCTCATCACATGGCTTTGTTTCCATGATAAGTCTGGATGTTTTGATACATGCATGTTTAACTGGTTTGGTTTTAATTTTTTTTGCATGTGTTTCCATATGTCGTACTAAATGAAAAGGTCTCCGAAACCCAACGCCACAAAGCGTGCAAATAAATGGACGTTTACTTTTACTTTCCTTTATGTTTTTACTTCCTTCGTGTTGTTCTTCGTGTCTTTCAAAACTTGTTCTATACTTGAATTCCGAGTTACAATATCCACAAACATAGATCAAGCGTGAAAGAATAACTTGCACTTTATGTCCTTCTTCATCATAGGCAATGACCTTCTTTGTCTGAGGTGGTGGTTGGTTCTTCTTGTTTGTTTCTAGATCATTAGTATCTGTATTTAATGATTCTTTTTCTGTAGGAAGATCAATGTCATTCACTTTGTCTTCACCATTTGACTGATTATCTGCTTGTGCATCATCATCACAAATTGCAGATGACATCTCAAGTAAAGCATCTTTTAGATTATCCTTGTCATCTGAATTTTTATCTTTGACCTTTTCAGTGCATAGGTTCTTGTGCTCTTTCAGCTTCTCCACTGAACTATAGGCATGATAACAATTAACACAGACAAAAATAGAACTGTCGGTTGTTAAAACTTGTGCTCGTTGCTCAATCTCAGCTTTCAGATCTTCAAATTCCTCATCAAAATGGAAAGCAGCATGCGAAGTCACATGCTTTATGAAGCTCGTTTTGTATTTAAATATCCTATCGCAATATTTACAGTTGATGGAATCAGAGGCAGGAGAGTCACCGCTACAATTAGGTTGAACTTCTTTGTGTATTAGCAGTTCTTCTTCACCAGCAAACTTTTGTTTACAACCACTACACTTTAAAGTGGCTATTACCGGCATACTTTTTTCCTGGATTTCTTGTTTCTCCTTTAAGCTATCTATTCCGACCTGACCTGCAAATGCCATCAAATACTCTAAAGCATCATCGACATTGCCAACCACATCATCTGTGTTTGATTCAATACTACCAACAGCAGCTAGAGATTCAGATGTGTCCATTTCTTTTGAATGTTTAATATGGGTACGTTCATGACGTGTCACTTCATCTTTGTGCATGTATTTTCGACCACAGTACTGACAGCTATATGTTTCAGAAGCATGTGTTATTTCATGGCGATCTAGATGACATTTCTGCATAAATTCTTTATAACATAGCTGGCATTGATATGGCTTCACACCAGTATGGCGACGTTCATGATAATTGTAATGCCACTTTGTAATGAAACGTTTTCCGCAATATCTACATTCAAAAGGCTTGTTACCCGTGTGGGATAACACATGTCTTCGTAAGTCACTATTTCTAGCATAAGTTTTACCGCAGTGCTCACAGATGAATTTTTTCTGTCCTGTGTGCTGCCATTTGTGGGTCTCCCAGTCCCACTTCTTGGTGAACTTCTTTCCACAAACGTCACAACTGAATGGTTTGTCTTCTTGTTTGACATGAGTAGCAATATGAGACTGCAGACTCACTTTACTTGAATAGTCCTTTCCACATTGCTGACATGTAAACATACCCTTTCCAGAGTGTATGCGTTGATGAACCGTCAATGATCGTTTCCAAGCAAATTTTTTATCGCATTCTTTGCATTGGTAGGGTTTTTCTAATACCGGTTCATGGGAAACATCTTTACACTCCACATTTTCTTTGAAACCTTCATCAGGTTGATGAAAGACTTGTGTCGACTGAACAGTATTTTGCTCTGACATATGATCACCTTTTTGATCAATAAATACGGAATCCTCCTGTGCTCCTTGCAGATTGTCAGTTGTCTCCATATTTTTTTCTTCATTTTGTTGCATGATAACAATTAAGGTTCCCTGAAAGCCATCAGCAACACCACTCATGTCAACTGTGTCCGAGCCACCCTCAAGAACAATAACCTTAAAAATTAAATAGATACTGTAGAATAAAATAGATCAAATAAAAGATACATGTTTAAATGATAATAATTGATAAATCAGAGATCTTGCAAATAGCCAGGCCCATGGTACAAGCATGATGGTTGATGGCATTGCTGAACATACAGTAATTGTTTTTATCATAAGTGAAATTGATTAGGAAATGATGAAGATTACAAGATCATTTTTAAACGTATTATTCTTGGTCCTCAAGCTTAACTGGAAGCTGAGGAAATTCAGATTATATCCCAAGTGAAGGACGAGGCAATGAGAGTAAAGCATCTTGCTCAAACCCATGTCCATCACATGCTAGTCCGATGTTATCATTACACTCTCTGGTATAAACAGCACCAGCCGCTATTCCCTAACATTGCTTAACTTCGGTGATCTGACAAGAACCAGTGTTTCAACGCAATATGGTAAAATAAATACCTGTGATTGTTCATCACCATTATTTTCTGCACCTGCTTGCTGAAGAGCAGCAGCAATCTCATCTTCAACATATACAACAGCTTGGTTGTGGTCAACTTCAATATGTTGTCCTGCTATACCTTCTCCAGTCATACCTGAAATATACAGTTACGAATATTAACAACATCATCAATAAATTAGGCCAACCTCGATTTTGATCTATTTTTTAGTCCTCGAGGGGGCAGGCTGAATCGCCGACTAAATGGTATTTAAACAAGGTTTATAAAAAATTTAACAGTTATTGAGTTTTTTTGGCAAGATATTGAAGAATGAAATATCTATCGTCGCGATCATACTTATAAAATACCTATAAAATATGAAAGTAACCATAACGCCATGGTTGCTTTACACAGTTTTTGTTTGTTGTTAATCAAAATTAAAAAATTAATACTGATCTTGTTCCAATAATAAACGATTAAAATAATTTTTCATGTATAGTCCTGATGCGTAACAAAAGGGAAATTGATATTAATGCGCAAAATTTCGTCTGCTCCTCAAATACCCTTATAATTGGCCAATGTATAGCCTTTGTTACCCAGACGTGTGAAACTCGACTAAAAGCTTGACTTCGAACTGCAAACTTTGACTACTTCTGTGAAGTACTTTTGATTAACAACAAACAAAATCTTCAAAATATATTTAGGAACCATGGCGGTACGGTAACTTTCATATTTTCTAGGCCTCCAACAAAGTATGATCGCGACGAACCACGCACCTCATAGCGTGACAAGAAAGCGCTAGGCCCCCTAAACATTCCATCGCATGGTGAATTTCTGGATCTCCCACGTAGTTCAAGTCGGACTTGCGCGAAGAAAATAATGTAATTGTATACGGTTGTAAATAAAGATGATTTTCATTATTATAACATATACCAATGTATATTTAATTAAGCTAATATAAAATAAAATTCATTCTTCAATATCTGGCCAATATAACAACTCAATGACTGTTACATTTTTTATAAACCTCGTTTAAATACCATTTAGCCTGTCCCCTTGAGGACTAAAAAAATCGATCAAAATCCGTCTCGATTTAGTCGAGGTTGGCTTGATTTAGTCGGCGATTTAGTTGAAGTTCAGTTTATGAATTGAAATGATGGCATTTTTAAAGTTTTAGCTCGAACTTTGACTAAAATCCGGTTTAAGAATACGGGCGTTAGTTATAAGCATGATAAATTATAGTATACTGTAGTTTATCCATCCTGTATTTGTTGGATGTTGTGTATGAAATGAATATCCACTTAACATTTATATACTGTGTGCACTTAAAACATACAACTGGTGGATCAACCTATTATTGGTAACCTACAGTATGTTTTCTTTTATTGTTAATACTATTTTGTGAATTTTGTGACATGTGTGCTTGGTGATTATTGGTTTTCAAAAAACCAACATGCTGTCTATATTACTTAACTACCTCGCAGTCAATTCAGAGTGACTGCCTTTTTGATTGGCCATATGAAATTTTAATTTGGATGGAAACAGCAACTTAATTGAATACGAATTTACAGTACTGTATGTATTAATAAAATAAATAAAATTTAAATGTTTTTACTTGTTGAACAGGCTTCGCCTCATTAAATAGAATAGTCAATCTTTTAATGAAATATTCCCCCCATTCAACTTGTATATATTTAATACCATATACGTCCGGTCTCACATATCTGGCTTGAGGGTCAAAAAGCGTGTGAGCCTCAAGCCAGATATGTGAGACCTCAACCTCAAGCTCTCACGACATACATCGAAAATCTCAAGCTTTTCCACAAATGTCAATCTTTTTTATTTTAAATTATTTGAAAACCAAACTTGACATTTATGTTTATTAGTATAAAGAATTTACCTTCTCCTATACTCTGAAGAACTTCAGCAGCCCGTTGGTGAGATAAATAATCAACATCATCAACCTGGTGCATTATTTTCATGGACTCATCACGCAAATGAGCTGGTAAGTTTTCTAACAGCATCTCAGCATTTTGATCGTTGTTTGACAGATGTAAAATTTGTTGTTGTCCATCAACATCGGTCAACACCACCATAGAACTTGAACTACCATCAGGTGCAACTGTTCCACTGTCCATGACGTGAATGTCCTCCTCCATTTTCCAACACAATTTCTAACACTGTCACTGTATGTATATAAATATATAAATAAATTCGTCATCATATTTTTCTCACCATTGTCTAGTTTGAGGGATGTTTTTATTTAGGTTTTAAGGGGCGGGCAGACCCGATTTTCTAAGATACTGTACCTTTTTAGAGCCTGTCACGCCACAGAGCAAGCTGTATGCCTGGTACCGTAATAAAATAACACAGCAATTTGAATACAAATTTACAGAAAAGGTTGACGAAAGTTTGATCCAAAAAACATTGAAACTTTCAATTCAAACAAGAAGCCCTCCCCTACTAGCGTATCTAGGCCTTATATCATAGCTAGACTAGGCCTGGCTGGCCCTAGCTAGTACTAGCCTAGCCCTATTATCTACTAGGCCTAGGCCTCTAGAGACTAGCTAGGCCTAGCCTAGGTAGGCCCTAACTAGGCCTAGCTAGCCTAGGCTACCTAGCCTAGCCCTACTCTACTAGTACTACCAGCTAGGCCTAGGCCTAAACTAGGCCTCTAGACTAGGCCTAGGCCCTAGCTAGCTAGAAAAAAATAAATTATGTTTAAAATCTACTTATTAGAACTTGACATAACGTTCCAAAAATCCTACCAGTAAAACTTGAGCTTGTTTTTATAAAAAATATTATACTTAGGAATGAATCTAGTAAAAATATAAATTGGGCTTAAATTGAAAAGAAACCCGCCATCATAAAGCACAAAAACTATGTAAAATCCAATCCATCAAGAGGTCAATGGATTTGATAAAACATTATTTATAAAATAATGAATATTTATTTTTTAAATGTTCTGATTACTTAGCAATACTTTAAATATATAGTCAATGTAATTATATTTTTTATAGTTAAAATTATTTTTGATTATTTAACAAAACATAATATATCGAAAATTGACGCAGAATTGGTGGCGGCTGATACACACATCGTATCCGATATAATATCCTCGCAGAGAGGCTCTCACGAACTTAAATACGTGCGGCTAGGAGGCCGGGACGGGTGCTGGTCAACCCGTACCCAAATAATTGGTCAACTCGTACCCACTTTGACTAACCCGTACCCAAACCAACCCGTACCCATGCCAACTCGTACCATGTTTCCATAAAATTTTTTGTTTAATATTTGAATAAATGAAAGGAAATATAATAATGTTATCCAGTTTTACATTTAATTCCTGCTAAACTGTAATTGAAAATATATTCCCCCCCCCCCCTTCTGAAAAAATTAATTTGTGAAAATATTTGTTGTGGAATATGTCGTCGTATGTCATACACTGCAATAGTTATTCACTTCTATAAAAAAAATTGATCTAAAAAAAATATATTAAAATATACCCAATAAAACGTAATTTAAAGGGGAAATTAAAGGGTCTGGTTAAATGTAACCGTTTATGAAATCAAAAACTGATCATTTAACTATAAAAATGGCATTTAAAGTGGGATATTCAATATTTTGGACATTTAAAGTACCTTAAAGTATAGATCAATGGTGATCCTGTTTTAAACTCTAATGGTGTACGGCTATTGAATTTTCGTGACAATTCAAACGTAGCTATTTTAAATTGTAGTGATCATTGTACGAGGAAAATTTACATGGTTCAGGAATAACTTGCAAAGTACAATTGATTACATGTTATGCTCTAATAGTGTAGGCCTACTCAATTGTGTAAATGAATTTATTATTGATGACGACAGAGTGATGGGTCTTGGGAGTGACCACAATGTCCTTCTCCTTAAATTATATACTAATAATAACTATCATACAAATATTAATTATCAAAATAGCAAAATATGTTGGAATATCCAAAGGAATCAAGATTTTTCTTTGTTTAAGCAACACATTCGGATATTGTTTCGCGAATGGGATGCAGATTCCTTTAATGATGTTAATTGTCTTTGGGATTCATGGAAAAATAACCTTATATTGGCCGCGACAAAGGGTATAGGATTAAGAAAAATAATGTTAACATTAAATGCAACTCTTGGTTTGATAAAAATGTCGATGCGGCTATTAAAGATAGAAGGGAAGCATCGCGTCTTTATCGTAGATGGGCTAAGGGTCTCGACCCCAATAAGAATGGTGATGATTTATGGAAATCTTACCAAGAGAAACGGTCTTATGCTAAAGAACTGATTAAAACTAAAATAACTGAAATGCGTGTGAATAAGTCTATTGAATTGGCAAACAAAGGTGGACGTAATAGCGATTTTTGGAAACTGTTAAAAGGTAATCGTAACCAGCCTGTTAGTTGTATCAAAAGACCAGATTCTAGTGAAAAAGTCTCCGACGAAAAGGAAATGAACCAAATAGGCCAATAGCCCTTGATTACTGGCAAACATTAGGTAAAACTAATTTGGCCGAAATTGATGAACGAACTAAACAAATTAATACCTTTATTAATAACATTAGAACCACAAAAAATGCCCACGACGACAATGATGAATGTCTCTCTGTTGAATTGAATTTAGATATTGTTGAAACCGCAATGTTAAGGTCAAAGAACAATAAATCACCTGGAATTGACACGATCACTAATGAAATTTTAATAAAAGGTGGTCAATGTTTGCATATGTCAATCCTTTCTTTATTTAATAGAATAGTTGCTTTAGAAAAAGTTCCAAATGACTGGAATAAAAGTATTATTGTACCCGTTCATAAAAAGGGGGACCGCAGGGATCTTAATAACTACAGGGGGATTTCCCTTACTCCATGTATCTCGAAAATATTTAACCGAATCATTTCAAACAATATTTCTGACTTTCTGGAAGATAAAAATGTGTTGTCAGAAGTACAGGGAGGGTTTAGACCTTCGCGACGATGTGAGGATCACATATTTACCCTCAAAAGCATAGCTTCCTGTCGTCTGCTTGAAGGGAAAAAAACCTTCATGGCTTTCTTAGATTTTAAAAAAGCATTCGATACGGTTTGGAGGGAAGGAATGCTAATGGCAGCATGGAATATTGGGATTAGAGGTAGGCTATGGAAATTAATCGATAGTTTATATCACGATGTGCAAGGTAAAGTAAGATTTGGTAAAATAGACACTAAATTCTTTAATATTGATGGAGGAGTTAAACAGGGATGTGTTTTATCACCGACTTTGTTTTGTATTCTTATGCACGAGTTTACCAAATTACTCAAAAAACATGATCTAGGTGTTCGTATTTATAATGTATGTATGGGTAGCCTTTTTTGGGCAGACGACGTTGTACTTATGGCAAACAGTGAAAATGATCTGAGTGAGATGCTCAATCTAGCATCTGAATTTGCATGTCATGGAAATTAAATTTTAATCATGAAAAGTCAAAGGTCCTTATTGTTGGACAGCGCATAAACAATAAGATGTGGAAATTGGGCGATCAATATATTTCTGAGGTTGAAACCTATAAATATCTTGGTATTACATATCAAGAAATATTTCAGATCATTTTCACATCGACCAAATCATCAATAAAGGCAATAGAGTAATTGCTTATATTAAGTCAATTATAGACCGATTTGATAATTTTAGTAGAATTTTCTATGGTGACATTCTATGGAAAACAATTGCTCTTCCTACAATAAATTATGCTTGTTCAGTGTGGGTCAGCCAAAGCAGGAAAGATATTGATAAAATTGAGTCACTTCAATTACAAATGGCGCGGTACATCTTAAAAGCTAGTAGAAATACACCTAAAGAGGCCTTGTATGGGGATTTAGGGTGGGTTCCAATTAAAGTTATTCAAGATATATCTAGAGCCAAATTTATTAATTATGTAATGAACATGGATAAACACCGTTGGCCTAACTTTATGCTTAATACGTGTCTAAGTTCAACTACAAATGTAGAACCACGCTATAAACTGATTCCCAGTTTTGCTAAGACGTGTGCGTCTATTAATATGGACATTGACTCAATTTTCGAAACTTCCTACCTTGGAAATGACCCTGATAGTCATTGGGTTAAGAGATTTAAAGAGTTATGCATGACAAACATTGCATTTTGGAAAAGTGAAATGCTAAGAAAATCGTCACTTCAGACATACTTTCTTATTAAGTCTAATCTGTGCCTTGAAAAATATTTATTGGATTGTACAGACTTTCTAGGATCTAGCCTCAAATTCAAACTACGTTCTAACACCCTTCCTTTAGGTCACAGGAGTTGTAAGTGGCTTCCTGAATATGATGGTATCTGTAAAATGTGTAAGAATGGTTTAGAAGACATTCAACATTTTCTATTCACATGTAACCAACTCAATGGCATAAGGATTGAAGAATATACCAAATTAGAATATATGTTAATCGATATCAATCATTTAGATGTATGGGAAAATTTTATCTCTGGTGACCTGAACACCAAATTAAATCTTGTATTAGGTGGAACTGATAACTACTATCATTATATGTATGACGTCGATTCCATATCAAATATCTTTGATTGTTACTGTAAGCACTATGTTAAAAGAGCTTGGGCACACAGATGTATTGTTCTAGGCGAGTAATGTTCATATCAATCAAACTAAATGATTGATATCTATCTCACTAAATGATTGACATCTATCTCATTATAGTGTTAGGTCTACATTGTTGTTGCCCAATTCATTTTATATTGTACAGTTCCTACCTATTCTATGTTTATTTCTTGTAATTTTGTATTTTTAGGTGTCAGTGGGTTTCCTGCTGCTGTAGTGTTAATTATCAATGGTATTGTAGTTACTGTAGTTGAATTGTTTTGACATGTTGACCTACGTCGACTTTTTATTGTAATTGTTATTTTGTATATCATGTTTTTTTTTTTTGTATATTTCTTTTGGATGCACTTTCCATTTGGTCGAGTGCCACTGTTGTAAAAGTATAATAAATTATTATTATTATTATAGAGGGCGGGCAAGTTTAGAATTGTTTTTTTTCGCGGAATTGGGATGGCGTAATAAATAGGCCTGGATTAGGTGGTTTAGATAAATGCTTCTTCCGAAGGTATTAATTGACTATTTACATAAAATAATTGTTTATTTATAACATTAGTATGTGCTTTAAATAACTAATTAATATTTACTTACCTACCATGCCTAGTTAAGAAGTTAGTGGGAATTTAGGCCAAGCCTAGCCTTCACGGTTTCTTCCGTCTTCTCTTCAACAGGCTTCGGTAAAAACGGCATTTCCCCTGGCTCGACTTATATCATGATGATGGGTCATCCTAGACTAGGCCTACTGGAAAATCCCCAGATCATGGACGTTAGGACTGTTTTAAGGGCCTGAAGGGACTGAATGGCTAGGCCTGTTAATAATTAAGAACTGTCAGTTATTCTTTTTGGAAACACCTTTCTTTCTAGTAGAGGCCTAGAGAGGCCCAGGCCTATTTATTATCCGCAATATGCCGATAATTCCTTGTTATTGTATTGATAATCCTTTTTTTTCTGTATTATTCTTCTTTCTTCCTTCCTTTTTTGTTTCTCTAAAACGTGTAAACAGAACACATCGATATTTACTTGTTGTTGTGCACCTCCTATTTTAGAAAAACGTCATTGCGTGCGATTTTATGAATTTCAATTGATCATATTAGATTATAAACCAAAAGTCATTTTGTATGACACTTAGTGAAAATTTAATTCACATTGTAATATATTGTGTGGAGGTTTTACTGTTTTAAAGGCTCTATTCTACTCTTGGTTGATTGAATATCACAGTTGTTTATTCGATAATACGTTATAAGACACAATTCGATATAATATAAAGAAATATAAAAAACAATTTAACAAAATAGTTTTACGATGGGAACGGTCAACTGTTTTCTTTTGGGGTTTAATTATGGATTGAATTGCAATACAAAGGTTGATTCTTTAATTTTGCATGCCACTATTATAACCATTTTTATATTTTAAATAGATTAGAAAAAAAAAAGATGAAACGGAGGGATGTAATGTAATGATATAGATTTATAATTGAAAAATCAACCTTAGTATCACAATTCAATTCGGTTCACCAATTTTCCCCAGAAAGGTCCAGTGAAGAAATTGTCCAGATGTTTTAATGTCCATTAGGCATTAATTAGGTCCCAAAGAAGAACAGTTGATTTGACCTTATGATCTTTCACATTGTAAAACTATTAGATATTGACAGTTTTAAGCAGAGATTCGACAGGGCCAATCCAAATTTCTTTAACATGTTAATGTGTTGTTGCTCAGATAATTTCCTTCAAAAATTGCTATCTTTTTTCATTTTGATGACATCATCATGATAAAAATTGAAATAAAAGGTGGCTAGGGATAGAAGGCTGGGCTAGGATCTAAATATTGAACGAAATACCATATTACAACATGAAATGCAAAACACTTTTATATTTTGATAGGCTCTTCACTTACATTATTCAACAACTTTGCTCTTTCTATGTTTTTGCTCTAGCATACTTATTTATAGGCCTATGCATTACAAATAACAAATAAGCAAATTTTTTCATTGATTTCTATTTTTTTAATTTTCTTTTAAGTTAATTTCATCACAAATTTAGAGGTTAATTAGGATGGCAGAGGAGAAAATGCAGACTACTACAAAGCTCTGGGAATACCAGAAAAAGCTGGGATCAGGTGGATTTGGCGATGTGTTTCTTTACAAAAATAAGGTATTTAAAGATGTATTGTCCCACTGAAAAAATAATTCTTAACATTTTAGTGTCACCTAATAGTTCCACTTTGACTAAAAATTGGATCGAGAAAAAAAAATGTACTTAACTAAAAAACTGTAATTTAAGTCATAAAATAGCCAATCGGTTTTTCAGATTAAATATTAAACTAACCTCAAAGATGTATTTGTCTCCTAAAAACACGAAAAATAAAGATTAATCAGACTTTGAATAGGTTATTTTTTAGTTTTAATAAAGCTAATCACTTCCGTTTTCACTTATAAAATGACAAAATAAATGGTTAATTCAACCAAAAACCCATTGGCTGGCAGTCAATTTGACAGTTTTTTGCTGTACATTTTTTTTCAATCCAACTAATATGTGACATCATAATGGCAAATTAAAAAATATTATATATATTTCTTCATGGAGACAATAAATCAATTAGTTGAACAAGAATGTTGCTTCTCCCAATGTGAATGCACTTCATTGTGCCTGGTGTGAGCCCACAGTTAAGGCCCATTTACACTAGGACGATAACGATTGACGATAAATATATAAGCATGAATTTTTTTTACATAAAACAAAAGAAATTAGAAAGGTTTTTGTTCTAGAACTATAGGATAATCATTTATGCTGTCTTTGATAAAAATAGTATTTTTAAAATTCTAATCAAATTATATCATATTTTTATCAAAGAAAGCATAGATGGTTATTCTATAGTTTTAGAATGAACAGTTTTTATATTTCTTTTGTTTTATGTATGAAAAATGCATATTTGTCTATTTATCGTCGATCGTTATTGTCCTATATCTCTTTCACACCAAAACTCTGGAGTGATCTCCAGAGACACCCCGGGGTTTATGAATATTCAAAACATCGAGAAACTCCTGAGATATCCCTTTCACACCTACCTAGCAACACCGTGGTTTAAAAAAATAAAATTGTAAATGTCGCCCTCTATTTTGTTTGTTTACATAGCGACGATCATTAGAATCATTTTAATTAATAATATTTTTAATTTAAAAATTACTTTCAAAAGTCTCGGAAGTAATATAATGTTTTATTGATTATTTATTATTTTTTAAACCCGCTATATATTTTGTACAAATATTTAAAGTATTTTGAAATAAAACTAAAGCAATGAGTGATCGTGTGAGGATGACCTTTTGACCTGAAACTCCGGAGTTTGATGTTGGTATCTTTCACACCAAAACACTGGGGTGTCCCCGCAGTTTGCTCTCCGGAGAATGTTCAGCTGTTCAACTCTGCTGTTTTAAACTCTGGAGTTGTTTGATTTTACCTTTCACACCAAAACAGCGGGGCGTCAACTCCGGAGTTTTGCTTTTGGTGTGAAAGGGGTACTAGTGTAAATGGGCCATTTCTGTACCTGATATGTTTACTATACTGTTGCCAGTGACCATTAAATGCAAATTTATATGTTTATACTGTAGTTTTCATGTAATCTACACTAATTTATTTTAGGAAAATGGCGAGCATATTGCCATCAAAAGGTGCAAGCTTGATCTGGATGGTCAGAACCTCCACCGATGGCAGCAGGAGATCAACATTATGCACAAACTAAACCATGATAATGTGGTGAGGGCATGTCAAATTCCAGAGGAACTTATAGAACCAGAAGCCATACCATTACTGGGAATGGAGTTTTGTCAAAACGGTGATCTTAGGAAGGTAATGAAGTGAACTATATGGTTTTAAAAAAACTGAAGAATGAAGATTAATATTAAATCATACTTTGAATAGGTTATTTTGTAGTTTTACAGTAGTTAAAGTTAAAATGGCATTTTCAACAAAAGCATGGCAATGCATCTTTAATGGGTATGAATTTTTAAAGTGCAAAAAAGGTATTTTGACGCGCTGTGTAAACAAAATAAGGAAGGGAGAAAGTGCAAGCTGATGCCTGCAACCAAACCGATAAATTATAGAACACTTTATCCATTCTGTAATTGGCGAGTTGCATGCATATGAAATAAAACATTAAAAAAAGTATGGAGATAAAAACTAATGAAATGCAGTTAGCATAGCAGCCATGATTTGTGCCCATTCTTTGGATTAAGATGCCTGCTTTCCTAGTGAAGCTATAAAAACTGATTGACAGGCATAAAAACCAATAGAGTATATTATATAATTTAGTGATTCACTAGGTATAAAGAATAATTGGTGTCATTTTACATTACTGGCAGAAGGTATTAAAATGTTTAAAATCATTTTACAAATTTATTTTGGTTGGAAGATAATGGAAAGTATTTAAAATTATGATTCTCTTTTTCCAAGATGATTTTAATGCTTTTTTTATTCATAAATTGACTCCAATTTATTAGGTTTTAAACTCACCTGAAAATGTGTGTGGATTGGATCAAAGTACAGTGCTTACATTAGCCAAACATATTGCTTCAGCTGTTGAATACCTGCATTCAATGCGAGTAATTCATCGAGATCTAAAACCTGAAAACGTTATTATGCAGAAGAATGACGATGGGACGGTGGGTAGTTTTTTTTTTAAATAAAAAAAGACAGTTTTTTACATTTCGAAAGTGTCTCCTACTGTAGGTCAAATCAAAATTAATAAATACAATAGATACAAGAAGCTTTATTTGTCTTCGTAAAAAACAAAGAAATGTTGGTTGTCAGCAAATCTGATTTAAAAGATACACATAATACATAAACAGACTATAAAATGACAAAAAGTGTAAAAGTATAAACAGTAACATTAAAAATCTTTAAAAAGTTAAAATCGTATTTTTACAAATTACATTCTAGAGACACCAAATATGATTAGAGTTTGGCACAAATGAATTTCTAAAATGATATCGCACATTACATATGTATTATTATTATTGTTTATTTATGGTATGTTACATTTTCAGATTACATATAAATTAATTGATCTTGGATATGCCAAAGACATGGACCAAAGTAGCATTGCTAGGACATTTGTGGGAACTCTTCAGTACCTGGTAAATATGTTATTCCTATTCACCACTGCTAGTAGGATTTAAACAAGTCACCCTTTCAAAGTAATCCCCTTGACTTCAGAGATGACCCTTTGCCAGCACCTCCAAACTCTCATGATAATGGCCGGAGTCTTCAGATATTTTGAGTCATCTCTCAATAAAATGCAATTTCCTTCCGATATTTTGGATAAACAAAAAATGATACAGCTATTTCTATTCTTATTGATAAAGAAAAAGAGAAAATAGGCTGAATATAGGTCTGCAAGATGTAATAATAAATTCATGTATTGTTTGATATTAGTGAATAATGCAGGCATCATATTTTCTGCCTTTGGCACATCTGACATACCCATGTTTACTATATTATAAATACCAATACCTTTAAATTTTCAATACCTGCCCATCCCCCCCCCCCACCTCTGTGGTTTGATGTATTTTTTCAAAATATTATAGCACCCTCTAAAGTTTGGATATGATTGCTTAAAACCTCCCAATATTTCATTTTTCCAAGGAGAACATGACTGAATCCATTTTTTTCTAGGCACCTGAGTTATTCACTGCTAAGCCATATACTAACACTGCTGATTACTGGAGTCTAGGAGTTTTACTTTTTGAGAGTATTTGTGGAGTGCGACCTTTTCTACCTAACATTCCACTTGTTCAATGGTTAGTTATTGTTTTTGTGTATAATAAGATCATAAGATTTTTTGTGAGAATGCTGTCTGATGTCACCATTGTACAGTGTTCAAGGATAATACTAGATTAAATAACACTAGCAAGTATACCAACCCCAGAGCAGGTTTCAAATGTAGTTTGAAACGTCACATTCATACTCGAACTATATCCTCAGGATTACTTACAATTTGAAAATGTTGTGATTTTACCTTATTAACTTAACAAATTTTACTTTGACCTTTGACATCAGATGACTTTGGGTGGCGCCGTCCTCGATATCGGATTCATACTCACCCTATCTTCAGGATTGCTTTCCCCAATTTCTCGCTCGATCAAAACAATTTTGAAATTTGACTTTGGCCTTAAGATACCAAGCGCAAACTCGTTCTTGAAGACCGTGTTACCCCTAGTCTCTGAGTAAAACCAGACAGAAACACAGATATTTGGTCAATTATAGATACAAATAGATAAAAAGGACTATGTTTATAACAGATGAATTATTATAACATGATAAGTAAGATATTTCTTTTATATATTTTGTTCAGGCATGATACTGTTCGTCAGAAGAAAGAAGGCGACATTTGTGTTTATCTTGATTTAGATGGTAAGCATGTTTAAATAATAAAAACTGTGCTGACAATGATTTATTAAACAACTTATTTAGGCCTAAAAACAATTCATTAGCAGTACTGTAGCTAGGTACAGTATGTTGACTTGACAGTGTGCATATTCTGTTAAGGCTTAAACTGTTTCATGACTTGTCCATACAGTTTGTTATATACATCCATATAATATTCTAATTTTTGTTAATAATCTAGGGAGTCCAGTTTACTCGAAGCATTTGCATGAACCTTTCCATCTCGGCAAGTAAGTTATTTATTTTATTTAAAGCTCAGGTACAGGCATGAATTTTAAATATAATATCTGGTTAATTGTACATAAATCAAATATTTGTAATAGAAATCAAGAAGAAAAAACATGAATTTCCCTTAAAATGGTCAAATACAAAATTTAGCAAAATTCAGTTATAAAAACCAGGAAGACTTTTTTTTCAGTAGTTTAACCTAATGTAATAACATGTCTGGTGACTCCCTAAAAGGTGAAAGAAGATGGTGGATATACGATGGATAATTTTTGCTATAGTACGAAAATAATCTCCATTGAGATCCAGCCACTGATACCCACAGCATTGTCATTTTTTCAGTAATTTGCCTTTGGATTTATAAAGATATAATATATATAAACTATATATATATATATTACCTGTGTTTAGTCATCTGATAACATTTTTTACCACTGTTTATTTTTCCTAGTTTAAAAAAAAATTTATTTACAACATTTGTGTACAAAAGAATAGAGATTTTACTGTGTAATGTGAACTATTCCCCACTGATAAGAAAGTGCTTATTTTCAACAAGCTCATGTAACACAAATAAAATCCCAAAAATTGTGAAACATAGGGGAAACTATAGATCGATAATTATTGGAATGTATGATCAATAGAAATGTTTTGCCCACACTTGGCAACAATTATATGCAGTACTAAAGAGTTCTACCTTCTTCAGTGTGAGGAATTTGATTCTTGATTTCTTTAGCTTTCATATGTTAATCATTTTATAGGAATGCTACAGTATATGTGTCCAGAAATATATCATTCATTTTAACATTCAATATTCCAACATCATCTTCTATTCTAATAATTACATAGTTGATGGAAACTCTAATAATAATAATATATTTTATATCTTTATTTTATTGTTTCAGAAAATATCAGGAGATGTTTGAAACGTTCTTTAGATTTCTTTTTCATTGGGATCCCAAAATTAGAGGTGGCCCACCTGATGCAGTTAGCAAAAGAGTTCAATGTTTTGCTTTTCTAGACTCCATTCTGAATTCTAAGGTAATCTTCTTTTAATTATAATTTTAACTGTAAGAATTGGAATGTAATTAGTTTCTATTATTAATTACAAAATGATGTATATGTATAAATCAAATGATGGGTATAGGAACTATAAATATAGGATACACAAGCTAGACAAGTCTAGTCTCAAAACATAAAATATATAATCGTTATTTACTATTACTATTATGGTTGAGATATAATTAACTATTATATTTTATAAAATATGTAATCTATATATAAAATAGCTTATGTTATACATAATTAAGTACTGTAATAATAAATAATTAATTAAGGCAGTTGTGATCTGATTGACATATTGTTTATTCATGAAATTTGCTCTGATGTACGATGGCAATACTATTGATATATATGTATTTTCTTTTATTTTAGCTGATAAATGTGTTCTGTGTCAACAGTCAAACCACCCACTCATATAAAATAAATGAAGCCACTACTTGTGAGATGTTGAAAAATGCATTACATGCTGAGACAGGCATCCCTGTTGAAAATCAAGAGATACTATTTTCTACAGGAAACCCAGTAGATGTGAATGCAACTGCCCTCCAGTGTTGGGGTGGTTGTGTGAGTATTCATATATTTTTGTTTATAAAACAATATGTCTATCATAATGTACAAGTATTGCAATGTTTTTATGGGAATTTAAGCACAGATTTTGTCATTTTTTCCATTTCTTTTTGTTCAATACTTACAAAGCAAACATTTTAAGACTATGTTTCTGGTAGACGTAAATACTGTAGATGTAAAAGATTTGGTATTGAGAAGGCATGGGATCTGTCCTGTCTTTATCATTTTTTTTATGCTTTACACTCAATGCTTCATTTTTCTCATAGGACATTGTAGTAGTCATTAGTACAAATACTGCATGTACTGTAGATGTGCATTGTATTATACTAAATTAAATGTGATAGCTGTCTCCTGATTTGGTGAACACTACTATGTCCTTAGGGGGGTGGGGCCTAGTCTGAATGTTATCAGATGCAAAGCATTTTTGTAAAATTTACATTTTATATTTTAATATTTGTTAATTTTCCTAGGACAATACCGACATGGTAGTGTATTTGTTTCACAAATCATACTTAAACACAGAACCTCAACCACTTCACATTCCAGAAAGAGTTCTAGAAATTTGTGAGTCATTTATATACTGTATATTTATTATTATTATTATTATTATTTTAACCATTTGTTTTTTCTTTTTATAAGTAAAAACATTTTTTTTACGGAAGTGATTAACTTTGTTAAAACTACAAATGGCCTATTCAATCTTGGTTTTATTAATCATTTTTCATGTTTTTCGGAAACAATACATTTTTAAATCTATAGATCTTATATTTTTACTTGCAGTAGTTATTTGTTTATAAATGTCAATGTTTATGAATACATAAAAATATAATGTTAACCATTAACTATCCTTGATATTTTATTAATTTCAGTGCAAAAACCAAACATGTTACAACCTTATGCAGAACGCAAGAAAGCTGGGGGTCAGGCACTGTTTCTCTGTGCAGACACTGAAAGGTCTTTCAATAAACTTCTGGATGGTGCAAAGGCAGCTGAGTGAGTATTGTATTATTCAAAGTGTAGTACCATCTCTTATAAGCAGATTCCAATTACTAACCATATTTGAACCCTTTGCAAACCTTATCTCATATTTTTAAACCCAATAAGAATACAAGTAGATCCTTCCTCTCAAACACTAACTCACTCAGTATAAATTCAAAACAAAACCTTTTGCTAAATTGTCTGTACCCAGTATTACCAATGCAATTTTCACTTTTTTTGCATCCTAGTGGGAACCAAGCTTATGCATGGAAGCTAACTGTTTATTGTTTGCTCTTGCCAAATTTATTGTAAATAAATCCATTTATAACTATAGTAATAGTAATTAGTAATAAATTTTTATTTTCAGAATATCTATGTTAAGCAAATTAAATGAGCTTTCCAGATTGACTGATTATATGAAAAAGATGCAGGGTAACCTTGAAGGAGCTCTCGACTTTTTTAAGACAAGGTACTCCAAATATCAGAATTTAATAAGCTATACACATTTTATTCTGCCCATACTAAAAACAAGCCTTGCTGATGCTGACAAATAGTAAAAAATCGTAGTAAAATCAGCCTTTTGCAACCACCATTTAGACCATATCTTAAATTGAATGTTCATATTCTTTATAGTGCTAAATTCGACGTTGAACAGTACAAGCTGCAAGAAGCTAGAGGACTAAGTAAGCGTCCTCATTTGTTTTAACAAATATATATTTTAATTATAAGTTAAGGAAAGATAAAGATGAGGAAATCTGTGAGAATGAGAAAAAATATATAATATCAAGTCAAAATACTATTTTGTTGAGAAAATTTATTTTTAGACAAAATTAATTTAAAAAGACAAGATTCATTTTCAAAAATAATGTTGCAAAACACTTGTATTTTGTTGACAAAATAACATTACAATGACAAAATAATGTTTTGTTGCAACAAAATTTTGTCTTCAACAAAACCTATTTGGCAACAAAATGTTCTACAGTAGAACCGTTTTGTCACAACAAAGTTAGTTCCATTTTCTTTTTATACATTTTCTCAAGGCCAATTCCAGAAATATAAAATAACAGAATTTTGAATAAATCTTCTTAAAATATATTTTGTTCATGTAGCTTCCGACAAAATATATCAAACGTGGCAAGAATCTTTAGCAGATGTGGACAAGTTACAATGTGTAAGTAGGCCTACCTTGTACAGGTTTGTGGCACCAGACAGTGGAGGCCTGTGTAAGTAGGCCTACCTTGTACAGGTTTGTGGCACCAGACAGTGGAGGCCTGTGTAAGTAGGCCTACCTTGTACAGGTTTGTGGCACCAGACAGTGGAGGCCTGTGTAAGTAGGCCTACCTTGTACAGGTTTGTGGCACCAGACAGTGGAGGCCTGTGTAAGTAGGCCTACCTTGTACAGGTTTGTGGCACCAGACAGTGGAGGCCTGTGTAAGTAGGCCTACCTTGTACAGGTTTGTGGCACCAGACAGTGGAGGCCTCTGTAAGTAGGCCTACCTTGTACAGGTTTGTGGCACCAGACAGTGGAGGCCTGTGTAAGTAGGCCTACCTTGTACAGGTTTGTGGCACCAGACAGTGGAGGCCTGTGTAAGTAGGCCTACCTTGTACAGGTTTGTGGCACCAGACAGTGGAGGCCTCTGTAAGTAGGCCTACCTTGTACAGGTTTATGGCACCAGACAGTGGAGGCCTCTGTAAGTAGGCCTACCTTGTACAGGTTTGTGGCACCAGACAGTGGAGGCCTCTGTAAGTAGGCCTACCTTGTACAGGTTTGTGGCACCAGACAGTGGAGGCCTCTGTAAGTAGGCCTACCTTGTACAGGTTTGTGGCACCAGACAGTGGAGGCCTCTGTAAGTAGGCCTACCTTGTACAGGTTTGTGGCACCAGACAGTGGAGGCCTGTGTAAGTAGGCCTACCTTGTACAGGTTTGTGGCACCAGACAGTGGAGGCCTGTGTAAGTAGGCCTACCTTGTACAGGTTTGTGGCACCAGTGGAGGCCTGTGTAAGTAGGCCTACCTTGTACAGGTTTGTGGCACCAGACAGTGGAGGCCTGTGTAAGTAGGCCTACCTTGTACAGGTTTGTGGCACCAGACAGTGGAGGCCTCTGTCAGGGATCATTGACCAAGTTTGTCAGAGAGAAAAATAATTTAAATACCTACTACTACCCTACTGAGTGTACCCAATCTTTAAAATTGACTAAAACTACAGCCTATAGCCAGTGGATGCATACTTGCATATGAAAAGGAAAATTTGATCAAAAGATACTAATTTGAAGTTTGATTACAATTGAAATACTGTATTAGCAAACATTGAGATAAGCATAAATTATAGAAATATAAGATAAGATAAGGTAACTTTATTTTGTCCACTAAACAAGTGGAAATAATGGTTATCTATCTTAAAGTTACCAACATCAAGTCATAAAGTCAAATATCCAATCATTTTTCTCTTATTTGCTGATATACATGAACACCTACTGTATGGTAAGTACTATGTATAGTCATTTGTATGAAATCTTAGTAACCCAATAGCATTGTTTATCTACAGAACCTATCATCTTTTCAGAAATCTCAGACGGAAGAAATAGAGAAGAAAGTACGTCTATTGAACACTCGAATTGGTGAAATTAAGCGGAGCCCTATTATACGACAGCATTCCAGCTTTAATGCATTGTGAGCATTTTCTAAAATATTATTTTGATTTACTCTATTAACCTCAACAGGGTCTTCACAAACAAACATTTGTTTAATCATGGTGTTTAACACAAGGAAAATAATAATGAATGTATAAAAGATTCAATATTCCCTTGTTCCCATACTGTAAATCAATGTGGTAATTTATTTGCAGTGTTAGTCAAGTAACAAAGTTTTATAAGGATCTGAAGAAAACAAAAGGTATGTGTTTCTATTTTTAACATTTTCATTTTTAAATTACTCTGGTGAAATATACCTTGTTAAAATCAAGTTATTTTTTTCGTCAGTGCAGCTCAGGTTTCAAAATGATACGTACCGCAGAACTGGCACAATACAGTATATAGGCTGAGTCAGTTATGCGGGACATGGTACACTGATTATAAATACAAAGAGTGCAGAAACGCAATGAGCGTGCTACGCCAAATGCTAACAAAAATTTATTTTTAAATATAAGTGGAAGGTACAATAATAGGATTCTTTAGAATAACACAAAAAGGTAGATATAAAGTTTAATTTTAATGACCCAACATTTTCACAAAAAATAAGGTGCTGAAAGGATGGTTATGAGGCAATGGAAAACACTAAGGAACAACGTAGTCTTAGTAAAACTGTTCAGTTAAAGATGTATTGTCCCCCTGAAAAATTAATTCTTAAAAATTTTCTGTTGAATATGCCATTTTAATGTCACCAAATAGTTACCCACTTTAAACAAAAATTGGATCAAAAAAAAAAGTATTTACCTAAAAAAATGTAATTTAAAGCAAAATAATAGTCAAATCGGCTGCCAGCCAATGGGTTTTTGGTTGAATTTAACCATTTATTTTGTAATTTTATAAGTGAAAACATTAATTTTTTTCATTTTTTTTTTCTACAGAAATGATTAACTTTATTTAAGCTACAAAATAATCTATTCAAAGTCTGATTTTATTAATCTTTATTTTTCATGTTTTTGGGGGACAATACATCTTTAAATAAAAAGATCAAATAACATTTAATATATCAATTATCAATTAGTATTCCTTATGTTTCATCAATTTTTTTTTATTCATTATACCATCATATTGAACACTGAAGAAATATTTGATTTTCTAATTTATTATTGTATTTTATATAGATGATGGGACTAATTTTTTTGATAATGCTAGGTTAGTCTCTATTGTGAAGGGCTGTATAGAAAAAAGAAAGCAACTTACAAAAGATGTTTTATCACATATTCTGTAAGTAATCGACACATTGGATATAAAATGAGTATAATCTACACACATCTAAAGCTCTGTACACTACCAAACTAGTTTGACGAAAAAAGTACGATGTGCCCAAATATGGTAGTGATATGACATATGTCCATATAATATGGGCACATCAAGTTTGATAGTGTGGACAGAGCTTAAGAATATAAAAATATTGATAAAAACCTTTTTACCAAAAGAAGTCTTATTTCCATAATATGAGGAATAATTTCCAGAAATATAATGTATATTTTTCAATATCTTTCCAGCAAAATTTTACAATTTAAGCAGGAAATTATTGAAGTTTACCAGCAAATAAAAGTTCTTGTTCACTATATGTATGATAATACAGTTAAGATTAAAAAGGTGCAGCAACAGAGACAGGCAGATATGTGGAATTTGTTGAAAATTGTGGTGAGTGACTTCTCTACATTTCCATTGGCTTATTTAGGTTTTTATTTTGTACCTTAATTGTGTTTGAAATATTTTTAATGTTTTAGAATCGATTGTGTATATTAGTAGCTTAAAGGCCAGTTTACACAGACGATAGATTTTTAATTTTTATCACTCACCGTTACTGCCTTAAGTGTATGAAATTCTACTCCCACTGTATAAATATTTGTGCATTATTGAGCTTGGTTCCCACAAGATGCAATACAAAGAGGCAAGTGCAGTTGACCAATGACAAGCTCAGATATGACAGTTCAGATAATCAATCGTTTGTGATTGGTCAAATTACTTGCATTGTACTTAACGTTCTTGTACTACATCCTAGTGGGAAGGGAATCAAACTTTATAGGCATTACTACGCTTCGCATGTGAATTCTGTATGCAGGTGATATACAGCATCACATGTGATATGATTTGGCACTGTGTCACAAAACACTGATGCAGCACTGAGTACAGTTTATACAACTGTGTAGAAGCCAAAACCCATGGAGTACTTTTCTCCATGCAACACCATAAAAGTTAACATGCAAATATTCTTTTGTGTCTATAGTTCCAGAAACTTCATAGGACATCAGGAGAATTTCAGACTTTGAAACGGTCAGTGTCATCAGTGAGTGATCCAACACATTCTAGATCTTATTCCACTTCGGATCAGGCAGACTCATTGTCTTTAATGAATGAAAGTGACACCACCCAAACAATGTAAATACACATAGATTTTGTTTTTATTACATTTTTTTAAATTATTGAGCTTTTCCATTAAACATGTATTGTCCCCAAAACATGAAAATGAAGACTTTGAATAGGCCTTTTGTAGTTTTACAGTAACAAAGTTCCATAGAAAAAAACCTCAATAAATAAGGTTTTCACTTATATTCAACCAAAAACCGATTGTTTGGCAGCCAATTTGAGTATTTTTTCTTTAAATTACAGTTTTTTCAAGTAAATAATTTTGTCTTTCGATCCAATTTTGGTCAAAGTGAATGAATAACTATTATGTGACATGGCATATTATTATGGCATATTATTGTGCCATATTCAACAAAAAAATTGAAAAAAAATTATTATTTCAGGTTTGAAGAGATGTTTAAGAATGTTCTAGAGGATCAAGAGAAAACAGCAGCTCATGTACAAAGTATGGATTGGAGTTTCATTAACCAGTCATAGCAGAGGTCATGAAGGTCAAATAATGACCAACAATATTGATCATTGTTTCCTTTTTAGGTCATATAATGACCTAGAATTGATCATTTGTAATTTATGTAATTAGAGGTCAACTAAGCACATGCGATTGATCGTGTAATTAATATTTAAATTACGTACAATTAATCATTGTTTCAGTTATACAATGAAACATGGAAGTTTGATCAATGTGTCAAATTACATTTTTGAGTAATTATACATAATTTCTATATAAATATTTTAGTATACTTATATTGCAATATTAAACATTTTAGATTAAATTGTTTTATTTTAATCAAATTTTGGCTTGGAAATTTGCCTTGATTGGGAACCAGTGCTGAATTTCAGCTTGTTAATGCTTGCTTTGATATTTGTTACATGTCCTTATGTTCCACCGTTACACCCTAACAGTGGAATACAACTTATGACCACAGTGTATAAACAAACCTGTCAGTAGCTAATCAAAATTGTACACATGTGCATACATTATAGATATCATCATTCTCCCTATATATGTGTGAACCAGACATTTCAGTTGTATTTCGTCGTTTCACATGCCTCATGAGCCGATCCAATATAGCGGCATGTCGTGGGTCGCTCTCGATAGATTCCGCACTTAAGTGTTTGTTCGCATGGTGAACCGCTTGCAAGCAGATGAGCCGGTCGAGAGTGACCAGAGACATGAGAACGCGGTATTAATTTTTTTGTGTAGCCACACAATTTACAATTATTATTTACTCGTACTGTCTAATATGTAACCATGATTTGAGAATGTGTATATTAATTTATCTACTCAGATATTTTTTATAGTATTTTAGTGTTATTTTGAGTTTTCACTTGGAGTAATTTCATAAAAATAGCCTTTAGTAACGGTCATAAAGTATGACGACATATTGAGTGTATTTTAAACAAATTTGCCAAACTTTTCTTCCAACATATCCCAAACAAAAAATGGTTATTACTTACCATCTTTATTTGAATAAATGGCCTGCTTTGAAAAAAAAACGCCACGGGTCTTTTATTCGAATAAAATACGGTATAAATCGTGAAGAAATAAGTACCATGTATATGTACAAAGGATGTACGAATAACGTAACGTAATAATAACATAAAGCAGTGAAGAGTGTAATTTCACTCTTCCCTGCGTAAAGGGACTATACAATGCGGTCCTTGCTATGTAGGCCTATTTTTTTCATTTTGTTTACTGGCTTTCAAATAAGAATAAACTGAAAATAACATTTGCATGTGATGCTAGTAGCCAAAGAAGTTACTTGCTATTTTCTCAGCTTTTTAAGAGTAGGAGAACAAAGCAATGCAATGTTTATGGTTTGAATAATCTTAGTTGGTGGACCAATTCGTAGTTTGTTTTAACGGTAGCTTCATTTACTGTTAGTATTATAATTTATTATACTGTATAATAAAATACATTGTGTTGATTACTACAATAAACAAGGCCACCTGATTCCCAGTTGTCTCATGTTTATATCTTTTGATAACATTGAATAGACTAATATATTATTGTAACAATGCAACATGAATTATATAGTTATTTTCTTAGTATGGGGTAAATTATAATTACGTTATTTATAGGTTTTTTTTAAAGTCCCAAATGTTAGTATGGGGTAAATTTACGTAATTTATGTAGTTTGTAAACAAATTGGCATTCACTCAGTATACTAATGCATTTATAACAATAAGAATTTAAGTTTAATTACAGGCACGTGTATATAACAAATAATATTACTGTAATCTTATACTCTGCCAGTTCCATCAAAAAGGAGATGTTCATGGCGCAATGATTGAAATCATGTAGTAAAAACGTTCGAATAGATGATAAAGGTCTTAAGCTTTGGTTTAAAGGAGTTCTGAAGGCAAAAGTAAATGACCGATATGATAATATGACTGATATGTCACAAATTAATTAATCATAAAGTATCAGTATCAAACAGAACATCCCATTTCAGAATGAATACAAAAAAATGTGATCAGAGAGCATGGACGATGGACCAGAAAAAAGAAATCGAATCGAATAATTAAAGCTGTACTACTATTTACTTTTTATTTGACATTTAAATGTTTTCTATCATTTTATAGTTTGTAAGTTTAACTACAGGAAGTGCTAAATGATTAGTATCTCTAAACTTTACTCATTTATCATTGAATTAATTAGTTAGAGTTGTGAGTACGTTTGCAAGTTGTTTCATAGAACTCTGGCTTGGGTACAGCAAGAATCCAGAAAATGAGCAATAACCGGCACCATTGGTGGCATGGAGTTCGTAGTTTCCTCCAGCTTTTAGAATAACGTTAACGTAATCGCCGCTGTTGAGATCAAGTATGACTGTGTTGCTTGACATCTCATGGCCGCCATTTCCATTGGACCAAACACAAGATTGCTCAACACCATTCTTCGTCAGACAGCCAAATGCGACGTTTGCAGCGTCATTCTTACTCATCAGAGACAGGTAGAATACGTAAGTTCCGTTGATATTGGCGTTAAATCGACCAGTATTAACGTCATAGTTGCCATTTACGTTGTTCAGGAGGACATCAAAAACTACAACTTGATTCTCTGTTAATGATGCGCTGAGGTCGTTTCTAAGCTTTGCCGAGAATGAGGATCTCTGAGCAGTCAATCCAGGTGGAGAGATTACAATAGCTCCACACAATGGCAGCATTAAAAGTGAGGCAACACCAAAAACATACATTCTGTGGAAATAATATAGTAAATCAAAATACGTAATTACAACGATGAACTTCAATTACGATTCTTTTACGGTATTGAGGAAATGACATTGGTTACCGCAGGGAAGAGTTAAATTTAATTGTAATTTAACTCTTCCCTGGTTGTTACCGTAACATAACAATATAATAATAATTAATGGAAAAAAATGTCATCAGTGGCTAGACCTCAATGGAGACAAATAAAATACTGTAAGCAAATATGTATGACTTGTTAATAGTTATCAATTAATTTATTTTTATTATTTTTATTATTTTTATATTTGTATTGGCCCATATATTTAAAAATATATGGGCCAATACAAATATAACTAGAATTTAATTCATCACTTTGACGAATTATAGGTGATCATTTTCATAATTTTACTGACATTTAATTGTTTTAAAACATTCACATACGTTAAAATCCTATCGCAACATGTGCTGTATGCCATCCTATGACCTGATGCATTATACGCTTATTAGTGCTAAGTATTGAGTTGAGCCTATTAAATATACTCTATACAGTATACGTTGTAGTACACTGTATATACAGTGTAATATAGTTGAAATGACGGGACCCACGTCATGTTCTAATTTTTGGCATGATGACGTTATCAAAAAGAAATTTGAAGATGATAATTTCGAAAGATAATGAATTGACCAAATAAATATTTGATTTGGAAGAAAATTTGGCACGTAGAAGCGCAGTGCGCGATTTTGAAATTTATATAACTTTGACGAAAGAGATGAAAAAAATACTTTTTAAATTCATCTGGACGTATGATAACGTCACAACATACGACGATAGGCATAATTTTTATATGAATTCATATCTACATTTCATCAGCTTTCATATTAAATTATATTCGTCAAGGTCACCCTTATTTCTGAAGTATTGTAAAGTATTCAATTATACATTGTAGGTGAAATAACACGAGCTACGTTATTCAAATTTTTACGCGTGATGACGACGTCAAAATAAAAATGGTGACAACTCATGAGAAAGATAATTAATTGATCAAGCACATAATACAATTTTTAAAAAAATCGAGTCAAATAAAACAAGATGCACTCTGTTGAATGTTATAATCTATGACACTAGAGAAAAAAACCTAATTTTTAAATTCAACTGGCCATTTGATGACGTCACAACATTTTGTACGTCAAATGTGTACATGAATTCACTCAAACTAAAACTCAATGGCTTCCAGAATAAGTTAAGAAAAATGGGGCTCATCGTGCTTTCTGAAGAATTATTTTCATTAAAAAAAATGTTTGTGTGTGTGCGCCTTGTGTCATTTTTAACCTGCTCGTAGGCCTATAGCGTTATTTTAAAGTCGGAATGTACTAACATTTTGTTAATGTACCAACGATGGTGAGTAGAATGTAAAAAATCGTAATTTTTACGTTTCCTAATAAGTAAGAAAAACATATAAATTGAAATTTATACAAAGTAATGTTGATTGAGTTATTGAATTATTACTATATTATTTATTTATCTATCCCAATTATGTTGCAACTTTATCAGGTCAAAAATGAGCGACATCAAACATTCATCATCCATAACAAAAATAAATACAGCACAACACCATTATTCACAAATACTGTATAATTCTTTAACTTATTTTGCAAAAACTAAATCAAAACGGAATGAAGTGCCTAGCTTTCAGAAAACACTTGTCAGGCTAACGAGGGTACTTAGATAATGTAAAATTAACATTAATGTAAACGGTTGCTGCTAAAAGATGGTTAGGTTAAAAATAACAACTTTCTACAAAAGGAGACATTTTAGCTCATTTTAGATAAACGAGAGTAAAGTTAAAACAACTTTCTAACAAATATACCATAACTAAACTATCAAACTGAACTGGTTTAATCGCCCTACCTTTCTGTCTGTCGTTTTCTTTCTCTTCTCGATATCTTGTGCTTTTAAAGTTTGATGTGAAAACTATTTTTCTCGTCTCACTTTTATACACTCCTATTCCCAAAAAAAACCAGGTGTATACGTGACAAAAACGACAAAAGAACACGTCCGATTATTGCTTATTAGATACCTTCAGATTTCCTACGGGACTATACCGCGACATCTCCGAGTTAGGTATCCAATCAGAGAGGTATTTACACATTTTCTACCAAACAGTGACTTGTTCTGATTGGTACCAATCAGTTTCATGTATCACGAAATGTGCAAATCATCGGATTGAAATTCAACTACAGTTACATTTCTTTGTCAAACTGAACTGAAATAATTTTATCAACGTATTATTCTTTCATTTATGTATTATCAATTTATGAAAATATGGTCAGATTATGTTACTAAACAATCAAATCTGAAACCGCATATCGTAAAATGTTTTCTCAGGTATCACCATCACTGATGGTGATACCTGAAAAAACATTTTTCTTTTAAATTTAGAATAATTTGAATGTTGTCTTGGGTAACATGGCACTCTATCACTCCAACTTAGTTTAATATGGCCTTGAGAAATACACATAAATCTAACAACAAATGTCGTATTCTGATTGAAATAAACATTACTAGGCTTAGTTCTATAGTTTTAGCTGATTTTAAGATAAAATCAATAAGCCTATCATTATTTTAATTAATCTGGTAAGCCTGCTGAAAACATTTTAAAACTTAAAGGCATATTGTGATATTTCTACTTTCAGAGGAAAATCATATTAGGACTGTTTGTGATAACAGATTCTTGTTAGTGGTCCGGAGTTGCCAACATCTATATAAGATAATTGTTGATGATGCAATGATGGGCAACCAAAGTATGTAAGTTGTGATTGCTATGTATTTTCGACCTTGTTGACTCTCGATCGTCATCAATAGGTGTTCTCCTCTGTGCTTGGATTTCAGACTTTTCATCTTTTTAACTGTATCGTGACAAATTATAATAATGCAGTAATCTGAGCTGGTGAATCTGTGTTATTGGCAAATTTTATATTTTTTTATATGATTGCTTCAAAATACAATTTTGTGAGAAGGTTTCCAAAAGTAGTTAATCATGCATATAGACGTTCAAAACCTTACAATAACAACACAAGCACAGCACATTTTAACTCTGGATACCCAAACAACGAGATGCCTAGGTTATGTAGAAAACGTCAGCTAATGTCGAAACAACCGTTAATGTAGAACAATCCACTGCTAATGTAGTAAAACCTCCAGCTAATGTAGAAACACCAATGGTCTACATAAGCTGTTGGTGTTTCTACATTAGCTGGTTGTAACACAATGAGCTTCACTTGCCAAGATATGAAGTTTGAATAAGTATCTAATTTTTTAATTGATTTGATCGATAGACTACGGAAGCGTCGCCAAGTCAATGGCACTTAGAAGCTTTCGTAGTAGACACAATAATTTTAATTTTTTCCAGTGAATTTAAATTATGTTTTTTTGACAATGTTGACATTACAGTGCATGGTGTTTATACTCACTTTATTGTTATGTTTTCCCCCAAATGTGCCTCTCAAATACATACCTTAATGTACACATTGATTCATTTACAGATATATTGAAAGTGGAAATGGTTTTGGATTAAAGCAAGGCTATCAATAAGTTACGGATTATGGATGGTACCGTTTTTAGTCGCGTGCTAGCGTGCTAACGCGACACTACAACTCACTAGATCGGTCGGTTGGACGGTCGGTTGGTCGGTCGGTAAACACTAATACCGCAAATTTGAGCACGCGACTGCGGGTGTCTAGAAAACTCAGATCTTAGATATATCTGAGTTTTCTAGATCTAGAAAATGTCAGATATCTAAGTTTTCTAGATCTAGAAAACTCAGATATATCTGAGATCTGAGTTTTCTAGATCTGAGTTTTCTAAACACCCCGCGACTGCAGCCATGTATATGGCCTTGTTGTACCCACTGGTGTCTGTACTAAACATTCGAGGAAGCCAATTGGCCAATCGAAAATCAGTCAAGCGTTTCGAAACTATAGGTAACCCTTTGATCTGGCCGAGCTCAACGTCCTCTTGTTAGATTTCCTTGATTGCCATGATTGCATTTGTAATATATATATATATATATATATCCAAAGACAAATTACTGAAAAAATGACAATGCTGTGGGTATCAGTGGCTGGATCTCAATGGAGATACAAAATAAAAGCGAAAAGCTAAATCAAAACGAGAAGTAAAACAGTCAGAAAAGTTAGCAGAGCTTTCGGGCAACACTAGCCCTTCATCAGTGCAAGTGAAGGAATTAATATATATATATATCCAATCTGTAGACAGTACTGTTTCGATCTTATTAGATCTCGTCAGTGCAGCTCAGGTTTCGAAATGAAATGTACCGCAGAACTGGCACAATATTTAGGCTGAGCCAGGTATGCGGGACGCGCGGGACATTGTACACTGATTATGAACACAAAGAGTGCACAAGCTCAACGAGCGTGCTTTGCAAAATGCTAATAGTATTCACAACAAAAATGCATCGTTTCGAACTGAAGAGTGCTCTACAAAACAACATACTATATATGTATATAGCAGAAAGTAGAGGAGCGTAATATCCAATCTGCAGACAGTACTGTTTTGATCTTATTAGATCTCGTCAGTGCAGCTCAGGTTTCAAAATGAAATGTACCGCAGAGCCTATATATTATGCACCCATTTACATACGATTTTATCAACGATTTTACAGGAAAATGGGCTAAAAATCAACATTAAAAATCGTTAAAATTTTCAACGAGTTCAACTTCAACGTTACGATCAGTAAAACTGACTGACCAATCAAATAGTTCATAAATTACGTCATCATAGTTTGTGAAAAAATGCGTACGCACTGACAATTCTTGATTTTTTACAACGCGACGATGTTTTTTGTGCTCTTTTAAAGTCTGATATTTCAAAATAACAAGTGTAAGTAAAACAAAATTTTAATATAAAAACAATTTAATTTAATGTTTGCCTTTACTGTAAAGCCTAGATTAAGATATCAGCGAAAACATGTCCTCGCCGGCTGGGTTGAAGCATCAAAACCCGTAATCTTTTCAATTTTCAAACGGGCCCGGCTGCGCGTGACCGGCCTTGGCTTTGCAAAACTTCACGTCCATGTGTCCCAGCAACGTCGAAAGAACCAAGAAACCATTAACGATCGCGTAAAAAATGTGTAAAAATTCGCGACGGGAAAACAGGCAAAAAAAAACATCGTCGTAGTGGTGTATCGTTACATGTACTTTACTATTTTAATCGATTATAACAGGGACAGTTTTAAAAAAGTATTAAATCGTAAATGTTTTACTGTGTTTAGTGGTATATTATTGATAGGCATATAAAACATTTAAAACAATATTTCGTTACTGAGTGGATAAAGAATATATATAAAAATTGTTCTTCCCATCCTCTTCCCCATCCCTCAACTCTAATGTTATATACAAAACACAAAATGGGTTTGTTTAAATGAGTTCAAATAAAAAATTTGGACTAATTTTTAAGACAAGTTTCTCCTTCGGTAGGCCTAATTCCCAGGGTGCTAATTTTAGTTGACTACATAAATCATCGTGTTTATTTATTCGTTTCTGTAAACGACAATGTACTAAATAGTCCTCCGGTACGTACATTTGAAATCGCCAGTTTTTTTACGCTGAAATTACTGTGTATTATTCGAGAACCATCTGTGGACACGACCTAGATGGTACGCGAGCGAAGCGAGCGTACCATCTAGGTCTTCTAAATTCATGGAACCCCAGAATCAGTAACAGCATTTCTTAATTAATCATAATCTAATGTTTAAAAAAGTAAAAAACCGTTACATGTTTAATGCAATAATGATATGTTTTAATATTGACACAAACCATGGAAGGAGAACTGTTCATACAATGCTTAATCGAGCGGAGTTTCAAAGAATCTTCAATTGATCAGTATATTTTTAACAACCATACATATAGATTTAAATGTCTGGTACAACAGGTCTTATTTGTTTTTTTAAATGTGTATTAGTAGGCCTTTTTGCAACAAGTTGTTTCATGCTTGGGTACAGCAAGAAAATAGGCAGGACACATAACTTGTTTTTAGTATTAAGTTGACTTATTATTGTGAAAATAAATTAGTATTTGCAACGGGTATCTTCATAGCTTGGGTACAGCAAGAATCCAGAAAATGAGCAATAACCGGAACCATCGGCGGCGCTGCTGGTGTGAAGTGCGTAGTTGCTTCCAGCTTTTAGAATAACGTTAACGTAATCTCCGATTTTGAGATCAAGTATGACTGTGTTGCCTGACATCTCGTGTGCGACATTTCCGCTAGACCAAACACGAGATTTATCAACACCATTCTTCGTCAAAGCGCCATGTGCGATCTTTGATGTATACGGACTCATCAGAGTAAAGTAGAATACATACGTCCCTTTGATACTGGCGGTGAATCGGCCATTAGAATCGTCGTAATCGCCATTTACGTTATTCAAGATGACATCAAAGACTACAGGTTTATCCTCAGTCGGTGATGCAATGAGGTCGTTTCTAAGCTTTGCCGAGAACGAGGATCTCTGAGCAGTAGCTCCACTCAATGACAGAATTAGAAGTGCGACAACACCAACAACATACATCTTAGTCTGTGGAAATATAGCCAATCAAAATAGTATGTAATGGCAAAGACGAGGTACCGATTACGGCTCTTTTATGGTATTGAGGATTGGAAATAATGATTCAAACATTTTTCAATTAGATATGAAATTACAAAGAAATGAATAGAAGAAGAATATACATTATGCTCATGTGCAGTTGAATGAATTAGTATACTACAAATACATTACACTTAGATTAAATAATGCAAAAAAGATAAAAGACCTGAGTTGACAACTTGCCATTAACAATTTTTATAAAACGTATAGGCCTATAATACAGATAGAAGAACTGAGCTTACACCACCGCATCGAAAACTATTATTGTTGGAGAGTCATTGGTTTTTAAAACTATAAGAAAATCAAATAAATGATGCCAAAGTCGAAAACATAAAGTGTATCTTTTGCATTATGAAATCTTTACACGCTCACAAAGAAAATCATCTACAATCCCATACATACACACAAGTCAAAATGTAATACTTACAACTGTATTTAATGTTTTCTAACCCTCAGCTAAACACAATGAATCTGTAATTGTCTTTCAAATAGTGCAATGTTACTGGAACATTTGTCTTTTATGGAGATTGGTTGGGGAACAAAACAGATGTTTTCTAGCCAAATTTGCTTAACTAAAAGGTTTATAATAGGATTAGTATGAACTAAATATTATATATGTAGAAATATATTTGGACGTCATGTAGGCCTAAGTTTGATATTTGTTTAGCATATTGATTCGTGAGTGAGATGAAATAAATACATTAAGTGACATGGGATTAAATTTGTTTGGATTTTTAATTTGGTTCATGAATGTGATTAAACACTTACACTCAGTAATTGATTTTTGTTGTGAACACACAATACTGCAGTACAGTGTAAGCTTGATTATTTTAATTAATATTGTGACGTTCCTCCTTCTAGATTTTCTGATCATTTACTTTACCCATATCATCCAGAGTAGTAGAATATAAACGGAAACAATACTTTTAGTTTTCTATTTGTTGTATTTTAGTTTTTGTAAACAATAAATTATTTACCAAACCAACACTAAAAATTAAATCAACCAGTATAAATATTTTTTCAAAAATAAATATAATACCAAGGCTGTCAATTAATGCTATTGGTAGTCTTGGTAAGACCAACCTATCTTAGCAAAAGTTAGCGCAGTGAGTTTGTATTGTTTCATGAACAGTTGCAATTATATGTTTTAAGATCGGGCATCATCCTGTGCTCGAAGGAAATTAAAATTATATTATTTAGTCTCCATTAGGCCTATAGACGTATCAAGGCAGTTTAATAACAGGACACTGAGCTCGCCTCGCCAAGATATGAACTCGTAACAATCCTTTGATCTATGGCTGCGACAAATGCATATGTTTGTTCGTGAATAAATTGCATGTTTTTCTACTTTTGGGAAAATTATTTTAAAATGTTGTTATTAAAAATGATAGAAAAGTAAGCACACACAGTATTATTACGTCAGCAATAATGCGTGACAAAACGCGTAGCCCCTGTTGCTATGGTGCGTTTCTAAGTTACAAAATACAAAACACTCTGTCATTCGTTATCGAACTATACCAGCATAGCCTTACTTACGTACTTTTCGTTAAAACAAAAACATTATTGATAGCATTATTATCAATGAACATGAGGAAGTAAGTACAGTAACTTAAGTATAAACTATTGTTTTAACCAAAATAATTGTATAAAGTACAATGAGAATTCGTAAATGATTTAAAATCACACATTTAAATTGTCGCATTGCAATCTTTTTGGATCATGTTGAGACTGCCATAACGCGTGCATGTTGCTAAGGTGCGTGTCTATATACACAGATACATCTTCATTATTTTGTTATATCCAAACTTTGATAAAGTACATAATAGATCGATAAAGTAAAACATATTGATAACATTATTATCAATGGTCATGAGGAAGTAAGTACAGTAACTTTGTACAAAATATTGTATTAATCAAAATAAAGATGTTATTAAGTACAGTAAACTTTCGTAAATATTTTAAAATCTCATACGCAGTGTTTTGGTGACCGCGTTTGCCACTCTGCCATAAGCGCGTGCGTGTTGCTAAGATGCTTGTCTATGTTACAAAATACAGAACAACAACAAGAATATTAATCTTCATTGTTATACTCTTAATATAATAATAATTATATCTCCAAACTGTATACACCGCATCATAGTCAATTGACTATGACTATAGAGACGTACGTACTTATAGTTCAAATAAAACATATTGACATGATGAAGTGGGTACAAGCATTTATGTAAAAATATCCAGTTCGTTCAAAATAAATACGAACAGTGTTAGTTACGAATTGTCAGCGTTTAGTACGCCTACGATGTGTAGCCTAAACCATTTTCTAATTTAATCACAATTAATTTTTTTTCCCAGTATTGATGGTCTACCATCATCTTACGGGTGGAATATTCGACTAGGCCTAGATAAAAAGGTGTTACGGTGTAAGGTAAAGACAATTAAATGACGTGGTTTTACATAACTGTAATTTGCTGTTGCCAGTGACATACAGTATTATATTAAAATTACTACAGTGATTAGTAAAATTACTATTACTATTTTAGTTTTGTTATTAATTAATTAGGGCGTGATAAATTACATCAATAAAGCCAACACTGAAATACAGAAGATTGTAAATGAATTTGAAGACAGCAAGACTGATGTTTGTGTATTAACCAATAGGTAAAAGATGTCTACAAATAAACGAATTTGATACATCAAATTATTTATTTGTGTATTATTATCTTCAATAGGCCTATTATGTGCTGCTTTGTTTCCGTAAAAATAAATAAATAAATTAGGTTCAGGACAAAACAAGTTATTAGGCACATTTTTAAAATTAAAACACCTCTTTATGGTCAGTAGACAGTATGATATTGTAAAAGATAATTACATCGAAACAATGTGATATGACTATTATTATCCGATACATTTCTAGGTTGGAGACAATCCAAGAAGAAAAGAAAAAAATGTATACACACATTAATAAACTAACTACAGATTTGGAAAAGATACAACATGAAAACGAAGGAATACACATTAGGTAAGTAGGCCTAGTCATGATTAAAATATTTTCTGTCTTTATATTGTAAATTTTTTATTTTGTTTGTAAATGTTCTACTCTTTTTAGAAATGCTTTTTAATAAATTGCTCTAAAAAAAAACGGGACCGATATCTATACCTGATATGTGTTTTATCCTGTATAAATATGTATTTTTTGTAATGTATCTGTTATACGGATACATTACAAAAAAGCAATAATTAAAAATGCTTTTTTCCTTATTGTGCTTTTAAGATTATACATAAATGCCCGAATGGAAAAGTCAGGATTAAAAATATCATTTTTCAGTGTTTAGAATTTCCTCTTTCCTTTTTGTTTTACAGAATGAAAAAAGAAGAGACCGAAAATGATCAAATAATTCAATTCAAAGAGGAACAAATATCAAAGTTGGATCATCAAGTGGAAAAGCTGAACAGCGAGTTAGTCAAAACATCTTGGATTTTTTAAAAACAATATAGGCCTAATTTTTAAAAAAATAGAACTGTTTCGTTTTACTTTTTAGACATGATGATCAAAGTTTGTGAAGTTGGCGAGGGATTAAACATATAAAAACAAATATTGCTTCTACTAAAACCTTTTCAACCTCCATTGACACAGGCGTTAAACAACAATGTTTAGAATGTCCCCTCTTTTTGTGTTACAGAATGAAAAAAGAAGTGACCGAAAACAATCAAATAATTCAAATCAAAGAGGAACAAATATCAAAGTTGGATCATCAGGTGGAAAAACTGAACAGCGAGTTAGTCAAATAAACATCTTGGGAATTTTTTTTAACAAAATAATGTTTAAAAATACAACTGTTTCGTTTTACTTTTTAGATATATGATGATGAAGAAGATTTGAAATCAAAGTTTGTGAACAAAATACAAAATAATTGCTTGCTTAAACAATATATTAAAGCCTTTTCAACCTCCATTGACTCAGGCGTTAAACACTTTTAGTTGGCTGTTCAAGAAGGCTTGATTGTTCCCATATGAACAATCTTGGATTCTTTAAAGTCAGAAATTGAAAAAAAAAATTGGCTACTGGCATTTCTAAGATGTTTTCATCTTTTTATTTTTAGACATGCAATTTTAAAAGAAGAATTGAAGTTAAATGACACAAAATTTCTTCAACTAAAGAACAAATATGAAATTCTTGTTGTAGAGTACGTATTTTTCATAATTAGGTACAAATTATATAATTATTACACGAATGAATCTATGTTATAAGCTTTTAAATGCGTTGGTATTAAACATTTATATTACCAATGTAGCATGTTATCATAATATGTTTTTTGGGTGTTTGATATTATTATGCCTATGGAGAGGAAACCAAATTGGAAAAGAATGTGTTGATATGTTGATTATCATCATCATATTTATTTAGGATAAAGATGATTATATTATACCTCACAAACACAGTTTTTCTAAATCAACCCAACGCATAAACAATATTTTGCAATTCATTTTACAGAGAAAGTAGGGGAAAAGAAGAGTTGTTCAAATTAAAGCGCTATAACAATGATCTTTCCAGAGAGTAAGTAAAAGTTTCTTCAACAAACAAGTCTTAAAATAAGAAGTTAAAAAAGAGTAAATTGTTAAAAGAAAGAAAATATGTAAAGTAATTGTTTTGTACTTCATGTTTAAGGCTTGATTTTGTGAAAGAGGAATTGTATTTTAAAGATGCAGAATTGGACGAAATGAAAGAAAATTACAAGTAAATTTCAAGTCTTATTTATTCTAATTTATTATTCAAGCCTTCAGATAATTTATTTTGAGAGGGTGGAGTCGAGTAAGGGAGAAGAACTACATCTATTATCTATTAAACAATATCCTCATTTGCAACAGATGCTGAATTGATACAAAATGAACATTGCAGTTTTATACTGCAAATGTTGTCTGAAAGCCAAATAAGAATTATGGACTGTCACTCATTATAAACTGCACGATAATTATAATCTAACAAATGTATTAAACTTAAATCATCAACGATAACACTTTCAAAATGTTAATGAAGTCGAATGATATCTTTTGTAATGCTCTGTACATTGTTTGCCAGGTCAAATGATAAATACGAAGAATTAATGAACAAATTCAATGAAGGAAGAACAGAATTAAATAAAGTTTCAGATGAAATGGTTAAATTAACAAAAACGTAAGTACAATGAATAATGTATATGCGATGCAACGGAGAAGAAGATAATTGACGTTGGCGTTTTATAAAAAAGAATTTATAATGCTCCAATTATCCAATGAAAGTACTCATATGCAGTACTGTACATAAAATAAAAGAAAATTAATATACTGTACTAAAAAATGTTTATTCAATTCATCTTCTCTTACACAGTCAAAAATTTGAATTTTGTCTTATAATTTATAAGAACTGGAAACATGAAAGCAATGTTGTTAACTATGTTAATAATGTTGTACTAGCAACCCTGGTACATAGAGTTAAGGTGGTTTACTATTAGGCCTTAAAAGTAGTTACACGTCATCATAAATCAAACAACTTAATCATTATCCAAATTTAAGATATTGTTTTGTTTCGTGAATGGTTTCTTTAACTTCATGTTGGTTTAGTTTACAATTGGAAAAAGAATCACACTCACAATTACGTAAAGAATTCGACAGCAACTTTACAGTTCACAAAAACAAGGCTTTGGGTGAAGAAAATCTTTGGCTACAACAAGTTCTTGAAGATACAGAATTAGAAAGGAGAAAGTAAGTAAAAATAAAATGCCTTTTTTTTACGAATGCAATAATAATACACATTGCCTTGAGAGGTACGTATGTACAAAATTAAATGATATAATGTGAGATTTTTTCTGTTGTCTTGGTTAATTTGTTTTGCTTTTTCCTTGTTTATTTATTTCCCCCACTTTATTAAAGCGTATTGAGTCCACATTGTTTGCGGAACGCGCTACAAATATGTTAACATTAACATTAATATTAAACTTCTGATAATCTTGGTAGAAAATTATCTTATTATTAAATAGCATACACTCTATGTTTTAAATTCATTTTATAGATATGAAGGCAAATACATAGAAACGAAAGCTGATCTTAAGGAAGCTAAACAGTTGCTAAAGAAGATTAAGAAAACAAGCAAAAATGCCAGAAGTCTTGCGTAAGTAGACCAAAGTTATTAATCACAAAAACAATATTGATTGTTTATACAAAGAAAACTCATTTGCCTGCAGTATAATAAATGTATTGCTATCAGTTTTTAATGTTTGCTTTTTAGTAATTTTTATTATTAAAATATACTATTTAAATGCATGCATACATTGAGAATAATAATTATTATATAATATTATAAATCAATTAAACTTAAGTTGAATGGAGGACAATACATTTAAGTCATATATTCACCTTTATCAAAGTTGCAAAAAATAAATGATACACATTTTACAGGTGTAATGATTGTGATGAAAATGTAAACAAATTGCAAGAACTTAGTGACCTTCTCAAGAGAAAAGAAACAGAGGCATTTGAAATGTCTCACGAAATGCAAAGGTAAGAAAATGTTCATTGCATCGCATCGCATTGTAACCAATATTGTAATATAATGATATACATTTATAATTTAGAAATCAACCTTTGTATTAGAATTCAACTAAGTTCACGAACTTGGCCCAGAAAGTCCAGAGTTTATCCAGATGTTTTAATGTCCATTTAGTTCATAATTAAATCCCAAAAGTAAACAGTTTATTTGACCTCTCTAACCGTTCCCATCGTAAAACAATTAGATATTGACAGTTTTAAGCAAAGATTCGACAGGGCCAATTCATCATTGTAACCTCCCCAGATAAGATCAATCACTCCCACTTAAACACCCCTGGATCAACTTAGGACCAATCAGTAACCTCTGAGATGAGGTAAT
The DNA here is from genome assembly GCF_963402885.1 of Antedon bifida. Classification (NCBI taxonomy): domain Eukaryota; kingdom Metazoa; phylum Echinodermata; class Crinoidea; order Comatulida; family Antedonidae; genus Antedon; species Antedon bifida. The sequence continues at coordinate 9,800,794 of NC_136231.1, forward strand.
GACATATGCTAATGAACCGAAGCCAATATACCCCCATGTTCGAGGAGCCTCCAAACACACCTCACAGCCACTTCACGGAACACACACCTCACAGCCACTTCTCCAGAAGAACACCTACACTCACACACCTCACCTCTGTTCCTTAGATAGTTAGTTGCATCATTATTATTGTATCATCAAGTTAAAGTATTATTGAATAAACAATATATGTGTTACTGCAGTCAAGCGAGTATAGAGTCCTCATTACAAGTCAGTACCTCACAACACACTATATTACAATATTATGGACATTCTAATGGTTTTGTTATGAACAACAAACATTCGAAACTGTTTTGCCACAACCATCGACTTGACAGTCGACAGTCAAATCAAACTGTCGCGCTATCGTTAGTTCAACTGGTCGTTTTCAAACGATCCTCGTTGAATTTTGAACGATCAACAATGATAGTCGACTGGAAAACAGGTTTCAACTTTTACTTGCCTAGCATTACACGTACGCCAGTCGAACGATTTTATCCGAAATGGCAATGCATTCTCAACTTTACCTTCGACTTTAATAGTATTTATTCGCCTTATATTATATTCAAACTTACTTCATACTTCTACCATGGAGGAATTACTAGCAACTACTGTTTTTATTTTACAGATTGGGTTTAAGTCGTGGACAACAAAAGAAACAATTATTGAAGAGACAAGAACAAGAGAAGTGTCTTAAACTGAAGCAAAATGGCAAAGCTGGCAGAGTAGAGATATTGTCACTGCAGCATCTGTTACCTCAACAGCATTCATTTTATAACATCAATGATGAGGAACAGTCTCTTGTAACCCGATTTACAGTAAGTCTATTTGAGAGATACTACTTAAGAACCACTATTATGCCATTTCCGTGAATGGATTTAAACGTGAACGTATTACATCACCCCCCTCAAAACATCAACTGTTAACTATAATTTTAAAATACATACAAACATAGAGAAAAAGGGTAATAATTAGCATGATTTAGGATGGTTAAATCATAACGATTATCTTTTTTTATTCTAGCCAAAGCCACCTGGGAAAAGCAGAAATATGATGGCCAACAATATGGAGAAAAACAATAAAAATGGACCTGAGATTGTAGATGCTGAAGCCAATCATCAGCTGCAAGCTTCAAGTACAACAGATGTTACTGATTCTTTTGGCAGACCTGCATCTAAAGCTTCTTCAGTTCAGTGTAATGATTCCGGTTCATTGATATTAGTAAGCTCATCTGTCAGTAAAGAAGAGGTTGGAGGCATTACTGATAATACAGCAGACAGTAAAGAATCACAGCACAGCATTGTAGACGTTGTTAAAGAGAGTAAAACTGCTGACGCCAGCACTGCTCCACAATGCTGAAGAACACATCTATACAGTGGGATATCAAGATTACATATATGATGAACAATAATTATTCTGACATTTTTTTAAATAATTTTATAACGGATAATGATTGGGAAATAAATTATAGCGTTTATTTTTAATATCTGCATGATTCTTTGTTGATAAAACATTTTTACAACATGATTATCATAACTGTCAATTGTTGAGTGTTGAACAAAATACATCTTATAGCTCTTGGTGTTGAATATTATGTAACAGTATTCAAATCTTAATGAGTGTACTGTACTCAGTTGAACCTCCGTGAGCGGTCACCTCCCGTAAGCGGCTACCTCACTTAACGGGCGCACTTTCAAAAGCCCGTTTGTTCCTATCTAATTAGTGCATTTGGTACCTTCCTTTTTTAAAGTAAAAAATAGATTTTTTATATGGTAAATTACCTCCCATAGGCGGCCCGAAAAATTCGTATTGACTTTTGACAACAAAAATACAATTTTGATACTTAGGTATTGTGCTTTTCAGCTTTATTTCGAAGCTTGTGTGTAAAATCGTTTTGTTTGATTTATTAGGCGTTTAATTGGATTTTTGAATATTGCATAACCATTAAATAAATGGATAAATACTAGTAGGCCAACATCTGACGTTTTTAATCATTACTTTTAGATGAGATGAGAAAAATACACAGATTTTGATCGACCATTTTCATGCATAAAAGCTTTTAATTGTCTGATAATCATAATACCTAATCTTAAACAATACATACAATTAGCTCGAGGATTTAGAGGCCGAAAAATATCATGCATAGCCAGTAATATGTGATTTTGACCCTCTATCGACAGACAGCAGCGGCCACTTTTCCCGGTCGCATTATTTTTTCCCTATTAGGTTAAGGCAGAAACTACAGAGGGCCTGAATCTTTACATGAATATTCGTGATGTGACGGAAAACCCTGGAAATAGTTTTCACGCGGTAATCGAAAATGAACTCTCGTCGCGCTGCTAGGGTAGCTGCTGCAAAAACTCACCAACCATGTAGCCGCACACTACAACAGCTAATGCAAAACAAAATAAATATAAATAAAAACGTTATAACATATTAAATGAATTAATTAAAAATCGCAAATAACCTTAGAATCAAATGTGATACAGGATTATTAATTATACCATAAATTATCGGATTCTGCCAAAAAAGGAAAGACAAATTAATTCACGATGTTCGTATGCTACCTTTACCAGCTAGGCCCAACTAAGCTGGGCCTAAACGTCTACGTGCATTGTTTCTCTTTTTATCATAATTAACCTTAATATAACGCACATTTAAGGTTTAATGTTTTTAAAGTTATATAATATGCATTTTTGTTACAAAACCTCAAAAATTGCAGGTCTAGTGTCTTTAACAACAACATCGACAGAAAAGGAGTACAGTAACTCCTATCTGCACTGCGAATGTGCATCAGACAGTGTGTTTTGCAAGTATGACGTCAGGAGTTCAGGCATGAATCATAAATATTCATTTATTTTATTTATTTATTTATTTAACAACATATTTATACAGGATTTAATACACAATCAAGTAGAAATATACTTGTTTTGCATTGTGGTCCTGTCGACAAAAACGGATACAAATTGAAATACTTATACAATTACAATTAATAATAATAGCAACAAAAAATATAAACTGGAAGTTAAATGTTATGAAAAGAAATGAGATCTGTATCTAGCTTTAAAGGACATAATCGTGGGTGAATGTTTTATATCTGCTGGCAAGTCATTCAATATTTTTCCGCCTGCAACTTTAAAAGACGAATCCGTTTTGCTACGGGTATAATGAGGTATAACAATATTTAAGTTGTCTACTCCACGCGTTGAATGGGTGTGTACATTCCCAATTAGTTCAATTTCATTTGTCAATCTGGTTGGCGCAAGGACGTGGATACATTAATTTTATACATTTGACTAGCTAGATAAAAATCTCTTCTCTCTTCAAATGTTCAAAAATTTGGGTAACAATGCAAGCCGCTCTTCTATGAATATGATATATGCACGCCATCTATAGTTTCTGCCTTAACCTAATAGGAAAAAAATATGCTTCCCGGTCCAAATGGTAGCTGTTCAAACTGTATTTACATACTCTCCGCGGCGCATGTGTCTGTTAAAGGGCGCAGCCACATGTAAGTCCTTTGATCTCCTAAGCTCAGCATCCTGTTGTTAGATTGCCTTGGACGTACTAGCTGTACCATACTCTAATTCCATGCTCAGATACCACAGTTGCTTGGTAACCAGTATCATTGTCCAAGTGATTTGACTAGCAACAAAAGCGTCTTGTGAACCAGCCAGCCACGCGCGTCTAATGACTTTTGTTCCATAAAGCCCATTTCTCACCATGCGTATAATTTTCGACAAACAATAATTTGTATAATTCAATATTAAAGCGTCTGTTTCGTACCTATGCGTAATATTTAAAACAATCTCTCTTCTTCTGAACTGTGTTCACTAGTGACTGCAGTATTTATTTAGTTGAGCTTTCAGATTATGTGTGGCTAGGTGAGTACTTATATAATATTCTTTAATATTTTACAAATTATTTAAAGCTGTAAAATAAACGAAAGGAGCTTATCATCTTATGTTGCATTGTTTATGTTATGAACATTTAATGATTACGAAAATGATAAGATCGTATCATTCCAAGTCAAACACAAATCTATCTGTATCTATCTTACCGTTCACGTTCGAATTAGGACTGTGATAGATGGGATTCCATGTTTCTTACAATGTTCTTCCTTGTGTATGCCTTCAGTTCTGTCTACACTATCAAACCAGTTTAACAAAAAAAAGTGTGACGTACCCAAATATGGTAGTGATCTGACGCAATCCTGTCCATATGATTATGAGCACATCATATTTTTTTGTCACATAAAGTTTTATAGTATAGGCAAGGGGTACTGAGAGATGAATTATTAACGTAGTTAGTAGTGATATCAAATGTATGATCGTCAGTATCAAGATTAACGTTGTGGTTCTTCCTTACATATTATAGATTAAGTAATTATTCATTCCATACCGTAATTACAGTAGGCCACATACTACCTCGCCATCACTAACTAGAAAGTGTTTGGTGTGATGAAAAGCATACATTTTGGCTTTATAATATCCTTCCGATTTTGGTTTCAGACTACTAAAATCTCGAATATTAGGCTCTACCCAATGAGAAGTTATAATAATGCTTTAATAGAAAACACCAACATATTTGTGGTGTAAGGTAAACTATAATCACTATAATTATGCTTTATGATGTGAAATATAAGGGTTATACATATGCAAAATACATATTAATAACACTATTTAAATTTTAAAACAATTAATGATTGCATAATATGTCGTCTGTTTTATTCTGGTTTCAGACGCTATCGAAGTTATGATAGAGGCTGTTCCAAACTGAGTGTAAAACTAAACATGCCGAAATTAAACATGTCGCTTCTAATTTGATATCTGGGTGCATTATTTTTAAATAAGTGTTTATACAGGTATGGCTATAAGTAAAGCTATACAGCTACAGAACAGACGTTAGGATTCGTACAGGACATTCATTGACGTTCGTGATAAAAATGAAGTTGGTTTTTGCAGCCATGACACTTGTAATTGTTTATGTACAATCTGGCGTAATAGTTCAGGGACCACAAAGCATTACAGTTAACGAAGGAGATACGGTGATACTCTCGTGTAGAGCTGATGGTTTAGATGAAGCATCAGGCCAAGCTGTTATTTGGAAAGAGACAAGCTCACATCCAACCATCAGCCGTAATCGACAGATTGTCCGAGAGGAGAAAATGAACAGATTTTCAATTGTAGGTAACGAGACAAATGGTGAATACAATCTTCAGATAACATCAGTCATTCCCGAAGATAACGGAATATATTCATGTTCTGTTTTTCGAGGTTCGGGTGGAAATGCGTCAGCATTTCTTACAGTTCTGTATCCTCCATCTAATAAGTATCCTGTGTGCTTTCCGCTTGAAAATAAATTACAGTTTACAGAAATCGAGATGTTGTCGATCGTTTGCAAAACGGGAATATCGTATCCACCAGCAAACGTTTCGTGGATGAACGCTAATAACCAAGTCATTAACGATACAAATATGGTATTGATCGGCGACGAATACATTGTGTCTCATAAAGAAGTAATTTACAATTACCACGACGGAGCTTCATTTACTTGCTCTGTATCACATCCACTGTGGTCTAAACCAAAAAACTGTTCAATAGGCCCATTGTATATTCTCTACCGACCACTGATAACAATATCAGTGCAAATGACAACGGCCAATGTCGAATTAAAATGTGTAGCTATTGGAAATCCGTCAACATTCACGTATAAGTGGGTGGTGTTCTTGGGCAATCAGACGTCACCACAAGTCGACTTTAAAAAGTTAGATATTACGAGTGAAACTGACAGTCTAATACTACAGAGAACGGATTATTATAGCGCCGAACTAGTCGTTGAATGTTCAGCTAGAAACTCAGAAGGAGAAGGACGAACAAATGCTACCATCATGCTATCCTCATCTCATTGTCGAGGCAGTACAACCAAGATTATAGATGTCTGTCGAACCATATCAGTTCCGACTATTTGTGTATTGGTCATTCTCATTATTTTATCTTTGATAGCCATTGTATTCCTAATTATGAAGATACAAAAGCTAAGAAAGAGCGCCGCCAAGACTGATGTATCAAACGTGAGCTCGAGGGTGGAAATGAAACGGAAAGGTAACAACGGTGTTTATGTTACACTAACTGAATCGATCGAAAACTTGGAAAGAATTTGATACCAACATTAAACTAAATTCATTCATTTATCAGTGGAAAATTATTTCCATTATTGTAATTTGAATATAAAATATACATATAAATTATGTTTGCTCTGAGATATACAAAAACAATTACAATTCAAAGTGTCACATCACTCTCGTACGGACAAGCATTCAGTGCTCGAGTGGCAGCTGAATAAAAGCTCTTACGAAACCTATTTGTACGAGAAATATAATTCAAAAATCAAAATAACTAAAACAGTATGCAGAAGGCTACTCGATGCAGTGATTGGCGATGGATAGAATCAATTTATTTTCAATTGTAGCCTAACCACTTAAACGAAAAGTCAACAAAATAAAAAGATGAAATTTAAATTTGTGAATGTTTTTATCTATTTATAGAATTTTATACATAGAAACTGTACATAATTGATGTAAATTAGAGGAGTCTTTTCGATACAATTCTCCAGTCGTCTCTCTTTGATCAAGATTCAACAGTTTGATTGTGACAATGTACTATGAAATCAACCAATGATCAACCTGCCTTTATTAAGCTCTAAACTATGTGTCATTTAAGTAATCATAAATAATTATTAGTATTATTGATTGTTACTCTACGAATATTAGCAAAATAGCAAGACCTCCAAAATATCAATAATGAATTATCTGTGAACGTACTAGAATCGATTATTCTTTCTTATTATCATTTTGTAGTTAGGTTCAATTTATACAAGAACATTCTCTTCCACTAAACACAATTCTAATTTAATCACGTTGTACAAGAATGTTTAAGTTTCGCACGACAATCGTATTAGGAGTTAACGAAAGCGTTATATTAATATTAGTAATATAAACAAATACACATGTACCATTATAATAAAATTAAAATATTCGAATATACAAGGTACTAAACAGGTATAAATCTAGAATTATTAGTAAATAACCTTATAAACGAATGAGAAATATTGCTCGTACATTCTAAGTTACATGAAGCTTAGTCATTATGAAACATTACCCACTTTCTAAGATTTATATTACAAATGTGTCGCTATATTCTTATATTATAATAACATAACAAAAAGAGGTGAATAAAAACATATCAACCATGTCAATTTAGGTAGTAACTTGCATAATAAACATGATTGTTATTGCTAACGCATGTTCATTGACTTATGGGATTTATGTTGTGTATAATGGAGAAATATTGGGGCTTTATTAACCCACGCACAGATTAGACCAAGGTATCATTATCTAATTTTCAATTTCAAATCCTATATAATAGAAATGTTTTCTTTTAAGGTCTTTTACCCATTTTTAAAGCTTATGAACTATGAAGGCCCGTTTTTAGTCGCGTGGACGCGACTCAATAGTTCACTATGTCGGTCGGTCGGTCTGTCGGTCTGTCTGTCGGTCCGGTATCACTATGCGTTTTATCGCTTTTCTGTACTTTTTGAACTGTTTTGATGTACAGAAAAGTTTTAAAGTACATTACTTTTTGAAAGTTCATTTTTTTCTGAGAGCACGCGACTTATGGCTGTTGGTCTTGTTAACATGAAGGTCCGTACGCACGATAATCAAGGACGATAAGTAGATAATATACATCTTTATAGAAAACCTAACAAAATTAGAAAAGTTGTATTCCGAGATATGTATAATTACCACTGTTTTCGATGAAAATAATCAATAAGAACAATACTATCTTTCTATCGTAACGGTTGTATTGTTCTTGCTCGATGATCATGACATAATTGGTTATTAAAATGTCGAATTTCTGTTGTTTTCTGTACATTTATCGTCGTTCGTTATCGCCCTGTCTGATAAACGTGCATTTGGTTTAAAATAAAAACTGCATTGGATTTAATTTATCGGCACTTAACCGTATATTTTATTTACCGTTACAAAATCAGTAGGTACATGTTAGTTCCACCAACTTATTTCACTATAATTTAAACATGTTGCTTGCATCCCGCAATGCTCCTTTATGTTTCTCCAGACGAACATCTCATTTTCAACAAATACGTTCTAGATAAAGTAATGCACTTTGAGTATTATTTTATTTACCCGATTATCGTAATGCGAATATTGTCATGTTAATTATGAAATGGCTGTGTAATGTGTAAACACTTTGGTTTACTTTCGGTATACAGCTAATTCGTAGGCTTTGTGAAATTTTGTTATTTCTATGAAAACATAATTGATTAGCAATTATTTTGCCTTTGCCTGCATGTACTGTTTTATGGTAGACGAAGTAAACAAGCTGATATTGACAAGTTGAATAACGACGCAAGCCTTCGCATTTTGGTCACGTATCACCCGAATAGTCGAATAGTCGGCGTGAACACGATTTTACATTAAATCGCCACAAACGCTGGGGGCGTTTCAATCGATGGATATGAAATATTAATACGGACAGAAGGATACGACTTTGCATTATTACTACAAGTTAAAAGTAAATGAACATTTCGTTTTCTTGCATGCATTCTTGAATTACATGTAAATCTTTGTACTGGGAGGCTCTTACACTGTTTGTTTAAATTGAAATTTGATTGAAAGCTAACAAGGCCGGCATCCTGAATAAAACGGTGTTGCAGCTAAAAGAGGCAAAGACGGAATTCACTGAGAGATGTAGTCTTAACCAATCCACGTTAACGAATTCGGTAAGTTGAACACAGTGTAATGTTTTACTATGCACCATTTGTATATTAATTGTTTGTTATGATTTATTAGCAAAATCAATGTTCAGAATGTTAAGGATAACATTTTTAGTTGAGAGGAGAAATCGTAGTACAATTTCTGCTAATAACAAAAAGTGATGCTGAAGATTTGTATGGTAATTTGTTTCAATATTGAAAAAGAAAAGATGATGATGATTACTTAGACTAAATATTCCTTATTATATAGTCAATGATGCTGTGGCTAGAGTTGTTTGTGTTACTTATGATCGGTCGAGCATAAAAGAATGATTGATATGGGAAAAATGAAATATGTATGATGTTGACCGTGATGATTACAAAAATGACATTCATCGAATAAACTATTATAAACAGATTTAGTTAAATAAAGTATTATACAGATTTATAAAAACACATTTAAGGAGATTGTTTGTTATGAATAGTATATTGTACTTTTTTTTAGTAAACCAATCAGTTTAAAACAATTGAAAATAAGCATCAACATGCGGAATTCCATTTGTAATATTGAATAATACCGTAGAATTGGACTTTTGACCTGACTAAGCGTAATTCTAAACAAGTTCAATTATACTGTATACATCACTGCATATATTCATTTGTTGTAAACCCGTCTTATAGTGAGACAGTCGACAGTCAGCAATATCCTATACTAAACATATCTCTGAAGAAGTTTAATAAGAAATGTTATACTGCTTGATGTTGTAAATCATCCGAGCATGATATAAAGTAACAGTCGCAACATATTGTTTAATATACACATACTAAACAAGTTTAATTAGATTCGATTTATTTATTTCCTCTTATTTTTGCAAAACTCCAATAAATATTACTGTTATAATTTGCAGGTGCGGCAACCATAAAAGATTATTATATCACGACGTTCCTACTTAACAGTGTCAATTAACAGTGATTGTGCGTGTAATTAAAGATGTTTGAAATTAATTGGTCAGATGCTTTGCCCTCTCTGACGCAGTGTAAATTGTACTTAGGCCTTTGAGAAACTTGCAGGTCACTGTTGATAAAAAAATAAATTTAAAAAAACCGTCACGCTTCGTTGCTTGTCAGATACAAAAGTTCATTGTTTGCCTACAAACATTGGCCTAAGAAGACCGCAGGCCAGGTTTACGGCTTTCGCTCTCTGCGTTTAAAATCAAATATTGCAGGCGATGATTGTACACTGCATAGGACGGTCCGCGGGAGGTCTTTAATAATCCAATGAGAAGCGTATAATAGACATTCGATTTGTGTCTGTAGCAGTACCCTGCGTTATAAAAAAAAAACATGCTAATAGGCAATAATATCTGCTCGCAGCACTCACTTTGCAATTTCTAGTATTTACGGTCATATCCTGACAAGTGAGCTTGCGCAGATGGTTTAGAAGGTTAGGGATACTGCAACAATAGCAATGCCCAAAAAGAACCGTCTCTTGATTTGTGTCGATAAAATGTATTAGAATTGTACCATGTTCTGGAACCGCAGTTCATAATTTAATCCAATAAGTTCATTTACTTCGTCCATGATCCAACCAATTCAGAATATAATTAGAAATATGCATTTAGAATCGACTTTCATTGACTTGCTGTTGACATTATAGTTAATTACTAAAGTCACTTTATATCAGTGTGGGTATGTAGGCTCTCTTACTGAAATAAAGATTAGGCGGTACTCATGTGTGATGTCTTTATACAATTTTAAAGCATGGGATGTCAAGATAGGATTGCCAGATTCAAACTTATGTTAGTGTGGAAGGCCTACATGACTTGATTATCCACAAAATTGAGAAATAATTCATTCAATATAAGACCGAAAACTGTAACGGACACACAATACTGTAATATATTGCTCTCGTCCGAAAACTGTAACGGACACACAATACTGTAATATATTGCTCTCGTCTGTATGCTATAATTGTGCTATAGCTAAATGACTCATCCACTTCATTATGATAAAGTGGCTGAACTCAAACGAGGATTTCATATTCCTGTATAAACAGTTGTATTGAGAGTAAGCTAATTACGTGTATGAAAACAAGACAATGGTTCGCCATACTATTTAATGCTCGTCCTGGTTAAAATCAACTGGAAATCTGAAATTTAGCCACATACGGTGTTAGGCAAATCAACCCTTATAGTAAATGTATTAATTACATATTAATGCATCGGATGAATGGATGGACTGTCTTAGAACATGAACATTATTATCGTATTTTAGATAACTCACTCAGAAGATTCATACTTTTCCCTCCCAGTAATATCTGAAAAAACGATTTAACAAAAGGAAGAAGACATCATCTTGAAACTAAGAATCTTCTGTTTAATTTTCTATACCATTAGACCACTTGGGCTTCATATTATGTTTAAGTCTGATTTGACAACGGAACGACCCTTTAACACAACCTCAGCGTACTAATACATATATCTCCCGGATTAGACTGATCTGAATTTATCACCCGGCTTTAAAGCGGTAGAAGTCGAATCACGAATGAGAACAATTAACAAGGCAAGGAGAGTTAGTTTGTCAGCTTTATGCAGTGATTATAACCTCTGACATTTACAAAATGACTTTAATGAAAACAATATTCCGTGAGTTTATCACATGGCTGTTGGCTGCTATTTTATAATGGTAGAACCATCATGACGGTCCGATCAGTAACATGTTGGATGCAAAGGGATTTGGCGTCATGCGTTTTGGTTCTTTGTATAGAATTTGAGTAAGCAACATGGACCATTTATTTATATTAAATTGTCTTTGAATGGTTACAATCGGCGGTGTCAAACGAGGTATTGAGACGTGACGCATGCGCAATTTTAACGACTCTGCAGAAAGGTATGCATAATTATTGCATAATTATTATCGATAATTTTCAAGATGATTTAATCTATAGATTTTTAAATGTTACAGTGGGCCTACTATATATAGATCTGACGTATTAATTATCATTTTTATCATAATTATAATAAAATTATATCAATTGCATTGATTGATATTTTATTTTGCCTCATCACAAATGATGGACACTCTGCAAGCACGTCTGAGAACAATATAACAAGGCAAGGAGAGTTTTAATTATAAAATAATTACAGATATTTATTTTACCAATCTTAAAACAGTGTACTTATTTACTTGATGCTGTATATTTATTTTACGTTAATGTCTATTTGGTCTTATAGGCGCCATTTTGTTACCATATGTTTATCATGGGTTATTATTTGTTTATGCAAAACCTTCTATTACCTCTTTGCTTGGCTACAAACGTTTCGCAGAGCAGGTCAAAGTAAACATACATTAGTATGCGTATGCATAAATCCTCTAATTTTTAAATATACGGTACAATACTATTGAGAATATAAATTCGTTTTATAACCTAAGGCGTGTATTTTTAAATTGCTGATATTGAATTTTATCATTTCATTCATGCACTAGCCTACTTGATTAGTGTGATCGTTTTCCCCGGTGAGTTTAAGCTGAACACAATGTGATCAGTCTAAACCATGCAATTTATTTATTAATTCAGGTTATAAGCACATACATGTTAAGAGGATTACATTTGATTAAATTTCGTTCTCCTCCACAATCCAAAGGCGTTTTGTCATCAAATGTGGTAAGAGAATATTTATTGTTTCGTTCTGTATACAGGATTATATAAATTGTGTATGTCATGCAAACACAAAGTATGAAGGTGTATGTGTTAAGTTATACACAATTCGTCGAAGATTAAGGGAAATGATTATGTTTCCTCTCATCACGTAACTGTATCAATTTTCATTTTTTGCTTATTATTGTAATCTTTAACAACAATCGTATACTACAGTAATAATAAATGGGGCTTTTATTGTATAGTGTATGCAAAGCATCAATGTGCTTGACAAAAAAACAGCGGAAAACTAAGAGAAAAAAAGTTAAAAGGGTCAGTTTTCAGAGCAGCCTTAAAATAAGCAATTGAAGGCTGACAGATAGAGATTTGTAAACCGTTCCAAAGAGCGACAGAGGCACAAGAAAAGGAACGAAAACCATAATGCTTTGTTGACGGACTGATGGATGAAATGAGCGAACTAGATGGCAGAGACCTCTTATGAAACTTATGATTTATCATTAGTATAATATTATTTATTGGGGCAAAAGCTGTTGCCTGTATGTTAAGGTGGTTAGGATTAGTTGGTTTATAGCCTATTAAGGGTGACACTGTATTACAATTTGACAATGGATATAGGCCCGTACTGTACGGCCGTTTGAAGCTTTCAAGAGACGAATCACAGAGAATCGAGTCGAGTCAAATTGTAGGCCTAATACATTATAGGCTGATCAAACTGAATTCTCAAATATATTACTACTTTAAAAATATTATGAACACTCTATGCACTAATGGAGTTCCTAACAGTCAAGTGTTCAAATTATTAAAATACTGCAATTTAAAATTAGATTGTACAAGAAATATGAGCTTTGCGTTTAATTAACTGACGGTACCCTCTCAACAATCCTGTAAGATGCATGATCTGTTACACTGTAAAATGGTCACTTCAACAACATCAATCACGAGAAATAATTAAGTGAAGAAAATAATAAATTGATAAGTATATCAACCCAAAGTATTATAGGGCCTATTGAAAGACAAATTAATCATTGGAAAGGGACCATCGTACTCTGTATCATTTTTATTTTCGTGCATTTATTTTGTTTAGAGGTTTACCTCATTTTTTAGACTTTAGGATAGACCTACTTCCTTTTATTTTGTCTTATCTATTTAAGGTAGAACCATAGAGGAATTATTTTCTAACAAATTCCCTCATTGTAGCACACATTCTTCTTAAAAATGTGATGTGTACACCTTTGGCTCGTGTGTACATTTTGGCAGAAGCTCGACACGAAACGGATGCCTATATGTAACATCTAGTCCACTGTGCAATTGGTGTAAATCGTTTAGAAACGTTTGAATAGGCACTATATAAGTCAACCACTACCATTACCAACTATCTATTAATTATATCTAACATTTTAGTCGTATTTAATTGTTTTCAATGTTTAGTTCAATATTTTATTGTTCTCAGTGAAAATTCAACTCTAAAACATAGATATTAATTCCACTGTATAGTATCTAGACCACTTTATCGAGTCAAACAATTATTCTTGATTAAAACTAGCACTCCGTCGATAATAACTTGATTGCATTTAATGATATTCAATAGAAAGTACTGTAATCAATAAACAGCTGATTTCAGTATATCAATAAATTAGTATTGTAATTATAAGTGTCTTTAAGTAATCAGTCAATTCGTTTAATTCATAATGCACTTTCCAAATGATATTGAAATTGAAGAGCAATAATAATTTCGAAACCTCCAGACAAAAAAACTTGAACCGTTTTTGTGCGAATCAAAAGATTGAAATTTAATCAAAATGTTGTTATGGCTAGGCACAATGTGTGCAAACGTTAGACTATTTATAGGCTTTATTTGTTTTCTGTGTACGGAAGTTTCGATGTATTAATTTCATTTGACGTAAATAACGTAGTATTGACTTTAAAAAAAAACATTTCAATTTGGGTATAAAATTTCTATAAGGAATAATCTCGTTGTAAGTGTTCAGCAGTTATTTCGTTGATCACCTTTTGAATCGATGGCACTAAAAAAACTGAAATATTTCCAAATAGGCCTACATTGTTTTTCTATTATTTAATTACTATGTAAGATGTGGTTTAGCCGGTCTAGTTGTAAAGGCACTAGCTCTACATCATCACCATCCGGTAAGAATTCCCAATTCACTCAGCTGCTGAACATTTAACTGACTAGGGAAGCGGTATAAGAAATGAACTGGTTATCCCATATATAAAAGCATGAAGAAATACTTCCATGATCAAGTAAATTCCTCGTAGAAGACAAATAAAAAAGAAATGATACACATTTTTAAATCAAATCAGTAATACTCTTAAACTGTGATAATTATGTATAGTACCAGTTTATTCTCAGTTTATTTGGTAGATAGAGCAAGTGTTTAAATTAAATTAAAACACTCCGAAAATATCCATCCGCTGGAATCTTCTTGCCATCATCGATTTACTGTAGAATTATAAAAAGCTTTTGTGTTATTTTTAAAACACTGTATACATTAACCATTATGAAAGATCACATTGAATTATTACGCCAGTCAGTAGATAATTATGCAATCCATTCAATTGAGCCGAGTAAATGTACTCTACAGTAAATACGTACTCTTAGGAATACATTGCGATATTTTATACATGAAATTTTGAAATATTGCTCTTAGCTGTGAACCCGATGTTTTATTTTAAATCTGAAATAACATTTAACATACTTCGTGAAAATAGTTTCAGAATGTAAATTACTAATGCAATATTGTTTGATTGATGTTAGCTAAGAGGATTACAGTAACGATGGTACTCGAGTTCTAGTAATTATTGTTGTACATTTAAAATTGAACTAGCTTACATTTTTACGTAAGTGCAAAGTAAACTCTTAGAATTTCATCAGATTCATTGTTATTAACCGTATTATCTATACTTTAAATTGTAGCATGTTGCTTAGATGTCAATTTCTAATTTACTGTAAGTTAAAGGCCAGGTGCGGGCAAATAATGTATATTGATAATTCATTTTAATAATGATCGATCTATAATTTCCCATATGTTTTCTATTTTTTGGGGATTTTTATTGTGCTACAACATCATTGGGGTGGGGGGGGGGGGGGGTTGGATAGTTCAAATTACACAGTAAAATTCCTTTTCTACAAATGTTGTAAATAGAGAGGCACTTAAAAAAAATTAGGAAAAATAAACGGTGTGGTAAAAAATATCATAAATATTATATTTTACGTTTCTGGTCACTTTTTATTCAAACTTCAAATTCTTATTTTGGTGCTATAGCAACAATTATCCACTGTATACCAACCACATTTGTTTGCACTTTTTTTTAAACTTCTATGGAGTCACCGGATTTGGTATTATATTGGTTAAACTACCTAACTATAATAGGCCTATTGAAAAAAGTCTTTTATAACAGAATTTTGCCATTTTTGGTATTTTGCCATTTTAAGGGAAATTTAATGTTTTTTTTCGCCGTGATTTCTTTTACACATAATATTTGCTTTATGTACATTTAACCCTAACTCACCTGAGAGTTAAATTATTAAACTTACAGCACAATTCCGCGCTCTTTCTGACTGATAAATGAAAGAGAAAACAAGTGGTGAACAAGAACTGACAATTATTAATTTTAGACGTAGAATAGCAGCTAGCACATGGTTAAGTTCAGCACTTAATTTAACCCTGCTTTCCTACCTCTGGGCTTCCAAAAAACCCAATTCATATGAATCAAAGATGCAAATCAGCCTTATTAAATATAATTTTGCCAATTTATCAAGATGCTGCATGTATTCAATGTTGCTTAGAGGTGGATTTCAATGACCTATTCCAATTTCTCTCTGTTCTTGTTCATCAACAATAGACTAGCCTACTAACTTTACGAATTAATCAAGAATGACATTTATTCTAACTGAATCCATTAAATAACGGCACATATATTGATGCGTCGTCATATTTTATTCATTGCGGCAATAAATATACGAGTATCAATCATTTTTTATCTTTTTAGAGAATTCTAACAGAATGATTGATTTGTACAATCATAAACTAACAGAAATTTGTTGAAGAATAATGTAAAGTTTTAAAAACGAAACCTGTACGTCGAATGATGAAATTCAAACAAACGTACAGGAATCAACATGACATACATGATTTGCGCATGCGTATGAATCAGTATAGGCCTGAACTACGGCAAACTCTGAAATGTAAACGATCAAACGCGAAACATTTTCTAACGCCGTGGTCTTTAGTGGCTTGAAAAAAAAACCTATCGACTTTACAGCTCACTGTCGGTCGGTCGGTTGGTCGGTCGGTCGGTAAACAATAACTCAAATTTGCGCACGCGTCTGCAGCCATGCATATGGCCTTGTTTTAAATTTAAAACGTTAAAAAAACAGAAAAGAACAAAGTTGGCCAACACAAAATTAAACAAAGAGCTAGCTTACGCCTGGAATTGTTTGTTTTTATTTTTCTGCCTTTGGTGACACAAAGTACATTGTAAAGTCAACGTTTCTTTGTGCTACATTTTTTTTCTTTCATTAGCTTTAGCTAGCTAAAAAGATAATTTAAAGTTGATACGCCGCCTAAAGGAATAGTTTATAGTCCCATTTTTCTAATAAGAAATAAATAATCCCTTCAGATGTCACCTGTCTGAGTAGATTGGTTTTCTACATTTAGAATCGATTTACTCATAGCCTGGTTGTATCTTGATGACGTTTATTAGAGTACTGTAATTAGTGTTGAATAGAATAAATAGGTCTGTACTGAGCGACTGAAATTACAGTTTCACAGTGGTGTACATCAGTCGAAATTATAATGCATTATACGTTTTGTTGCAGTAAATGGTAAAGTACCGGTAAGTCAAATCGTCAGTAATAGGTTATAGAAAGCAATATATAAGATGAAGTTAAACAAAAATAGATGTGTTTTACTTTCCCGATTTGGAATAAGAAACTGCCATACAAGAATTTCCTATATCTTCTATATTTTAGTGGCAAAAGTATATTTTGAATAATGTTAATTTGATGCTACTTATCAATAAGTCATCGTCATTTGATAAATATCTCTCAATACTGAAGCCGACGCGTTTAATTATAGGCTTACCTCGTTTAATCAACGGGTTATATTTTGCCATCTATACACAATTCTGTTATCTTTAGAATAAAACTGATAAACAAGCAATTGGAAGTTAAAACGATAAATCTCCCAACGTTTTAGTTAAGTCTTCCGGATCAATATAAACCATTGAATCGATTAACATAAAGTCCCGTAGCGTTAGTTTTAACAACTTAACTAGAGTGTAATATATTATTTTGGAATTGGAGCGATTTAATACGTCGTTGTCGTCTTATTTTTAGCCTATTAGAGAGGATTTTATATGTACATGTCCATTAACATGTAGTTGCATCCATGTAAAGTGTGTCTTTTTACAGATCATTTGTTCATGTTTCTTTTATAAGCACGAATGTTCAGACAGAGTTCAATATACGACCGAGAACCTTCTGACGTTTATCGAATACTAATATCGTAGGTTCGAATCCCATTGGAGCATGTTATATCACACAGGAAAAATATTTAGGCCTATCCGTGACAATATAAAAACAGGTCGAACTTCATAAAAAATAGCCTTATAATAACATTTAGTTGGAAAAATGTTTAAGGAAAGTAGAGAAAATGCTGAAATAATAATGATGGGAATAAATTGATGATTATAAAATGGGCTCCAAATGAAAGTAAATACTGAACAGAGAATGACATTTTCTTTTTCTGTTGTTGTTTCTGATCAATTTAGGCCTTTCAAAAATATTAGTCCATTAGGAGCAAGAAGAAAACAAGAAAATATCGGTTTTTAAATTATTCTCAGATTTCAATAATTGTGAAAATAACTATATAACTTTATAATACGGTATAAACTTAAAGGTTCACTCATTTTTTGAACTAAATCTCCGCTCTCAGATGCTTTATATTTTGGCGTCGATGTAAAACGACTAAGCTTAGGGAGGCTCAGGAGGTTAGTGATCCAGTGTGTTAAAATACTAGCACGTCCTCTACAGAACACATACCCATTTGTTATTTTAGAGAGGGCGCATTATAAATATTTGTTCGATCATGTTTTGGTTGCATTATCGTATTTTCATCTAGTTGTAAACAATTTTTAAATAATATTTAAACAAATTTAAAATTAATATATAAAATACAGCAATAAGAAACCCAATTCTCTGTACAATATACAATGTGTTTTCGGGAGTGAGATATCATTATATTTATAGGCCTACACAGCAGGCAAAGAACATTAATTCTAAACCGCCCGGTGATATACTGAAATTTAATTAATTAATTTGAAACGATACACAGTTGCATTTCTTTTCCATGGTTTACAAAGTGGTGAAATCTAATTATCTCAAAGATAAATTCTGTCTACAGAATTATTTCAAAGTAAACATTTTGTGAAAATTTCCTCTCCAAACTACAGAATGTCTGCAAATAATGTCTTCACAATGGATGTAGGATGTGGATGTGACATACATTCCAAACGGCGCCCCGTATGTAGTGCACATAAATGGTTTAAGCTAATGTCATAGTTGTCTTTTTTGTTGTGAATGCCATCGAATTGCCCGGAGTAGTATCAAACTTTCTCTTTTCAATTTTTTATAGAAAACCACATGAATATAACATCAACACAGAAAAACTAAATACAGTTAAGCCTACCAACAATATATGAAATGGGCTATAGTAAACAAACTTATATAATTATTAGTAGTTGGGAGAGGTAATAATCATAGATAAAATAAAAGATCTAATTGTCCATGCTTGGGTTAAAATAAAGTAACAACATTGTCCTATTTTTCCGTTTTCTACATCATTATTTGTATATTGCATCAGTCGTCATATACCGTATTTATTTTAATAAACTCCCCGCTTTGAATAATTTCCCCCTCGAATACGATGGGCCCATTCTTTTTTCGTGTAAACGCCCCACCATATTTATACTGTAGGCCTACACACACTAGGCCCTCCAACACGTTTCTATTTTACAGTAGTAGGATCGGTCTATAATATGTATTTTGTTTAAAATATTATCGTACGGTATCGTATGTACTGCTAAGGTCTGTATAGCGTGCATACATCTTATCGTACGGTATCGTATGTACTGCTGAGGTCTGTATAGCGTGCATACGTACGGTATCGTATGTACTGCTAAGGTCTGTGTCGCGTGCATACATCTTATCGTACGGTATCGTATGTACTGCTGAGGTCTGTATAGCGTGCATACGTACGGTATCGTATGTACTGCTAAGGTCTGTGTAGCGTGCATACGTACGGTATCGTATGTACTGCTAAGGTCTGTATAGCGTGCATACGTACGGTATCGTATGTACTGCTAAGGTCTGTATAGCGTGCATACGTACGGTATCGTATGTACTGCTAAGGTCTGTATAGCGTGCATACATCTTTTTCTATCGTACGGTATCATTGTACTGCTAAGGTCTGTGTAGCGTGCATACATCTTTTTCTATCGTACGGTATCGTATGTACTGCTGAGGTCTGTATAGCGTGCATACGTACGGTATCGTATGTACTGCTAAGGTCTGTATAGCGTGCATACATCTTTTTCTATCGTACGGTATCGTATGTACTGCTAAGGTCTGTATAGCGTGCATACATCTTTTTCTATCGTACGGTATCGTATGTACTGCTAAGGTCTGTATAGCGTGCATACGTACGGTATCGTATGTACTGCTAAGGTCTGTATAGCGTGCATACATCTTATCGTACGGTATCGTATGTACTGCTGAGGTCTGTATAGCGTGCATACGTACGGTATCGTATGTACTGCTAAGGTCTGTATAGCGTGCATACATCTTTTTCTATCGTACGGTATCGTATGTACTGCTAAGGTCTGTATAGCGTTCATACGTACGGTATCGTATGTACTGCTAAGGTCTGTATAGCGTGCATACATCTTTTTCTATCGTACGGTATCGTATGTACTGCTAAGGTCTGTATAGCGTTCATACGTACGGTATCGTATGTACTGCTAAGGTCTGTATAGCGTGCATACATCTTTTTCTATCGTACGGTATCGTATGTACTGCTAAGGTCTGTATAGCGTGCATACATCTTTTTCTATCGTACGGTATCGTATGTACTGCTAAGGTCTGTATAGCATGCATACATCTTTTTCTATATCATTGCAGTTAATTCTTGCCTTGAGCTAACAACGTAATAAAACACACTTTTACATTAATTTTCATTCACCTTTATTACAAAGAATCATTCTGGTGACACAGAGACATGGCTTACGACATACATTATGTGGTGACGTCACTTATAACGTGTACATGCGCTGCTCTAATAGCTCGAGATTAACGAAAATGTGATATGTAATGAAATTTACTCTTTAGATTGTATCGTATTCATTCTTGTACTTTGAGAAACATTGACATTGGAAATATATTTTTGTATTTTATATGAATTCAGTTTTTTTTAAAGGAATATCGTTTTAAAACGTTGGCTAAAAGTATTCTACGCCAATACAATATATAAAACTAATACAGGGGAAGGAGCTGCAGCAGTACATAACAACTACAAGGCTCATAAACTAGGATTCTGCCATTGCTATATTAAACTAACAGTTTCTATGTTGTGTGCACTGTAATTCTGAATCTATAGAGTTCATAACGATAATAATTGAGAGAATAATAATACTACTAATAATAAAAGTAAATTGGCCATAACGGGCGGTTTCCGCTCGGGATAGATACAGATTTCAACGTGGGACAAGCTACGCGGTCTATTTAAATTGACCATTTAATACTGAGAAATGTGAGTTTGTTTTGCACAACGATATGCGCATTCATAATGAATGATACTATAAGTGTCAGTATCACACGATTTGTGGCTTTTCATTCATTATTCAACTATTAATAATTATCCTCTTTGTTTATTCATAAGTAGACTTACTTAAAACAAAATTAAATTCACTTCGGTACTTCACAAAGTTAAACAGTAGCTATCTAAAGTTATTGAATAAATGGTCCTACTATATTATTAATATACGATATAGCATTACATTCAATTCATTCGTATAATGAAACGAGCCCATAAAATGATACATGTTGTATTAAGATTCAGAGGGAGATGCCTACGTAAGATGATTTTTCCTTATGTTTGAGAAACAATTTGTTAAAATAAAGGGATTTTTTAGTTCCGTCTATTAAAGCCTTATTTTAATAATGTCCTTTCTTTTTTAACGGTTACAAAACATGTTAACGGTGACCAATCAATCCAATGTGTTTTTATACAAGATATAGTAGGCCTAGACAGCTAGCTTAATGAAAGAGATATAGAAGGCATTAGCTTCTGTCATGTACATGTTTGTTCAGCTCGTTATGTCATAGATCATCTAAGAAAAAGCAAGATAATTATTTATATCGTAATCAAGTAATCATTAATGTTACACACACATTCTTGTGTCAGACTACAGGTGTTTATTGTCGTAAGTACAATGATTGAGTGCACACCGTGTCTCGATTAACAAGGGCTATATCTGTATTACCTTTAAAAACATAATTTATTTGCGCTTATTACATTCACAATTATTTATTTTTAATTGGGCTAGTAGCTATAGCTAGCTTATATTCAGAGGTTATCGGAACTTACATTAAACTTAGTGATTATGTCTGCCTGTTCCCAGCCGTCTCTCTTTCTGTGATAGTGGTCCGATGTTGAGTTGAGCTAAAACGTACCATCCGACCCTTGACGACTATCAATAAGAAACAAAATCTTTCAGTACCATTCCATTAACTAGCTCAACATTATTTTAATGAATCGAAATAACCGACATTCTTATTTTGTATTCACGATTTCGTTTCTGACGTGTTTGCAACTAAATGGAATATCTAATAATTATTGTATAATTGTAATATACACCTATCATTTTCTTTCACATAATGATTATTTACCTTGTATAACCAAGAAATTAGTTTAACTAGGTGCATTGAGCTATAAAACTGTCATGCTTGGTGAACTAGACAATGCTAATATGACGACTACGAAAGCTACTGGATGTTTAAAATCAACGTAAATTCTCAATTGTTTAATTTCTATCTCACATTAACCAAGATTTATGGTAGCTTTCTTTCTTAAATTTCAGATACGAGCATCGTAGAATCCTTTGACATTTAAGCATTACTTACGTCAGCGTGGTAATTCTACTAACAAATGGAAAACCCGTTTAGAGAAAAGCGTACGAAATGTTCGGGTTCAACCAATCAAATGCGAGAACTCTCTGCTGTAGGGAAATATCGATTAACAAAAATGAAGCAGCGACAGATGATGCGGTATTTTTCATTAAAACATCCAGAGAATCGGTCACGTAACGTTAGTAGTTGTAGTTCATCTAGTGCATCTAGTAGTATATGTGACAGTCAGGAGAGACTTAGCTTTGAACAAACGGAACTCGTCGATGATACGTTCCTAACCGACCGAGAAAGCAAACAAATAACCGATCGGAAGGCAACGCTTTCAGGAGAAGGTAAATTTTTAATTAAATCACGAAGAAAAGATTTGAATCGATTGAAATCAGACTCCGACGTAGTAACACATCGTAAAAATATCGTCTACGAAGATATGGTTCGATCAAAGGCATACATCATGGCGTCAGAAACACAGAAAATCCAAGAATGTGATACAACAACGAAACCAGAGCCTAGATGTTTAATGCCACATCCTACAAAGAAAATGTTGAGGACGAGGAGTGAATCTGCAATAGAACTGAATACCGCACGGAATAGACTTAGCAATCAACACGGTGTTGTCTGCACAAATGAAGATCTCAAGAAAATCCTTACAGAAGCTCGATCAATTGGTTCAGTTAGACGAAGACGGACCACCAGTGGCCATAATATGCTTGCTGTCACACCAGAAAGCATTGAAGAGATCGACGGACATGTTAGATCAAGGAGTGTTTCAATGATAACCAGTTTAAAAAGTAGGAGAACTGGTGATGTCCTTCATGAATATCAACAAGGTTGCAGATCCAGTCCGTCATCTTTCGAAGCGTTGAATTCATTGAACACGCCAATATCCAGAACCAATTCCGCCAAAGAAATACGTTCAATTAAAGAGATCGATGAGGATATACCATCGTGTTCAAAGGACTGTGTCGATAATAATGAAAATGAATTGAGTGTTTCTAATCAAAACATTGAATCAGACCTAGCGGACACATTGGCAGCATTTAATATTGATGTGGATACAGGAATCGACCCTGAAGCGATTGGTAAAGCTATCGAACGCAGGCTGACAATCGGAAGCAAACAAGCAAACAAGTATGTAAAACGCGGGGGTCATCAGACAACAAATGTCAACTTCCAGAAAAACCAAATGTCCAACAAGTCGAAAGACGGTTGCACACAAGTAAGCGAGAAGGGTTTCGCAAACAGGATCACCAGCTTAACATCCAAATTCAAACGCAGTAAATCAACAACTGATTGTGTAAAACTGTAGGGGCCTAACTGTTTTAAAGAACACACTTTTGTAAACTCTTTAAATTTGGACAGTTGAACTATAAAACTGCTTTAATACGATTTCGAATTTGGGTCCAATTTAATCTGTACTAGCTGAAAATGACGACCAATATTTTAAATGTTTGTATAGGCTACATAAATGTAAAGTATACGG
This sequence comes from Antedon bifida, assembly GCF_963402885.1. Classification (NCBI taxonomy): domain Eukaryota; kingdom Metazoa; phylum Echinodermata; class Crinoidea; order Comatulida; family Antedonidae; genus Antedon; species Antedon bifida. Next base: position 9,824,929 of record NC_136231.1, read on the forward strand.
TGCTTATACTGCATCATGGACACGTTGTACGTGAGGATGCTGCTTGAATATATTATTTTAATATATGCATATATACCGATATAAACTGATATACTGACAGTTTTAACAGGTACAGGCTATCTGTTGTGGTGCTATATTTTCTCATGGAGGCGTTCTAAAAAAGCTACCGAAAACAATTTATGTTCCCACCAACATACAACAATGCACATTTTCTGATCAGCAGTGCAGTATGCGCAGACGCTGGAAGTCAAATTTGCGCACACGCACCAAAAAGAAAATGGCTATTTCTAGCTATAGTGTTAATAAGTATTAGACGACAATACAAACATACAAACGTTTGTGCTCGATTTATGATATGATAATTTAGTTTACTATGGTGGTCGACTTTTTATTATAGAATACACAAGGCCACTACTAAAGCAAATGAATTAAGCATATAATACACACTGTGAACATGTAGGCTTGTATTCTATGTTTAAAGTTATAATAATTTTGTAAGGCATTAGCCACCTGAAGCAAATTTATATGAATAATAGCAAGGTTAATAATAGAAAAATGAATATGAAGCACGTGGTTAATATATTCAGAATATTAATATTAACCACGAGCTGTAAGAAGGACGTACAAGCGTGGCATTTACTAAATTGATTTATTTTCATTTTATAATTCATTTTATGCGCTTTTGTTTTATCAGAACAATATAATTTGACGATAGGCCTAATTCTTTTTATTTTTTTATAGTTTTGTTATACTTTATTCATTAGACCTATCCTTATACTTTATGTTAAGTTCATTATGTTTGTAAAGAGCTAGCTAATAATAATTATATGACGAATTAATTATGTTAATCTGGTGTTTGTGCTGTTCTAGCATAATATACATAATAACATTTTTATAGAAACTATGATAGTAATTGTTATGATAATTACTATAAATGATGATAATATTATTATGAATAAATATTATTTGAATGTAAAGATTTTGATTTTGTGTTTTTTTCTCGCCTGGCAAAACAATATCAATATCATTACTAACAAGATATTGTTTAATATTCGTTTGATTAATATTGTTTAAAGCGATATTTTATTTTAAAATTTCATAATGAATGCTTAATTTATGTTGATAGTCAGTTCTATGATAATTAATAACTAGTGATAGCAAAGAGTGCAGTATGCTTTAGCTTAACGTAACGTACTGGCCGAATCGAAGAAGTACACGCGACGACGACAACGTACGTTTGTACCTAAAAGGCAACGATTGCTGTCCTCGACAATATCACTGATAAATAGTCAATAATCAAGGACTTATTGTCACCATGACAACATAGAGCCCGTAGCATAATAAATGACTCTCTGTACCTTTAACATTTCAGCGTAATTGTGGATTCGACAAAATGAATAAAAACGGTAGTGACGTAGATACAAAGAATTGCTTGCTTTTTATTTTGTATATCTGATTTATTATGCTCGAGAATATTAATATGATCATCTGTATTTTCTAATAAAACAAGTGATGAGCACTGTGACGATACGTCACTAACAATCGGCCTGGCGCTGATATAGTTAAAACACCAACGACTAATTGATTATACATTTGAATTAAGAAAATGTTTAGTATATTCGTCTCTACTGTATTACGAATATTATACGATATCTCAGTTTCGTATATGCCAGCTTATATTGCGCGGTTTTTTGTGAGTGGGTGTGTAACATGATTTCACAGACGCATTCTAATCGGGCATTTCTTCCATAATTTAACATATCCTAGCATAAACTAATATAATTAAATTGTAGGCCTATTTCTATAATATGTTCTGACGATGTGTGTATGGTCGGCCATTGAGCACTATGCAATAAAGCTACTATAAAATAACACATATCAAATTAGGCCTATTTTTATCAGTTTAGTAAAGGAAACAAGTAGATTCTGAAAATGGTTTATTACAATGATACTGTCAATACTTAATTCAAGGGTTATGACATCTAAGGGACTCTGTTGTAACCTAACTAACCATGTGCCTTTTGTGAGGACATTTTCTTTCAATCTTCTTATGTGGAATGGTTCAAGAGTGTAACATAGCAGGGTACGTCAGTTTTTTCCCTAAAATAGAATCTTACACTTTTCACGCTTCTGGATCTTCTCCACCTGGATTACGTACCTGTCCCTGCGTAAGACCTGTAAACACAAAGGGGATATATACTTCTAACACAGCATGTCTCAAGTCTCCTTAATATTAATAAATAGAAGCAATGTAGGCCTATGGTCATGAAGTCTACTTTAATGCTGGACATCTAGACCATTGCAGGCAGAGGAGATATGATAGGCTAAGTATTTTCTGTAGATTTTTCGTGATATTTAAAGCTAATTAAAAGCAAAAATAGATGTATTTTTAATCTATGGCAGGCCGACGATCAGAGCTCCCGCTTTCGGGAATATTACGCTACGTTACACCCTTCTGAGATTTCATACGATACAACTATACGAGCTTAAAGCTTCCGGATAGTTTTAATTGTTTGTGGTTGCTTGCTTCTGTTCATCATGGACATTCACGCTGCGTACGTTATATTTGAAATGTCATTAAAATGTCAAACACGTTATCATGGAAAATGCTACTTAAATCATCACCGTTTATCATGTATAACATCAACGTTACCATCACTTGCTAGCAGACGCACCCACTCAACCCCACAACACGATCTGCAGCCGAGGGCCTACTGAAATTACTAAACCACTTTTACTTTAGGCCTAAAATAATTAGCGTTGCCATCCCCCGTATTTTTGAACTATAACATCATTTATATTGTTTTTTTTAAATTATAATAAATCAGAGACGATTTTGATTTATATATAATTCTGGTAGAATGACGGAAACGATGATGATGATTCTGGTTTCGTTTATATAAATAACAATTATTTTTGATACATGCACTGTCTCTGTTTACGTCTTATAATCACGTACTAATAATACAAATCCCCCATATAAATAGTAATTATTACTTCGTCTGAAATTGTTTCAAATCCAATTAATTAATAACGAAAATATGGTTGGAAACAAGGCAATGATACAACATTTTTTTGGAATATCCACATTGATAATCAAACAAGCCTACTAATTAATGAATAAATTCATTAGATAAATTGTATTACTTTTCAGTGGAATTGAAGCTGGTGCTATATCGTCTACGAATTTGTTTATATGGCAAGTTGTAAACATACATGGCATGAATAATTACATATTAGGCCAATCACAAAACCTAGAAATTATACATCTTAGGTTACCCTGCTTAGGATGTACCGTACCCATGCAGCCCGATTCTCTGTTAGTACTGTATCTCCACTTGTCGCATTGTCCAGTATCATAGGAGGCAAATTCTGTACAGTGTCACTATGTATGATCACATGACTGACGCGTCACAACGTAAACCCTCATTATACAGAGGTAGCATATACATTATGTGACACTGTATGAATAATGCCTATGATAATTATAGACACAATATCGGCTACACTGTATGTTATTATATTGAAGACTTAAACAAGATTTAAAACTGCACAGGCAATCACCAGAGAGTGCATTAAATGTCATCTGTCTAATTACAGCAGGAGACGAACAAAACAGAGTGTGTTTCAAAAATAAAATTCGTTCATTTCACAAACGATCTATGTACAATCGATATTAAAAATACTAGAAATACACACAAATGGGACACGTAATTAACTCTGAATTAATGTAAAGTAATTAATCACACAACTTCCTGGTCTATAAAGGCTAATTACATTGTAGAATAGTCATAGTAACATCGTGTTGCTAGCTTGCTATATATAGATCATTATTACATTCGATCATCTATTACAAATTATGCATTTCAGTATTTGTAGGTTATTTGTAGGATATTTGTAGGATATTTGTAGGCCCTAAACTATAGAAAGTCAGGTTTTTTAGATTAAATATTTGAAAAGAAAACGTATTAATCGTAAACGGGACTACAAACAACAGCACAGCGAGTAGTCAACCAAATTATGTATTAACTACTGTATTAACATTACAGTATATGATATTCAATAATGATGATTACTGAATGATTATATGTAATAATACTAAAATGCCTATCATCACTAGATAACAAATCACAATTTAAAGAATTAATTTTACTCAAATACCGTACCTAGCGAGTATTAACCCAATTATTTTGAATAAAACTAACGACTAATCAACCACTTTGCGTCATCAGGATCAGGGTTAATTACAAAGATAACAAATTATTTAATAATCTTTCACTAAAACAATAGTGCATTGAAGACAAGATTAATATAATCACGTTACAGAAAACCACAGACTAATTTAAAGATGCTGGGTTACTAAACAACGCCATAAATCAGACGTGAGAGTTCTATAGATGAAACCATTATCTGTAAATTAGACATTAAGGATATAATTCAGCCGTTATGTCACATTGATGAATCAATGTGTAGCCTATAATGGGTCCCGCTTGTATTCTAGTACATGCACATTACCATTCAGTAACTTTCTGAACATTGAATAATGTTAAATCGCCAATTACACAATTTGATAAATGAAAATACATTCTTTCTGAAGCTTGGTTGTCACTTGGACGCAACGACGTTGGCTTATAGGCGCAACGACGTTGGCTTATAGGCGCAACGACGTTGGCTTATAGGCGCAACGACGTTGGCTTATAGGCGCAACGACGTTGGCTTATAGGCGCAACGACGTTGGCTTATAGGCGCAACGACGTTGGCTTATAGGCGCAACGACGTTGGCTTATAGGCGCAACGCATTTTAGTCGACGTTAAGCGTGGTTCCCACTAGCTACGCAACGTAACGCAACCTACGCAACGTAAGCAAATGCCCTTCTAATAATTGTGTTTGCCCCCGCCTGCGTGAAATCAAACCTGCTATGTTTGCAGCACTATTGCGTCGTCGGTTCCCACTTGTGATTACGCAATACAGCACTTTGCGTCGATACGTCGCTGCGTTGCGTTCTAGTGGTAAAATCAATTGCGATGCGCTTACGTCCCCTAGCAACATTTAACACATTGTAAGGTATATTGGCATTGTTCAGGAAAGACAGAAACCAATAGCAATCTATAAAACCTCTATGAGAAGGAAACTAAATTTGAAATATTGAAAGAAACCATGTAAACAATTGAATTGCTACAATTTATAATACATGTATTATAATGTATGCGTAAGCTTGGTTCTCACTAGCTATAACGTAACGCAATCTACGCAACGTAAGAAAATGCCCTTCTAATAATTTTGTTTGCCCCCGCCTGCGTGAAATCAAATCCTGCGATTTTTACAGCACTGTTGCGTCGTCGGTTCCCATTTGTGATTACGCAATATATCACTTTGCGTCGATACGTCGCTACGTTACGTTGCGTTGCGTCCTAGTGGGAACCATGCTTAAGTCAGACTCTCGGTACACGCATGCAATTATACAATTCGACAACATAGGAGCCGGCTCATTCGATCCATACAATAATATTACGAGAACGTAATTGTGATAAGGTAACTTGATATTTAGAAAGTCATCATCGAAATCGAAATAATCTAATTCAAGATTTCATTTCATTACACATTTTAATTAAACCGGAAGGAAGGCATCGGATGTTGACGACGGACACAAACCTCGAAAAACTAGTGGGCTTATTCACTCCCACGTCATGCATTTCACATCGTTTGTTAGTATCAAAGTCCTCCTACGGAACCTAACAATTTATGTTTTGGAGTATTCGAGGACGTAAGCGCAACGCAAGGATGGATTCTTCAACTCGATCAGTCTCTTGAATCAATCTAAACCAATTTTTCTTGTGTCCAATTTAACATTTTTTAATCAATCGGTGATCAATCAAGTTACATCCAATTATTAAATAATGAATATTCACAATTCAATCATTAGTTATCAATCTATTAACAAATACGCAGTACAAAACTAAATATGCATACATAAATCTTTTACATGATTCATCACTTACGTTCGCCGTATAAATTATAAAACTTAGAGTAAGGCTATAATAGCTGTGAGCACTAAGTTTCAATGCATAAATATTATATATGACATATGACAAATATGCCTAAAATAAAGTTACTGAAAACAATGCAAAGTGGCTGATTGATTGACTGAGGGACTGCCTAATGACATTGACTGACCAGCAAGATATCACAATATGATAATAATTATTATTTTTTCAACTACTGGCTATAACCATTGACAGACTGGCTGACTGAATGAATGGACAGGTGATAAAGGTTGACTCCATAACATGCTACACCCAATCACAGACTGATAACAGACCGTGACTGACTATAATAACAGGATGACTAACCAGATCAAACTGATTGGCCCCATAGTAACTGACCTGATTGATAGAACCGATGGCAGGCTGATCAGTTGGCACGATAACGAACTGGTTGACACGAAAACAGACTGATTGACATGAAAACAGACTGACCAAACCCGATAACAGACTGATTGACACGATGACAGACTGACTAAACCCGATAACAGACTGATTGACACGAAAACAGAATGACTAAACCAGATAACAGGCTAATTGATAGTATAACAGACTGACGAAACCCGATAACAGACTGATTGACACGAAAACAGACTGACTAAACCCGATAACAGACTGATTGACACGAAAACAGACTGACGAAACCCGATAACAGACTGATTGAGACGATGACATACTGACGAAACCCGATAACAGACTGATTGAGACGATGACAGACTGACGAAACCCGATAACAGACTGATTGACACGAAAACAGACTGACTAAACTCGATAACAGACTGATTGACACGAAAACAGGCTGACTAAACCCGATAGCAGACTGACTAAATCAGAGAGCAGACTGATTAACGGAATGATTGACACGAAAACAGACTGATTGACACGAAAACAGACTGACTAAACCCGATAGCAGACTGATTGACACGATAACAGACTGACTAAACCCGATAACAGACTGATTGACACGAAAACAGAATGAATAAACCAGATAGCAGACGGACACGACAACAGACTGAGTGACAAAATAACAGACGGACTCACCAGAGAAGAGTGTCCAAATAAAAGATTGACTGACCAGATAATTAAGAGACTGGATGATTACTAGATGATTACAGATCTGATTGATTATGCGAAGGAATACTGACTGAATGATTCACAGACCTGAATCGAGTGGTCAAGCGGTTAAAACAGGGCGCCGCAAACCATAGCTATAAAATTAGGTTCAAATCACTCCTCGACCATTGTTCTGTCGTGGTAGAACAAGTCACGGATAAGGTCGGTGTACATATCTGGCTCGTAAAGAACCCAGTTCTTACTTTCGGAAGGGAGTTAGGGCCTACCATGAGTCCATTCAGCCCCTGTTGGACAAAGACTGGGTGCAGTTTGGTGGCAGCACTCGACACGAAGGCCAGTTAGGCTGAGCTGCAAGTCACAAGTTAGCAAAGATCATGCTACGAAGGTATGTTGTTTTGTTTTTGTTATCAAAATATACGACTACAGATAAATTAAATTTAATATAAAAAGATTTTTAGAAAATATCATGATTGATTTGGCTATTATTAGAAAATAAAAATAATGATGTAGGCCTAAATACTCTACTCCGCACAAACAGCAAATTACAATTATAGAACAGTGGAAAATAATGTCTAATCATAAAGGGAATTAGGAAACAAAATGTTTACAATTTCATGGACACCCACACACGAAATAAAAACGTAGCGTACTTCTAAGACTAAGAGCCAGGATTGAACGATTCGTGTGTCCACATTAAGAAAAAAAATTTAGGGAACATTAATTTAAGATTCGGAAAGAAAACAATTAGCAGTGGAAGAAAATCCTTGCATAAGTGGAAGAAGACTATGAATTAAGGCCTATACCAAATGATACCTTGTGCCGCGAAATAGGACCTATAAAAAATAACATTTTCTTATAGGTCCTAATTTGGACCAATCATGCGCAGTGACCGGTTCAGTTAATCTAATAACTAATTTTAATTAGTTATAACAGGGGAAATGATATGGCAAGAAAGTTTGAAGGAAATATCCTTTCCACCACCAACGCGTTAAAATCGAGTTACTCTTGACCTATGCGAGATAAACAACTCTGGATATAATCCTGTATACTTACCGTCTTCAGTTGACCTTATCAACACAAATTATGAATTAAATACCGATCGATAGCGTTGAAAACAACAATCATCTTATCTATTATTGTACATCTTTACATATATACAACACAAATAACATACAGCAAGATCTAACGGTCAAAGACAGCTTCATTGCATTTTGTAAATTATTACGTAGAACAAAATATAGTGTGCTTGCTCTGTTCTTGTGCATCTTTTCAATTCAAATACTTTATTTCGTCAAGCACTCTGGATCGAAATGTGTCTTGCTTGCCACATATAAAATATGATAAAATGTGTAAAAACACAAACAGGGTAAAATACAAACCTTAATAAAAGGGTTAAAACATGGTAAGTAGTAAAAAGATAGTTAAAATGGTTAGAAAACAGTGTCTAGAAAAATTGAAAAAAAAATGTTCACCCGACAAAAGTTGCATCACAAAGCCTCGTAACAGATTGGAGAAAAGAATTACGTAGGCCTAATCTATTTGTTTTCATCATAAATCGTTATTGTGAAAGCAAATATAGTTCGGGAGTTGACAAGACTAGTAACGCATAGGCCTACTGTTATTATTATTATTACATTTTTTTACTCAGGGTAACCCAAACAGTTTAATAAAAGTTAAAAAATAAATAAATAACTGGTTTTCATCATTCATCATCATTATTTACTGTTGAATAATGATACCCACGATCGATGGTCACTTACGGCCTATTTGGCAAAGGCGTCTATTCATTCACTTTCAATAAGAAATCTGTAAATATAACAATGAAAAAAACAGGCATTTATTATTAGGTCTCTGTGCCTAAAAGAAGAATCATCCTACGGATAGATACAAGTGCACGCTTTCAATGAGCTGTTTCTAGTGCGTGGTAGGCCTGAGGAACTCTTTCTAATAAATAAGGTAACATTACAAAAGAATATCATAATACCATTCATATTTGTTTAGTATTTTCAATTATATAATTTCTCTGATGGAAGGTATATTTTATAGAACAAACAAAACAAACAAACTCGCAGATTTTCAACACAATCAATATGTTTTGTAACTACAAGGAAACCAGAGTTTATAGAGCAGTCTAAAAATATCAAATCTTCTTTTTAAAAACAAAACAAAATTATTCTATCTTTTTCAAAGAAGGTTATTGATAATATGTCAACTATAAATAAAAGTAAACTGAAGCCCCTGGCATAATAGTCAATACACGTGCATAATTATAGTTCATTTTTCGTTCTGTGTATTAGACCTATATTTGTGTACACACTTGTAGACACTGCTTCATAAATGTCGTCAGATAAGCTGAAGGTTTCTTGTTATTCTAAAAGCATAATTAACAACAGCGCTAAATGTAAATCATTCATTAAAGCGTGTCCAAACTAAAAAGGTTAAAGGTACACAAGAAATTAATTGCAATAGTTGTATTACGCTATTTCTGAGAAGCTAACGTAATTTTATATTCTTCTTATTATTATTATATTATAACGTTTTCAAGATGCACGTCAGGAACACGCGTGTGCACAGAAGAGAAGCCCGTTTATACTCGCACAATAAACGACGACGATATACAATAACACACACTCAATAACATCGTTGTATCGTAACGATTTTATGGTTTTTACTGGTCATGACGTCATTTGATTGGATTTTGTTATTATTTTTCACCGACACAGTATGAATGAATATTCTATAGTTCTAAGATAAAAACTTTTCTAATTTCTTTTGTTTTCTGTAGAAAATGTATTTATCTATTTATCGACGACATTCGTTGGTATTCGTCAGTATAAACGAGCCTACATAGTCTTCGTTGATCCATCATATAAAACAACACTATTAAATGTGTTTTGAAAACACTAATGTAAGGAACACTTATGATATTATGATCAAGGCGCCAAAAGGAAAGTTTAAGTGTTAATTAATGCTCGACTCAAACATAGGAATTGGAGGGTATTGGTTGTGTAAGTCTTGAAATGTGTTTACATAAGGTCTATTTTATTAGGAAGAAATAAAGACCTTTGTACTAATATAACGAATATTGGTTTTTGTTAACATGTAAAAGGAACTAAAAATAATGGTGTTATGATGCAAACACATGGTTAAGAATGAGATAAATGTATCCATTATGACTTTCTGCATTCAATGTCTCATAAATAATAATGAATACATAGTTTCTATAAATTGTCTACCCTTTTTGTTATTTTGTGTTTTTTCCTTCATTTATTATGTTAACATTTAGTATCATACTTATCATCCATTATGACTTTGAAAACGAAGAAGCGTCGAATGGTCCGGTTATTGGATATGAGATGAATGACATTCTTTGATATTCCATTGTACATGATGATGATAATGAATGATGATGGTAATGACGATGATGAATGATGATAATGATGATGAAAATAAATGATAATGAATGATAATAATGATGATGATAATGAATGATGGTGAAAATGATGATGATGATAATGAATGATGATGATGATAATGATAATAAATGATGATGATAATGAATGATGATGATAATGAATGATGATGATGATAACGATGGCGATGATGATGATCATGATGATGAATAATTCACTTAGCTTTTACAATCATTGCCGTTAATGTATCATTTTCGTGTTTTCTTAAAATAGAAATAATCCATAAAATATTGCGCATATATAATTAATAAAACTGTGAATTGATTAGAAACCAATGTAGTAGATGATTGCACTCCATAGGACAAAAATAACTCGAGACTATTTGTAATATTACAACACCTACTGACAATTATAAAGTTTTGAATATTCTCAAAAACATCGATTAAAAAAACGTATTTTCTTAAAATAGAAATAATCTATAAAATATCGCGCTTACATAATTAATAAATCTGTGAATTGATTAGGAGCTAATGAAGCTTGGAGATTATCTATTTCTGCTAACAATAAAAATAGCACAGATCTCGAACTATTATTGTAAAGTTTGAATGTTTTCAAAATCAATTTAAAATGTACGTACTGTCGTTGTTTCAAAAGATTCGAGGAAGTAGTATAATTATTCATACACACAACAAGCAATGCAACACGACTAATTTGTTTTAACGTTTAATAATACTGTAGCCTATATAAAAATATACTTAGTTTTGAGAACAATAAACTATGAAGGGTATTCCGTTAATACCTGGCCTTTTTCCACCCCAACTTTTGCCATCCGGTCCTTTGCTACCTGGTCCTTTGCCACCCGGCCCTACCACATTAGGTCTTTTGCCAAGACCGGGTGGAAAAAGGCCACATGACAACGGGCCGGAATCCAGTAGTCATGTGTATAGCATATTCTTAGCCGATATAGAATATTTAAAATGCACACACATAATATACATAGACGCAATTATTTTCCTAAGTGCTACATTTAGGGATCGATTTTTTATAGAATGTGGAGTGGACAAGGCGCAGAGCACTTTAATCAGTCGACGAGTTAAAATACACATTGCGCATTTAAATCGATAGTTCAACAAAAGTTCGAAGTTTGGGAGCTCATTTTAGAAAATACATCATTCACTTGAAAACAAATGATTACTTCGTAAATGAATAAACTAAATCCACTTAAAAGTACTCTTGAGATGAGTGTATCAAATAAACGTGTACTTCAACATCGACATTTTTATCGACCCTGACATCACTCCTTCACCTTCAATGCCATTAAATACATAATAAAATCAGCAAAACTATTCATTAATATTATAATGATACGGTTGGTTAGCTGCTGTTGACGTTTATGTGGACATCATAAAAAACAATGTAACTAATAATACGTCATCGTATTAACAACATTGGCATTGAAGTTTTGTTTTCATTTTAACTGTTACATTAATAAAATTGATTAACAATCATGAGTTGTCATACATACGAGTAAACACTGATTTATATCTTTAAAAAAATATAGAAATAATAAGTAATATTCAGATATTTTATTTCTTAAATTAATACAGCTAAAAAACATTTACTTGACAATACTGTCATAAAAGTTGTCATATACAGTATTTATTTACTTAATGTATAAACAAATCAGGCAAAGAACATTAATTCTAAACCGCCCGGTGATATACTGAAATTTAATTAATTAATTTGAAACGATAAAGATGAGGAAATCTGTGAGAATGAGAAAAAGTCGCCCCAACCGATTATTATTAATGTATAATAAATTATAATATTAGAGGTCATATTACATGATTCGCAGTAAATTGATACTTCTCTACAATTAAAATTTTCGTTAGGATTTCTAAGGTATGCAATACAGGAGGAATCCACTTTCATCTTTCCCCGAGTACGTAACTATTGTTGAAATGTTTGCATGGTGAACTGACGCTTCTTAAAACACTACATATACTAATATAGTAACACTACGAGAACAAACTTAAGGGGTCATCCCTTTAATAGAGGTATAGACATTGACATGTTAAAATCGTTGTGTCTCTTTAACAGTGTGCCCCCCTGAATGAGGGTTTCCCAGAGGGGGGTCTACTGCACAATATGACTGATGTCTCAATACATAAATTATTCAGTTAACGTATGTTAATTTGTTTTAATTTCTTTTTTAAATATAAAAAAATAATCAACGTTAAATTGTATGAGAGAGAATATTTTTAAGTTTCTTAATGTGTAATATTTTTAAAAAAAACATGATTACTGCAATTTAGCTATTGTATTATATTATTCTACAACAATGTAGAAAAAAATACTGAATGAAATGAGTGAGTGGCAACTCGTATAGCAGTCAACATGAACATGAACAAATTAATAGCAGTCAACGTAGTACTGTATTTCAAATGATTTCCAATAAATCATGAATTGTGAAAGCAATGCTTGTTTAATGATGAACATTTTGTTTTAGTTTTGTTCCATGGGTTTCAGCCACCCATTTGTGTCCGTAAAAAATAAATGAAATGAATAAGAATCAAAAATGCCCTTTGGTTAGCATTGTGGCTTTTTATAATAATATACAACAAAGTTTCAACAGTACACACAAAAAGAAAAACAGTACTATTATAGAAAAATACAAAAAGCAATTTGTAACCAACCATCTAATCTAATTGACATTACAATCGATAAAATGCATTCATTTTTAGTCATATGTGAAGTAAGTCTATATTTTATGTCTATGGTTTTATCATATAAAATGGGAAATATATCTTAAAATATACTATTTAAAATGTCAATTTGGGGGCGGAGAAGATGGGGGTGGAGGAGGTGGTGGAGGGAGAACACTTAGAAAAGACAGTAAATTTATGGATTGACTGTCACCAGCAACTGAAGGCGAGTTAGGACAATTCGTTGTGGTACTAGAAGGAACTTGTACTAATAATGGTGGTGGCTTGGATGTATCTATAAAAGGAGGCAAGCCTTGAGGAAAAGGTGGATGCGGCGGCAGTGTAAAAGGATAATGGCCTGGGTAGTTCTGTCCATATGCTGGTTGCATGTTGTAGGAACATTGCGGTGATGGAGGGTACATCGGTAGTCCCTGGCATTGATTATCATACTGCTGGTAAAAATGTCTCTGTTGTGGAGGTTCATATTGTTCGTATTTGTGGCATTGTTGCCATACATTTCCAGAAGATTGGCTACCCTGTTGGTTCCAATTATGGCTACCCTGTTGGTTCCAATTATGGCTACCCTGTTGGTTCCATTTCTTCCAATTTCTATCATTCCTAATTCTGTTTTGATGGCATTTTGAATTGTCTATAAAAGAATACAAAACAAACAATACATTTTTATCAGTTTATTTATTTTTTATTATCATGGGCCCTGGTTAGAAGTACATGCTTTTATCACTTGAGGCCTACTTACATTATGGCCACCCCGATTCAGGGGACAACTATTAAGGGGACACTTTTCCCAAAGATGTCCCCTTAATAGGGGTTTAATGTACTTCATGATTGCCACCACTACCAATACAGATACTGTTTACAACCATATTCACACAAAAAAAACATGAAACTTGCATATTCAGCACCATTATAAATGTATAGAATAACCCTTTGAAAAGCTTTTAACAATTTGTCTTTTTAAATACGTACCATTTTCACTAACATAACCTTTCTCTTCATCAATCAATCCTTTTTGACCTGTCCTATAAAAAAAGAGTGGAAATGTTAACAGAGCTATTAATGTACTGTAGCTCTTCATTCTACAACTCATAACATTTAAATTGTTTACATTTTTATCTCTTTCTATGGTGATTTAATTTTCAGTATTTTTTTATGTCACATCATTTAAATACAAAAATTCTTTAGTAAAGTTTGTCTTTATGAAATATTACTAAAAAACAAATAATCATATGTTTAATATGTATTATTTATATTCAAGAACACTAAAACAGTGTATGTTGACGTCATTTGTCATACGATATTAATGTCCGAGTATAGAAATCCTAATGTTTGCATAACAGTAATAATAAATGTATTATTCAAATGGCTAATAGCATGTAGTAATTAAATTTTAATAAGGATGTAATAAAGCGGAATACATTATGAAATAAAACATTTGTACAAATATTTATGGTGGAGGAGTATCAAAATTAAAATTGTAAAGTAGATGCAATTAAACATTCATGAAAAATGGATAAATATATAAAAGGACACATTTTGTCATGACATGTGATTTTAATTTGCATTCAGTACTGATATCACAATTAGGATTTGGTTGGTTAGTTCTTTAATTTGGGAAAGCAATATATACACCCCATTCCCTTCAGCGAAAGTGAAATGAGTACGTCTACTCTATTGAACTCTTACATCATCAAGAGTGCAATTTGGTTATATGTGCGTTCTTTCTTGTTACACAGTGATCAACCATGCTCAACACAAGGCTAAAACGTTCAAAATTCAATCTGTAGTCTGTAGTGTGTAAACTGCACCGTCTCTGCATACAAAATTGGTTTGTTGCTTTTCTAAATTTGTTAGGTCTTGGCCTAACCTCTCTTTAAAGTAGTTGTGTTATAAAACAAATAATCAATGCTTTATATTTGTGCAATGGAACAAATAAATTCATTCAGTGACAGATGAAATGTTGTATTATTACCTCATGAAATTATTTGTACTGTTGCATTCATAAATTTAAAACTTTAATTATTTGCATAATATGGACTGGCAATGTTAAAATGATTTTGTTTCCATATGTATTAAACACACCTTTGCGATGGCAGTTTCCTTTTCTGAGGATCTTTAGCCTGCTTTCTTTTAGCCTTTGCATCCTTCTCTTGTTCATCATCACTGTAATCCAATAATTCTGCAGGAGGCTCCTCGTCACCCTTCCATGATGCATCCGATCCTTTTATTCTGTTTAGTAAAACAGGAAAGAATACCATATTTATTCAAATAAACGTCACACTTTGAATAAACGCCCTTCTCGAATGGCGCCCTGTCAAATAAACGCCTTAATTTCTATTTATAGTAGAATTCATTGACTTCAATGATCTACAATTTACCAAGCATTTTGATACAATTTTTACTGTATTTTATCATTTCATGATTTTAATTGTGCTGTATTTTTCATATTTAGGGAGAATTTATTTGATTATACATGTTTCTATATTACACCCAAAAAAAAAACACCGAACAAATATGGTATGTAAAAAATCTAAAACATATTTCTGGTATATAACTCAATAGGATCGAAATTCAATTAAAACAGTAATAGATATTGAATTTCTATTAATTATATCTTATTTCTAATCTAATCTAGATTTCATCCCCAAGGCCTAGTTCATAACAACTGCAGTAAAAAGAACATAACAGAAGCCTACTTGAGTAGCTGTGAGGTAAACACATATGACGTGATTTCTAATGAAGAAGGAGCATAATACAGGGTGCATTGAAGACGAATAGCAAGTTTTATTATATCTTCAACAGAGTTGAACCTCATCGAGTAAAGAGGGTTTTGAACTGGTCCAAATACTTCAAATACCTGAAACAAATTATAAAATTACTAATGATATACTTTTGATTTCTGTATCTTCTAATCAATTGATACAATGTATAATTAATACTATATATTATCATAGATATCAAAATTCTAGTACTGCATGTCTTTATATAATTATATATTTATATTCTGATTTTAGGAAATATAATAATCCGTACATATTAAATAGTATTTAGGATAGTTAATCAGCTTGACTCACCGTTCCTAAAGCTTGTCTATCTTCTTTAAAAAGAACAGTTTCTACATCGAGAGCTGGAGTATTTTCTAAGGATTTTATAATTACTATCAAAGAAATATGAGAGGTTTACTTTAAGAAAATAAAAATTGTTGGTATAACAAAAAAAAATGTTTTTGTTTCAAATGAACCAAGACATTTTAATTCCTAGTATTGATGCATAGCATATTTTAGTATGTATCTGATACAACAATGTCTTGATAAAAAATACATTTACAAAAAGTGAAGAAGAAAACTTTTTTTTAATGTACCTTTCCTTTCTTGACTATAGACACAAATATTAATTGGCAATCAAAATCCACAAAATACATCAACAATAGTGTTTTTGTTAATTTTGCAAATTGTTGAACAAAATCGGTCATAATTTATACAAAACTCGCCCTTAATATGTGCAATGTTCACATGCAATAATACTGTATTCAAATGCATATATTGGTTTATTTGGATAACAAAGGCCATCTCAAACAAAAATTCATGTTCAAGTGATGTTAATTAATAATAATGCTTTTAAAATACCAAATACTAAATTGGATGAATCAATGCAGAAAATTATCAAAACAAAATTCCACATGCATCATCATAATTAATTAAAGCCAATTTCATTTACTAAAGTACTATTACATTGATGACTATGATATAATCTTGTTAGTATCTTCATCACAGACACTAATTAATTACATTTTGTTCTTTCTTGGAAGAGAAAAGCTTCTTATCGAATGTCAATGTATTGAAATTGTAATTGGATTCTTACATCACAATTATTATTTTAAAAGTTAATTCATGGAAAACAACACCACCAAAAAAAGATAATATTTCAATTATATTAGACAGATTGTTTTTGATAGAATTTAAAGTAGATTAAAAAAAAATGAAAATTGGAATTACAAGAAAAATATATTTGAGTATAATAGAGTCATGTGCTGAAGATTAAGGTATTCTTCATGAAATAGTATGTTATTTATTGATACTGTTACGATTTATACATAGACAGAAGGAGTTGAAATAGACACATCCACTATGGTGTAACAATGTATACTGCCCCTCCATCCACTCTCCTTGCCTTTTATTACACCCCAGAACACAGGCTTGTTTTAACCTAATTTACAGTGCTTTACGTCTACGTAATATAGAATTGTAAGGTATATAAATACCCACATAGAAAAAACAATTCAGGTCAATATAGTTGATAATCAACAACACATCAGTGATTTATATAACAAAAATAAACCTTGTATTTTGCGATACATAATAATAAACAATTTATTTTGTTTTTTTCTTATGTAATATAATTAAATATGATGAAATAATGTTTAAAAACTAAATTTTCTTTTTAAAAAATTCCAGCAGTAGAATCCCTATTTTAGGGGACAACTTTAAGACCAGAAAAATTGTCAGTCTAGGGTTTTCCTCTAAAATAGCATTGGCTGTAGTGTTAAAACATATATTGACCTGTGTTTGTTTCACAGAAAAGTGTCCTCTTAATAGGGATGTACCAAAGGACCTGTACTAATCTACAAAAACGTGTACAATTGTACAGGGATCTTCCCAAAAGACATTTCAAAATTATAATATTGTGCGATAATATTGTTTCTGGACATATATTGGCTGATCATTGTCTTATGGTGTCATAGGACCAATGTATGTTTAAAAAATTGGAGGAAATTGCATTCAAATTATTAGGCCTGCGAGTTTATAAAATATATTTTAATTTAAATATACAATACAAATTAAAATAAAAAATTACTCAAATATTTCAACAATCTGCCCTATAAACTGAAAAGCTTAAAATATACAGATATCACTAATTATAAACATCTACTTTCTTTCAAATGTCTAAAAATACAAAGTACTAGTATTTACGTCACATTTGTAATAAAGTTTAATAGAATACTATTGTAATGCTTTAAGCAAACCAAAATGACTGTATATGACTTTGATTTGTGTACTGCTAAAAATGATGAATTTCTATGTTTTAACCTTTAACCTAACTGTTATATAAAATTCTATATTTATACCCTATAAAGATGTAATTGAAATAATCTAATAGTTGTAGGTTATTTATCGTAAAAGCTGAGAAATGTCTATTCACGTAACTCATCATACTTTAATGCCTATAGCAGTGAATGTTGGCTTTATAAAATGCATTTGGCAATAATAGAACCCCACAATTCAAAATAAAACAAAAAAAATTTCTTATAAAAATGCAACAATTTAATTATTGTTCTTTCATTAAATGATGCTTTTTTAATTGATATTCTATAAAATAAATATAATGATTTTTTTACCAACTATATACAATCAGTAGTAAAGATTTTGTATTATAAAATAAATATAATCTGAAATGCTCTATTAATTATAAATTAGGGCCTATCGGGTATTACATAAATGTTTTGAGGATGTATATTATGATTGGATTCATTTTCCTTCTGTAGTTGTAGCTTATCAATCAATCAATCAACTTTTATTTCAGAACTGTACAGAACAAAAATTTAATACTAAACTAAACTACTGTATCTGTACTGTGCATATTGCGGGGTAGGGAATAACTTCCCACGGTAGGTCGTTAGTGACCCACATACTCCAACATTCCAGTAAACAAAATTTCTAATTTCCTATGAACCGTTGTACAGCCACCACAAACGTACTCACTAATAAACAAATTCTTCATCTATACACACCAATCAGCAAAAATATTTACCATAGATGAAGGATTGTTTTGACCATTATTCAATGATAAATTGATTGACAGCCAAAACGAAAACATTGTTAAAAACGAACATTGCTTTACAGACTACTGTCTGCATACATCTCATAGAGATAGAGATTTGTGCAGGCCAAGTCTGAGTTTACGAATTCCCATTTTCTCAGCCTTAGTAAACTAAGCTTCCGCATGATACAGTTTCCTAAACCCATAAAGTCATAAATTTAGAATATTAAATTTATGAATTTTTTAATTCTAAAAGAATCATACCATTAGTAAACACTGGCATTTATTTAGTTTTTTTGTTTTCTGAATTACTAAACATTAATACAAAGTATTTACTTCTTAACATTCTTTTTTTTTTTGTTAATTTAAATCCTCTATTTACAACAAACAATTGTATATTAGTAAAATACTTAAAGACCCCTTCCCTATGTTTTTTAGATCTAATTTAAGATCACAAACTATATTTAATGTAAAAATAATACTATATGGTCCTATTGCGATAACTTTTTTGGTCTTTAAACGGTTGAAAATGTGAAAAATAAGTCGATTCTAATAATTTTAGCGGCCCGCTATAAATCCCAAAATGCATTGCGCGCCGATTGATATTTTTGTTTTTCTTCTGTAATTCACCCACTTTTCGATCGATCGTGAGGCCAAAACAAATGGAAGACTCCTAACTTTTCAGCGAAAATACCGGGTTTTCCCCAATTTGTATCAACAGAGTCTGGCAAAAATAGAAAGACAATTAATGCAGCAACTATACAACGTCAGGCTAGGTATACAGCTAGCATACGATGTTCGTACGTTACCGATGTTTACTAGCTTAGGCCTACAAAACTAAAGACCGTCAACGAGAGGTCATTCGCCGCGAGCTACTTAGGTAGTGCATTGTTTCTCACTTTTTATCATAATTTACCATAAAACTTACATTTAAGACAAGGAATGATCTGGTTTAATGTTTTTAAAGTAATATATATGTATTATTTTTACAAAACGTCACAAATTGTAGGGAAGGGGTCTTTAACTACATCAAAGGCATTGCTTGGTGTGCACTGATAGTATTAACCTGCACACCCACATAGTGTACACATGTAAACATACACATTCATATATAGTTTTCAACAAAAACGCTTTAGTTTTAGGAAATTTAGTATAGCCTTCTCTTCTTACTAAGCTTATAAACATAATTAAACAGATAAAATGAAACAGCATACGACATCAACAACCAAACACCACACATATTCCCTTAGTCAGATCCTGATTCATATCAGGAGAGTGTAAATGATATTTAATAGAACCTTCTGTGCATGTCAAGAACAGTAGTGACTGCATTCTTTACAAAAATGTTTTTTGGGGGTTATTCACCTTTCCAAACATTAAAGTCTGTGTAAACTACTGGTACACACACACGTTGCCATCATACATAATGAAATCCAAACCTACATATTCTTAATGGTAAGATTTTGCCATTAGTTTATCAGTTTTTACCGTTGCAACAAACATATTTACAACCCAGAAAGTGATGCAGTTAATTAACAAAAACCTAGTCCATTTAAACCTTAACTGCATTATCCTATAAGTCGATATGTCTCACTGCTAAATGAAAATGGCACTTTCGAAGAATCAAACCTATTAATTAACACTAAAATAGGCCAAACAACAATAGTTTCAACAACAATCAACATCTACAAAGAGACTACAAATGAATAATGACTGAAAGGTTTCAATCAATATGCATCACCTTCCACTAACAATGAGAACATCGAGTTTCACCGGTACAAAAAAAATGGTAATGACTGTATATGTACTGCTAAAAATGATGAATTTCTATGGTTTTAACCTTTAACCTAACTATTATATAAAATTCTATATTTATACCCTATAAAGATGTAATTGAAATAATCTAATAGTTGTAGGTTATTTATCGTAAAAGCTGAGAAATGTCTATTCACGTAACTCATCATACTTTAATGCCTATAGCAGTGAATGTTGGCTTTATAAAATGCATTTGGCAATAATAGAACCCCACAATTCAAAATAAAACAAAGAACATGCAGGCATTCTTTCAACTTAGTGACTCATTAAAGATATATAGTCTCCATGAAAACAATTTTCAAATTTGCTTATTGAATATGCCATTTTTCAATAATAGTTAATCACTTTTATCAAAAATTGTAATGTAATTTAAATGCTAAAAATAGTGAAAATGGCTGCTAGTCAGTGGGCTTTTGGTTGGATTTAATCGTTTGTATTTTCATGTTTTCGGAGGACAATACATCTTTGAATACTTTTTGTTGTGATTTGTTAGCACAACTACTTTGTGATTGTGTTTTGCTTTATTTGCTTTTTATACTTCTATCTATTTTTGCATTATTACGACAACATTATACTAATAGTACAGTACTGCAATTCCCGGCCCTTAAAATAGGGTACTTCCAACTAAATTTAAAATATACAATGTAGAAACACTAAATAGCAGGTAAATGCTGAAAGAAACTCATCAAGAAATTGACTTATCCAAAGTACTCACTAAAATGTTTGTTCTAAATACCTTCAAACTATATAGATAAATTGTACATTATTGATTTCTTAAACTAATATAAAATTTAGATCACAAATTTACAGTTATGAAGATCATATTAATATTCATAAGAATTCATTAAAAAATTAATACAGTGGTGTCATCAGAGTAGAGTCCAAGGCTTGAATTTTTAATCATGTTTTTGTATAAATATTGAATCTTCCATGCTAAAATCCTACATAATACTGTATTATGTTGTCTGATACGAATTTCATATCATGTTTCTAGTGCCGTATAGTATTAGTTCTACTTAAAATGAATTGTCTAAAAAAAACACATAAAGATTAAAATAGGTTAAAAAGATAATCACTTCCACTGAAAAAAACAAAATGAAAAAAGGTTTATGTTTTCACAAAAAGACAAAACAAATTGTTAAATTCAACCTAAAACCTGGCAGCCAATATGATTATGTTTCTTTAAATTACAGGTTCTTCATGTCAATCAAATTTTTTTTCAAAGTGAATATTAAACTATTATGTGACAATAAAAATACATATTCAACAACAACTTTAAAAAGATCTTTTTTCAAGGGGACAACATATCTTTAACGTCGGAAAATTTCCATTTAATAGTTCTATTCATTCGTTCAGCTTTTCGTGACATTTTGAGAATGTTATCCAACGCAAGTCTGCATTCGAAAAGAAATGAAAAATCTGTTGTGTGCTCGGTTTATAACTGCTCTACTTAGTGTATAATTGGACCAATGCTAGTATTCAAAATTAATGGAAGCAGTGGATTAATTGAACAAAAGTTTATTTTACAACAGTAGATGTGTTTAATAAAACAAATAATGATATATTTGTTAAATGGAGGGGATATTGGATTCGTTAGAAGATTTCCTATTCTACTTTCAACTCATAAACATTCATCAGTTGTAAACTATCAACCAGTGCAGTATGATGCCGCAATACAAGTACAAAAAATGATCAGAATTAGGAACTGAAAAACACAGAATCCCTCTAGGATCTATTTGGTAAGTATTATTTTCTGCTAGTCTCTAGATTTTCTGATAGTCTCTAGATTTTCTGCTAGTCTCTAGATTGTCTGCTAGTCTCTAGATGTTCTGCTAGTCTCTAGATGTTCTGCTAGTCTCTAGATTGTCTGCTAGTCTCTAGATTGTCTGCTAGTCTCTAGATTTTCTGCTAGTCTCTAGATTGTCTGCTAGTCCCTAGATTGTCTGCTAGTCTCTAGATTTTCTGCTAGTCTCTAGATTTTCTGCTAGTTTCTAGATTGTCTGCTAGTCTCTAGATTTTCTGCTAGTCTCTAGATTGTCTGCTAGTCTCTAGATTGTCTGCTAGTCTCTAGATTGTCTGCTAGTCTCTTGATTTTTGATAGTCTCTTGATTGTTTGATAGTCTCTTGATTGTTTGATAGTCTCTTGATTTTGTGATAGTCTCTTGATTTTGTGATAGTCTCTAGATTTTGTGCTAGTCTCTAGCTTTTCTGCTAGTCTCTAGATTTTCTGCTAGTCTCTACATTTTTTGCTAGTCTCTAGATTGTCTGCTAGTCTCTAGATTGTCTGCTAGTCTCTAGATTTTCTGCTAGTCTCTAGATTTTCTGTTGGTCTCTAGATTTTCTGCTAGTCTCTACATTTTGTGCTAGTCTCTAAATTGTCTGCTAGTCTCTAGATTGTCTGCTAGTCTCTAGATTTTCTGCTAGTCTCTAGACTTTTTGCCAGTCTCTAGATTTTCTGCTAGTCTCTAGATTTTCTCTAGATTTTGTGCTAGTCTCTAGATTTTTCTGCTAGTCTCTAGATTTTGTGCTAGTCTCTAGATTTTGTGCTAGTCTCTATATTTCGACCAAATAATGAATGTTTATAAGTGAAATGGTACAAATAATTTCATGAGGTGAAAGCTGAATGGTTAATTTTTACAAGGCAAAGCCAAGTGAAAATATAACAAATGTTCAGAGTAGAACAATTATAGACAGCAAGCACTACAGGTTGATCGAACATGATCAGTCAATATCAGCCTCTTGTCGCTTGTGGTTGCTCACTAACCGTGTGAACATTTATTTATTATCATGTAACTCACAATCCTCCAATCAATTGAAAAGAATCTACTTAGGTATGTTATAAAAATAATTATATTAATTCTGAAAAACATGCTCGTTAACCTTTTTGCAAACAATTGCATAATTATCACAAAATAGATTGAAATGAAGTAGAGCAGACCGTATTCATAAATTGTTGATTGTGTATAATCTAGGAATTTCGTTTAAATAACAACAAATTATATAATAAATTTCATTGGATACTAAATAATATCAATGCATTTTAGACCAGGTGTCTCTTTTAAAGACATATTCAATATAATCTATTTTTGAAAAAAATATTGAATTTTAGGAATTATTGAATAATTACTACACTGGCCATTATTATAATATTCACTTTGATAATAAATTATTTTGCATAAATAATTAGAAGAGGCTTACAATACAAGTCATTATTCTTAAAAAATTCATTACTTTAAACTGGTATTGTTTCTATTTAGAGTAATAATGTCAATAATCCAAAGACACAAAGTAATTTCCATATGTAAAACAAAATATAATACATTTTTAATTTGTCATTTCCAAAATCCTAACTCTATTCCTCTAATATCTGATTATTAATAATCAATACATATAAAGTGCATACATAAAGTGCATTATTTTGTAACTGCTGTATTTTGTAATAATATTCAACTTTTATTTAAAAATCTTTTATATTACATAATTCATATCTTATTACCTCCGCCAAGGAGGTTATGTTTTCACCCCTGTATGTTGTGTGTGTGTGTGTCTGTCTGTGAACAGCCTGGAGGCCACAGTTTTTATCCGATTCTCACCAAATTTGGACATAATGATCTATGCCTCAAAAGCTCGGACGAGTTCGAATTTGAGGGGAAAAGGTCAAAGGTCAAGGTCACAACTAACAAAAAAATATTTTACTGCCTAGAGACCACAGTTTTTATCCGATTCTCACCAAACTTAGCCACAATGATCAATGACTCATCATATAATTGTGGTTAAATTTTGAAGGGTCAGGGTAAAGATCAAGGTCCCCAAAAAAAAAAGAAATAAAAAAATAATAAAAAAAAAAAAATCTCAGCAGGACCTGCGATCTCAACTGTGAGAGGCTGCATACATAACCATTACACCAAACTCTCATCCACAACTTTGTAGTGTGCAGTTAGTCTATTTACATTTAGAACTAATTAAAAAAAATGCAAAAAATATATATATATTTTCCGGGGACATTTTATGTAGGGGATTTTTACAGTAGGCTGAGGTTTGTACTCTCGGAGTACCCTCTAGTTGTTATTATTTTCTTTTAGCACTAAGCCTTTTTTTGTCTTCTACATTTACAATGTTACTTTGTTTCTTCTATATTTATGATTGGGATTATTATATAGCCTATGTAAATATTTCAATGTGTCTAAAAGATGGCATCACACGATTACCGTTTGGAGGATTGTAAACGTTATGAATTCCCGAAGACTGTGAATATATTGCCAATAAATCATTTTGGTAATTATTTGCCTTTATACTCGGGGATTTAAAATGTTATATTTCACCTCTAAACAGGCAATATATATAATAAACATATATCAATATGATAATAATTTTTCTATATAATATAAAAAGGAAGTTAATACAAGTGGATAATTCACACACCAAATAGACATTAGGAGTTGTTTTATTTCTGTATTCTGTTATTTTTTCTGTAATTCTGTTTATGAAGGTTCTGTAACAAGTACGGCAAAGCTTATTAACAGTAACACTAGCATTATTAATAAATATAGCATCCCTGGAGAGATGTACAAGTTTAATTGTTGAGAGAGACAACCTAAATTCAAATGTAATATTGCTGTTTTGTCATAGGGACATTGTTGAATATGTCTTCAGAAAAATTTCATCTAGAATTTATAATGCAATTTCATCAAGGTTATTAATAAAACTAGCTAATATAAGTTACATAAATATATAATTTAATCAATATTTGATGAAATTAAATATATAATATTAAAATGTTTTGGATTCTTCTCTTCTCATATATAATTTCCCAGAAGTATACCAAAACAAAATTGAATGAATGTGAAAGATAATTACTGTATTATATTAAATGTATAATATTCTGAGAAACATAATTATCGTTAAAGCTTTTAGCATAATTCATGCTCCTGGGGACTTAAAAGCAGATGGCCTTGTCTATCTGAGTGGAGATATCACATTGATACATTCAACTCATTCAATTACCCATCTCCTAAGAATGGTATTAACACTCACCAAGCTGGCCAATGATGCTGGATACCAAACCTAGAGGGCGCATTTCAGCTTTCTCATCAAGAACCATGTTAAGATACTGTATTTCTGGAAGCTCCTGTAACAAAGTATAGAACATGATTAAATAATAATAATAATAGGATTTTTATAGCGCACATACCACTCAAGAGTGCTCAAGGCGCATTCGAAAAAATAAAAAACAAGTCATACAAATTCCTGACAAAAAAAATGCAATTTCTTTGGAGGGTCCCCATCCGTTCTCGTTCTGTCGCGGTCCCGGACCCCTACCTAGGTGACCAAACAAAGGAGCAGGATACACATTTGCCTTGCCACAGACGACCGGGTGCTCAGAGACAACAACCAAGACAGAGGCATCCCAAAGATAATGCTGGCCTGGAAAAAGTATACTATACAATTCTAAGTCTGGAACTTTAAGAAACCTATTGATTTGATGCCTTAATGAATAAATGTGTTTTTAATAATTTTTTAAAAGTATCAACAGTTTTGCAAAATCTTATAGACCTTGTTAGAGCATTCCATAAACGAGGAGCAGTAACGGTGAAAGCTCTGTCTCCCCGTGGTGAGACTTAGGCTGATGTAGAAGCAGCATATCACTAGAACGCAGATTCCGTCCGGGAACATACAGTCTGGGAACATACAGTCTAAGCATGTCAGAAATATATTTAGGAGCCATACCATTTATAGACTTAAAAACAAAGAGTAATATTTTAAAAACAATGCGGTACCTAACAGGAAGCCAATGCAATCTTTCCAAGGTATTTGGTATGTGTCCATATCTTGGTAATTTTTTAACAACTCGTGCCGCTGTATTTTGAACCAGCTGAAGCCTCTGGAGTTGTTTTTGTGGTAGCCCATATAGCAATGAGTTTCCCATATTCAGTCGTGAAGTGACAAAAGCATGAACAAGTTGTTTAGCTGCTGCCTCATTAATAAACTTTCGAATCCTTCGGATGTTTCGTAAGTGAAAAGACGACGTAGAAATAGTTTTTGAGATATGAGAAATCATAGTCATACCCGCATCCATTTCAACCCCAAGATTTCTAACCTGTCTAGCCGAGTCTATTTTGGTTTCAACAATGTAAATAAAACTTAGTGGCAGTTTTTCCAACTGCTGCTTTGATCCAAAGAGAATATATTCTGTTTTGTCATCGTTTAATTTAAGAAAGTTGTTTTTCATCATAGATACAATGTTGAAGCAATTCCAAAGAAATGTCACTGTGTGTCATTGTAGGTTTAAAAGAAATATAAATCTGAGTATCATCAGCGTAAACATGATAGTACAGATCATATTTACTAATGATATCCTGTATCGGGTGTAAATAAATTATGAACCATTGCGGCCCAAGAACAGATCCTTGTGGTACCGAAAAGTTTAAAAAAGAAGCTTTTGAGATAGCATTACCAATACATTAAACTGATATGATCAAAAATATAATCAACTATTACAATGGTCCATTCTCAAAAACTTTCCTTTTAAAACATTTGAACTTAATTATATACAGTAGAACCCCTCTTTGGAGACAAACAAGGGTCAATATATTATACTACAGCCAATCCCAATTAAAGGGATAACCACTATAAGGGGACACTTGCCTAAAGATGTCCCCCTATTCTTATTCTTTATTGCCAATCAACAATAACAAACAAACAACTACAAAGAATCGAATGCATACCTCCATGTCAGAGAATTTATACAGTGCTTTAAACTTGTATCTTATAAGCCTCCTAGCAAATTCTCCGGTTCACCCTGGGCAACGCCTACACCAGCTGGCGGCTAAACTACATTCTCACACTTCGGGCGACTTAGACAGGACAGGCTAATCTAAAACCAATCCTCCAATGCGGCGTATCCATCGATACAGCCACATCGTCTTACCGTCGTGAATTCATTGGCGCTTATCCTTTTTTATCCTATATAGTAGTTTAGCGTATAGTGTTTGTATATTTTTATATTGACAAATCCTGTTCCTTTTTTTTTTCGAAGTATTTTGTTTAATAAAGAATTTTATAAAAATGTACCCTCGCGGACATGGAAGCGCTATTGACATAACATTGATATACCCGTCGGACACTTCACACTTCAACCTACACATGCGCCTCGTGTAAGAAGAATGTGACCAATCATCCAAAGATATGGAAGCACATTATTAACAACGGATCGTCCATCAGCTATTCCTGCTCCAAGTGTGGCGGAATCTTCGAATCGATTCGATCTGTCTCGTGCCACTTTCCAAAGTTTGCCAACAAACCAAGCTTACCAACAAGACCCGACGAGCACCAATGTGAAGTTTGTATGAGAGCGTTTTCTCAAACTACATCAAAAGAGATCACATATCATAGAATTCACATCGGAAGAACCCGACGAATCATCGTTGAAAAACAGATGGTCAAACGAAGACGTGGCAATAATGGCCGGTATAGAAGCTACCGTATATTTCGGTGTATAAGTTGCACCTGTGTATAAGACGTACCCCCTAACTGAGAGTAAAATATCGGTATTTTTTATATCGTCGATGTATAAGACGCACTTTATATTTCATCAAAACAATGTTTTTTTAAATTGTAATCAATATTATTGTAATAATATATTTTGTTATATCTACAACGGCGTCCTTTATTTAGGTTTTTTCTTACATAGGCTCGGCCGCTTTCTTTCTAACTTGTTATTCATGTGTTTCGCACCCGCAACATCGAGTGCATGACCGTGTTTACAACACGCACGTGTGTGGGCTAGCCTCGCTCGATCATTTCGAGAGGGCGCACGTTTTCACGGACAATCGTTTTCGATTAGTATCTATGTATCCGAGAAGTGTGTACGCTAGGTCCATGCTATAATCAACTGGAGAATATACTAGTCGAATACCGTACACCATGTGGCCGACAAGAAGGGCTTGCACTGGGGGTACGGCGGTCGGCTAATATGCCTTGAAAACTAGGCAGAAGCAGGTTGCCGTTACATTAGTACACTGTAGCTAGGCCTAGCCTACTCAGGCCTAGCCAACGAGGTGACGATATGTAAATCTGTGTGGTGAGGCATTTATGTTTGGTATATACGATGCACCCTTAATTTAGAGGTCAAATTTGCGTGTCAAAAGTGCGACTTATACACCGAAATATACGGTAATCTACCCCCCGATGACTAAATTCAATAATATGAATAAGTACAGAATCCATCAAGTACTAGAGAAAGAAGGATAGCTATAAAGACATGGTCATATCTTTTCAGGCAGATATCCGAAGCAACGAAACTGAAAGACCAGAAGTAGAACCTATCGTCAAAGAGGAGACTGGCACTGCACTAATCGAAGAATCTCTTTCAAGGTACGTCTGTTCAATCAATCTGGCCGTTACCTTTGAAATTGAGGACTCCCTAATGACGCTAATCGAAACTGCTTCAAACACCGACAACCCTCTAGACTTTAGTCATCTACTGGCGAAGATCGGAAGGAAGAAAAAACGTAAATATCCACGTAAACAACAGAATATACCAAACGTCCCGGAAGACGCGTCTCGTAGGCAAAAGAAGAAAGTTCTCTATCCCATACACCAAGACGTTTATGGTAGAAGCAAACGTACTTTAGCCAGACACATTCTGGACGATGTTCCTTTAAACAACGAAGGCCCAGACACACTTCTTCAATGTGCTTGGGAAAGAACCGTGTAACGACAACAGCCCAATATCAAAAAATTCAACCGACAACGTAGAATCTATAAAAGATCTTCTATGTCCTATCAGTAAAGATGAGATTAATATAGCCTTGAAGAGTATGAAAAAAGACGGAGTAGCCGGCCCCGATGGAGTGTTCTATAGAGATCTAAAACATCCTATGACCTCGCATCTCTATTCAACCTTTGGCTACTCAAAAGACGAATTCCAGATACACTCCGGTCTAATTTCACTATTTTACTCCCGAAAGGTGAGCCAATCAAAAACGATCCAACAAAATGGAGACCTATAACCATCGGGTCTTACCTTCTTAGGTTATACACTAAGATACTCAACTATAGACTCTCAGAAGCCACCAGACTGAACACAAGACAAAAAGCATTCATACCTTTGGACGGTTGCCTCGAAAACACGATCCTTCTGAGAGCAATCTTAACCAAGTATAGAAACAAATGCCGTTCCCATTACGGCATGTTCCTAGACCTTTCTAAGGCGTTCGACTCGATTCACCACTCATCCATAGTACGAGCCTTGAAGGAATTTATCAAGATCATCCGCGACTTGTACACCGACATCTACACAAGTCTGCGTCTGCGACATCGGACCCTATTCCGATAAGATGCGGAGTCAAACAAGGCTGTCCTCTAAGTCCACTCCTATTCAATTTAGTTCTGGATGAAGTTCTCGACACCTTACCGACTCATATTGGTTTGGAAGGATATCAATCCAAACACAACGACCTCGCCTTCGCCGACGACTTAGTCCTCCTTGCAGAAAGCAAAGAAGGCCTCTCGACACTCCTCTCACACTGTAGCGGTTTCTTCAACAAAAGATTCATGAAAATTAATGCAACAAAATCAGCGGTAATGGGAAGTACCAAAACTAACAGAGTCGGAGTCCGTCATGTCAAGAAACTAATTCCTATGACGACATCGATTTGGCACGTAAATGAGAACACCATCCCAATCATTCCTCTAATCGAAACAGCAAAATATCTAGGACAAAAATTCGGATATTTCGGCAAATCGAGAGAAGACCCTACACAACCTCTACGCGACTGGCTGAGGAAAATTTCAACATCATTCTTAAAACCTCACCAAAAAGTCAACATAATTAGGACATTTATCCTACCAAGAATTTACCACCAATTCAGTCATAATACCTACGAGGCTAAGACCCTCAACAGGATTACTCTTATTTTAAATAAGAGCCTACAATCAATCCTGCATCTTCCGGCAACCAGCAGCAAAAGTTTCATCACCCTACCTACCTCACTCTGAGGATACGGCTTTCCAGAAATATCTATTATGGCCAACAAACTTCGCCACGGGGCTCTGCTGCGTAAGTGACATTGCAATTAAATCACTGTATGCGTCTAACACCATCCAGAACCAGCTGAGAAAGACCGTCGGCGCTTTAAAGTTACTGGACTTCGAAGCAGACAACAAGACAGTCATTGCACAAATTAGCGAAACATTCAAAGAAAGACAACGTCAACACAAGATCACCAGACAAGGACAAGGATATGAGGCCTTCAACCATCCAGCTGCAACAAACTGGATAAAAAACCCCAACATCTTGAAGAGAGGTTACTATACGAAGGCGCTGGCTCTTCGTGCAAAAACTCTTCCGTGTAGGAATAATCTTTCATACACAGGCGGCGATACCTCCTATCACCATTGTAAGTCGTCAACCGAGACTACATCCCACATATTGCAGCGATGCCTGGTCGTCAAGAACGAGAGGATCAGAAGACATAACACTATATGCAACCAAATGGTACACTTTCTGCAAACATCTACGGAAGCGAAAACATACACATAGAACCTCTGATTACCACAACAGCCGGCAACTTTAAACCAGACATCATTGCAATATATACAAATTCAAACCACGCATACATCCTAGACATCGCCTTCCCATACGAAGCACACGGTAACACACTTACCGACAGCCACGCTGCAAAGAAACAAGGTATGGTACCCCCATAATGTGCGACGCTATTAAGAAACTGCACAAAGTCGTAACCGTATCTGCAGAAGGATGCATTTTCGGTGCTCACGGAGCCGTTTCATCTAACAAGAAGCGATACAGTGGAATTAAACTCTCCACCAACCAGCTATCCACACTAGCCCAACAAGCAATCAATAGCTCTATACATACTTTCAATGCATTTATGAAACACTAAGATAACCGATCCCAGCAAGGAGGAGATGTCTCCCTGAGAAGACCCACACCGCTGGGCCACGCCCCTTAAATTGCGTGTGTGATACGGGTGACTCCTGCCTCAACGATTCCACCACGCTCGGTTTCGCGCCAAGTACACCTCATCACTCACTTTTTTTTTTGGCTTATCTTAAATGATGAAATAAGGGCTTATCTTCAATGATGAAATAACATATTTCTTTTTAGTTTGTTTTCCATATCAATTACCAATCGAGTTCTTAAAAATTAATGAAAAATATTTATAGCTTTTTCTTCACTCTAAACAATATTATTAAATGAGAACTTACATCAACTTTAATTTCTTTGGCTGTCATAAGTGGTGGTGGTACGGTTAATTTCTCTGCAGTTCTAAAACAAATAAAACTAATAAAACACTATAATACCGTAAAAAAAGAAGCCTATGGGCTTCTTTTTTAGGACTCTTGGGTGGGCTTCTTTTAAAGATGGGCTTCTTTTCGAGACTGGCTCCTTTTCAAGATGGGCTTCTTTTCGATGTTACTTTTGCAAACTGAAGATGGGCTTCTTTTCAATATGCCTATGGGCTTCTTTAGGGAAGAATCCCAGGGGACTTCTTTTCGAGGGTTTAATATAATTTATGTAGGATTTTCTTTCTTTTAATGTATAATTTTTTACGAATTGTAATACAATATTAGACACGTTCTGAAATTCGTTGTAGTATAATTACCATTATTGATAGATGGTTTAGTGTTTTAATACTTTCTTTAATTTAATTATCAATGTAACTCAATATAGATTACAATAATATGGATTTTTACCTTTTCCCAAGCTGTTCCTCCTCATCACTGTAATCATCATCATCATCATCATCATCTTCTGATGAACTTATCTCAGATGAAGACAATTCTGATTCATTGCTAGAATCCACATTACTGGAGGAGCATGATACAGACTGAAAAAAAAACAATTTACATTCTTAGTGTTATGTTCTGCTTAATATCAATCTATGTTTGTTTAAATTAGGTATCATGCATACTAGCAGTAACCCGGTGCTCCACATGGTCTTTTTTCGCCTTAATATAATACAAGCACACTCTGATAAAGTACTTTGACAAATTATTGACATAAAAACAAATTGTATCAAGAAAAAATGTTTGCAGCCATAAATACAGCAATACTGGATATGGAACTTCTGACTGTTCAGACTTACAAAAATAAAAAGATTCTAAAGAAAAATTGTGCTGTGTGAATTAGATAATGCGCGCAAACACCTTATAAAATGCCAAACTATATTATTTTGGGTATTTTTCGCGGTGTATTAATTATTTGATACATAGATGAAATAAAAAAGTAGACATAAATTGAATGAAAAACACATTGCTGCAGAAACACGAATTGTTAAGTTGTTTTCATGTTCAACAAACCATTTGGAATCGTTTTGTTTGTGTGTGTGTTCATTTTTATTAATTTTTTGCCTTTTTGTAGTGTTTATCCTTAAAATTCAGGATAAAGTGACATAGCCTATTGTGTACGGCCCCTCAATAAGCATCAATGTGCCAAATGTGAGCACGTATCATTCAGTGGTTTCGGAGGAGTAAAATTACGCGAACAATTTTTTGACAGTGCATCATTTTAAAAAAATGTTTAAAGATGTCATCATAGTAACAAATTATGATTCATTGCGGTATGTAATAATCTATCTGCACCAAAATGGTTACTGCATAGTAAATACACGGAGGAATCTTTCTTCAAATTTTAGTCAGTTGTGTATGGCTCGCCTCTATAGCATTCAAGGTACCGAGATCGAGTCTCACCTTGGGAAACGAAACGAAATAAGATTTTTTTTTTAATATCCGTATTGTTTGTTCAATTTTATTTATTACTGTATAGATTATATGCATGATTTATAATGAAATCTAGAGAAAAGGTAACTATGTCTTTATTAATATGTAACAATGGTGGTTTATGACAATATACACAGCGGGATCTTTTACACACGATTTTATGAAATTTAATGGTTGACCATAATTATAAACTTTTCAATGAAACTTTGCAAAAGTATACTTCATAATATGGAGCAATTTTGACATAAAAATAGCCAAAATTAAATTTTAATCAAGTTCACATACATTTCACTTTCAGGCCATTTTAAACATTTCAACATTTTCAAATTTTGTTGCATTTGCGAACGCACTTGTGTGCACATCATGTACAAAGCGTAGAAAAATGATTTCATTCATTTTGATGAACATTTATTGCAAATTAACGATGCACGTACACATTAAACTTTAATAATTGTGTGTTAAAATATGGGTATTTTAATGCAAATTTGTGCAAAAATATACCTATTTTTAATCGGTTATAACTCCTTAAAATAAATTTTTTTTATGTACTATGGAAGTTGATAAGTTGTAGATATCAATTCATGTAAAATTTGTACCTACCGGATGTTCTGGCACCACCATATGGCGACACAAATTTTTAAAATAGGATTTTTTTCTCTTTTGTACTAGTTAATCGCATTTTAATAGAGCACATCGCGCTAATAGTAGGGCGGCCAACGTGAGCTTTTCCATCATGTGGGGCATTTTCTGTTAATAACAGGCAATCATGTGGAATATATCCCCTATGGAATGAAAAAAAAGATAGGGGTGGATGCTGCTCTCCAATTTCAGGTCAAAGGTCATTTTCAAGGTTATAAGGCCAAATATGGTAAAATAGAGGTTCAACAACGTATCTATATATAAATTTACGTAAGGGCAAAATTCGGTAAATCGCACGTTATTTCTAGAATGTTTACTCGATGGTATATAAAGTTAGTTAGAATTATTATTACTGACAGTAATTGCTTCTCAACATTTGTATTAATTAATAATTATAAAAAATATAAACATCGTAGTGATGCGAGTCTGAACATACATATATAGTACATGTACTATACTATTAAATCGTAAATGTTTTACTGTGTTTAGTGGTATATTATTATCTATAAAACATTTAAAACAATATTTAGTTACTGAGTGGATAAAGAATATATTTAAAAATTGTTCTTCCCATCCTCTTCCCCATCCCTCAACTCTAATGTTATATACAAAACACAAATTGGGTTTGTTTAAATGAGTTCAAATTAAAAAATTGAACTCATTTTAAGACAAGTTTCTCCTTCGGAAGTAGGCCTAATTCCCAGGTAATTTTAGTTGACTACAATAATCATCGTGTCTATTTGAAAACGACAATGTATGTATAGTCCTGCGGTATGTACATTTGAAATCGCCAGTTTTTTGACGCTGAAATTACTGTGTATTCGAGAACCATCTGTGGACCTGACCTAGATGGTACGCGAGCGAAGCGAGCGTACCATCTAGTAAATATAATTTTCATGATAGCCTGCGGCTGATGGTTATAGTGTGGTGTCAAAAAGACCAGAATTGTACTGGGAAGATTTTAAATTTAAAAATAAAATCACTCCTGGAAGGTGTTCAAGGGAGGAGAGAATGAGTCCTAGAGTATATAAATAACCAGAATTGGAGGCCTATTAGAATGTCTTAAATTTCATTTAAAAACCGTCACAGAGGGGTTGTGAGTTGGGAGTAATGGGCCCATGTCAATATCCGGAATTTTTCTGGGATGGGAGGAGGTAAACGCTCTGAGGTGGGTATTTCTTACAGCACTGATATATAATGCCTACTGGCCACCTTGGTAACAGCAAACGATCGAATCACAACCACACATGCATGCTTTTGGTAACAACTGCATCTGGCTATTTAGTTTACATACACATGTAACAAGTTCCAAACTGACAACTGGGTTAGGGCTTTCAAACGACCTGATTCATTAAGGCCACAAACTGATCTCTGCCTGATAGTTGGCCCATATGTTAGGTTCCATGATGGCTGTATTTTTTAATTTTAAGTATTTCCAAAGCGAATACAATTTAAGGGAAATACAGTGCTTAAATATTTATTGAGTAAAGCGAATACTTAATATTTAAGGGAAATATAACACTTAAATGTTATTGGTATATGGCCACTGAGTCTAGTTGGAGGTACATACAAAAACATCTGAACATTAGGTCATATTTTGTCTGTTTCCGAGATTTTTTTAAAACTGCTTGTTTTTGGTTGCGGTACTATTAAATTCAATTATGTAAGTTGTAATTATTGGTTTATATGAGATATTGTATATTTGACATGATGCACTGTAAACGTTTGGAGCGCTAATTTATGCACTCTTTTGATCGTCTTCTTCAACGCCTTGGTGTTCCTTTTATTTTAAATCAAGGTCTTATTACTACTAGTTATTACACCTAGGCTTACTATAATCTATAAATAGGATAATTCGTATACGATTTGTATGCTGTCCGGTATACGATATTTTTTATCATGAATAAACAACGTATACGCATATATGAATCATATACGACTTTCACTCTTTGTGAAGCAAAAAAGTGGAAATAATGTAAACAGTGAAATTGTATATGATCCAGTTTTGGATCATATACTGCTTTTTTGCAAAGGGTGTATGAAATATTAGCCAGTCAATTTAATTAGCAATTATGACAAATCTAATCTAGCAAATGGTTAGTTTGCTGGGGTGAATTCTAGCCTTGGCATACCTTGTTTTCTGCACATGTAACCTGCATATCCTCTTCCTTATCCTCAGTTTTTCTATTTCTATCTTCACATTCAGAATCAGCCATGGCTATGTCTTTGTCACTACAATTTTCATTTAAAGTCACAGCACTGCATGATTGTGTATCAGTGCAACACTCATCACTGACAGTATGATCCCCATCTTGCAATGCTGGTTGACAGTGGTTGATTACAGATTGTAGTACAATATTTGAATCTGTTTGCGATTTTGATTCATCCTCCTTAGTCACAGTAGGATCCTTGATTTCATTGCTAGAATCCACATTACTGAAGGAGAATGATATAGACTGAAAAAACAATATTACATATATTACATTCTTAGTGATATTTTGTATTTAATATAACACCTAAATAAATAGCTGTCAATTGATTGGACGATTGTGGGTCACATGGCGTTCAATAGTACGCACTATTGCAGGGTTAGACATTAACGATCGCCCGGTCGCCTGTGGCGACCTTTATTCACCTATGGCGACTAACAATTTTGTAATGGTTTGGCGACCTACAAATCAAAACCTCAATAAATCTTTACATTTTATTATGACCAAGATAGGCTAAATAGACCACCCCTTGCCCTAGTTCAAGTCGAATTAAACTCTTCCCAAGTCAAGAGAGTAATGATTCACAGCTTCTTCCTTCATAGAGATGGAGCACAACAAGTCACCAAAATGGGGATACCCCTGCCTGCTGCTTTCATCAAGCACAAATTTACTTCAATACCTATAGTTTATCCAGTATGGTATCAGAGTAACACCTTCTTTACAGTAAGGCATGCATAATAACCAACCAAATTAATTTCTTTTTTATTGAACAAAGCAATTTTGAATTTAATAAATAAAAATAGTTTATAAAATATTTAATAGTAGGTCTAAATACATGTTTATCATTTAGAGAGTCCATTTTGCTTCAATTCTGTCTCTGTTTTTCAAGTAAATTTTTAATTTGAGAACCAGTTTGGTAACTTCTTGAATCCTCCTCCTCAAAACATGTGATGCATGCCCTGCCTGCTGTCTAGAGCTGCTCTTCTGGCTATCCCGTGATGTGTGTGTGATCAACACATCTGGTTGTTTGATAATCGAATATAACCATTTCTTGATTATTTTTAAATCATTATTCGCAAATTATTATCAATATTGCTTGTTTTAAATTGCATAAATTATGTGAAATAGGCTTGCTGTACTGGTCTATTTTTCGAACATTGCGATTATAAACTGAAAGTGAACTTACGATATATTATCAGCAAAATATTCAACAGTAGTAACGTAGTAAAATAAAGCAAGATGAACAACTCTAAATTATGTAAAAACGAAATTTATCGGGATGTACGAAAAAGCGGTGTTAAATCAATGTGTTAGAATAGGAAAAGATGGCCGACCAAACTTTGTTTGGCCCCAGTGCAGTCGGTAACGTGACGTCATCACTTTTTCTCCCTATATACATTTAAAATTCACATGGTAAAATTCATATCTTCAAATTCCGAGTCAACAACACCGAGTTGATAGCTAGACTACTATATCGCTCTCTCACTAGCCGCATAGACGCGCATCTTTGTTATGTTGGTGGTCATCAACCCTAGATTTACGAAACTTTGGGCGATATGACGTCACACAGCAAGCAGATGGTTTTCTCATCAGCTCTCGCTGTGAATTTGACATAATTGTTTCTGTTGACTTTTTCCAGGGCATACAAAAACGATCGTTTTGATGCAGTTTATTTATTTTGTTTAAACGTTTATACTGTTCATTAGATATACATAATAATTATATCGGTGATGATTACATACAGTACAAGGCTATGCTACGGTAATTCATTGAAATTAAATTAATTTCTTAACACATTTTTCTTTCTGCACAACGTTCAAACTAACTCAGAGAGCCTTACTGTGTGAATCGCGGCACCACTGCTGGCAGACCATGTGTTTACTGACTGAACAGCAAACAACGCACTGTGGCCGGCCGGCTGTTTGCCACGGTTACCATTCTTCTGTGTATCATAATGCAACTCAAAGCATGAATTTGTTTTATAATAAATAATTTTGTATTGAATGTGCTTTTACCAACTAAAATGAGATGTGAAAAATATGAATACAAAAGCCGAATAAAAAAATTTCAAAATAATATATTTAAAAAAAAAACACATGATCGTATGAGGTCAATCACATGATTCAATTAACAGTGGAAGAGTACAGTGCAGTAAATGGGGTAATATTTTTGTGGAAAAAACAACATCCTTAAGTATCGTTTTGCCTGATTTCTTCCAAAAATTGTATGACCCCAGTTGGTGAGCATAGCGCCAACAACAGACGCCCCATCCCCCACACCTCATAAAAAAAATTTTTTTTAAGTTCTAGAAATATTGCATTAAATATTTTATTAATAATATTTATTAGGAACGTTAGAACGTGAAATATTTTTCTGTTTTTCTCCTTAAATATCCATTACATATTTGGAGCTTGTTTGTACACTGCAATGTCCCATTGGAAATGCTGAAAAACGGTATTGAAAACAAAAATTGGGCCACTAGATTTTGATAAGGGCGACAAACATTTATTTGTTAGGTAGCCCTGCTGGCTCCTGAGGTTTAGTGCTTTTGTGAAGCAACAGAGTGGAAATAATGTAAACAGTGAAATTGTATATGATCCGGTTTTGGATCATATACTGCTTTTTTGCAAAGGGTGTATGAAACATTAGGCAATCAAATTAATTAGCAATTACGACAAATCTAATCTAGCAAATTGCTAGTTTGCTGGGATGAATTCTAGCCCTGACATACCTTGTTTTCTGTACATGTAACCTGCATATCCTCTTCCTTATCCTCAGTTTTTCTATTTCTATCTTCACATCCAGAATCAGCCATGGCTATGTCTTTGTCACTAAAATTTTTATTTAAAGTCACAGCACTGCATGATTGTGTATCAGTACAACACTCATCACTGACAGTATGATCCCCATCTTGCAATGCTGGTTGACAGTGGTTGATTACAGATTGTAGTACAATATTTGAATCTGTTTGGGATTTTGATTCATCCTCCTTAATCACAGTAGGATCCTTTATTTCATTGCTAGAATCCACATTACTGGAGGAGCATGATATAGACTGAAAAAACAATATTACATTCATAGTGATATTTTGTATTATATAACACCTAAATAAATTCCTGTCATTTGATTGGACGGGTCAAATGATGTTCAAGAGTACGCACTATTGAACGGTTGTTCAATATTACTAATTTGCCTCGTTAAAATATAATATTTCATCATTCACCTCATGCCACTTAACTCAACTAAAAGTTGTTTTTCAGTAAGACCGCACTCAAAACAAAAACATATACTAAAAAATGGATACAGAAAAATAAAAAGTAGAACAGACCTCAATTACTTTTAAAGCAAAATAAAAAACAATTAAAATGGAATAAATAATGCACTTCAATTAAAGTCCCATTCCCTAGGTTTTTAAAATCTAATTTAAAGTCACAAACTACATTTAATGTAAAAATAAATACTATATGGTCCTATTGCGAAAGATTGTTCGTTTTTAAACAGTTAAAAATGTGAAAAATAAGTTGATTCTAATATGTTAAATAATTAAGTTACTGTATGTCAAATAATTAAAAGTTGAATTTACAAAGATAATTTGTTAGACTAAAAAGTAACCATTTTCCAACCAGCAAACTTTAGCCAGTCAATTTAATTAGCAATTACGACAAATCTAAACTAGCAAATGCCTAGTTTGCTGGGATGAATTCTAGCCCTGACATACCTTGTTTTCTGCACATGTAACCTGCATATCCTCTTCCTTATCCTCAGTTTTTCTATTTTTATCTTCACATCCAGAATCAGCCATGGCTATGTCTTTGTCACTAAAATTTTCATTTAAAGTCACAGCACTGCATGATTGTGTATCAGTACAACACTCATCACTGACAGTATGATCCCCATCTTGCAATGCTGGTTGACAGTGGTTGATTACAGATTGTAGTACAATATTTGAATCTGTTTGGGATTTTGATTCATCCTCCTTAATCACAGTAGGATCCTTTATTTCATTGCTAGAATCCACATTACTGGAGGAGCATGATATAGACTGAAAAAAAAAACCAATATTACATTCATAGTGATATTTTGTATTATATAACACCTAAATAAATTCCTGTCATTTGATTGGATGATTGTGGGTCACATGATGTTCAAGAGTACGCACTATTGAACGGTTGTTCAATATTACTAATTTGCCTCGTTAAAATATAATATTTCATCATTCACCTCATGCCACTTAACTCAACTACAAGTTGTTTTTCAGTAAGGCCGCACTCAAAACAAAAACATATACTAAAAAATGGATACAGAAAAATAAAAAGTAGAACAGACCTCAATTACTTTTAAAGCAAAATAATAAAACAATTAAAATGGAATAAATAATGCACTTCAATTAAAGTCCCATTCCCTAGGTTTTTTAAATCTAATTTAAATTCACAAACTACATTTAATTTAAGAATAAATACTATATGGTCCTATTTCGAAAGATTGTTCGTCTTTAAACAGTTAAAAATGTGAAAAATAAGTTGATTCTAATACAGTATGTTAAATAATTAAGTTACTGTATGTCAAATAATTAAAAGTTAAATTTACAAAGATAATTTGTTAGACTAAAAAGTAACCATTTTCCAACCAGCAAACTTTAGCCAGTCAATTTAATTAGCAATTATGACAAATCTAAACTAGCAAATGCCTAGTTTGCTGGGATGAATTCTAGCCTTGGCATACCTTGTTTTCTGCACATGTAACCTGCATATCCTCTTCCTTATCCTCAGTTTTTCTATTTTTATCTTCACATCCAGAATCAGCCATGGCTATGTCTTTGTCACTAAAATTTTCATTTAAAGTCACAGCACTGCATGATTGTGTATAAGTACAACACTCATCACTGACAGTATGATCCCCATCTTGCAATGCTGGTTGACAGTGGTTGATTACAGATTGTAGTACAATATTTGAATCTGTTTGGGATTTTGATTCATCCTCCTTAATCACAGTAGGATCCTTTATTTCATTGCTAGAATCCACATTACTGGAGGAGCATGATATAGACTGAAAAAAAAACCAATATTACATTCATAGTGATATTTTGTATTATATAACACCTAAATAAATTCCTGTCATTTGATTGGATGATTGTGGGTCACATGATGTTCAAGAGTACGCACTATTGAACGGTTGTTCAATATTACTAATTTGCCTCGTTAAAATATAATATTTCATCATTCACCTCATGCCACTTAACTCAACTACAAGTTGTTTTTCAGTAAGGCCGCACTCAAAACAAAAACATATACTAAAAAATGGATACAGAAAAATAAAAAGTAGAACAGACCTCAATTACTTTTAAAGCAAAATAATAAAACAATTAAAATGGAATAAATAATGCACTTCAATTAAAGTCCCATTC
Source organism: Antedon bifida (assembly GCF_963402885.1). NCBI lineage: Eukaryota > Metazoa > Echinodermata > Crinoidea > Comatulida > Antedonidae > Antedon > Antedon bifida. The sequence goes on from NC_136231.1 coordinate 9,866,813, forward strand.
CCTAGGTTTTTTAAATCTAATTTAAATTCACAAACTACATTTAATTTAAGAATAAATACTATATGGTCCTATTTCGAAAGATTGTTCGTCTTTAAACAGTTAAAAATGTGAAAAATAAGTTGATTCTAATACAGTATGTTAAATAATTAAGTTACTGTATGTCAAATAATTAAAAGTTAAATTTACAAAGATAATTTGTTAGACTAAAAAGTAACCATTTTCCAACCAGCAAACTTTAGCCAGTCAATTTAATTAGCAATTATGACAAATCTAAACTAGCAAATGCCTAGTTTGCTGGGATGAATTCTAGCCCTGACATACCTTGTTTTCTGCACATGTAACCTGCATATCCTCTTCCTTATCCTCAGTTTTTCTATTTCTATCTTCACATTCAGAATCAGCCATGGCTATGTCTTTGTCACTACAATTTTCATTTAAAGTCACAGCACTGCATGATTGTGTATCAGTGCAACACTCATCACTGACAGTATGATCCCCATCTTGCAATGCTGGTTGACAGTGGTTGATTACAGATTGTAGTACAATATTTGAATCTGTTTGGGATTTTGATTCATCCTCCTTAATCACAGTAGGATCCATTATACTGATATCATGTTAATTTACCTTAAAAGATAACAATTATACAGTAGAATCCCTCTTTTGGGACACTCCTATTCAGGGGACACCCCTATTAAGGGCCTACTGTATCACAGCACCCCTGTTCCGGCAAATCAAATCGAACGTCAATGTTTCATTTTCATGTAGTTATGCACATATAGATTGACGTATAGCCGAATGGAATGTCGTGAAAACAAAACTTACTTTTGATTTGATGGACAAGAACCATGCCAGGACAGATGTGAAAGACCCTTTAAGGGCCATTTTTTCTGGTCCTGAAGGTGTCCCTTTAATAGAGGTTCTATTGTATTCATTGATGATATACTTTATCGAGCTTGATAATACTGAAAATGTCCTGCCAGGCCATTTATAGAACTGACCAATACTGACCATCTTAAAATCGTTTATGTTTCAGAAGCAACACCAATAATGTTTAAAATCAAGAACATTCTTTTCTTATTATTTTAATAATTATTTATTATTATATAATACATTTCATTTTTCCTCTTCTTTCGTGTTCTTCAAGCACATATTGTCTCATTTCCATTATTCTACATGTATGTGTAAAATATTGTGAAGAAACAAATTTACTGCTCGATGGTATAATTAAGTCGACTGAAAATACTGCCAAAACATGTTTGTTAATTCTCAAGCTTGCCTAGAGTGACACAAACTATCCCATCAAATCAATCATTTTTTAGGAATCAATCGTGTGTGCTTTTATCTTGTTGTTTTTTTCGTTTTATGGTTTTTATTTTCAGTGAGCATCAAAATCAATGTTTTTGTTCTAACTCTAATTGTACATAGTTTCACATGTTATTAAGTTTTTATATTTTGAAATAAAGTTATTATTATTATAAATCTATGTCGATTCTAAAAAAGTGATTGGCAAATTATACACAAACTTGAAGTATTTACATTCTTTCTGTCAAATTCTGGATGTGATGTTTTATATTATATAGCAACAACAAAAGCACATACCCGCTGCAGGCAAATAACACAGCAATCAATTTTGTAGACTTTCCCCTTGAGATTCCTCACTGAAAATGTAAGTAAAAACATAAATGAAATTGCAATGTTTTAAAGTGTATAAAAAAAAATTATAACTCCCACACATAATGACATATTCAACTTAATCTTATTGTGTTTACATGGAGTTTGTTGTTTTGAAGTCTGAACACCGGTAATTATTCTCATTAACATGGCTGTTTCTAAAAGCTCTGCACTTTGAAAATTAATCCAACTATAAAATGATTGGTTACTAGTTGTATACAAAATACTAAAAGACATTCACCCTCATAAACAAGAAGTACATCCTCATTAAACAATTTGTTTTTGCTTTAAGAAGTCGTAAGGAAACATTTTTTGGTAAACATGTGCATCTTGCACATCAATTCATTAAGCATCATTAAAGAATATGTAGCTCAGTTAAGCTGGGCTAATCACAGTATTCTACAAATTAAAGTCTCTTAGTAGCAATTTATAGGCCGTTAAATGATTCTTCAAATAATTAATTAGCTTTTTGACTTGCAGTTGAACTTGGACAGACCTTTATTATGGACAGATTTTAATTTGTATGTGAAAATCAGGAAAGTAATGTTGTTTTTTATATTATTTTATTTTAATAATAATAATAACTGGTACTTGATATAGCGCATTATGCTGAAAGCCTCAATGCGCTTTACAAAGACAGAAAATTTTGAAAAATTACAAATTAAAAAGGTGGGTTTTGAGGAGAGATTTGAAGACACTGGTGGAAGTAGCCTGACGGATTTCAATAGGCAACGCATTCCATAGAGAAACGGATGCCGAAGAAAATGAACGATTTCCATAAAACTTAGTGGAGGGATGAAAAATATGGGCAAGAAGAGACTCAGATCTAGATCTCAGAGACCGCTTAGGAAAAAACGTCTGTATTTCAGTTAATTTTTGGTGAAAGTTAATTATAAAAACTATTATAATACTTCAAAATGACCCACTTTTTTTTAAATTCTTTATCTTTGTTTTGGAATTATTCAAAGGGACAATACATCTTTAATTAAATTTATACAGTCATTTAGGATTAAACTAGAACAATGGTATCTACACTACAGTAAGTAATTTTAAATATTATACTCAAAATTCTCTAATGGACACAATAACAAAATTTAAGGGTTGGATGGTGAACATAAAGTAATGCTTAATAAAGAGGTATTGGCCTCCAAAACTTAAATTGGCAAAAAAACAATTACCATAAATGATGATTTTGCTTTAATAAACAAGAAATATTTCTTACAAAAACGTCGCTCGCTTGTTGACATAACAGTTTTAAAGATATATTGTCTGGGTGTCTAGAAAACTCAGCTAGAAAACTCAGATCTCAGATATATCTGACTTTTCTAGATCTAGAAAACTCAGATATCAAGATCTGAGTTTTCTAGTTCTAGAATGGAACTAGAAAACCCAGATCATCAAATGGATCGTTCCATTATTAATCAGAGGGTAGCTTGTTTGAAATACTACAGTATTATACATTTTCTTACTAATAATAATAATTATTGTAACTTGTAGTAGCAGCCTACGACTTAAATCATAAAGAAATACAGTATAACACTTTTTAAAATGTAGGCTTAGCATTTAGGCCTAGCCTAGCTAAGCAAACTCCATTCAAGGCTCAACGTGTGGGCGCTATCGCGATGTATCGCGAAGAGTATACCTGGCCCTACTAGGCTAGAAGTGGTCAACTCGTACCCACACCAACTCGTACATACCTACTTTTTAAGCCTACATTTTAACGGTAACATGCACTGTTTTTTCTTTATGATTTAAGTCGTAGGCCGCTTCTACATGTTACAATATTAGTAAGAAAACGTACACAGTAATCAGTTTTAATAATACTCTACTGTAGTATTTCAAATGACCTACCTTCTGAATAATAATGGAATGATCCAAATGAACTAACAACCAATCATTTGATGATCTGAGTTTTCTAGTTCCATTCTGGAAGTGAGGTGCTATAATATAAAGACATTCAAGTGTGAATAAGTTGTATTCTAATTACAAACAAAAACTTTACTATGGACTGTTTTGATCATAATTCAATGATTATCTGAGGGCGAATTATTATATCAGCCTAGATTGACAGTCAAATGGGAGTCATTATAAATACCGGCCCAGTGGCGTAACAGGTGGGGGGGGGGCGGAATACCACCCGTGAGAAACGTTCGATCGGGCTGGGTAACAAGTAAAAAAAATAAAATACAAAGAAGGGATAGAAGAAAGAAAAAGAAAAAAAAAATATAAGATAAGAATGAAATATACGATATATGATATGGCTTCAAATGAGTCACAGTACAGTATGATATTCAAGTATGATGATATGAAATACACAAAATCCTGACTGACAACTCGTGGGAAGACGCAATGCTTATCAGTACATTAACATGTGGTCAGTTGACTGGCTGTTGGCGTCTTTTATCTAAGCCGCCATGCATTTGCCGAATTGCCTACCTGTAAGGGCATTAGGCCTACAGCATTTCATTCACTCCCGGACAGGCATTCACTTTCTTTTCGCATAGAATAACATTATTAAATTCATTCCGCGATGTTTTCAAAAGAACGAACAACGTGTTTTTATTGTAAAAAAACTTTAAGAAGAGATAGGCTGCGAAGCCACATTTTGACTGTCCATGGTGCAAAGTTTAGGTACAGAGAGTCTCGTTATCAACACATTTAGTCGCACGACAGTTACAGGAAGAAGAAATGTTCAACTTTGAATGCTTATAAAATTCAAATCATCACAGACAAAGTGGACAATTACTAGTACATGTAACACTTAATGTTTATAGACTACTGTATAGTTTATTATTTAGTTCAAACACACGAGTATATGGCTGGCTGTCGCTCCAATACTCAATCTTTCAGTCTTCTAACCGGAAAAATTACTACCTTTGCCAGGCGCGGATCCAATGTTAGATTGGGTTTTCACGTGTTCAAATGTTATGTCACCTGTGTTTTTAACAGTGGAAAATGTACGATCATTTTGCTGATTGCTGTGCAATAAATGGGAGTGTTATTTCCAGGCCAACTACTACTAGTTGGAGGCGCCATTTATCATGAATTTTATGTGCTAGAGTACTATTTCCGACGATCTGGGGGTGTCATTTACCAAAATTCGCCACAGCCCCCACCATGGGGGTGGGGGGGGGGGGCTATGGCTCAAGTACTTGGTGTCTGGAAGGATTAGCCCCTGTTTGCCCCCCCTGACAAGACCCCCTTGTTATGCGGCTGTACCGGCCTATAGGTAATAATAATAAAAATAAAGTTTTGATTTGACTGATTTGACAGTGAATTATTACAATACCGTCCTAGGTTGACAACAAGAACAAAGTCATTATTTATTTTAAAAGACTTTACAGATTACTGTCTACATGCATCTCAATAATACTGTATTATCAGCAAATGCTTTCATAGACTCTCTTCTCCCAGGGCCTGTTTCTGCTGCATAAAAATAACCGGTTAAAATCGGTGTGAATAAATTAAAATCGGTGTGAATAAATTAACTCCATTTTCTTGCCAGCAGAAACAGGACACATTTTTGGTAACCGGTTAAAAGGCAGCGCAAAATAACCGGTTAAAAACACCAATTTAAATCGGTGTTAGAACACCGTTTAACTGGTTATCGCTGAGCAATTCTTAGCTGCAACACAAAATAACGGTTATTTGACAGTTGTGACCCCGGGTCAGATACCGTCGCGTACCATGTGTGAATTCCTCGTGGTTTTGGCAGTCGAACGAAGAAGTGAACATGTATGTGGATGAATGAATGAAATCACAAGATATGTTATTCAGTTGTGGGAGGAAGAGAAAGTACGGGGAAGGATGGCAGGCAATAGAAAAGATTCACAGATATATAAGAGCATTTTTGCGAAAGTGAAAGAGGAATTCGGGGTGGAGTTCCGGACTACCCAAGCTAAACAATTTGAGGCGTTAATACAGGCTCGCGAAGGATATGGTCCTATAAATACCAAAACGGAAACAAAAGGGACTCAGAATGTTGCAAATACCTACCAAACGAGAATAGATAATGGTTAATTAATTATGAAAACCCAAATTTTATAGCAAAAATCATCCGAATTTATGTTAAAAACGATGAATTTAGCAACAAAAACTGAAACCAAACGAGCGTATTTATGGCACGCCCTTAGTGCCTTTAATAGGAGAACAATGAACAATCTTACTTTGATCGTTTTACATCATCATTTTTTATAAAAACATCCCATCGACCGAAAACAAAGGTTATCAGAGCCTTTGATAATAATATTAAATATGATTTTATTAAGCATAGAAATGTGCTATTATTTATGTTAGTACATTAAATATACGAAATAATGTTCAACACTCATTATTCTATTAAAGGCACTATGTGCGTGCAATATTCTATGACTTGGATACACTCGTTTGATTTAAGTTTTTGCGGCTAAACTCATCGTTTTTAACATAAATTCGGACGATTTTTGCTATAAAAGTTGGGTTTTCATAATTAATTAACAATTATATACTCTCGTTTGGTAGGTATTGCAACATTCTGAGTCTCGTTTTTGTTTCAGTTTGGTGTTTAGTAGGACCGCGCTCGCGAAAGACAACAGCCATTCACGTGGGAAGGGCCGTATGACATCGCCTTTTTGAGGAATTAGGCTAGATAATAATTATCCTAGGCGATCGGACACTGCACGACCCTCCCCATGTTTATTGAAGGCGGCATGAGAATTAATTTTATTAGTGATGGTAAGTAGGCTTTACAAAAAACAAAACTTGTAGACCTGGAGACAACATTTTATTATGTTAACATGTTTGAGATGTTCGGCGATATCACACACGTGTGTACTGACGTCGATGTAAACAAACAGCCAACTTACTACTTCCGTCTGAGTGTATTGCATTTTGGGTAATGATGACGTTTTGCTCGACGACCACCCATAGATTTAACCGGTTATTTCGGAGCACAAATTGAGCAGAAACGCGGTCTATTTTAAAATAACCGGTTAAATTGCGTTATGCAGCAGAAACATACCCCCAGACATGCCATGGGGTTTGTAATTTGAGCATGACCCGGCCGACTTTACAAAATTCCAAAACTGTCAGCCTCTAGAACTATAGCTTTCGCTTGAATGAGTAGTCCTCTGGGAATATAGCTGACTAAAGCCGCAGCGCGAAAAGAAACAGTTAAATTTTTAAAAAAACTGATTTCCATACAATGAGCTTTCGGTTGATGTTATTATTCAAATACAGTTCAGGTAAATAATTTTTCTTACAATTCAATTTTTTGACAAAGTTTATAACTATTACACTTTGTCTTAATGTGCATTTGTTCTACTGTATTTAAGCAAACCTGTTCATTTAAGCTATAAAATGTTTGGCTGTTAAAGTTACCATACTTAACCTTAGTTTTACTTTTAACTGTACATGCCATTATCAAAATTGACAAAGTACACACTATACTATTGGAGAAATAATATAATGAAATGACCAGAAGGCAAATTAGCACTCAAAACCATATCAATTTCAGTCAATGCAATATAAAATGTTGTAGGTTTGAAGAAAATCAAAGTCAATGTTATTTATTAATGGTTCAGATTAGTTGATTTCACTCAAATAGTGAACTTATGTGAACCTATCATTACATCATGGATCACTACAAGATTAAAATCATCCCAATATCTATTTTAAGTACAAGAAAACTGATTGAGCATGATAAAGTAACATTCCTTCTCTGTACAGAAATGTTCGCCTGTGACAGATATAAAATTGTCTCCATTAATGCAAATTAATAGGAGTATAAGTATACCTGTAAGAGCAACGAAATATTTGAACGTTTTCTCATATATTAAAAAATATTTTAATTGCATATTTGACGGTGAATTATTGATGTGCTAAGCATACAATTGATTGACCTTGGAACGAAACATCCCATAACTACATCTTATTAATAACAATGTTTTAAATTCATAATGCATGCTTTGCAGACTAAATGAAATAATAAAGTGTTGTGGATTATTTGTTTATATACTGAAAAGAGTATAAACAATATTAAGATATTGAAAGATACAAGAAACTTTATTTGTCTTCGTAAAAACAAAGAAATGTTGGTTGTCAGCAAATCCGATTACAAGATGCATAAACAGACTAAAAATGACAAAAAATGTATAAAACAGTAAACATTAAAATCTTTAAAAAGGTTAAAAACGTATAGTTACAAATTACATTCTAGAGACACCAGTGTTAAAAATATGAAAAGAGTTTGGCACAAAAGAATTTCTATAACAACATCGCACATTATAGTACAGTCACATGTAAGGAAAACTATCTCCAGCTCGATATTTGTGCCAAAATAGATTTTTTTAGCTAATAATTTTGTTATTCTTGAGATGCTGAATTAAAAAAAACTTAGGTGCCATATTTTTCGACCACACCTTCAACCGCCATTTTGAATTTAAAGATGGTCGATATTCTACACTAAACTTTGTCATCCATGGCATCATCGGAAATGGAAATGTAATACTGAGAATTTTATCCCATTACATCCATATAAAAAAATGCATAGTTACATAGTTACTATGCATTTATTGATATGGGTGTAATGGAATAAAATGATCGGTATTACATTCCCTTTCCAATGATACCAGGGATTACCAAGTTTAGTGTGGAACGTCAGCCATTTTGAAATACAAAATGGTGGCTGAAGTAGTGGTCGAAAAAAATGGCACCTAACTTTTTTGGATTCAGCAGAATAACAAAATTGGCAAAAAAAAATCTATTTTAGCACAAATATCGAGCTGGAAGACATAATAATCCTTACTGTTTTCGTGGTGGACAAAGTCTAATAACTGACCTATAAGTATTAAGAATAATAATATAATATAAAACATATAAATGAACAATTATGACAAAGTAGAAAGAAAACAACATTAATAAAACTGTATTCAGAATTTAAAACTATCCAACGATATATCAATCAGTACAGTATTTGGTGAAATTGCATGTTAAACTTTTGACCTTTATTTGGTCACATGATTTGTTTTATTGCGCAATAACTAAGTAACTTTGCGTTTATTAATATGGGTGTAATGGAACAATGCATCGGGTCATTCATAATTTTATGCATTTTGAGCACACGTTTTTCGTAGATTTGATAGTGGTGTGATATTACATTTAATGATACGCTGAGCAATTTTTCTTGACCTACCAATTTTTTTCTTATTGTCACATGTTAAAGTTCCAAAATTACATAGTATGTTAAAACTAGGTATCCCAATGAAGCGGATTTTCGTTAAGGCGATTTTAACACGTTCGTGAAATTTCAAAAAGTGACATGTCTTTGAAGTTAAAAATAAACTATTTCTTATGTAGCCATGTGAATAAAATTTATATGTCTAGAAAGATCTTGTTTAAGAGTTTATTTATATATATTTTTAATCTATGTTTATTAAATATTTTAATAGAAAACGCGAGTTAAAAAGAGGTACAAAAGCCGGCGAGCCGAAATCCGCGCGCTAAAAATAACTTCGGAAAACACCTACCCATTTTCAAAACACGATCGCTCGGCGACCATAATAGGTGGTGGAGTAATTTTTGTTGCATGTTATCAGGCTTTAAATACTCTTTATTTTGATATGTAAATCGGTTATTATTATTATGTACATCCGCCTCAAATGTCAATTTTTCCGATAAAAATTAAATGTTTGAGTCTTTCTCATTATCAAAATCTGGGGAATTTAGTATTGAATTGAAGCTAATTTATATTTCTGTTTGATAAACTACATTGTTTTATTTGTCTTTGCGTGGTCGTCGTGCGAAGAGACCAACAAGACCAACCACTTAAAAAAATAATCCCTATCGAAAATAAAAGTATTTACCATTTTCCTTGCAGGGGGGTTTCAGTTCTCAGCTTATTACTAAATTACCGACGCCCAGGCAATTTGCATGGTATGCATGTATTAGCGCGTTAAATTATGATTGGATACCCCCGCAGTGGACTGTTCCATTTTCGGAACAAGTCTTTACTGCACACACGAGGCATGGCGAAGAATGTCGCTTCTCCTGGAATATTTGCTTCGAAACGTCAATTTTACCTATTTATTAAAGTATTTAATAAGTGGAGTATTTATCAAGCTACTATATAAAGCAAGTACGTTAGGAATAAATGTACCGAAGGAATTTAAGAAGCTTTAAATTTGCTATGCAGCGGCCGTAACCCATTCTATGTAGGCGGCCGAAAGGCGCTTTTGACAGGGTTGCCGTTATATGTATACGCTGTATCATGGCCTAAACTTGATTCCGTATTTCAATATAAAGTGCACCTTACGTTTAGAATATTTGAAAAGGAAATAAAATTAAACATACTAATATATACTATTGAAGTAATTACTTAGTTAAATTTGAAATTCGTCTGCTTTCCTCCCGATATTTCTTCGGCAGAATTTATATTAGTGGTGTTAGGCTTTAGGCCTATAAACTTAACTTGTAGGCGCGGCCGAGTTTACGCCCGGAATGGAATCGAACGCATAATAAGCAAGGGCTTAATTCTAATTTTTAGCGGTTCGAAAATCAATTAAAATAATATTTATGATTATAATTAAAAATTTAAATTCTAGAATTATAAAAAAATGTATACTTACGAAAAATAATATTTAAAAAAAAAGAAACAATAGCCACACAGTTTTTTAACACTATATATATTTTTTTACATTTTAACATTTTTTAACAATATTTATGTTGTATTTCAGAAATACCTACCCGTCAATATAAATAATCTTACTAAAATACATATTACATTCTATGCAATGCAAAAAAAAAGAAGTCAATTCATACACTGGTTCAAAAGTTACGAATCATTTAAAGACAGGAACTTTTTGGGCATTTTTGAGACATTTGGAAAAAATTAGCGCAAAAAGCCCTAAGACTAATTTTGGAGGCCGATATCTCAAAAAAAAATTTTGAGGACCCCCCCAAAAAAAATAGTCTTGTACAACTCTGTGGTATCTATGGGTTTAGCAAAAATTAGAACTTTCAAGTTATTAATATAAAAGTTATAACCCTTCAAAAATGGTTCCAAATATAATTGGAAAAAATGCCATTTTTCAACCAAAAATCATTGTTTTTTGGCAACTTCAACGGACGATAACTTTTGAATGGATAATCCGATTTCAATCATTTAAATTGCAAAAGTTTATGTTCAGTAAGTTCCTTTTGATTAACTGAAAGAAAAAGTACCATCATTAATTTGAAATTTTACATTGGGATACCTATTAAAACACAAGACACTTACGCCTGTATTCTTAAACCGGACTTTAGTCGTAGTTTGAACTAAAACTTTAAAAATGACGTCATTTTAATTCATAAACTGAACTTCAACTAAATCGCCGACTAAATCAGGCCAACCTTGACTAAATAGAGACGGATTTTGATTGATTTTTTTAGTCCTTGAGGGGGCAGGCTAAATCGCTGACTAAATGGTTTTTAACCAAGGTTTACAAAAAATGTAACATTCATTGAGTTGTTATTATCTATTTCAACGGCCGTCGGGAGCATCTATATTCATGACGTCACATATAAACACGACGATATTGAGAGCGTGTATGCCGCCTGATAGTCAGTGAATGATCGACGGCCTGGAAAGATGGACTCCGAAAGATATAATTTATTCAATATCTAATTTTGTTGAAATATAGTGCCCTAAAATGTACTTCGTTTGTTCTAAAACCCAAATTTAGAAGGCCTTACCTCCCAAACCTTTACTAGGCCTAGGCCCCCAGCGCACGGCGGAGTCGATCCACCACCCACCACACATGCAAGGCTCCGTTTCATGCACATCCAAAGCGATATCAACAGCTTGCTGCTCATTGTCAAGCCAAAGTAAAATATGAATCAAATTCGTTTTCGAAATGCCTGATTCCGGAAAAAAAAAATTATCATCTCATATTACTAATTTAATTCTGCTAAACTAAAAACTAAAGAAACTAACACATTTTAACAGTAGTATAAATTATGAACGATATACAACAAAATACTACACGAACGGGAAAAATATGGATACGCATCATTGCACACGGATCTGTATCCCGGACAACCATTGATTTGAAGACTTTAGATCGTTATTTACTCGATGAATAACCGTTTATACGGTAATAATTTTATCTAAAAAATTTCTAAATACATTTCTGCAAAAGCACAACCATTTTTTATAAAATACTCCATAGATTTCAAGAGTTATAGCCAAAAAACTGCAAATTGTCCATTGCATGGGATTGGAATATATTCGCAAAGTGACGTCACCCGCGAATTTTTTTTATTTTCAAATGGGGCTTTCCCCAAAAGGGGATTTATATTTTGTAACAATATACATTCTAGCAACACCTAATAATAGCCCCCAAAACATCATTCCAAAATGAAAAAAATCGAAAATCCATTTCAGGTCCATTTTAAGCTTATCATTTACTACAGTTCCTAGGTATTTGTGATCAGGCACCCTTTCAACAATTGAATTATTAACTCTAATAGATTCATGATTTGGAGTAGATTTACGAAAGTCAAATAATTTCTTTTGTTATACTGTACCAACGTTTAAATATAAATTATGATGATCGCACCATTTAACAACCCTATTTATTTCTGTAAAATATTCTTGAGCATTGTCACAAAGAAAACTGCTTTAATTACAGTGTCATCAGCATACTTAATAATATTGCACTTTTCTACTTATCACTTGTATAAAAGGAACAAAGTATTAATGATCTAGTAGTAGTCGAGATGTTATTATTGCACATTACTCTCTGAGGACGGTCTATTATTAAACAATTATAAATAAAAAGCACAAGTCTAGGTGGAATATTAAAATCAATTGGCTGTGGTGTGGGTAAAATAGTATTAAACGCACTAGAAAAGTAAAAAACATTGATCGTACAAAATTGCGGGGGGTGTCTACATGTTTACTAACGTTATGGATAAAAAATAAAAGAGCATCATCTATACCTCTGTTTTTCTTTTACGCAAATTTGTATTGTTATTGTTTCCTACATTATATTTCAATTTATTAAGAAAATTTTTTTCCAGGCATTTAACAATATTTTAAGTCAAAGCAATTGGACGAAAGTCCTTCGGTTCACATGGCTGATTTGTCTTAGACAGGGGGTGGATTACCGATGTTTTCCATACCCAAGAAAGGACACCATTTTCTAAAATCATGCTAAAGATACAGTAGGTTAAATAATATTAAAGGCAAATTATCACAAATGAAATGATGAACGACATTCGTTCATCAATATGTTTTGTTTTGTTCCAAAATCAATCAAACTTTATAATGTACTAGTGCACATGCATGCAATTATTCTTACCATACTTTGTACATCAATAATATACCATCAAATATGCAAAATTTTAAATTTTTTTAAGAAAAACATTCAAAGTATTTTGTTGCTTCTATACTTTACATGCATTAATGGAGACAATTTTGACACAATTAACTTAATCTGTGTATCAAGTGACTTTAACCCAATGTCGTAAGACTTTATACGGCTCTGAAAAAACCTACCACCTCCCCTTTTTTTTAACTTTGATTTTGGCATGTAATTGTAAGCTATATCAGTGTTTCGTCTACCATTTTATATTTAATAGAACATATTTTATTGATACTGTATTACCAAAATGTTGATAGTATTATGTTATGGCTAAAGATACGGTACCATATCCATACTTCTAAAAACTAAAGGTACAGTAATTATAGAGGGCGCTATGTAAGATAGATGTTAATCCAATACATTGTGATAAGGCTATGGGGTTGCAGGGTTAGGTTTTTAATATTTAGGAACAAGTTTTTTATTTAGTTACAATTTTTGTATTTAGGAACGAGTTTTAGGAATGCAATTTTACCGTACCTTTAGCAAACAGAACCGCCCTCTATACTTACCCTACCTTTAGTTTTTAGAAGTATGGATATGATACCGTATCTTAAGCCGACTTGCCTAGGTGCCGACTTGACGTGGGGCCGACTTGACCCAAGAATATTATTAGGTTTACTAAAAAACGGAATTTGTACTTTCGCTTATTTCAATCGCCAGGCGACCAACAGAGGATGCAATTTGTTTGTACATCGTTTGCATGGCTAAAAAATGATTATTTTCGGCATATGTTGAGGCCCTACTACTCTAGGTAGGTAGGCTTTTTATCTAGCTAGGCCTAGATTTTAAAAACAAGTAAAGTAGGATTTTCATAGATATTATATGCCTAGGCCCTACCTAGAATACGCCTAGCCCAGCTAGGCCTAGGCCTAGCCAGTTAGTTTTTGCTTTATTATTTCATTAGTTAGTCATTACCCTTTTAGGCCTAGCCTAGTAGTAGTAGACCTAGTAGGCTATCTGATAATAAAAACAACCCAAACAATTAAACATCATCGAAGAATTTATTTTGTTTAAATGCGTATTCGACAATATTATTAAATTGGGCCGAAACGTCTCACCTGGGACTCCCGACCGAATCGTCCCGATACAAGTACTTTTTGCCAAACAGAAATAACTTACCTGGCTAGCCTAGCCTAAGCATTTGTGTAATAAGAATGTCAAAACAACCGTTCGTTTGATATAAAAGATACATACAATGTTTACAATTAATTGCAAGTAATAAGGTACATTAATATTATTCGTTTATTTGTATTCAATACACCTACCTACACTATAAAACTACAGACAGAATAACCATGCATGCGGCGACAATGTTTTGATACGTGAAATTGGACATGTGGTCAGCTTTATTGTATGGCGCGCAAAAAGTGCCATCCAGTTTGGTTTCGTATTTATCTATCCCAAGATATTATTTAATAAAGATTAATTTCAATACATTTTTTGGTGAAAATTAACATTTTCAACAAAATATACAATAACAAATTCTAATGTTTGCAGTTTTAATTTATTTATTTCATGTGTTTTTATACAAATGAATTTCAACAAAATTAATAATTACAGCTGTGCACATAAAAGTTATCTTAATATCAAAATTGAAATAAATATTCCTATAAAACATACCCTATTAAATATTTGTTTTGGCAAATGTTTTGTTGAAAGAAACAAAAATAGTAAATATATTGCTTCAGTGATCATCATATCAACTGCATATTGTTACATATAAAATAAATATAATGATCAAATAAAATATTAAATAAATACACACTGAAACTGATAAATGTAGCTACATCTATCTATTTAGCACAATGATTTAATGATACTGTAGCTGTATAAAAATATATATAACTTCAAAGCCTTAGCCAGGTAAAGATAGAACTTCTAAAGAATATAGTAGCATGAAAAGTCAGTAACAACATGAATATAGCTTGTTTGTTATTTATCAGCTGATATTTCTAATATAAAAATATATAATTTTTAGTGTACAACTGTATGTATACAATATTCCCTATATGATATGTACGAAAGATATGTACTGTATAATTAATATGACTATTATTTATCATAAACTGGATACTAAACTATGCATTACTTGATGTATAAACAAGTTAATGCATTTTAATCTTGGCTATAAATGTCCTAATTTGCATTGGCGTCAACATGACACTTAGTGTGTCTGCTGAAACTGGCTCCGGCTTATAATCTGTTAAAAAAGAAACACAAAATTTAATTAAAACCAATTAAAAAAGATATTATTAGGTTTAACAGTAGATTTACACCTAGCCTAAAATAAAATAGAATTTCAACAGTTTTTATAAGAATTTAAATTTATAATTGTCTTCTAGTTCTTACCTGTTGGTACTAAGCCATCAGCTGTTTTCCATTTTAACCTCTTAGCTTCTGATAACAGTTGATTACCACCTAAAGTCATCTCCTGCACACTTATAATGTCAAAGTCAGCAAACAGACCCTAGAAAAATCAATAAAATTACAAAGAACAGAATAACATTTCTGAAATTGGTAAGATGTTTGCTCTAATCTGACGTAATTTTGTACTTTATACTGCTGTATGTACATGAACCCACGAACTCCAGCCATTCATACATCTATATCACTGAGCCTGCGCTCATGGCTAGGTACACACATGACCAATTACTCAACTCCCTGATGCAAGGTACTCCATAATAGTTAAATACTTCAATTATCATTTCTATATTCAGAAGTTAATGAAAGGAAATTATGAAATAATATACAGTAAGATGCTCTATGCTTGACAATGAATCTGATCTGGAAACTGTTCTATTCATAAGTACTTTTGCATCCATGCTGTGTAAAGTGTCTTTCACACTGCACTCCATTTCGGCTCCAGCAAATAATATTGAACCCCACCTATGTGCCAATCGATATGCGTGGTAGCCATTTTGTGCGTCGTGAAGTTCAATTCTATGTGCCGGAGCTGGACGGGAGCAAATGTGAAAGATGCTTAAATCATGTTCAAATAATTGTAAACCTGAAAAAAAATGGGTCAAAGCCTTAATTGGGCTTATATTATACATAATTTGGCAAGAGGCACCTCAAATACAATAGGTTACCTCACTATCTGTAGTTTGGCCCTATTTAGATAGTTGACACATAATAGTTTTACCTTCAAAGAAACAGTAGCATTCTTTGATAAGTCTGCATTGTCGGTCTTTTCATATTGATGTTCCAACCTCAACAACACTGTATCATCACCCCACTTCTCCAGAGTAAGGAGATGCACATTTTCTGGAATTTGGTGCTGTAACAATGAACCCTATTAAAGAAATTTAAATGTGAGTGAACTGTAACTTGACAGCACAATCAGTGCAAGTATTAACATTGTTACAGACTGTGTAGCAGAAGAACACATGGAAGAAACATAGGGGAAGTACTACTCTCAAGTCTCCATAGACTATAAAACTACAGAAAGAATACTTTAACTAATACAACCATGCGTGCGAAAATGTTTTGATACGCGAAATGGATATGTACATTGCATAAAATAAATAAAAATTCAACTATTTGTCTTCAATGTTGTATTTCTTGTTTTTATGCAATCACAATCACATGAATATTTATAGATGGCAGATGCAGAAAGTAAAAGTAAATCAAATCTAATTTCGATTGGAATTAAAAATAGTATGATAATATGGCAAGGCAAATGCTCTATAAGAGAAAAATCACACAAGGGAGTGCAGGAAGCATAAAGGCTAATGTACACAGACGAACGGTAACTGCAAGCTGAAAACCGTGTAGCTTGTTCCACATAGATTCTATCCACGTTTTGTGTAGTCATAAGTAATAACATAGATTCTATATTTTTATTACCATTACCGCTCGTCTGTGTAAATTGGCCTTAACTGCACATAAACTTTTTGGAAAATGAACAGATGGTACCATGACGACCATGAACATCCTGGAAATCCAGCATCAGATCATAGACCGGTTTGAAAATCCACATAGCATCACACATCATGCAAGACAAACCGAAATGGAGGAACTGCAACCAACCCTCATAATGAGGACGGTACGTAGTAAGTAAGTAGTATGTCAAGAACTCTTTTTTTTTTCTTTACTTTTAAACTTGTATCTGGACCATTTTGGAAAGCAGTACTGCGTTACTGAAAATGCAATCCAGTCAAAAGAAAGAATAAATAAACTCACTTTTATCTTTTTGGCTGTATTTGCTACTGCAGAAGGCATAAACATCACCATAGGGGCCATGTATAATTTCTCCCCAAGGCTTCTGTGCATTTTCCCAGCATCTGATGGCTTTGCAAGCTGTACAAAGTGCTTGCCACGCACCATCAATCCATCCCCAAATTGTCCAGATTCATTCAATGGTTCACCGACACCTCGATAGTCATCAACTAGTAACCTTCGATGTATCTGTCATAAATTAAGGTTAATGTCAAAGTGATCAAGTTTAGTATAAGTAAGTTTAGCAAGTTTATATACCCTTTGTTTTTGCTAAATTTTGTTATTGATTTTAACCTTACAAGTTGAAACATGGTTCCAATGGGTTTCTTGTTGTTATAATTAATTTGTAAGAATGTCAACTGTCGCTAAAACTCATAGATGGATTTGAATGGATTGCTTAGAGTCTTTCTAAATTCTTTTTTCAGTCAGTGAGCACCATTCAAATGTTAACATTTTAAAAACGGGCCAATCCTAATGTTTTTACAATGGTATAAAAGTGCAAGAAAACAAATGATCAATTATAATTCTTGGCTACTGCGTAAAAACATCTTTACCATAAGTTCAATAGATCCATTGTTTAAGGAACTACCACCTTGACTACGGTCAGTTAACACAGTTAGCTGTGCTTTAGAATCCTGTAAATATAAAAATGAAAGTAAAATGTATAGTCACTATGCTTCTTTTCATTAATGGATACAGTAACAAGAACATCGCTCAGGTCATTGCGGGGTTGTCAGATCTTTAGGACATATATTAGAAAATTGGCTAAAATACAGCATTTGTTTGTTAGAAAATGTTTGTATTATATTAAAAGCAATAAACTATCCCAACACAATTGTTTAACCTATAACCTACAGTTTTATGTATTATCTTTTTACTTCTAATTTTGATAGGATAGGATAGACAGATGCCTTTTTCTCTTGAGCTCTTGCGAATACTGCTCTGGCGAGCTCTCATACGAAGAATGGAGCGGCGTAAATGGTTCCTTTGCTTCCTATTCATTTTATTGGTTATCTTAGGATATTTTATGGATCATTTTTGTGTGTAGAGCGCTTAGAAACTTTGTATTAGGCGCGATATAAGACTACCATTATTATTATTATTTACTTTCTGGTTTAGAAAGATTGTGTTTACCTTAATACAGATCCTGCTATTAACTGGATAATAATTGCCTGCAACTGGTTCTGTAATTTTGTAGTCCCATGTGTCACGATGATTCAGCCTTAAATAAAAACACAATTTTTTTTTACATTTATTCATCTATAATTTTACCATAAACGGCCACAAACTAGAAGGCAGAGTTTACAAATCATTTTTCAAATAGCAATGTAGGCTTTTATACAATAGAACTCCTTTGGGACCACCATTAAGATGACACTTTCCCATTAAACGAATGAGGGGAAGTGTATGTTGGGGTTCTACTGTATACATGTTTTGGTAAAATGAGGTTGACAGTAAACACGTTTGAGGCTAATCAATCAATCTCAATTCAAGTTCAAATCAATTGATGAAAATAAAAGTATACCGTCACATATACATAGACACAAACGAAGAAGAGAAGTTTTTTATCTATGGCAATACAAATACTTAATAATATAAATACAGTAATATAAAAGTATGGGATTCTTACTGTCTCTTGATCATCTGTCTTCCATTGGCATCTGTGTAGAACGTATTCTCTGATTCTATATCTGAATCAAAACGACTAATTATTTCTTTGCCATTGTTATCACTGAAAAAAAAACGAAATAGGTTTACTGCAAACTTTTAAGTTAAAACATAATTTACTGTATGTATGTAGATGATTCATTTTGTTTTATAACACACCTTATTGTATTCTTTACGCATCACGTACAGAAAAAACAAAAAAGCGATATGATCTAATGGTGATAATTAACACACTCTAATGCATGTTTAGCTTTCTGTAAACATTTTGAGAATGTTTGCCATGCTTGTTGTGCGCGCCGTAAGTTGGAGCACCATGCCTTGTTGAATTGCCTAGCTTCCCAGCCTAGCATTCGTCAATGATTAACAATGAATAAATTGAATTAAAGTAGGTGTGTTATATACAAAAAAATAATGAATGTTTTATATTCAATGAAAATGTGACTGCTCTATATTCAACCTGGCTCCGCTTATTAAAAATCAATCAAATAAAACAAAAATAAATTTTTTAACTGATGAAATATTCTCATCATTCAACTTATAAACATCTATTATTTGTATAATATACAATGACACTGTTCAGACAGGATTTTTTCTTTTTTATTTTCCATTTTATACATTGTTTTATCTAATTTTCTTTCAGAAAGTATTGCCATACTTGATTGGAATTGGTCCTACAGTCCACTCAAACTCGGCAAATTCCTGGCCTTCTCGAATTCTCACCACTTGACTAAGCCATGGTTGAAACTGTTGATGAACCTCTTGTATGAGGTTACCCTGTTAAAATAAAGTTGCACTCAAATATTGATAGTGAACACAATTGGAATAATAAGTAACTATACATGGACACATACAGACAGACAACTCAATCTCAAGTGCTATACATAAGATGTGTACACTAATTGAACCTCTATCTACTACAACTATGTTCTATCTTTGAACCTTTGTCAATTCTACTGTGGTTATAGGTTTTCATGACCCATCCTTAACTGCTCAGCAGTTGGGTTTGGTAGGTTTGGCCAGATGCATACATTTTTATGGTTAGCAGATGTATAAAAATGAACTCATACTGGCCAAACCTACCTAACCCTGTAGCAATATTTTGGGGAATTTTACTCTTTTATCCTCTTTTGATCAATAAATTAAATTCTTTGATTTGCTTTATATGGATTTGGGTTGACCACGTAAGTGGAAAACCGTGTAGCTTTTCTCACATCTGTATCTATCCTGAGCGGAAACCGCGCCCATCCCCTCTGCGTTGTGTGTATTAAATGGTCATAATGAATAAAATAAATTCTATATTTTTATTACTGTTACTGCTCGTCTGTGTAACTTGGCCTAAACAATTAAAAAGCAGAGAAGATTACCTCTATGACTGACAAAGATACAGATTTTCCATTAAACAGTGGTTCTGGTGTTGACTTGATAGGACGGAAGATATATGCACCTGAAGGTTGGCTACTAACGCTATCACCTGTGTTGGGATCATACCAGTAGAATGACTGGTTCACTTTGATTGATGTGTTTGTCAGCAAATTAGTCATTGATTTCAGAAGTCCAGTAGTACCATCAAAAGAAAGACTAAAAATCTGGAATAAAATACAATCAGTGTATTATGTTTGAAAAGAAGTTTTCTATTTACTATTGGATTTATTTTGGCAAAAGAAAGAATAAAACATAAAATTAAAATTAAAACAATCTAGGACATACTGTAAATCATTTTTACAATTCATGAATGCATAAATAACAAGTTTTCAAAATAACTGCGTGTAAAATTATGTTTTTTTGAGTAATCTTTATTTATATATCAACATTGGCAATATCAATAAAATGTGTAAAT
Source organism: Antedon bifida (assembly GCF_963402885.1). Taxonomy (NCBI): domain Eukaryota; kingdom Metazoa; phylum Echinodermata; class Crinoidea; order Comatulida; family Antedonidae; genus Antedon; species Antedon bifida. The sequence goes on from NC_136231.1 coordinate 9,887,588, forward strand.
GGTAGTTCAAACACCTTTAAAAACTAGATAAACACCACAAAAAATGTATATTAACAATCATTCGTTTGGTCTAAAGTGAGATGAATCTTCCCACTAAAAGTGGGCCTAATCGTCTTTGGGCCAAATCTTCTGTGATACACACTTATTACCTTATTTTTTATTATTGTATCCCCATTAAATGGAATCCTTGCAGTTGTATACTTGCTGATTCCTTTAGAATTCATTTCATTTGTGGTTACTATACAGAACAAAACAAATACTATTAATACATTCTCACCTCATAAACTGTATTCATAGATATATTATTCACTATAATATCTCTATGCTGTATGGTATAGATACAAAATTATCTAAAACATCCCATTAAAGTATCATATCTTTATCAAAAACTGACAAAATTAGTGATACCTATTATAATTTATTTTTACAAGCAAATACATTATATATAGGAGCACATTTCTAAAAGAAATTCAACAATGATTTACAATTTGGTTTTGTTCATAATTGTATTGAATTTAAAGAAAACTGAGTTCCTGTTTCTGGGTTTAAATAATTTATTGTTATTTTAGTGTGGTATTATCTACTAATGAAAGAATCTTACAGTAGCTTTGAGCTGTCACATGATATACTGACCACCCCAATGCAGACACCGAGTAAGGAAAGACGAGAACTTTACTAGAACCTTTTCTAGTTCTGCGAATTCGCTTTGTCTCAGCTGTTACATCAAATACCTATATAATACATAAAAGAAAAAATTGTAGAATCTTAATATTATGACAAGGCCTAATAACAATTCCCATTTGATAGGAAGATTAGCATGCAGTAATGGTGTTCTGCTAAAAATATATATTGAGTAGTCAAAAAAAGGGAATAGGCAGTTTGGGCAACCTCCATTATACATATGGGTAAAACTCACGTACATCAGTATACCATATGTGATACTGATTTTCGCACTTATCATCAAAACTTAAACATAAAATATTCAAGAATACAGAGTTTCAGTATAAAAATGTTTCAAGAAAACGACAAAGAAGTAAAAAATGTTGGCTAGGCCTAGGCTAGATGCGCCGACTGACCTAGATACATACCTTTAGCCCTTTAACGGTAGTAAAATGAAAAAACTATATATTCAAATGTATACATATTGATACGGGTACGTATGAGTTTGCCCAAACACACTAATATTTAACAAACTTATCTAATGCTAATTGCTACTTATATAACTGGATATTCTGAAGCGGATTGTACTGTAGCAAATGACTGAATCTTACCTGGCTGCTGATGACAAATTTATTTTCATCTGTGACTACATAAACGTTTCCATCAACTGGTATGTTGGCATAGTCTGTAACTGCACGAGCTATCGGATTGTAAACTGTTACAATAAACTTGTAAATAAAAAAAAAGAAACATAAATCAATATGATTAAAAATAAATTTCTTCTGAATAAAATATGATTATATCATAAATATTGAACAATATGGATGTTAGTTTTAATGTTTTTCAATTTTCAAAATGAATTTTGTTTATTTAGTTTTAATGTTTTTCATTTTTGTCCCCAAAGAAAACATTTTAGATTTATAAAAAAACTTTTTCTCAGTTTTAATAAAGTTAAGCACTAAAAAATAATGTTTCACTTATAAAAAGACAAAATAAACGGTTAAATTAAACCAAAAACCCATTGACTTCTAGTCAATTTGACTATTTTTTTTGCCGGTAAAAAAATGTTTGTTTGATCTAATTTTTGGTCAAATTGAATAACTATTATGTGACATTAAAATGGCATATTCAACAAAACATTTTTAAAAAATTATTTTTTCAAGAGGATAATATATTTTAAAAATGGAATATAGAAGGCAGTATTTACATACATAATTCAAAAGATTATGCACTTTTTGAGATATAAAAGTGGAAAAATAAATGGATTTATTATTTATGTACTTTAATAATACATTAAATTAATATAAAATCCAGTTTTACTATGAAATATAATATACATACCTTGTTTGAAGATTCTGTAATGGCACAAATACTTATATTTGTATATTCACAATATTGTGCTTCGTTGATTCCAGTTTTTCCAGTCACAAATGATGTCATCGTGGTTCCAATCAATTCCTAAATATACATTTGAAAAAAGACAAGTACATACTCAAAGCCTTACCAAGAAAAAACATTATACAGTTTTATATTTTTAACTTATAATGTATGGTAAAACTTGCTATAATAGTAATATACTTTATTTGATTACAGTGACACTTGATCACCTCAAGGCCGAATTTCGAATTGCTAATTTCGTTCTAATTCTCATTTATTAAGCTCTGTCTAGACTATCAAACTACTTAGACAAAAATGTGTGATGTGCCCAAATAAAGTAGTGATGACATCATAGTGTCCATATATCAGGGTTCGTACACCTGCAAGCTAGTAAAATTCAAGGACATTTAAACATTTAACCTAAATATTAAGTTCAACAGAATAAAAATTTTTATTTTTTAAGATTAAAGAATTTCGTAGTTATGATTTTTTCAGAAAATTCAAGTACTGTAGCCACTAAAAACATACAGTGAAATGTGTATTTTACAAAGTTTACGAATCGTCGATTTTACGAATAGGTTGTCATTAAACAACTATCATGGCCCAGCTCATTGCGGTTTACACGTCCATCTGGGCTGTATGATGTTACATCCAGGGACCGAAACGCCAACAATAGTTATTTTCCAGACGGTAGTATTAAGCACTAGATTATTACCCTGCACATGTGCTTCATAACTGTAGTCAAAATTTATGTTATGGGAAATTTATGTTTACAGTAATTATATTCGCTGTTGATTTTAAATTATTAATGATCGATACAATTAAAATTATGCGTTTACGAATAATAATACTTGGTACCATTGAATACTTAGGCGTGGGAATCAAATAGGCTAAAAGAACTACACCCGACAATGTGGGTCTTCCTGTCCAGGGTGGGAACATCACATTTTTTTGTCACATAAAGTTTGAGCTTTACCCTTGAAACAGCAAACACAAATTATTAAGAAATACAATGTTGACTACACAAATTGAAAAAAGGATATGTTAAACAAAATGTTGAATGTATAATGATTTTATTGTATAGTAAAATTTCCCATTCAAATGAACAAGTAGAATAAAAAAGTCTCACCTGACACCTGGCTCGACCAGCAGAAAGTCGCCTTGCGTAATCATCAGCAACATGTTGCTTTTCAGTGCCACTGAAATAAGGTAGAAATATTTAGGACGATGTTTTGGCAAATTTTGATATGTACCAACTAGTAAGTAGGTTGTCGTCGGATGGAACTCTAACACAACTTTTAAATCACTAGCCTCGCATTAATATTTTTTCAGTAATTTAACAATTTCAACAAAACAATCAAGACAAATGCATTGCTGTATTTGTCAATCTTGGTAACTGTAACACAAACAGTGTGACACTAAAATACATATTGACAGATATAATAAAAATAATATAATGCAAACAACGATTAAATTCTCATTTACTTACTTACTTGTACTGATTAAACGTTAATTTTATAAAACACTCTCATTTTGTTAACAGCATAAAACAATTAAAATCATTACCTGACTGCATCATGATGTTGGGCAACAGCCATGGCTCGCTCTATATAAAAGTGTATTAACAAAATATTATTCATACAGTTATGCTGTATCTATCGTGCATTATACATGAATAATTGTGATTTTTTTAAAGCCCATTAAAACCCACTCTCCATTAAAAAGTTTTGAGACGGAAAACCAGATACAAGGAAAAAATATGTTACTAGTCAGCATTATTTTTAAAAACCTTGTAAAACTCATGTTTAGCCAGTTTCTGTTTAGACTGGAGACTGAACTCAGAGACAAGATTTTAATATTGTACTTTTTTATGTGAAACTCAAGTTTGGAAATTATTATTGTCCCAATTTAGATTGGAAAACAAACCATGAGACAACCTAAATTGCCTAAGTGGTCTCAGATTGGAATACAAACTGAAACTTTTAAATAACATTTGTAAACTTTATAAACTTACTGAGAACTTCGGATGAGAACTTAGATTTTTCAAGAATTTCCAATTGTTTGCATATCTATAAATAATTGGAAGAAAAGAAATAAAACTTTTAGAATACACAAATACAAAGTCATCTTGTATGTTTGGATGGATGGACATTAGATTTTCTATATTATTAGTGAATCTTAGAAATCTTAATTTAATAAATAAAGCAAATAATTAGGGTGGAGATAATTTGCTGTTGTGAAATCAGTCAGGATTAAAATACCTGGGTATCATCATCATCATAATCATCATCATCAAGCATGGAACAACTTGTGTTAAATCGTCTTTTGATCAATTAGGTTAGATTTTACAGGTTTCACTGTCACAACCAAATCATCTAAAATCAATACCAAATATTATACAAATAATGAATGTTTATGAATAGAATGGTGAGAATACTTCACGAGTTGAAAATATCCATTCAACGAATACAAAACATTCATTATTTGTTTTATAACACAAAACAATTTGATATACGAACACGATCAGTCAACAATGTCACATGTCACAAATTTTCAAATTTTTTAAGAAAGAAGAACAGGCATTAGAGCGTGTTTATTATCACCATTAGATATCACTTTTTCATTGACACGTGATGCGTAATTGACCAATCAAATTGCAAGAATACAATCAGGTGTGTGCTTTTCTATATAACTAGGATTTTAATAAGTAAAAAGGAATTTAGTGTACCTGCAATATATTATTTGATTCTCTGACATAACCTTTAATGGAAGGTCGACTGGTGAAGTACCCTGACCAGTAGTTATGTGGTGCATCACCGTAAGGAAATAGGTCATCGCTTTTTGTATTCCATGTTACACCAGCTTCATTTAGACTTTTAATGTAACATGCTGGGTTAGAATACAGTAGATGTATGTTTGTAGAATTTGTCTATAGATATAAAAAAAATTAATTATAATTGAAATCTAAGCACAATGCAGTACAGGTTTTTTTAAACAAATAATTCCAAGACGAAAAAAATAATGATTTCACTTTATAAAAAGACAAAATGAACAGATAAATTTAACCAAAAATGTATTGTCTGACAGACAATTTAAATATTTAACAAATATTTTAGTTGGAGACCCAATTTTTGGTCAAAGTGGATAACTATTATGTGACATCAAAATGGTATATTCAACAAAAACATTTGAAGAAATTATTTTTTTCAGGACTTTATCTAATAAAATTTTACAATCTTATACTGTATATGTCCTTTGTCATCTTTATTGAATTGGGTTCAATATAAACACAATTATTGAATAAATGTATATTTTGAAAACATCGTTTTATCAATGATGAACCCTATCTCTTTTCTTGTCAATTAAAAAAAAACATACTGTACCTTCTCATTTACATATTTAATAAGCTTATCAAGATTCTTATACCAAGGAATGGCATTCTCATATTCAAAATCCATTCCCATTGTCATCATGATGTTATTGGTCTTGAAATGTTTAGCCTGTAAAAAAACAATATTAATGTTAAACAAAGCTTGATACATATATATCAGTATAGTATAAGGATAGCCAGTATACAAATATGTTGCTTTAATCTACCCATTAAAATGGTAATTACCAATGTACATCATTTATAGGGGATTACAAACAAGTTAAAATCCAGTTTCTATTATTAAACAGTTTTTGGGCGTCTCTCGCATGAACATTTTATTTAAGATAGACATGTTTGTTACCTGATCTTGTACAGCAGATATAAAATCCGTCACTCTTTGGTCAACATTGTAGCCTGACAAATTCTTATCATCCTACATAACATTGAAATGCAAAATTGTTTATTAGTTATCCGCTTGGTATACCAAGCGGATAACTCCTTGTTATTGTATGAGATCAATATTTTTGGTTATCCGCAACTTAGTTGCGGATAACCCATGTGATTGTAAATATCTTTTTTTTCATCTTCTTCTTTGTTATTCTTCTTTCTTTCCCGGATTTTTGTGCGTCGCATATCCCCTATTGCTTGTGAATATATCTTTTGTATAACTTTGTCATTATATGGACATTTACCTGAAGTTGTGCACCTCCATATTTTTAATGACGTTAGAGTCGCGCAGCGTAAGTTACGCGCGATTTTATGAATTTCAATGATTGATCATAGATTATAAACCAAAAGTCATTTTGTTTTGACACTTAGTGAAAATTTAAGTCATATCATATGAAAACTTTCTATGGATTAAAAATAGCATGTTTCACAAGAAGTTACGCGCGCACGCGCATTTAAAATTTCAAAATGCGCAAAATTAATTTCTAATCAACTTTCTACGCTGATCATGACAATTTAAACATGTCAAAAATTCCCACGCGCGCGAAAAGAATTACGCGTAAGGTGCGCACGGAGCATGAAAATCATGTGTTTTTCTCTTGAATTATGATTTTACAGCCTTTCTTAGTCATTTTAACAAAGATTTACATCATTTCAAATTAAAATGACGTCATACGAACACGTTGATTTAGACAATTTGCGCGCGTTTTAGTTGCAAAAGTGACAACATATTGTCAAAATTAAGCCTATTTTTAATCTATTATAGCTCCTCAGGATCATCCACGACCCCCAATTTTTTTAATTTAATATGTAAGCAGATATGTTGTAGATATGAATTCATGCAGAACCTTTACCACTCGGATGTTATGACGTCATCGTATGGCCACACGAATGTAAAATATAGGATTTTTTACTCTTTCGTTATTGCTCATCATATTAAATAGAGCGCATCTCACTTTTACGTGCCCAAAATTCTTCAAATTTGATTTAATGTAATTATTTAGATAATTATCTTCTAAAATTGTTATCTTTATATGTCAATTTGATGACGTCATCGTGTTAATAATTGGATTTAAAAGATGGGTCTCATAATTTTGTCTATGCTACACTGTATAACATATACAGTTTATTCTGTAAAATACTGTAATATGATGTATGCTACATAATAGGTACAATTCAGCACTGTAAACATATTTATTTCATGTCATAGGATGGCATAATAATTGTTGAGGTTCATATGGTTAAGTATGTGCATGTTACGTTTGCGCGGATAACCCGAACTCGTCAAAGTGACGAGTTCAAATCTAGTTTTTCTGTATTATTAGTTATCCGCTTGGTATACCAAGCGGATAACTCCTTGTAATTGTATGAGATCAATATTTTTGGTTATCCGCAACTTAGTTGCGGATAACCCTTGTGATTGTAAATATCTTTTTTTTCATCTTCATCATCTTCTTTGTTATTCTTCTTTCTTTCCCGGAATTTTGTTCGCAGCGTATCTCTAATTATGGTCAACATAAGATTGCATAACTTTGTCATAAGATTGACCTGTAGCTGTAGATGTGCAAGAAATTTCGTTATATGACGTTAGAGTCGCGCAGCGTAAGTTACGTGCGATTTTATGAATTGTAATGATTGATCATAGATTATAAACCAAAAGTAATTCTGTATTGACACTTGGTGAAAATTTAAGTCACATTAAGGGCAAACTTTCTATGGATTAAAAATGGCATGTTTCACAAGAAGTTACGCGCGCACGCGCATTTAAAATTTCAAAATGCGCAAAATTAATTTCTAATCAACTTTCTACACTGATCATGACATTTTAAACATGTCAAAAATTCCCACGCGCGCGAAAAAAATTATGCGTAAGGTGCGCACGGAGCATAAAAATCATGTGTTTTTCTCTTGAATTATGATTTTACAGCCTTTCTTAGTCATTTTTAAAAAGATTGACATCATTTCAAATTAAAATGACGTCATACGAACACGTTGATTTAGACCATTTGCGCGCGTTTTAGTTGCAAAAGTGACAAAATATTGTCAAAATTATGCCTATTTTTAATCTATTATAGCTCCTCAGGATCATCCACGACCCCCAATTTTTTCAATTTAATATGTAAGCAGATATGTTGTAGATATGAATTCATGCAGAATCTTTACCCCTCGGATGTTATGACGTCATCGTATGGCCACACGAATGTAAAATATAGGATTTTTTACTTTTTCGTTATTGCTCATCACATTAAATAGAGCGCATCTCGCTTATACGTATTCCATTTCCTCAGATATTTTAATACTGTCTAGGTCAATCAACTATCTTTCGCATGACTTAAAAATATTTTATTTTTTTATGACATTATCATGTCTAAAAATGTAAATAACGTGGGTCACCTATTTTCATCTTTACAGTAAATTTCAATCTGTTATAGCTCGTCAGAATAAAAGTGATAATCATGATTAAAACGTTTTCTGGAAGCTATTGGATTGTAGATACAAATTCATGTGAATATTTTGCCAATCAGATGTTGTGACGTCATCATATGGCCAGTTGAATTCAAAAAGTCATATTTTCATCTCTTGCGTAAAAGTTCATTGCGTTTAAACGAGAGCGCATCTCACTTTTACGTGCCCAAAATTCTTCAAATTTGTTTTAATGTAATTATTTAGATAATTATCTTCTAAAATTGTTATCTTTATATGTCAATTTGATGACGTCATCGTGTTAATAATTAGATTTAAAAGATGGGTCTCGTAATTTTGTCTATGCTACACTGTATATAACATATACAGTTTATTCTGTAAAATACTGTAATATGATGTATGCTACATAATAGGTACAATTCAGCACTGTAAACATATTTATTTCATGTCATAGGATGGCATAATAATAATTGTCGAGGTTCATATGGTTAAGAATGTGCATGTTGCGTTTGCGCGGATAACCCGAACTCGTCAAAGTGACGAGTTCAAATCTAGTTTTTCTGTATTATTCTTCTTTCCTTCCTTCCTTTTTGTGAGTCGTGTTCCTCTAAAATGTGTAAACATAACATTTCATAACTTTGACAACATATGGGCATTTACGTGAAGTTGTGCACCTCCTATTTTTGAATGACGTCATAGTTGCGCAACGTGACTTATGCGCAATTTTATGAATTTCAATGATTGATCATAGATTAAAAACCAAAAGTCATTTAGTATTGACACTTTGACAAAATTTAAGTCATATCAGGGGCAAACTTTCTACGGATTAAAAATGGCATGTTTGACAAGAAGTTACGCGCGCACGCGCATTTAAAATTTCAAAATGCGCAAAATTAATTTCTAATCAACTTTTTACGCGTTTCTTGTCATTTTGAGCATGTCAAAAATTCCCACGGGCGCGCAATTTTTTATGCGCGCGGTGCGCACATAGCGTTAAAAACATATTTTTTTCTCTTGAATTATATTTTTCAAGCCTTTCCCAGTGATTTTGAAAACAATTTAGACCTTTTCCAGTTTAAATAACGCCATACGAACACGTTGAATTAGACAATTCGTGCGCGTTTTTTATGAAAAATCTTAAAAAATCATCAAAATTATGTCTTTTTTTAAACAGTCATAGTTTCTAAAGTAAACCGTTAACCGTTTATTTTTATTACAAAATCTAGAAGTTGATGAGTTGTAGATATCGGATCATGCATCAATAAGGCTAAAAAAACATTGTGACGTCATCGTATGGCCACACGAATGTAAAATATAGGATTTTTGTCTCTTTCGTTATTGCTCATCACATTCAATGGAGCGCATCGCGCTTATCTGTATTCCTTTTTCTCCTAAATTTATATATTGTGTAGGTCAATCAACTTTCTTTAGCATGAGATAAAAATATTTTAATTTTTATGACGTCATCATGCCTAAAAATTTTAATTACGTGGGTCATTAATTTCATCTTTACAGTAAATTTTAATCTGTAATAGCTCGTAAGAATAAAATGTGATAATCACGATTAAAACGTTTTCTGGAAGCTATTGGATTGTAGATACGAATTCATGTAAACATTTTGCCAATCGGATGTTGTGACGTCATCATATGGCCAGTTGAATAAAAAAAGTTGTATTTTCATATTTTGCGCAATAGTTCATCACATTTAAAAGGGTGCGCATCTATATTTTACGTATTCAAATTTCTTCTACACGTTAATATGTTGTTCCTGAGATAATTTCCTTCTGAAATTGCTATCTAAGTGTTTCATTTTGATACCGTCGCCATGTTAAAAATTGGAATAAATGGCGGGTCCCGTAATTTCACCTATTCTACACTGTATGTAATATGTATACAGCTTATACTGTTTGCATGTATATACTATATGACACAAAATTGACAGAATTCAGCACTAACAGCATATCATATTCTTCAGGTCTTGTGCCATAAACTTTATCTGTGTGCAATATTCCAACGTATGACGTGCACGTGGCGTTTGTCGTGGTGCGGATAACTAACTCTTTCATGTCTAGTTTCAACTTATAATTATAAGTTAGCATATTCAAATATTTGATTGGGGTAATTATTATATAGTAGTATGTAGTAGTAAAAAGTACATAATTAATTTTATACTATATAGATACTATAGTATTTAAATACAAAGGCAAATTACTGAAAAAATGACAATGCTAGTGGTATCAGTGGCTGGATCTCAATGGAAATACAAAACAAAATAAGCCAAAAAACTAAATCAAAACGGTAAAGTAAAACAGGCAGAAAAAATGTGCATAGTAATTAATAGTATACTATAGCATATATATATTAACTCGATCAGAGCCTAATTAAATTAAGTTAACAATTTTTGACTAGATACTAACTAGAGTCTTAGGGCTTTTGATTTGCGATGACTAACAATCTACTCAGGTCAATCAGTGTTTTATCATTCGTTAACTGTAACTATAGAAACCAACCAAACCATGTGGAAGTGGGGAGTGAGGAACCGCATTCCAATATCCTTGCATGTGTGTAATGAATTAACATGACATTGGTTGTCGGTCGTCGCAAAAATCAAAAGCTCCTTATTTAAAACCTGGCATTTCTATAATAATCTAAAATAAAACTAGACATGAAACTCGTCACTTTGACGAGTTAGTTATCCGCACCACGACAAACGCCACGTGCACGTCATACGTTGGAATATTGCACACAGATAAAGTTTATGGCATTATGACAAGAACTGAAGAATATGATATGCTGTTAGTGCTGAATTCTGTCAATTTTGTGTCATATAGTATATACATGCAAACAGTATAAGCTGTATACATATTACATACAGTGTAGAATAGGTGAAATTACGGGACCCGCCATTTATTCCAATTTTTAACATGGCGACGGTATCAAAATGAAACACTTAGATAGCAATTTCAGAAGGAAATTATCTCAGGAACAACATATTAACGTGTAGAAGAAATTTGAATACGTAAAATATAGATGCGCACCCTTTTAAATGTGATGAACTATTACGCAAAATATGAAAATACGACTTTTTTTATTCAACTGGCCATATGATGACGTCACAACATCCGATTGGCAAAATGTTTACATGAATTCGTATCTACAATCCAATAGCTTCCAGAAAACGTTTTAATCGTGATTATCACATTTTATTCTTACGAGCTATTACAGATTAAAATTTACTGTAAAGATGAAATTAATGACCCACGTAATTAAAATTTTTAGGCATGATGACGTCATAAAAATTAAAATATTTTTATCTCATGCTAAAGAAAGTTGATTGACCTACACAATATATAAATTTAGGAGAAAAAGGAATACAGATAAGCGTGATGCGCTCCATTGAATGTGATGAGCAATAACGAAAGAGACAAAAATCCTAATTTTTACATTCGTGTGGCCATACGATGACGTCACAATGTTTTTTTAGCCTTATCGATGCATGATCCGATATCTACAACTCATCAACTTCTAGATTTTGTAATAAAAATAAACGGTTCACGGTTTACTTTAGAAACTATGACTGTTTAAAAAAAGACATAATTTTGACGATTTTTTAAGCTTTTTCATAAAAAACGCGCACGAATTGTCTAATTCAACGTGTTCGTATGGCGTTATTTAAACTGGAAAAGGTCTAAATTGTTTTCAAAATTACTAGGAAAGACTTGAAAAATATAATTCAAGAGAAAAAAATATGTTTTTAACGCTACGTGCGCACCGCGTGCGTAAAAAATTGCGCGCCCGTGGGAATTTTTGACATGCTCAAAATGACAAGAAACGCATAAAAAGTTGATTAGAAATTAATTTTGCGCATTTTGAAATTTTAAATGCGCGCGTAACTTCTTGTGAAACATGCCATTTTTAATCCGTAGAAAGTTTGCCCCTGATATGACTTAAATTTTGTCAAAGTGTCAATACTAAATGACTTTTGGTTTTTAATCTATAATCCATCATTGAAATTCATAAAATTGCGCGTAAGTCACGTTGCGCAACTATGACGTCATTCAAAAATAGGAGGTGCACAACTTCACGTAAATGCCCATATGTTGTCAAAGTTATGAAATGTTATGTTTACACATTTTAGAGAAACGCGACTCACAAAAAGGAAGGAAGGATCCAAGAATAATACAGAAAAAAAATTTTGATCCCATACAGTAACAAGGAGTTATCCGCTCTACCAAGCGGATAACTAAAAAGATTCTTAACAATAGTTTAAAAATTAACTGGAAATATAAAAATTACTTGAATTGGAGGATCGTGACAAGCCTCATCAAAACAAAATCCATGTGGAGGTCCATAAAGGGGACCATACAAGGTACCAAAAAACATATCAGCTGATGAACCAAGGTTTGGGTTACTCTTCCACATTGCTTCTAGGTTTTTTAATTTCATTCGTTCTGCTTGATCTGCATAGTCGATACGAGCGAAAAAGAATGCATCAAAGCTCATCTGAAAAACAAAAACATCATTCTCAAGTGAGATTATTTTTGTAATTCATTCAATATAGATTTAATATGAAACTAGATTTGAACTCGTCACATTCATCAAAATGAATGAAATCTACTACAGAAGGATTGAAATTTAGAAAGCAAAAAAAATTTTGAAAATTGTGAAATGCTCAAAATGAAAAGAAATATACGCGAAATTGATTAGAAATTAATTTTGCGCATTTTTAAATTTCAAATACGCGCAATTTTTTGCATAGCATGCTATTTTTATTATGTCAAAATTTGCTCTATATTATGGAATACACTTTTGTTAAGTTTCATTGAAAAATGAATTTTCGTTCAGAATTTATGATCAACAATAAATTTCATAAAATCATGCGTAACTTGTGCTGCGCGACTCTAATATCATATACTCTACAGTTAGAGGTCAATCTTCTGACAAATTTATAGAGATACGCTGCGAACAAAATTTGTGGAAATAAAGAAGAATAAAATAGAAAAAAAACAAACAAAAAACAAGGATCCTGACAATAACAAGGGGTTATCTGCGGATAACCAATGAATGAACAAACATACAACATACGTTTTTTTTGTAATCCAGTTCATTTTAATAGTGTCCCTGCCTATTATTTTTCTGTTTTTGTAATTTATTTATTTGAAAATATATGTATGCAATAAAGGTATAAGAATAAGAATTATTACTATTCTATTCAAAACAATGTATAGTGTAAACAAAAAATATCTTATTTATAAAATCTATCCGCACAAGATTCTGATCTATAGTACTGTGTAATATACAGTATAATTCTATTATTTATTCTCTACAATTTTTACAAATACTCTTTACAGAAGTGAGGAGATTGAAAACCAGCTGCATTTATACCTGTGCAAACAAAGAGGATTGTTCCCTTGAGTGTCCGAATGGATCAATGTGCCAAGCAATTAGAGGTCGTCCGCAGGCTCCAAATGTTTCTTCAAGAAATTTTAAGCCGACTGTCATCTGATCAATGATGCCATTGTAGTGTGTTGTGGCCTCATCATTCATGCACCATCCACCATTAATAAACATTAAACGTCCTAGGATATTTATAACAATTAAAACTGTATAAGTGAAGAACAAGAGGCAAGAATCTGTCATGGGATGGTGTGTTTGCCATAAACTGATCAAGATTTGTTCCACATCTTTGTAGGTTTTTTGAGCATACAAGCACAAACCCTATTTTCCTTTCAGTTGCATTTTCAGGGTGGGTTGAAGAAGGACTATTGGACTCCCTTGTATCCATCTATGTATATCTGTGGATATTATGCTTTATACCTTCTTACCTTCATTAACAAGTTGTTTCACAATGCGTTTAGTTGAATCTGTTTGGTGACACCACCATCGCTCAAAAAATGCAACCTCTACATAAATGAATTTCCTATTAGCATTCACTTGCAACTCGGACACAACCGAGTCTAAAATGTACTGGACTCCTGCATGTTGTATACTGTTATTTGCTATAAGAAAAAAAAAACAAATAAGCAGATGCTTACATAATGTTAATGCATGGAAATTATATGAACTGGAATATTTTGGGGAAGTTATTTTTACTTAAAGATATATTTGCCCCTAAAGAATGAAACAAATAGATTGCCCATGATATGATGCAGGTAGTATAATGTGGATTATCAATATTACCTATAACTAAATAAATGTACAAATAGTGGTAGAAGTGGGTTTTCATTAATGGTATACAAAAAATAAATACAGTAGGCTCATTCATAATGAAAAAAAATTGTTTTTCTTGGGGATTTAGCAGTCCACTAAAGTACGATCATATCCCTCCTCCAAAGCCTCTATTTAATTCTCTCTTTTGCAAATCTCAACAAGTTGACTTAAAAAAAGCTTTTGATACAATTGATCATCATATATTTTTCAACAAATTAAAAATGTATAATTGTAGTAAATATTGTATTAACTGGTTTAAGAGTTACTCAAGTGATCAAACTCAAACTTGTATAAATGGTATCAAATCTGATTACTTTATCAAGTGTGGAATGCCACAGGGCTCCCATTATTGGACCACTTGCCTTCCTCATATATTAATGACCCGCCAAATTGTATTTCTCACTGTAGTGTAAGTTTATTATGCTGATGATACTGCAATCTGATATTCCTCTAATTCAACTGATGTTATAACTGCATGTTTAAAACATAACAATTGGCTTGAGAGCAACAAACTTAGTCTTAATGTTAAAAAGTTCAAATTTATGTTAATTGGATCTAGACAAAGGCTTTGTTCTGTAATAGCTTATATGTTAATATTAATGATATTGAATTATCTTAGGGTAGACAATTGTAAATATCTTGGTGTATATATTGCTAAACATTTAAGTTTGGATAAACAAATAGCAAATGTTTGTAAAAAAGCTTTAACTGGCATGTTAAAAAAGCCAAACAATTTATGATCCCAAAACTATAAAAAGTATAACAGTATTAGTTGTGCCACGTTGAGTATTGTAATGTTATTTGGTCTAACTGTGGATTAGTTATTCAAAATCGGACAGGGAGAATAATATGTGGGGCATCATGGAATACCCCAAAAAGGGAAGTCAGAAACCAACTAAATTGGAAAATATTGTCTGAAATGCAAACTATAAATCGTCTTATACCTGTATATAAAATTCTTCATAATTTAACTACTAACTATCTCACTCTTATATTTAGATTTTGTAATAATACATTCAACCCTAGGCATAGTCACTTAAATGTTGCTCTGCTTTTACCTACAGTAAGACTGAAAAATAAAAAACGTAGCCTTGCATATACAGTAAAGGTGCACTTGAATGGAACAACCTTGGTGTTGACATTCACTCGTCTATGACCCTACAACATTTAAACATAACCTTTATTAAAACTTTTAAATATATATTTATATACTGTACATAATATTGTAAAAACAGTATTGAAATTGTATTTGTATTTTTTGTTTGTACTCGGCCACAGGGAAGAACAACCATGTGCTGATCTGGGCCTCCGTAGTTTAAATAAAGTTGAATTGAATTGAATATATCCTCAGATCATCACTAAATCTCATTTTGGGTTTACATTTTCTCTGTTTCCTCCCAATCCTTCAGTATTATATAGGCACTGAATTACTGTACCTCCATAATAATATTCATCGACAGTCTTCAACCATCCAACATCATCATGGGTGTGAGGGACTAAATGAACATTGATGGCACCCTCTTTTGTACCAGTGCAAGACTGAAATATAAAAATTGTTATAGTAAATAATGGAAATTTAATACAATATTACATTTTAGATACACTGTGAATAATCAGTAGGCTAAGAAACGGTGATTTATTTATTGTCTAAACAAAACATTAAACATCTATGGGTCATGCTAATGTTCGCATGACCCATAGGGGCCCGGTAGGTTAATATGATATAAAATGATATAAAGCAAATGTTATTAACACGCTTTAGTGGTAAATTTAACTTAGATTTTTCTTTCTAGAAACAAGTTAAAATCAGTTAAACTATTGTTAAACTTTTCAATTGTCGCAACACATCAACAACAACCAGTCTGTTAGCTTCAACGCCACAAAACACCACTAAATTGAATAAAGAAAAAATCTATAATTTTCTTTAAGAGATCAGTATGAAATGTAATCTTTATATACATATTGTTATATTTTACTGATCAATCACCTAGTTTGAATTTGTGTATTTATTATATTATTATTTTCTGAAAATTAGATAAGTATCCCGATGAAATCCCACCAGGATTTTATCATCACGAAGTTGTAACCATACAGGATTCCTCTGCATCCCGATCGGGACCATGTCATTTTCTAATGGGCTATTATTGTATCATTTTGTATATTGGTAGAGCAGGTAATGTAAGTTAACTTTACGGTTGCGAAATATGCCATCATTTGCGTTAATTCACTTAATTTTGATTAGTTGGTAGTAATTACCGAATGTTGATTTTCTTTTGTAAATATAAGTATTAGTTTTTCTTGTTAAATTGATATATTAATTGTATTACCAACTGAATACAAGTTTAATTTCGATCATTTCGATTATAGGTTTATAATTACCTTTTTAGTTATTCGCACCTTGCCAATTAACTTCTTATGATTGTATGACATCAACATTTTTTTTTTTTTTTGGTTATGCGCACCTGGCGAATAACCCCTTGTTATTGTCATGATCTTTTTTTCTTATCAACATGAGATTGTATAGCTTGGTCAGAAGATTGACCTCTAACTGTACATGTGCAAGAAACTTTGTTATATGACGTTGCAGATTTTATGAAATTTTATGGTTGCTCATAAATTCTGAGCAAAAAATTCATAATATGGAGCAACTTTTGACATGATAAAAATGGCGTGCTACGCAAACAATTATGCGAGTACGCGTATTTGAAATTTCAAAATGCACAAAAATAATTTATAATCAATTTCGCATACATTTCAGGTCATTTTGAGCCTTTTAACATTTTCTAAATTGTTTGCGTTTTACGCACGCACTTGTGCGCACAGCCCGTACAAAGCATAGAAAAATTGGTTTTGCAATTGATTTTTGTTTTTCATACCTTCTGTAGTAGATTTCATTCATTTTGATGAACTTGAATTGCA
This sequence comes from Antedon bifida, assembly GCF_963402885.1. Taxonomy (NCBI): domain Eukaryota; kingdom Metazoa; phylum Echinodermata; class Crinoidea; order Comatulida; family Antedonidae; genus Antedon; species Antedon bifida. Next base: position 9,904,995 of record NC_136231.1, read on the forward strand.
AAATAACGACACACGTGCATGTTATACTTTAATAATCGTGTGCTAAAGAATAGGTAATTTAATGCACATTTGTGCAAAAATATACCTATCATGGAAGCTAATGAGTTGTAGATATCAATTCATGTAAAATTTGTACCTACAGGTTGTTCTGACGTCACCATATGGCCACTCAAATTTTAAATTTTGTTTTCTCTTTTGTACTAGAATCCCATTTAATAGAGCGCATCACGCTAATGCGTCCCCCCATTTTCTCCTAGATTTTAATATGTTCTTGCTAAATCAATTTTCATTTACGAGTTAAAAAATTAATAAAAAAATTAGAATAATGTGAGTTACTTAATTTCATCTACAGTATATTTTAATCTGTTATATCTAATCGAAATGAAAAGTGACCCACGTGAATAAAACTTATTATGGAAGTTGTTGAATTGAAGATATGAATTTATATACAAATATTGTCTATCTGATGTCATGACGTCATCATATGGCCAGTTGAATTCAAAAAGTCATATTTTAATCTCTTTTGTAAAAGTTCATCACGTTAAAACGAGAGCGCATCTCACTTTACGTGCCCAAAATTCTTCAAATTGTTATTAATATAATTATTTAGATAATAATCTTCTAAAATAGTTATCTTTGTATGTCAATTTGATGACGTCATCATGTTAAAAATTAGATTTAAAAGATGGGTGCTCGTAATTTCATCTATGCTACGCCGTATATAACATATACAGTGTATTCCGTAAATACTAGTTAGGTTCCTTATGTATGAAAATAGGGGTTCCGTAGGATTTTAATGCCCAAAGTGAGATTTCACTTGATTTTACTTTATTATGCATGGTGCTAGGATACCAAAAATGCTAGGTAACAAATTTTCACGATCCCGTAACCATGGTAATATTGGTTTCAATTTGAACCTCTATAAACATATTTTAATTGAAGATTTCTGATTTGGCTAAAATTAGTAAATGCCAGAGTGAGATTTGATTATAACACGTATTATTAGGGTATCTTGCAGATTTGTTTTGCCCATGACTGGTTTTCATTTATATGCTGATACATTGCCATCTAACACAAATGAACCAGCTTGGCTTGATGTAGATGACCCAATAATAGGGAATAAAAGAATGTAATTAATTTGAATGTAAAGAAAAAAAATCTGTATTTAAATAGTTCCCGGATCAGGCTCTAGAACAGAAGGAAAACAGTTAAAATGGGTTGGTGGTCTTGTTGGCATTACTCAAGATGAGGGAATCGAACTGGATTTCCCATGAACTCACTCTTCAACACAAAACACACAAATCCTTCAAGATTTCATCAAAATACAATCATAACAAAATCAACACTTTTTTTTAACATTCTCTTAGTAATAATTTCAAAAGAAGTTAAGAAAAAATATATCTTAAACAGAGATGATAAAAAAGGAGTTGAAGCTTTTTGAAGTTTGTGAGCAAAGTCTGATTGTGGACTCCTTGAAAGAAAAGAAAATAAAAACATTTAGTAGCTTGAAGGAGATCATAAAATGCTGTAAACTTCTAAGAATCTCACTCCTTAAATTGGTTCATTGGCTTGGCGATATGACTACATACAAAATGGCAGTCAATGTTAGCATTGGAAGATTGCTTCTCATATCGAAACATCCAAGCAACTGAACCAAGCACTCAAATTGTCATCTATGACCACGTAATAATGTATGGCCGGCAGCAATTCAATGTATGAGAAACCTCTATATATGAAAATGTTTCAAGAAAGACAAGCATTTGGAAATAAAATGGAATTTGCAATTCATAATGAATTTATAGGAAAGCAAAGAAAAGCATAAAAGGTACAAAAGTTGAAGAATAAACCACTCTCACTCCTTGACCGTCTTAATGGCAACGAAGATGCTGACATAATAAATGTATGGTATTGATGTTAAATTAAAGATGTTTTAATCCTGTTTTGGAGCTCCAGTTTCTTATCAGGAAAAATGTAAAAAGTATAGAAATTAACATTCCAGGAAAAGTGCAGGAATAATCAATTGGACTACGTCATTTTAGTGAAGTGGATGGGAGGAAAATGAATACAGTGCAATGAATTTCTGCTATAACTTTTACTAAATTGTCCAAAGTTGTTTACATAGATAAATGTGCTTACTTACACTATAAAGTATATAATATTTATGAAATATATAAAACTAAATATGTGAATTAGAAATTAGATATATTCAAATGATAATAATATGTATAAACCCATTTTTTAATCTCTACCACAAATAACTACTGATACATGCATACAATATAAGTTCTTGTTTATTAGGTCAAAGGTCAATAACTTTACTTCCGGTCATTTTCTAACAAAATGTTGCATTACAATAAATATAAATATGTATGGTCTCAGCAATTTGAGACCATTTTTAAATTTCTATGACCAGCCATTTTTTAGATACAGTGCAAGTCAAGGTCAAGGGTCAATAGTGCAAAAAAATAGCATTACATTTCGTCAAAATGTTCCATTACAATGAATATATAAATACGCTCCAAGTATTTTGATACCAATATCTTGTTGGTAGACCAAAGGGTTACGGAGATATTGCCAATTGGGCGCCATTTTGATCTTGGGGCTGTTACCATGGTTACAGGATCATGAAAATGTGTTACCTAGTATTTTTGGTATCCCAGCACCATAATAAAGTGAAATCTCACTTAGGGCATTAAAATCCTACGGAAATACATGAGGACCCTGACTGACTAATATGCTGTATGATACAAAATAGGATACAATTCAGTATATTTAATTCATAGGATGGCATAGTAATTGTCGACGTTCATATAGTTTAACGTATGTGCATGTTGCATTTGTGCGGATAACCTGAACTTGTCAAAGTGACAAGTTCAAATCTAGTTGGTTATCCGCACTTGGCGGATAACCCCTTGTTATTGTCAGGATCTCTTTTTTTTCCCCCTATCTTATTCTTTTTTCTTTCCACAAATTTAGTTTGCAGCGTATCTCTAATTCTGGCCAAATAAGATTGTATAATTTTGTCATAAGAAAGATTGACCTTTAGCTGTAGATGTGTAAGAAACTTTGTTATATGACTTTAGAGTCGCACAGCGTAAGTTACGCATGATTTTATGAATTTCGCGTATTTAACATAGATCGAAAACCATATAACAATTTCAATTGGAACTTAGCAAAAGTGTAATTTATATCATGCGCTAACTTTCTGTGGAAAAAAAAATGGCATGGTTCACAGAAAGTAATGAGAAAGAAACTTTGTTATATGACTTTAGAGTCACGCAGCGTAAGTTACGTGCGATTATGAATTTCGCATATTTATAGATCGAAAACCATATAACAATTTAAATTGAAACTTGGCCAAAGTGTAATTTATATTATGCGCTAACTTTCTGTGGAAAAAAAATGGCATGGTTCACAGAAAGTAATGCGCACACGGGCGTATAAAATTGTAAAATGCGAAAAATCAAATTCTAATCAACTTTTTACGCGTTTCATGTCATTTTAAGCATGTAAAAATTACCACGAGTGCGCAATTTTTGTACGCGCGTGAAAACATCTTTTTTCGCGTGAATTATGTTTTTCTAGCCTTTTCTAGTAATTTTACCAACTTTTAAATAATTTCAACATACAACTTACAAGCACTTCGAATTGGACAATTCGCTCACGTTTTTTATTAAAACAGTCATAGATTCTAAACTACATGGGTGAACTTTATTTTGTTTACGTATTCTGGAACTTGATGTGTTGCATCAATATGGCTAACCGGACATTGTGACGTCATCGTATGGCCACTCAAATAAAAAATATAGGATTTTTATCTCTTTTGTCACAGCTCATCAAATTTAATAGACCGCATCTCCACTCACTTGTATTCCATTTCCCCCCATATTTTGATATTGTATAGGTCAATCAATTATCTTTCGCTCTCAGAGCAATTTCGGTTGTTTTAATCAGGTTACAAAGACATTTTTTATCTACTAAAATCTGAGTTATGCAGAGAAATTATATAGTACACTCTTTTTAGTACACTTACACGATTTAAACATAGTCAATAGAAGTAAAATGACCAAAAAATCTGCTATAATTGATAATTAATTGCACGATTTTGGAAGTGGGGCCTTTGTTTTTCAAGGGGGGTTCGCTGGTAAAAGGGGGGTTCGCAAGTAAAAGGGTGTTCGCCTGAACCCCAAAAAAAAACCCTGGCTACGGGCCTGACACTAACAACATTTTATTTTCTTCAGATCATAATTGCATAATTTTTTCTGCATGCAATATTCTAACGTATGATGTGCACATGGAATTTGTCGTGCGGATAACTAACTCATCAAAGTGACTAGATCAAATCTAGTGGATACTAACTTTTTATGTTCATCATAACATTTTCGATCTAAGTTAACCACCTAGAATACAATTGATAATACAGCAACATAAAATCAGAAACAATTTCTCAGTAATAATCCCTAAAACTTACTATACTTGATCCTGTCATAAAAAATACTGTAGTATGATATATATACTACCAAAGATACACAGAGACGTGACTCATATGGATTGTCAAAACACTTAATATTACCTCAGATTAACCGCATTACACATCACAGTTGTTGACGCGAATTGATTCCTTTGGCATTGTGGAGCAGTCTTAACTTACGGAATAAACCTAATCAGTATTTTTGCAATTTTTAAAATTAAAACGTAAATTAATATCACATAAAATTCAATATAATGTTCATTTTATATCATATAAACCCCACCGGGCGAATATTAGCATGACTGAAATCTAGGCTTAGCTAGTCAGTACACTGGGAAACTGGCTATAATAAAAAGCAAGTTTATTTAAATAAATAAGCATAGCCCTACTTACACCTTAATAATTTATGCTTAATTTCCCATATAAATGCAATTTGCAAAGCCGTCCTCCTAAATAGGCCGAAATGTCTCGGACCGGAACGAAACGTCTCCTCGCTACCTACCTTTTAGCCTACACATGCGTCTTTAGTTACTTTTTTAGGCCTAGGCCTAGGCCTAGGCCTAGTCCTAGGGTTAGCTATTATTAATAAAATCATAATTATATTAGTTAGGCCTATGCCTATTTTTACATAAGCATAGTTATACAAATAAATACAAACCTGATAGCCACAATTAGCATTACATTGTAACACCAGAATTGACACAATTATTATTTTAAGTATCATTCTGTTATTTTTTTGGTGGTCATGTGTGTGAAATCATATGATGAATGAACAACTACTGTACCACCAATAACACAGTCGAGTACGGGGTGCCGTTCGGGACATTACTCATTTTGTCGACAAAATACAATTATGTGCACGTGAAACATAATTGATTCTATTCGAACCAAAAACAATTCTGTGACGATAGAATTAATTCTATTTAGACAAAATTCATTCTGTGTGGGTCAACAAAATACATTTTTGAACTGAACTGTGACGACAAAGTTCATTTTGAGACGACAAAATTCATTTTGTGTCGACAAAATTCATTTTGTGTCGACAAAATACATTTTGTGTCGACAAAATTCATTTTGTAGGCCTATAGACTAAATTCATTTTGTGTCGACAAAATTCATTTTGTGTGCTAAGCCTACTCAAGCGTGAGACAGAACGTTTTAACATGCAAATTAGAAGGCGGAGCTTAAAAGTGAAAAAGGTCGTGATAGCGCGCGAATTTTTCATTTTTTGTACATCTTTCAGCAGTGAAGTCGTACCGTATTGATACTGCATGCGTCTGTATTACTATAGTATTAATAATCTATTTTATAATCGGATATAATCAGTAGTCATAATTTGACAATTGAGCACGCATTTGATATCTACATCGTCATTAATAATTAATTATTCATATGCTATTTCACAATATCGGAAAATAAAATTAGCAGAACTTCAGAAGTACACATTTTACAAAGATTGTTTAACTGTTATTAGGCCTATTTAATAATTTTATCTATTGAAATATTATTTATTAATCTTATAAAATGAATATATTTTTAAATTAAGATAATATACAGTCAGTAACATAAAAGATATTAAAAGTTAAAGAAAATTAGAGATCACAACATAAAGATAATAATGGATTAATGATTCACCCAAAATAATTTTATAAAATTTTAAATTATACAGTTCATAAATAATATAGGCCTAAATGTAACTGTAGTATATCATACATTCAATTTCTACTGTACCTTTTGATAAATTAGTTTTGACATTTTTAGTCGCGTGGAAACACGACTCTCTGTTGGTCGGTCGGTAAACACTAACTCAAATTTGAGCAGGCGACTGCAGCTATGTATATGGCCTTGTTTATTTTTAGGGTACCGTAAATCTTCTAATAGTAACCCACACTCTAATAGTAACCCCACTTTTAATAGTAACCCTCCTTATAAGTCAATCTATAATAATAATCCACTACCCATGGGGGTTACTATTAGAGTTTATGATGCAGCCGTATTTTGAAAATAAGGAGATAATGCATGTTGATTTCGGGAGTGGGGGAAGATTGAGTGTTTTTTAGTTTATAAAATAAAGTTAGAGTCCAACCAAATTTGTTTATTCGTACTGTTTTTATTATTTTGCTATGAGTTGCTCACCAGAAAAGTTGTGGGGTGGGTTTACTATTTTCAGGTGCCTAATTTAAGATTAGTAATAGTAACCCACTACTCTAATAGTAACCCCCCGCCCTTTTCTAATAGTAACCCACTCTAAAAAACAATCAAAAATAATAACCTAGGGTTACAATTAGATTTACGGTACTCTGACTGGCATGTATACATTATCATGAGTGATTTATTGATTAGTGTAATAATGGTTCAAAGCAGGCCTATAGTGTGGTTGTATGGTATAGTAGATGAAGTGCGGTTTGTGGTAAAGTGATTCATATTAATCTTGTTGTCAAATTAATGGCTTAAAAGCTATTATAAAAAAAGGTACTATATATAAAACGTACACCTTATTTCAATTTAGAGAAAGAAACCATGAAATTGCAATATCGGAACCTGCATCATTAGACTTAAAATGTGTGTCGTTCTTTTCAGTATCGGTCATCTAATTTTATTTTATTTAAAAACGTTCTGTCTCACGCTTGAGTAGGCTCAGCACACAAAATGAATTTTGTGGACACAAAATGAATTTTGTCGATACAAAATGAATTTTGTCGACACAAAATTAATTTTGTCTATACAAAATGAATTTTGTCGATACAAAATGAATTTTGTCGACACAAAATGAATTTGTTTTTGTTCGAATAGAATCAATTTCACATAATTTGTATTTTGTCGTGATGAGTAATGTCCCGAACGGCACCCCGTAGTAGAGAGAGAGGTGTACTACAGTAGGATTTAAGTTGTACAACTCCCTGATTTAATATAATTATTAGGAAGATATGACACTTCCAAATAAACGCGAGACCTCAATTTCAAGGGCGCCTCGCACGTCGAGTGGGGAAACGGAAAGTAAATTTACTTATTTATAATTATTATATTTATATAGGCTATTTAAATGTAGAATAATTATATGACTGTAAAATTAAGGGGTAGGGTTAGGGTTATAATCATAATTATATTATTTAGGCCTATGCCTATTTTTACATAAGCATAGTAATACTAATAAATACAAACCACATTTAGCATTACAGTGTAACACTAGAATTGACACAATTTGGCTTTCTACTTAGTTATATATTTATATCTGTATTTTATTGTTAACCGTTTTTGAAACAATAATGCCAAAGCATAATAATGCCAGAATGATAATTATATGCATCTCTCTCACCCCAAACTACACCAAATCCTCATTCACGGATTTGTTTCTATATTTTTCTGGTTTGTTATGTAGCTATGGGTGCTACAGCAGTTTTAAAAGCAAACCAGGCATTGGGTATCGCACGTATAGACAGGATCGAGTAAAGAAATAATATTGCACTTGTACAAATCGCTTATTAGACCCCGTCTGAATCTCTTTGCACAAGCCTTTGCAATAATATTTTTTTTTCAAACATAATTTAGGCTCTGTCGTCATCCGTTTAGTCTTCAAAGTGTTCTGCTCAGTGATGGTATGAACATTATATCCAGACAATAGGGTTGTGCTTGTGACTCGTGAATTAGGGTGATACAATTGCATTCCCACTGCTGCCGATATCTCTGATGAATTTTTCAGACGTTTTTCTAGAGACAATGCATATACCTTTATACATACCGATACTGACATCCTCAATTGGCGAGTTACGGTACTGTTAGATGAATATGAAATAAAAAAAGTAATTAAATGGAATTCAAGTTTATAATTTAACATTTAAATAGGCCTAACGTGATTAAACAAACCTAATAAGTGGTTTTAAACAAAACATCATTTCAACCATTAGTCAACTTTGAAGACAAGTTGTCACTCATCTATATATACATTTACGTAAGGGCAAAATTCGGTAAATCGCGCGTTATTTCTAGAATTTTTACTCGATGGTATAATTATAAAGTTGTTTCATATTATGTTTTATGTATTATTTTAACCACATTGTAACCCTGTTTACTAATTAAGTTGAGTTAGATACTTATAGTTATTGACAATTAAAACGAATTGAGGTTCAACGATTTGCCCTAAGAAATAGGAGTGTTTTCCGATCGTGGTATACACTGCCAAATGGATGTCGTCGATGCCGAAAAATACCCGCACACAATGATACGAGGATGCTTCGCATTTAACTACCGTATCTCCTTCTACGATAATTGTTTTTAATAACTGAAAATTGGTTAAATAGCTCGAGTACAGCATCATAATGTTGAAGACAAGCTGATTTTGATACAATTTTGATTGAATATACGTTTATACACACGTTGCTTGGCGATGAATGGAACATATCTCTCTTCCACAATTGTCTATTCCTTCAGGCGTAATAACACAAAGGCAAGTACTGTACACTCATAACAGAAATTCGATTTTGTTCAATCAGTGACTGTAGAGGTGGGATATAGGTATTTTTTAAACAGATAATGAGGAGCTATAGCGTTTTCAGTGGCCGTCTATGTAGGCTACAAATCAACTTTATTTGCAGTTCAACCACCACCCACACCACCACACCTCTCCTCAATGTCATGATCAGTAGCGTTGTAAATCCAGTAGGCCTACTTCTTATTTCAATTGATCAGACAGAAAATATATAATTATATGTAACACTGAAAATGCTAATACCAGTAAAACCGCTGTTATCACATAATTTTCTAAGTAGTAGAGGCCAGAGCCATATATATGGCTCTGGCCCGTTTATAGCATAGTTATTTACCCGAGTTAATTGCTTTCATGAGCACATAGTTACCGCAAACTTTGGTGGGTAGGAACGAACTTACCCGTGAAAATAACTATAAGTACAGTAAAAACTGGCTCACCAAGATACTAAACAAATTAGGATAGGCCTACAGTACGAAGGATCACATGCCCTTTGGTGGGTAGGAACCAGTATGAATTGGCTCTAAGAAACAATTGAAAATCATTAGGCCTATTAATTAAGTTGAGTTAGATAATTATTTAGGCCTATTGACGATTAAAGCGATTACGATTTGCCCCGAATAGAGGTGTTTTTCACAAACTGTTTTACATTAGACTTATAAAACACATACACCGATATACTTTATTACCGACAGTTGCTTGTCAACGTTTGTATTTGTACTGTAAAATATAAACGTCGTAGTGGTGTATCGTTACATGTACTTTACTATTTCAATCGACTATGACAGTGACAGTTTCAACAAAGTATTAAATCGCAATGTTTTACTGTGTTTAGTGGTATATTATTTTTTTTTTTAAACATGAAAACATTGACAGTTTTATGATTTTTATTACAATAGAACATATGGCCAATTTGTTGACCAGTGGGTCAGAAAAGGCAAAAGTTGCCCATTAGAGTGAATAGAGATAATATACGTAGTTTGTCATAAAAACATATTCCAATAGGCCTACACCCAGTAGATACCAAGTTACGCAAAGTGTTTGGACCATCTTGATCTTTTGGCCCCTGCTGACCAATCCCATTTTTTCGGCCAATAGCAAAAAAATTGATTTGCATCGATAGGAATAAAAAAAAATGTTGTTAAAATGGATAGAGGGTGCAGGTAAATCTTTTCTGCCCCCTAAATGTTTTGTGGTTTCACATGCTGTAAGATTAATATGATTGTTGATATTTGTTATGCTTTTAACGGTTTAATTAATGACGCCTGAATGTTTGTCGTGAAGATTTATAACTGTATGTTATATGCTAAATGGTATAATGTCAGGGTTATTTTATTAAAATGATTCTTTTCTGTATTTATTCTAATAATAGAATTGAATGAGACTTTCAGAGGCGTTTATTGAATAAACTATTTCATCTCAAACAAACGTGGTACACTAGGCCTATATCTACTCATTTTGCTGACCTGTGTGTTGGCATCTGATCTTTCTCTACAATGAGCAACAAATAAACGGGGTCTTATTGGTTAATTCAGCATGTGACTAATTAATCATTCTTGGGATCAAAGCTACTCTTTCAATTATGTTGAGGCAACGCGTCGCAAACAGTCTGCAAAGATCGTATAGCGCCATACCACTTCGTTGCGCTATAGTACAGTAGTACTGTAGCTTTGGTCTGCAGTAAAAGATGGTCTATTGTCTAAAAAAGGCGGGACAAACAGCATTTGTATGTACAGTATAATAGTTAATTTATTTGAATTAACAATGTAATGTAGTTCGTTTATTACCAGCATTGCTACTAACCCGCCTCTCAAAATAACTTCGAATCTATTACGACTTATAAAATCACCCACGCCATTTTTTCCACAATTATATAGGCCTATACTTCAGAATTGTAAATTAATCTGTCTCGAACATTAAACAAAAATCGCAAATAATTTATTGAAATAGATTCAACAATAATTTACATTCTGCTCTTTCAATTCAACTTTAATTATCTCCCAACACTGTATTATAATTAAAACCAAGTAAATAATTGGAATTAGCAGAATATGCGTTTGTTTATTACCAAAAGTGTTACCAACCAATCTCTCAAAATATAGTCAATAGGCGTTGCAATACATTTGTTGTTGTTGAAATAGCAACATATAATATCAATAACATTGTTGATGTTTGGATGTAAAATTGATTTGATTTCTAATCTGCATTTAACACACAATCGATAAATACAAAACGAAAAATACAAACATAAAGGGTTTAGACAGCGATGTATATTTTTCATTTCTCACAAAAAAATGTTGGTTGTAAAAAACACCAATCTTTTAAAATTACGATTTAACGACAACATCCTTTTTCTCTAAAAACTGTGCAAATAATTCGTATGGCTAGGCTAAGTGATGACGCCTTTTTTAGTTACACAATATGTTTATAAATATTTTAACAAAGAATTAAGATATTTATCACAGATCTGAAACATTTCAATTATTGTCTCGGCACAAATACAAAAAAAGTACTTGAAAAGAAATGCTTTCTTTATTCTGTGTATAGTAATCGCCTAAACTGTGAATGTCTTAACAACTATCTATATTGAGAATATAAATTTGCATTTCTATAATTTGCAAGTTTATTTTCTTTCAACAGTGAACAGGAACGCCATCAAAGTATGTTAAAAAAAAACAACAAAAAACATCACAATTTATATCTATCTATAGCAAGTAAATAAGAGAAAGCAGAAAACACATCAAATATGTGAAGTTAGAAGATAGGCCTACTATTCTAAAATACAAAAAAAAACACCACTTACAAATAAAATAATTATATTTAATCATTGCTGGGTATCTATGCAACCATACTCTAAAATTGATTTGTAAATGTACATAAAATGCTGTATAGTTAAATGTTTCAATTGATGTATACACAAACAAAAATCTACAGCACTGTTAATGCAAAAGCTTGTCAAGAAAACCATTATATTTGTTTTAATATTAAAAGACACAAAATGTATAGTATTTTAAGCAAGAATAATTTAACTTCATACAACCCCAAAGAACACAATCTGTAAAATTTCTACTATCCTATAAAAAAAAATAAAAAAAGAATCTCACACGTTATTCAATTTAAAATTCTTTCAAAACAACCCCATTATTAAAATTAATAAATGCTAATAGTTATTTCATTTCCTTAAAAAAAAAAAAATTAAAAATCTTGTAAATATTCATTTATATTTAAATTCATCTGGTTGTTGTGGTGAATTGTATTGAAGCATAACAAGAATATCAATTATTAAAACTAGTCAATCATAAACATTAACAATATCAACACTTGGCACCATAAAAATACTACAATTACTTCAAAATATTATATTTATAGTTTGCCTTAAAGAGAAGGTGATACATCAACTTAATACCATTTAGCGTTTATTCAAATTCAAATCTAGAACAGCTCTAGAGTCCAAGAATCACAGAAATGAGCTCAAAAGCAATACAAGTACTTCTACACTTGAAGTAGATATAGGGAAAAAGTTTGTTTTACCCGCACAAACTTTTAGATCATATGCCTTGTCCAGTCTAAGTATTTGGTCAATCTAGGCCAAGATAAAATATTTCTATTGCAGCATTATTAATAAAAAGCTCTAGAATTTTATTACAATTTACTACACAAGGACTAGAACATTCTTGGCTTATGACAACATACTATGTTGGACAACAACTGCTATTACTGCATTTCTTGTTGGTTAGTTTGATAGCCTCCCCCTGTGTTTTGATAGTAGGTACCTGCTGTTGTTGTATAGTTATGCTGTGGAGCTTGGTATGGATTGCGATTTGTAGTTTGACTTCGCACTTGTTGACCTTCTACCCCAGTGTAAGCTACGTACGTATTATGTTGATGTTGACTAACCCACGGTTGAGAGGTGTAAACAATTGATGTGGGTGTGGAGAAGGACTCCCAATATCCTGGTTGAGTCTTACCAATATCACTACCTCCAGCCACAGACATCGCTTGGAACCCATGTAGATTTTGTGGCGAGCCAGACAGTGCAGACATCTCCCTAAATGGCTCATTAAAACTTTGTACATTCGCTAAAGTGGAACGAGGAGGAGTTGAAGGGAATAGGTAGGTATCTTGTCTTGAGTAGGCCGTTGCATCTTGACGTAAGCCTTGGAATTGAGGTAGATCGTAAACTGTCTGTTGAAAGGAGGTTTGTTGAGCTTGTTGCTGCTGGGTTTGGCTACTCTGTGGAGATGCTGGTGGAGTGGGTTCACGTGGTAACCAAAGCGAGGAAGAGTTTTGTGATTGATTTGTCTGACCTAAATCCTGTTGCCAAGCTGCAACTCTAAATTGAAATAAAGTATTAAATTAGATTCAAGTGAAAGAAAATACAATTGGATTGATAAAATTGAATTGATTGATACAATAAAGTGATTTACGTCTTTGTAATGAATGTTAATAAAGCTCAACACCCAACTTTCACAAATCAAATGCTATCTTTAAATGTGAAAGTAACGTCAGTACTGCATTAAGAGCAGCACTAGTAGCTAAATTTCATATGTGCTTTAAGGTTTAGAGAATTTGTTGAGGGTGATTAATCATTCTTGGTTTGGTTACACATTTTGTGGTGGAAGGTCAAAAGGTCATGGTGAAATTATACAGTGCCGTGGGTACAATGTCATTCTTTAAAATAATTAGCCATAGCCATGTCCGAGCTTAAAACTTTTAGGCTTGTGTATTAAGGCTACTGAATATTATGCATAGTAGATTTAATTGTAAAATCAAACGCTAAACAATCAAGCAATTGCTATACATAACGCAAAATGTATCCAAAAGAAATATACAACTTGTTTTAAGATAATTATTGATGGAACAAGGATTACATTCAAGATTCAAGACATTTTATTGGTCCACTTAATAGTTAAAAACAACAGGATTAAAATGTTTAAATACTCCAAGTAAAGATTGATGTCTGTGGTTTTGAGAAAAGCAGTGTTCAGTCTCTTAAAAGAAAAAATGCATGCTGCTAAATACCAGTAATCCCTGGTGCTAAACTACTTTTGGAGAAAAATAAAGCAAATTGATTGTGTTAAAACCTTGAAGTCTGAGGCTGCTGATGAAGTCTTTCAATCCCTCCAGGTGCCCTGTTATCATTTGCAGGTTCTCCCCATGGTACCGATGACTGTCTAGTGTTACTCTGCCACAGGTTCGTGCCAGTTCTGTTGGGTTGTTCAGTTATGTTTGATGTATCATATGAAATACCAGCAGCCTGTTGTTGGTAAGCACTTGGTGATACAGTATTTCCACCACTGCTTCTTTGCGGACTTTGTGGTGGAGTTTGCGGAGAGCCAATTCCAGGATGGTTTCCAGTCGGAATACGGACAGGTTGACTTTGGAGGTTGGAATTGGTATACACTTGAGATTGTCTAGAATAAAAACACATAACATTTTTAATACTATTTAATAAAATGTAAAATACACAAATAATTGGAATTCTACTATAGGTCTTCAGGAATCAGAAGAGGCAGACAAAGAAAACAATAGGTAGACAACATCATCAAATGGACTGGAAAATCATCCTCAGAAAGAGATGCTGGAACATAACCAAGATTTCGAAGAGAATCTACGACCACAATATGGGTTTAATATAGCTGGATTAACATTAATCAAATAATAGTAATTGTACAATGTTATAACTTACATTGTATTGTTCCAACGTTGATCAGTTGAGTGGCCACCCCATTGCTGTGGACTGGACTGTTTAGGCATTTCCCATTGCAAACCTGCCTGATGTTGTTGCTGTTGTTGAGCTTGTTGTTGAGGTTGCTGTTGTTGCTGGTGCTGATGTGAAAATGTTTGTTGTTGCTGCTGCTGCTGTTGCTGCTGCTGCTGAGAGTTCCACTGCTGAATATTAAACTGTAGTTGTAACTGTTGTTGTTGGGTTAATTGAGATACATCAGTTCTTGCCTGTTCCTGGCGTGACTGTGACTGAAATCCTCTTTGCTCCAAACTGCTGGTTTCATTTTGTACACCAGTAACTTGATCTTTCTGGAATGCTGCTGAAATGTGCTGCTGCTGTTGCTGCTGCTGTAATAATGCATTTTGCTGCTGATGTTGTGCCATTTGCTGCTGTTGGAAATTACTAATAAAGGAAAGCTGAAGTTGTGTTAAGCCCTGTTGCTGTTTCTTTTGTTGTTGGTGGTGATGCTGCTGCTGCTGCTGTTGTTGCTGTTGGGGTTTTCTTGGCAATGCTGATCTTGGTGGGCTCTGATTCACAGGTTTTGAAGACTTGGGTTGCTGATCAACCTTTGGCAGCATTTTGCTTGCCCAGTACGGCTTCACTTTAGCCTCTTCAGACATGGTATTAGTTGCTTTTAGTTTTGCAGAATCATTAGTAGATTTATGCTGGTCTTCAATCTCTTTAGATAACTGAGAAATCATTTTTAAAAACTGCTGTTTTTCCTCAGGGGTTTGACCTTTGTGTGTAGATGCTGGTGGTTGCTGTTGGAACACACCACTCTTTTGGGGTCGGGGACCCCTAAGATTACCGGGTTGGCCAGGATAATTTGGTCTCCCTTTGATATCCTGATTTGGATTCTGCATTCGAGGCACTCCCTGTGAAGAAATATTTCTGATAAAGGGAATGTTTTGGTTCTTAGTGCGAGAGAAACCATGTCTTGGGCCAGATGTTGCATGCTGGTGAATAAGAGGCTGGACAGCAGCTGCTGGTTTTTTGTATGTTCCTTGTTTACCATCTAATTTCCCTCCAACATGCTCACTACCAAGACCTTTTGGCCCTCCCATAGCCCACTGCCCTTCAAGCGGTTTCATTTCCTGTGGCGCTTTTCCAAGGACAGGGAATGTTGGCGACGCTTGGGCAACCTTAGCTTTGTCTGGCATGTTCTTAGATTTTGCCGGAGACATCTGCGGTTTTGTTTCGATCTTCTTTGGTATTGTAGGTTTCTCATCTGGCTTTGTCTTGTGTTCTTGTTTGTGTTCCTTCCAACATTCACCAATAGTTTGCCTCGATTGTTGATACTGATGAGGAACATTGTGTGTTATTTGCACAGTAAGCTGTCTTGGATCTCCTGGTTTGTTGCTCTTGTTACCATTTCCAGGTAATGAAACTGACCTTTGATAATTTTTCAAATGTTGATAATCTCTTCGGTTCATATCTGCCTGTCGTTGATCTGTATTGTATAAAAACAATATAATAAATTTGTTTAACAGCAGATACTACTAGCAAATTAGAAATAATTTAAGTCAGTTTCTTAGATGACAAATTGCCAATGAGCTAAACAATGTACAAATGTTGTGTAATGTTGACTTAAGCATGTCAGTCCGAATGCCTCCACATGCGCAAACAAACATGACTTAACTAGTTTCCTAGGTCATAACAAATCAAAAGCATAGGTCAAGCATTACTTTTGTCAACAAATCGCTGTTTAGTTAATGAAATGTTAATGATTTGCACTAAATACCAAACATTGTCTGATTTTACTGATAGCTATAAGTAGCTAAGTATCTATTACTTTTTTTAAATTTTTTTAATTCGGAGCATCCCGATTTTGGGTTTTTTTTGGCATTCGAAATCAAGATAGTTGGCAGTAATGCACTGCTCAACTTAGTAAGGAATACTCTTTCTTATTTAACAACTAAAACATGAAAAAGTAAAATGAGGTAAACAAGTAGATACAAGGCAACAGGCATGGCAGAATTAGCAAGGAAAGAAGACCCTGTTGAGCTTGACTCTAGTCGGACCTTGTGAAGAGACATGATATGCCTTGGCTGTGGTTTAAGTAATATCGATATGGCTATTTTTTTTATATAACTATAACATACCTGGATTTGATCGACTGAATTCCTGATGTCTATACCTCTCAATATCCTGGTTACCTTGACGTTGAATAAAGTCCTGTTGTCTATAACGCTCGTCTTGGTTACCTGTCCTCTGATTGGGTGTCTTTCTATCACGTTTACGTGGACAGTCCTTCACAAAATGTCCAACACGTCCGCACAAACGACACAAACGATCGTCAGGTGGTCCACAGCCATCAGTTAGTATATCCCCATTGAAAAATATGGTCTAAAATGAAATGAACTTACATAACTATTGGCAGCATAATATTAGGAATTCATAACTATCAAACCAGTAAAAGCACCTTATTTATTTTATTCTTTATTTAAAACATATTTACAGGATGAAAACATGGTATATATGTAGCACCTGTTTTACATATGGTCCTGTTTTTAGAAATAATAGGTTAAAAAACACACATAAAAACACTTTAATACTTGCTAATAAAACTGTAAAAATCACAATAGAAAGAAAAAATGTACATTGTTATAAAAGGAGGGATACATAAATTGTAATTGTTCAAAACATTTTTTGTTCCTTTTTAAAGAAAAAAATAAATGCAAGAATATCCCACTATGGTGCTTTTTAAACAATCGCCATGTCTAAAAAGATTAGATAAACAAGCTGCCTGATTAAAAAAAACCTACAGTCAATCATTATTAAACAGGGATACTTACAAAGTCTTGGTTAAAAACATGCTGTTGTGGAAGATCAAAAGGTGTGCCAAAGTGTTCTCTAGCCTTCTGGAATACCAGCATAATGAAAGAGTTCACTACATAAAATAAGAATGATAAATTAATAATAATTATTAATATGTAGGACCACTATCTCCATAAAGCGTGCCACACCAACACTCAAAGCATACAAACATTAAGCTCTGTCTACACTATCAACATGTGACAAAAACATGTGATGTGCCCATATATTAACATATCACTTCCATATTTAAGCATATCACTACCATATTTGGTACCACATTTTCTGTCACAAAAGGTTTGAAAATGTAGACAGAGCTTTAAAATCAATACAGTTAACTCTAACAATACCGGACTCTCTGAAAACCGGAAACTCTCCCAATACAAGACTATTTTCCAAACAGTCACAAATTCATTTTTACCATTAAAAAAACATTCCGGATAACAACCAGACTTTCTGGAAAACCAGATATATTTGGCTAGCCCAATTAACCCTCTTAGTGCCACGGGCGGCGTTAGAAACCATATGGGACATGCGTTGAAAACCCCTAGTCGGCGATACACACCAAACGTACCTTCTGTGTTTGAGGGCGATAATCACTAACTTCTGCTTGTCTGAGGATTCTGGGATAGCTTTTATTCGATCAAGCGTAAAATCTTCTTTCGAAAAATGTCAACGAAAAAATTTTCGCTATAGGAAAATCTTTTGGAAATATCAATTAAAAACTAACTAATTAATCAAAATCATGTTGTTTGTTGATTACACATTCTCCGTATCTAGTCACACAACCGGAAATACTGACTCCTTTGTTGAAAAATGTGCAACGCGAGACGGATTGTTTGTAGGCCCATGCAGCACGTTGTCAGAATTTACTCGCCTGAGTAACTTGCTTATAGTGGGCATGCTCAGACTAACGATGGTGATAGGATGGTTTGATTGGGCCTAGGCTAAGATTATACGATGGCGGTTTATTTGAATAAAATAACTCGTATCTAATTCTCCTATTATTACTTTTGTTCAAGTAAATATACATTTATAGGTATGTATTATAAATATTTGTTTGTTGGGGTTTTCTAAATATCATTTTATTATCGTTTTTATACGAATTTTTAAAGCAATTTCTTGGAAATTTTAATTAAAAATTAGAATTTTTTTTTAATTCATACATTTCATAAATAAAAATAAATCATACAAATATACATTATACATCATTTTACAGGAAATTTAATAAGGAATATTTGTTTTTAGAAACATTTTTTCATACATTTATGATAAAATGATGAAATTACTGTTTGAAAAATTTCAACTCCCTGGAGTATTACAAAAATGCTGTTCTGAAAAGAATACGGTTGAGGGGAAATGGCTCTCTCTCGGGAATTTGGTACTAAGAGGGTTAAGGTGTCGGGTATTGGGAGAGTTGGCTGTATTTATATACTTATCAACATTAAATAGCTATCATGAATCATAAAATTTGCACCCAACTTCCACATACAAATAAGTCTGGTTGGGATACAGTACTTTCTACTATCAGTTTTTGATGTAAGATGTTTGAAAGAAAAAAACACCCAATTGATAATAAAAATATTTAAAATTATAATTTTAAAATTTATATTTTGTGACAAAAATAACGGTAAAGTTTGATTTAATTGTCATCAAATTCAGTTTAATTAATTCAGTCCGTTGGAAAATGATACTTGTCCTTCTTGGAATTTATGCTATCATATTAAGGAGAAATTGTCGATTTAAAGATGCATTGTCCCCAAAAAATATGAAAAATAAAGATTTATAAAATCAGACTTTGAATAGGCCATTAACAAAGATAATCATGTTTTAACATAGAAAATAAAATAATGTTTTCACAGTTTAAATTCAACTGGCAGCCAATTTGACATTTTTTTTTGCTTTAAATTAAAGTTTTTTCAGGTAAATAATTTTCTTTTTTGATCCAATTTTTGGTCAAATACTTTTCCAGGGGGACATTTACATTTAGTGTATTGTTTATAAAACACATATAAATACCATACGTTCTAAGAACTGTGTGAAAGTTGGCATTTTGTACACACCAAAGTAGATAAAACTAAATAAAACATACTTTTCCTTGACACTCCTCCTCCAAGGTTATGATCTAAATCAAAAGGATCCTCTATAGCAATTGAGCGTGATGACCACAGCTTCTCAAACTTGGTTAGCAGTTTGAATTGACGAATGCTCACCACATATCTTCTGAAATCAAATTCTTCAGTGTAGAAACGAAGCAGACCTAACCACAGCTCACCAACGGAGCACTTGTTCTTTCCATAGTCTTTCCACACAGATTTCTGTAGATTCAAGTCAAAAAATATATAACCATAATTATGTATGGTTAGTAAAATGTTCAAGATTTCCATTTTCATAACATTAACAATTTACTCAAAAAATTTCATCTGGTTTCAAATGGATAAAAATGTGGAAAAAAAGTGGAAAAAAATACTGTAGGGACAAAAACTAGAAGCGCTCGCCATTCACAATCTAAAATTCTACACAAATCAGCTATCACAGATTTTGAAAATACAAAAATATTAGAAAAAGAACAGCACCAGGGATGTCACCAAAATCGCATTTCATAATAAGGTCGGAAAAAATGCATTACAATGTTTTTTTGTGAGGTAACAAGGTGTGCACAATTAAATTAATGAGTCAATTTTGACTGACGGAGGACCAAGTTGTAAATTACTCAGAAGCATAGGCCAACTAAAAATAAAACGTCCAGTCGATCCAGAAACGATGCCGACAACAAAAGATCGTTAACATTCTAAATGTAGTATCGGAACGTCGATCGCGCACACAGACTTAGATTTTTTTTTTTGGGCTCATATGGCAGGTCTGGAAACGCGAGGAAGATCGTGTACCTAGATTTTTTGTCACATGACATGAAACGTGATACTCTCTACTCTAAATTAACTGTTCCCACCACCTCACGTAGCACATGTTTTTTTTCACTCAAAATTAATTATGGTCGGGGTTAGCTACAGAATACTAGGGCCATTTTCATTACACAGTAACATGTCGTAATAATTGAATAGGCCTATGTTAAATCTTAACATGGAATATATTGATTTTGCACATATTTTTTTATGTTTACGTCGGCATATTTATAATTCGCTAAGCCAAGGTAGGATTAAATAATTTAGTGTAAGCCTAGGCCGCCGAAATGGCAGTCGGCGTCATGAAAATGGCGGTCGGAAATTCCGAGTGGTGGACGGGGCCGTCCATCCCCGACCACCGTGGTGACATCCCTGAACACTACTACACTACTATCAAGAAAAATAAAAGAAGCCATATGGATAAAAAAACGAATATGAACATCAACAGAGACCAGGGAGGACATGAACTGAGCCATATCTACGATGATATAATAAAAAGGGACACCCGAGCATCCAAAGGGGGACACCAGCAGAAAGCTGAACATCAGACGAGAGATGGCGCTATTCACCGAACCATGACGAATGACGGAAAATCATGTCAACATCATTTGCGTGACCAAGGCTACTGAAAATAGCTGAAATGTAGCAAGTAAGTACTTGGAAACTGGTTTAACAAAATAGATAACATTTATTTTTAAAAATTAACAATTTAGATTCCAAAATTATTATATTATAAGCTAAACAATAACAGACTTTTAAACACATTTAGGAATAATGATTTGTTTTCCGAATGTGGTACACACAGTCTGTGGCTGTTAAGCTAAAACAACCCTACCATGGGTCTGTGGATATCAGTGGCTGGATCTCAAAAGAAATACAAATAAAATCAGCAAAAAGCTAAACAAAATGATAAAGTGAAACAGCCAGAAAAAATTATTTTCAGCTTTCATCAGTGCAACTGAGAATATAATGCATAAATCGCTGCCCGAGTGAGTCAAAGGTCAGAAATGGCATTTCCTGTCATTTTTGACTAAAATGTCCCATTGGACTGAATATAAAGGTATACCTTCTGATCAATTTGAAATCAAAATTACCTGTGAACAGTGGTTTTCAAGATATAGGGACATATTAGTGACCTTTCACCACATTTTCAAAATGTGTAACCAAGCCAAAAATGATTGTTTGACTACCCTAAACCAATTTCTCTGGACCTCAAAGTGTATACGGAAGTTAATCTAGCTATTAGAGTAATACATAAATATATATTATTATAATTCCAAAGCCAAATTATTGTAAAAAAAAAAATCAGTGGCAGGATCTCAATACAAAATAAAATAAGCAAAAAACTAAATGAACTAAAACAGCCAGAATGAGAAGAGATGTCAAACTTTCGGAAGAGATGTAAAGCTTTTGGAATAATGCTAATCCTTGGTCAGATATTAGGACTGTAAATTGTAGAGACCACTTACCAAATTCTTAATATCACTATAGTACCAAACATTCCTTTCATCAATAATCTTAACCTGTCGTTCACCCTTTGAATGTAACTATAAAATATACAAACTAAATATTATTTGATTAAAAATACAATTTAAAGTATTTAATACACATTGTTTTATTCCAAATTTTTGATTCAGCAGTTTTTATGAATTCAGAAAAAAAACGAGATAAAAATTAATTTATTTAATATTGTAAAAGAAAGGCCACTATTTTTAAAGAAATCAGGCTTGAAAAATAATATACTTGCATGACTGAGGGTGGGTGTGGTGGGCTTTAGATCCTTAATGCTATTGTAGATATAGAGGAACAGAATTCTTGCTTAAGTGATCAAATGGCAGTGATGGTTTAATGATTATTTAACAAGAAATTGATCAATCAAAGAAAAGATCATCATCAATGTCCTTTTATTTCAGGTAGCAAGGTCCTGTTACTAATACTACTCACTATAACTATTTTTCTAGTATCATTGAAGAAAAAGCTTACCTCCTGTAGTACAGGTATGAGAGGGGGCTTGCACTGCTGTAGGTAGAACAACACCATTAAAGTGTATGCATACGATGATAGACTACCTCTGGATGCATCTCCAATCATACATTTCTGAAAAAAATGCGATAATAATACTAAGTTACATACATAATTCAAGAAATGAAATATACAGTCATGTTTTATTTCATTGCTTTCAAAAAGTTATTACTTTGAAACAAGGACTTTGAATGCTGTTTTGTTGGCAATATTTTATCACCTTGGTTACAATTTTTACCATTAATAATTAATAGTTATTTGTATGTTAACCATCACATATTGAAAAGAAAACACATTTATGTCATTTTGAGCAATTCATTTATCCATAGATCAAAGGCTTGTAACATAGCATTTACCTTGGCAAAAGCTTTAATGGTGAATCCAAGTTGTTTAACTCTGGGATCAATGTCACTGTATGCCTTGATCATCAGTGTATTATGCTGTGCAAGCGTATTATACAGACTAATGTCACCTTCCAGCTGGCTGTGACGATGAACAAACTTCACAATAGGAACTTTGGCAGTTGTTATTGCAAAGATGTTGTAGAGGTCACGTTTCTTCCTTAGGATATTTCCAAGATCCTCAATAATACATGGCACATTTAGTGTCTAAAAGAAAACATATATGCTGCTAATTCAAGTGGATTAGAAATATAGTACCGCCCAGAAAACCAAATCTCACGCTAAACTGCATGGTTTTTTTTATGATTTGTGCTCAGATAGCACAGATCTTAAAATATGCATCCTCATATATGCATATTATGTGGGTTGGTGGAATAATAAATAAAAAATCTGCTTTCTATCTAGAACAAAAATAAAATAATGTTGATGGAGCCTTACAGAAGCATCTTCATGTGTATTCATGGTCATGCAGACATCCAGATCACTCCCTTGAAACCCAAAACCATTCCTCGATGACCCAAACAATGTTAGTTTTGCCTCTATTTAACAAAATTCAATACAAAAAATTAAGAAAGGATTGGTTTATTGAAACCAAAGAATACATAACTAAATACAAAATACTGAAAATATATTTACTTAACCAACTAATAGTTTTAAATGAAATATAAGTAAATGACAATTTCTAGGAAAATGAGAATTTGGAATTCCACAAAATAATGATTATAGGCACAATAAAAATTTCCTATCAGACATCTAACTTTTCCTTGACCTGAGGGAGTTTGCTTACAATTACAAATTATACATATTTATATATATACCTGGATAGTTCCTCCTAATATGCGATTGTAAAGCATTAACGATGTTGTCGCGGGATTTATGCTCTCCCTCTTTCAATTCAAATTGAACTACAAGAGAAAAAAATTAAATCAGATAATTTAGATTGCATGCTTTTCTATGTACAAAAAAGCATAAGGTTAAATTATACATTATGTATTTCAATTCATTTAAACTGGAAACAATGGGAATGAAGTTCCTTCCACACCTTGAACATAGTGAAAAGATGACTTGTTCTTATATTTTGAACATGTGTATTCACATAGACAGGACAAATGGCTTAAAATCCAATTCGAAAAGATGGAGCAGACATAATTTAAACTCTTGCCACAAAAAACTAATAGTTAAAAAGTAAAACTATTATATAATTAATAGTGAGAGTGTATGGCGCAGTGTGTTAAACGTTGGATTACTGACTGTGAGTTTGAATCCAACACACATCTTTCTTCCCCACCTAGGCGTATAAGTGGATAACAACTTTGCGCTGATTACTAGCTGCATAATGGAAGTATGTTTCCATACGTGTTTGACTGGGGTATAATGTGACGTGCTTAGAAGCATTGTGCAATAAGCGCTATATAATCACGAATAATATTATAACAAAATTTTATAAATGTTCACATCAATGACACTTACGCGGTATCTGAGTGCATAACGAATCAATTCGCTTCATAAACGACTTGTTCATACGAGGCAAGGTTTTCAAGTTTGGAAGATCATCATCAGGACAATTCTAGATTAAAAAATATAATATAATTTAAGCTGAATACAAATTTCATCTCAAATAATGGCTAAATATTTTAGAGCTACATTGATTTGTCTATACAAAACCAGTAAAAATAGTTTAAAGCTTGGTTTACACTATTAAACTACTTCGACAAAAAAGACACAGGCACATCACATTTTTTTGTCACATAAACTTTGATAGTGTAGACAGAGCTTAATGATTTTTAAGTCAAATGCAAAATCCTATTTTAAAGGCCGATTTATAAAGTTTTCAATTTCAATTAAGTCATACTAAATATCGTAAGTGAAAATACCTTGATTGAATGACTGTGCTTGTTACAGTGTGAGCAATACACCTGCACTTTTTCACCATTTGTAAGTTTTGCTACATCAAATGAAAACTCTAAAGGTTGTCTATCTGTTGACTCTTTTGTAGCATTTTTGACATGATTGTCAATTTCATCTGATTGTTTGAAAGAAGCCTCTTGTCTCTCATCTGGAGTAGTGCCTCCTTCTGCTTTCCTTCTGGCTGCCTCTTCTGCTTCATAAATTTTAACAGCTCTTTCTATAATCTCACGTCCAAACTGCTTTATCTCTTCAGGTACGTCGTCTTTTGCAGACATGTTTGCACCTTTTGGTAACGCTGTCTTATCAGACATACTTGTTTCAGGTTTAGATGCTGCCTTTTCAGACATACTTGTTTCAGGTTTAGATGCTGCCTTTTCAGACATACTTGTTTCAGGTTTAGATGCTGCCTTTTCAGACATACTTGTTTCAGGTTTAGATGCTGCCTTTTCAGACATACTTGTTTCAGGTTTAGATGCTGCCTTTTCAGACATACTTGTTTCAGGTTTAGATGCTGCCTTTTCAGACATACTTGTTTCAGGTTTAGATGCTGTCTTTTCAGACATACTTGTTTCAGGTTTAGATGTCAGTAAGTCTTTTACTGCTTGTTCCTCTATTGCAGATGTTTTTGTTTTCGACTCCTTTGGTTCGCCATATTGAGGTGTTGCAAAATACAGAAAAGCCGACTTGAATCTGTCCATGACATATTTAAAGATGGACGGCGATGCCAGGCTTTTTGCTACATTCCGTTTGCCTGTATTGTATGGATCTGGCAAAAAACGAAAATATGTTCACTCTTTATATAACAACATATTATATACTGCATATATTCATGTTAAGTTCTCTATAATAGCGTTTTCTATCTGCTTACTCTACACTCTCTTCATCACGTATTGCCTGTCTTTTATTTATTTATTTATTCAGGTATATAAAAAACATTACAAAAAGCAGAACAAGTCTGAAATTATTGTAGTACATATTATAAATCGCTCCTTAAAAAAAGATAATATTTATACTGCAAACATCAAAAAGTTATTTAAAACAGTACTCTCATTATCCTTGATAAAGAAATAGTATTGTTCGACATGAATATGAAAATGTTTATTTCTTAAATAATTGAGAATGGCCTACTTTACCCACATAAATTGTTGTAGGTTGTTTGTTTGGATAATAAATTTGTACTAATATAATACCAGTAAAAATTATTGTATCGTAATTTCAGTCATGCTTCGTCATATTCGCGTTAGACAATTTACGACATTAGGAGGATAAAAATTACGGATAAAAGTCTAATTTTTCTTGTTACATACTAGATTTTGCTAATGCAACATCAAGAAATGATCTCTACAATATATTCTGAATCCACTGTATATAAGTGAGGGTGATTTTTGACTGGACCATTACCTTCTATTGCAAGACGTTTTTTGGATATTCGCATCTCCTCTCTTGTGATTGACTCTGACTTTCTTATAGAAATAACCTCCTCTTCGATAGGATACTCAATACTATAGAACTTTAGCATTCCAAGCCATAATTCTCCTAAACTTTGGGTATTTATTGTCTTGAAAGTGTCAAACTACACAGAAACAATAATAAAATATCAATACTGCCCCCCAAAAACAATAGACTTTGAATAGGTTATTGTATAGTTTATTTTTAAGTTATAAAAAAATAAATAAAATAATGACAAATGATAAAATGACAAAATAAATGGTTAAATGCAACCAAAAACCCATTGACTACAAGTCATTTTTACTATGTTTGCTTTAAATTTACAGTATTTTAAGGTAAATAATTTTTTTTAGAATCCAATAACTATTATGGAAAATGGCATATTCAACAAACAAAAATCTTTAAGTACTGTATGGTTTAAAAAATGTGTATATAAAACCATATCGAATGACCGGATGTTTAACATTACAGTTAATTATAATTGTAAAACAATGGAACCAATAAATAAATGTATGTGCTAATTTTAAGTTTTTAAGTAAAATTGCAACCATTGCGACTATTTTATATCTATTTACATTGGTTACTGATATAACTGGGTGGCCGGCAAACGGAATACAGTAGAACCTTCATTTTACATACGGGAGCAAAAGGCATACGTAAAACATAGGAATTTAGTAAAATCCAGGTAAACCTTAAATTGGCCCCCAAATACATAGATTCGTAGCTAAAAAGGCTGTCGTGTTTACCTACTATACTTTACTCATGCAGTGGTCACTAGCTTAGCCTAGAGTAATCTAGGCCTAGCTGTGAGGCCCGACTAGAAAAGTATATGCAGGCTGTGCAATGTTTAAATAAAAAAATTAATGTTATTGTATTTTCTATCAATAAAAACAATCGTCGGTAATGCATGTGTGTGGCTTGTTCCGCAGCCTTGGCTTTGTAGTTTGTTGTTAAATTGCGCCCTCAATGTAAGAAAGTAACACTATTTACTAAAAATTATGACATCACCGGTCATTTTATGCGTACGTAAAATCCAGGGAACGTAAAACACAGGTTCTACTGTCTTAGGTCGCAGAAAAAGAAATGTGCCGAATAATTGGGGGCAAAAATTAGGTTAAATAAAATGAAAAGAGTTGATAATTGTAAAACTATTGTAAAGTAGCTTTGCATCTGGGAGCTAAATTAAAACAGCCTGTTGGTACAGTACTCACTGCTTCTTTGGGCTCAAATCTAGACATATCCCTATCAGCACAAGTGAAGTATAATGCGATTGAGGTATTGTTTTAAATAGTAACACAAAGGGGTTTTAATCAGACTCACCTCATTAAGAAAGGGAAGTACAGGGTTGTCCAGTTGTTGCAAGTAAAAGATTGTCATGAGGGTAAATGAGTACGACGGTATACTGCCATCACTCTGGACATCTATATTGCAGAGACGGGCTAGTTTACGAAAACTGATTGCAAGTGGTTTGACACGACTGTCAAACTCACTATACTTTAACAGTAGTTTGTTGGTATTGTATGCATGCTCATTCATAATGCTGATCTTACCAGTAAAGCCACTGAAATAAAGCAAATGTAAAGTGGTTACCAGTATTTATTTAATGGTTTTTTTCCAAATACAAACTGTTTTCAAAATAGAAGAGTAAACTCAATGTCACAAACACTCAGAAACTAAATATTGACACAAAAAATAAAATACAAGTTAACTTAACAAGATTTTTAATGTTGATTAGTGTACTTGAAAGAGTCTTTATCATCGAATTCATTAAAATTCATCCAAATCGTTGTGACTGAACCCATTAGTAAAGTCAACAAACTTATATGTTTGTAACTTTACATGTTGGCCTTTTTGCTTATCATCAGCATGGCATGAAATAAAAAAAAAAAAAAAAAAGCATGGCATTTTTTGGAGTCTTATAAATTATGGTCTAAATGCTTGTTATGTGGTACTTTCAAGGATATTTTTAAACTACAAAGCCACTCCAAAAGTGCATATTTCCACCTACTGTAAAATTCTCCTACATATTAAGATTTCTCACAGATTTCCTTATCTTATCAAATTAATTATTACATTTTCAGTATATCACCGGGCCGTTTAGAATTAATGTTCTTTGCCTGTTGTGTTTATATATATAAAAAGTAATCTCACAGCACTTTAAAAATACAAATCTATTCGAAACAAGAGTTTTTTAAAGAAGAGACTTAAAATTGCATTTAAGGACTTTACCCGTGATGAACATCGTAGATAGAGTATTATTAGGAATCAGAGAATGTATGTTGTAAAAAAACTATACGCAATATCACCAACAATTAAAAGATTAATATTACATTTAAAAATAAATAAAAAGACGAAATGAATCGACAGAGGCCATTTAAAGTTCAATACGTCGTTCATTGGTTAATCAAAAGAAACTTAGAGACTTTCATCACATCAAATACAAATCAATCCTTATCTTACCTATTTCTTATACTATTAAGCGTATTACTACATTTGACTTTAAACTTCTAAAATGTTGAAATAGGGCCTAGGCCTAGCTACAAAAGGTTTGCATTTGCACGACGGTATGATGCACACTGCAGATATCTTACTAACTATTATAATCTTTAAACTTAGGGTCACTCAACTATGGCATGCAATTTATGCAAAAAAAAATACAATAGGAATAGGATTTAATACATGCTAGTGTTACATGCGTTGGTGCACTATGCAAACTGATTTTCATCATTTAAATATGTCCTATTACAACTGCCACCTTTTCGTTTAGCATTCAAAAATCCAATGCTTTTGGTACAATTGTTTCTTTCATGACAATTTTAAATAACATGAGGTCCGGTAAGTCTATCCATTTGGTTTATTATTATTATTTAAATTATGCAAAAAATAGCGCTACATGTTAGTGGTTGAGCATTTAAAAGCAGATCTTTTCGATGGTTTTCGCATATTGATTCAAACCTTCATAATGGCCACGAAGAAATCAACAAGCAAGCTAATCGTTGTTGAGCAATTCACCGAGCGAAAAAAAAGAGACTCGGAAAGCGGATACATTATGGGGATGCTCAGTGAAAGCATAATTGAAGATGACAAAGGACAAATCATCCCATGCTACATAAATGGAAATCTAGAGAGCGACGTGGCTAAAAAAGCACTTGCTTTAGCGGTGGGAGACCGGTTTATAGCCACAAATGTAAATAGAGGAGGAGACAATCTCCGCCTCTCCAGTACTTCAAAAGTAAACTATCATTCCTTTTCTAAATAATTTAAACATCTTATGTGAAAAATAAGTCGTATAAAAACATTACACGCAAAATCATTTATTTTTTAAGTCATTTTACTTATAATTTTAAAATATAAATCCAATTTTACAATTTGTTTTTGTATTTTGATTTTCAGATATTTACGAAAGTTACTAGTTGCTGTTGACAATGAAGCAATAGAGAAGTTCAAAAAACCAGATTTTGTATCCATGGCGGAAGCCAAAGGTCTCCCGGTAAAGAGAAGACTAAGTTTAAATGGAGAAGTTACAGAAGTAATTTTTTTTTCATCGTACCAACCATGATTAATATGTCAATTATGTTTATGTATGTTATCTGGTGATTTTGAAGTTCCTTGCTAATAACCAAAAGTTTGTTCATTTGTTTTCCTTTTTATTTAGCTTGGAGAATTTGTTTCAACAACAAAATATAAAAGAAAAAGTATTACACTCGAGTTTGATGATGTAAATATGGATATTGTACTGTGGGGGCAAGTTGCCGAGGAAGCAAACGAACTAGTAATTGGGGAAAATGTTTCGATAACTGCCCTAATAAAAGAAAGTAATCGGTTGGTTTCAACGCTTTCGAGCAAAATTGAAGTAAATATGAATTTAATATATTAATATACTACGTTCATGCATATTAGTGTGACAATGGAAAATGATTAGTACACATTTTTGTCCTTGGTAAAACATGACAATTGTACTTTGGCGGGTACATTGTATTAATGAAAAGTCGGAGTACATTCTCTTTTTAAATTGTATTTTTCAGGTGTCGGAATCTAAAGAAAAAGTAGGAATTGTTATTGGTATTGATGATTCCAATGGGTATGTAAATTTCAGACCACTGCTGCTCAGAGATTATACAATATTAACTATTCCATAGTTATCGTCAATTGTTTATACGTTTTTTTTTCTTTTAAGATACCCAATTGACATTGTGCTTGAAAGTGGAGAAACCATTCTTGTACCAGAAGAAGTCAACTTTGATGTTGAAGCAGAATTACCTATAACGATTAAATTTACAGTATCAAAAGAAAAAGTGACATCGATCTCTATTGTCGATGAATAGATGAATACATTTAAAAAAAGAAAAATGTTTAGTTGTGTTTTTTTATTTTATTTTAAATTGTCTATAACCCATTTCAAAATGGATAATTGCTAAAGCGTAAAAAGGTATTCAATGTTTTATTTTTGTACCGTGTATTAATAAAAGGTAAATTTAACATTTTTTTAAATAAAAAATAAATAATGAATTATCTAAATCAAGGAATTCTCAATATTCGAACATAAGTAAAAAACCAAATAACAATAAACATAAGGTTTGCCGTTTTCCGTCACCTGTTATTATTATATTGCATATTAATAACATTCTTTAAATTGTTATCATCAAACAAACAATAACATTTTCAAAAAGGAAAACAATAGGCCTAATGTAAAGTTTATCTTTTTATGAAACTTGAAAGTTTGCACTTTCATAATATGTCACTGTTCAACATTTGTGAAGATTTCATGACAGTAAGGGTTAGGGTTCTTTTGCATAGATTGTGCTTTTCAAACTTCTGTTATGAACGTAAACATTTAGACATTTAACTGAAGTTCTGCAGCGAAGCTTTTGGACGCTGTCAGAGCCACATAGCGTAAGTTACACGCGATTTTCTGAAATAACTGATCATAACTTCGAAACAAATAAATATTTGTTAACGTAATTTTCAGCCACGTTTGCTTCACATCAATTAACTTTTTTTATCGCTACCGAAGTTTGTAACTTTAGAACGTGCGCGCGTAAACGGCGTTTAAAATTTCAAAATGCTTGAAATTTTGATCATCAAAACAGTTTAAATCTAGTTATTCTTCTTCTTTTTCTTTCTGTACACTTTTTGTGTAACAAATATCTCAATTTTTAAACTTAAAAAGATAAAAGTTGTTTACCTTTTTGGTTCTGTGAAATCTATACATGGAAACTTGGACTCAAAATCTGGTTTTACACTTGAAAACAATGTACCTGAAAGATGAAAAAAGTGAATAAATATCCAATTATAATCATTTCACTTATTTATTAAATAAAACGTATGGTTATTTGTTATTCATTTTACTTCAAGAAATATTATTCTTCATGACGTTACTAGTTTTTTATATTGCCATTAAAAAAAATAGTAGTAGATATAATTCAGCAGACCCTTACTAGGGTTTTAATTAGTTTATCTTAAATATTGAATAAAGACAAAAATGTTTACCATTATCATTCATAACCGAAGCTGCATCTACGAAGCCTTTAGCAGCCTTGTGTTCTTCCTTACTATCAGCAGGCAAGATAAGCTCGATGTTAAGATCACAATTTTTGAAACCAATTCCACTCAGTGAAGAGCCAAACAAACGCAAATCAAAACCTGTAACATAAATACAGTGTAGTACAGTAATGGCAGACAATGCAGGAATTATAGTCACAGCTGACTCTCTCCCTAAACCAGACATTATTTAAAACAAATAATGAATCTTTTGTATTTGTGCAATGGTACAACACATTTTATTTAGTGAAATATGAAATTATTTGTATCATCACACTCATTACTTGCATACTATATCACATATGCACCTTTCTTTTACGCAAAAGGAGTATTGAACATTTTGACTAATATTAAAGGTGTTAATTAGGATTTTATGAAAAAGGTTAAATTCAAATACAATTGATCAGAAAAAGCCAGAAAGCAAGCAATTATCATACCTGGCATCTTTTGCTGAAATTCTGTTTTCATTTTTTCAACAGTTTCTCTTCTAGTTTTCATGTCATCTTTAGATAAGGCATCCTTTTCAACAACAGTTCGTAAAAGTTCACTGAGGACGTCTAAATGAGCAGTCTCGGGTTTTGTCACTTTTCTTATGGCTTCATCAACTTTTATACTCTAAAGTTAAAATAAATAATATTGTTTAAGTTATCAATTGTATAAAAACATCAAGGCTACAAATCATGAAACTAAATAAACAAATGAAACGAAGAAAAAATAAAAATAAATTCTAACCTTGAATGCTTTAATATGTTTCTGATCATTGACATGCTTGTTACAGGCGCTGATGTGATCACAATGATATTGACAAATTCGACAAAAGAACTTCGCATTCGGAAACTTAAGATTTTTCTAAAGCAAATTGAAAATGTTAATTATAGCTTAAAGTATGGTGTTAAGATTAAAATTGTGAAACGAATAAAAATATATAATGTACAGTACTGTAAAACCTGCATGTTTAAATTATTCACATCTATCTATATATTTAAAAGGCAAACACAAAAAGTGTGTCCTCTATGCTAGCCACGGTACAACATCCAATTGGTGTGAATTTTGCAGTCAACATCAATCTTGCAATGGAGATGGTCATGGGCTACACCAAAAGCGTGTAAACCAAATATTTACTGAATATGACTTATTAAATATTTAAAAAATTTCCTCTGGATCAAAAGGCTATCAAATGTGGAATTTCCAGAGGGCGTAATTCAAGACTATAAAAACATTCAATACAGTACTTATAATAAGCATTTAGCCTATCAGACGTACTGTTGAACTTTCTTTCAATTCTTTGTATCAATGGACTTGGAAAATGAGACTTCAATTGCAACTCTTGCATATAAGTTTATATACATTTGATGACAAGTTTTCTCGGTGTCGTTGAAATCTGTTAGTCAGTGGGGCTCACACCCGTCGAAGACGGGTACTACAGTAACGCTAGTTTGATATAAATGTACAGTAGGCCTACAGGGGTATGTGCATTTATTGAATAAAGGCTCAGAAATGTAGGTGATGAAGTCTAGTCAACTTGGACATGACTTTATACTATCTGTTCAATAAAAAATGAAAGAGTGTTGACTTTACACTTACCTTCTTCAGTTTGAACACATAGTCTTTTTCTAGGTTTTTTTCTACTTTGCTTAGGGGTGCTTGAGACTCTGCTGCAGTGTTAGATTTGTTTTGATCAACTTGGCGAGTTAACTCATTAGGTTTGCCATTCTCTTTAGCAGGGGTCCTATTCACTTTTTTTTTCTCTTCTTTCTTGGACACTTTCTTTTGTTTCTCTTTATCAGGTTTTTTTCCCTCCGTCTCCTTTGCAATTTCTGGTATTGTTTCGGTTTCCTCAGGTTTTGATGGAGTAGTACCTCTTGGTATTTGACTTTTTCTTTCATTTTCATCACTTATATTCTCTTCAGTTACTTCCTTCTTATCATCTACTTTAATACCACCTTTCACATCCATATTCCCACTGGTATCTTCTTTCTCAACCATGGTGTTCTTTTCCTCACCTAAATTATCTTCATTGATTGGAGCAATACAGATTTCTTTAGGTTCTGTCAGCTTTGATGGTTCCTTAGTAGTAGTTTCGTCATTGCTTTCACATTTGTTATTTACAACAGTATTATCAGTGACCTTTTGATCAGCTTCAATTTGTGGGTGCGAGTTCTTCACCTGTTTATCATCTACTTGGTTCATTTCACTTTCACCTTTATCCTTTTGATAGTCATTCACATTCTCTTTCTTCCCCTCTTCCAATAGATTCTGGTTTTCCTCTTCACCTTTTGCTTCAATGATTTCTTCTTCTGCATTTTCTTTCTCATCATCTTTGCATAATTTTGATTCTTCATGTAAATCATCTACTTGGTTCATTTCACTTTCACCTTCATCCTTTTGATAGTCATTCACATTCTCTTTCTTCCCCTCTTCCAATAGATTCTGGTTTTCCTCTTCACATTTTGCTTCAATGATTTCTTCTTCTGCATTTTCTTTCTTATCATCTTTGCATAATTTTGATTCTTCATGTAAATCATCTACTTGGTTCATTTCACTTTCACCTTCATCCTTTTGATAGTCATTCACATTCTCTTTCTTCCCCTCTTCCAATAGATTCTGGTTTTCCTCTTCACATTTTGCTTCAATGATTTCTTCTTCTGCATTTTCTTTCTTATCATCTTTGCATAATTTTGATTCTTCATGTAAATCATCTACTTGGTTCATTTCACTTTCACCTTCATCCTTTTGATAGTCATTCACATTCTCTTTCTTCCCCTCTTCCAATAGATTCTGGTTTTCCTCTTCACCTTTTGCTTCAATGATTTCTTCTTCTGCATTTTCTTTCTTATCATCTTTGCATAATTTTGATTCTTCATGTAAATCATCCATCATTTTACTCTCTTCTTCTGTTTTTACTTCTTCTGTTTTCACTTCTTCTGCTTTCACTTCACCATTATTCTTCTCCTCTCTTATCAATTTAGCATCACCTACATCTTTCCTATCATCCATGGCCACATCGTCCATAGAAACAGTCTCTTTGTTATCATTATCATCTGACACCAAATGTGCAGTATCACCTCCTGGCGATTCCATAGTTAAACCATAAACTGCAATTTAAACAAGATTTATTTAGTGGTGGTAACATATTGTTGTTTTGTATTCTTAATTAACTGCAATAACACATTATTGAACCATAGGAGGTCAGTCCCGTGATTATGCAATTACCGATTTAGGGAGGTAAGTTACAGTAATACATTTTGGACCGCACATCCAGTCAATCGATAAACAATGGCAACAAAAGATCCTTTAAAAAAAAGTAAAACTTCATTCTAAATATAGTATCAAATCATTCAATCGATCGCATAATGGGTTGCCGACAAAAGGCCGTAAATGAATACATACCTAGATTTTTTCATTAAATGCAATACAGTACTCTGTTGATCAAATGTTTTTTTTGTTCTACAGTGTAATAGTAGTCAACCACAGCCAATAAACTTTAGATATTTATACTTTTCTCTAGTTTAAACAAATCATCACCGACTAGAGGACACTTTAAACTTTAGAAGATTAAATCTCGGATAGATGTTAGGAAATACTCTTTTGCATGCAGGGTAATTGATTCTAGGAATAGTCTCTCGTTTGAGGTGGTTAATGCTGCAACATTGAATTTTTTTTTCTTCCTAGGTCTAAATGATTATTGAACCAACATTACTTGCAAATTTTTTTTTACACATTTCATTCTTTTTCCAACAATCATTTTTTCCAATATAATTATAATTTTCCATAAAACATACACAACAATTATCATTGGATCCTGCCAGCAAACACCTTGTATAATATAGAAAGGATATAGAAGGGATATGACCGGTTGGGCCTCCGACAAATTGAGCCGCCGGTAATTTCAATGTCTTTTACGACATTTCGCGTAGTGATTAGAGTGGTGTCCTAGTAGTAGTACATAAGTTCATGGTCTGGTTTATTGTGTCATGAAAATAAATAATAGTACATAAGTTCATGGTCTTTAGGTTTTTTGTGTCATGAAAATAAATAATATATAATTACTTACTACAATACAATTTTGTTGGTTTGAACCGCCATAACAACACAGCAAAGGAAAGTAGTCATGTTTAATAATTTAATTGTTTTTAATCTTTTAAAGCTCAGGTACAGGCATGAATTTTAAATGTAATATCTGGTTAATTGTACATAAATCAAATATTTGTAACAGAAATCAAGACGAAAAAACATGAATTTTCCTTAATATGGTCAAATACAAAATTGGGCAAAATTCTGCCATAAAAACCAGGAAGACTTTTTTTTAGTAGTTAGGTAGTTAACCTAATGTAATAAGATGTCTGGTGACTCCCTAGAAGGTGAAAAAAGATGGTGGATATACGGCGGATAATTTTTGCTATTGCATGAAAATAAAAATCTGAAGTTGAATAAAAATACCAGAAATGTAAAATTCAAGTTATATTACCTATATTTAGTCATCTGATAACATTTTTTACCACACCGTTTAGTTTTCATAGCTTTTTAAAATGCCTCTCTATTTACAAAATGTGTGTACAAAAGAATAGAGATTTTACTGTGTAATTTGAACTATCCCCCCCACTGATAAGAAAGTGCTTATTTTTAACAAGCTCGTGTAACACAAATAAAATCCAAAAAATTATGAAACATAGGGGAAACTATAGATCGATAATTATTGGAATGTATGATCAATAGACATTTTTTGCCTGCACCTAGCCTTTAAGGTAAAAATGCAGTGCACTCCATAATATTTTTCTCGCGTACCTCGCCTACCACGTAAAATCATGTTGTCTCTCAGGAGGACCTTTTTACTATTAAAGACTAATAGAGTATTGTATTGATATTCTTCGAATGAGGTTTAATTATTACTTTTTATTTACTATCTTATATTTTATTTACTACACAAAATATTTTACTAAAAAACGGTGATTTTATGTAATTATTTTACCAAAAAATGGAGTAGGCCTAGTTCATACAACTGCCGCCTGAGGGGGGCAACATGTCTACGTCATTTTTGGCTAAGAACGATAATTTTCAGTGATGTTTTAGGCCTTTTATATTTTGGAGTCTACAAGTCAGATTTTCATAATTTCTTTAATTGTAATATTTAATAATATACTAAAAACCGTAATATATAAACTTTTGAATATACATCGTTATCCCTAAGGGATGGCCTAATCCGATATAGAATAGGGCATGCATCATTCAAGATTAAAATTTAAGAAACAAGCAAGAACTTTAGTTAGAGAAGAGAGAATGATACCGAGTGAATTAGGCTAGTAGAAAATTATGGATCACCCAAACAATAACATGCTGGAAGATCGTCCTAATAATAATATCAAAAGTATCTCGCTTTCTATACGCTAGGCCTAGCTGCTTTATAGCTATATTCCGCAATAAATCATCGACGCCATTGGTTGGAGTTTATGCCGTGCGTGTATACCACCACTGACCAGAGCCTAAACTGCTGCCTGGAAAAAATCACCATCCCAGAAAATGACTTTAAACCTTATTTAAAAATATATAAATAAATGTTATGCCACCTTAAATAATTTGCTCACAACTATCTGCCTAATATGATACGATATATCATGTATTACCAACCTTGATAATTTAATTTTAAGTCATTAAATACTAGGGAAATCCATAAAACTTACCCTTTCCTAGCCTGCTTGCTGCTGCTGCTTTAGCAAGAATCAAACCGCCCTCATCAGTTAAGAGAAGTTGGTATCATAATGACCTCTCCACAAAGCATTTGTTATCTACAACACATCAATAATAATATAATTCACTTTGCTTTGTTACTAATTTAAAAAAAAAATATTTTAAGCATTTAATTTTATATGATTTTAAAACAAAGATTATTATATTATTTCTATTAACATTATTATGAATCTGAAGAATATACTACAATACATACAATGCGCGTGCGTAAAATAGGCTAAATAGGCGCCCTCTTTGGCGAAATGAGATTTAGACTCTTTTCCAACGAGTCACAAACCTAACGTACACATTGCATGCTGTTTATATCGTATGCAGCGCGTCGCTAGCCTAGGCCTAGGCTATAATTATGATCAAATTCCACGATTGTTTATGTCACATTTAATTCTTCTCTGCTCATTTATTGTCATCATTGAGAGGGGGATCGGTTTATAAATCACGTAGTTCCTCGGTTCGAATTAGAACAGTAAGAAGGCCAGGCTAGCTAGTAGTAGA
Organism: Antedon bifida; assembly: GCF_963402885.1. Lineage (NCBI taxonomy): Eukaryota > Metazoa > Echinodermata > Crinoidea > Comatulida > Antedonidae > Antedon > Antedon bifida. Next base: position 9,942,952 of record NC_136231.1, read on the forward strand.
CTAGCCTAGTACTGTAGTAATATTATAATAGTAGCCTAGGCTAGTAGTATAGCCGTAGTGTGCTACTGCCAGCAGTTATATTATAGATTGTATAAATACTAACTGTAGTGTAGTGTAGAACTCATCGTGGTACAGACAGAGGCCTAGGCCTAATAATACTATTCTAAAAAGGTCAGTTATTGTGTTGTGGCCAGAAGAAGTTTGAACATTCACAACAGTATCACACAATAATTTAATAAACAATGACTGGTATTCGCATAATTCAAGTCACAAATGTGTCGCCATCAGCCTCGGTTGATCAGATGAAGACGTTGTTTGAATTTCTAGGAAAAGTTGAAGATATTTTGTTGGTTCCAAGCCCAGAGTAAGTTTATGTTGTTTAATAGAAAAATGAAATAAAAGAAGTCCGAGTGAGATCAAATGTTATTTAATGTTGTTTTGATAATTAATTTAATGTTTTATACATTTTTTAATATAAAAAACTGTCAAAATACTGATTATGTTTTTTTCCGAAACTGAGAACCGCCCTCATAACATGTACTTTACATCATTTTATCATAAAACCCTACCAGGCGAATATTAGCATGACCGCTAGCCAATCTTTGCAATTTTACCCACTATTATAAATAATAATTTTGATGATTTTCAATTTCTTATCAATATAGCGAATTGCAAGCACAAATTTGCTTTGCAAAATATGCTGATGAAAGTTCTGTTGCAGTTGCCCAGCATCTTACAAATACGGTGTTTGTTGACAGAGCTCTCATAGTAGTTCCCGCAAAGGACAGTAAGTAATCACAAAGAATAATTATTATGGACTTTACGTAGCAGGACAGAAAATAGAAGCTGACAGTAATTTAGATAAACTAACCTGTAATTATTGCCTTTTTTATGTTGGTCCACCGGTCGGTGTTTCAATTTTGGTCTGGAAATTACAGAAATCAAATTTTCAATCGCAAACATCAGATAAGAATGACGTAGGTTATCATTCATACCATATTTACCTAATGCTCCTTAAAAACGAGGGACTGCAGTTTATAGTTAACTCTTTACAAGAGTATGTAATGTGACCATTGTATGATGAGTACCTTATGAATGAGTAGTTATTACAAATTAATTACATTAAAGTTTTTATCAATAGTAGTTGTTACACACACCTGTCTCCTTCCTGTTGCATAAAGTCACTATGATACCGATGATGACAGAAAGACATTACAAAAAATTGTTTACCATCAAATATACCTACCCCAACCAGTTTACACAATACAAAACTTTTATTGGAACTAATTAATAATTATTGTGTATATACAGTATATATGTGCAATTAAAAATGTAGATCACTATGTAAAATGAATGTGAATTTGGTTTCTATTATGAATGTTTTTTCAGACACTTTTCCAGATGAAGAAAAGGCTTTGCAAATCTTACAGAATGGAGGTGTAGCAGGAGGCCAGAATGGTGCAGGACAGGTATACTATTGAATTTAATATGAACTATTCATAATTATACACTATACAGTACAACCTGCATTTTATGTACGGTACAGGACCAAAAGGTATACGTAAAGCATAGGATTCGTCAAATCCAAGTTGACCTTAAATTAAATTGACCCCAACACGTAAATATATAGCTAAAAAGGTGCAGTGTTTGCCTCTTTTACGTACAGCAGCTTATATGTAGCCTGTAGAGAAGTAGTATGTGATGCAGAGATGGACATAACATAAGACGGCAGGCTATGCGATGATATAATAATCAGTGTATTTAAATCTATTATATCACATTTTCATCAATCTTCAAACAATTTCTATCAATTAACACACTTTTTTACAATGTTATTCTCTGCATCATGTGTGAGTGGGTTATTAGATCCATGGCTCTGCTGCTGTTAAATTGCACCTTGTTTGTTAAATGATGGACTATCACTAAATAAAGCTTACAAACTTTTAATAAATGACAAATCCACAGAAAGCAACATGTATTAAATTATTGTATTATCGTAAAATCTAGTGAACATAAAATCAGGGTTTGTAAAATAAAGGTTCTGCTGTAATGTATTTTATAGGATATACCAATTTACAATATTATTACAAAGTAAGAAAATAAATGGTTTAAATTAAGTTATAATCATAGTGAATTTACACTATATTCGTATTTGTTTTTGTAGGGTGCAGGAAACAACTCCGCATTTGATGCAACTCTTGCTGCCCTGGGCTTACCACAGCCCCCACAACTGTCAAATGTTGATCCTTCGAAAATCGAAGAAATTAGACGTACAATCTATGTTGGCAATTTAGATTCTTCTGTAAGTACCAATTTTCGTGCATCCTTTATTTTCGCGATTGAACAAAGATCGAAAAATTAAGGGCATGCGAAAATCGCGAAATTCCCACCGATATTGTTTACAGTCGATCAGGCCTAGGCTTAATTTTACTGATGCTATTCAATTGTTGTTTGATGTTCATCATGGAGGCGAAATTCGGCAATTGGGTTCAACAAATTACGCAAGAAACTCAAATTGCAAAAATAAAAGTTTGCGAAATAGTTGAAAATGTAAAATTGTAGTATTTCACCTCCGCTGTTAAAAGAGTGCAGCATGCAACCAATCGTGAATCAATCATGTGATAACCAGAAAACTTGATTATCAATTTGTGGTCGAGACACGTTTTTAATAGTTACCAAATTTTTAAACAATCTCAAAATTAATGGGCTCTACCAATACTAATCTGCAGAGAACAGATCACACAAGGTTGTTTACTGTAGGTGGTGTTTTTTTGGTTTTACTGTACAGTACTATATACGAACTATAGTACAAACTTGTTGCCAAACGAAAGTGGACACGTGTCGAGACGAGTTATACAGCATCATGAGGCGTAAATCCCGTTCAGAATTTTAAAGATTCAACCATTATAATCCGGTGAATATTGTAGTGAGTAAAATATTGTACTGTGAAATACGCGCTAGTTTGTTGTGACGTTTTCCGTTTAATACATTATTGCACCCTATCAGCGAATGGTACGTTCCATATTTTGAACACGTTGTTTAGTTTTCCTCGCTCGAGTTCGGCCAGCTCGACGCGAGATGTGTGACAGCAGCGATGTCGGAGATTAACATGTCCTTAACTTAAAATTGGTGTAATGTGCGGAAGATTTTTATTTATTTATACAATGCAAATGCGTTAGGTTTAAATGTACCGAAGAAATTTATTAAGCTAATTTACCAACGTTACATTTGACTCTGTATACGGCGGCCGAAAGTCATTAACTGCGACCGAAATACTTTTACGGGAGCGACTGCTGATCGCGAGTAAGCCGTTACTTGGCCTAAACTTTAGCTCCGTATTTCAATTTAATAACGTACTTACGGTTAGAAATACGAAAAGAAAACCATTTTTATAATGTTATATATACTATTTATGTAAACAATTAATTGTTTTAATTAACATTGATTATTTTAAATGAGTTTATTTTGACCCATTGTGTGTTTGCCTATTAAATAGAGCATCTTAGTTTAGTCCGGCTTGGATTTGGTGTCATAATCATACGGCCCTAAAATTTTGTTTTACGTATTCAAAAGTTATATATAATTTAGTATTTATGATTGAAATTATGAATATAAAGTATATTAAAATAATATAATAATCATACTTACCTAAAATTAGTGTGAAAGAAAGGAAACAGTACACACAGTTTTTAACATACTTTTTCATTTTTTTTTTATAATTTTAAATTTCACCATTAAAAAAATATTTTTTTTTCATATTACACATATCAAATATATTTATTAATGAAATATACACTACATTCTAACAAGTACAAAAAAAAATTAAATGAATTAGTACAGTGGTTCAAAAGTTACAGATCATTTTTAGGGAATTCCAGCAAAAATGGGCGCAAAATGCTTTCGGACCAACTTTGCGGACCAATAATTTTAAAAATAGGTTTAGTTGAGACTCCAAAAAAAATAGAGTTGTACAACTCTGTGATATCTATAGGTTTAAAAAAAATCAAAACTTTTAACTGATTATTGTAAAAGTTATAACCTTTTAAAAATGCTTCCAATTTTAACTGCAAAAAACACAATTTTTAGGCAAAAAATCGAGTATTTTTTTACCACTTTAAATAACCATAACTTCAGAACGGGTAATCGGATTTCAATCATTTAAATTGCAAAATGCTAATTACATTAAGTTCTTTGTGGTTAACTGAAAGAAAAAGTAAAAAAATTAATTTAAATTTTTTCATTGGGATACCTAGTAGTAGGCCTACTCCTCGATCGATTGATGTCTGGGGAATTCCCCACGATGAGAAATTGGCTGATTATGGCCTACATTTTAATGTTATCTTTAATGCCAGAGTGTAATTACATATCATGACAAAACTCAGTATTTTTCATCTGAAATATGTAAACTCGCGTAATATAGCATAGGGCCTATAACAGTCACTGAAATAGTTTTATTTTGATCTTGATCGTGTTTGGCTTTAAAAATGGTGTAGCTAGGCCTAGCAGCCTTAATGCCTCAAAAAGCTAGGCCTATTTTTGCTAGCGTGAGCCTATGGTGCTATGAAAAGAAAACATAAAAAGTGTTTTTGAATATGGTCTTTTTGTGTTGACGGAGGAAAAAAAATGTTCCTACCGACCTACCCATTTTTAGATTTTAATCCAAAATGTGGCAAACACAAATTCTGTCAACCGTAAAATCTTGAAAAGAAGCCCAGTGGGCCTATTTTTGTGATGGACTTCTTTTCGAGGTTTTACGGTATTCCAAGACTTTGTCTTTGCGTATATTGTTTGCATATCATCTTGTGCTACATATTTTGAATTATAACTCACCTGATTGTTTTCTTTTAATTTGATTGTTTAATTATGCATAATGTGTCATTGGAATAGTCCTACCTATTGAAAAAGTGTTGTAGTGATTCTGACCCTGCCTTCACTTTTGTACATCATTTTTTGTATACCAAACTTTACTGGTAACAATTAATGAAGACTAACACATTATATAAATGTTAATTATTAATCTTATTTTTAGGTTACTGCTGAACAACTTCTAACCTTCTTTCAAAAAATTGGTGAAGTGAAATATGTTCGTATGGCAGGGGATGAAACTCAGCCAACTCGGTTTGCATTTGTCGAGTTCAGTGATCAAATGACTGTAGCTAAAGCGTTGACCTATAATGGAGTTATGCATGGAGGACGACCCCTTAAGTATGATTTTATTATCTTGTTTAGAGGTATCCGTTACAGATTGCCCTCTAAAAAAAATAAGTTTTTAAATTTTTTTTGTTGAATATGCTATTTTAATGTCACATAATAGTTATTCACTTTGGCAAAATATTGGATATAAAAAACATTATTTACCTGATAAAACAAATTTAAAGCCAGAAATAGTCAAATTGACTGGATGCCAATGGGTTTTTGGTTGAATTTAACTGTTTATTTTAACATTATCTTTTCTGGTTTTTTAACTTTGTTAAAATGACAAAATGGCCTATTGTTTTTGAGGGACAATACATCTTTAAGCTTGTTTTCCAGTAATTGAGTAAACCAGATTCAATGAATTAAAAGGAAAAGAGTTAATCATAATTTTCGTGGACATTGGCATAACAATTGGTAGGATAAATGGTCAAAATCAATTCTAAAAACAATCTTTAAGTTTTAATTTGGCTATGGTTTTGCAATATTCCATAACCATGTCATCACGGAAACAATCAAGAGAAACACTAAAGCAAAGTTTAAATGATTTTCCAACTTTAATGACCTCAATATTAACACTAACAAACATTTTTCAGGATCAACCATTCAAATAATGCAATTGTTAAACCACCAACAAAATCAAATGAAACTACCCAGAGAGAAATGGAAGAGGCCATGAAGAGAGTGAGAGATGCACAAGCCTTGATTCAAGCGGCTATTGATCCAGGTGAGTCATGTGGTAAAAGGTAAAAGAAGTTCACTTGGTATAAATATGTAATAAAGTCAATGTGCGATATATACTGTAAAGTATATACTGTAGCAGGCAACAGATTTATTCATCACTAACATTGACAATCACATATTCTTTAATCAATTTGGTGATTCATATATCACAACATGAACATGGTACTGACTGAGCTGATATATGATTAACTGTGTATTATTGATTCCTGACATCCAGTGGCTTGCAAATTCATACAAAATAAACAAAGTATCCCCCACTTGCCTAATGTACTTGTCAATTATATGACGCACATAATGACGCAGTGGTGCGTCAAAAACCTAAATTGTACATCATCTCAATGAACAATGGTGTGAAAATCGCTCTAATTGGGATAAAACAAACAAACATTAAGATGTTAAGGTAAAGGCCTCCGTGATAAATATCTATTTGACATTGTCTTTTGCGACAGACGCCATACGAAGCCATTTCGCTGAATTACTCAATTCTGAGATGTTTTCCCAATGATTTTATATTTTATTGTTGCATTAAGTCTTCTCAGATAAGTCCAGTGTACACATCTGGCTCATGTGCAATTTAAAGGCCCTACAATAGTACATTTTTCGAGACGAGTAGGGGGTTGCTCGGGTGTACTAGGTACACGCACAGCCACTCATCATAACTGGTCACCCAGTATAAATAATAAAGTCTGTAGAATTTGTCTAATAATTTATCTCTTTAGTGTTCACTACATCAAGTGAAAAAGAAAAGAGAAGTCGATCTCGTAGTCGTAGCAGAAAACGATCTCGATCACGCAGACGTAGTCGAACACCGCGTGGAGGCAGAAGTAGACATCGATCCAGAACACCTCGTCGTCGTAGATCACGTTCACGCAGAAGATCTAGATCTCGAAAACGAACTGTAAGTCCTAAAAGAAGATCACCACGGAGAAGGTCAAGAACGCCACCAAGACGGAGATCTCGTACTCCAAGACGCCGATCCAGAACACCACGTAGAAGATCTAGAACACCAGTAAGAGAAAGATCTAGAACTCCTAAACGTAAAACTGAAAAATCTCCACGGCGTTCAAAATCACCAAAACGCAAATCCCGTTCTCGTTCGAGGTAAGTTAAAATCACTATTTTCATAATTGACATCAATTAAGTTAAAGATGTATTGTCCCTTTGACTAATTCCAAAAAAATAAAAAATAACAGATTTCGAAAAAAGGTGGGTCATTTTGAAGTATCATAATAGTTATTAACTATCACCAAAAATTTGTCGAAAAAAAAATCATTTAACTGAAATACAGATGTTTTTTTGTTAAAAAAATAACTTTGACTTCCAGTCAAAGTTTTCGATCAAAACATATCCCATAATGAAACACGCTTGTTTGGCTACTCTGTATGCATAATCATAAAACTTCCTCACGATCTGTGTGAAAATACCTTCTCAACCGTGACGAGTTGTAAACAATCCTAATTAGCATATGCATACTGCGTACTCGTGGTTTGAAATCTTTGTTTACTTTCGCTCGCGTCGATTTTCCAGACGAAATGTAACCAAACTAATTTACCTGTTAATTACGTAAACTTGTTGCTTTTGGCTCAAATTTTCGACTTAAAGTGAATAACTTTAATATTACTTTGATATGGCGAATTTAAATTTAGAATATTTTGACCTTCATTTTTTTGTGTTTCAAGGGACAATACATCTTTAATAAAAGGTTATATGCCAAAATAGCTTTATCCATCATCAATCAAATAAAAAGTGCAGAATAAAGTGCAGAAAGATAATACAGCAAGTTTTTCTAAATGATGGCTGCGTAATAGAACGTAGGCTACAACCTCAACAAACAACTTTCAATGAGCTACATTCTGAAGTTTGTAACCTTAGACATGATGTCCAAATTATTTCAGACCATGCGCTTTCTATTCTTCCCAGATGGGTCTGAACACCCTGTCTCACAGTGACGTGTCAAGACACTGATATTTCGATTTTGAAATTGTTTACATTACCAATGTTTACCAGCTAGGCCTACAAAACTAAGCCTAGCTAGGCTAGGCCTAAAGACCACCCATGAGAGGATATTCACCGCGAGCTACTTAGGTAGTGCATTGTTTCTCTCTTTTTATTATTATAATTTACCATAAAATCTACATTTAAGACAAGGAATGACCCGGTTTAATGTTTTTAAAGTAATTATGCATTATTTCTAATAGGGAATTTCTGTAGGGAATGGGTCTTTAAAGTAAAGTCTTTTTCACCTCGTGGGTGGACACCGCCTGACTCTCTTGAGTTGACACATATTGTTGCATGTGAAATTACAACAACAATACAATGTCACGTGTGATTGGCTTGGCAGTTGGTAGATAACTGTTAATTTGTGAAACAAAGCCCTTATAAATGCTTTTGTTTAAATACTGGGCGTCATTATAAACACCGCCAGGAGTGTTAATTGTGAAACAACATGTTTGTTTTGGGAAAATGTTGTTTAATTTCAGTTATTTTAGATGAAAAATATCTAGACTAGGCCTAACTAGCCTAGGCCTAAATTGTCCAGATTTGGAATTTCAGTTTTGGCTAGGCCGGCTAGACGCGTCTTAAACTGTTTTGGTGTTCAAGATTATGTAAACTCTGACCTGAACAACAGGGAGCGATCAGCCGCGTTTCATTGTGACTGTTGCACAATGATTGTTGAGAACTCGTGTTGTATAGCAACGCGCTGAGGGCTGCCCCCAGAAGCCGTGGCTCACAGAGCAAGTCAATACTTTCAATCAATTTACAGGCACGTATATGATGAGATGTGAAAATCAGTTTTGCAAATAAACAATGTTAATTGTAATTGGACAGATGAATTTACAAAATCAGCTGCAAAAATATCTTTTTCGCTCATGTCAACAAAAAGTCTATTTATAGTTTTGCAATTTCATTCTCCGATTTCAACTTCTCTAAAGATTATTAATAACATTTCATTGATAACCTATTATTTTTACAACACCACAAAAGCAGTCTGCCGCCCTCTGGATTACATTAAACTACAATTAACTCCTGACCTTTAATCCTAATTATTATGCATGAACCTTTAATTTTGTTTAGCCATTTGGTGAAAGTAAAACATAATTTTTCAATTTCAATTCACTCTATCTATTTTTAAGCAAATCGGTCTTTATAAAAAGTTTTTAGGCAATTTATCTGAATTTTGCGTGTCTGGAAAAAAATCAAACTTAATGAAATTAATAAAATTAGGTTTATTCATGCCAGATTTTCTCTCAAATTTTAATATGCTCTTGCTCCTTTTTCATTTTGATGACGTCTTGATATAAAATATGAATAACGTGGGTTGCATAATTTCACCTATATTTGAATCTGTCACAGCTCCTCGGAACAAGCTGTTTGTAGATGGGAATTCATATAAAAAAATGTGCATGTCAGATGTTATGCTATGATGTCATATGTCACCTCTTTCGTCATAGTTCTATACATTTAAAAGATCGCGAATGTCGCTTCTACATGTCCCAATTTCTTCCAAATTTGTATATGTTCTTGCCCAGACAATTATCTTCAGACATTGTCATCTTCAAGTTTCATTTTAATGATGTCATCATGTCAAAAGATCTGAGTATAGGCGTATGTAGATCCTGTAATCACTTTGCTGTACACTGTACACTATACTATATTCTGTATGACACATAACATACACATATTCAACACTATTTACATAGGTATGCTTCAGGTCAAAGAAAGGCATATAGTACATCAACTTTCAGGGCTCATATTTTAATGTATGTTCATGTTGTGTTTGCGCGAATACATATTTTTTCGTACCGCTCTCTGTTTCTATCTAAGCTGTTTAGAAATTGGAATTTTGTACCGCTCAATCGGAGGTAGTGGTACTTTAGTTTTAGCGTTCCATAGATGTCTACCAATATTATGTACAGGGGAAACATGCTATTATTTCAGCTTGCTTCCAAAGCCATGGAGACACACGGTCTAGGTCAACAACAAAATAATGTAGTACTCCACTGTCACAAACTCATCATATGCACTGGGCCCTCTGGGAGAACAGTCTTAGACTGAAGCGGCTACCCAGTATAAAGAATAAATTAATAATCAGACCCCAGAATAATTCCAAGTGCTCTTTTTGGAGTTGAGAATGAATGTTTAAAGGTGATAGCACCATGCCAAACAGAAAAAGCATATTGAGTATGTGGAGTATATACTCGTGTATACACACATCATGTCATTATGAGGAGAAGTAGCCCACCAGTTTTTTTTTCATATTATATACTTTCTTGCACTTGTTGGATGCCATTTACCAGGTTTGTTATGTTTGATGCATTTTAATGTTTTTGTTATAAAAATATGTTTCTTAGCTATCACAAGCTCTATACATGTACATGGTCTCAGTTTGCTTAAATAACTGTAGGTAATGTTTACAGGATACGCTAATTTAACTACCGTAAAATAGTCAAGAAACTAAGAATGTAAATTAAACTGTACAATTTTTATTAATTATTTAAGTGAAAAAGATGGAGTCACACATAAAAACACTTGATCTCTAAATAAAGAAATACATTATATTACTTGCTTATGAATTACTAAACGAACAGACTAAATAAGGAGACTGCATCCTTATTTAAATTATCATACAGGGTGCCATATAATGACCTCATCACATAACTTTGAGTATAATTAGGTGTTTTCAGATGAAATTTATATGATGATATGATGAAATTTTCTAGGTGAAGTTGTAGCAACTTTAGTCACCATTCTGTTATTTGGTATACCACACAACATGTGGGGATAAACCTGATACATAATATATTATAGATCTGCATTATAGCTTCATTCCTGTATTGTGAACCATCTAAGGGGATGTTCACACGCACGGTATAAGGCTTATGCCTGGCATAGCATATGCCCTTGCGTGTGAATTAGATGGATGGAGCACACCCTCATAAAATATTGTTAAAATAAAATAAGAATCTGTAGTAATTATAAATTTGTTTTATGGTCACATTTATGTGAAGCTAAATTACATTTTTTATTACCTTTTATTATGTTATCGTAAATTATATTATGAAAATCATACAGTATAATATATTATATTCATACAGTATATTATAATTTGATTCTTTAATCATTATTTTCAATTCATTATTTTACTTGAAATTAAAAAAAATGCAAAACTGCAGACTGTAGTCTATAAAACCCAAAGTATTATGATTAAAAAGTTAATCAACATAATTTAATATAATTTAAAACTAATTTTCGTAGTAAGATATCAAATTGAAATGTAATCTTGATTACTTTACTTTATCCTATTTATGCTTGAGTGCCCTGTGGGCAGCAATGCTGTCCATTGTCCTAGGTCTTTTAGCCATCATTATGCTGCTGTTTAGTGATGTAGCATCTATTTCCTGTTACATGTCTACTGTAGTAGATATAAACTACTGAATAATTTATCACCTGGAAATATAGATTCTGTTTAAAAACTTGAATCTCTGCTAATTTAAAGCAAATTCCATACATTTGTAATTTAGTACAGTTGTACCTCTTGCAAAATGAATACTGTACAATGCCTTTAATCATTAAAAAAAATTGAGAAAAGGCTACAGTACCATGATATCAATTTAGTTTATGACTGAGATTCTTATAAAAGGCTAATACTAATAATCGCATTTTTTGGCAGTCGTACGCATGTGACACAAAACAAATCACTGTCGACTGTGTGTGACGAATGATCAAATAATCGACGATTCCCACAACAGAACATGCGCATCCAACAACCATACGCAAAAAACGTTATGTCACAGCAGAAAAAGTATGAACGTTTTGCTGAATGCTGAGCGAGGGATTGTTAATATTCGGACCAACTAGACTAGTACTTCTGTAACTATTCATGTCTACACATAATTGAAGATATATTGTCCCCCTAAAAAAACATTTAATGTCATAATAGTTATCCACTCCAACCCAAAATTGAATTTTTAAAAAAATGTATTCCTGAAAAAAAATGTAATTTAAAGTAAAAAAAATAGTCAAATTGACAATTTAACCATTTATTTTGTCATTTTATAAGTGAAACATTTTTAGTCGCGTGAAAGCGACTCTATAGTTCACTATGTCGGTCGGTTGGTCTGTCTGTCTGTCTGTCGGTCCGGTATCACTATGCGTTTTATCGCTTTCTGACCTTATCTTGATATCAGTTTAATCTAGCTAAGTCAATTTTTTACAGAATATTCCTTATGGCCAGGAATCGATGTGGTTATGTTTTCACGGTGCGCATTAAAAAATTACGCGGTCTACGCACGATTTAACGAAATCACGTTTGTAATCATATCTTCACAACCATGAATCACAATTAAATAAAATTTGGTACTCATAAATTTCAGGGCATAAATCATCATATGGCAATACAATTACGTGCGTAGCGCATGTAACGCATGCGTACGCGCGCTTAAAATGTTCAAAATTTATTTTCGATGAAATAAGAGTACGTTTCAGGCAATTTTAAGCGTTTACAAAATTGCCATGAGTGCGCAGATTTTTGCGCGCGCACTGCGCGTTAAATGTTATTGCGCACTCTTTTTGCCCGATTTCTGTTTTCTTGACTTACTTTTCAACTCGAAATTACGTTATACGAGCACGTCAAAAGTGACAGGCTACGCACGTGTAAATTAAAAAAATATAAATGTTTTTAAACATTTCAACATTTTTAAACAGTAATTTCGGTCAGTATAGTTTACTATGTCGGTCGGTCGGTCGGTCGGTCTGTCGGTCTGTCGGTCTGTCTGTCGGTCCGGTATCACTATGCATTGTAGCACGCGACTTAATGGCTGTTGGCCTTGTTTTCTAAAGAAGTGATTAACTTTATTCAAACTACAAAATAATCTATTCATTATAGTCTAATTTTATTAATCTTCATTTCTCATGTTTTTTTAAACAAATAAAACAAACTTTTAAGCTGAACCCTTAGTAATTATGTTGATTAGTCATTTACACTTTTCATCTGACAGAATAGAATCTTTAACATCAGATAAATACATTGTGTGGCACAGTTTAAACACATCTTTGATTCTACAGTATGTTTGGTTCTCTGTGTTAACTCTCATTTTATGAACATCACCAATTGTTATTGTTTTAGCTGTGTATATGATCACTGGTTCATTATTAGTATGTCATAACGTCATCAATGATTAGGTTTTAATTACCGGTATTATCAATATTCTGACTTCATCCATCTTACAATGCAATTGTTTATTAGCTTGTTTCTAACAATTTATCTGAAGAATAATTTATCTAAAAAAACAACTGAATCATACAGTATTTTTTTCTTTGATCATTTAACATTATTTACAGTTATATTTTTTAATAATCTGATGTTTAATATATTATAACCATTTTTTCATTGACCATACTTTATTAGATTCAAAAGTTTGAAGTATACAATATTAAGGGATATCGGCAATAGTAAATTAGTGACAATTATGGCATCAAAATAAATATCACCATCAATGTTCATATGAGGATTAACGATAAGCCTCTTAGAACACTGTCTGTTTCGCTGTAATAAATGTTGCTAAAATCTTCATAAAACAAATTGAGCAGTTTTTGCTATTATCTTCTGAGTTGACATACTAACTTACACTTGCATCTCTGTCATTGTTTGGTGTTTATATATCGACAAACATAACTGAAGCATCTATTTCTGCTTCATTGACTTTACACTTTGTCGGATATCCATGTGATTGTTCCCTCATTTTCTATAGCACTCTCATGGGTACTTATGAATATTATAGTTTTTATAATTGGCTGCAATTTCTTGAGAAAAGGAATGATGTTTAAATTCCATTTAAATTCACAGCAATTTTTTAGGCATCAGTACATCATTGTGACAAACTTATGTATCACGTATGTTTCCGAGCGATTAAAAATATCCTTGTGATATAAAAAAAATCCACACAAATGTGAAAAAAAATATAATTTAAAAAATCCACACAAAAGAGAAAAAAAAAGTATAAACACAAAATCCACACAAAAGAGAAAAAAGAAGTATAAACACAAAAGAGAAAAAAAAGTATAAACACAAAATCCACACAAATGAGAAAAAAAATATAAACAAACAATCCACACAAAAGAGAAAAGAAAATATAAACACAAAATCCACACAAAAGAGAAAAACAAGTATAAACACAAAATCTACATATAAGAGAAAAAAAATATAAACACAGAATCCACACAAAAGAGAAAAAAAAAATAAACACAAAATCCACACAAAAGAGAAAAAAAAGTATAAACACAAAATCCACACAAAACAGAAAAAAAAAGTTTAAACACAAAATCTACAAAGTTGTAAAACAACTCAAAAAAGCTTTAATTTCAATCAACTTCCAAGAATCCTGTATACACTAAACCACTTCACTTCAATAACTTTTACAATCCAAAATCCAACCATCTTATTTTTCTTGTAAACATCCCTTTATATGTTCATATCCTTCTAGATCATTCCTTATATTCCATATTCTATTGGATTACTGTTTCTATAAACAGTATACTTCTGGACTGTTCCGATTGTTCTTATATCGATTGATGATGATTGTGCTTTATCACTGTACAATACATTATGATTGGCACTTGATATGTTTGCGCCAGTTCAGGAAACTGAGATCCGTAACAAAGATCATACCAAACCTTGGTACAACTACTCTCTTAAAATTGCTAAACGTACTGTTCATAAATATGAACGAAAGCGGCGTTTAAGTAATTCTGAGAATGATAAATGTGAATATGTAAACTGTTTAACAAGAAACTCGAAAAAGTTAAGACTGACTGTTTTTTGAAACACATTGATGAATGCTCCAATAACAAAAGAAAATTTTTTAATGTTATTAAAATATTTTGAAGGGCATGTCTGTAATTACATATCCTCATGATAATTTACCTATTTTTTTGATAAGATTGCTAATATACGAAATGAACTCTCCAAAACGCCCTGTTCTTTACCTTTGCCAATTACCTATCCACGTCTGTTCTTTTTCTACTTGTACTCATGTTGATTGCTCAACTGTTATGAAATTTGTTTCTTTGTTATCCCCTGCCTCCTGTTCCTTAGATCCTATTCCAACAAATGTGTTTAAATCATGCCTTTACTTCATATTTAGATCCACTCACAGTTTTAGTTAATAAATCCATTATTTCAGGAACCGTTCCTGGAATTTTAAAATCTGTTTAAACCTATTCTAAGAAGTCATCTCTTGACTCCAACTTGTTAAAAGATTTCCAACCAATATCAAATCTTCATTTCCTTGGAAAGCTCACCTTGAGAAAATAGTTTCAAATCAATTAATATCTTATCTCTACACATTCAATTTTTTTAATCCATTTCAATCAGCATATAGAGTTTATTACAGTACGGAAACTGCCCTAACCTTGGGACCTTGCTTTTTTCTCTGTATCTTTCCCCTCTCACTGAAATTATTAAAGAAAACAATTTACACTACCACCTGTATGCTGATGACTTTATCGATCGATTTTAATCCTTCTGAATCTCATGATATATTATAACTAAACGACTTAAAAAAATCACTCTAAAATATCATCCTAGCTATCATCCAGCATGCTCTTACTTAACAATACTAAAAAGTATCCGTCAAAACAAAAGTCACTTCTCGCCTTGACTATTGCAACTATCTTTCTTTGCCGTACCGAAATCTTTGATGAATCGACTTCAACGTCTCTAGAACACTGCTGCACGCATTCTAACACTTACTAGAAGATCCTCACACATATCCTATTATATATAACCTCCATTGGCTACCTATTGACTCCATTATAAAGTATAAGATCCTTTTACTAACATTTAAAGCGCTACTTCTTAAACAACCTACTTATCTTCTTGATCTTCTCCCCTCTTGCTTGTCTTAGTCCGGCTGATCAAAACCTACTGGGTATTCCTAGAATATGGAAAAGGTCTTTTTTGTTCTCTGCTTCTCTTTGGAATTTCTCCCTCGACATATTTATGACTTATGACATTATACACAGAGGGATCTTTGATAGAATTGTGTTACCGGCTATTTATTAGCAAGATCCTATTTTTCATATATTATGAATAATTAAAGATTCTGTCAAAATAATAAAACAATATATTATTTAAAAATCAGTTGTTTTTTTTTGTTTTATTCAAATCAATGCATATAACCTATAATTCGTCATAGTGACGAATTAAATCTAGGTATTATTATTATTATAAATGTTATTATTATTATTGTTATTTTATTGTTAATTATACATTGTTTCTTAATTCTATAAATACCCTTATGTTCTATAATGTTCATAGTTACTATGTTACTGTAGGTTAATGAATGGTAATTCATTGCAATCATTCACAACTAACTGTAGACTTTGTACCATCTGCTGGTGGAAATGAAACGGAATAATGTTATAAGAATAGTCTGGATTTCCAAAATTCATACCAAAAATAATTGTTGTATTCTGTGTTGCTTTATGATATAAATAAAAGGTACTGTAAAGCTCTAACCTTTACATGACAAAAATGAGATGAGCTCATATACTGTATGGACAGCACATCAAACTAGTTTTGTCAAACTAATTTGATAGTGTACTGTAGACAGAACTTAAGTAACAAATAGAAATATTTTGAAAATAATGTATTGTGCTTCAGTTTTTTTGGTGTTTTTTTTTTTTCGAATTTAAGTATAAAATTTGTTAGCATATTTTGTACATTATAGTAGTTAAAATAGATTTTTCATCTTTTTTTGACACTTTATTTAATATACATTGGTTTCAAGACCTTTAAACCAAAAGTGAATTTTATTGAAGTTCTGTGTACACTATCAAACTGTGTGACTAAAACATATGATGTGCCCATATATGGATTTGGGCACATCACACTTTTTTGTCAAACTAGTTTGATAAGTGTAGAAAGAGCTTAGCATTATAAGCATTGTTTGTTGTACTCATCTCCAGTCTGTTTTCCAACACATTAAATGAGCAACCAAGCCGACTTTTAAACATGCAGATTTGCATACTGCTGTCAACGATGTGTGACAACCTTTTAAGCATTGATTGAGTATAGCTCACTAATTTGTGTTATAAACAAAGCTTTGCATTAAAATGAATGCAACACTAAACCAGATGGCTGTTAAGCTCTCTCATTTACATTGTAGGTTTTTAACGTAAATATGGTTGATAATTTTGATATATAAATTATGCTTTATTCTGAGATAATATTGTTCAGATATGAAATCTATAAACAAAAATGATAAAATAAACAGTAATAAAAAATTATCAAAATGCTTTATAAATTGTAAATAACAAATTTGTTTTTCACTCCCAAAATCATGTTGCACGTACATAGTAGAATTTAAAAAAAACTTTCATTTTATGGTGTACCACTGTACATCTTACACATGAACCTTGTCGGGCATCTATTCCGTCTCTTTATATTATAGTCAATCTTTAATAATTAATATGAATTTGTTTCAAGTAATGCTTTGTAGGCTCTGTTTATAAATTGTACCTATACTACTGTACAACCAATTATAAATAAGTATGTGATTGGTAAACTTGTTTTTTGATATCTGGTTCCCAAAAAAGATGATTTTGTTGCTGATATTTTATGATAGGAATGTTCAAGAAATTTTAAATTAAAATTGCTTATTTTTTGCGGCTTTATTTAGCCTAAATATTATCTATAGGCCTTTGTTACCATCCGTGTTTAGTATGTTACATTGTTATAAACGTGAAATAGCGTAAAATAAGTTTTTTAACTTTATTAACTACAAGGTTGGGAAATATATTTTAAAGTGTAGGCAAACATCATTTTGTAACAAGTTTCTATTTCGGAGGTAATTTCCAGGCTCAAGTTAAAGAATAATTTCAATATTTTGTATAGAAACTGTTTTTACTGAGGTAAATTGTTTTAAAAATTCAAAATTGTAAATCAAAATGTGTACGAGGCACTTCCAAAATGTGTTCGCACAAGGAGGTTCAATCGTAAATTATAATATTTTAATTATTTAAAATTCTTTAAATTATCATTGCAACGAGAATGACACCGATTACTGCACCACATTTTATATTTTATTTATGCCAATTGTGTATTGTTTACCCACTGCATAATTCATGTTAATCTCCTGTTTTTAAACTGCAGCTGAACCATATTGGTTGGTAAATGCCTAATTCTAGGTAAATGCCTAATTCTATGTGAATGGGAAAGTTCAAATGAAGAAGAGACTGTATATCTCATTATGATCATTTTAATTATTTAACTTAATAATTCCGTGCTTAAATTTGTTTGACTGTATAATGAATAAATACTATTTATATTTTCATACTATTAATAATACAGATAGATTCGAAGAATTACTTTACCCGTATTATAAAGAAGTTGTTTCACTTTTTTTGTAATTTTTAAGTAAATTTCTTTCGTAGACTATGGCAATTCAAACAGATTCATATACAAATTTCAGCAGCAATTTCAATTTTCAAGGCTGCTCTTACAGAACACAATATTTATATTTTCATTAATTATTTTATTAGCCTAGGCCTAGATTTGTTTTTATTGTGTTTTATTTTTATATATTGTATTTTTATTTTGTTTTATTCTACTACAATTTTATTTTACTACAATATGGAGTGGAAGCCTAATTAAATCTGCTTGGCTTCTTATTTTTTAGTGAACAAATAGATGATGAAATAGATACAGTATAATTTATTTTTTTGGTGAAAATGGGTAATAAATTTGTTACAGTACTGTATATACCCACTTGTTCAGACACAGGGTGACACTGGAAATGAAGAACAAAAAATATGTTGTTGAACAAAGTGGCTGCAGATAACTTAAGAAGGGAAGGGACAAGAACTATAATTTTAATTTTCTCTGATATAAGTTAGAATTAGCAAGTTATAAGGTTCCTAAGATAAAATTGCATTTGGAACTTCTAAGAACCATGCCCCGTTTTTTTAGGCGTCAATATATCGGAAACCAAAGGCTAAATTTAGTGTTGGTTTGTTCATATTTTTGCGGTTTCGTTAAAATCTGAGATGACTGCGCGGGAACTACAGTATTCAATACTTGGTTGATTTAACATAGAGTTACCTAAATGTCAACTCATATGCTACAGTATTATTATAGTTAATTAGTTAAAGGTATTTATAGTTGTACAACAAATTGCAAAAGACATATTGTACTAAAAGTGAAAATTTGATTATCTGCACAATTACCTTTTGAGTAACCAATTACCCTTGATTCCTCGTCAAATGTGTTGCATTTTGAAATAAACAGTTTCTAAGCATGCACGCATGGCAGTTTTGTCGTAGCATAGCACTATGCAGTCAATGAGGTTGTATTAGTTTACAAGTTTTCATTATGTTTTATTCTTTGGATGAAAAATGTGTAAGAATAGATTATCCATCGAATGCCAGCAAATTGACATTGACTTCTAATACACACTCTATTATATACAACATTGTACTTAAAATATACATATGCCCGCAGATATTATCGTACACTAGTTAGTAGTTGATTCATAACATGTTACCTTTCCTGTACAACTAGTAAATTGACAAATCTGTAGTCTTAGTATGTCAAATTTGAAACATTTACTGTACACCCTAAAGACTTCTTTGAGATTGTTTTAAAATATTAAAGACTTGCAGGTTTTTTAATTAGCTTATTACTTCCTGTGTATTATTGATTAGCCTTTAGTGACGGCATATTTTTTTACCTTCTTCAGCAACAGTTCTCAGGATATGCATGTTTTATGATTTTGATGAATTTTACATAATTGCTTTTACATTAAGTACATTTCCATCTGTTGTTTCCATACATTTTAGAAAGTGTTCTAACAATATCTTTTGTTAATTTTGTATTCATTGTTTATTTAATTTTTTAACAATTTTGGCCTCTAAATTGCAGACTTGGTGTTTTGTACACTGATCATTTTAAAGCCCCCTTCCCTACGTTTTTTAGATCTAATTTAAGATCACAAACTATATTTAATGTAAAAATAATACTATATGGTCCTATTGCGATAACGTTTTTCGTCTTTAAACGGTTAAAAATGTGAAAAATAAGTCGATTCTAATAATTATAGCGGCCCGCTATAAATCCCAAAATGCATTGCGCGCGGATTGATATGTTTGTTTTTCACCTGTAATTCGCCCACTTTTCGATCGATCGTGAGGCCAAAACAAATGGAAGACTCCTAACTTTTCAGAGAAAATACCGGGTTTTCCCCAATTTTTATCAACGGAGTCTGGCAAAAATAGAAAGACAATTAATGCAGCAACTATACAACGTCAGGCTAGGTATATAGCTAGCGTACGATGTTCGTACGTTACCGATGTTTACCAGCTAGGCCTACAAAACTAAGCCTAGCTAGGCTAGGCCTAAGACCGTCCACGAGAGGTCGATCGCCGCGAGCTACTTAGGTAGTGCATTGTTTCTCACTTTTTATCATAATTTACCATAAAACGTACATTTAAGACAAGGAATGACATGGTTTAATGTTTTTAAAGTGATATATATGTATTATTTTCCAAAAAACGTCCAAAATTGCAGGGAAGGGGTCTTTAAGCCTCACACACCCAAGTTTAGCCTACTTTAGGTCTATTGTAGCTATCTAGCTAGATAGCCTGTCTAATTTTATTTTTATTATTTAACTATTAATTACACCTACTAAATACTGAATAATCTCCACATATAGAAATGAATCAAGTAATCTTTTCTTCTTATTGTTTTTTCATTAAACCTAATAATAACACTTAAAATGTAACAATATTCAGTAGATAAAATGTGGGTTGCTGAGAGTCTTGTGATGTTGAGTAAGGAGTATCCATATTCTTGATATCTGTACTATACAATGACAGTTACATTAAAACCTTTTAAAATCCTTTTTTTTTAATTTCGTATAATTTATTCAAAAAAAAAAGAAGAAATGGATAAATAAATCAATTATTTAACTGAATATATGTTATTTTTGTCTAATCAGTAGAATTAATAGAAAACAAAAAATTAAAGTAATTTATATTCTTTGTCAGAGATCGCAAAAGACGCTCACGTTCAAAGACACCACCTCCAACAAATCGACGTTCTCGCTCAGGATCAACTTCACCTCGAAGGTCTAAGTAAGTTTTTGTGAAAAGCCAGAATTTCATTTTCATTTCATTATTTTTGTATAGTTACAAGATTGATGTATTTGCTCAAATAAACTCCAAGGAACATAATTTGTCCCCTTGAAATTGTTCCTACTGCATGCATCTATACACATCGGGTATCAGCAAAAATTGCGACGCTGCGCTGCGCAACATAGATAACTTGGACGCCATTCGGCCGGACAATACACCTGGATGGTTGTGAGATACATTTACACAATTTTTAAAGTAACTGAAAGATAATTAAATTGCAATTACTAATAATATTTTGTATAAAATAAATTATTATAGACACTAATTACAATCACCCGAAGAGTAAACAATATTTGTTTTTGCTAATGTCCGCTCGAACGGCATCCATGGGATTTGTACCGGGAAGGTTTTAAATTACTTTTAGATTTAACCTTAACATTTTTCCACTCAGGCTGTTTGTTCTTTATACAGATTGTTCCTTTTGCACAGATTCACCGGTATCAAAATTTGAACCGCACCTGAGTGGGGGATAATGGGTATCAAAAAGGAAAGGTTTTATGAATTAAATTTGGGAACATTTTAAACTATACATAAACTTCCCTCAGCGAGGGAGGTTTGGGGTAATTTGGTATCAAAATATCTAGAATTGTACTGAGAAAGGTTTATGAACATGGTGTTATCAATAATAGTAAAGTCTTTTTTTTATTTCAACATTATTTATATAACCCTTCCAGCTGGACAAATTAATACCAGTTGATTCAGGGGTCCTCTTAAATTCAATAAAATACATAAAACAGATAAATTACCAAGTAGGATGAAAAAATACATTAAATATTTATACAAGAAGTATATACTATAATCGACAGTTACAACATGTTGAACTCATCCAAAGAGCATTCAAAGAAAAACATCTTATCTGGCAATTCATCACAATGAAGGAATCATACAAAACAACCGACAATGTGCTGCTCAGTCAAGCGCTCAATGGGGCGGAGCAAAAGGGCCAAACTGAAGCAAACGTATCTGAATGGCAGGCTTAAAAAAAACATATTTTTAATGACGTTTATCATAATTCAATAGAAATCATGTTGTAATAATTTCCCTATTATTTAAAGGCACCTCAACATTGTGTTGTTTTCAAATTTTTATTATTATAATATTATTAAGCCATTTCTTATAAATTAATACACACAGTTAAAACTGTAATTAGAACCGTCCATACTCGTTAATCGTGTCTAACACAGAGTTCTAATAATTGACTGAAAATTAATTATATCAAGTTTATATGAGAAAAAGCACTTAAAATATCCATTATGCATGCTGGAGGCTTTAATGTTGAAATCTTGCTTCATTTTATAACAAAATTATTGCATTTATCTTTGAACAATTGAATTCATTAATTTATTCGGAATCTTGTATTGTATATTAATATACAACACATTATGAGTGAAAAGACAAACAATTACATGTTGCATTAAAATTTAACTTGTAAATTTTGAAAAAGCTTCTCTATTGTTCCTTTGTTTGTTTCAATTTTATAGGATATCATAAAAATATTAATAACCCTTCAAAGCAAAACATGTTTCCAGTAAAATTTGAAATTCAAATTGATATTCAATATCAAATTATTTTATTACATTTATTGATAAAAATATTGGTATATGATAAGCATTATTTTAAGATATTGTGTACTTCTCCATGTAGTTAAAAATAACATTGCACACTCCCAAAAACATTCTATGGTGTCCAAATTGTGGAAAGCGTAATGTCGGAAGACGGAAAACGTTAACAACAACAACAACAACTGCCATTTCGAGCATCTAAATGTCCATATTTCTAAACCTGAGCTTCAACCATGGTTGGACTGAGGTGGGGAGTCGGCTTATATTTATCAACTTTATCCCGTCCAGAAGATTTTTAAAGAACGATTTCCGGACACCTAGATGTCCATATTCCTAAAAATGTTCCCACCTCACCTCATCACTGTCCACTGTATCGAAAGCCTTGCTAATATATAAAGATTATATACAGATCCTGGTGTTGTTCTATGTAGTGCTTTTTCTTGAATTTTCGGATATTGAAAATCATGTCTATAGTGCGTGGCTCTGAATCCACATTGTGAATCAGCTTGTATATTTTTTGCTAAGATCTTGTCAGCAATGGAAAAAAGGAGATGCCTCTGTGGTTTCCACAGACTCTTTGATCACCTTTGTTCATATTTTGAGAATGGCATCTTTAAAGTCATGTGGTATCTTCCTCTGCTCCCAGCACATATGAATAAGTTTTAATAAGAGGTTTTCTTTTAATTACCGGTCCTCAATGTTTGAATACCTCCACAAGTATGTCATCAGCACCAGGGGCCTTTCCTAGCATTTCTAAACATTTCTTCTTGGTAAACTAAACGAAATTGTTCATATTCTTGGAGGAAGAATTGCTTTAAATTTTACAGATTGTAAAAAAATGATAAAGTAATTGGTTTTCAGATAAGGTTCAGATTATGAAGAAAGATTGCCATTTCTAGGATTGCTAGGAATCTTTATTGCAGCTTTTAGATATGATCTTTAATCAAGTATTCTAAATCATGTTTTATACTGGTGGTGTTTGTAATAATATTGGTAATAATGACCAGTGCTATATTAGCAAGTCTTGTATGTATCATGTTTAAATCCTGTAAACCACATCATCACGAACGCAAAACGTCTTGCGACGTAAGGCGCTAAACAAAACTCCTCCAATCAAAGCGATTATTGGCCAAGTGTGCATAGGCTTATTTATTTTTCTTTTCATATCATTCTTAATAAAAATAATTTTTATCCATGTGGTTTTGGGTCTCTTGACTTTTTTCATTGATTCTGATAGAGCTCTTTGTGCTGGGATATCGCAGTCTAGACAAAGGTGTCCACACCATGTCAAGCGTCTTCTCTTTATCATTCTGCTCCAACTTAAGAAAGCAAATATAACTAATAACTAAATATGAAATTGAATACTGTTTCAGTTTCACTTTTATTTCACGTATTATTATATATACATTTGTACTTATAAATATTAAATAATAATAATACATTTGATTGTGTGTGGGGATTACAATAAGCCGTAATGACTTCAAGTCTGAACCTCCAGATAAAAAAAAACAATAAATATGGTGATGACTGAGATAAACAAGAAGAAAAACAATTATATGTACTTTAAATAAGTTCTTCTAAGTACAAGAAAAACAAAACTAAACAAAATAAGACAAACAACTATAATGCATAACTATGTATTAATGATTGTTAATTTTCTTTTAAAAGATGCTAATACTTATTAATATATCTTAGGTAGAGTATTGTACACTTTATGATTCATTTTTTTGCAGGCATAAAAAAGATAAGAAGGGTAAGGACAGAGAACGCGAAACTGATAGAAGTCGTGACAGAGATTCTTCCCGTAATAAAAAGCACAAACGAGATCGTGAACGTGACCGCAAAGATCGCGATCGTGATGATCGTAAAGACAGAGAATCTGATCGGGATAGAAAGAAAGATGTTAAAGTAAAACGTGACTATGATGAAGAAGAACAGGGATATGACAAAGATGCTGAGAAAAGGGAGAAGAAGAGTACAACTCACCGCCATGATAGTTCCAGTGAACAGAAAGTAGAACATATCGTGAAAGATGAACTGGAAAAGGCAGTAACAGCGAGTGATGCAAATGTCCAAGAAATGGATATGGATGTTGATACAGATTAGACAAAGGTGCAAACACTCTTATTTAGGCCCATTGCCCCCTGGACCTCCTCTCTGTTTTATAACAAACCCATTGCCAATCAGAATAGTATTATAGTCATAATTACATAAATAAGGACAAATGTAACCTTTGATCCAATGATGTAATGCAATCATTCCTTTATAGTTTAGAAAATACAATTTGTTATTATGTCATGGAAAATAAATACTATGGTACCATTTAAAATCAACTTGCATTCCAAGTTGCTCTATAACATTTCTTTTATATAAATATTAATTTGTTAATCAAGGATCAATTAATGAAGGATGGATGTGATTTTCACTAAAAAATGCATTTTTTTTTCAGGGAGAAATTAGCAAAGAATATGAATTTGTACAACCTGCCTATTCCCTTTTTATACATTTATTTGTTTTGTAGACATTAGTTATTAGTCCAAGAGCATTAGTTCATAAGTATAGGCAGACCCGGAAATTTCTGGTAACAAGCTAATTTTTTCAGGAAAGGTCGAGAACTATGATTGGAACATCATACTAAAAGTCCTGAAAAATCCTCCTTGTGCTCTCCGAGAAATCCAAGATGGCGTCCAAAATGGCTGCCATTTTAAATTGGTCTATAACTTTGTAACCGCTTGTCGTAGAGTATCGATTTTGGTGTCAAATAGTTCACAATATATACATTCCTATTTGCTCTAACAGAAAATTTTGTCAAAAAATGGCCGCTACTACAGTTTCTGGCAGTTTGACCTTTGACCTGGTCTTATCATATCTCGGTAATGGCTTGTCATAGAGAATTAAGATTAGGCCCAAATTGTTCAGAACATGCATATTTTTATTTGGTTTAATGAAATATTTTATCCCAAAATGACCGGAAGTGAGGTTATTGACCTCTTATTGACCTATTCATATCTCTTTACCGTATCTCAAGAAATATTTGTCGTAGAGCATTACTTTTGGTGTCATATTGTTTGGAACATATACATTTCTATTTAGTCTAATACAACAGTTTGCCCTCAAATGCTCGGAAGTAAGTTAATTTATTGAAAACTTAAAAAATCAAAGAGCTACATAGGCAGAGGATATGAATACTGTAGAAAAAATCTAAATCAAAGTTTTAACTCAGGTCTTAAAACATGTTTTGGGCATAGCACATCATCAGGTAAAGTGAATTGTTACAAAAAGAAAATATAAAGTCAATAAATTACAAAGAATAACTGTCAGTGGCTAATCAAAGTTGGTTAAGTAAACAAAAGACAATTGGCAAATACCTATGTACACAGCACATCCGACCATTTATATGCAATTTTGAGTTGCGTGCAAACGCGACTCTATTGCTCACTATGTCGGTCGGTAAACACTAACTGTACTCATATTCATATTTTTTCGTTATTTTGACACTGGATATTAATACTACAAATATAAATGTTTTTAAACATTTTTCAACATTTTTTTACCTTTCAGCAATTTCAGTTGGTTGGTCAGTCGGTAAACACTAACTCACATTCATATTTTTTTGTTATTTTGACACTGGATATTAATACTTGGAGGCAAATATAAATGTTTTTACAAATTTTTTTACATTTTCAGCAATTTCGGTTATTCGGTCAGTTGGTAAACACTAACCCATATTCATATTTTTTCGTTATTTTGACACTGGATATATTATTTAATACTTGGAGGAAATGTTTTTAAAAATGTGAACTTTTTTAAACATTTTCAGCAATTTAAGTTGGTCGGTCAGTAAACATTAACTCAAATTTACGCACGCGACTGCAGCCATGTATATGGCCTTGTTGACTTTGTAAAAATAATGCATTTTGAAACATTCCTTGATTTAAATGTTTGTTGTATGGCTTATTTATGATAAAAAGAGAATATACCCTAGGTATTTCACGTCAAACGCTCTTTACTTGGCATGCATAGACTTTCTTTTCCAGATTCAGATTTGATTTGGTCCTTGCTGAAATCTATGAAAAATAGATTGGAATACCCGGGCAATGATCCCGGTACCTCTCACATGCTAAGTGAGAGCTCTACCATTTGAGCTAGTCCCCCAGTTACATTAACTGTTTAAAGATGAAAAAGTATCGCCATATGCCCTATATATGATTTATTAAATATTGAAAATATGCAAAATAAGGGTCTTTAAATCACTTCAACATTGATCAGCAGCATTCTGTTACAGTCATTCATCATCTGATGTTGCATCTTCAACTTTTTGGTGTTTGTTGCTTCTTTCACATCATTATCATCATGTTCATCTGCATGGGTGTTGTTGCATGTTTGCCCAAAAGTTATGACGTTATGACGTTAGAGAACGTTCAATAGTGCATTCTCTTTTAAAACAAGGAATGACCTGGTTTTATGTTTCAAAATGCATTATTTCTACAAATAAAATGGTCTTTAACATTAAGTTTTTGACAATCCGGAGTATAATATATGCCATGTACATAGTTTTCCCTGCCAATTGAGCATTTCCATGCGAAATGTATATGACCTGAACATTTCATTCTCATACTCACAGTAGTCTATACATTTCCTAAATTACATAAAATTTCTACTTTTCTGAAAAAAAATAATTATCATAATTTCTATAATAAATAATAAAAATAACGACATGATTTCAACAAAAGCACTAATTCGCGTATGTACTGTAATGCGAGTTACAGACGAATAACGCATTTAAAATGTATTCATGACATCTACATATAGGTGACATTTTGTAGCAATAACTTTTCAACCATAACTAGTATGAGAATTTCAATTAACGTGTCCCTTTGTTCTATCGAAGTTAAATAAATAATTATTTTGGTTTTTTCTTGTATAGTTCATACCCTTATTACAGTAAAATTTACCCTCAAGGTTATTGTTGAAAATAACAAAACACTCTTCAACTACCCAATAAAATGTTGCAGAATAACCCATTTTTTTGTTTACTTAACCAACTTTGATTAGCCAATGACAGTTATTCTTTGTAAGTTATTGACTTTATATTTTCTTTTTGTAACTTTACCTGATGATGTGCTATGCCCAAAACATGTTTTAAGGCAGAGATAAAACTTTTAGATTTAGATTTTTTCTACAGTATTCATATCCTCTGCCTATGTAGCTCTTTGATTTTTAAAGTTTTCAATAAATTAACTTACTTTCGAGCATTTGAGGGCAAACTGTTGTATTAGACTAAATAGAAATGTATATGTTCCAAACAATATGACACCAAAAGTAATGCTCTACGACAAATATTTCTTGAGATACGGTAAAGAGATATGAATAGGTCAATAAGAGGTCAATAACCTCACTTCTGGTCATTTTGGGATAAAATATTTCATTAAACCAAATAAAAATATGCATGTTCTGAACAATTTGGGCCTAATCTTAATTCTCTATGACAAGCCATTACCGAGATATGATAAGAGCAGGTCAAAGGTCAAACTGCCAGAAACTGTAGTAGCGGCCATTTTTTGACAAAATTTTCTGTTAGAGCAAATAGGAATGTATATATTGTGAACTATTTGACACCAAAATCGATACTCTACGACAAGCGGTTACAAAGTTATAGACCAATTTAAAATGGCAGCCATTTTGGACGCCATCTTGGATTTCTCGGAGAGCACAAGGAGGATTTTTCAGGACTTTTAGTATGATGTTCCAATCATAGTTCTCGACCTTTCCTGAAAAAATTAGCTTGTTACCAGAAATTTCCGGGTCAAACCCTAATGCTCTTGGACTATATTCTGTGTGTTTATCCATATCCATAAACTTTATTTTAAACAAGTAAGTTTATCGCATCTAAAGGTAATGAATATCTCCGATAATCAGTGTATAACATTAGTACAAGCATCGTCGTTATATTTTGTCAGGTTTTTAAAAAATAAAGTGTTCATAGTTGTCAAACATAAAATTGATGTGATCATTTTTTACGAAGATATAGTATATTCTGTGCATTAATGGGGGTAGTAAATTGACGCTGGAAGCGTATTCCATGGTTACTTATGGGTCTCATGATTCTTAATAGTTCTTTCGTTAGATGCACTTGGGATATCAATGACAGTACAATATTCATTCATTAAGGATTTACTCTTAAAAGAAATAAATTGGTGAATTTCGGTGTTTGGAGGATTATGACATACACTTGATGAACAGGAAAATTACAGGTTTACTTTCAAAGAAGAAGTGCGTAAAGCAATGTTGTAGCCTATACGAAATGTGCATACTGTGCCACTGTACAATTAATACAAATATTAACAGATTTGACAGTTAATTAATGCACACAAATTATTTTGCAAACATTTTACATCGGCAGGTCATGAAGATTTTGCTTAAATTTAGTTCACAAAGAGTCCATAAGCTAAAACTATCGGTTCGCTTAAATGAAAAACACGTTTTTGCGCAATATTTCAAACGTCTATATTTCCTTATTTATGGCTCCATTTTAGCAAATAAGGTATCACTGGATAGGAAATCAGGAATCAACAAACCCAATTGATTTACAATGCTGCCAACTGTTGACCCTTGTTGAACAGTAGAAATTGTCTTTTTTTGCCTACCACAAAACAGTACTATACTATCCATCAAAATGTTTTATCAGGGGGATTACCACCTATCTGATAGGACAGTGATTTATTCACTATTGGTAATCCTTGGCCACATAGCCTTAAGACATAAAATTTAAAAAAAAAATTTAAAAAAATTTAAAACAAAGAGATCACATTATTTGTAAGTTAGTGACACTGAGGGTTTTTGGCATTTTAAGTTTTTATTAATCAGCATCAGTATTCGAAATGTTAATCTGACATCGCATCTGACTGCCTGCTATCAACATCTAGTTGCCACAAAAGACCGCATTCTTAAAGAGCTACCAAAACCTGAACAAACTTGGGACGAGATTGATGTGAAATCTGTGCCTCGACGTGCTGTTTTTGATTGGATATTATTGATGCAGAAGTTTGTTGCTGCTGCTTTGTTGACGCTATCACTGACTTACTGGCAACATGGAGGAAATCCTCCATGCTGGCAAGTACAGTATATCTTTGTTCATTCCAGTGGCATCCGACAGATTTGTCTGAGCAACAGATGACAGCTCAGAATGAAGAGCATTATCGTTAGATTAATTATTATTAGATTATTATTATTACAAAACTTAGGCTAGTAGAAGCTGGCCCTGTGTAGAAACCTAGCCCTACTTACTACTAGGCCTAGAGGCCCATTAAGCCTTGTAGAAAGAGTCAATGTTGTTGTTTCGTTTTTGACACCCGCGCCTTTGATAAAACCCCTATGGTGGACAGAAAAACCCTCATAATGGCCAAATAAAACATCTATTATGGACAGAATTCAACCCCGCCACTGTGGTTTGGGTGCTGACATCGATTCGAGATGCTTCTTATAATATTCTGCAAACATCTTTAAAGTCTTTTTTCTGAGAATGTATGTTGTATGTCTTGTAGCCTTCTCTAGCACATTTGCAGTGTATTATGATAATTCGTGTCGTACCTAGTTACAACCACTATCAGTGATGTTTATCTTTCTTAATTTATATTCTTCAGTTTCACAAAATTAGTCACGTGATGATGGAAGGAGATTATATCGGGATTTGCTGATCAAGGACAAGATTACGGTTGCTTCCGAATTGATTGATGAATTGTAAACGTGCTCCATTTAGGGTCATAAGTTCACCATTCTTTATCACTGAGATTTTCAGTTTGAAAAATGTAAATTAGAATGGTGGCATTTCTAATGACAAATTTATGACAATGCGGTAGGGCCTAATTATGAGTTTATTTGGCTAAAAATCGTAATTTTAGAGTCGTACTTTTTTTTAAATTTTAATCTCGTTCCATTTAATTTTATTCGATATCAAAGCTGAATTATGATGCTTATAAATATAAAACAACCAAACTGATAAATGCGAAATGCTTCAATTCACCGTTCTGGATTCTGCAGATCCCGCCTTTAAACTTAAGTTCAAGGAAGCCCTCCACATCACGTGGAGGAAACGTTCCTTGAACAAACATATCTATAACTTAGGCTTCCCACTTGCGATTATTATGATTGTTTGTTGTCCGCTTACCTCGTTTTTATCATGCTAATCACTGCCTCATTTAAATACAACCGGTGTTATTGGTATATAAGTACTCTAGGCGTTGAATTCAGTTCTGAGGATGAGAATAGTATTCTCGAAACATGTCAAGGTATTTTAAACTGACAAGTACATAAACCACCGAATTTTGTAGCAAATGAGTAATTAACAATTATTTGATTTATTTTTTTCTTTTAATCCTAATATTACAGTCTCTCATTTCCAATACCAGACATCGTTCTGTAATGGTTCTATTTCAGTTTGCAATAATGTTGACCAAAAAACGTTGAGGGTTGATGACTGATGGAGGATGAATATTTACAAGACCATGTTTGTATTTTGTAGAACATAGTTGATCGTCGAATATTTAGAGAAAACCCAAGGTGGAAATTAATTGACTCACACGAGTTCTGCGGTACACGGAGGACCATAAGCGAGCAGATGTTCTTTGGACCTGTTCAAGGCGCTTGATCCCATCCAATGTGAATTCCATATTTCGCCATCATGGGCCTATCTCAAATTGTGGTAGCTAGGCTTAACAGCATATAGATAAACACAGGAAATTACACCAAAACATAATAATTTGCTATAGTTCAGCAGTTATTTTTGTAATGTGCTTAGTGAGATTACTGTATACAACATTCTAACTTTAATGAAACACACAAAGTTTCTGAAATGTGTTCATTGAATTAGAAAGATCCCCTCACGCTTCAAATGTGTTCATTCAATGCGTAACAGTTTTAAATATTGTCTATTATCTATTTAATAATTTAAGAAACAATGATTTTTTATCAATTACTTCAAAAATAAATAAATAAAATCAGTAGTAGCCATTTTGTGTAACGATAAATAATATTGTCTGAAATGCTCTATTTAATTATAAAATAGGACCTATCAAGTATCAAATACATACAATTTTATTGGATTCAGGTTTCCTTCTGTAGTTGATTTCTATCAATAAATTAATTTTATTTCAGAGTCTGTGGCGTACTCTGTCAAATAATCCTAAAATTAAACTATATAGGCCTTGTACTGTATTTTTTATATTCAGTAGTAGTGAAGTGACCCACGTCCCAACATTCCAGTAAACAAAAATTAATGTCTAATTTCCAAAGAACCTTCGTCGTCAGCCGCAGACAAACTTAGACCTACTCACTATTCAAACAATTCTTATACTATAATAGGCCTACACAGCATTCGCCAACAATATTTACCATAGAGGGAGGATGGTTTGACCATTATTTAATGATAAATTGCGTTGACAGCCACACGAAAACAATGCTTATTCAACAGGCCTTACTGACTATTGTCTGCATACATCTCATAGACTGTCTTCGGCCAGACGTGCTTAGGAGTTTACGCATGCTCATGCGCATTTTTTCAGACAAACTATAAGCTTTCACGTGATACAGTTTCCTAATGCTTCCGTCCTCTTGAATATAACTGCCTAAAGGCGCGACGCGAAACACATTTTTATTTCAACTAAAAATGTCTATACATTTTGTTGAGTTGTTCATGCCTAGTCCACGTATGTCTGTATTTGGCAATGCCTTAAATTTAAGTAGACATAATTGTTTTCATCATGCATGGAATGGTCCCAAGATGATGTTTCATGAGAGTGTTGCCACTCTCCATTTTCATGACAGCGCCCCCTCTTTAAATTGCGTTTGAAGTAATACTGAAAATTGGAAGTTAATGGATTTTGTACTAAAAATGCTTTTGATATGACAGTGAAATGACCTTTAAAAAATGACGGCGAATTTTGTAGCCCTACTGAATTTTCGTTTGAAATAATTTTGTAATGAAAATACGGTTAATGCGACAGTGAAAATGATGTTTTACATAAATTTGTTTAAAGTGAATTGATTTTGTACTGAAAAAATCATCATCATTATCATCGTCGTTGTCGTCGTCATCAACAGCAACAACAACATTTGCTTACTATCGAAAATGTGTTCTTAATGTATCATAATTTCCTTGTTGTTGGCAGTCAAATATAAGTACTGATCTATTAGAAGAGATTAACATTTGTTTGTAAATTAAGGTTGTTATACCGGGAGTGACTACAAGGGCGTTCATGATTATTACGCATCATGTCACTTAATCCACTGTTACCATAGAAACCATTGTATCTGTAGAGTCCACAACCGTTATCTTTTAAATAATTGAATTAACAATTAACAATAATGCAGCTGTTTTCTAATTTGTAAGTTTAAAAAATGAAATAAATATGGAAAAATGATTCTGATGAGAATATGCGTACTTGTAAAAGGTGTTCATTGAATATGAATGAGTATGAACCGAGTAATTGTGTTGTGGAATAAAACCACACATAGATCAATTTAGGCCCTATTTAGCGTTTGTTCAGGGCGCTAGTTGGTAGTGCATTTTGCGCGTGATTATTTTCTATAAAAGACTTTTTTTAAATACTATAGGCTAAGTTCAATCGTTTAATTTTATTTAATAGACCTAAGGTTAATTTCAATCATTAGATTGTTCATACCAGATAATTCACGATTTTAGAAATGGTAAAAGCATAATTATTCCTATCCCATGTTGTGGAGAGTTTTGAAGATCATTCATGTTTATTCAAAATGTTCCCCTTATGCTTTACTGTAGGCCTACGCTTATTAAAAGCCTGTGGATTAAGAGGTCATTACAGAGGATTCGACACTAACTGCTAATATATAGATACATTCCCACCAATATCCTGTACTTAATAAATAATAATTAAAAGTATCGTTGACACAATTATTTAAAGATAATAATTTTTAATTTTACGATATATTCAGATTAAGTTGGGTTTTTTTTTCAAAATAAAATATAAAATCATAGGCCTATATATATATATAAATATTAAATAATAATCAATGTAATATTTCTGTTTTGTTTTCTTTGTATTAATAGCGATATGAGAAAGGTTGACCCGAAACCACCTGGATAAAATAGAAAATTATACGAAAAGAAAATAATAAGCCTATGCACACTCTGGCCAATAATCGCTCTGGTTGGAGAACTTTATTTGACTCAATAATAATAACGGTGGACAGATTAATATAATCTGCAAGTCTGTTTCATATCATTATACGTAACATCAAAAAGGTATCCAGAAATGCACCAATGATTGCTCATGGGTTCACACTCTAATAACATCAAGACTGGATTGTTGCTGATGCAATCCTCTATGGTATTCCTGCCAATTGATCGGATGTTGAACACGGCAGCTCGTCTAGTTTCAAGTATCTCGAGACAAGAAAACGAATGTTCTTCAAGAATTGCATTGGTTTTTGACAGACGCATCATTTTTTAGATTATGCTTTTAGGCGCTGAACAAAAGGCTCAATCATATATAAGTTGCGTTCACTAAAGGAATACAACTTTGCTGTCAATTCCAACATCACTGCTCAAGACACATGTTGATAGAGCCTTCTGTATTTTGCGGCCCCAAGTTAAAGTCAGTACCATCTAGCAGTTGAGAAAGAAACTCCATTTCAACATAAAATGAAAATGCTATCTAGCTCCGCTTTGTATATAATGTTAGACATGCTCACATCGTTATGACACTTACATTTAGATTAAAGAGATAATTGGAGATAATGACAATGCTGGTGATGATAATGATGCTGCTGCTGCTGCTGATGATGATGCTGCTAAGGGTGATGATGATGATGATGATGATGATGAAGAAATATCAATATTATTGTTTTTATTAATGATAATAATAAATTAAGGTAGATAAAGATTAAGTGTGTTTTCGCATATTAACATAATAATAATAATTAGCCTAATCAAAACAATACTCTTTTAAACACATCTATTTTGCGTCCTTTCCCGCAGGAACCCGACCTTCTGTTTTTAATCAGACTAAGGCCGTGCCAAGCCGATAATCAAATCTCACCAAATTGTTGTTTAAATACGTGTTAGTTTTATGACTATTGATTTTATCAGATAGTGTATTCATAACCATCATATAGACATAATGCAGCGTGATGTGATCATTATTTTATTCTAGGAAGGTGTCATTGCAAGTGCTCTACAACAATGCATTTTGGTTGTCAGATCGTACAGTTGTCACTCTAGGCGAATTTATATTATTCAACATTCGGTTGATTATTACCGCGTATCTTGTTCAACGAAAGTCATTTATCTGTCGTGAATTTTAGTATAAACCAAATGATGCCTTATACGGTATTTTTGCCATCGCAGTCTAGGTTTTAAACCATTTACACTCATTCTGTCAGCTATAGAGTTATTATTATCATTACTAAAATTGTGCGGCTCCAAATTTTGAAAACAAAAAAATTAAACTAACATTTAAAATCGCTGCCTTAAGTTGAAGATTGTGATGATTGTCAGTAAGGGTACTGTTTTTGTTTCATTTTCAAATCAGTTGGATATATCTGTGTAATATTTTTGTTTATCTTTCTATCTAACTGACCAATAACATTATTTGTATGGCCTACATAGAATCTTTTCTATTTTCAGTACTGTATAACAGGTCGTGTAAGTGTGTCATAGATATTCTACTTAAAATATTAACTACAGTATCTAAGCCTAGTTATGGTTCAGAATTACAATAATGCACTTTCGCGTTAATCAATGTTTGATTCGATCCGAGATATTAATTTAGTCAGTCTTATGATATATTACTTTCTTTATTTCGCTAATTAGAACCTACGCTGGATTTCTACACTGCAATTTAGTTTAGTCAGTAAGTAATAATATTTATGATAATGATGATGATGGTGGTGGTGGTGATAGTGGTGATAGTGATGAGGATGATGGTGGTGGTGGTGGTGGTGGTGGTGATGGTGATGATGGTGTTGATGGTGATGGTGATGATGGTGGTGGTGATGGTGGTGATGGTGATGAGGATAATAATGATGATGGTGGTGATAACGATACTGATGACGACAACGATGATGATGGTGATGATGACGATGATGATAATGGTGGTGATAACGATGAGGAGGATGATGATGATAACGATGATGATGATAGTGATGACGATGATGATGGTGGTGACGATGATTGAGGATGATACTGGTGATGATGATAGTGATGATGATGATGATGGATGATGGTGGTGATGATGACGATGATGAAGATGATGCTAACGATGATGACGATGATGGTGGTGATGATGATGATGATAACGGTGATGGTGATGACGATGATGACGATGATGGTGGTGATGATGATGATGATAACGATGATGGTGGTGATGACGATGATGAGGATGATGGTGGTGATGATGATAGTGATATGATGATGATGATGATGGTGGTGATGACGATAATGATAATGATGGTGATGATGATAGTGATGACGATGATGGTGGTGATGATGATAATAACGATGATGATGATGACGATGATGAGGATGATGGTGGTGATGATGATGGTTATGACGATGATGTTGGTGATGATGATAATGATGATGATGATGATAATAATGATGATGTTGGTGATGACGATGATGATGGTGATGACGATGATGAATATGATTATGGCGATGATGGTGATGACGATGATGGTGGTGATGATGATGATAACGATGATAATGATGAGGATAATGATTAGGGTGATGGTGAGGATGATGAGGGTGATGGTGGTGATGATGACGATTATGATGATGATGATTATAACGATGATGATGATGATGATGAGTGATGATGATGATGGTGGTGATGGTGTTGATGATGATGATGATAACGATGATGGTGATGACGATGATGGTGGTGATGATGATGATGATGATAACGATGATGGTGATGACGATGATGGTGGTGATGATGATAGTGATGATGATGATGGTGGTGATGACGATAATGATAATGATGATGGTGGTGATGATGATAGTGATGACGATGATGATGATGATGACGATGATGAGGATGATGGTGGTGATGATGATGGTTATGACGATGATGTTGGTGATGATGATGAGGATGATGGTGGTGATAACGATGATTATGATGATGATAGCGATGGTGATGAAGATGATGGTGATGAGGATGATGGTGGTGATGATAGTGACTACTGTACATGATTGATGTACAAAAACGCGACAAAGTATTACAGAACAAGGGTATTTTAAATAAAACAACTCTACAACAATACATTTTATTTCTATTTGAAAATGTAATTTGTTTGTAAACTAACGCCAAACATTCAATAAGTAAAACTAGGATTCCCGATATAACGCAGTTTATGATGCAACTTTCTTCTGACTTTCTAAATGTAGTATCGAGTGCTGCCATCAAACATCACTCATCCGTCTGTCCACAACTACGGGGACTGAGATGGACCATACACTCGGGTAACTCCTCACTTTTCGAAAGATGATGTACACACTGGACCTCCAGTTTTAAAGCCTTATCCGACCACCAGAACAACTGGTCGAGGAGTGCCTTGATCATGTGCCGTCCACTTGACTTGGCAATTAACCACTCGACTCGACGAAAAGAAATGCTTATAATAGACGAGATAATAAATTGAATTTGTCAGGCATTGTGTTCAAAATGATTGGGAAGTATTCATACGATCAACCATGAAGTATTCTCCATGGATCAACACAATACAATCCTAATGAAAACATAGGTAAATGACTTTCGCTTAAATGCAAAGATTGCAAGAAAGAAATATTGTATTCACTAAATAAAATACCCTATCACTGTTTATTTAGATTTTTATACAATGGCGTATCATAAAAGGTAATCGTTTACACTAAAAATAAAAATGTATTTCTATTTTTGATTTTATATTATAATGATAACAACGGATGAATGCGTAAATGGAAAGTTTATTTTGATAAAATCTCTTGATATCTTAATGAAAATATTTCACTCAATATTGTGTCCCAATAATTAGACCTAAGCTCATTCATTTCAATATGTTTTTTTGATAATAAGTAACAAAGTAGGTTTGTTCAAGTCGAGGCAGTCATACATTTAAAATAACTTAATGTTTATTTTTTTTAAATAATAGTTTCGCAAAAAGATATTAAAATAATTACGGGATTGTTTTCAGAATGCAAGAATCATAAAATTACGTTTGTTTAATGTTGATAGTTCAGGGTGATGATAGGTAATTTCTTTTTAAAGCAGAGGTTAAATCTTTTGATTGCACTACTGTATGCTTTTAGTAAATTACAAGATGCGCCATGCAATTGAATACTGCAGTCTGTGTTGCTGTCCTTGATTGTCCAAAATAATGTTTACTGAGTTCAATTGAGTTTCTAACAATTATATAAATAAACAACTGTAACTCATTTTGATTTTCTACTAGGGATAAAAATGCCGGTGTTGATATTGGTGCTGACGTTTGCTGTAGTGTGTTTTTGTATCCACTGTCGATAAGAGCTTTACACGGCTTATGG
This sequence comes from Antedon bifida, assembly GCF_963402885.1. Lineage (NCBI taxonomy): Eukaryota > Metazoa > Echinodermata > Crinoidea > Comatulida > Antedonidae > Antedon > Antedon bifida. The sequence goes on from NC_136231.1 coordinate 9,981,199, forward strand.
ATTCTTGTCGGATGACAAAGACGAGAGTTGTTTATTTATTTCGACTGGTATATTCATTCATATTCGTGTCTTTATTGCACTTTTCTTTGATGTTATGACATGTCGTACACAGTTTGTTAGACTTGCTTCTCAGACCTTTTCAGACCTTATTTTCTCAAATACGGGAGGACCTCAAGGGACAGTGTGGGCTTCTTTTATTTACTGTATCTATACATCTGATTACATATCCACCTCAAGTTTATGTCCTCTAGTGAAATATGCAGATGATTCTGCACAGATAGGCCTTCTGAATTCACTGAATGGATCTCTTCTGAAATACAAGGCTGAGATTGTTGTTATTCAATATTGTAAGAACAATTTTCTAGAAATAAATGTAAATAAAACGAAGGAAATGATAATTGATTTCCGGAAAAAGAAAGAGCATCATGAACCAATATCTATACTAGACGATAATGTCGAAGTGGTTTGTACCTTTAAATATTTAGGCATCACATTTAACAATACATTGACTTGGTCTGATCATATTGACACCCTGATAAAAAAGATAAATAGCAGGCTATATTGTCTTAGGAAAATGAACAATTTCAATGTGGACAAGAAGATCCTAATTATTTTTTATAATGCTGTAATCTGCAGTATCTGGTCGTATTGTATAACAGCGTGGGGCGGTAATGTCGGGAAGGGAGATAAAGTAGAATTCACAGAATGGGAAGGAAGGTAGAGAGGATGGTCGGTCAGGGCTGGAGGTCGGTTGATGATGTCTATCACGACTGCGCCTTGGGTCGGGTACATTTGTGTCTGTCACGAAGGATGAAAGTCATCCTCTTTTCGAGAGGATAAACTGTCACCTGAATGTTATAGGTGGAAGATATCGTCTGCCGGCCTCCCGCACTGAACGATATCTTCTCTCCTTCCTTCCACAAGCCATTAAACTTTTTAACAAAAATTACAAACGATGAAAATAATAAGTGAAACATACTGTAAATAGTTCTGCATTTTATTGTTTATATAATGTTCTTTGCCTGATTTGTTTATATATATATATATATAAGTGGAAGATATCGTCTGCCGGCCTCCCGCACTGAACGATATCTTCTCTCCTTCCTTCCACAAGCCATTAAACTTTTTAACAAAAATTACAAACGATGAAAATAATAAGTGAAACATACTGTAAATAGTTCTGCATTTTATTGTTTATATAATGTTCTTTGCCTGATTTGGTCGGTTGGGGCGACTTTTTCTCATTCTCACAGATTTCCTCATCTTTATCGTTTCAAATTAATTAATTAAATTTCAGTATATCACCGGGCGGTTTAGAATTAATGTTCTGTGCCTGATTTGTTTATATATATATATATATATATATATATATATATATATATATATATATCAAATATGTTTTATTGTAACGTAATTTCAATTGTTGTTTTTTAATGCAAGCAATGGAATTTCCAGAAATGGATAAGAATCAATTTTGAATTTTGACTTTTTGAATCTTTGAATTAGAATGACCGGTGGATGGTTACTTTATTGATGGACATACTGCAGTAGTGTTTGTTTTAGCGTAGGACAGGTATCGTGTTCTTAGTTGGATAAATGTCCGTAAATTAATGATTTAGTTTCTTACGTTAGTGTCTGAGAGCGAGGAATATGTTTTACTTTCTTTATAGCAGTTCCGATGTACAGTATTCCTGTTTATAATTTCTTTTCCGGAGAAACCTATTAGTATCTTTGAATGAAAGGCATCATCTGGTAACCAGCAACCGGATAAGTGTGAAATAAATTACGGTTGTGCCTTAGCTTCAAATCCCTTCTGTATTTATAAATTTTATTTTATTTTAATTTTTTTTAAATTTATTTTATTCAATGGAAACCAACAGCGATAATTACCGCCACTACGGGTTTGATACAAAATTAATTCTAACATTGATCAAGGGCTTCTCTCGTCCAATGCCCACCTTGACCAGAGGAAAGGCATGGGCCAATACGTCTGAGGCAGCTACTAAATGCAGGGGCTGCCATAAGAGTCAGCAGTGCTGATTTCAAATACCTAACGGGACCCCAGCTCCATATATAGCACCCGATATTCCCAGATGGTCTCCCATCCAAGCTCTAACCAGACTCCACGTTGCTTAACTTCGGTGATCTGACGAAAACCGGTGTTTCAACGTGATAAAGCCCGTATCAACGTGGTAAAGCCGTATAAATGTTGTTCTTGTAACTCCGTAGCAAAGCAACTGAATTTATAGGCCTATACATTAATAATATTAATCAATTGTTCTTGCAGTTAAAAAAAACTGAATTACAACAATCGTGACAATTTATATAAATTGGATAAATAATATAATAACATTTAACATTAATATTAACATCTCCATTAATCAACAATATACAATTACAATTTAAAATATGCATTATATAATAAAATACAATTATCAAAACAGAAATTTGGAACTGTTTAGTATTGAATAATATTGCCCTGCGAATATGAATTGTAGTAAATTGCATTAGGCCCGGTTATTCAAAATATTTACGAGGTAGGGAATGGGGCTACGTTTGTATCGTTCTGTTTTGACACTGGGATCGTATGGTGTTTCCTATTTCTTAAATTGTACTTATGGGTTTCTTCTCTTAGGGGTAGTAACCATTCTTTAAATTCAGAATTAAGTAAAGAAGTACCAAACTTAATACATATTTCGGTTCTTCATTCCTTAAGGGGTTATAATTTTAAGCTTTACATTGTAAACATACACTTTTTAACCTTGCAAGACGCAAGGCAAAAACCAAAAACCAGCTAATTACTGAACAATTTGCTATTGGTAATCCTTGGCCACATAGTCTAAAGACATAAAATAAAATAAAAACTTCTCTTTACAGATGACATAGCGATAAGTCTCATAATGAGGGATACCTCCTGAATATCGTGAATCAATTGGAAAAATGTAGGTGCCTTTTCAGTCAGCAACAGAAAATCACAATCTTCCCTTCCCTTCAATCCAAATTGATGGCGTAACATCCAAAGTCAAAAAGCTTCAACTACCTTGAAAGCATAGGTTTAAATTACAACAGAGTTGATATAGAAACATAAAAAACCGAATTCATAAGGCATTTTCATCCTTCGAAAAGCTTGAAAAGCGCAATGGTCACATCTGGGATCCGACAGCCCACCGAAATATGTCTACAAAGCAGAGCATAATTATCCCTGCTTTATTATACTGAAACTAGTACATTATATCATTATGAAGTTGTCAGCAGTAGTTCAATAAGACACTTGAGGAAAATCATGTTTTATTACTGTGGCAGGGTAAAATTACAAATGTAGAAATACTTGAAAGAGCTGGTATACGTGCAGCATGGATGCGACCCCAACACGTTCACAATTGAGATGGGATGAACATGTGTTCAGGATATTAGACAGACATTATGTAGGGCCAACGGCGACCTTGCGACCCGACATAGAACAAACGTCATATCAAAGCCACACATATCAATATTGAAAACTGGGAAGAACTATAGCCTCAAACGACAGAACTGGAGCTATCAAGCAAGGAGTAGAAAAAAAGGACGCACAATATAGGCAGTAAGTCCAACACTGACAATTTTGATCATCTTTGTACACACAATGATCTTTCAGCAACATTTCCTCTGCATGTTTGGCTGAAGCACACACAGATACCCAACTAGTCATCATCGGATACGATGGACGGCAAAAGAAGAAGACTCCATTGTCCTAAACATGTAGGACATAATACAGCATTTCATTGTCGTCTGAGAAATTCCAAAGTATGTTAATATCAGTTCCGACTACAGAACAGCGACAGTTGAATATTCTTGCAATCTCCTGTTGTTCAGTGTTTTTAATGTATTTATTTGTGGTGGAAAGAATGTTTGGTGGTTGGTCTTTAAGATGAACTGTTTTCTGGTGATGTAATTATAAATTGAAGTAAATATGATTGCATCCTCCCTGTAGCTCCTCTTACATCCCTGGAAAAGAAATTACATAAAACAATTAAATATCAAATATCACATTAAATATCCATCGGTAATAGGTTTTGTTTTACTCGTATAAAATTCGTTCTTGTGTAAGAATTTCGCCACTTTTAGAGAGAAAGAGAATCTCAATTGATGGCATAATGATTATGAACTTTAACTGTACAATAATGGATGAATACATTTTGAATTAGATACAATATAATCAGAATTAATCAAAAATAATCGATATCCATGCAGTCGGAGAGAAATCGTTGATTACATGATTGAAGAACAACATGACATCAAAAGTACAAGTATCTCAGCTGAAATAAATTTCCATTATTTCATTTGTAGACCAACATTATTGATTTATTATGTATTGTGATTGTTTTATTTAACGTTTTAGCATACCATCTTTCAGTATAGAAGATGATCAAAATGAATAGAAATTTCTTTTTATTTTATGCTAAAATACAAAAATTGATGGTAAATACCTTCTTGACAGTTTCGTTGTTCCTTACACGATCAGCTTGAAGAAAAATGACAATCTGTAACTAGCCCTCTAGAGGGCCAATTCTTTATAATCACAGCAAAGGGCATAAAGGCCTATGTGACTCATTTGGTGTGCGCCTTCGTTTCGATTTATAGAATTATTCTTATTCTCGTATCCACACTATATTGAAAAGGCTGCACACAATTGCGACCACCATTTAAATTCGTATTTTACCATTCACCATAAAACATTATTATTACACTATAGTTGAAGGTGGAACGAAACGCTATCATTGAATGAATGAATGACTTATTACTCTTCGAAGAATGAAACTAAAATACGCTGTGTCAATAAAAGTCATTTCATAGAAATTTCAAATTACCCATTAGATCATAAATAACCAGTGTAAATGACAACAATATCGTACATAATGGCACATCAACTGGATTATGCTGTTTGGTTTCTAGCGGCAAGTTATTTATTAGATGAAACACTCATTTCCGTTATGATATATTCTTTTGAGACATAAGGTTTTTGAGAAATGATGTTAGATTTTAATTCATCTTTTGTTATTTTTGAATATTTATATCGAAGCAAGTTTAATGACAATAATGATTAATGTATAGGCCTACAACAATATATTCTTTTATAAACAGGGCTTACCAAGATTAAACTAAAACTTTGGATTATTACGACGTTATAGCCACGTCAGACAACGCCACGTATCAGCAAACGGGCGTCTGTGCTTATAAACAAATAAAAGTAGTATACAAATAATGAATGTTATAAATGCGATGGTAAAAATAATTTCATGAGGTTAAAGATGAAATTTTATTTTACGAGGCGAAGGCGTGTGTTACACGGCTATAAAAACAATCATTATTTGTTTTAGAGGAGAGAAAAGAGAGGCATCCAAATTAGAAGAAAAGGAGAGAAGAGAAACATTAGAGACAAACGAAAAAGAGAGGGAAGAAAAATAGAGAAACAAGGAGAGAAGAATTAAGGAGAAAAGAGATGAATTAAAAAGGGAAGAAAAAGAATGAAGAGAAACATTAGAGAGAGAAGAACATGGAAAAAGGGAGACAGAAAGAGTGGGAACAAGAGAGAAGAGGCACAGCACAAGTACTTTCTTTTAACTAAGGATGTGGTATATAAATGTGGGTAGATTTCAGAGTAATAGAAGTTTTAGTATAAATGGTATATTGTTTCTAACGGGTAATTAAAAAGTGAATGTTAGTCAAGGGGGACACTTTATCAAAGTTCCAACCACAGTTATAATTTACACTTTATTTCTGCAGACCAACGGGTATATCTAATAGTGGAACCACAAAAATGTAGGATAGGCTAATTTTTGGCAACCAATGGGAATTCAGAATGTTTTTAGTTGTTTACTAAGATGCATACTAGCACACTTCATTGTTAAATTAGCCGTTCAATAGTTGTACAAACTTTTCAATCTACTCACCCAGCCATCCCCCGGCATCATCCAACACTTAACTTCAACACAGGCGCTATTCATATGTTACTCATTTTATTCGCTGATTTGGCTGGTATAATTCTGGGGAATTATTTTTCCCCCAAATTCCACAATTTACCTAACGGATGTCACTTACATCCTTACCATTTTGATTTACTGGCTCCTGTGACAACACACTGGACCTTTAATACAGCGATGTCATATGAGTGGTAGCCCACAAGAGGCCAAAATGTAGTTTATTAAGCTTTAGTAGTAGTATTTAGCATTGCTTGTACAGTAATAAATAGTAGTAAATAAATATTATGTATTGTTAAATATGTATACTCTGAATAAACTGGGGAAGCTCAACTTATTTTTGTTGTGTGTAAACTAGTTTTTATTTATTGTTACGTATATATGAAAGTGAATATAACATACATGCACTGTATTGAAACATTCATATTGCATTTGAGACGAACTTTAAAACATATGTTTCCTGAAAATATCGATTAAATAACATTCATTTTGTACGATACGGTAGCTGGTAGTTAGTAACATATTGGTTAAATACAAAATTCATACCTCTGAGGGTGTAGAAATCAAATATGTTGCCAAATCGGTACATCACATGATAGTAGGCTATGGTTATTTTTCAAAAAATAAAAAATTCTAATACTTTCTACTTTTGTGTCACATTCCAAATTTAGCAGGATTTCCCATCATGCTAGCAAAAGGTATTCATATTACATCGATCATTCGTATGATTGGTTATTTCAAAGACACATGATAAAAGCAGTTTTCAAAATTGTTCAGGGACAGATGTACTGCATGTTGTATTCTATGGTGTTGTCAAGTTCGCGGCATTTGCAACATAAGCCATTTACAACATACGGTATTGGCCTATGTATGATGGGTTTATACATTGGTAGATAGACAGGTAAGATGAAAAGATTTCTTTCATGATGAATTTGACTCAGTAACAATGTTGCAGATATGTAGGCTAAAATTGGATTGGGAGACTTGTTATCATCTTCTTCTATCTTTAAATATTGAGGTGCTGTTTGAATGGGGCTATTAACAGCTGATCTCAAAGCGACATTTTGAATGAGTTGCGAAGATTTTAAAACAGATAGAAAAAGCTTCTTTATTTTTGTGATGAATTGATGCCGATTATCCCGTTTAGGCTATGCTAGATTGGAAATTGTCATAAGCTCTACTAGCTAGCATATTGTGTGTCAGGTCCATCTAATGCATTATACAGTAACCAAGCTATTATAAGCATATGATTAAAGCCCCCATACATACAGTCAGTTCAAGCAATGTTAGCTGTATTTGTACCATGAAAAATTATTTTGTAGTTTTAAAACTTCCGTAGAAAAAAAATGTTTTCATTTATAAAATGACAAAATAAATGGTTAAATTCAAATTTTTCAGAAGGACAATAGTATATCTTTAAAGTCTGTTTTGCTGCTGTTGATTTTTTCTCTTATTTCAGGAATCAAAAAAGCATCATCATGATCATGTTTATCAGACAGGTAAGTCAAGACAAGTCGTCAGCTAATTGATAAACGTAATGTCAGGAGATATTACAATAATCAATATTAATTTGAAAAGTTAAATTAAATTAAATTTTATTTAACCACGGAGGCCAGATCAACACATGGTTGTTAGTCTACATACAATGTTCACAAAAATAACTGCAAATAATAGTTCTAGTAATGTTTACTGTTTTATCATCAGTGTGAAACTTAAATTAAAGGGTTCAAGTTCAGTCTTATGATTTATTTATCTGAATGTATCTGCAATGTAATATTATACAGTAATTTTATTATCCACACAATTCAATGCATTTTTGTTTGTGAATCAGTAAAGAAATAGAATAAGCTATTTTTATAATAAAAGATTGCATTAATATAATATATGACCATGGGAAATAGGTATTGATTCACATTCAATGTAAAAAAAAGAAGAAATAAAGGGTTAAAATTATTTGTTTAAAATTAAACTTAAAGTATTTTGAAATGATACCAAGGTCTGTAAAAATATCAGCTACACAATAATTTGCCCGATGTAACAGGAATAGAAGTATCCAGCATTATGAACAGTATAATTCAAATTGCATTTTCATAGCTACAATTAAATTGCTGCGTCTCACATTTTACACACTTAATTGTTGGTCACTGTAATTTGATTTCATGTTTATATAGAATGTAAACTGTTATACAGACTCGTATATATTGGACACTAATGGTATCTGTAATTTAAGTCATAGAACCGAGACTACATTGAACAGATTGTTATTTTGAATATCTCATGTTTTTATAGAAATTAAAGACATTATCTGATAATGTTACTGTGGACGTTAACAAGTCGAATAAAAGAAACAGAATATTTGTGTTTCCACAACGTCAAAATCCTTTGTATAAATGTTAATATAAATACGTTGTTAGTGCGTTATATAAACGTTATTGTAGACGTTTTAAATATGTCTCAAGTACGTTATTTTTAAACGTTATTGCGGACGTTAAAGTCGTATAAAATAATTCACATTTTCGTGTTCCCGCAACGTTCACGTTTTCATAACCAAACAAATAACGTAATCATAACGTTACCAACACGTCTAGGCCTAATTGTTAGCTGGGAAGTTACGTAAAGGGCTAACTTTCAATGATGTATAGTGAGTGAGTGGAATATCGGCCAGTCCTCGAAGCTCCCTCACTCCATAGTTCTGTTGGTAGAACGAGTACTTCTCGGATAAGGACTATAAACGGTAGGTCCAGTGTACACATCTAGCTCATGTGCACTTTAAAGAAGGACATCTTTCGAAACGAGTATTGGTTACCCCGATGTATTATTAGGCTACACACAAAGTCATTGTCACACACAGCCACTCATCATAACCGGGCCATATGCATAACGCGCATTCACAATTCTAAATTGACGAAATTAGCATTCTGTTAGATACCATAGGTCGTGCGTTTGATGTACTTGGTTTCTCGGAAACCTGGATAAATAAGAACACGCCAATTGACTTATTAAATATCAATGGATACAATATGTACACTTGTAATAGAGAAGGTAGAGTCGGTGGTGGAGTTTGTCTATATTTAAAAGAACAAATCAACACCGTAACACGTGATGATTTTGTATTTAATGATAACTCCATTGACTTTTTCTAGAAATAATAAACACAAACGGCAAAAATACTATTGTCTTTATGTTGTATCGACCACCAAATTCAAACGTCAACTCATTTAACTCTGATCTGGAAGAAATCTTACATAAGCTTAATCGCGAAAACAAAAACTGCTATATCTTAGGAGATTTTAATCAAGACTTATTAAAATATGACATTCAAAAAACAACACAGGAATTCACAAACATTATTTACTCAACATCTTTTAATCCATTAATCAACTTACCCACCAGAATAACATCGTCTTCTGCTACAATTTTAGATAATATTATTACAAATGATGATAACATTTCGCATTGTGGAGTAATAGTCACAGACATTACCGATCATCTACCCATTTTCATGACAACACACCTGTCATTAAATACTAACACACAAGCTCCAATTACAAAACAAAAAATAATTAATGATACAACATTAAATAACTTGCTTATTGCTATTTCTAATGAGGATTGGGGTAAACTATATTTATGCACAGATACCAATACATCATATAACCTATTTATTAAAAAACTATCCAATCTCATAGATAATAACATACCTACAAAAAGTAATAAGCCAAATGGTAATACAAAGAAAAAACCATGGATCACAACAGGAATTTTGATTTCAATAAAAAAGAAAAATAAACTTTATAAAAAATACCTTAAAAACCCAACACAATTATTAAAAAATATAGGCCTATATAAAAAGTACAAAAATAAATTAACTCATTTAATTAGAATTCGGAAAAAACAATATTATTCCAAAAAACTGGATGCGGCTCGACACGATTCAAAGCAAACATGGAAAGTTTTAAATGAAGTTCTAAATAGAAAAAAATCGAGTGTTAGGCCAAATGAGGTAATTAACCATAGTAATACAACTTTGGTATGTGATCCAAAAGGTATGTCTGACGCTTTTAATGACTTCTTCTCCAACATTGGAAATGAATTAGCAAACCAAATACCAAATGTAAACAATTCTGACTTTAAACAATATATGAAAGAGAGTCAATCCCAATCCATATTTTTCAATCCTACGAATGAAGAAGAGGTCATTGAAATAGTTAGTCAAATCAAAAATTCAAATTCAGAAGGTGTTGATAACTTAAGTAATCGCATTCTAAAACATATTATTGCTGCTGTGGCATCTCCTCTTGTACATATCTTTAACCTCTCTCTTGAGACAGGCATGGTCCCTGATAGTATGAAAGTAGCTAGAGTAGTTCCAATTTTGACATCTGGCAATAAAAGTGACGTCAGTAATTATAGGCCGATCTCTATTCTGCCTACCGCTTCAAAAATTCTTGAAAAAATTGTTCAAATTAGGTTAAATAATTATATCACAAAGTTTAACATCCTTAATAATGCACAATATGGTTTCAGAAAAAACAGTTCTACTTTTATGGCCGTTATAGATCTGGTTGAACGAATAACCGATGCGCTTGATAAGAAAAAAAATACCATCGGAATATTTATTGATTTGTCAAAAGCGTTTGACACCATCAACCATGATATACTTCTAAAAAGATTGGAACACTAAGGCATAAGAGGCACGGCCCTTAAATGGTTTAGAAACTATATTAGTGGAAGGAAACAATTTACGTCTATTGATAACACAAGTTCGTGTTTGATGGATATAAATTGCGGTGTACCACAGGGTTCAATTCTGGGGCCTCTACTTTTTATTTTGTACATTAACGATGTATTTAATTGCTCAAACTCGTTATCTTTTGTTTTATTTGCTGACGACACAAACATATCTGCATCTCACGAAAACTTGGATACGCTCATAGAAAAATGTTTCGGATTGGTTCATGTGCAATAAACTATCAATCAACGGTAAAAAAACTAATTACATAATTGTCCGCAATCAGCGAAATCCAAGTAAATTAGAGAATGTAAATATTTATGTCAACAATAAAAGAATAGATAGAGTTAAATCGACTAAATTCCTTGGAGTACATATTGATGAATTTCTCACATATAAGAACCACATCAATGTTACAGCTAGGAAAATATCTCGATATGTAGGCATACTATATAAAGTAAGACATTTTTTACCAACCTATGCTCTCTGGACAATATACAAATCACTCATTGAACCAGTATTAAATTATTGCAACATAATATGGTGTAGTACATTTCCAAGTTATCTAGATGAGTTATTTAAACTCCAGAAAAGGGCATTACGAGCTATAACATGGTCAAAGTTTAATGATTCAATGACTGAATGTTTCTATAAATTTAAACTTCTTAAAATTGCGGATATCAATAAGTACCAAATTGGGCTTTTCATGTATAATGTTACTACTAACCAGGACGTGCGTTTTTCATCGCTCTTTATTAAAAATGGTTCTTACCATAATTATAATACAAGATCTAAAGACAAAATGAGACTCAGAAAACGTAATCGTACTTCTACTAGTTTTACTGTGTCATGTGTGGGACCCAAATTGTGGAATGACTTGAATTACGAACTACAAAGTACCAAATCAATATATATATATTTAAATCATTGTTTAGAGAACATTTATTATCATTTTACAAATAATTTTAAAAATAATACTTGTTGCAGGATTTAGCTTTTTTATTATTTATGTTCAAGCTCTTTTGAGTTTTTATGTGTTTCCTTTTCATCTTTTTTTATGTTCTCATATATTGTTGTTGTATATTTTCATGATTGAGGATGAATAAAGAATATTTGAATTTGAATTTGAAAATAATTTAGAGAGAGAGTTGACGTTTTGAGCATTCGACTGTTCTTGGCATCCGGATGTTTCACGTAAGAGGTTAAACCACTAGATACGTCTATTACACGATTCCACATCAAATGGGAACATAATGCTTGGTGAAGTTGTCTCTGTAGTTGAACAGCACACTTCACAGATGAAAATGGTGATAAATCCCTTCAAAGATGAGTTATGGGTTCTCTTTCCAAATCTATAAGCCTTCTATTCTATAGACTCGCCTCTGACTGACTATGGCATAAGGTTAGCTACGTTAGTATTCAATACGTTGAAATTAGAATAAAGGATGCGTTGAAATTGATCTTTCAACTACGTGTATTCTCAAGCAATAACAGCACTAATATGTATTATCAACCTGACAATACCCGTAATCAAATAGATCGCCTGCCTCTGTCCATCATTCTTTTTCATAACGTTTAGATTGCCGTAGTTTTAGGCACAACTCCTTGTGTGGGGTGTCAATATGGTTTTGTTAAGTGAAACCTCATTTCATGTTTACAGAAAAGATCCAACAGGAGAATGGTCACCACTGTATTCATCGACATTAAAAGAACATATCCATTTGTGCAGTGCCTGTCACAGGTGTACAAGAGAGTTGTATTTCTATTGAGTAATATATGTATGTATATAAACACAACGGGCAAAGAACATTAATTCTAAACCGCCCGGTGATATACTGAAATTTAATTAATTAATTTGAAACGATAAGATGAGCAAATCTGTGAGATATATATATATATATATATATATATATATCCAAAGGCAAATTACCGAAAATGACAATGATGTGGGTATCAGTGGCTGGATCTCAGTGGAGATACAAATAAAATAAGGAAGAAGCTAAATCAAAATGATAAAGTAAAACAGCCAGAAAATTTGCATGAATTTTGAATCAAGCCGAAGTTTCCGTGTTCGAATTTCGGTTGGGGCGATTTTTTCTCATTCTGGTGTGATGACGTATGTTTAGGTTATGTATGTATATGTGAGCATATTCTTATTTATTTTATTTTTGTAATCCGCTTCAGAAGCATTTGTTAGTAATAGCAACAGACTTTTACCACCACGTTTATGAAGGGACGTGTACCACTGTCCACTACATGGAAAGAGTAGCAAGTACAATTTAATTTACCTTGAAGATTACTTACGGACTAACCTTATTTTTCATTCGACTCTTCATTTACATACGGGCGAAACTTAAGGTGGTGGACCATGTTTTAGCTATTCCTGCTTTTAATACATATTGATCGAAATGGCTTGTACTATCTGGTTTTTAAAATGTTTTAGGCCTATTGTGAACATAACATCAGAAGTACGACTGGAAATAAATAAAGCATCATGATTTATCTTAATATAGGTTTCGTAACTGTGCCAATTATGATGAATCAACGCAGCGAGTTTTATTTTGCAAATAATGCTAGAAGACGCAAACTCTTTATACAATTCTTGTATCGATTGTCAATATAAAATTAACGTTGACTATCCTTAGATCGACAAAGTAACAAGATACGCTCATAAAAATCTATAGATATTGTATTAAATGCATCGTATTCAGATTTCAAATTGAGAGATAGCTTTTGACACTTACGAGGTACACACTTACTGAACACATAAATCAGTTATTTTGTTTTATTTTATGTATATTTGCACTCATAAACCGCATGTACAAAATAATTTAATCTGTGAAAGTTTTAACGGTTGTATAATGTTTCAATGAATGAGTGAGTCAGTGATGCAAAGATTGTGACTTTATTTTTCTTTGCCTTTTGGATAGTAGTATCATGTATGATGATGATGTTGATGTTGATGATGATGCTATGATGATGATGCAAAAGTAGGCTTATAATCATAGCATAAGGTTTAGTTATGAACATATATATACTAAGATTATACGATTGGATGATAGAAAGGCTGGGATGAATGGCTACTAAGTGGATTAAGAAGCGCAGCTGTAGAACTGACTACTGCCATGATTGATAGAGAAATTTGTGGCTAAATTGATGTTCATACATGAGCCGGTTGAAGGTTGATCAATATTGTCTTTCAGAAGCTTTTGTTAAATATCCGACAAGAAAACCAAAACTTACTGTTAAAGTTTCAACAAAACGACGGAAATAGAAATAAAAAAACAAGTATAATCAACCAAACTCTGCATAAACATGCAAATTAAATGAAGAGAAACTGAAGGAGCTGCAGTGACGTCATCTCATTGAAGACGAATTTGTTAATAGTTCCACTCGAGTGCTTTCTCGATTGATAGTAGAAAACTTCGTTACCGTACGTTTCCTGTCGCAGATGCATTTTTCTTACAAATGGATTTCAGCGCTAATAGACTTCTTTCAAATTAATACTAAATGAATCATTGGTAACCTTACGAAATTAAAAGATCAATATAAAATATCCATTTGTGCAGTACCTTGCACAGGTTTACAAGAGAGTTGTATTTCTATTGAGTAATATGTATTTGAATTATATCAAGCAGAAGGTTCTGGGTTCCAATCTCAGTTGGGCTACTTTTTCTCATTCTCACAGATCATCTTCATCGTTTATAATTAATTATATAAGGACAGAAAATTAATTCTAAACCGCCCGATGATATACTAAAAATTAATTAATTTTACACGATAAAGGAAAAGAACAGATAAGAAATAAATCTGTGAGAATAATTAAAAGTCGCCTCAATCGAGATTCGAACCCGAAACCTTCTGCTTTATGTGCAGATGTCTTAAGCATTAAACCATGGTATTGTTCTAACTCGATTGAATATCGACGCTTAGCGTGGTACGACGGAACAGCACTAGTTCTTAATTTTCTTAATTGTACGTACGCGCACGAGATCAGTATATCGCCGGGTGGTGATTTTTTTTCAATGCAGAAATTATGAATTATTCATTTTTTTCTATGTGAAAGAATTACAAGATAGCAGACCTGCTTCATTGATATTAACCTAACTGGCCCTCTAATAATGCTCGTGGGAATCGAATCCCACACATCGACAAGCAAAGTCCACTGAAAGCGTTTGCATTAGCGAATTGCAGTCTGGTTAATTCTTATGTCACACCTTATGGACAGGACTAATGAATTATTCATGTTTACTTTGTGACGTTTTATGAGGGGTCCCCAACCCGAGTATGAAAAAAAAAATTATCGCAGCCAGTTTAGTAGTAGTTAATATACTTAAAGATGAGGTCGTATCAATTTGATTGTTTGCCAAATAAATCACGGACTTTAGCATGTATAGGTTTATCTGATAATTCATTAATGTTACAGGCAAATATCGATACTTGAAATTTGTATAACAATAAAACATTATTTATTTCTACATCGTATTTTGATAACATACATATATTCTAATCTGTAACTCGACCATAAAGCTGTCATGTAGATACTTACAATTATTTGAATGTTATCAAAACCACCGAGGTGTTTAGATGCATAATTTTACAATGTTCAAATATTGCAATGATATCGCAGTTACAGTTAGTCCCCAAGCAATCGGGCCCGCAACGATTGTAATTATTCTCTAAATTATAGAGTATCTCCCGTAATCTTATATATGTAATCAGGCTCATTACAAGCATATTATTTAAATGTTGTGTAATTACTAAATGCTAATCATTATTTTATAGGTCAGTATCCGGAGGTTACGCACTATGATTATTACACCCATCGATATCTACCTCCCTGATTGGTCAATTTAGAACCATTATGAAGGCATCGAATAAACTTGATATGATGATAGCCAAGCATAATGTGATGCATTATTAATATGTATAGTTTTTCTTGCAAGGAAAACCCCTTGAATAATTTTTAACATGGTATTTATGACAATCATTTTTTTAATAACTCAATATGATTTTAGAATACAATTTATAAAATAATATTTCTTTCTGTGCAGTAAGGTAGGTGTGTCGGTGTTTAAAACGAGAAGAACTAAGCAAAAATAATATCACGAATATTTCCGATAAAAAAAACCCACACAATTGATCACGTCATGTCGACATTTTAACAACATCCAGTATCGTGTCGTCTAACAGCAACCTCTATCTCACATGGGATACTAACGTCTCTTGAAACTATTTATTTGGGGCAGTTGTCGTTAGCACAAAGTAAAATATTTATATGGAAAACGACATTGAATTTGGAAAGAAATAGTTTTTTTAAAACTACTCGTATAAAAAAACCTGTACATTAAATCAAAGTATGTTTTAGAATTAAAAATCACAAATTATAACGCCTGCCTCTTGTACAAAAATGAAGTTTTTTGGACAAGTAGTTCTCGAGAAAATGCAATTTCAGTTTACTTGACTGCTTTGAAAACGGCTTTTGAAAATTCTGTCCTATCTTTAACACTAGCAGGTCTGAAAATAATACAAAAAAAGTGGAATTGGGACCGTTGTCCGGATTGCCTCCAAAATCTATTGGTCCTTGACAACATATCTATCTGTATTTTAATTTTTTTTCAAACTTTTTGAGTAATCCTGCTAATAAACAAACAGACAAACACGACATATTCATTAAGTATACCTCCTTGGCGGAGGTAATAGGGGGTTTTCGCACGAGCACGTAAAAACTTTAACGATATATCCCAACATGCAACGCGCAAGCTCCGCCCATTTTGTAAACAAATCGATCTGCGCGTGCGCAAGCATTACAAAAAACTTTAGTTACGTGCGTCTCATTAACCTTATTTCTGAAAAATATAGCGTCAATGAAAAACGTTAAGGGTATCGAAACATGGAAGAATCGTTAAATTTCTGCAAAATGATTAACAACACAAATGGTACATTAAAAAAAGAAGAAAAAAATAATGTTTTCACTCATGAAATGACAAAATAAACGGTTAAATTCGACCAAAACCCCATTGGCTGGGAGCCAATTTGACTATTTTTTTGCTTTAAGCTCTGTCTATACTATCAAGCAAGTTTGACAAAAAAAAGTGTGATGTGCCCAAATATATGGTAGTGATATGCCCAAATATGATAGTGATATGACTTCATCATGTCCATATATGGGCACATCAAATTTTTTTACAGCTCACTATATCGGTCAGTTGGTCGGTCGATCGGTCTGTCGGTAGGTTGGTCGGTCAGTCGGTAAACATTAATTCAAATGTGTGCACACGACTGCAGCCATGTATAAGGCCTTGTTTTGTCACTTAAAGTTTAATAGTGTGGACAGAGTCTTAAATTACAGTTTTTTCAGGTAAATTTTCTTTTTTCGATCAGATTATTATATTATCAGACAAGAGTGAAATTGTTTTGCTATTTTGTAACATTAAATTGCCATATTCCAAAACATTTTTTTTAAATATATTTTTAGGGGGATAATTATGTCTTTAATGTTAACAATTCTCATAACGTAAGTAGCCCCAATGACTACTTAATAAAATATTGATCCAGTACATTTTAATTTACAAAATAGAAAAAAGTATTTAAGATAAGATTGTTAAATTAACTATCCTATCTTAAATACTTTGTTATATTATGTTTAAATATGTTTTTAAATATTTTTTGCAAGGCAAATCCAATAGGCCTAATAACCATTCTAATTGTGACTGATTATAAATAGCATCATTGTTGGTTATAATACAGGTAGATAGTTTTCTGAATGCAAGTGAATCGTCTTATTTACATATCAATGGGAACTAGCCGACAATGATTTGCTTATATTAAACCGATTTAGCCTGTGCGATACAAATTACGTGAGCAGACTCCCTTGCTGGTTCAACATATTATTATTAACTATGCCCGCAGATGGTTCTCGAATACACAGTAATTTCAGCCTTTAAAAAAATGGCGATTTCAAATGTACGTATAGTTAGGGAATTTTAGGTCAAAAAAATGCCAATCTGTGAAATAATTATTAACAAAGGTTTTTCAGTGGATTCATGTTCTAATGCATCCCAAGTCATCCCAAAAAATTCCTCCATGAATTTTGACCTGGGGAAAGGGGTCATTTTGAGGTCAAAGGTCATTTGGTATGGTAATTAGAGATACGCCTGTTATTGTTTTAACAACGTTGTGAATTTTGAATGTACCTCATTTTATTTAGTATCAAATGATAGCTTACTAAATTATCTTTATTTTGATATATAGTTATGCAGGTATATATTGGGTTATATTATGAATTTTGGTCAATTAATACTAATTTATAAGCATTTTTTCCCAAAAAACAAAAAAATTATATTTTTTACACCAAAAAAAAAAAATTAAGGTAGCACTCAATGGTAACGAAACTTCTCTAAAAATATCTCTCCAATATAATGATCATGTGTAAAAAAATTTGAATCATTTGATAGTTGATTGTGGACATGGGTGTAGATTGAAGTTATTGAAACTAAAACTGAGAAATATCATGTTTTTCATGTACTCTGTACTGTTTATCATGTAAACAAAATGGCCACTATTTTCATACAACATGCTATATTGTATTGAGTTAATTTTGGTGTCAAATTGTTCACAATGTATATGTTAATATTAGTTCTAATAGAAAATTTTTTGTAAAATTGACCGGAAACCCCATTTCCAGCAATTTTGACCTTTGACCTCTTTTCGCCATATCTAAGTAACGGCAGGTCGGAGAGAATTAAAACTAAGAGCAAATTGTTCCCAAGATATATATTTATATTCAGTTTAACAGAAGATCTTGCTTGAAAATGACCGGAAGTGTGGTTATTGACCTTTGACATAAATTTATAGTTTATTTATTCTAGTATTACTTCTATCACCCATTTTTTTATGAAATTTTAACCTTTGACTTGTTTTTCTCATCTAAATAATGACATGGCATAGAGAGTTGGAACTAAGCGCAAATTGTTTATAATAGATATATATTTATATTTAATCTAATGGATTATATTGTTTGAAAATAACTATACAAGAAGTACATAGGAGCCTCTCGGGATGGATTTTAATTCAAAGAGGTGTTGGGCGGGGGGTGTGTGGTGGTTGTTTGGTAACATATAATATTATATCCTAATTTAAGAAATATTTACAGAATGGTCAGAAGTTATTGGACAACATAATACAGTGTTAATATGTCTCAACCAAAGTTAAAATTTGAGCTGCAGACCACCTTAAAGATTTATTGAGTACCTTTTCCCACATAGACCGATGCAAGGGACCCACAGTTCGATCTACATGTTTCCGATTCAAGGCCAATTTATAGGCCATAGAGTACACAAAAGGTTCATTTGGGCAAATCGATAGGAGTTCCTTAAGAATCGTATGTAATAGCTTTTTCCCATATGGTCGAATCCATAATATAAGACAAACAGTTTCATCCAGATATCCATGTATCTCCAATAAAGGGCATGTATGGCCATAGAGAATCCAGAGGTTACCCCTGGTTCATTTTGGCAAATCCATATGGGTTCCTTAAGGATCAGGGTTGCACAGATAAGCTGGAATCCACAGTTTTACCCGATATATTTCTAATACAGGGCCTTATGTAGCCAAATGCATTGATCTGATACAAGGGCCAAATGTAGAACTGAACATAATCATAATAATAATATCCTGGATTTATATAGCTCCTAATATTGTGAAATCTCTAAGCGATGTACACAAACTAATACGATTAAAGGGATTCCAACCATGCCAAAAATAAAACCCAAACCGAAGTAAGGGGATACGCTCTCGTCACTAACCAGAGATCAGTCTAACTGAACCTCGGACAGCACTAGTTGTGTCTCGGTCATCCCGGACTTGGGCGCCTCCTGCCCTACTTAAACTAGATCTAAAAAAATCTAGGTGGCATGGAAAATGAGAAAAAAGGGGAGTAATATGCTTTATTAAACAATATATGTTAACAAATATGTCTTTTAAGAAGCCTCTTAAAAAGAGCCATTGACTGTGCATCTTTAATGCAGTTTGGAAGAGGATTCCAAAGCATAGGAGCTGCATAAGATAATGCACGGTGACCATAAGATGGTCTTCACTTTAGCAGGAACAAGATGATTCTGAGAATTGGAACGAAGACTGTGACAACAGGATTGTGGAGTGAAAACACGAAGAGATTTATATGTGAGCAGCAATATCTTGAAGTTGAGACGCTCCTTCATAGGAAGCCAGTGCAGTTCATGCAAGATAGGTGTTATGTGGTTCGACACACTATACGGGCAGCACTATTTTGTAACATCTGCAACTTCCTAAGCAGGGTCTTGGGCTGTGCGACATGAATACTGTTACAGTAGTGCAGACATAAAGGCATGCAGAAGTCGTGCAGTTGTTACCCTATCCAGAAATCTACAAATTAGACCAATCTTCCTAATCCCAACCATAGCAGAACGATGGCATTGATGTTAGCATCCATCTGCAAGTGGGAATCGATGTAAACCCCAAGATTTCGAACTTCTGGGGATGGCTTAAGATCTAATAAAGAAGATGGTTGCAATGGCAGAGATGATGTAATATGGATAAGCATACAGTAGAGAACCACGGAAGGGTCTAAATAGATGACCTGCTGTTGGTTCATTTTAGGCAAATACATATGGATTCCTTAAGGATCGAAAGTGCACAGGCAGCTTTATTCCATGAACCCACATTGTCATCCATTATATTTCCAATATGGGGCTTTATGTAGCCCCAGCCACATAGTGAACCCAGAAGGTATCCATGAAGGACCTGCCCTTGGGTTAATTTGGGTAAATCCATAAATGTTCCTTTAAGTATCGAGGGTGCACAGGCAGATTTATTCCATGGACATATCTATATGAACCCACATTTTCATCCCACATACAGCATTTCCAATATAGGGCCTCTTGTAGCCCAACATAGAGAATCCAGAAGGGTCCATGGAAGATCGGCCCTTGGGTTCATTTGGGCAAATCCATAATCAAGATCAAGGGTGCATATTTAGTTTTATTATATATGGTCCAATCTATGAACTATTTACCCCATATTAATTACTAATAGTAATACAAAGCCTTATGTAGCGCACCACATAGAGATCCCAAAAGGGTCCTTAGATAGAGGGTTCATTCGGGCAAATCCATATGGGTTAGGTTTTTTTTTATAGTTTATCCTGTTATGAGACAGACTATATGGGAAATGTTTGACCCATGTCCATTACAGAGCCGGTATGGCCCATGAATATAGCATGTGAGATTAGGAGGAGACAAAATTAACTTTTGGGATAAGGGTACTTTATTATACAATAACAAAATATGTGAGGTCAGAAGACATAATTAACTTTTTCGGATAGGGATACATTATGGGTGTGTGTTTGTTTTGTGTCTGTAACTGTAATCGTGCTTTGTTTCGAACCTTAGTTAATATATGGCTCCTCCCACTCAGACTTGCCTTTTGGACTTTGCCACCTTCCTTTAATTTCTATTATTTATTACACAGAATTGAAATTTTGACATTCTTTTAATGATTCTCTGATGAAAGTTATGATTTGTATGTTACATTTTATTTTTTTAAACCTTATTATTACGTTTCATTGTTGTTCTTTATTATGTTTCTATTCTGCAATTAAAGGAAATAAATGTTTATTTTGAATTTGAATTTATTATGATAGGAGAATTCAAATATGTAATCGGGCTATATGTTTTTCAGCATTAAATAAAGCTTTTTTTGAGGAAAATACCATAATAAACAATTTTTGGTAGAATAGGCCTACTTTATTAATATATATGAATATGCCCATAAGAAACATTAAGTCTCTACGACCAATGGTCTTCAGAATACAGCTTCATGACCATCTAAGGTCATGATTTTCCACCATTTCTAATTCCTTTTTTATAAAATACTTTATTACAAGTAATATAAATATGCATATAAGAAACGTTTTGATGCCAAAAGTAAGTCTCTAGGACCAAGGATCGCTGAGATACATGTGTTATATGCCTTAAAAGGTCAAAGGTTAATTTCCACCATTTCTAATGAATTTTTGAAAAAATACTTCATTATAGAAAATATAAATATGTATGTAAGGAACATTTTGGTGCCAAAACTAAGTCTCTAGGATCAAGGATCACTGAGATACACCTGTTATATGCTTAAAAGGTCAAAGGTCATTTTCCACCATTTCTAATGAATTTTTGAAAAAATACTTCATTATAGTAAATATAAATATGTATATAAGGAACATTTTGGTGCAAAAACTAAATCTCTCGGACCAATGGTTATCGAGATACAGTGTCATATGCCTTGTAAGGTCAAAGGTCAAATTTAACCACTTTCCCCATCCCCTGAGGTCTGGAGGAATTTTTTGGTGTATATTGGTATGTGATAGAGTATGAATCTGCAAAAAAACCTTTGTTAATAATTTTTTCACAGAAAAATCAAGATATTCCCTAACTAGTACCACAGGACTATAATACATTGTCGTTTACAGAAACGAATAAATAGACACGATGATTTAGTCAACTAAAATTAACACCCTGGGAATTACTTTCGAATAAGAAACTTGTTAGAAAATGAGTCCAAATTCTTAAACAACCCCAATTTTTGTTTTGTATGTAACATTAAGGTTGAGGGATGGGGAAGAGGATGGGTACAAAGAGGAACAATTTTTAAATATATTCTTTATCCACTCAGTAACGAAATATCTTGTTTTATATGCCTATAAATAATATACCACTAAATACAGTAAAACATTGCGATTTAATACTTTGTTAAAACTGTCATAGTCGATTGAAATAGTAGAGTACATGTAACGATACACCACTACGACGTTTATATTTGTTGTAATTATTAATTAATACAAACGTTGAGAAGCAACTGTCTGTAATAAAGTTTATTTGTATATTATGTGTTTATATATCTAACAGTACCCACACTTCAGTAAGAAATTTGCTATTCAAATGGCGACCAAAATACTTATTTACAGTATTGTCAAATTATTGCAATACTATATCTAAAGGTTTTAAGTTTATCCCCCAAGAGCCCATACTAATTTACCTACTTGTGTTAGACCAAACAATTATATTGGGAGAGATTGGAATGTTCCATTCATCGCAAATCAATACATTTGTATATATATTCAATCTATCAAAAGACTATTTTTTTATAGAAAATCTTTAACATTATGATGTTGTACTCGTGAGCGGTTCAACAGATTTTCAGCTATTAAAAACAATTATCCTAGAAGGAGATAGGTAAATGCGAAGCATCCTCGTATTATTGTGCGCGGGTATTTTTCAAGATGGACATCCATTATCTGTGATTATACCATATATTCGAAAACCAACATACGCCGCTCGTATTAAAACAAATTATGAAATACCTTGGTCCTAAAGACAAGGCATAGGTAGGCAAGTTTAATCATGCATAGGTGATAAATAGCATATTGTGATGAACGATTATTATTATAAATAACGGGGTTAGTGATTATTTGTCGTGTGGTTATCAATTCGGTATGATTATACCAGGGAGTTGTAAAATAAGTCCATGATTATAAAGTAGGGCCTACCACGAATAAATATATAAAACCTAGTATTCTATTACGCAATGCGTGTTGATTACTGAGCTCTTTGATATTGTTTGGAGGCCTATTTTTCAACTGAGAATGCAGTCGACACTTTTCAGGTGTTTTTTCAGGTCTGTTAATGTTGTACCGTAATACACATTGTCAATAAAGAATCAGATGAACAATTAATTAAGTCATTATTTTATTTATTTCATTTTAAATTACTTCTCTTTAATTCGTTGTATTATCGAATGTGCCTACAAGTCTCAATTTAAGTAAATTACAGTTTAGCATTTTAATAATAGCCAGTGTTGGGCATTGTCTTGTTGTGAACTCTTACTACTTTGTCGGAAAACGCAGTAAATTCGTTGATGTCAACTATCATTTAGTAACAATATACGTCGTCGAGAACATCACTTCTTTCCGACCGATGTGCGTATTCATTACATTAACAACTCGGATTGTAACTAATGCGTTGCATTAATAAAACAATTAGAGAAGAAAAATCACTCCGATAGCATATGCAAATTAAATTTAATGAACTGTTTTTACGTATTCCTTAAAAACACAATATACACTACACCAGATCAGGAGACCTAGGTAAATAGATACGGTATACTCGGCGAGCATTTTGTCCTCTTCGTATTTTGTTCCGATTCTAACACTTCGTCTTTTTTGTAAAATCATTTTCTGAATATCATGAATATTCCACGTTTTATCTTATCATTATTTTATGCTTACTGTAGTTTTACTCGGAATAGTATACCGTAATCGAATCCAATTTATAATTAAATTATTGATTAAAACTGTCATTATTATTGTATATCATAATACGCCTTTGTCATTGTACGTATTTATCTAAAAGATTATAATGTTTCTTGTGTATTAGACATAATTTTATTTAATAAACCGATGAATATTTAATGAGTTGTACCTCAACTAAGCCGATACTCCAAAAGCTGATTTATTAATGTAATTCATTTATATTCAAGCATAACACAATAATAAATAATTTTTATAATACTCTAATGATGCTGATGATGGTAATGATGAGGGTGATGATGTGATGATAATGATGATGTGATGATGATGATGACGATGATGATGATGACGACGATGATGATAATGATGTTAATAATGGTGACGATGATATTGACAATGATAATAAAAATGGTAGGCCTAATGATAATGATTTTGTTTTGCTTGAAATAGCCATTGTAGGTCTATTCCAATACATCAAACTCTAACATGATTGTTACAACGTTGTGCAGTAAACCATTATCGTTCAATTCATCGGAGAATTTTTTTTTACAATCGCTACCTATAAAAATCAAAGTCAATGGAAGAATGCCATTGCTGTAATCGAACGAAGGAAAACAGAAAGTAAATACTACCCAATGAAAACTTCTACATGTATGACTATTAAAGTACGTGTGTAGTAAAAAAAAAGTTAAATGAATATTGATTGATCAAATACCGAAAAAGAGGCCTACATGTAAGCGATTGATATCCGTGTCTGAGAGGGAACATAACAATTATGCTTTTAAAATAATGTATTAGTTAATAGAATATATTGCCTACAATAGTGTTGCCTAATAAATATCATCTACACATTGTAGAAGATAAATGACGCGCTAACAACGGTATTTATCATAGCAAAACCAACTGTTATTTATTCCTATTTCATTTTTTACATAAAAAAATATTTATACGTAAGTGATGCATCCCTTCTAACAGGATTAATACCAAACAATGTTCAAGAATACAGTGGAATATTGTTATATATACATTATTATACAACGTATGGTTACTGGAATAATTTCTCATTTTATGTAAAACGAAACAGAAATTTTTTAATTATTATATAAAATACATACTTTAATTATAATATTATAATGAAATAAACAATCGGCCCACTTTTTTCATTCACAAACTACAAGAGAAGATACTAATCAAATATTAGCTACAAACGCGCATAATTTCAAGCCATAATAGCTACCAATAATGAATTAAGTTAGATGTGCGTTACGCACAAACCCCGTGAGTTAAAAGGATTTTAATCTGTCAGTGAAAATGAATATAATCCTGTTATAATTACGATAAATAACAGTACCATATGTTTGACTGCACTGATCTTTAATAATGCACGTTTATAAACGACAACGTAAACAAAATTAAAACAATTTACCTTTCCGAATATGTCTTGGTAATCATCATTAAATAATCGTAGCTGAAAAAAAACCAGTTTTGACCAGAAGTACCGATACCTCAAAAAAAATATACTGATAATACCATCTCCTCCACAACTATTCTCAAGTCGTCAACGCTAAAATGTATGTCATTTCTTGTTCAGTTCTTCTATTTTAGTACCAGTCAGAAATTCAATCTTACCACAGTCAGTATATACCACTGTATACAATTCATCCCACACGACAATCACAGAACAATGGGCGAGTTCGGCATCACCTGTACATTTCCGCGCTTGCTGGTGGTGACAAAACGACTGATGCATCCAGAAGTGTTCGTATATAACTGATTCAAAATTGTTATAACAGATTTTAAAACAATACGTATCAATTATTGACAACCTTATCTCATGAATAATTATTCAATTCACGCCGCCCTTTGTTAATGTACCGTTTTCTCGCGCAAACAATAATGCCGTTTTCACCATATGGTACATTCGAGCAGCGTATCTCAAGATTCGTATTGATATGATGGTCATAGATTGCTACAGCCTGGCCGTGTATATAATGAGAATTACACTGAGCAACAAGGTGAAAGCTAGCCTGTAATTACAGTCAGTCAACCGTTGACTAATAAGCAGCAACAAATATTGATAATTATAATGTTCGCTATACCTAATACCAACGTCTGATTAACATTGTTTTGTATATATTATATAAAAATGTGTAATCCTCTTGAATAATTTGTTAAGCATGAACAAAATCCTAATAATTATATTAGTTGTCCATCGATGATTGAAGATAAATATATGAACGAAATAATAAGACAGAGTTGAGCGTAGCGGTATCAACATACGATGCGTCAGTAAACGATGATGTACGCATGCTTGAATGGACGATGAAACACGTGTAAATATATCACAGCTCATAGATGATTTGCTGATAAATTTACGTACGATTGTGTTTGTGGAAAGATAAATCCGTATATAAAAATGGACACGCCTACGCTAATGATAATGCACACAATCCTAATAGTGAACCAACCGAACAATATTGTAATCTGAAAATACATAATTAAACATAAAGGGAAAAGTAGTTATATATGTTTGTTGTCTTGTACCAGACGATGGTTGAAATATTTACTTCTATCCAATTATTAATATTATTTAACGTGACAGTATTGAGCCAAGGAAATGAACAGGACGATGAGCTCCGGAGATCAAAGGGTTTATCTGTGGCTGCGACATGATCAGTTCCACGCCCCTTAACGAACACCGCGCGCCGCGGAGAATATGTACATACATGGAGGAAATATATAGAGGAGGAAATTTATATATATCTATTATTTCCTCCATGGTACAAGTACTGTTGCTATTTTTTGTGGCGTTAACCACTACTTTAATTAATTTCATCTTCAAATGATCAATACATGAATGATTTTATCCTCCTAATATATATTCCATTGTAATTCTGATTTTTTTCTTTCATACGATTTGACTTTAAAATTCAATCGGTAGTATGTTCGTAAAAGTCTATAGGCCTACTTTTATTTGTCGTATTATCCACTTTTTTCATAATTTTCTTTTATGTTGCTATTTTTCTTTTCATCTAAAACTTAAATATTAAAATGCACAAAAAAAAACATTTTATACTGTAATGTAATAATTTTCTTTCATTTTTTATTATATTTATCTTAACAGTATGCCTGTTGTCACTGTACATATACACACAAACACAGTAGTACTGTATTTATCGCAGCCAGATATAAGATTCAATGTCAATTCAATTCAAATTCAATGTGTTACACGAGTTAACACATTTGAAAACATATTAGTTTAAACCACTTTTATTCATTAAGTTTCATTTATTCATCCATAAGAAAATAATTATAGTAAAAGCATAAAAACATCAATATAACAGAGTGATATATGGACAAAAAGGGAGGAGAGAAAAGGCAACTACATGCCTTATCGAGCTCAACTTTCATTTCTAGAAGATATCAAGCAAATCATGTAAAGCTCATGTAGGGGCCTATATTCGTAAAATATAATACGTTCATAATTCTGTTAATTATCCACCTTAATTAATATCATTTTAATTTATTTCTTTTTCTTATGTATAAGAAGTTAAACACAATGAAACATTTACTATAGGGCCTACTGTATTCATGTAATCATTTTTCAATTTGTTTTTTTTACATTTTTATCTTCATAGTATGTCCCTGTACATTTTATACATATACATATAAAAAATAAACGATTTAGTTACTAAAATAGACGATTTAGTTACTAAAATAGACGATATTTCTTACTCGTACATAACGTATCTATACGAATAAACTCCCCATGCGTTTATTGTGCGGACGAGTTTTTATGGGATGTTTATTCGATAGAGGCGTTTATTTGTTTTTTTGTTATAATATGATAACATGTATAATAACATAAAATATGCACCCTAGTTGTAAAAAAAATACAACACAATTAATATCAAAAGTGATAAAATATAGTAAAAATTTAAGTTAAATGCTAAACCTCCAATAAAACGCAGAGACACATCGGCCTATTCCTGAAACAACAAGTTGTTTTTAGAGTAACGGTTACTCTACGGTTTTATTTATGTATTCATTTATTAATTATTTAGCGGATACAAATAAAAAGGAAGCAGATATGAACAAGATGAACACAGATGGGATATGATTTTGCTAAAGTACCGTAGAGTACTAGCATTTGTTTTATTCAGACTTCATATAGTTATTTGTGCCTCCTCCTGTTCCTGCTCGCATTATTTTATTTATAAACACGTGTGTACTTTTGGGTAGGCCCTACTGCAACATGTTTCTTCGCGAAGCGATGTGATGATGAAAGTTTGTGAAGGCTAGAAATGATTTTATGTCTATCTGGTAAACATTTGATGATATTTTTAAACTCGTCTTGGTATGGATGATAGGCTAGCTTCTCTGCAAATCAAACATTGAATGGATCATTATTATGCGGAGATAATTTGATTAATTCCCACACACCCAGACCCTGCCCTGTGTGGTAAATGTGCCGGTGGTATATAGGCCCTACCTATTTATTGGAGTTTATTTGGCAGGTAACGTACGAGTAGCCTACGAGGCCTAGGCATATAGGCTTGGTAATGTAATTAACAAAAAACTCGGCAACACTCTAGTCCTATAATAATACCTGTTATTTCAATCTCGAACGTACATACGTAATCTTTTTGAAACCTAATGACGTCCGTTTGGTAATTGGTTGTTTCGAAATCCATAATATTTACATACCGCCCGCCCCATATATCCAAATACGGTAAGATAACCTCTGTCGTATTTTAGGCTTTCTACGTCGGCTAAATTATACCTAAAGCCTTTGCAAGTGCCTCTAGCCTACGTACCACGTATTTGATTTGTCATTTTGTGTTTTTCATGTCTGCATCAGCATGTAATTTAGACATTTCATCCTCATTCAGCAGAACAAAATTGCACTAATATAACCGGAGATAGCCACTGCATTGTTGGCGCTACTCAGTGCTGTTTCGCATCACACCGTTAAGTCGATTTTCCACTATAATTTGTTCCCGCGAATCGAAAGCGTTAGCTTATACGCATGCGTATTCATGTTTCCATCATCCAAATCGATTCGCGCCAACAAATTCGCCTAGTGGAAAATCGGCTTTAGACCAACACTTTCACACGATTTCGCCTACTTATTAAAGTAGGCTACCCTTCATAAGAAAAACTGCCTTTCAAAGTGGAATCTTTTCCGAACTAAGGCCATTTTAGAATAAAAAATGGCAGAAATCAATGTACGTTTTATTTCGTGTATAGCGCCAATTGTCATTAATTATAGAATAGAGGACAGCGTTATATACTTATATATATATAACACTGCCCTCTTTAGTTTGTACATTTTATGTTTATGATTTTAATTTTTGAAGAAATGAAACATTCATTCGAAATTAGTTTCGTTGCGAGCTCACGTCGTTTGAATGTTTCAAAATCTATTATTTTTTTTATTTACTTCGTAAGTGGTTGAATCGTATAGAAACGTTACATAAGATTATGTTTTGATGCTAAAAATAATAAAATAAGAAAAAAGGTAAAACAAAATGATAAATTAAAACTGCCAGAAAAATTTGCAGAGCTCTTTGACGATACTTGTAACCATATATTAACCAAAACAATGGTACATCTGCAAAAAAATTGCAAAGAAGCTGATTTCAACGGATTTGTGTAGGTATGGGTATACAGATATACCAAAAAAAGTAAGGAAGGATAGGGGGTGGGGAAAATTTTTTTTGGGGTGTTAAAGTTCATTGACCTCCTTTTAAAATGCTAAAAATTGTATCTTCGCAACAAAATAATTGGTATATGGTTGATCCTGGTGTCAAAATGCACACAATTATGCCAGGAATTAAGCAAAAATTAAATTGGACCCTTATGACCTTATCTTGACCTTCAAAAATCAGGTCAAATGTCAATATACCCATTTTTTTGGTTTAACATATACTTATAATGCACTATCAAGTCAAATACTACATTATAAAGTGCATGTCAACTGAATTGTGTAGGTATGGGTAGACAGATATACCAACAAAAAGTAAGGAAGAATATGGGTGGGGAAATTCTTTTTTTGTATCTTCGCAACAAAGTATGATATAAGGTTGATCCTGGTGTAAAAATGCAAAACTATACTAGAAATGAACCACAAATAAAATTGGTCCAATATGACTATACCTTCACCGTTAAAAATGAGGTCAAAGGTAAATATACCCATTTTTGTGTTTTACGCATAAATTAGGATAGTCCAGTATTGCATTATATTATAAAAAAAACAGGGTTGTAATTGTATTAAACTACTGTGGAGTAGCTTTGTGTTAGGGAGTTGAGTAATTGGTCAGGCCACCCGAGAAATACTCAAATTCTCAAATGTACTTAGTATGAAGTACAAATTACGTCAGAGTAGGGCAAAACATCTGACCAATTACTCAACTCCCTGACGCAAAGCTACTCCACAGTAGTTTAATACAATTACAACCCTGTTGATGCAGTACCCGCTGCTTACTTGGACTCGAATCTAACCACTAGCCATTAGCGCAAGCTCGGTGGTCTAGAGGTATGAACGCCAGGCTAGTGATCTGGAGGTCGTGGGTTCGAGTCCCACACGAGAACTACTTGATAACATAGTTAACACTAGTGCATCAAGCAGAAGATGACGGAGAAACACTCACTGATCGTACTGCAATAGATTTGGTCAAAAATGTGAACATCCCAGCCTGTCGTAGTAGCACAAGACACGGATATACTAGTGTTACTATGTTATAATCGGCCTGGTAACTGTTTTAATCTTTTTCTACAATCAGATGGTGATGGCCTCTATGATGATATATCTAAAATAGTTATCGGTGACAAGGAAGAGTTTCTGTTTAAGTATGGTTCGTCAAGAAACGACACTGTTTCGTGCATTTATGGCCACACCAAATGTTCAATCTATAAATGCAAGTTTCCCAATACATTTACGAATATGCAGTCGACTGATAACGCCATCCAAACAGCAGGGTTAATAGCAATGGAGGTTACATAATGGAAGCGAAAATACACTTCTTGAAAAGTCTCATTATGAAAAGTTAAAAAAACAAGCAGCAAAGGGTAAAATTGACCCAGACCGTCCATGGGTATATTGACCTTAATTCCTGGCACAATTGTGTGCATTTTGACACCAGGATCAACCATATAATATACCATATTTTGTTGCGAAGATACAATTTTTAGCATTTTAAAAGGAGGTCAATGACCTTTAACACCCCAAAAAAAAATGTCCCCACCTCCTATCCTTCCTTACTTTTTTGGGTATATCTGTATACCCATACCTACACAAATCCGTTGAAATCAGCTTCTTTGCAATTTTTTGCAGATGAACCTTAATATGGTTACTATACTAGCTCTTCTTCAGTGCAAGTGAGAGAATACTAGAAAGTGTTAGGAATATATAAGTCAGGCAAAGCGCTACATGAATTATGGACTGGAATAAAATAAATAAAGCAAAGGAGACACAGCCAGACTGGTGGATAGAGGGTAGAAAACTGAATAAGAGTAGAAAACAATGAAGATAGCTTGGTAGATATAAACGATTTAGGAATGAAAAACCAAATAACAACTCAAATGGTGGTTAATGTTGAAACTTAAATTGGTGAATAATGAATATATATATAAACTTTATTTAGACACGAGACTGATGTACAGCACAACTCGTTCAATCAACATTGATTGTTTTTACACAAGTTCGTGATACTGTATTACACAAAAAAACCAACACCATATAAATACGAAAGAAACGAAAAAATTGAAATTGAAAAGAAACAAAATTACAGCAGAATCCCCTTCATCTGACACCTCTATTTAGGGTACACCATACCGGTACTTCCCGTGTAAACGGGAACCCTTATCGAAGTGTATAATTTATGGGGATTCTACTGTAATACATAATAAATTTTTTGATTTCATTTACCTTAAAATAATACTGATAAAACACATATTTTACATGGTATTTAGCCATGGAATGTTACTGATCTGGGAGTATGTTCTTAATGTGGAGTCCAAAAGGTTGTGGTTTAAGTAGTAATTACTAGGCCTAGTGGTTTTCTTTTTTTTTTGTTAAAAAATCTGTCTTAATTTCTTTGTAATATTTCAACCTTGGAGAAAGTTTAAATTATTCCTCGATATGCTTTTGCCTTTCAATATCCCTTAGACGTTTCTATAATAAAATATATATGATCTTCTACATATCCAAAACATATTTGAAAAGGTAAGTTCTTAACTTGCATCACCCAACATTCTTCGTTTCTCTCAACCTTTTAATTTGAAACTATACAAAATAGCATTTTGATATGAATCTTACTTTACTAGTGTTTTATGCGAGTTACATTTATCAGAAAACGCCACATTTCTGAAAGAACTGAAAAATCTGTGGCATTATTTCCGATTCCAGGGGCATATCTACACAATCGTGTGTGTACCCTTTTAACACTCTTTAAACTATGCAATCCCCATAATTGAGTATTGGTATTACTTTCAAATCAAATATATGGTTCCATTCATTAGCAGGTAAGTATTTATTATTCGTTTGATGCTTCTTCATTGAAAATAATGCATTTTTTGCTAGACAACATTTAGTATCTATTGTATTCCTTCCACTTGCGCTAAATACCACTCCAATATACTTTAACGAATCAACAGTTTCAAATGGAGTTAACTTTATAAAACCATTAATGTTTCAATACTTCTTTATAGTTTACCCGCATTTTTAAATACAATAACTAATATAATCCCCAGTCATCACAATATTTACCCAAGATGTTAATCAGTCTCTGTAAACCTTTAACAGTGTCTCCTATTAGTACAAGATCGTCTACATATAATAAGTTAAAGATGTATTGTCCCTTTGTCAAATTCCAAAAAAATAAAAAATAAAAGATTTCGAAAAAAAGTAGGTCATTTTGAAGTATCATAATAGTTGTTAACTTTCACCAAAAATTAGTCGAAAAAAAAATCATTTAACTGAAATACAGACGTTTTTTGGTTAAAAAAATAACTTTGACTTCCAGTCAAAGTTTTCGATCAAAACATATCTCATAATGCAACGCGCTTATTTGGCTACTCTGTATGCATAATCATAAAACTTCCTCGCGATCTGTGTGAAAACACCTTCTCAACCGTGACGAGTTGTAAACAATCCTAATTAGCATCATGCATAATGTATAACCATGGTTTGAAATCTTTGTTTACTTTCACTCGCGACGATTTTCCAGACGAAATGTAATCAAATTAATTTAGCTGTTAATTACGTAAAATTGTTATTTTTGGCTCGAATTTTCGACTTAAAGTGAATAACTTTAATATTACTTTGATATGGCCAATTTAAATTTAGAATATTCTGACCTTCATTTTTTTGTGTTTCAAGGGACAATACATCTTTAATAATTTCACAGTCCCTAATTTGTATTTTATCAGATTGTTTTGTGGAACTCAAATTAACACTTAAAAGTGTTGTAGAAAGATATTAAATAAAAGAAATGATAATGGTGACCCCTGTATACCAATTTCATTATTTAGGGAATTTGATAATTGATTTTCAATTTCAAGACTTTAGCTTTGAATTAATGATGTTTAAAATTTCGCCTTGCAGACCTAGTTTCTTTAATTTGTAAGTAAGATAATTGTGATTTATTAAATCAAAGTCTACAAAAGTAACACAAATTCTTCCCAATTTTTCAAGATATTTTGATACAATTTTCGAGGGTTCTATATCCTTTCCTAAACCCGGCTTGTTCCTGATTCAAATTGTTACATTCATCTGCCATTTTATTTGATGGATTGGTTTTTTTATAGTTTGAGTCGCTATCCAATCGGGTTTGAACTATACCATGAAAGCTCTAGTGGTCTAATGGTAAAGACATATGCATATCAAGCAGAAGGTCCGGGTTCGAATCTCGGCATTAGAAACATACTCCTAGATCGGTACAATTACTCCATTAACTACCTAAATTTAAGTTTTAATATTAACCACCATTTAAGCTGTTTTTTTAGTTTTATTCCAAAATTGTTTATATCTACCAAGCTATCTTCTTTGTTTTCTACCAAATACTATCTCCACCCTCTATTCACCAGCCTTGTGCCTTTTTTTATTTCTGTCCACTCAGGCAGCGCTTGCCTGATATGTTTATCTATCTTTGTAACTTCACTTGCACTGATGAAGGGCTAGTGTTGCCCGAAAGCTCTGCTAATTTGTCTGGCAGTTTTACTTTATCGTTTTGATTTAGCTTTTCGCTTCGTATCTTCATTGAGATACAGCCACTGATACACACAGCATTGTCATTTTTTCAGTATTTTGCCTTTGGATTTATATAATATCCATCTGACATTACCGTGAAATCTCTAAGAAAAGTTTGCCAGTTAACGCACGAGGACACATTGCAACCTACACATAATACAAATGCTTGTGACCAATACCTCTAGTCCTCATGTATTATCATTTAACATTGTCCGCGATAACTTTTCGATTTTGACTGAAGATAAATCCGCTACAAAAGATATTTTTCAAGAACCACCCATGATAGCTTACAGACGTGATCAAAGCATTAAAGACACTTTAGTTAAATCTAAATTACAAAATAAAGCTAATGAATCAACTGGAACATTCAAAATGTAATAGAAATAGATGTTCGACATGTAATTACGTTTCATGTTAAAACAAAATAGTAGGACCTTCTGGTAATTATGTATCTCACAGATCGTATTACTTGCACCACTAGAAATCTAGTTTATTGTATTTCGTGTACTAAATGTAATATGCTTTATATTGTTGAAACTAAACGCAGGTTAGGTGATAGGTTTGTAGAACATTTAAGGTCTATTAGACTAAAGACTCCCGGGTTACCTGTAGCCACCCATTTTTATAATAATGAGCATCCCCTTTCGGATATTACAATTTCTGGTGTTAATGTATGTACGGTTCTGAGACATCTCGTAGAATTATAGAAGAAAGAATCATTTTTAAGCTTGGCACTCTTGCCCTTATCGGCATAAATGTACAATTTAGATCTTTTAAACATTAATTTTGCCAGAGACATTGACATATTAACAATTATTCACACTTAAAAGGTTTTATCTTTGTTTTAAATGTTCTGCTTTATAAGCAACCATTTCTGCTTTGTACCCCAAAGCTTTTGGAGGCGTGCCTTTATAACTATGTCATTTGTTTGTTAACATCTTTGATTGGCTGAATTGTTTTAGTATGTAATTTTGTGACTTATTATTATATGATGTCCTTTGTTACAATTCTCTTCACCTGATGATGGGCTATGCCCGAAACATGTCGTACAAATAAACAAGATCAGTTTTAACTTGATCTTGATTTTATATATATATATAAATCGCGCACCAGAAACATAATTTGGTTTAACCCACCATTCAGCAAAAACGTAGCAACCAACATCGGCCACAAGTTTTTAGCTATAGTAGAAGATTGTTTTCCTGCCGGCAACAAGCTCAGACAAATATTTAACAGAAATACTTGAGCTAAGCTACAGTTGCATGCCGAGCGTCGATAAAGTATTTAACGCACACAACAAACACGTGATAGCCAAAGTAAAGTCTACTGAAACCAACGCGAAAAAAAGCGGATGTAACTGCCGCAATCCCAATGAATGCCCGCTTCCAGTCTAACAAAAGGAGTAGTTTACCAAGCTACAGTAAAGAGAGAAGATACATTAAAAGAAGAAACATATGTCGGACTAACTGAAAACCAGTTTAAAAACAGATACAGAAACCAACGTCTTAATTCCGGAACGAAAAACTAAGAAACGCAACGGAACTCAGTAAATATATATGGACACTTAAAGACTCTAAAACAAATTTCTCAATTAAATGGAAAATTATAAAGAAATGCAAACCTTACTCAAATATTAACAAAAGATGAAATTTATGTATATGAAAAGTATATTATTATAATGTCAACCAGAGCTATGCTCACTGAACCGTAAGAACGAGTTATAATTTCTACTTGTAGACATAGGAAAAAGTTCTTACTAAATTGCAGATCCAAATAGTTTATCTAATTGAAACAATATGCTATTGTCTACGACTTCCTGATGACTCACTTGAATTAAGCCCTGTGATATAACTGTGTCACATATGTTTTTTATATTTCGCCTGAAGAGTGCGACCAGCTACATGCTGGTCATACGAAACAGATTTGTAGCGATTAAAACAATGAAGTAACCAAGTTTTCTGCTGTTATTTTTATTTATTTCCACCCACCATTGAACACCCTGTCTCTTTTTGTTGTATTTCTTTTATTCCTGTCCACCCAGGCAGCACTTGCCAGTTCTTATGCTATGACGTTATCCAAATTCCTTCACTTGCACTGATGAAGGGCTAGTGTTGCCCGAAAGCTCTGCTAACTTTTCTGGCTGTTTTACGTACCAGAACTCAAATAGTCAATGCGTTTAACGTATTTACTCAATATATCTATAAATAAATTACAGTGTGTTCATATATATTGTTGGCTTATGTGTGCCAAATTTTGATTAATAAAACTAAAAGAGTTCGGAGATATTTAAAAAATATTGCTCGTTTTGGCCGTTTGCTACGTATTTTCTTAATTTTTAAAATGCTTTTACAACGTGGTTACTTTATGAACACAAACTATGTTTAGGTATGTTAGTCTAAGTTTAGCGTACTATCGATCTGCTATTTTGATTTTTTTAATTTAAGCGTGTTTATATTTTTAATAAAAACCGAGTTTTTTTAGATTTTGTGGTCGCTAGAACTCAAATATAATTGTCTCCGTTCACTCAAAGTTTATTATAAATGTAAAATGACTTATTAAAATATCTTTATTATCATTAAATTGCAATTTACATAATGAAAAGCTTTAATTTCATTATCAGTCATCATTTAGTTAGCAAATGATTATTTTAAAAGTACATATTACAATTTTTCGGAATTTTGTTGTCATTCTAAAACTGGAAAACGTTTCAAATTTAAGGACTTGTGGCAGGTCTTGTATTAAATTACGATTTATTTTGTTTATTAAACATTTTAGAAACAAAAAATCCTTTAATATGTGTAATCATTAAAACATTCTGCATCAACTAGACGTTGATGTTATTGATTTATATAGTTTTAAAGCTATTAAATTGGCGATTAAATGTCACGTATTTTCAAAGTCCTAAGCATTTTCACTGGAACCACAGCATCCTAGTCCCAACAGCATCAACAGCCTACAGTAGTAAACTATAGATAAACCAGGTATAATAGTTCTTAACTTTAATATTGAATAAATATTAATACAGTGTTGCAATATTATTTACATACATTGAATTGATTGCATATTTTACGTGTAAGTGTGAAATGATGTTCTGAATTGAATTTTTGTTTATGTACAGTATGATTTTTGAACAATGTGTTAAAGATATAATTGAACTGAACAATTTTTTTTTTCATGTTTTGTTGAATATGCCGTCACTATAGAGTTGTTCACTTTGACCAAAAATTAGATTTTAAAAAATGCATTTGTACCTGAAAAGGGGGACAATTTAAACAAACATGGTTAAATATACTGTTTATTTTGTATTTTTGTTAAGTGAAATCTTTATTGTTTTTGTTTATTTTCTACGGCAAGTGAATATCTTTGATAAAATTGCAAAATGGCAAGGTATTCAAAGTATGATTGTATTAATCTTCATTGTTCATGTTTTTTGGGGACAATAAATCTTTCAATTAATTTTTTACTGTATTATTTTTGTTTAATACTACAGTAACTTGATTGAATTTGTTTCAGGTTTGGAAAAATGATATTGCCACACTTTTGGAAAGCATAGGACAATGTCAACACAGGAATCGAGGCAACTGTTTATTGACTAATCGGAACAATGCAATTACAGCATTGTGTTATTGCCATTTCATTTGGACTTCTGCAACATTAGCACAAGGCACCTGTGACGTATGTTGTATTTATTGTGTTTTACTGTAATCAGCCAATATTTATAGTTATTCAATCATGTTAGTTGGCAAACATATTACAAACTGGTTATTAGTATATTTTTTATACTTAACTTTGGTACCTGAGAACTGTCAGTGAGGATGTACATTATTTGATCGTTGCTTGGATTTTACCTGATGATTTGATAACACCTGATTAAATGTTATTTTATGTTTTTATAGAAATTAAAGATTAGTAAGATATACAGTATTTATAAAA
The DNA here is from genome assembly GCF_963402885.1 of Antedon bifida. NCBI lineage: Eukaryota > Metazoa > Echinodermata > Crinoidea > Comatulida > Antedonidae > Antedon > Antedon bifida. The sequence goes on from NC_136231.1 coordinate 10,019,409, forward strand.
TGTCTCTATTGATGGATTCTGCGACGTAACAGTATACTTTACTACCAACTACTTTAAAACCGTTGATTCAAATTGGATATAGTAATTCAACAAATCAATTACCATTGAAAATATGCCAGATTTCAGCTTGATTTATTTTGGTTGTATTACTATAAGCTGTTCTTCTATTAACTAAACCATTGCTATGTTAAATAATTGTTGAATCAACGGTAAAAATGTGTTTACACTGAATCAACGTTGATCATGTTGATTAAACGTTATTTTTTCTACCTTGAATTTGGTTGATTACTCTACAATGGATCAACGTTGATATTTTTTTTAATTTGAACTTTAATTCAACAGTTTTTCAGCGTTATTTCAACGTTTGCGGATAATGTTGAATTAACTTTAATATTTCAACATTGAATCAACGTTGATAATTTTTGTTGAGGCAAACTTTCATTTTCAACCATTTTTTCAACGTTATTTCAACGTTACTTATTTTAACGTTGTTTCAACGTTGATAATTTCTATGTTGATTCAACGTTGACATTTACGTTGAGGCAAACTTTCATTTTCAACCATTTTTTCAACGTTATTTCAACGTTACCTATTTTAACGTTGTTTCAACGTTGATAATTTCTATGTTGATTCAACGTTGACATTTAAGTTGAGGCAAACTTTCATTTTCAACCATTTTTTCAACGTTATTTCAACGTTACTTATTTTAACGTTGTTAATCAACGTTGATAATTTCTATGTTGATTCAACGTTGACATTTACGTTGAGGCAAACTTTCATTTCAACCATTTTTAAACGTTATTTCAACGTTACCTATTTTAACGTTGTTTCAACGTTGATAATTTCTATGTTGATTCAACGTTGACATTTACGTTGAGGCAAACTTTCATTTTCAACCACTTTTTCAACGTTATTTCAACGTTTGCAGATAACGTTGAATTAACGTTAATTCAAGCAATTTTTGCCCACTGGGCCGTAAGTTTTTATTTATTTTTGTTGTAATATAGATTTTTAAATAGTTATAGTTCAATGTTATATATTTATCATTGTTGTTATCTGACTCTCTGGCGGTAATCTATGAGAGGTAAATTGGCCTTATTAGGTCTATGATGCACATAAAATGCCAAACCTTGTGTACGGCCCGGGGGCTGCCGCGCCCGGCCCAGGCGGCCTAATTAGGCTTACCGCTTAGGCCTCGGTCTACATTAGGCCTCGGTCTACATTAGGCCTCGGTCTACATTAGGCCTCGGTCTACATTAGGCCTCGGTCTACATTAGGCCTCGGTTAGTCTGGGCTCCAGACGGAGTTTTGTCTTAATATTAGTAAAAATATAAATATTTGTGCACATATGGCGTTTCATACGTGTATACTTGAGTTTGGATACTCCATCTGTGTGGGCATGGAACTATAATATAAGATAGTTCCATTATAGCCGATGGGAAACACGCACAAGTCACGTGGTTTGACACCAAGAATTCTTGGTGCATAGATTATCCAGTTGACTAGTTTCAGCCGCATGCGATTGGCTACTCACTCGTACGCTGTTTTAATATTCATATTTTAGAATTTCAAAGACTCGCGCAACAACAACTAAGATGTTGCGCATGCGCCATGTTACGTTTAGACAATGTGTGGAGAGACGTACACACACGTGTGTACTTTTGTATATTGATGAAAGTTTCTGAAGGCTAGAAATGATTTTATATGGAATGCCTATAGAGTAGTATAGTCTGGTAAACATTTGATGGGATTTTCTCCAAGAACATGAAAACTCTTCTTGATAATGATAGGCTATAGCTTCTCCGCAAATCAAACATTGAATGGATTTATTATGCGGAGATTATCCCACCCAGACCCTGTCCTCCTAGCCTGGATCCTGTCTGTGTGATGGTGTACGTAGCTCTGTTATGTGCCGATGGTGGTTGTACCTTATTGACGTTTTATGGCAGGTCATAGGCCTACTACGTACGAGTAGGCCTACGAAGGAGGCCTAGACAATTAATAAACAAAACAACTTGGCAACACGATTTTATATTTCAACAGTTGTTCAGTCTCATCGTACATTCAGCACTGTACGTACTCGATCTTTTCATTTTTAAACAAAATAATCATTGGTTGATTCGAAATCCATTATTAATATTACATACACCGCCCGCCCCATAATAGCCAAATACGGTATGATAACCTACGTCATTATTCTTATCGGATGTTTGCGGTCTGCAAATCGATTTCTATACGTGTTTCACAAGTCTGTATTTTGAGACAAAAATAAAAACGACGACGTGTGGAATGACATAAAAAAGACAATATACAGACTTGGATGGAGCAAGTCTAGGCCTCGGTCTACATTATGCCTCGGTCTACATTAGGCCTCGGTCTACATTAGGCCTCGGTCTACATTATAGGCCTCGGTCTACATTAGGCACTAGGGCCTATAGTGTCTGTTTACAGGTTTGTAAGTGCATAAACAGAGTAGGCCTAGACCTAATTTTTCTGGAATCTAGGCATAGATTAGTATAGGCACTGACTAGGCCTATGTCTAGAAATAAGCATGGCCTAGTATTATTTACAGCTTTTTAGCCTGGGGGCCTAGGCTAGGATAGGCCTACTCCTAGCCTAGTTTAGCTAGGAGGCATAGCCTATCTTAGGCTAGGCTAGGCCTAGGTAGTACTCAGTACTAGAAGCCTGCCTAGGCCTAGATGTAGCCTACATCCTAAAACTAGACTAGGCCTAGGCTAGAACCTCTAGTAAAGGCTTTGACAGGTATCTAGGCCCTACCTACATTATGTATGTTAGGGCCTATCTGACTTCTAGCATAGGCCTAGCCTAGACATTTACCAAAGGTGTACTGTATGTTTCCCTTCTACATCATTAACAGCTAGCTTAGAACAAGCCCCGCATTAAATCAAGCATCCATCCTAAATATTTTTAATATAATTTTGTAATAAATACACTGTACTATTATTCACGAATTAAACATACTATTATGACTTACAAAGCAAATTAATTTTTAGTTTTAGTGTCCGGTTTGGAGTATTCAATCAACTACTTAATTAATTAACGTTTTAATGTGACTAACAACATATGAAAATATAAATAACAATTACTCCTTAAAAAAATTATAAATAAAGTAATAAAAAATAATAATTCAATCCAAATAATGGTAGTAGGCCTATCTAGTAGTAACAAAAGAGATTTCTTAAAATAGTAACTATTGAATGCTGTTGATGTTGACTGTATTCAGTTTTTTCAGTTAAAAACAAGATGGTACAAATGGAAAAAAGATCTAGAAGAGAGGAAAATAACAAGATGAAGGAGCAGAAAATATATGGTTGAATATATGACTAAAATCATACCTTACATTAAAACAATCAATTAAATTAATATTTTATATAAAGCATGAAATTAATGGCAGGACATGTAATGAGGCCAGTCAAACTAATAACATATAGCATTGAAATAGTAATAGTAAATGTAAAATAAAGAGGTAATTTAGGTGGAAAAATGCTAATAAAAAAAACAAAATCTGCTAATATTAAACTACAAGTAAAAATGTTTATTCACATATTTTTTTTATTAATTATATTTTCAGCCTCTGCTATGATTAGTACCAAGTATTGTTAATCAGTCACCACTTCTCATGCTTTCAACAAGATTTACTTAACAATTTGATGTCTTTTAAATGTAATTGGTCATCTCAATATTGATTTATGTTTTAAACCATCAGATAATAGTGCTAGTAATAATTGTAGCAGTACAATTAAAAATTAAAATTTGTAATGTGATTAGTTCACAACACAATTACAAAAGACAGTAAAAAAGTAGTTAATTTAAAATTCCCAAATTCAATTTAACTTTCCGGAAAACGCTTGCCTCATTTTTTTAGGTTTCTCACCTTGTCATACACACATTTTATGACCATATGTTGAATGGATACGTTTTTGTCATAAATGGCTTTAACCTTTAAAAAATAAAAATATTTATAATTAATATTGTTATTTTTTTTATCATCATAAGATTGGAATTGTAGCTCTTACATTGCTTGTTCACTTTTATTTATATTTATAAATTATATAAATTTATTGTATTTTAATTATGATGAGATTTATTTTTATTATTACAGTACATTATTTGAAATCATGGCTAAAAATACCGTATTTATGTGGTAGGAAGTTAGAAAGTTCAAATAAGGTTTCCGAATTCAACATAACTTGCATTTTCAACAAAATTAAATTCACGGTATGTTGAATTTTTACAGTGCTGTAAGCCTATTTAAACTGTCTAACCTACCAAATAATGTTATTCCCACTTACCTTATCCATTGTAATTTTGCCTTTGAGGACATCAGCATACAACGTTTTCAACAGGCCAATATCCATTTCAGAAAACACATGTCTGATTTTTCGACTGGTCAACTAAAAAAATGAAGATAGTGTGTAAATGAATGTATAAACATTTTTTCATACTTGATTTTAATCTATAAGTGAATTCAATTAATGTGTTGTACATAGATGAAACAGTAGGCCTATGATTAGATACATTTAAAATATATTAAACTAATTTATAATTGTTACCGGCAAAGGTGTATAATCTTCATCTGATGATGAGTTGAAGTTTTCTTGATCTTTAGCTGACAAAAAACATAAATGGCATATACTTTCATAAGTAAAATATAAAAAAAACAACATCAACATGGAGTGATGCATGTATGATGCCACATGTTCTCTATTTGCGTTATTGTTTTTATTTTTTTCCCATGACTGAAAAATAGAATATATAAAATCAGTAATAGTGTTTATTTCAAATATTTGTTTTAAATTGTCTTATTCAGTAGCCTAGAGTGTTTTTCCTTACCAAAGTTGCTAGCTGCTTCCTAAAATGTGTGCAGTTTATTGTCTTTTCTCTTCGTACACCTAGGCTGTGCCACATCCGTGTTAACTCTTGGCAATTTTTTCACCAGTTGTGGTTTTAAAAAATGTATCAGACTCTTGAATGTTTGAGAGGTTTTTTAAATGATTCATTAATTCAACAAGGTCTTGTTCAAGAATCAAAACTGCTGGTCCTTGTGTTGCTGTTTTGTGATTTGTAACCTATTATTGTTAAAAAGTAGATTTGATAGTCTTCAACAATGCTTTATTATTAAACAAATAAATCAAATTTTTTATATTATGAAAATGCATAATAATTAGTTTTTCCTTATTGACAATTTGCTGTGCTTTGTTTTTGGTAAGATAATAATACAAAAAAAATACAAAAATTGTTACAATTTTAATGCCACCTAATATTGTAAGTAATTTAGCTAAATTTAAAAATTCAACATACAATCTTTTTTACTTGATATGATAATTTAAGCCTGTATACTGTATAATTCATAATGTATATAACGTAATAATGTTGTGATCTACAGTACTTCTTGACATTTAAGAGTTCATCTGTACTTACTGAAACACAATAATTACCATTGATTTCCTCGGCCTGCTGGAATTCAGATACAGTCATCTTCGAGATGATGCTGGAGCGACAGCCATTGCGCAGGCAAATCAGTGATAAGTACCTTTGAAAAACACTATGTCATCCAACGACAGTGTTTTACCATGATTTAGCTTTTCTGAAAGTTGTAAAATTATAACACAATTTTATTTTCTATAGAGAAATAAATTAAATAAATAGGGGAGAGGGAAGAGAATCAAATAAACTAAAAATGAATTCCAGTTGTAATGTGATGTACCTATTCTGGTTCTTTTTTTTTATATATTTCAATGAATGAAAATAAAAAAAATGTTTTTATTAAATTGAACATGCTGCTATTCAATTTACTATAATAATAATATTAATAATAATAATAATAATAATAATATAATAATAATATTAATAATAATATATATATATATATATATATATATATATATATATAAATCCAAAGGCAAATTACTGAAAAAAATGACAATGCTGTGGGTATCAGTGGCTGGATCTCAATGGAGATACAAATAAAAAAAGCGAAAAGCTAAATCAAAACGATAAAGTAAACAGCCAGAAAAGTTAGCAGAGCTTTCGGGCAACACTAGCCCTTCATCAGTGCAATAATAATAATAATATATATATATATATATATATATATATATTATAATAATATATAAATATAATAATCATTATATGAAATAATAATACCCTTTATTTTCCTTGCCAGTGGTTTTGATCGTTCCAAAAAACAGTTCTTCTTCCTGCGTCGTTATCATCTCATCTAATCAAACAAAAAATGTGAGTTTATCTTCTCTGCATAGCACTTAAATGTTCTTTAGATCTGTTTCATGCCATTTTTTTTTTTTTTTTTGTAAATGTTTTGTAATGGCTGAGAGATTGTTGGATGGTTTTGCTACATGTTCTATGAGTCGTTCACCAAACCTTTGGTTTTACCTACATATAGTTTATCACAGCTGTAGCATGGGATCTACATCTATTTTATCTCCCTGTCTAATTGTACAAATATTCAGTAGTTCATCTGAACTCAATCATTTGTGAAGCATATTTTTTTTTTTATTAAGAGGACAAAAATATTTGTAGGGTTTATACAGGACAGCTTTGTAGTTTAGTTTCCTGTTTAATTTTGTTGTTAATTAGTGAGTAATATACAAGCAAAACATTTTTAATTACAAAACTCACCCTTTATTTTTGATTTTTTCTTCTCTTTCTGCAAAGCGATTCCTTTATTTAACAACTTTGCTAATATTCGCAATTTATTTTGGCTGTCAAAGACCATTTGTGTTGTATACTCTGGCACGTCAAAAGTGGCGAAGTCTAAGTAAGTTTGTCCACTTGTTAAGTAGTGTCTGACTGTGCTCGGAGTTCTTTTTGCACGTAGATCATCGATTTTACTATTATTTTAAAAATAAACAATTATGAATTTATCAATAGCTATCACAAATTATGAATTCATTATTGTGAAGCTGTTTATTTTATGTTACAATCTTACCTTCTGAGGTGTTGTGTTTCAAAAAAGTTAATGGGGTCGCCATCAGTCAGATATTTTAATTTCCGAACAGCATTGTTTCGCCTGGTTTCTATTAAACATGCGGCTTTTGGTTAGGTATTTCATGAAATCCCTTTTTTGCGTTTCTAAATATATTATATTGAAATAAAGGAAAAAGGGTGGTTATTCTGAAATATATCTAAATATTAATGTAAATTGATTTGACATTTTATTAAAATGCTAGTTCCTAATGAAGATGTAACGTAAAAACTCACCCTCCTGAGGAATGTCAATTGTTTGCTTCATAGCATCTTTGTATCTGCTATCATTTATCTATAAAGAAAAAAAAACCTAAATAATCAAGATGGTTGCATGTTTTTTGTTGAAGATTTGTCACATTGATAATGTAAAGATTCAAAACTTTCTGAATAAAAATTTTACCTAATATAAATACAATATAATAATAATTAAATTTGAATGTCTGTGTTGAATGTGAAAAAAATGTTTACATTGAGCTTGTGCACTGACTGAAGATGAAGTCGGACAACATTTGCCTCGCAGATGGCACATTCTTTACTTTTGGAGTTTACAGACTCTTCTTCTTTTATCCTAATAAATTTAGTGTGAAAAAAACTTTGAAGCAATTTCATACTGTAATTCAAAATAATATGGTTAATGTTATTGTTTATTACTGTGAAAACCCAAACTGTGTAATATAGTTTGAATGGCATATGCCCACTCACTTCATTTTCATTTCTTTTAAAATTCTCTTTTTGAATAAGACATTTACTTTATGGACTTCAGCAATGTGGCGCGAAGTGTTCATTGTGTATTTTCCACACACACGGACATGCTTAAAAAAGAATAAATACCCATTATTAAAAAAAAAAATATTGGCAAATATGATTTATTAATTGACTTAAAGATAAAAATAATAAATTGCATTTTTCAAGAAACTAAAGTTAATGTTTTGTTACAAAAAAAACAGCCCAATGAATTCATGCTGTAAAAAAATTATAATACAGATTACAATACTTAATAAAATTATAATTATAATATAAATTATAATATTGAGTAGTTTAATACAGATAAAAATAGAACAAAAACAAACTCAGTGAACGATGATGAATTGAAAGTAAGAAACCAATGTTATAGTTGTGTAAAATTCTAATTATGTTTCTACCTTCTTGGCACGTGCAACTTTGTCTTGTTTACTGAAAAGTATAAAATAAACTGAATGTTTGTACAACATAAAAAAACACTCCCTGTTTCTGTTAATATCAAATGCCCTAACTTTTTTTAAACCAAATATACTCACATTTCTTTAGCATGTTCATGTGATATGTGATGCTCTATGTCGCATACTTTTTTACCACATAAGGTGCACAGAATCTAAAAAAATAACAGAATATTGTATTTATAGATTAAAATATTCTAATATTAAATGAAATTGTAACTGTTACAAATTGTGTATTGGATGTTTTGTTTTTAATTTTTTTTCTTTTTTATCATTCAACTTTATATTTTCTTTTATATTTCAGGTATCTAAAACATAAAGATTTATTCACTGTAAATGGTGAAAGAAAAGTGATATTAGGGAGGTATGCAAATATATTTTTAATAGCTTGTTTTTTTTAGCAGACAGACATGTCTTCACTAAAAAAAAAAATAGTTATGCTGTTAGATCTAAATCTTTAGGAATTATATTGGTAAATGTGTATAGGGCCACAGAGTGATCAAAAAAAAAATTCCAAGAAATAAAAAATAAAGGTCTATTTATATACTATAAGTTGCCCCAGATAGTAGGTAGTAGTATTTCCGATTCCGACCCTTACAAGATTTTAATAACTTGAGGAGCCACATGGCATATTGTTAAACTTTCCATAGCAGGGGATATACGAAAATACCATTCACGGCAACTTTATTCTGTACGTTTTCCAAGACAGTAACCTACAAATTCTCCAGCCACTACAAGATTTAACCACACAACTATTTTTTTTCTGCATTGTAATTATTACCCTTGGGATATACGAAAATACCATTGAGATATAAAAAATACATGTGAGCCAGTAGCAATTTTCCCCCAGACAGTAACCAAATATCTACTATATCTAACCAATATCTACACAAAGATTTAAGCGTGTGAAGAGAGATGACTAATTCCACTTTACAATACGAAAATACTCATGACAGCAACTTCAATTTTTTAAGTTGTCACAGACAGTATCCCATAGACAAGATATGTGATGCTTTATGTCGCATACTTTTTTACCACATAAGGTACCTCTACCCATGTCTAACTACTAAAATGTCCTGTATTATTATGTTATCTTATTCTGTTATATTTGTTTAAAATATTTACTCTTAAATTGTGTTCTATAGTAACTGTACCCCTACACATGTCTAACTACTTGAATATCCTGTATTATTATGTTGTCTAATAGATGATTTCTCAACAAATCTTTCTGTTATATTTTTCTAAAATATTTACTCTTAAATTGTGTTCTATAATAACTGTACCACCACACATGTCTAACTACTTGAATGTCCTGTATTACTATGTTGTCTAATAGATGATTTCTCAACAAATCTTTCTGTTATATTTGTCTAAATTGTTTACTCTTAAATTGTGTTCTATAATAACTGTACCCTACACATGTCTAACTACTTGAATGTCCTGTATTATTGTGTTGTTTAATAGATGATTTCTCAACCAATTATTCTGTTATATTTGTCTAAAATATTTACTCTTAATTGTGTTCTATAGTAAACTGTACCCTACACATGTCTAACTACTGTACTTGAATGTCCTGAATTATTGTGTTGTTTAATAGATGATTTCTCAACCAAATAACCACCATTTAAGCTGTTTTTTTAGTTTCATTCCAAAATTGTTTATATCTCTACTATATATATTATAGTGTTAGCCCTGCTAACTTTCTGGCTGTTTTACTTTATCGTTTTGATATAGCTTTTCGTTTTTTTTTTGTATCTCCATTGAGATCCAGCCACTTATAACCACAGCCCTGTCATTTTTTCACTAATATATATATATGTTATTGTATATTAATGAATTAGTAAAGTAACTAGTAGTGTTCGCAATCATAATTTAATTACAATAACATGATGACAGTACAAAGATGACATTTATTTATTGAATATCCATTATACCTTCAGATATATAAATATTGATCAATTTAAAATGAGTTTTAAATACTAAAATAAGATGCAAGTGCAATTATTACTGCCATCAATTACTTCTTACAATTTACTTTTATGTAGTTTATTTCTATACTTATAAATAATTGGCTATGGTTTTAAATTGTAGGCGACGTGTGCTACAAAGTTATTAGTTATATCGGATCGGAACAAGTGACATTAATAATATTGCATCCAATTCAATGCTAGCTCTGTGCGAGGTCCTTCTTGTGCGTCCGTCGCCTTGCAAATAGTGCAATGTGTTCGTTCGTAAAACCATATCACATATTGGCGAAAACGTGTGAGCTTGTTCATAGATAAAGTCATGTTTTTTGATAACATAACGATTAAAACCGAAATCTTTTTTTAGAATCTATTAATTCAAGTTGTTATCACGATTTTGTATGATTTTGGTCGGATTTTGTGCACATACCATTTCAAGGGTCTTTCGCTTTCGCGGTCTTCGCTTTGAGGTCTTCTTTCGACACACCCCTTCTGATGCACATAAAATGCCACACCTTCTTGTGTACGGCCGGCCCGGGGGGCTGCCGCGCCCGGCCCGGCCGGCCTAATTAGGCTTACCGCTAAATTAGGCCTCGGTCTACTTTAGGCATAGGCCCTAGTGTCTGTTTACAGATTTGTAAGTGCATAAACAGAGTAGGCCCTAGTAGGGTAGATTAGACTTAACTTTTCTTGAATCTAGGCCTAGGATAGGCACTGACTAGGCTAGGCCTATGTCTCGAAATAGGCATGGCCTATTATTTACAGATTTTTAGCCTGGCTGGGCCTACTTACTAGCTAGGCCTAGGCCTATTCTGGATAGGAGACCTAGTCTACCTAGGTAGTACTCAGTGCTAGTAGCCTGCCCAGGCCTACTAATGTAGCCTACATACATCCTAAAACTAGGCCTAGGCTAGAAAGAACCTCTAGTAAGGCTTTGGCAGGCATCTAGGTCTACATATGTTAGGGCCTATCTGACTTGCATAGGCCTAGACATTTACAGAAGGTGTATTGTAGGTTTCCCTTTATCATCATTAACAGCTAGCTTAGAACAAGCCTCGCATTAAATCAATCAAGCATCCATCCTAAATATTTTTTAAATAATTTTGTAATTATTCACGAATTAAACATACTATGGCTTACAAAGCAAATTAATTTTTAGTTTTAGTGTCCGGTTTGGTGTATTCAATCAACTACTCAACTCAATAATTAAAGATGTATTGTCCCTTTGACTAATTCCCAAAAAAAATTTTTTTTATTATTTCAAAAAAAAGTGTGTCATTTTGAAGTATCATAATAGTTATTAACTTTCACCAAAAACTAGTCAAAAAAAAAATCATTTAACTGAAATACAGACGTTTTTTTGTTCAAAAAATAACTTTGACTTCCAGTCAAAGTTTTTGATCAAAACATATCTCATAATGCAACGCGCTTGTTTGGGTACTCTGTATACATAATCATAAAATTTCCTCGAGATCTGTGTGAAAACACCTTCTCAACTGTGACGAGTTGTAAACAATCCTAATTAGCATCATGCATAATGCATACTCATGGTTTGAAATCTTTGTTTACTTTCGCTCGCGACGATTTTCCAAAAGAAATGGTATTAAATTAATTTACCTGTTAATTACGTAACTTAAACGTAAATTTTCGACTTAAAGTGAATAACTTTAATATTACTTTGATATGGCCAATTTAAATTTAGACTATTTTGACCTTCATTTTTTTGTGTTTCAAGGGACAATACATCTTTAAGGTATTTATGACTTCAGGTATTTTGTTTAAGTCCCAAGCTTTTTCAACTCATGTTTGACTAACAACATATGAGAAACAATTACTTTTAGGTCATAAAAATAACAATTACTTCTTAAAATTTTAAATAAACATTATTAATTCAATCCAAATAATGGTAGCAAAAGAGATGTTTTAAAATAGTAACTATTTAATACTGTTGGTGTTGAATGTATTCAGTTTTTTTTCAGTGAAAAACATGATGGTACAAATGGAAAGGATCTAGAAGAGAGGAAAATAACAAGATGAAGGAGCAGGAAAAATATGGTTGAATATATGACTAAAATCATACCTTACATTAAAACAATAATGAGTAAATTACATTAATATTTTGATATTACAATAAAGCATGAAGTCAATGACAGGACATGTAATGAGGCCAGTCAAACTAATAAATAAAGACGTAATTTAGGAGGGAAAATGCTTATTAAAAAGAACAAAAACTGCTAATTTAAAACTTGTTTATTGTTCATTCATGCATTTTATTTATTAATCTTATTTTCAGCCTCTGCTATGATAGTACCAAGTAGTGTTAATAAGCCACCACTGCTCATGCTTTCAACAATTGTCTTTTAAAGGTAATTGGTTAACTCAATATTGATTTATGTTTTAAACCATCAGCTAATAGTGCTGGTAATAACTGTGGCAGTACAATTAGAAATTAGATTTACAGTTATCGAACAAAATTTGTAATGTGATTAGTTGACAACACAATTACAAAAGACAGTAAAAAAGTAGTTAATTTGAAATGCCCAAATTCAGTTTAGCTTTCCATGCCCCATCAGCGGTTCTTATTTGGGTACATTGTTAAAAATCACAATATGGTGCACAGAAATTCACAGTACAGATTTAATGTAATTATAGAATGAATAATTCACGAACAATGTTATTAGTTTATATAGTATACTATACTATTACTACTATACTACTAATTATATTTATACTAATAATGACTGAATATAATGTGTTTTTATAAAACCGTGATACTGGATAAGAAAGAGGATAATCTAGAAGTGGAAGGTACCAAACAACCAGATGAATAGTAAATTGAGGAAGAAACAAAAGGAGATGGTTGAATTATTATTATGGCAATTTTCATACACATTAATTCATGTTAAAACAAAATGACCATTAAACTATTTTAAGTCCAATTAAAAACAATAAAGCACCCAAGTCAAAGACATGAAATGTAATTTAACAAGTGTCTTTAAATTAATTCTAAAGCCAATACAAAGCAAATACATTTTCAATTAAAATGAAGTGAGAAAAGTGTAATGTAACAGAATTGTCAGAAATATAATATAAATAAAATACATAATTAAAACTTTTATTTTAGACAACTTCTAATGTTTATTAAAATGTGCTTTTTCATTTTTTTCAGTTACTGCTGTGGTTTCAAACATCCTCCACTTCACATACAAGTTAATGGCTTATTAATAATTAAGGTAATCAGTAAACTCATTATATATGTTTTGCATTAATTTACTAACAATTTTTAGAATAGCTTGTTTGACAAGCTTGACAAAATTAAACATAACTGTCTACTTGTAGACACAGAAATGTAGTCAGTTTAGTTATTTACTGTAGGGAAAAACTAAACACAGCAATACAGTTCAGTTAGTTGTTGTAGGACAACATTAAACAAAGGAATACAGTTCAGTTTAGTTATTTACTGTAGGGAAAAAATAAAAGCAGCAATGTAGTTTAGTTGGTTGTAGAACATATTTAAACAGGGGAATGCAGTTTAGTTTAGTTATTTATAGGGAATTAATTAAAGATATATTTGTTGAATATGTTATTTTAATGTCACATAATAGTTATTCACTCTCACAAAAAATTGGGTCTGAAAAAAATTTATTTACCTGAGAAAAATGTAATTTAAAGCAAAAAATGGTCAAATTGTCTGGAAGACAATGAGTTTTTGGGTAAATTAACTGTTTATTTTGTCTTTTTATAGGTGAAATCATTTTTTCCCCCGTTTTTTTTCTTATGGAAGTGAACAACTTCATTAAAACTGCAAAATGGCCTATTCAAAGTCCGATTTTAAAAATCTTTATTTTTCATGATTTTGGGGGACAATACATCTGTAACATTAATTAAAAACATCAATTCAGTTTAGTTTAGTTGATTGTACTGTAGGACAAATTTAAACACAGCAATGCAGTTTAGTTGGTTGTGGAACAAAAGTGAACAGAGTTTAGTTTGGTTAATTGGACAAATGTAGACACAACAATGTAGTTTAGTTTATTTGGTTGTAGGACAAATGCAGACACAGCAATTCAGTTCAGTTTAGTTATTTACTGTAGGAACAAATACACACAAGAATGCAGTTTAGTTTAGTTAGTTGTAGGACACAATTTATTGATAAATAATATATTGACACAACCTTAAACTAGGGGTAACAAATGTAGGGGTACAGTTTAATATTATAGAACACCATTAAGAGTACATATTTTAGACAAATCTAACAGTATAATTAGTTGAACAATCATCCATTGAACAACCCAAAAAATACAGGACATTCAAGTAGCTATACATGGAATAGGAGTATAGTTATTATAGAACACAATTAAGAGTAAATATTTTAGGCAAATCAAACAGAATAATTGGTTGAGAATCATCTATTAGACAACACAATAATACAGGACATTCAAGTATTTAGACAAGTGTAGGGGTACAGTTATTATAGAACACAATTAGGAGTACATATTTTAGAAAAATCTAAAAGTATAATTGGTTGGGAAATCATCTATTAGACAACACAATAATACAGAGCATTAAAATAGTTAGACATGTGTAGGGGTACAGTTATTATAGAGCACAGTTTTTTAGTTTTATCTATTGGTTGTAGAATAAATTTTTAAAAAGCAATGCAGTTCCGTTTAGTTAGTTGTTTAGGACAAAATTAAACACAGGAATGCAGTTCAGTTTAGTTGGTTGTAAGAGAAATTTAAACAGCAATGCAGTTCAGTTTAGTCAGTTGCTTTAGGACAAAACAAAGGAATTCAGCTTAGTTTAGTTAGTTACTTACGACAGAATTAAACAGAGGAATGCAGTTGAATTTTGTTAGTTGTTTAGGGCAAAATAAAACACAGCAAATCTAAAAGTATAATTGGTTGAGAAATCATCTATTAGACAAAACAATTCTACAGGACATTCAAGTAGTTAGACATGTCTAGGAGTACAGTTATTATAGAACACAATTAGGAGTACATATTTTAGACAAATCTAAAAGTATAATTGGTTGAGAAATCATCAATTAGACAAAACAATTCTACAGGACATTCAAGTAGTTAGACATGTCTAGGGGTACAGTTATTATAGAACACAATTAGGAGTACATATTTTAGACAAATCTAAAAGTATAATTGGTTGAGAAATCATCAATTAAACAACCCAATAATACAGGAAATTCAAGTAGTTAGACGTGTGTAGGGTACAGTTATTATAGAAAACAATTAAGAGTACATATTTTAGACAAATCTAACAGAACAAATTGTTGAGAAATCATCTATTAGACAACACAATAATACAGGACATTCAAGTAGTTAGACATGTGTAAGGGTACAGTTATTATAGAACACAATTAAGAGTACATATTTTAGACAAATCTAACAGAATAATTTGTTGAGAAACCATCTATTAGACAACACAACATTACAGGACATTCAAGTAGTTAGATGTGTAGGGGTACAGTTATTATAGAACACAATTTGGAGTACATATTTTAGACCAATTTAACAGTACAATTGGTTGAGAAATCATCTATAGAACAACCCAACAATACAGGACATTCAAGTAGTTAGACATGTTATTATAGAACACAATTAGGAGTACATATTTTAGACAAATCTGAAGTATAATTGGTTAAAAAATTATCTAGTAGACAACTCAACAATACAGAACATTCAAGTATTTAGACATGTGTAGGGATACAGTTATTATAGAACACAATTAAGAGTACATATTTTAGACAAATCTAAAAGTATAATTGGTCGAGAAATCATCTAGTAGACAACACAACAATACAGGACATTCAAGTATTTAGACAGTAATATTGATTATTGAATCTTAGCCATATATCTACATAATCAGCCCATCAAACCTTTTGTGGCTTTTCGGCACATGAATAAATTCTCTGGGCGCCCGGTCTATTAAGCTCAAGAAAGAAGTATAACAATACATTATGTGTAACATCATAGTTTGCATCATTTCCATTTATTCTTTAAGGTTTCTTAGCTTGTCATATACACATTTCAATGACATATGTTTTTATCATAAATCGCTTCGACCTTTAAAAAATAAAAACAAAAATTATTTAATATTATTATTTTTTATTCATTTTTTTTTAATAAGACAACTGTTATTGTAGCTATCTCATTGCTCTTGCACTTTATTTTAATATTTATAAATTAAAAAATATATAAAATTTATTGTATTTCAATTATGATTCTGCATGAGATTTATTTTTATTATTACAGTACAATAATTATTTGAAATCTTGGCTGATTTAAAAAGTTTGCCTATAACATACCAATAAAAGTACTGTACTGTGGTAGGAGTTTATAACTAAGTTAGAAAGTTCAAACAAGCTTTGAGAATTCATTGCATTTAAATTTTCGACATAGGATTTCTTTTGTCATAGGACAAAATGTTGAATTTTTACTGTGCTGAAATCTTATTTGAACTTTCGAACTTACCAAATAATGTTATCCCCACTTACCTTGGCCATTGTAATTTTGTTTTTGAGGACATCACTGTAGAGTGTTTTCAAAAGTCCAATGTCCATTTCAGAAAAAACGTATCTGTTTTTTCGACTGCTCAGCTAAAGAAATTAAGATAGTGTGTATTTAATAAATATATAAACATTTGTTAATACTTGTTTTTAATCTAATTAATCTATAGAGAATTTAATTGATGTATTTTTTAAATTTATTTTTTGGTTTTTGTATTGTAGATAGAATAGTAGGTCTATGATTGGGTAATTTTGCAAATATCTTGTGTTGTATACCGGCAAAGGTACAGGTATGTAATCTTCATCTGATGGTGAATCATGATCATTTTCTTGATTTTCAGCTGACTGAAAACATAAATGAACTAGAGAGTACTCCGAGAGTACAAACCTCCGCCTACTGTAAAATTCCTCTACATAAAATGTCCCCGGAAAATATATATATATTTTTTTGAATTTTTTGTTATTAGTTCTAAGTGTAAATAGGCTAACTGCACACTAAAAAGTTGTGGATGAGAGTTTGGTGTAATGGTTATGTATCTAGCCTCTCACAGTTGAGATCGCTGCTTCAAGTCCCGCTGAGGTTTTTTTTTTTTTATTATTATTTTTTTATTTCTTTTTTTTTTGTGGACCTTTATCTTTGACCCTGACCCTTCAAAATTTAACCACAATTATATAATGAGTCATTGATCATTGTAGCTAAGTTTAGTGAGAATTGGATAAAAACTGTGGTCTCTAGGCAGTAAAATAGTTTTTTGTTAGTTGTGACTTTGACCTATGACCTTTTCACCTCAAATTCGAACTCGAGCTTTTGTGGCATAAATCATTGTGACCAAATTTGGTGAGAATCGGATAAAAACTGTTCCTTAAGGGAAAAAATGATCAAAAACGTTACACGGATGACAAAGTTTTCATTTTTTGCACATATGTTCACTTGGACATACAGATTAAAAAAATCACTGTAGCCAAGAAAAAAAATGTATTTTATGACCATATTTGGAGTATTTTCAAAATGGCCGCCAAAACAAAATGATGGTCCATATCTTAGTAACCGGTAGGGGTACAGAGTTCATTTTAGTGTTAAATTGCTTAGAACATGTTTCTATTCACTCTAATACAACATTTTATTAGAAAATGGCCGGAATCATCATTTCCGGAATTGTGACCTTTGACCCTATGGTCATATCTCGATAACTACTGACAGTAGAAACATGAGGTTGGTCTTAAAATATTCACAATATACATGTTAGTATTTGGTCTAACAAACTATTTTTCCCAATCATAATATTGACCTTTGACCCGATAACCTCAAATTTCGTTACCGAATGCGCATAACATCAAAATATTGGGCTTAAATTGTCAAAAATGTATATTTTTGTATTAATTAAGGTAATGACTGAATTTTTCAATTGACCAGAAGTAATGATATTAACTTTTGACTTAAATTTTGTTTTATATCACTACAACTAACTTCAGTGTTATAGAGAAGCAGTGCCTTTTCGACATAATCTATTTTTTAACATTCCAAAGACCAGTTAAAATAAATCACAATATTTGTTATAATAGTTTCTATTTGAGAATAATAAATACTAATAATAACAATGATTTCATTATTTAAGGTCCATAGAACCCCTTTTATATCCAATCAATTACTATAGTATTACCTAGACAAAGATTTCCCTCCAAAATGAGTATTCAATTAGCTCTTTATTGCCACTTTTTCAGGAAAAAGCAGATTCTATAGCGATGATAAAACATGGTATGAACATCTTACAATCAACAACAGAATTTTTGAACCCTGGTCAGATCCCGGTAATGGCATGTGATTGTCCTATTTTTGCAAAATCCAAATACATTCAATGGAAATGGCCAGACGTCTATGGAGAGGACAAATATGTTATCCTTTTTGGAGGCCTTCATCTAGAAAAAGGATTATGGAATGCTCTTGGTGATTTTTTAGCCTGCTCTGGATGGACTAATGCTCTTACTGAAGCTGGTATTGGTACTTCAGGGGTAGTTGACTCCTTTTTGACATGTTCCCATATTACTCGTACTCGTCATGCCCACCAAGTAACATCTCTTGTACTACATAAGCTACAGCGTGAGGCTTACGAGAAAAGTGAAATGTTCAGTAACGAGAATACAAACTTCGAAGGATGGCGACTCAACATGATTGATAAAAGTCCTACTTTTCAATTTTGGGACATTGTCCTAAATTCCGAAGTCCTCATACTTATTTTTATCCGAGCGCATCGTGAAAGAAACTTCCCACTTTTTGTAGAAGCCCTTGAAGCACTTATCTACCTGTTTTTCGCATTTTACCATCAGAATTACAGTCGTTAGGTAAGTGTTCACATCCGTGACATGAAAGCACTACCATCTGCTATCAAGGAAGATATCTACAAAAATTGGCTTGTTAACAAGAATAACAACAGATTCTCCTGTATCCCCAGAGATCAGGCACATGAGCAGGATAATGCAAAGGTTAAGGGTAAAGGAGGAGCTGTGGGCCTTACTGAAAATCCTACTGCATTCAAAAGATGGATGATTAGTGGACCAGAACAGGCACGGCTTTTAACAGAGTTTGAAGAGGGTTACACGCGACCAGAAGATCCTGAAGTAAATTCAATCACCATGAAGAGGGCTTTTCAACGCAGCTAACCTTTCAAAAACAAAGCAAGAGTTTGATTAAAGTAATCAGAGGATTTGAAAATCCGTTTCAAGATGACTGCTGCTGATTTTGAACACCAGATATTGTGCAGAAGAGTCAGTTATTACCACCGTTCGAACGGTAGAGAAAATAGGAAAATCACGTTACAATACATTTAAGAAAGAAGTCCTTGAAGACAAAAGCAAGTCAATCCACGTTTCCATAAAGAAAAATTCACTGGCACTACTGAAATCAAGAAAGCCTAAATGCAAACAGAAAAATAAGAAGTTAAGTGCTGCTCGCGATGAGATTAGTCTGTTTGCTCGATTATACATTGCAAACCAGCGAAGAGACGGCGACCTTGCTGTTTTTTTCTCACATGAGAACCAATTATATCCACCTGCTCTTTCAGACGATGGTAAGCTTCGCTTTGGGACAAATTCAGAGTTACTGAAATGTCTTAACTGTGACAGTCAACCAGAACCACCAAACCGCTTTGATGCAAAAATATTTGACGGAGGAACTCTTATACACACTTTGCCCACTGCGCCTACCTTTCTTGAATTTGGCCAGCAAGTATTTTTAGGTTTTATTAAGTGTGAATTATTGACAACCAGCCGCATAGATGTTGTGTGGGATAGATATATTTCATCAAGCATTAAAGAATCTACTAGAGAGAAGAGAGGTAAAGGTGTACGCTTAAAAGTAGAACCAAAAACCAAGACACCTGTCAAGTGGAAAGACTTCCTTCTTAATTCCAAAAACAAAGAGGAACTATTCCTATATTTGTCTGAGTTAGTTGAACAACAATCATTTACAGACAACAAGAATGTGTACATAACAAAGGGTACATCAGTCATATCTAAAGGAAACAACATGAGTAACTCAACACAAGAAGAAGCAGATACCAGGATTGTAATTCATTTGGTGCACTCGTTGGAGCATGGTGCAAGACAAATCATGGTGCGAACTGTGGATACTGACATCATCATCATTCTAATTGGTCAATTTTTCAATCTTTGCCATCGATTTCCTGAACTGAAACTGTGGGTTGCATTCGGCACTGGTAATCACTTCTGTTACTATAACATCAACAACATGTGTAGACATCTAGGTGAAAGCATGGCATGTGCCCTTCCACTTTTCCATGCTTTTTCAGGTTGTGACACTACATCCTCATTTTTCGGTAAGAGTAAGAAGAGTGCTTGGAAAGCATGGAAATCATTTCCAGAGGCAACAGAGGCATTTCTTTCCATGTACAGACATCCTTTTCAACAAGTTGACTGTCTTTCTCTTAACTTCAAACATATTGAGCGGCTCACTGTTCTTCTATACAACAAAAGCAGCATATCATTATCAGTATAAATGAAGCCCGTCGAAATATGTTTTCACAGAAGAACAAGGATATTGCTCATGTTCCACCCACCCAGGTAATTAAAATTGAATTTTTATTCAACTAAACAGCATTGTTTGTACATTATATTACATTTATATTGTAGGATGCATTACTTCAACATGTGAAAAGAGCCATATATCAAGAGGTATATGGACCACTTGTCAGAATGCTGAACCAACTATTCCTACTCCAGAAGATTGGGGTTGGACATTAGAAGACACACATTGGAAGCCAGTTTGGATGACTAAACCAGAAGCAGCCAAGGCCTGCAATGAACTTATCAAATGTGGCTGCAAATCTGACTGTGGTTGTGTGACAAATGTGCCAAATCCAACCTCCCTTGTACAGAACTGTGCAGCTGCAAATGTCCCAGATAATATTACTCGTAATTGAATACAGACGATCCGTGTCAGAATTTATTATTTCTAAGACATAGTTAATACTTATTATTATTATAACTGAGGTTTGAAATATAAAATGAAGAAGTGTAAACTGTAAATATAATACACTGCAAAACAGTTATATTCATTTATTGAAGCTTACAACTTGCAGAAAATAATCTGGAAATGTAATCACGCATAGTAAAATGTAACATTCCTCTATACATAACCAGGTAGGCCATATCTCTAGATACAACAATCTGAATCACTCTAAACAAACATTTATCATATGAAAAAGTAATTGTTTAAATTTGTTGAAAAAAACAATGTATTGCGTGAAAAATAAGTGTTTGACGATTGACTGCCAATGTTGTAGTGATATCAAACAAAATTTAAGTCAAAAGTTAATATCATTACTTCTGGTCAATTGACAAATTCAGTCATTACCTTAATTAATACAAAAATATACATTTTTGACAATTTAAGCCCAATATTTTGATGTTATGCGCATTCGGTAACGAAATTTGAGGTTATCGGTCAAAGGTCAATATTATGATTTCCAGTCACTTTTGGGAAAAAAAGTTCGTTAGACCAAATACTAACAATGCATGTATATTGTGAATATTTTAAGACCAACCTCATGTTTCTACTGTCAGTAGTTATCGAGATATGACCATACTAGGGTCAAAGGTCACAATTCTCACAAAGACAAAATACTCCAAATATGGTCATAAAATACATTTTTTTTCTTGGCTACAGTGATTTTTTTAATCTGTCTGTAAGTGAACATATGTGCAAAATTTGAAAACTTTGTCATCCGTGTAACGTTTTTGACCCTAAGGCACCCCACTATGTGGCCTCCAGGCTGTTCACAGACACACACACACACACAAAAACATACAGGGGTGAAAATATAACCTCCTTGGCGGAGGTAATAAAAAAAAAAAATATCAACCACAACATCACCAGGATATATTTTTGTTTGGAGAAATTTTCTTTAGAACTAGGTCAGGAAAGGTATAGAAATTACTATTTATTATATTTACTATTATATTTACTATTTGATTGATAATTTTTTTGGCTTCAACAGCCTCACTTATTCTTTGTGTTGCTTTGTAGTGCATGTACGAAGCTACATTCTCCTTATTCTGATTATTGTTCTTATTTTGTTCCCATGACTGGAAAATAGAATATATGAAATCAGTTTATTTCAAATAATTGTCTTGGTCAGTAGCCTATAGTTTTGAGCCAAACTGATGCTTTATTCAGTGTAGGCCTAATGTCAGTGATATGCATTCTATAGCATTATTTGTAGGGATATAGGCATTAGAGTGTCATTCTGATAAGTTAGTTAAAATTTAATGTTGTTCTCCCTTACCGTAGTTGCCAACTGCTTCCTAAAATGTGTGCAGTTATAGTTTTGTTCTTTCGCACACCCAGGCTGTGCCACATGCGTGTCAGTTCCTGACATGGTCTAATTTTTTCGCCATTTTTGTTTTAAAAAATGATTCTTCATCCTCCTGGATGTTGGAAAGTCTATTTCTGAAAAGGTTCATTTCAAATAAATCCTCTTCCAGGACTAAGATGACTGGGCCTTGTGTGGCAGTTTGTGGTTTGTTACCTATTAGTGTAAAAAATTTAGATTTGATAGGCCTTTTTTTTTTTAAACAAAACAATCTAACTTCATTCCAGTAGGCCCAATAATTGGTTTTCACAACCTGCTGTGATTACATGGCATGTTTCTTACAATTTTAATGCCTTATTTAGAAATTCACAATTTGTTACCTCACCTGTTACCTTACCTATTACTAATAATTTAAACCTGTAAGTCATATGGTGTGGGATTTTACCATAGACGCACAATTTTGTGATCTACTTCCTCACATTAAGATTTTCTCTGTTTACTTACTGTAATGCAAAATTCATTATTAATTTTCTCCGCCTCATCAAATTCAGACACTGTCATATTCGATATGACGCCCGAGCGACATCCATTATGTAGGCAAATTAGTGATATCATATAGCCTTTGAAATAACTATGTTCGTCCAAAGACATTGCCCATTTTTTAGCTTTTCTGAAAGTTGAAAAGTCATAACACATTTTGAAAAAAAATAAATAAATGAAGAGGGAAGAAGGGAATTATTAATTTTCTCTAATTTGACTTAAATAAATGGAACGTGCTGTTAGGTATTTTAACATAATTACATATATAATATTAATAAATTGAATTTAATAATAACTTATACCATTTATTTTCATTGCCAGCGGTTTTGATTTTTGTAAAAAAAGTTGCTCCTCTTGCGTTGTTATCTCATCTAATAAAAAAAAATGCAATATCAATTTTACCTAATTGTACAAATATTCAGTAGTTCATCAGACCTCAATCAATTGTGGAATGTAGCTGGTTTTCATTGAGAGGACAAAACTATTTATAGGGTATTTGTGCTTTAAAGGACAGTGTTTTACTTTAGTTGCTAAATTCAAATTATAACATTTCTTAGAGCAGTCAAAACCTTCAAGATTATAGGAACGTGTTCCTCAGCTTGTCTGCCCTCTTCCTGTATTTTTTATTCATTCATATATGCATTTATATGCATTTATTTTATTTAAGTAAATATATTATTATGTTTGCTGTTTATTTTTTGTTGTTAATTGGAGAGAAATATACAAACAAAAAATGAAGTTGTTATTAAAACTTACCCTTTATTTTCGACTTTTTCTTCTCCTGTTGTAGGGCAATTCCCTTGTTCAAGGATTTTGCCAAAATCCTTAATTTATTTTGGGCATCAAGCACCATTTCACTACTAAATTCTGGCACATCAAATGTGGCAAAATCAAGGTAGGTTTGCCCACTTGTTATATAATTCCTCACAGTGCTTGCAGTTCTTTTCTCTCAAAGCTCATTAACTTTACTATAAATATTTTTTAAATAAATGTATGCATTATCAATAGCTATCATTTATAGTTATGAATTTATTATTGTGGAATTGTTTATTTTGTGTTCCAAACTTACCTTCTGAGGTGTTGCGAATCAAATAATTTTTTAGGATCACCTCCTCTCAAAAACTTGATCTCGGCCACACATTGTTTGGCCTGGTTATTTCCAAACTGTCAACTTTTAAGTAAATAGTTGAAAAAATCCCTTTTTTGCGTATCTAAATATAATATATTGAAATCAAGGATAAAGGGTGGTTATTCTGAAAGATTTTTAATTTCCTAAATATTAATGTAAATTAACTAATTTGACAGTTTAATGATAGTTCCTAATGAAGATGTAATGTAAGAACAAACCTTCCTGAGGAATTTCATTTGTTCCCCTCATTGCTGCTTTATAGTTGCTATCGTGTATCTATAAAAAAAACACCTAAATAATTATGGTGATTGCATATTTTGATAACTTATAGATTCAAAACCTTCTGAACTTAAACGTCATCTAATATAAATATTAAATATCATAAATTTGATATTAAATACAATATAATACGGTAAATTTGAATGTTAAAAATGTTAAATGCTAAAAAAACAGTTTTACCTTGAGATGATGTACCGATTGAAAATGTCGGTCCTTGCCTCGCAGATACCACATTCTTTTGTTTTTGGATCTAAAGTTCTCTTCTTCTCTTTTCCTATTAAATTTAGAGTAAAAAAAAATTGTGTACTGTAATTCAAAATAATATGGTAAATTTCATTGTTTGTGCAAATCCAAAACTGTGTAATATTCATTTCTTTTAGGATTCGGTGTTTGAAAATGTCGTTCACTCGTGGATTTCCACTATGTGTCGAGAGGTGTTTATTGAATATTTTCTACATAAAGGACATGCCTAAAAAAGAATTAATACAAATTTTTAATACATAAAATACTGGAAAAATGTAATGTATTAGTTTATTCATAAATAAAAATAACAAATGGCATCTTTCAAAACAAAAAAGTTATTGTTAGTGTTACGTTATATGAAACAACAGCCCAATGAATTGCTATAAATTAGAAAAAAAAACTGCTTTGTATTATGATTTTTTCTGCATCTGTGTTCTCAGCTCATTAAATTTTCTCTAATATCTGTAAATAAAGATATCTGTGTGGTTTATTATTTTTGCTCCCAACTAGTTGTATGTTGACTAACATTTGCTGTATTACTTTCACAACATTAGTTAAAAAAATCTGTAAAAAACAAAAAACTGAATTCAAACAGCTAAAAATAAAACACAAACCAACTCCGTGAACAATTTAATTGCTATAAAGTAAGAAACTAGTGTTATAGTTGTGTAAAATTCTAATTTTCTTTATCAACTATGTTTCTACCTTCTTGGCACGTGCAACTTTGTCTTGTTTACTGAAAAGTATAAGATAAACTGAATGAATGTCTGTTTCTGCTAATATCACATGCTAACCTTTTTTTTTTAAACTAACAAATATTGATAATATGAATTTTCACATTTGAGGGTAGAATGTTTGCACAAATGTAGGTGTTGCACAAATGTGACTTTTCACATTTCAACAACCCCTAAAATGTGTTTTTCGACATTTTTAAATTCAGTAAGGTTCCTTGGCAGCTAAAATTAAGTAAACCAAAATAAAAAATTATTATATTATAAAATTCTTTTAAACAAAACAATTAACACAATTAAACAGAGCAGTTCAGTTTAGTTTAGTTGGTTGTGGGAAAAGGTTAAATACAGCAGTTCAATCTAGTTTATTTGGTTGTAGAACACAATTAAACAGAGCAATTCAGTTTAATTTAGTTGGTTGTAGAACAAAATTAAACAGCAATTCAGTTTAGTTTAGTTGGTTGTAGAAAAAAGTTAAACACAGCAGTTTAGTTAGTTTGATTGGTTGTAGGACCAAATTAAACAGAGCAATTCAGTAGTTTAGTTTAGTTGGTTGTAGAACAAAAGTAAACAGAGCAATTCAGTTTAGTTTAGTTGGATGTAGAACAAAATTAAACAGAGCAATTCAGTTTAGTTGGTTGTAGGACACAATTAAACACAGCAGTTCAGTTTAGTTTATAGTTCGTTGTAGGACAAAAACAACTCAACAATAGGATATAGGAAAAACAGGATTACTGTTCAGTTTAGTTAGTTCAGTCAGGTTTTATATATACACAATACTGTAGACCTACTTTTTTCCCCACAGTAGTGTGGTAGATTTATTAAAAGAAAAAGCATGTCAATATACAATAAAAAAAAAACAAGGAAACTTCTTTTTAAAAAACACATTCAAATACCAGACTTTCCAGAAAACATTTGGTCAATCCAAAGTTGTCCGTTATTGAGAGAGTTGATGGTATAATATGTACTATATATTTATCGTCAATGCAACAATTTATAACTTGGTTGTAGAACAAAATTAAACAGAGCAATTCAGTTTAGTTTAGTTGGTTGTAGGACACAATTAAACACAGCAGTTAAGTTTAGTTTAGTTGGTTGTAGAACAAAATTAAATCAGTTTAGTTGAGAGTTGATGGTATAATATGTACTATATATTTATCAATGCAACGATTCATAACTTGTCAAAATGCCTGAATAAAAGCAAAATCAGGAATCACTTTTTTTAATTATTCTAATTAGCATTATGAAACAATAAAAAAAACTTTCTAGCAGTGACATCAAGATAGAAATATATTATCTGTAACATATCTTGCATCATTCTTTCAGGTTTCGAACCTTGTCATATACACATTTTAAGGACATATGTTGCATGGATATGTTTTTGTCATATGGCTTTGACCTTTAAAAAATAAAAACAAAATTATTTATTATTAATATTGCCATTTTTTATTATTTCTTTCATCAGAAAACTGTTATTGTACTGTAGTTCTAGCTCATTGCTCGTTCACGTTTATAAATTATATAAATTTATTGTATTTCAATTATGATGATTTAGATCATAGATAGATAAATGCATTAGATTTATTTTAATAACTAACAGTACATTATTTGAAATGATGGCTGAAAAGTACAGTACTGTACTTATGTGGTAGGTAGTGATATGTAACTAAAGTAAGAAAGTTAAAACAAGGTTTCAGAATTCAACATACTGTACCTTGCATGTTCGACAAAATTAAATTAAAGATATGTTGAATTTTTACTGTGCTGAAAGCTTATTTGAACTGTCTAACTTACCAAATAATGTTAAATTACCTTATCCATTGTAACCTTGTCTTGGAGGACATCACTTTTTTTTCGTTTTCAGCAGTCCAATGTCCATTTCTGAAAACTGTTTTTCGACAAGTCAACTAAAAAGATAGTGTGTAAATGAATATATAAACATTTTTTCATACTTGATTTTTAATCTATAAGTGAATTCAATTAATTTATTGTGCATAGATGAAATAGTAGGCCTATGATTGGATACTTTTTTAAATATATTAAAATAATTTATAATTGTATACCGGCAAAGATATATATTCTTTATCTGATGATGACTCTGGGTTTTCTTGATCTTCAGCTGACTGAAAACATAAATGACATATACTTTCATAAGTAAAATAAAAAAAAAACATAAAACAACATCATCAACATGATATACTTTTGTCTAAAATATAATTATGGAAATTTTCTGTTGGACTAGATCAGAAAAGGTATAGAAAAAAAAGAACTATTTAAGCATACTTACAGATTCTTTCATTCTGTTTATAAATTACTTTCTTGGCTTCAACAGCCTCACTTACTCGCTGAGTCGCCTTATAATACTTATTTTGTGTTGCCAGCGAATGATGCATGTATGATGCTTCATGCTCCCTATTTGTATTATTATTTCTATTTTTTTCTCATGACTGAAAAATAGAATATATGAAAACTGACTATTAAAGTCAGCACAGGTCTAATGTCAGAAATATGCTTTCTCTAGCATTATTTGTAGGGATATAGGCATTAGAGTGTTTTTCCTTACCATAGTTGCCAACTGCTTTCTGAAGTGTGTGCAGTTGATGGTCTTTTCCTTTCGCACACTCAGGCTGTGCCACATCCGTGTCAGTTCTTGACACGGCCTAATTTTATCCCCTGTTGTTGTTTTGAAAAATGTATAGGACTCTTTGACGTTGGATAGGTTTTTAAAACGGTTCATCAATTCAAATAGGTCCTCTTCAAGTACTAAGACCGCTGGGCCTTGTGTGGCAGTTTTGTGATTTGTAACCTATTAGTGTAAAAAATGTATATTTGATTGCCTTCAACGATGCTTTATTATTAAACAAATAAATAAAATTATAAAATCATTGGTTTTTACTTATTGACAATTTGCTGTGCTTACATGGCATTTACTGTAGTTGGTAAGATAATAAAAAAAATTTTTAAATTTCTTGCAATTTTAATGCCACTTAATATTGTAAGTAATTTAGCTAAATTTAGAAATTCACATACACACAATCTTACATAATGTTGTGCTCTACAGTACAATCGCTATTGATTTCCTCAGCCTGCTCAAATTCAAACACTGTCATTTTGGAAATGACACTGAAGCGACATCCATTGCGCAGGCAAATCAGAGATATTAAATATCCTTTGAAATACACTATTTCGTCTAGAGATAGTATTTTGCCATTTTTTAGTTTTTCTGAAAAAGTCACATTTTATTTGCCATAGAAAATTCTAGTGGTAATGTGATGTACCTATTCTGGTTCTTTCCTTTCTTTGATAATTTCAATGAATCATTTTATCTCAAAACTTTTTCTCTAATTTGGCTTAAAATAAATTGAATGTGCTGTTAGGTATTTTAACATAGGAAATTGCATTTATAATACTATTCAAGTTACTTTAACAATACATATAATAATAATAATCATTATATGAAATAATAATACCCTTTATTTTCTTTGCCAGTGGTTGTGATCTTTGTAAAAACTGTTCTTCTTCTGGGATCTGTATCTATTTTACCTACCTGTGTAATTGTACAAATATTCAGTAGTTCATCCGATCTCAATCAATTGTGGAGTGTAGCGTTTTTTTAATGAGAGGAAAAAACTATTTGTAGGGTATATACAGGACAGCTTTCCCTGTTTATTTGTTGTTGTTAAGTTGAGTAATATACAAACAATTAAATTGTTAATTATAAAACTTACCCATTTTTTTTTTTTCCCCTTTGTAGGGCAATTCCCTTATTCAGTGACTTCGCTAATATTCTTAACTTATTCTGTCCATCGAGCACCATTTCTGTGGTGAATTCTGGTACATCAAAAGTGGCAAAGTCTAAGTACGTTTGTCCACTTGTGTTGTAATGTCGCACTCTACTAGGTGTTCTTTTAACACGCAGATCATCAATTTTACTAATATTTTAAAAATAAACAATTATGCATTTATCAATAGTTATCACTAATTATGAATTTATTATTTCTGAGGTGTTGTGCTTCGAAGAGCTTGTTTGGATCACCATCTGTAAGATATTTGACTTCGGAATTAAGGCATTGTTTTGCCTGGTTTTTACCAAACATTCTGCTCTTGGTTAAGTATTAATGAAATCCCTTTTTTGCGTTTCTAAATATAATATATTGAAATCAAGGAAAAAGGGTGGTTATTCTGAAATATACCTAAATATTAATGTAAATTAATTTGACACTTTATTAAAATAATAGTTCCTAATGAAGATGTAACGTAAAAACTAACCTTCCTGAGGAATGTCATTTTTCTCCATCATAGCATCCTTGTATCTTCTATCATCTATCTATAAAGAAAAAAAACACCTAAATAATTATGATTCTTTATGTTGAAGATGTGTCACATTGATGATGTATAGATTCAAAACTTTCTGAATTAAAATTTCACCTAATGTAAATACAATATAATAAGAAGTAAAGTTGAATGAAATTATTTTACTTTGCGCTTGTGAACCGTCCAGTCGTACAACATTTGCCTCGCAGATAGCACATTCTTTAGTTTGAGATTTTACATTCTCCTCTTCTCTTTTTCTAATAAATTCAGTGTAAAAAAAACTTTTAAGCAATTTTATACTGTAATTCAAAATGATATAGTTAATGTTAATTATTGTACAAACCTAAAACTGTGTAATATAGTTTGCATGGCATATGCCTACTCCGTTTTCATTTCTTTTAAAATTCTCTTTTTGAATATGTCATTGACCTTATGGATCTCAACAATGTGGCGTGAAGTGTTCAATGTGTATTTTCCACATAAAAGACATGCCTAAAAAAGATTAAATACACATTTTTAATATATAAAATACTGGAAAATATAATGTATTAATTTATTCACAGATAAAAATAATAAATGGCATTTTTCAAAACACAAAAGTTATTGTTATGTTACAGGGAAAAAAGCAGCTCAATGAATTGCTAAGTATAAAAAACTACTTTGTATTATAATTTTTTTTAAATGTTCTCTATGATATCTGTATATTTGATTTCTGTGTGGTTTATTATTTATGCTCATGAAGTTGTATAAATGGCACTTTTTGTGTAAGCATAACAATAAAGTGAGTATAAACATCATCTTGTTTTATGAATTTTAATGTCAACATATGGATCATTCTTCATTAAGTGTCTAAAATTGTGTCCTGATATTTTGTGGGATAGAGACTGAAAATTCATCATTAAAAAATAAAAATTCTTCATAATCAACATTATTGTAAATATAATTAATTACATAAACCAAAGATAATAACATTGATATTGTTAATTTTTATAAAAATGTTTCAGGCAACCCCCTAAAACCTCATGTCCCAATCGTACAGATTTCATGCGATTTTGTTCTTCATACATTGAATCTCAAACTTTAAAGTTTTTTTCAACTGGAAGTACAATTTATTCAAGGTATCTAGCAGTGTGTACTCCATCTCCACTGTCAGACATGCCTACAGGGTGATCCTGGGCTGTCCTATGCTAAATACATCATCTCCATCACGGTCAGCTCCATCACATTTCCCAATAGTTCGTTGTGACGGATATGACTTTTTGTTATTGCCAGGGCCTTTTTTTGTTTTGTTTTGTATATCTTTATTATGTTAGTACATTGTATATCTATGTGACTCTGGTCAATAAACGTATTCAAATCATATCTTAGTTAAAGTAATTTCCGTCACATGATTTTTGAGGTTCGTCATATCCGTCACGCTTTCATCTCCGTCACATGGATATTTTATCCTCTTAAATCCTAAAATATTTCAGTAATGAACGCAATTATGTGGTATAATTGAAATATAAACAATATTTTTCTACTATGTCAATGGTTAGTAATATTAGTTTAACTGAATTTTGTAAAACATCAGTGACAGTCATACTATTTTCTGACAATTATTATTTGTTGGAGTAGTAAATGGTTTTGAACGTATAACATCATATTAATAAATGTTAAAACAATCATTTTTTCATTAATCGAGAAAAAAATACTGTATAGTATCAAAGAATTAATAATGGAAATAATTGTATAATTCCTAACCCGTTATTTTTTCTATCTTTGTATATTCCATAAATGTGAGGGATATGACAGCAACATGGAACCATGTATTTAGAAATACAAATAAAATATGAAATATATAATAAAGATTTCGCCATGGTGTTCATTTATCTGAATAAACTTTTAAAATAAAAAAAAAATGCAAGTTTTAAAATCGATTTTTTATAAACCTGAAATTAGACACTTACTGAAGAATGACCCATATATATCTTGGTATTTTTATTCAATAAAATATAAAAATACAAAAGTAGCTGAATTGACGTATTTCTTATAAGATATAGAAGTAAAAAGATAATCGCAATTTCGTCGTCGTCAAAGCAAACTCTGATCAGAGCGTGGCTACTCTAACAGTATTCTGAAACCATCTCCTGTCTTGTCATCCTATTTGTTTGCCCCTAGAGCCAAACACATCTATTATAGTCTTTTCTCATTTGCATCTTGGTCTTCCTCTTCTTCTCTCCCCTAGAAAATAAGCCTCCAACACTCTCTTCTCCATTCCATCTTGCCGCTTAATGTGACCAAAATAGCACAATTTCTGCTTTTTAACATAATGCAGCAACCAATCATTTTATACTCTAAGCTCCTTTCTGATGCTATCATTTGTGCGGTGTTGAGTCCATGGGACTCGCAAGATCCTTCGGTAGCATTTGTTTTCAAAGGCTGTTATGAATTTTTCATTCCTCTTGCGCAGTACCCAGGTTTATGTGGTCACTGGAAAGACACATGCTTTGAGAATGCGCAACTTAGTCACTTTGTCTTGTCCACGCCACAGCTTTTTAATCCCAGTGAGAGCTTGCAATCCCATGGCCAATCAGCTTCTGATTTCTTTGGTGTTATCTCCATCTCCTTGTATCCTGGCACCAAGGTACATGAAATTGTCAACCTCCTCCAATGCGGATCCACTTATTTCTATGCTCTGCTTGTTTTCATTTGCCACTTGCCAAGAAACAGTCATGACTTTGGTCTTTTTCGCATTAATTTTTAGACCATGAGATACGCCTTCTTCATTCACTCAGTCAACAAATCTGCTGAGGCCAGATCTTGACTTGGACATCAAGGCAGCATCGTCTGCATATCTTAGGTCAATCACAGTTTTCCCTCCAACGTGTAGCAGATCGTAACTTTTAGACCATTCTTCTGTCATAGCTTCTGCATTATGTCTTCTGTATAAATGTTGAACAGAGCCGGAGAAAGAATGCAGCCCTGTCAGACGCCCTTCTCAATGGTAAACCAATCAGTTGTTCCACACTCAAGTCTGACTGCTGATTGCTGATCTTGCTAATTAACTCTATCACATATGCTGGAAACCCCATCTTCATCATGATGGACCAGCTGTTTCAGTGAGGGTTTTTCCTTGTTTGTTCTTGATGACAGATAATTGGGGAGTGAACTTTCTTGTCAATTGCTTGATCTCTGCATACATTGCCTTGCTGTTACCTGCTCTATGGTGTGATTCTATTGTGTCACACTTCTCCAGTAAATGTTGCTTCTTGTCCCTCCTACTGGCCCTTTGGATTTCAGCTGTTGCCTCCCTGCATTCTGCACAGGCTATACTAATACCGCCTTTCTTCATCTTCCTTCTCTCTTCTATGAGTTTTAACGTTTCTTCTGTCATCCACTTTGACTGTTTCCGCCTTCTTTTTGGAATATGTTTCCTTGCCACAGATAAGGTTGTATCTTTTGTTTCTTCCCACAACTCATTTGGAGACAGTTCATCTGCTACTGCTATTAATGCCTCGTAACGGTTTGCAGTCTCTACTCTGTATGCATCTGGAATGCATGTCATGTCAAATCTTACAACTGGTTTCTTCTAACTTTAACTTTGCACCGGACGTCCATACATAGTAATTGGTGATCTGAACCACAGTCTGCCCCTGAGAACGTGCAAGTGTTTGTCAGATTTGTTCTTGTACTTCGAACCAAGATGAAATCTATTTCATAAAACTAATCAGCTTCCTCTTGCGTTGCAGTGCTTGTTGGGGCATATACCTGCAAGAGTGTAATGTTCATGGGTCTGCCCTGCAGCCTTATTGACAACACCCTATTCCTTATTGGATTATATCCCAGCAAAGATTAAGAGGTCTTTTCTTAAAGGTAAATTCCAACACCTCCATAGCCTGATGTCTCCCTTCCTGAATAGATTACCATACCACCTTCCTTTGGTCTAAAATGTCCTTGTCCTGCCCACCTGTGCTCTGCTACACCCAAAACACTTACGTTGTAGCGAGTTGCTTCACTGATGACTGTGCCTAATTTTCCAGATTCCATACTTCTCACATTCCATGTTGCTATTCGCATCAAGTTTCCTCCACAGAGGCAACATATTCTAAATTGATCTTTCTTTTTTGTTGAAACCAAATTATTTTAATTTTCTTACCATAAACATTTTTTTATTTTCCTTTTTTATCAACTTGGCTATCCAAAGTTGTTATTGATTGACCAATCAGATAGTTTATCAAGTTGGGATTGGATTAAACTCTGATCCTTGAGATGAAATTCGTCGCCTTTGTATGAATTCATCAAAGCCTAGCCGCAGATAAAAGTTTGTTACATTAGTCTATCTTGGCAAGTCAAGCTCTACTCAGCGTCCTGCTGTTAGATTGAATTGTGGCCAAAAATCTATATACTGTATTTGTTTGTTCATTTTAATTTTTAGTTTAACTACATAAATAACTCTCATTATGCCAATAAATATATTGACATCTAATTGCATTATATGAAGTATGCTTACTTGTTCATCACTTGAAATATCCATATTGAATTTACTATGAAAAAAAATAATTTGATATTTATTCAGAAAAAGATTATAATACATATCAGAATAAGTTTTTACTAAACCTACTGCATTTTGTTTGCAATGTTTACTTGTTTAGTAACAATATGCATATTTATTCATTCATTTATTAAAGACACTGGTATTATATTATATTTGAACAAAATAGGCCTATATAAAGAAGTTACAAAACAATGTCAAGAATTCAACATTTTATAAATAAGGTATATATTGAATCATGGAACAATAGTTTCCCGAGCTACACATTACATTAATATATAATATTATTTTTAGGATTTTTACATTTTTCTTTTTTATGAAATGATACCACATTTTTTATATAAATAAATTCTTGTATGTAGCTTTTGAATAGATAGCTCTTTAAAGCTATCTTTACCTACCTCTTTCACTGTTTTTTTTTCTCTCTTTTGGCAAAAAAAAAATTGACATTCATATTATCTCATGTCAATACATAAAATCTTATTATTTAACACATTTTTGTTAATTCTAAATGTCGTTACCATTCACCAGTAACAATTTTACATTTATGAATTGCGTATTACCTCCTTTTTTCATTAATTTTCTTATATTTTTCTATACACTTGATCATCATTATCATCTATCTCGTTTTAAAATATTTTACACATACTGTAAATAATTTGCGAGTTTTTCATTTTCATTTGTTTTAAAGAATTAAAACTTTCATTTAAAGCATCGCAAATTAAATGTTTAATATTATTCCAAAAGAACAAATAAAATTCAACACTTAGACCATCCGATCCTGGTGTTTTATCATTGAAAGGGCCTTTTTACATTCATCAATAGTGACGTAACCTTCACAATTTTCTTTTTCTATTTCTGAAAGGTTGTTTATATTATATTTATAAAGGTATGTCTTCATTTTTTATTACATTTATTTATTTTATGACATTATTTACGTATAAACCTTCGAAATGCCTTGTACTTGTTATTTTAAAATATCAATTGGGCTCGTTTCTAAGCTCCCATCTTTAGTAATTAAACTTTTTATGTGTTTCTTTTTACAAATCAGATCTCCACCTAGAATGATAGAATTACCCTTCCCTCCATCAAAGTCATTGTAACATTTGTGTATGGTCCTAAAGAACGCACTTCTATTTTTGCTTTCATTTCGCTGTTTCATACCAGTAAATGATTCAAATTTGCCTTACCCTGATATTTTTATTGTAGTGTTTCAAGTAAATCAATGGCATTGGACAATTTAAATTAATGCATTTACCAAATATGGAATGAAGATGTTTTCTTTTATTTTATAGTCTAATTGACAATTAATTGGCCCTTAAAATACTGTTGATCTAGCCATGTATGAATGATCTAGCTATGGATGATCAGCCATGATGAGTATGCCTAGTCCTACCTGGCCTAGTTTAATAATAATATTGATAATGTAGCTTCAGCTTGTGATTATATTTATATTTCTGATGATAAGATGCACTAGAATTGTTTTACCAACCAAAGAAATGAAAATAATTGTAA
Source organism: Antedon bifida (assembly GCF_963402885.1). Classification (NCBI taxonomy): domain Eukaryota; kingdom Metazoa; phylum Echinodermata; class Crinoidea; order Comatulida; family Antedonidae; genus Antedon; species Antedon bifida. The sequence goes on from NC_136231.1 coordinate 10,055,213, forward strand.
TAATTCCAAAACCAATGGTGGTACAAACATTCTAGACACTCTTAGTCTTAGGCAGTAGTAGGCCTATCTCTAGGTCTAGGTACAAACCTAGAAACAAGGTACATCCAGGCCTATGCCTGCTAGGCATATATAGCATATCTCTAGTTAGGCCTAGACCTAGACCATATTCAGGTTAAAATGATTGATTAGGCCCTTGACTAGCCTACTACTACCTACTATAGGCCTAGGTAGGCCTATGACTGTAGCATTATTATTACTATTAGGCTAGAGGATGACTGCATGCTGTTTTAGGCCTGCTTTCTTTTTATTATCTTAACCTGAAAGAATATAAAACAAATGTCAGACCTACCTACTAGGCCAAAAAAGAACTTTCACTAGGCCTAGGCCTAGACCTATAGGCTTCCTCTTGATTACAGCTGGACATTTTAAACTGCGTTCCAACATATGTAATATGCTCTCCAGCTGTGATATATACCGAACACTCAGGAGGGATGCTGAAATCCGCAACTTTTGATGAATGGAATTCAAAAACTTCTTTGGGCCTGTATCTTCTAGTGTACGGATTGTATCCCCTACTGCTTCATTCGCGCAGTTACGACTATCAAGAGTTACCAACTCAGGGAAGTCATCCGGCCAGGAAGGGATTTCCCATCTTGCGTATTGTGTTAGTTAGACTATCAACCTGTCGCTGGAAGGTTTTCTGTGCTGCAAGTCCCTGTTCATGGTGTTCAAAGTTAGCTGTGTTTTCCGGATCATCGTCATGAATATATTCATTCTCATACTGTCTCAGAAGTCTGGTATGCACTTTATCATTAAGATCCTTAACTTTTTTTGATAGTATTTTTTGATCATCTATAATTCCTTTCATCATTTTACTAACATTCTTGATCGTAGGTATTGCATTAGAGCAAGAATTACATGACCAAATAAAGTTTGGTAGCTGGCAAGACACTATGGCATCATACACTGACTCTGCTAGGCCTGTACAATCAACACAAGTTTTTGTTCCACAAAAGTCACATTTTAAAAACTTCATATTTTCCTCCACTGGTTTAAAACATTTAGTGCATTTTGATTCAGCATCTGCCTTAGAACTGGGTTGTTTATCGCTTCCCTTCTTCTTAGTGTTCCTAGTGTTAGGCCTAGCAGTAGAGGGGCTAGCCTCTCTAGATGAGCTACCATGCATGCCTCTGGAGGCCATATTGTTTTGTGTTGGGCCTAGGTTTTAAATCTACTTTAATCTTTGCTAAGAATACTCATCTACTAAGATTATTTCCTTAATGGTGACTAGAAAGTATTAAAGAATACCATGCAGTGAAAACTTAACCAAAATATAAGAGAGAACAAATGAAATTTTAAAACTTATCAGCTTGCACTTGAATACAATGTTGCCTCATCAATGTCGCCTTTCTGTAAGTCCTACTACACCACCGGATGCTTTCACCACTTTATTCTCTTGCTCATGCGCTTGGTCTATTGGAATCGCAGAGTATCTGTTGTGTAATGACTTTGCGATTGTCCAGTGATTCCGAGTTTCAAACTCATATTTGATCTCTTGTGGCAATGCCTTCATGTCTCTATGTGTAGGCCTACAGGCAGCCACCGAGAATAGTTCACATGATCTAACGCAAAGAACAATGGCACGAGTGCCTCTAATACAGAAACATACAATTGGAAGTCTCTCTCCCGATGGGCTCTAACAAATATGAGAATCAGAATCTCATAGTGTGCGATCATGTTCCAGAACTTGAACGTGGGAGATTTCTTACACATTTGTTCCAGCCCGTTGTTCAAACTCTCATCAACATTTGATCTCTGTTTGAATGCTTCATCATCAAGAACAAGAACAGTGACTTGATGGGCATGTCGAGTTCTGGTAATGTGTGATACTTTCAGGAATGAATCAGCTGTTCCGGATGAAGCAACGTCAGATTCAGTGAGAGCCGTTGTCCAACCTGACCCATCTAATAAATCGCCAACAGTGTTCCATAGCGCCTTCTCAATGTGCAGTCCGCCCATCATAACTACGTAGACTTTCTCACCATAGAGATCTGGCCATTTCCATTGTACATACTTGGCGAGCGTGAACAGAGGCTGGTCAAACGTAATCACTGGGATTTGTCCTGGGTTGAGGTACTCTGTTGTCTGCCGATGTACATCCATGCCATGCCTAATCATTGCTGGCGTGTTTGATTTTTCATAGAAGAGAGGGAGCAGTGCACATATTGCTGTTAGCCGAGTGGCGTGATAAGCAGACCATGTAAGTGAACTGGTCTTGCATAGTTCCACATCACTGATATGCTGAAGACTATGTTCCATCCAGTCATATTCTTGACGTTTTGCATCTGCAAGGTCAAGCTTAACAGGTTCACTATTGTTACTCTCTGGTACCTGAACATGACTTGACTTCAATGAAACTGCTGGAACAGAAGCGTATTGGTCTCGAAGCGAATGAGTATACGCCCTTGATGGCGGTAATGTGACGGGTTCCCTGATGCCACAGGGTTCCATTGTGCTTGGGAATTGAAATATACTAATGCCAGTGCCATGAAAAGATGTCGTGGCGGTTGTTGCACTTGGATCATGATCTAAAGAGGGTGCTATTCGTTTTAGCAAAATCAATACAATTAAATATTCCTTTAATTACCATTTCACCTGAGTGATCCTTCCTTCATTGTAGAATTGGCGGCCATTTTTAAATTTGACCGCCATCTTGGAAATGAGTGACCTGAGCAAAATGGCTTGATTAGTATCTGTTTCAGTAACCTCAGATACCTCTAAATTGACACCTTATTTGTTCATTTATGATTTTTACAGCCTTATATACAATATTTCTATTTTTGGCAGCCATTTTGAAATTTGGCCGCCATTTTGGAATTGGGTGACCTGAGCAAAATGGCTTGACCAGCATCTATTACACCTCATTTGTTCATTTCTGATTTTTACAGTCTGATATATGACATTTGATTTTTTTGGCGGCCAATGGCCGCCATCTTGGAGATTGGTGGTCTGAGCAACATGACATGACCAGCTTCTGTTCAGTGACCCCCAGAAACCCTGACATTGACACCCCATTTGTTGATTTATGAGTCTTACAGCCAGATATATGGCATTTCCTTTTTTCTGGCGGCCATCTTGGATTTTGGCCGCCATCTTGGAAAATCGGACCCGATCAAGTGGGTTCCACGGATAAAATCAATTCAATTCTATTTTTTTTTTTCAATTCAAAGTAACATTTATTTTCTTCAAATAAAAACAGTATACAAAATGGTGTAAAGAAAGGTAATATGATTGAAGAAGGCATGTTCAAAAAAGCAAAAAGCTTGTGACAGACATGCCCAAACAAAGACTAGATTTAAACAACACGGAAAAAGAAAAAAAAAATAAAGAAAATAAAGAAATAACAATATATAAATTGACTGATCTCCATCTATCTAAAAGGACAGCACTTCCTGGCACAATAAGCCTAAAAAGAGTGTTGACAAAGTGCGAGGTATGTGCGAGGCACGCCAAATAAGTGTGCGAGGCATCATTTTATCATTTCCAAAATTGGAAAGCATGCGAGGCATATAGTTTATTTCAAAAAGGTGCGCGAGGCATATCTTAACGTGCTATTATGCTATATTATAGGCCTAACAATCAATTATTTATATTTTTATAATAAGCCTAGCGTATCTAAATAGATTCGTGTATAGGCCTACACTCATCATGTTATTTATTTTTATGTAACGATTGTTTTTTTCATTCAAGTCATATCGTGTCAAATTTTACTTTTACAAAAGTGCCAAAACTGTTCAAAAGTTGTGCATCCGTATGCGCCATATTTTTAAAATCTGAACAATAATTGTTATAGCGACACTCATCAAATGACTGCCATGTTTGTGGCATTTCGAGCGTGTTCACTTTTAATTTAACATGTCTCTCGAACATAGCAGAGTGAAAATAATATTATTTTGGCACACTCTCGCGCCTCGATCCGGTAGACCCGAGAAATGGAAAATCCCTCTTTACTATTTAGCAAGTAGCGGAATGATTCTGCCCGGAGAGGATTCGGCCTTGTGGCGAGTCCCCCTCCTATAGCACGTGGTTTCAGCAGCAACGCACATATGTAGACTTCTACATTTTTTACATTCCATTCTCTAGGAAATCAACACGTGTACCCCTCTCGCAAGGACAAGTTCAATAACTGGCTGTGAATAAAAGGTAACTGATATGCCGATCAAATAACATGCTGCAAAGAAAAAAATTACGAGAGAATTCTGGAGCGCGTGTAAAAAAGACTTAAGTCCGACAATCGTAATACTACGCCTAAAATAAAACTTTAACTAATATGCTTAGCCCTAACCTAGAGGCCTATGTAGAAAATAATTTAATCAATTTTGATATAATAATAATTAGTGTAATATTAATAATGATACACTATTCCTGTTTTAGTAGGCTATGCTATTATTATAATATATAGGCCTGCCTATAATAATTAATAGCTACGCCCTGGGCCTATAGGCTAGAGAGACTAGCTGGGCCTGGACCTCCTTGGTAGACATAGGACTAGGCCCGGTAGCCTTTCCTAGGCTCCCAGTGGGCACAGAACATATTTTCAACGTTGAAATAACATTGTCTTTCTAACTAACCTTTTACGTTTATTTATCAATGTTAATTTAACGTTGAAATAATGTTAAAATTTAGTTGACATTTTTGTTTAAGATAACAACACGTTTTCCACATTAACATTGAAAAAAGGTTGAAAGTATGAAGTGTTTTTAACCAATCTTTACGTTTGTTTATAAATCTTATTTTAACGTTAATTTAACGTTAAATCCAGTTGACATTTTTGGTTAAGATGACGACATGTTGTCAACATTGAATAATGGTTGAAATTATGTTGTGTTTTCAACAAATTTAATTAATACGTTTTTTTGCCAATGTTATCTCAACATTAATTTAAAGTTAAAATTTAGTTAGCATTTTTGGTTTACATGGCAATATGTTTTTATCATTAAATAAACGTTAAAATTATGTTGGAATTATGTAATGCTTTTAACCAAATATTGTTTGTTTATCAATGTTCTTTCAATGTTAATTTAACGTTGAAATGCAGTTAACAATCCTGGTTAAAATCACAACATGTTTTCAACATTGTAAAACAGTTGAAATTATGTTGTGTTTTCAACCAATTAATTCGGGTTTTTTTTAATGTTATCTCAACATTAATTTAAATTTAAAATTTAGTTTGCGTTTTTGGTTAAAATGACAATATGTTTTTATCATTAAATAAACGTTGAAATTATGTTGAAATTATGTAATGCTTTTAACCAAATATTATGTTTGTTTACCAATATTATTTCAATGTTAATTTAACGTTGAAATGCAGTTAACAATCCTGGTTAAAATCACAACATGTTTTCAACATTGTAAAACAGTTGAAATTATGTTGTGTTTTCAACCAATTAATTCGGGTTTTTTTTTTAACCTTATCTCAACATTAATTTAAAGTTAAAATTTAGTTGGCGTTTTTGGTTAAAATGACAACATGTTTTTATCATTATTATGTTGAAATTATGCAGTGCTTTTAACCAATTATTATGTTTGTTTATCAATATTATTTCAATGTTAATTTAACGTTGAAATGCAGTTTACAATTTTGGTTAAAATGAAAACATTATAAAACAGTTTAAATTATGTTGTATTAATATTAGATTTGTTTATCACTCTTATTTCAACGTTAATTTAACATTAAAATCCAGTTGGAATTTTTTTTAAAAACATGTTTTCAACATTGAATACCGGTTGAAAATATATTGTGTTTTAAACAAATTATTTTGTTTCTTTATTAACTTTATTTTAACGTTAATTTAACGTTGAAATCCAGTTGGCATTATTTGTTAAAATGACAACATGTTTTCAACATTGATTAACGGTTGAAATTATGTCGTATTTTTAATCAATTATTACGTTCGTTTATTAATGTTATCTCAACGTTAATTTAACATTATTCAGTTATAAAGGTTGAAATTATATTGTGTTTTAAACCAATTTTTACGTTTGTTTATAAATGTTTACTCAACATTAATTTAACGTTGAAATCTAGTTGGTTTTTTTGTTAAAGGTTGAAATTATGTTTTAAACCAATTATTACGTTTGTTTATCAATCTTATTTCAACGTTAATTTATCGTTAAAACACATTTGGCATTTTTGGTTAAAATGGCAACATGTTTTCAACATTGAATAAATGTTGAAATTATGTTGTATTTTTAACCAATTAATAAGTTTGTTTATCAATCTTATTTTAACGTTAATTTAACATTGAAATCCAATTAACATTTTTTATTAAAATGATAAACATTGTTGTGTTTTTAACCAATTATTACGTTTGTTTATCAATGTTAGGCCTGTTTAAACGTTGAATTAAAATTTAATTCCATTTATTACTTTTGGTTAAAAAGTGTTTTTATGTACGTAGGCTCAGCTAGATATCGATGTTTCAACGTTAAATTAACGTTGGATTTCGGTTAGCATTGTTTTTTTTTTTGTATCATCAATCACATAACATAAATGTATGATGTAACCTGATTATTGGTTTAATATTTAGGCATTTTACATATTGGCAAATATCATATTTGTTTGAATACAAATGTTATACATATAGCATAGCCTACCAGTTGTCAAATCAAGATCAAATTTCATAAGATACAAGCTTGTCATTGGTTAGTTTCATTTTGATACACCTGCTGTCAGTTGCTTGGTGTTGATGGTGGTGGTGTTGAGACAATCATCTTTTTGATATTGTAAATACAGGTAAGAAAACAATCTTGTTTTTATTTAGTAATCTAAATTCTACAGCTCCTAAAACATATGCTAGGTCTCACGGCTATACAGTATACTCACTCACTTCTGTATTTCATATGTAGGCCTATAGCCTAATAGCTCAGTAGGCCATAACAAGCCTTTATCTAGAAAAGATGTCAATACAACAGCAATGAAATAATAACTGTTAATACAGTAATAACATTCTCCATCCATGTGCATCTAAATATATGGATGACCATTGAGATAATATCTCAATGAAATAAAAGGTTGGTATTGACTTGATAAAATAATTGTTGTGCAATATTATGTTGTAATATTATTTATATTCATTTATAATTTGAGACTTTATATAGTGATTGCATATGCATTATTTAAGTGTAAAGCGTGAAATGATATAACTGAATATTGTTTATATTATGATTTTTAAACAATGCGAATGACACATCCTTAAATATAATTGTCCCTCTGAAATTGTTGTTAAAATGTTTTATTGAATATTTCATAAAAGTTTTTTCCTTTAACTAAAATTTGATTTTCAAATTGTGTGGTTAGACAATGGGTTTTTTGTTAAATATAACTGTTTATTTTGTGAAACCATTAATAATGTTGTTTATTTTCTACAGCAAGTAACTTATTAAAGTTGGAAAATAGTATTTTGAGGACAATACATCTTAATTTAATTTGTTAAACACTGTATTATTTTGTTTAAAACTAATTTGATTAAATTTGTTTCAGGTTTGGAAAAGGCCATAATACATGGCTGCAGTCGCGTGTTCAAGTTAGTGTTTACCGACCAACCGGCCGACCAACAATGTGAGCTGTATAGAGTCGCGTTGCACGCGACTAAAAATGTTGCCACACTTTTCAAGACGACTGTTTATTGATTAATCGGAACAATGCAATTACATGATATTGCCATTTCATGCGGACTTCTGCAGCACAAGACACTTGTGTGTGTGTTGTATAATTTGTGTGTTATTCAGCCAATATTGATTAGTTATTCGTTCAAGTTAGTTGAGAAACGTGTTACAAACTGATTAGTATATTACATTTTGGATACTAAACGTTGGTACCTGAGAACATCCAGGATGTATTTGATTGTTGCTTGGATTTTGCGTGATGATTTGATAAAACCCGATTGAATATGATTTTATGTTTTTATAGAAATTAGCCTAAAGATTAGAAATAATAGAAATGTTTCTATTGATTGATTCTGCGACGTAACACTCAGTACTGTACCACCAATTTGCTTTACCGTTGATTCAAATTAGATACTAATTCAACTTTAGTATTTCCATTGAAAATACACCAAATTTCATCTTTATCTATTTTAGAATGTTTGATATGTAAGTTGTTATTCAACTAAGCCATTGCTACGTTAATTTAATGTTATGTTGATAATTTGTTGAATCAACGGTAAAATGTGTTTACATTGAATCAACGTTGATCTGTATACGTTGATTAAAATGTTGTAAGTTTTACTTTGAATTAATGTTACTATTTCTACCTTGAATTTAGTTGATTATTCTACAATGGATCAACGTTGATATTTTGGTTGATTTAAACTTTATTTCAACAATTGTTCAACGTTATTTATATGTAGGTATTTATTCATAAAAACACATAAATAGTACCAACAGAAGGCAGCCAACGGCTGAAAAATTCTGCAAACAACGTACAAAGTAAAAATTTAACAGAATCGAAATTTCAACGTTTGCGGATAACATTGAATATATATATATAATATAATATTGTTTATTAAATCAACGTTTATAATTTTTATGTTGATATGAAATATTGAAATTTACGTTGATGCAAACTTTCATATTTAACTAAATTATGAAGTTATTTTAACGTTTATAATTTCAATGTTAAAACAACGTTAAAAATTTCAACGTTAATTTAACGTTGAAATTATTACCGTTGTTTCAACGTTAATAATTTCAACATTAAATCAATATTGATAATTTCAACGTTGAATTAACATTGACATTTATGTTGATGCAAACTTTCATTTTCAAAAATTTTTCGACGTGATTTCAACGTTACATATTTTTACGTTGTTTCAGCATTGATAATTTCTATGTTGAATCAACGTTGACATTTTCGTTGATGCAAACTTTCATTTTCAACATTTTTCCGACGTAATTTCAACGTTTGCAGATAATATTATACAGCTATGACTGCTTAGAGGTTAAATATAAGATTTGACATCCCCGAGGGAATATTATTTCCCGAAGCGCTAGCTGAGGAAAATATTTATTCCCCGAGAACATAATATCATTCCCGAGTGGATGTCAAATCTTATATTTTACCGATATAAAAGGCGATATCTGTTATATTACATAGCCAACAACAAGTTGAATGTAACTGCCGGGTCGGGTGTAGCTAGGCCTCCTTTATGTAATAAGCCTGCCTAGTTAGGCGTTACATTCACCTTACCTTGCGAAGAATAATATACAGATAATTAATGATTTCTTGGCAATAAAATATTCACTTAGCCTACTAGGCCTAGGTCGTTTAAATTAACAGAAGAATTAATAATAATATTATTATCATCAATGTATATGGAAAAGACTGCTCCATTAGTTAATATAGTCTACGAACTAAAATGGATACATGTGTGTAAGGTTAATACTTGAGGTTATCAGTGTACACCATACAATACATTTAATGAATGTAGTTAAGTATAAAAGCACAGTTAATGAGTATTACAATAAGTTTGTCATTTTAATTAATTGGTTTTGTAAATAGATGATTTAACAAAAAAGAATGTTAAGAAGTAAATAATACTTTGTATTAATGTTCAGTAACTACTGTATACAGAAAACAATAAATGAAATATAAAAGAATGTGATTTAACAAAAAATAACAAACCAGCAATGGTATGATACTAAAGGTACAATTTTTTTTCTCTTCCGTGGGGGTCACCCACATTTATTCATTCTTTTATACGGTACCTTATACAAATATATAAAATATACTTGCACTGATGAAGGGCTAGTGTTGCCCGAAAGATCTGCTAACTTTTCTGGCTGTTACACTTCTCGTTTTGATTTAGCTTTTCGCTTTTATTTTGTATCTCCATTGAGATCCAGCCACTGATACCCACAGCATTGTCATTTTTTCAGTAATTTGCCTTTGGATTTATATATATATTATACTTACATTTTTGTAAAAATATAAAAACAATAAAATTCAATAAAGTAGTTAAAAGTAGTAAAAGTATGCTTTAAAAACGTACAATTTATGGTTATTGCAAGTTATTTTAAAAGTACAACTATTTACCATTTAAATTTACCTCTATATTAAGAAATTTATTCAAAAGTAGCCAACATTTTGGTTTGATTCATTTTACATTTAGAGCAAATTGTTTCTTTTATTAAATTTTAAATCAGTACACACAATGTGTATGTTTCTTTTTTTGTTTTGACCTCTATATTAAGAAATGTATTCAAAAGTAGCCAACATTTTGGTTTGATTCATTTTACATTTAGAGCAAATTGTTTCTTTTATTAAATTTTAAATCAGTACACACAATGTGTATGTTTCTTTTTTTGTTTTGACCTTATATTACATCCATTACAAATGTATACACCCATACACACATATAAACCTATTTACCTTCACGAATCAGTTTAACATAGTTTCTATATTATATGCTACATTTTAGGTTTTGGCCTTGTATTACATTTGTTTCATACATTTCATTTCATTTTTATATTCATTTTCTATAAGTTACCTATCATGTTATCTGATAAACAAAGCCTTATGCGGGATTTGTAGATACAAAACGTAAAGATAGATGTTAGTTCATTTACAAGTTTATCTTTGGAACCAGTAACTATATCAAACCAATGTATTGGCGTTTTATTAGGAAAGCATTCAACAATAAGAGTATTGCATTTTCTCCAAACTGGCTTAATCACTTTACACTTAAGTAACATGTGTTCTTCGTTTTCTATCACATTCTTACATCTATCGGAAATATATAGTTTTAGACAATTTCCAAATATGTAATCTTTTATTACAAACAAGTATGCGATGTAAATGTTTAAAATTGAATTGCGCAATTTTTCCATATGTTTCATATCTTTGACTTTATTATTCCATATTTTGTCCCATACCATAGTCTTATTTAAAAACTTTGTTTCCCATTTTACTTGGAAGATTGGCACTGTCGTTAATTCAATTATGAACTTATCATAAAAACATCTTTTAACATTTGATTGGAATAATTCATTTTTAATATCAACATTAACTTGTTCTTTCTCTATTCTAGGTTGTGTCAATACTTCCTTCCATTCAATAGGAATAGGAGAATTATATTTAAGAGGGAAAAAACATAAAATAATGAAAAAGGTAGAGAAAAGGTTTAGAAATTATTATCGATAAAAATTGAATGAATAAAGGTGGTGGTGAACCACAAAAAAAAATTTAAAAAAATTAATGTAGATCTTACTAATAAATCACTAAGGTTAGGAAGTCTACGAAATGCAATAATGGGTGGTTCCGGAAAAACAGTCCTGAGACGTTCAGCATATGTTTCTCAACAGATAAATATATAATATGTTATAAAGATAACATACCTTATCTGGAGGCAGGAAAGCAAGACCATTCCACAAAAGTGCTGGATTTGCCCGTCTTCCATGTACATTGAAGCAAGAATAGTCTACATTGATCAACAATGGCAGTAAGAAATTGCTTGTAATGTTCCTCCAATTTGATGTAAATAACGCATATACAGTTGTTATCGAATTGTCTGCTACGTGAAGAACACTCAAATAATCAAACCTCTGTTATACTTGCGTTTATTATAAGGATAACCATCATAGCTTAATTGATCGCGACTTCCATTATTATATTTAATGAACTTAATTTTTAAATGATTTGTATTTTGAAAATGTGGCTTATTTTATTTAAACATATCATGACAATGAGCATAGTAAAAACTAACATAAAATGTATGAATCTTAACTAAGTAGGAAGTGTTTGATGTTTTGGCAGTAGCAATTGGAAGAGGTAACATGAAAAGTGTAGGCATCCCTTTGATTAGTTTTGATATTGTTTCCAAATGACACAGGCTACACTCAAATTCCTATTCATTCCTAAAACACAATTTAATAAAAACAAGGCCAACAGCCATTAAGTCGCGTGCTACAATGCATAGTGATACCGGACCGACAGACAGACCGACAGATTGACAGACAGACCGACAGAAAGACCGACCGACCGACAGTGAACTATACTGACCGAAATTACTGAACATGTTTAAAAATGTTGAAATGTTTAAAAACATTTATATTTTTTTAATTTACACGTGCGTAGCCTGTCACTTTTGACGTGCTCGTATAACGTAATTTCGAGTTGAAAAGTAAGTCAACAAAACAGAAATCGGGCAAAAAGAGTGAGCAATAACATTTAACGCGCAGTGCGCGCGCAAAAATCTGCGCACTCATGGCAATTTTGTAAACGCTTAAAATTGCCTGAAACGTACTCTTATTTCATCGAAAATAAATTTTGAAAATTTTAAGCGCGCGTACGCATGCGTTACATGCGCTACGCACGTAATTGTATTGCCATATGATGATTTATGCCCTGAAATTTATGAGTACCAAATTTTATTTAATTGTGATTCATGGTTGTGAAGATATGATTACAAACGTGATTTCGTTAAATCGTGCGTAGACCGCCTAATTTTTTATTGCGCACCGTGAAAACATAACCACATCGATTCCTGGCCATAAGGAATATTCTGTGAAAAATTGACTTAGCTGGATTAAACCAATAGGGTTGGTGATATCAAGATAAGATCAGAAAGCGATAAAACGCATAGTGATACCGGACCGACAGACAGACAGACAGACAGACAGACCACGCGACTAAAAATTGATATTCCAGTCCATTGTTGGGTAGCTTTTTACATGGGTGGCCTTTTCCGATTTCTAAAGATGGCAATCTAGAATGATATGTTGTGCTCTATTGTAGAATTTGGCTATCACTGTACGTCAGTGTCTGACAGCGAGGAATATCATTTCTTTCTTTATAGCAGTTTCGATATAATTTCTTTTCCGGAGATGTCCGGTAAGTTCTGCGATTCTGAAAATCTGAAGAACAGATAGGCCTTCGTCTGATACGTAATGGCTGACTGTACGGTATCATGTTCATTTCAACTAGGAAAATGTCAAGAAACTTGTTTTCCTGGAGTTTTTCGCATAGGATATTGTTTTATTTTTTAACAATTTAATAATTTAAATATGCTAATTAGAACGTTTAATTTATTTAATTAATTTAACATTTATATCTTCTCGCCGAATGCACTTAGGTAGTTCAACCGTTATGTGGGGCTTCAAAATAGATGTCCGACTTTGGTAAACTTTGGATATGGTGTTCATTTGGACCATATCGACCAGACAAAACAAAACAAAAACAATTGTTGCAATTTGTTGGTAAAGATAGGTTCAGTCGTTTTTGGACAATAAACTACTATTCATCAGAACCAGAGAATGCCAATTCGTCCACAGGATAGGGCATATGCAGATCCAGGTGGCCAAGCCCAGCCCACAATTTCTATGACTCTGGCCATTCACTGATCCCCATCTTTTTCTATTTAATGATTTTGTATTCGTCACTATGTGTTTGTCTTTCCATTGTCAAGTTCTGCAAATACTGTATGTTTCAAAATGTTTCAATGATTACCTTTCATAAGAGACCATCAGGATTTCTTACCCTTTTGAAAATATTAAGAGAATATTGCCTGTTTCCCTAGTTGACGATACTCAGATCTATAATCTTGGTCAATAATGCTTTAGATTTTTACTTTTATTGGCTAATAAAAACTGGAATCCACAACTCACTACACAGACAGACCACACTTTTTATATAGCCACAGATAGTTTTCCTGTGCATAGTGTAGTACAAATTTTGTTTTCTGAAGGGAAAGAAAACATGTTTATAATAATAAAGTCCATCTTTCCCAAGGTTGCATATATACTGTTCAAAGTCAGCAGTATGATGTCAGGAGAGAATAAACTCATCTGATTCTCTTCTTTATGCGTCTAACGAACGTAAGATATTTTCGTTTCAATTTAAGCTTATTCATAATAAAACTTTACATAGAATTGGAAACCAATAGACTATTAGGATACTTTACTGATCAAATAATTTGATTACATGTAAAACCATCGATATCATAGTTTGGACAACTTTGCATTTATTTTGTAACAACTAATATGCATATTAAAATATTGACCTTTGACCTTATGTCTACTGATGAAATTGGCCTTATGTCAACTGATGAAATGATGTATTCGCTCTTTTACATTGCGTATGATTGATTAACAGGATGAGAAAAAATCCAACATTTTTTAAATATTAGTTTTTATTTGGTACGTTGACCCTTAATCACAAGGGATTTTTTTTCATAAGGTGATTGAATAGATACCTATAATCATAAAAATGTAATAAAAGACCAAATTGTGCTTCAATAAATTTGTTATAATACATATACATAAAATATTGTTGTAATTGGTTAATTTTGAACTTGGTCGATTACATTCCATATTCGTAATCTACGGAAAATTCTGGTCTAGAAAAGTTGGATGGCAATGTGTTCCCTTTCGGGTGGTGATAACCCCACTCCTGCCACCGGACTAACAAGGCAGTAGTGATTCTGGTTCCGCCCTTATTCCAAAAATAGAATGTTCCTCTTTCGATATTACACGTCATACGATTAATATACTCTGAGATAAATTTTTCTGGACACAATGTTCCCGGATAACGCTTCAGACAACGAACGCATAGCAAACAAAGGCAAGGGTGGAACAATACATTACATTCTTAATCAGTGGTGGCGCCAGCGGGAGCTGGACGGGGGCTCTAGCTCCCTCGTCGGGGAGCATGGGTAATCAATAAAAACAGAAAACCGCGACGTTCCATTGACTGTGAGTAGACGTCAGAGGGCTATTATGCACAAAAACGTGCTTTACGTATTTGTGCAGGGCAATCTTATAGATCACATTCGAAATTACTTTTTTATAAGTTTAACGTTCTAAACATCTATGATTTGAATAAGCTTCAGATAGCTCTATTTATGTTCCGCTTAACTAAATATATCTTGCCTTTATATAAGTTCTCTATTTTCAAAAACTGCTGAAGGTCATACACATAACACTAGAAGTTCGATAAATAATGTTATTCCTGATAAGTCGTTATTTAAGCCCCGTCGTCACTCTGTTTTTTTATGTTGGACCTAAGCTCTGCTAAGCTGTGTTACCTCACTAGAGTTAAAAAGAAAATGTACAGTCTCTAGTTTTAAATACAATTACAAAAAGCTTTTAGCTTCAGAATATAATAAATAATTAATTAGTCTTTTTTCCTTTTAACTTGAACTGTACTTAAATACTACGTAACTTATTATTACTTATGCAAATGCTAAAGTTTAAACACTTATGACTCATTTATCTAATAATGTATACTATTGTTTTTTTTATTTATTTACTTTTTAAATCTTCTATTTTACTTATGTCTTTTTACTTCTTATTTTATAATACTAGTATATCTTACTCGTCATACTTGATTATGTTTATGTATCTTTTCTGGTGGGTAAGCCTTAAAGTTCATTGAACTTTGCCCACCAGCCACACATCTTTCTTATATATATATCTATATTTATTGTTACTTAATTATCATATTCATTTTGTGTGGAAAATCAATAAAACCAAAACAAAACAAATCAGCCCAAGGCAAGCATTTACAATTTTTGCACCCCCAGACAGCAACCAGCCTACGCCTCTGCGATGAACAATATAGGCCTACCTCTTCGCCTGTGGGTACGTTTTACGTTCGCGTATATTCACTTTTCTATGCTACAATTTACCCGATAAATATAGGCATATTTTGAACTTTTATTTTTTAAATTGAAAAATATGGATTGTTTCAATTCATCGCGCATCGTTTTTTTGCACGCAGTATTTTATTTATGCATTAGAAAAAAATGGAAAATGTGGCTACCCTAAATCTCATTAAAATGGCCTCAAATTATTGTGTATTATGAAACCCTAATTATGTCTGTTTTCAACAAACATACACATGAGAGGCAGCATTGTCTGGCAAATTGCCAACATTGCTGCCTCTCATTCCTAGTAATACTGATCGCCAGGCACAAACGTGTCATGGTCTTCTAACAAATCCCCAATCTCAGAAACCTCACAGATATTTCCACTATCCAAGAGCACCACGACACAACGTGTTTACAATTATCACATTTAATATACACTCGTTTATTTGAATTTCCAACATATCCATACATTAGTCACATTTTTTTCATTCATGGTGTACTATGACCACCAACCGAAATGACAAATTGGTGTAATACACCGTATTTACACGACCGCCTATTATATAATTCTATTGCGGACTATCTTTGAACATAAGGCACATTTTTTTTGTTGAAAAACAAACAGAATCGACCAAAATCATCACACCGATATTTGATTAAACGTTTACTATTTGGCTTTAATTTTACAGGTCTGAAGCCGTGGATTGTTAACAACAGAAAACATAAATCACTTTCAGGATGTGTTTTGTGTAAAGAAAATGAACGAATAAATACAAAAAAAAAGCGAAATGGCTTTGGTATGCAGTTATACCATATGAAATGCCCGCTTTAAACCGACGTGGGAAAACTGTTCCCTTATAATATAAATTATAACTGTAAATTTTATATTACCAGGGAAGAGTGAATTCGTCCCTGAACAAACTGAATTTTATGGGGTTTTTTTATGTGTATTTTTACCTTCTTCATTTTAACTGTAATGTACTTTTTGTTTTTTCCCTGCATATGAGTGGTCGTCCAAGCTGTGACCTGGAATGTACAGTCATGTATATTTGTGAATAAAGAATTACCGGTATTTAGGCTAATAGTTTAAAATCTCCAACAAATATGATATTTGCCTAATACGCAAGAAAATGAACTTAATTTTGTAAATTAAGACATTGCAGACCATCAGAATAAGACAAATTGCAAAAGGAATAACACATGATGTGAGTTAATTTGTACAATAGGTGTAATTATCAAAGGGCATTGTGAATACGATGTAATTAGCATGTTAGTTGTTTAGATCAAAAACTAAAATGAACATGATGTGTTAATAATGGATGGTTAATGAAGTATTGATGTTCATTCTCGTGTCAGTTCTAATCAACCTTTCTTTTCATAATTGATAATTAGTGTTACGCATTCACATTAATTAAGAGTTTTGTGTATCAAACATATTTACCAAAGGACAGTTACTGAGCTCGTTCTTTTATATTGCAGCAGTAGACTAAGTATAGCCTAGTATACAGAAGCTTTAGGCAGCTGTATTTTCAAAAAAATTGCCTCATCACGTTAACAGTAAAACGTTACACAATAAAGTCGAACAAACTCTTTGCTATCTAACTAACAATATTTGATTAATAAGTTGATATTATTATTTTTGTATTTATGAGAAAATGTACAGTAATTATTCTATTATTTATTTTTCATAATTATTGAAGATTAGTAGTAATAATAATAATACCATCAGTATCTATATTCTTTTATATGATATTATATCCTTATATAGGCCTATACAGTTTGTAAGCATTTTATTTGGTTTATCTATTTTTCGGTTTTGAAGATATAATAAAACGTGAAAATCCCACGCGAAGATAACGTAAATATTGACTGCGTACCTCCAAAATTGAATAGACTAAGGTTTATATGGTAAGTCCGGCAGCCAAGGGGTTTAACCTTGCAATGTTTTCTATAGTTTTTTTATGGATTTTCATTCTGATACAATCAGAATGAAGATTTTTTTACTGGACGGTTGTCAGCATTGAGAAATTTGCATAATTAGCATAAACAAAATGGCTGCTATATCTCTGGAAACACTGGACGTAGTGAGATAATTTTGGTGTCCAATTGTTCACAATGAAGAAAAGAAAATGAAGAGAGGTATCTTAAAAGAAAATCTAGATCAGCCACTAGAACTCACACAGACTCACTGGATAACTGATGAAATTCTCTCCAATGTTGTCTCCATAGTCAATTTTGACTGAAGGATGCCTGATTGATATGTTTATATTAGCTCATAGAGCTAATATAAACATATCAATTTGTTTTTCTAAAATTGACCGGAAACCCCGTTTTTAGCAATTTTGTCCTTTGACCTCTTTTCGCTATATATAAGTAACGGCAGGTCGGAGAGAATTAAAACTAGGAGCAAATTGTTCCCAAGATACATATTTATATTTTTATGTTTAACAGATGATATTGCTTGAAAATGACCGGAAGTATGATTATTGACCTTTGACATAATTTAATAAGGTTATTTTATATTATAATAATAACACAAATTAATACATATTTTTCGTAGGGAGCCAATTTTGGTGTCAAATTGTCCACAGTATATATGTTTATACTTGCCATAATGCAACATTTTTTCAAAAAGTGACTGAAACACCCTATTTTTTCTGTAATGTTAACTTTTGACCTGTAATTTAAAGAGGTGTGAAAGGGGAATACTATTACTACTACTATACAGTACAGTGTACAGAAAATAATATAATATTATATATAATATAAGCAATAGTGAAGCAGAATGGTCAGAAGTTATTGGACAACATAATACAGTGTTAATGTCTCAACCAAAATTTGGGCAGCAGACCAACTTAAAGATTTATTGAATACTTTTCCCACATGGACCACAATGCAAGGGACCCACAGTTCGATCGATATATATCCGATGCAAGGCCCATTTATAGGCCAAGAGTACCCAAAAGGTTAATTTGGGCAAATCGAAATGAGTTCCTTATGAATCGTAGCTTTTTCCCATATTGGTGAATCCATACAGGACAAACAGTTTCATCCAGGTATCCATGTATCTCCAATAAACGGCATGTATTGCTCATAAAGAATCCAGAAGTTACCCTTGGTTCATTTTGGCAAATCCATATGGGTTTCTTAAGGATCGAGGGTGCAGACAGACTTTTCCCATGGCTTAATCTTGGAACCTACAGTTTTAGTTACCCGATATATTTCTAATACAGGACCTTATGTAGCCAAATCCATTGATCCGATACAGTGGACCAAATGTAGAACTGAACATACAGTAGAGAATCAGAAGGGTCTAAATAGATGACCTGCTGTTGTTTCATTTTAGGCAAAATCCATATGGGTTCCTTAAGGATCGAGAGTGCACAGGCAGCTTTATTCCATGGGCCTGTCTATATGAATCCGCATTGTCACTCTTATATTTCCATTATGGGGCTTAATGTCCATGGAGGACCGGCCCTTGGGTTAATTTGGGCAAATCCATAAATGTTCCTTAAGGATCGAGAGTGCACATGCAGCTTTTTTCCACGGGCCTGTCTATATGAACCCACAGTGTAACCCCTTATATTTTCATAATGGAGCTTAATGTCAATCCATTGAGGACCGGCCCTTGGACTAATTTGAGCAAATCCATAAATGTTCCTTAAGTATTGAGGGTGCACAGTACACGGTGAACCCACATTTTCACCCCACATACAGTATTTCTCTTGTAGCCCACACAGAGAACCCCGAAAGGTCCATGAAGGAAAGGCCCTTGGGTTCATTTTGGCAAATCCATAAATGTTCTTTAAAGATCAATGGTGCACATTTAGTTTTATTCCATAGTTCATCTATGAACTGTTTACCCCATATTTATTTCTAATACAGGGCGTTTTTTAGCACACCACATAGAGATCCCAAAAGGGTCCTTAGATGGAACAAATCCATATGGGTTATTTTAGAATGTTTCCATTACAGAGCCAGTATGGCCCATATAGATTCAATCTCATAAGGATCCCATATGGCATGTGAGATTATTTGGAAAAAACGTTATAGGTTCTTTCATATGGAGAAGGCGCCCTTTCCTGTAAATAGTTTTTTCGATGTGGGCTCTTCATACAGTACCAAAGTGTTACAATCAATACCCACCTTAAATCCCCGCCCGCATCGCTTTGAATAGGTTCTATGTATAGTATTTCATGGTCACTAATCAAAATAAGTTTTCAAACAATATAATCCATTAAAGATGTATTGTCCCCCTGGAAAAATAATTCTGAACACACTTTTTGTTGAATATGCAATTTTAATCGAAAAAAATGTATTTACATGAAAAAACTGTATTTTATAGCAGAAAATTATCAAATTGGCTGCCAGCCAATGGGTTTTTGGTTGAATTTAACCATTTATTTTGCCATTTTATAAGTGAAAACATTATTTTGTTTTTGTTTTTTTTTCTACAGAAGTAATTAACTTCATTAAAATTACAAAATAACATATTCAAAGTCTAATTTAATTTATCTTAATTTTTCATGTTTTTGGGGGACAATACATCTTTAAGAGTGAATATAAGTATATAAGATCTAATATTATAAACAATGTGCGCCTATTTTCAACTCTCTACGCCATGTTGTTATTTAGATGAGAAAAGCGGGTCAAATGCTAAAACACAACAAATTATATAAGTATAAACATATTTATATTGACACCAACATTGGCTCTCTACGAAAAATATTTATTAATTTATGTTATTGTAATATAGAATAAACTTATTAAATTATGTCAAAGGTCAATAACTACACTTCCGGTAATTTTCAAGCAATATTATCTGTTAAACCGAATATAAATGTATATCTTGGGAACAATTTGCTTTCAGTTTTAATTCTCTCCGACCTGCCGTTACATAGATAATTTATAGTGAAAAGAGGTCAAAGGTCAAAATTGCTAAAAATGGAGTTTCCGGTCAATTTTCAAAAACATTCTGTTAGAGCTAATATAAACATATACATTATGAACAATTTGACACCAAAATTGTCTTACTACGTCCAGTACTTCCAGAGATGGTAGCATGTTTTTAAGAAAATAGCGGTCATTTTGTGCCGTTTCCGTTTTTGGTCGCGGAAAATGGGTCACCCCGCTGAAAAAGTCTGCAGATATCAAATAAAAATTTCGAAAGTTACTTTTTCTAGTTGTCTTTGGAAGGAGATTATTTATCAATTTTAATTTTTCTATACTAATTTTTAAATAACACGTCCAACAATCATTGCTACACTCCCTGCAGCCTACCTCAACATGACACCAAAAAAAACAGCACAGACGTAGCTGATGCTAATTATACAAATTTCTCAATGCTGACAGCCGTCCAGTAAAAAAAATTCTTCATTCAGATGGAATCGAGAATCAACATTCATAAAAAAAAAAAACTATAGAAAATATTGCAAGGTTATGGAAAAAATAGGCATTTGGCTGCTGAGGTAGACTTAATAACAGACAAACAAACAAACACACTTTGGCGGAGGTAATCAGAAAAAAATGTCTATTGTGACATCATCTACAACTTCGACCAATGACGAGCACCTATCCACAGCGAAATAGCATAATTATAGGACGTCAAAAACAAAATAACTTTGATTGGTTGAGATAGTGAAACATTGATTACACGTTTAAAACAATAGCTGCTACTAATTTCTGAACTATAAATGTTTTGCTGTAGGCCTATACTAATCATAAATTCAGGAAGAAATCCAGAGGAGTAAACTTGATCATTAAGGTAAGTGAAACAACAAATAAGAGCAATGTGCACTTTCTTTATAACATCCTTTGGATAGATTAGATAATAATCCGTTTTATTTTATGATGAACTTGAAAATTTGGATTTATTTAAAAAACAAAATATACTTTTATTATATCAACGAAAACGATTATTATCTACACATAAGTTTCTGTAAGCTATGTGCTACGGCTATGGTCAGTTACGTCTGTGCTGTTTTAGATTGTAAACTTTTTTGTGTCATTTTGAGGTACGCTGCAGTGAGTGTAGCAATGATTGTTTAACGTATTATTTAAAAATTATTATAGAAAAATAAAAATTGATAAATAATCTCCTTCCAAAGACAACTAGAAAAAGTAACTTTCGAAATTTTCATTTGATATCTGCAGACTTCTTCAGCGGGGTGACCCATTTGCCGCGACCAAAAACGGAAACCGCACACCGTTTTGCAAAGGCGTTTCACATTTCCTTTTTTCCGTCCTTTAAAGATACTGTAGGAGGTTCCGATCTTACAGTCACCTTTTACTTTGTTTTTTAATTGATTGTCAATATGATTGAATATCAGAAATAATCTTTGTATAGGTATCCAAGGATTGTCCAGAAATTGTACATTTAGTGTCGATCAATAGAAATACTTTCTCTGCCCTGTTGTTCATTTAATCATTTAGAATTCAAGTGTTTTATTATTAGGTGATCTTAAAAGATACATTATTAAATAATTATTAAAGATATATTATTATTATTGTAAAACATATTTCTGTTTTGGCTATCTGCAAACAACCGCGTGTCTTATCATCTTATCTCCTTCTGCCAATTTTGTGCAGAATGTTTCTTTGTAAATTGAACATTTTGTATCTTTGGAAGCATTTAGATCTTTATATGAGTAAAAATATAATTGAAATTTAAAAATAAATATCGAATAAAAGTGTGAATTTTTCAATATTATTCGTGTATCAAAGTAAAGACACGTTGTATTTTAGTGGAAGAATAGTAAATACTATACGCCTACACTAAGTGAAAACTTTGGTTTGTAGGCCTACACTGTATCCCACCTACCTATTCGCCCTTTGGCCCATAAGGCTGCAAGATTACTTCTCCACCCAATCCGGTCTCTGGCTACAGGCTTGGCTTCATTCCAAGAACGCCATCCCAATTCCATTCTCCCTTTCTCAACTGTCCGCCTCCATGTTGTTTTGGGACGTCCTACTTTCCTCCGGCCTTCTGGACACCATGTTAAAGCTGTCATACAGTGACAGCTATCCTCCATCCGTAACACATGCCCAATCCATTCCCATCGCCTTGCCATGACCTCTTCACTTATCTTTCTCATATTGGTTCTGGTTCTGGTTCTGTTTAATATGTCAAAATGTCAAAAATAGTAATCAAATATTAATATTTTATTTATTTATTTTGTTCTTTTTACTTTAGAACCAAAAAATGCAAGAATACATTAACGCAAATTCGCTCGCTGTTGAACAAAGCGTAACTCCAGTTTACACTGAACTTCGAAATGTTCACCATATGCCATTTCAAACGACTTCAGGAGTTGACAGACATGTCCACAAGTATTTAGCCACATTCGATTCCTTTATGAGTGAAAATGATATCTACGTTGGGGATATGGCAATTTATGGAAATAATCAGGAACAGAAACCAAATGTGTACAAGTACGTAGTTTAGATCTTCGTTAATGTTGGTGAATTAAGTGTATACAGAATGAATGTTTGTGAACTATTTTTACAAAGCGAAGTGACAATATAAACTTCATCTCTAACCGAATTAATAGATAAGTGTGTGCGAGAAGAGAAAGGTTGGCATTTATCAATACTTGAATTTTGTTTAAGCTAAAATGAAAGCTAATAATTAAAGCTTAATTATCAAACCCCGTCTTAGCAATGTCTTTGGTTTAAAAATTGTGTTAGGTAGGCCTAAATACTAATTGGCTATAAATCTTACTCGTGCACATGATCTTATTTGCTTTAACTATTGTGGCGATATAACATAATAAAAATTTTGTCTTTTAGTAGTAGAGGTAGACATATACACTACCAACCACCAGAGTATACAGTCAATGAAAATGGAGTGGATAATGAAATATGTTGCACTAACACATTGCCCGATATTGGCAGCTTTTTTGGCTCTCAAAAGTTTCACCATACGAAAATGCATACTGATAATAAAGCGATAACAACATTCGCCTCGAACATACCTTTGCTTCCAGTAAGAACAACACATGTTAATGTTGATGAATATTTAAGAAAAGTACAAATACCACTTTTAAAACAGCATGTGAGTATTACTATTAAGAAAGTATTGATATACTAAATTATTCATGGGCCTATAACATTACTAGTGAATACTGAAAATGTATCTTAAGATACTATTTATTCTTTGTAAGAAATACCTTAATCTACTGTTATTTATTTAGTTTACTTAAAGTATAGAATATTTGAGTTCGGAAACTTTATCTTAATTGAACAGTTCAAGTTTGTAAATTTGGTTATGATTAATTGATTGGTTGCTTGCAGATTACTGATGTACAATTTTCATTTTCGTTTGTGAAGTTTTGATTTTCAGTATTTAACAGTAGAGCAAAAGTATGATTTTGAACTAATAACTAGTATAATATATGATTTCAGTTTATTGATGAACCAGAAGCAATCTTGTCAGATATACATCGTAAAGAGGATATAGTCAGGAACTCGATTACTCCTACCATCTCTTTAAATGATAAACATATTGACGTTTTTTCAAAAGGATACTCACAGTCTCCAAACGCTGAGTTTGGAGATCATGCTATGACGACGTGTATTCGGCAAACAGAACCTGATAATCACCGATATGATGTTCCCGCGTTCTACAAGCCAGTGCTTGAAGTGTGCAGGTAACCTCATACTATTACCATAAGTCATGGTAACTTAATTACCCAGTCAGCTTTTGCTGCTTGGGTTCTCTTTCTCAATCGGAGACCGCGTGCCAGTCGCGAAAAAAACTGTTCTCCTCCTCCCATCGATTGACTCGCGACATTCGCCATCGTGTGCCCCCACCTTCTCATTTGTAGCTTGTTCGTGCGTTTGGTATAGGAGGTCGGGAAGTGGGATAAATTGGTCGTTTTGTATGCTTTTCGGCTCCCAAGAGGAGTGTGCTGTTCTGTAATTCCAGATGACGTCAGTCATGAATGTAGTCATTGTTCGCCATTCTGACTTTTCATTCGGCCTAATGAAACGGTAGCGAGCGAACTCGTTTGCGGAGTAGGCTTTATAACGATGCCCTGTATATAGTAGACACGGTCGGTAATTCGTGCCAAAAGGTAGTTTGCTGTCTGGAATGTGTATCGGCAGTACAACTATCTTGAGTTTTGGAAGTCTGACTTTTTGGTTTGTAAAACATAGCGAGGTGTTTTACTCAGCGACAGAGATGTGATACCGTCTAGTAGTTATGTTATAATATAATTATAGCAAATATTTTAGCGTATCGACGCTATATAATCATTCACACCATATCTGAAACGAATTTTTGAGAATATTTTCTGTGCCCTCAAGCATGCGTTTGAATTCGTTGCGAACTATCTGTGTTCGTAAAGCTTGGTTTCTACTAGGACGCAAACGCAATGCAATCAAGTGATTTGACACAGGCGATGGATTAAGCGAACTGTCGTCATTGGTCAATTCGCTTGCGTCTCTGCTCCATGTTGAATCAAATTAGAAATGCGATAACATTAAAGTTAGCTCTCTAGCCCATCAATAATATATACCGTACCTTAAAACAAAATAAAGATCCTGTACAAATTGACAGTGATATTAATTAATTTCATTTGTTTTGTTTATATATTTATAGAAAAAAAAACAATTATTTATCATAACTAAAGGTGTATATATATTTCCCTTACTCCTGCTTGGATGATTAGTATAGAAATTCCATCCTTAGAAATTATACAGTATACCTATGTTATATTTTAGATCCAGGTCTGTGAATGTAAAGGATTTTCACTGTCCATATTGTCCAAAGACGTTTAGTCAGACGGCGAATTTAACGGCACACAAACGAATTCATTCTGGCGAGAAACCTTTTCAGTGCACCATCTGTAACAAAAAATTCACGCAGGTAATACGAATGCGTTATTATGAATACTATACATACTATTATTGTTATCACAGTTATTAATAATTATAATAAGTTGCTATTCTTATTTATTACTATTGGTGATTTTTCTGTAGATATTTTGTGTACCGATTAACTAAAACATTTAATTGATTTTCACAATATCTATCTCATAATAAAACTTGTCCATAATAAGCATGATCACTTAACCGCAGCGTTCAGTGATCTATTGTATAAATTCTGTTTTACTTGTATCTGTACAGATTTTGTGGATTATCTCAAAAAGTTAGCAATCATTTTCAAAAAATTTCAATATCTTTTACATAATAAAATTTGGCCATAATAAGCTTTTGAGCGTGGTCAGTTAACCGTGATGTCATAACGTTTAATTTGGGGGGCACCGTTCATTCTGTGAAACAGTCTGTTTTTATACAAATTTGCATTAACTTGCCCATTGGAAAGCGCACGATTTTCTAAGTTCCACGTGCAGAGTTCTTGGAAACGACAGCAATCTACTACAAAGGGTATGAAGAACAAAATATCACCGTTTGCGTTAATTACGTGCTATGCGCAAAAAGTGCGCACATTACTTGAGCAATTTGAAAAATGTCTAAACGCTAAATAAATCATGATGTTGAGCATTCATTTTTTTATGTGTAGTTCAATTAATTAATATCTGACAAGTAGTTATGGAAATATATATATACTCATATTATGAGTGATAAGGTGAATTTACAAAATTTCGTATACGCTTCAGACTGAACAATACAATACAGCTTACGAATTATATTATCAAAACGAATAGAAAATAATTGCACTATATTTAAATTAGTTATACAATGTTATGATCGTTGATAATAATTATACAAATATTTCAAAAAAGAACAAACAATTTAACATAAAATGCAATGTTGAACAAGCCAGAAAATGTGTCGGCAAACTGAATGAAAACAATTTTTAGAATACGGTGATCAAACGTCCCATTTGCTCACATTGTAGTGGAGGTCAAACTTTTCGGTTTAGATTTTAATTAGGCCTATCATTACACAAATTATCCAGTTGAGTTATTGTATTATGCTTAAAAATCTACGAAATTTCACCGTATGGTCTATCAACTGCCTATCGCGTCCCACAAAAAAAGATGACTAGTATAGGGCTACCTTATGAGCCGATGAAATAGGACAAAGTAACTGACGGAACGTGTGAATCATGGTTTTATGGCTGATTACAAACACATTTTTCTGTGGTAAAACCCGGAAAAGTGTCTGTAATTTAATATTTCTCTAATTTGGCGATTAAGTTGCCGTTGTATGTGTATAAAGAAACGCCGAGTCTTATCAATGAATTATAATACCAATATTGGTACTGTTTCTTTTTCCAGAGTTCTTCTGTTAAGACCCATATGCGGGTACACACGGGAGAACGCCCTTATGCATGTAATGAATGTGGAAAGACCTTTGCCGACAGTTCAACTCTTACTAAACACAAGCGTATCCACAGCGGTGTCAAACCTTACCAGTGCCGCATATGTTCACAAAAATTCTCTCAATCAGGAAACCTGAATCGTCACACCAAGGTACATATTTTGAAGGACAAAATAGTAAGTTGTGCCTAATGAGAACTATGACAGTATTCATCAGGAGAGATTACCGTATACGAATATTCAATTATCTTAAAGTAAGACTAATAATTAGGAAGTTTTCGCACAAGTATGTAAACGTTGACTTTAACGGATGGCAGCGTAGTTTAGCGAAAATTTTTCGTTTTATTATCAATTAGTCTTATATTATAAACTAATAAGGTAAATTTTATTTTTGGTAAGGTTTATTTTTATGTATATTGTAACATTATATTATTAAGATAAAGACGTGGACGTGAGCATATTGTTGTATAATATATACTCGACCGATGGACTGAACGATCTTAATTCAATAGGCCTACAGTTATCTATATAAGTTCAAATTTCCTGAACTAATGTTGATCAATTAGGCCTAGACGTTATTTTGTGTGTATTTGACTACATATTTTTTGCCGTCAAGCTTTTTTTTCTATTTTGCGGCGTAACCCATTACTTTAATTAATTTCATCTTTAAAAAGATAAATACCAAATAATGTAATACATCTTTCTATTTTCCATTATCATTCTGATTTGTTTTGTTTCTGAAATTTCTTATTTCTATTATGAGATTTGAAAACATTTTAAACAATAAAATCTGTTTATTTCTGTTTTCTAGTTTATACAGTATACAGTATATCTGTTCCGTCTTATCCACATTTGTTCACAATTTTCTAATATTTTCTATTTTTCAACAACATTAGACTACAATCAAAGAACTTATAAAACAAGAATCTCCTGTTCGTCCGATGCCCATTCAAAACACAATATCGGAAGTACAGGGTTAAAAGGTCAAAACTGGGCTACGCCATTTCACAGCTTGGAGCAGCGCCCTCTCCAAACTAGGAAGTCAAAACTATTATTATACTATAGAGGGCTCAGGTCTCTGTACATGAATATTATATTATTAATACAAAATATAGTAAAATTCAGTCTTTTAAAAACTAAAAATATACGATTTCTCTATGATGATCAACTACAATAAACTAGTTAATCAAAGTAGTTTTGCATAATTTTTTATTTGAAAACACTTAATTCAATCAAATATGGGCCTAATAAAGGGCATAATAACAATTAAAATATTAATTTAAAACAACTTAAAGAAAATATTGTAACAAAATATGGTATAAAATCCGCAAACTACATATTTGTATCCTTAGCATAAAAGAAAATTGTAAATTTATATTATCATTCCTGTTTTTTTAGAGCTTTTTTATGTCCTGTCATGACAATTATCCTATCTCCTCTGCAGTATAGCAAAGATTTTGACTTTCTAATTTGATGAGGGCGCACTACTCCATGGCTCACAATGGCGCCATCCAGTAGCTCTATTCTATCCTACAATGCATTTCGAGTTATACGCTTCGAACGAACAGGAGATTCATTCATTCATTCATTAGTGGAAATCATCATTTCCTTTTATTTTCATTTGCATATACAGTAAAACCAGGGAAGAGTTAAATTACTCTTTTAATTACTTTAACTCTTCCCTGGTAAAACAAAATATATCCATAGAAATTGTGTTTGCTCTGAGACATTTCTTACAAAAAATATTGCTCGACATTTTAAAATTAATCATTGTTCTTTCTTCAGATATATTTATGATTAATTAATAAAAAGATGTCCTTTAATCCAAAAAATACATACAAATCAAAGATAGTTCTATAATAAAGAATCACATGCCCATTTAAAAATGGTCAATTTTGAACTATAATGTGCTGTGTGTGTGTGTGTGACCTCAAGGCATGCAACTGAATACCCTCTAGAGACAACGTGACTCCAAGCAAGAGAAAATTCTTTAAGACTGTTGATTCGCGTCAACCAATTTTTTTTTTTTTTTTTCCTTATTTCTTTATCGACCCTTTTTCAGGGTATGAAAGAACATTCTTTCAATCTTATACAGAAACAAACTAAACACTTCCAGACATAAATATTTGGTCTTAATAAATAATTAATATATCGAAAAACAACATCTAACTAAAACAAATACAACATTTTATGAATAAATTTAGCTAAGTTTGATAGTTTTTTTTTTTGATCTGGTATTAAGTAATTGGTGCATTTTGGTTCTATTTGGGCGGGTGATATAATACTTTTGAATGTAAATTTGGCGCATGGGAACAAGTAAGGGGAAAATAAATAAATAGTGGTATTCGTCTCCAGTCTCGTTTAGGTTACATAAAGTACATTTGGTTTCGTGTTCATTACTGTATCTTTTAGAGATTGGAAGTCGATGATTCCCACATCTGAACCTGCAGAGATCAATCCTTTCATTATCTTTTAGTAAAGTATATGACTGTTCGAATACTAAAACATCCTTAAAATATCTATAATTATCACACATTGAATTAGAAAAAACATCATGACGCCATTCCTGTTTTGAGATGTCACTCAATCGGAGATTAATACTCTTTGCTAACCATTTTTTTATTAAAATTATCGAAATCATTCCACATTTGGGGCATACCACAATTGTTGAGTACATTTTGAATTTTGCTAGTCTATTGTGAGAGATAAATAATTTTTTTAGCAACCTGAACATAATATTTGGCAATTTGCTTTGTTTGCTACTTATGATGCGTACCCAAAACTGTAACATCCTTTTATCAATTACTAATTTAATATTTACTCTACCGACTTCACCATAAACCATGCAATTTGCAGTGGATTTATTAAGTTTGAGAATATGCTTTAAACATTTTCTGTAAAAGACCTCGATCTGATCAAGCTTTTGGAATCTCCAAACTTCGCAACAATATACCAAAATTGGCAAAACGAGCTGGTCAAACAGTTCACACACAATGTCTAACGGAAGATTTAATTGTTTGGCTTTTGTTAACATACTGTACATTGCTCTTTTGGCTTGTGTTACTTGCTTGTCAATAGTTTATTAAATTTGCCATTAAAATTAAAGGTTGTCCCTAAATAAATGTAATCATCTACAATCTCAATTTGTTCATCACCAAACATAAACATGGGTTTATTTCTAACTTTACCTCTAGAAAAAATAATAATTTTTGTTTTTATCGTGTTAACTGTGAGGTTCCACATACCACAATAGTTATGAATAGCTTTTAATGCTTTCTGAAGTTCTGTAGGACTTTCTGCCATAAGAATTGTATCATCCGCATACAATAAAACATATAACTTGAGGAAAACTTCTACATCATCATCACTTAAAACCTTGTTGAATTCTTTGGATAGGTAATCTAGACCTTTATAGTAACGACTAACAAAAAATTCGAAATCGCAAACAAAAGTGGTGATAAGTTTTCCCCTTGTCGTACTCCAATATTACATGGGAAACAATCAGAAATTAAACCATTCGATTTGACACAAGACTTGGCCGTTGCATACATCTATATATAAATTATGGTTAATTCTGACATAGGCGAGCACAATGCAAAAACTTCGGTACAAATCTCCGCCTTGGATACCTACCTTATCTATCTCAGATGTACCGCGAAACGTAGATTTGATAACATTAGTTTTCACATCGACGCTATTGTTCCACTTTTGTCTTTAACAACGACAAAATTTAGCGTTACCTATCGAAATTTGTGGATATCACAGGGTTATTTTCACACACTCGCGCTGTTGTTCAACTGGCTTCCGGGTCCGTCACTTCCGGCAAAATGGCCGTTGGTGGCGCCATTCAATATTAAATAAAAAAATATTTTAGTGGTTCAACTGAAATAATTTGTTTTAGATATTCAACTAATCAATTATATTGATTAAAGGCATTTACTTTACGTGAACTACAATTTGTTTTAGTAATTTAACTTTTATTGAAGGCCTTTACTTTTATGTGAACTACAATGTGATTTTAGTGATCGAGAACTACAATTTGTTTTAGTAATTTCACTATTATTGAAGGCCTTTATTACTTTTACACTACAATTTATTTGTTTTAGATATTCAAATATCAATTATAAAGGCCTTTACTTTACGTGAAATACAATTTGTTTTAGTAATTTAACTAATTATTTATGCTATTTATTAATCATTTTATCAACATTGAATCGCACCTAAATTTGATAAAATGATTAATAAATAGCATAATAGCATAGGAGGCCTACTAGGGAAACACCTTTACTGTTTATCGATTATTTCTGTTGCTTTCTCTATTTATATTTATAAAGTGTCTACTACGACCGAAATATAAGTAGGCTACGAAAGTTGTTATTTGATTAACAAGATGCTGTTGTCATGATATTGTGATAAAAATGTTAAAGCCCGCTCACTGTCACCCACGTTGATATATGCTTTTGGTCTCTTGGTACGGTCACGTTATAGAGACTGTTTCAGTGATTGATGACCCCTATTAACGGTTTCCTCCTGTGTGTAAAGTTCAGATAATATATATAATAATAAAATATATCTATTATACGTATACTGTTCTTTACAATTATATTATTTGCATTAATACCAATTGTTGTAATACCAATTGTTCAAAGTTTTTACATCATTACAGAGAGAATTAATGTACATTTTGTTTACAAATAAATAAATCTATTGAGTAACTTTTCCCCTTACGTTCCTAACCACCGATTGCTGTCAAGTGTCCATACATCATTAATCGGACAGGGGACGTAATCAATCATAATTGGTATACATTTCGCATCTTACCAAACTTATTTTCAGTACAGGTTCAAATCTCACACACACATTCGGCGGAAGACCGAATATAATAATTAGCCTATATTGTTCTCTATTCGTACATTTTTTAAACTCTAATTTGCTATATTACCCTGGAAGCGATATGTTTGGCGTACCTAATTTATGGACCACCATGAAACATCACAAAATAAACATACATTACTCATCAGTCATATGCATAGGTGTCACCCGGGCTTCAATTTCCAGAGGCGTTGGTCATGTTTTCGAGGACCATTCGAGTACACCCACTAGAGGGTGCGCGAGCGAAGCGAGCGAACCCTCTAGTATTATAAATAACAGTAATAACTTTACCGTTTATGCCACATGAAATTAATTTGCTCCACAAAAACGATCTGTCAACTAAGTCAAACGCTTTCTTATAGTCGATGAATGCGCAAAATAACCTTTTGTGTTTGTTTAAATATAATTCAATTATGGAGTGTAAAACTAGTATATTATCATTAGTTGAGTACCTATCCCTAAATCCTGCTTGTTCTTCGCCCATAATACCTGCACCTTCGATGTAAGAAGAGGGTCGATTGTTAATAGTTGCCGTAAACAATTTCCCCATACAGCTAAGTAGGGTGATCCCTCGATAGTTATCAGGATTATTGGGGGAACCCTTCTTTTTGTAGATGGGCACAATAATTCCGATGCACCAGTCTTGTGGCACTACACCCGAATCAAGAATCAAGTTAAATAATCGAGTAATTAATTCAATTAATTCCACAGGGCTGTTTTTTAGGTATTCGTTGATTATGTTATCAATACCAGCTCCTTTATTGTTACGCAGTTTGCTAATTTAATATCTGCAGTAAATGGCATATTAATGTGTTCATTTATTGAATGGTCTATTTTCCTTGGGTCAAAATCACTATCATCGTTATCTTTACTTTCACTTAATTTTTTAAAGTGTTCTCTAAATATACCTAAACTTATATCTGCATTTTTTACATCTATATAATAATAATAATTTGTAGGATTTTGTGTTTTTAGATTTCTTAATTTCTTGTTCAATTCTTTATAATATTTTTTTTGTTCGCCCTTAATGAATTTTTTATATACTTTTGCTTTATTTTAGTTCTGTTGCCTCTGTTGAATTAATTTGTTTAAATTTATTTTTTGCCTTTACATATTCAGTTCGTTTGTTTTTACATTCTTTATTAAACCATGGCTTGTTTGAAGTGGGCTTTCTTTTTTTAGCAGAAGTATTAGGTTTATTTGTTTTAAGTATATTTAGTTTTTTAGCTGAAACCATATATATGTTATTTAAGTCCTTAACTAAAGAATCCATGTCGTCATTTGATATATTATTAGCGTTCATTTTATACATTTTTGTGTTCAGGTTAGTTATAGCAACTCTATCGCATGTATCATGAAATGGCATTGCAAGACTGTGATTCCAGGTGGTTTTAATCATTATTTCTAACAATGGTATCCTTTGTCTTAACTAAAGGCGAGGAGGGGGATTGTGAGTGGGTTTGGTTGGGTTTATTTATTTTAATAGTTAGTTTTAATGGTGAGTGTATATCCGATAAGGTCTTATCTAGAGTGTCAATCTCAAAAAATACTATTTTAGGAAATAGTCTCGGGGAAGCAAGTACATAATCTACAACACTACCACCACCTTTGTGGCATGTTACTTTACCAATTTCCTTATCAACACCACATCTCCCATTTACAATTAAAATGTTTAAATTTCTACACATTTGAACCAGCTTTCGACCATTGTTATTAACTAGGTGATCATTATTAAATCTTCTAACTTCAATCCCAAGGTCTTCCAGTTTTGATTTGGTAGAGAATATGTCCTCTTCCTCTGTGTCGATACCAGATACATCTGCGATTTCCTGTTCAATTGCAATAAAATCATCCAATACGCCTGTGCGCGAGTTGAAATCTCCCATCATTACTATGGGTGGGCTGCACAGAGTACTATTTATGTGTATGACGTCGTATTCCAGTGAGTCAAATAAATCGTTGTTATGAAAAACTGAGCCTTCGTAAGGAACATACACTGAACCTAGCACAAATTCAAGCCCGTATGCCTCTTTATCTACTTTAATCCATAGAGCAGCTTCCGACTTACATCCAGATATCAGATTACAGTATTGGGCAATATCTTCTTTTACAAGGATACAAAGACCGTGAAAACCACCAAAACGCTCGCCCTAGCTAGCCAGTTTCACAAATGGAACAAATCCCTCAATATCATTAGCATCAATTGAATCCGATTTCGTTTCCGAAAGACAAACGAAGTCTGAATTACATAAATATTGTTCTAACACACCCAGTTGAAGTTTACTCCTCAGTCCACACACATTTAAGCTAGTAAAATGAAGACTATTCGATGTAGGAGAGCTATAGGAGTGATCCGGTAAAACACTTAAAGGGTCGAGCCTGTCCTAGTCGATAAATAGGCCAAGCTCTTTCACTTTATCTTCTTGCTATCCAATCTTAAACAAATCATCCGGTGAATCGATCGACAGTTTTGTTTCCTTACCATTTTCTAAGGTTGTACAATATACACGTCCACCGACAGTCCAAACTTGTTTAATTTCCTCATCTCGTTTCAACATACGCACAATCTTACTTCTTAGTGGGGTCAAATCATCTTCAATGTAAACTTTCTTCCTGTTTTGGGTTTCCTTTAATTTTTGTTTATTTAGCATAATGTGTGTTTTTGTTTTACGTTTAACGAATTTTACTATGATAGGTTTGTTAGTTCCCCAACTAGGTAGCCTATGACTGACGCTAATGTCATTATGTGTAATGTTTACACCTATTTCAGCCGCTAAATTTATAACTAAGTCGTCCGTGGATTCATTACTAGCTTCTGGTATGCCATATATTTTGATGTTGTCTCTTCGACTATATTGCTCTAATCTATCGAGCGCAAATCTATTTAACTGTACTTCACTTTTAATTCTACTCACAGAGTTCACTGCTGCATCTATCGCCATGTTCCTTTCTTTGTCACCCTTTCCGAGAAGCTCGATCATGTGTTTGGTCGACGCGTTCACAGCTGCAGACACAATTGAAATTAGCATAGGTTGAATTGTAGAAATAACCTTGGACAGTATCGCGTCTAAGCTTGGTCCGGTATCTTTTCCACTTCGTAGCTTTGATGTTGTAGGTAAAGCTTTTGTCGATTCAGATAAAGCAGTATGAATTGCTTTTAAAACGGCATCGTCAGATTCTTCCATGTCTGGAGTTGATTCGAGTAGCGAGGCCATTGGCATTTGTTAGGATGAGGCCTTGGGAGCGAGCAAAAAAACACGTCTGTTCACCACCACCGCTACACCATTACCAATCAAAGGGCGAGAATCCAAAATCGTTCAACCGTGAGCCCTCATAGACTCTCTTTTCCCAGACGTTTTTTGGGTCCAGCAGCTGGGATCTATAAATTATAGTCGAGTTTACAAATTAGCAAAAACGTCAGTCTCTAGTACTATAACTGCTGCTTGCTTTCAGCTTATAAATGAGTCATCTCATGTGACGTAGCGGGCTAGAGCAGCAGAGTGAAAAAAAAACACAATTACAATGATATTATATCACATCACTATCGTACGGTTTCCCAACTAGCATTCAATGCTCGAATGGCAGCTGGATAGAAGCTGTTGCGAAACCTATTAGTACGAGAAGTGATGGACCGGTATCGTCTGCCGCTACGTAACATCTCAAATACATTATACATTATGCATATGCACTTGGTAATATGGTCGTGCCATTTTAGATCGCTAGTGATTACCACAACAAGAAACTTAAAATTGTCTACAATTTCAACTTGAGAGTTATTTATATACACCGGAAATGTATTTGACTTATTTTTTTTAAAGTCCATGTTAACTTATACTGCTTTATCTGACATCATATTACCTAGCCTAACTAGTCCAGTCCCCAAGGGGAGAAAAAGGGGTGGGATGTTACCAGACTGGATACAAATTATTCAATATAGCAGTTTGGTAGAGTATAGTGTGGAGATGCCAAAACAAAGTTACTGGAAATCTGATTTAACCTCTGTGACCTTTGACCTCACTTGTTATATTTTTCTATTATATAACTAAAAATCGCCATATCTTGACAACGCATGGACATTTTACATAAATATTTTTGTCAAAATGCTTGGAAGATATATATTTATTTATTTAAGGGCTCAAAATGTTAAGAAAATAAATCTAATATTTAGTCTAATAGAAACTTTTTTCAAATGTTTGAATATGTCGATATCTCGGTAACTATTTGTCCTAAAAAGTTCAGTTTGGTGTCAAATTGTTAAGAATAAACACATTTATATTTGCTCTAACAACATA
Source organism: Antedon bifida (assembly GCF_963402885.1). Taxonomy (NCBI): domain Eukaryota; kingdom Metazoa; phylum Echinodermata; class Crinoidea; order Comatulida; family Antedonidae; genus Antedon; species Antedon bifida. Next base: position 10,091,312 of record NC_136231.1, read on the forward strand.
TTTTGTCAGAATTCAATTGGAAATGTCAATTTGAGCTATGACCCATCGTTTTGCATATATTTAGCAACTAATAATCTATAAAAAGAGAGCGAGAGAGGGGAGGTGGTTGGGGTGGATGGAGAGACACATGTTTTTACATGTTTGTTACACAAATGTTTAACTCTGTCTACACTATCAAACTTTATGTGACAAAAAAACGTGATGTGCAATGTAATGTAATGCGACATTTATATAGCGCTATTTCATGAAGATCAGAGCGCTGTTGACTTAGATGTTACACCTTTTCAACAACGTTCTTCTCGCCTAAGGGTCACATCGTGTCATCGGCAGCCAACTACGGTGCTATTACGTCTGACAGTTTGTGTGTGTGATAGTAAACCGGGGTAACCCCCTACTCGTCGAAAGATGTACTAGGTTCTTTAAAGTGCACACATGAAATGTGCATACATTGGACCTATGGTTTATTGTCCTTATCCAAGAAGACTTGTTCTACCACCAGAACCATGGAGCGAGTGAGCCTCGAACCCTTGCCGATGTTATGGCTATGGATTACGGTTCCGCTGTCTTAACAGCTCGGCCACTCACTCACCCATATATGGACACGATGACATCACATCACTACCATATTTGGTGTTACTGCAGAGTGCATGTATTTATTTTATATTACTTTAGTTCTTATTATTCTAGAAGTTTCTGCCCTATGAATATTCATTTATTCTGTTACTTTCTTATTTGCATTCTCATTTACATATTATTTGCCAAGTGTGCACAGTGTGCTGTTTCTCCTTTGTTTCCTTTTGTCCTGATTTCTTTTGTTCTGCTCAGTTGTTGTTTGCCTGTGCAAGGGTACAGGTCTGTGCAAGTGCATAAGCAGCCATTATTTTTCCTTTACCAGCTCTAGCTCTACAGTTTTATTATTTACACTTTATTTCTATTGGATATTTCTGGGATTTTACTTTGTTTTGGAATTACTTTGCAAATGTTGACATTATTGTGGATGGTGCATATTAAAGGAAGTACTTTAAACATCAATTGTTACTCTTTTAATGTTGTGAGAGCTGCGTACATTTAAAACAAGGAATCAACAGCAGCTGACCTAATTGGTAGATCCAATTAAATTTGGGCACATCACACCTTTTTTGTTAAACTAGTTTGATAGTGTAGACAAACGCTTTTCCAATGCTACTGCATGCATCTATACACATCAACATGGCCGGAATTGTACTGTAAAGTTTTAAAGATGTATTGTCCCTTTGACTAATTCCAAAAAAATAAAAAACAACAGATTTCGAAAAAAGGTGGGTCATTTTGAAGTATCATAATAGTTATTAACTATCACCAAAAATTTGTCGAAAAAAAAATCATTTAACTGAAATACAGACGTTTTTTTGTTAAAAAAATAACTTTGACTTCCAGTCAAAGTTTTCGATCAAAACATATCCCATAATGAAACGCGCTTGTTTGGCTACTATGTATGCATAATCATAAAACTTTCTCACGATCTGTGTGAAAATACCTTCTCAACCGTGACGAGTTGTAAACAATCCTAATTAGCATATGCATAATGCGTACTCGTGGTTTGAAATCTTTGTTTACTTTCGCTCGCGACGATTTTCCAGACGAAATGTAATCAAACTAATTTACCTGTTAATTACGTAAACTTGTTGCTTTTGGCTCGAATTTTCGACTTAAAATGAATAACTTTAATATTACTTTGATATGGCGAATTTAAATTTAGAATATTTTGACCTTCATTTTTTTGTGTTTCAAGGGACAATACATCTTTAAGCTACAATTGAAAATAAGTCCCAGAGGATGGGTGTATTGTAATGTTATCAGAATAATGGCAATTGTTTGTAATGGGAAAGTTTCAAAACTATACATGTGAAATATTTGCTAATAATATCACATGCTATTAAAGATATAATTATTGTCCCCCTGACAAAGTAATTTTCACAAATATTTTTGTTGAATATGCAATTTTAATGTCACGTATAGTTATTCAATTTCACCAAAAATTGGATCGAAAAAAATGATATAGTGCATACCCAAAAAAAACTGTAATTCAAAGCAAAAAATAGGCTGGAAGTCAATGTGGTTTTAGTTAAATTAACCATTTATTTTGTCTTTTTATAAGTGATATTTACTCTATTTTTTAGATTAGCTGTTTGATTAAACACCTCTTCTAATGCAGTGAAGATCTTAGTGTCTCCTTGTCTTACAAATCTTCCTTAACTTCTCTTTGAGCGATCGTAATCAATATTTGTTGAGGTATAATAATTCCCTCTAATATGGTAATGCCTGTTGTATTGAGTCAAATGCTTTCTGATAATCTCTAAATCAAAGATTTGGTGATATTCATTTCATTTTTATTTTAGTTGATTGATAAACTGTATAAGATGGTCCTACTGTATGAAGCCTTATATCTTGGTTTATTTCTAGTCGGTCTCTGATTTTGTTTTTTGATTACTTTTGTAAATTATTTGTGTACATGTGATAATGTTCGTTTGGTCGGTAATGGTTGATGTCAGTTTTGTCATGTTTTTGTGGATTAAAGTATATCATTGCTTCTCTTAATTTCTTCTGGTTTCAACGATTTTATTGTATAGTGTTATGAGCTGGATGTGTTATTGCCTCATCTTCATCATCAGTGTTGGAGCTTTGTTTTCTTGCATTTGCCTTAAAGCCTCTTTCACTTTCTCTACAAGAATGGATGGTAATATTTTTGACTGCTCACTGGTTTGTTTTCCTTTTATATTCCACTACAGTATGTTCTTGGAAAGAAATCAGCTTTGTAATTAATTTGTCTTTGATACTTTTCAGATTTCTAATATTTTAAGCATATGTTTTTATTTTTCACTCTTTCCTTCGCTTTTTCCTCACTGTTTTCAACATTTCATTTTTTCAGCATACTTCAAGCAATAAATTGGTAATTAGGTCATGATTTATGAGTATCAAAACGCATTGGTTAATTCTTCTTTTCTTTCTTTAAGCTCTTGATTTTCTTTCTTTTTTTTTTAATGTTAATCAATTTTAAGTTTATGTAATTTGATGTTGATATTAAGTGTTGCTCTTACGGTGGGCCTACCATGCGATGGAATTAAATAGGATATTGTATTTAGTTCTGGTCCAGTAAATTTATATTTTGGGTATATTATTATAAGTATGACACACGCACGCTTAGCAGTATATCCTGGTCATACCTCAAACTGCGATAACTGGCATTTCCAGTAAAAGTATGATAATATTTTCTATTAGAGCTAATATAAATGTTTACATTCTGAACAATTTGACACCAAACTGAACTTTTTGTGACATTTGGTTACAGAGATAGACATACTCAAAGGTCAAAGGTCAGTAAATGACATTTCCTGTGAATTTGGAAGAACATGTTTAATTAGAGTATAATTTATATAAATATGTATACTCTTAACAATTCGAAACAAATTTCAAGAAAATTTGACCAGTAGTTATTGAGATATAGTCAGTCGAGGTCAAATGTCAGAACATTCAGAAATTACATTTCCGGTCGTTTTTTAAAAAAAAGTTCTATTAGAGCAAATATAAATATGTACCCTCTGATCTATTTGACACCAATATCATTTCAATTGCCAAACCCGTTGCCGAGATATGGCTATGATATGGATAATAACAATTGAGGTCAGAGGTCACAGAGGTTAAATCAGATTTCCAGCTTTGTTTTGGTATCTCCATATCATGTTCTATCAACATTCCAAAGGGCACACTTGTATCCACTATGGTAACATCATTTCACCTTAAGGACCGGACTAAACGTATTGTGATCTATTACTGAGGAAGTCCAACACCCAACTACAAATCGGTAAAGTTACACCCAATTCACGCATCTTGTCAAACAGTCTACGTGGAACCACTGTGTTGAATGCCGAGCTGAAGTCAATAAACAACAGCCTAAAATATCGCTTCTCACGGTCCAGGTGTTCTAGTACGGTACCTTATGCAACATGCATGTGACCGCATCTTCAGTAGACCTATTTGAACAGTACGCAAACTAATGCTGGTCGAAACCAACGGGGAGTAACTTTTTCAGATGATTTAGAACCAAACGCTCAAAGCATTTCATTACAGCCGAAGTAAGGGCTATTGGACGATAGTCGTTCAGTGTATCAATGGATGCTCTTTTAGGTATAGGTACAATATGTGCATTTTTAAACGTACCAGGGACTACATGAGACCAATTGAATATATACGTAAATATAAACGCGAGTTGATGACAACACTCCTTTAAAATACGAGGGCTGATACCATCAGGGCCAGGAGCTTTTTTGACATTTTGATGCTTGAATAACATACGAGTCTCATTCTCAGAAATCTCAAACGGAGTATTGATATCTGACTCATTAACAGTAATGTCATTATCATCATATGGAGTTTCGAAACGACAGAAGAACGTATATAGATTGTTAGGCAAGTTAACATCATTTGAATTAATATTTATTGACTTCGTTTTGTTTGTCATATTATTTACACCTTTCCAAATTTCGGACGATTTGTTGGATGAGGCATCCCCTTCTAATTTTTTTGATTTAATCTTTTTTCGCGCTCTTTATACCTTTACATGTTGATACCATTTTGGAATCTTCTTCTTCAGGTTTACGTGATTAAAATCCCCCATCGTAATAAGTGTTCCTTTTGGAGACTTTGTTTCAATATCTGATAGTATTGTTGACAGATTGATCGCTGCATCGTCCGGTCAGGGAAGAGTTAAATTACAATTTAACTCTTCCCTGGTCCGGTGAAGTTCTTTGCTACAATGGTTTATCAATTGACATTATTATCTTTATATACAGATGGTTACATAGCGCCCTCTAAAATATTATTTTAATCAAAGACCGTGTGTGATTGGTCAAAACTTCGCCGAAGTTTACATGTAATTCTAGCATTTGGAAAATATCGGAGATGTTTAAATCTTTCGTTAAACGAATACAAATTTACGTAAATTGTAGAATTACCGGATTATGGTCATGTCACTACGTCGGTGGCCCCAACACAATAAAAACAATACGTATTAACGTCATTAAAGCACGCTAATGTGCATGCTAAGGTGTTAAATTTACCGTCTCGTTTTGTATTTCAGACGTTAGTGCTGGGAATCATGAAAGTGCTTTACTAAGGAACATTAGTTAATAACAATTACATTTAATATCTTAATACCTACCGTATATGTAAGCTTGTTTTAAAGCTCTTTTTTACAAATGCACTGTAGTTATTTTATTGATATTTTAAACCATATTTTTTACCGTAGGATGGTAATTTTATACGTTACTGAAAGTTTCGAACGAAGTAATAATAGTGGGCCACCATACGAATGAGAAAAAACAATTACATTTATTTAGTGCATTTACGTAAAAAGGTATTACTAAATTGTTGCATGTACATAGATCCAACAAAAAGTTAAATAAAATAGAGTAGTGTTTAATGTGATCGTTATGTACTTCTTGAATATTATTATTACTCACATTAGCTGATTAAATGTAAATAGCTGTACAGTAATGATACATGCGACCTTCAATTGGCCTTTCTCAAGATGCTCTAACAACATAGTGGTTTTTTAACATATTGTAATAACTTATACTGTGCTTCTCTGTGGCCAAATTTTAATGTGAAATCTATGGAATCACTAAAGGTGTGCTTTAAAAATGCCTTACGCCTGCTCCTTACTAAACATGGTTATGCAGTGCCAGCACCATGTTTGTAGAAAACCACATTTTTGCTCATTCTATGAACTACAGCGTAAGGTGGTGTATGGCATGTTGTGTAGTTTGGGGAGGACAGGCAAAATGGTCACGAAATGCATTGATGATTTTGCTCTTCCATCATCCAATCTACATGGTAGATAGATGAAGCTATTGAATTTACCACGTGACTATGTGGCGTCGGTTTATTTATATATTTAAATATAAATACATTAGGCATAGAACATTAATTCTAAACTGCCCGGTGATAATTTAATTAATTTGAAACGATAAGATGAGGAAATCTGTGAAAATGAGAAAAAGTCGCCCCAACCGAGACTCGAACCCGCAACCTTCTGCTTGATATGCAGATGTCCTAACCATTTGACCACTGGGGCTTTCATGGTATAGTTCAAACCCAGCGACTCTTTAACACTCTCGGCGTGGTACGGCGAAACAGCACTAGTCTCTCAATTGTACGCACGCGCACCAGAGATCAAATTGTACAACCTCATCTATCAGTATTTTTATTCACGAGGCGGGATCTCCATAGAGATACTTTTCATATATATAAACACATTAGGCATAGAACATTAATTCTAAACCGCCCGGTGATATACTGAAATTTAATGAATTAATTTGAAACGATAAGATGAGGAAATCTGTGATAATGCCCCAACCGAGACTCGAACCCGGAACCTTCTGCTTGATATGCAGATGTCTCTCTCTCGACTTTTTCTCATTCTCACAGATTTCCTCATCTTTATCGTTCCAAATTAATTAATTAAATGTCAGTATATCACCGGACATTAGCTAGCGTTTGTGCTTTTTTCTTTATTTATATGAATAAAATAAAAACATACCTTTTGTCTGCTTGTGCTGCTGATATAACGTTATATTAGATCGAAACGTAAAGAACCCCAATACCTGTTTTAACTCTTTACTCACATTTGTTTGTTTATATAGCGAAAAAATACCTTACGTTAGCGAAACGTCAGATTGTTACGCGAATGTTACAGAAAATATAGGATAGATACGAGCTTTTAATCTAACCAGAACATCTAGTATTGTATTATACCTATTTTGTTTTGTTTTACCTACCTGGCATACGATTAAAGATATTATTGTCCTCCAGAAAAAATAATTTAAAAAATCTATTCGATTTTTGGGGTGTTTTTTTTAATTATTTAAGCGAAACCATTATTTTGTTAGGACAAAGGTGAATTTTTTTTAATACAAAATGGCTTATTCAAATTTTGATTTTATTATTTTTATTTTTCATGTTTTAGTTAGGGGAAAATAATATAATATATATAATAAGTACTGTACGGTTTACTTAAAATTATTCGAATTATATTTTACCATATAGCGATTGCTAGTATAATTTAATACAAACCTGAGACAAGCACATGCAAACGCATAAAGAATAATCCAATTGTTTTACTATTCAAAGGGAAATTGAACGTGTCTAGTAGTAGATTTATTTACGAATAATGATATTCAACCAGCTACTGTATTATACATCTGCTGTACATGTGAGGTCCATGTATATCGTTCGTGGACTTTGTTAAAGCTTATCAATACTAGTAATGTCTGACACGTGTCCCAGCGCATATTGTTTGTCTTTGCGTAAACTTTGCTTCCTTTTTTCTTATTCACTGTGAACTTTCGCACAGAGCCTGCAGGTATGACGTTTTCTAAGTAACCTGATAGGTTGTACTTTATATCACATGGTGATGAGGTGTTTGCGGTACCCGTTGAGGGTGACGTGATGGATATTTGTATTTGCACTACCTTTGTCTAATGTTATGCTGTTATACAGATACAACCTACAATTACACTTGATTGTCCTTAAAAGAGATAACGTAATGTGTTTGCTGTACCATGCGGGGCTAACGTGATGGATAGTATATGTATCTATTACAATATCACGTCATCTTGCATCACTCTTCCAATCATACAGGATGTGTTTGTAAACACTCCACCTTTATCATACACATAAAATAATGTGTATTTAATACACAGTGTTATTATTGTTGTTGATGTGTACACAGTTAAGCCTAGATTTTTTCTTCAAACGTCCAAAGGGACCTTATCATCAATTTTGTCATTTTAGGGACAATTTTTATGTAGATAAAAATTTTTTAAAAATGTGTACAAAAGTCAATAGCAATATAGTTCAATGTTATTTTTCCTTATAATGAAAATACTTTCCTGCTGCCATTTCAACATTCGATCCAATTACTGGCATCTGATTGGCTGCTGATAAAGCAGGGAGGGATCCAAGATTTTGTGAGGGTGCAATTGTAGAGAGTCCACACCCATGGTGGGGCTGAGTTGAGACGATTTTAAAAATAGAACACCTCTAGATGGTCGGAAATAGCACTCTCAGGTTATTGTAAATGTATTAACAATTGATATTTTAAATATGAAAACTAAAGTACTAGCCTATTAAAGGGTGACATTTTCCCCATAGGCCTATTTTGAGTAAAAGCGTCACAACAGAGCGCTTCATGCAAGTCAGTGTTTGCACATGGCGGAAAAAAGGTGCTTGTCCAGGGCCGTCGACAGGACCTGTGGCGAAGCGAACTTTGTTAAAATGACGCCCCAGATGGCCGGAAATGGTACTCTCGCACATAAAATTCATTATAAATGGCACCTCTAATTTGCAGGAAAAGACACTCTCATAATGTAGCATGCTACCAATGAGCAAAACGATCATACTTTTTCCCTCCAATAAACACACGTGACTAATTACAGGACGATATAGCATTTTGTTGCCGATTTCATTCACTCAGTATTTAGTTTTGATTGCGTTGCGTTCAAGTTCAATGCGAACGTACATCTAGGGGAAGCGCCGAAAAAGCGCAAAATTTAATGCGTATTATAGCTCAATATTTATTTACATCAATTTGTTGAAGAAATTAAATATATAAATATAAATAGGTATTGATACAGTTGGGTCGGTGGCCTAAAAAATCGGTTTCTATAATGTATACTACAGTACACAGTTACCACAGTTAGTATACTATATTATTATTAACATATCCTATATGATGATGATCTGTAGGTAACCACGGCGTTCCATTTTTGACGTATATACACTTTTATTTATGCTTGCTGACTGCCAGCGATCTAAACAATAGGCCTACGGGGCGGTGTCAATCGTTCGTTCCCCGGCTCGCTGTATGGGTACGATACAGTACGCGTCAATATAATGTTACATCCAGGGACCAAAATGCGTTTATTTTTCAGGTGAACATAGGCAATTCATTTCGCAACGGCAATGGTGACCTCAAATAAAAAGTAAATTAGCACAGCGCTGAAACAATGTGTTTCAATCAAAAGTGAAAGTACTTTACTCTTTTTTTATGCTTTTTTTCCAATTTTTTTTTCCTTATGGTAGGATCATTTTTTTTTCTTCAGATTTATAGGGGGGCGTGCGGAGGGTGCAGTTATGTATTTAATACCAGGCCCTGCTTTATGATCAAATAGAGCATTTTAGACTATATGTGTAGGTATTGCTGATTGTTAAACTGTAATAATTGATAGTAAATCATTAATTATTAAATAGAATATCAATACATTAAATGAAGAAAGAACAATAATTAAAACTGTTACGTAAGAAATATTTCTTGTTATAAATAGAACATTGTACACTTTTCATCATGCAGTTCTCCTTTTATACACAAATGAGCCGTTTCGAGATTTAAAATTACGGTATTTTCATCCATCAATACGGGTTTCTTTTGGAAGTTTGAAGAAAAAATGTAGTATATTATGATAAGGTCAGAGGTCAGAGTATGAGGCAACATTGTATTCAAGTGCAAGCTGATAAGTCTTAAAATTTCATTTGTTCTCTCTTATATTTTGGTTAAGTTTTCACTGCATGGTATTCTTTAATACTTTCTAGTCACCATTAAGGAAATAATCTTAGTAGATGAGTATTCTTAGCAAAGATTAAAGCAGATTTAAAACCTAGGCCCAACACAAAACAATATGGCCTCCAGAGGCATGCATGGTAGCTCATCTAGAGAGGCTAGCCCCTCTACTGCTAGGCCTAACACTAGGAACACTAAGAAGAAGGGAAGCGATAAACAACCCAGTTCTAAGGCAGATGCTGAAACAAAATGCACTAAATGTTTTAAACCAGTGGAGGAAAATATGAAGTTTTTAAAATGTGACTTTTGTGGAACAAAAACTTGTGTTGATTGTACAGGCCTAGCAGAGTCAGTGTATGATGCCATAGTGTCTTGCCAGCTACCAAACTTTATTTGGTCATGTAATTCTTGCTCTAATGCAATACCTACGATCAAGAATGTTAGTAAAATGATGAAAGGAATTATAGATGATCAAAAATTACTATCAAAAAAAGTTGAGGATCTTAATGATAAAGTGGATACCATGGAAAATCATATCGAGGAAAAGAGAAGCTATTGATGATTTTAGGGATAGAGAAGCAAGAAAATGTAACTTGTAATCATACACAATGTACCTGAATCCCATCATGAAGACTCAAAAGATAGAAGGAAGGAAGACACTGTGTACGTTGAAGATGTTTTCAATGCCTGTCAGGCCACTGGTACGACGTTATCCTCAGTTATAAGATTGGGAAAAAGAGAAAGAGAAGGAAACAAGCCAAGGCTGCTAAAAGTGACAGTTGATTCGGTAGCTACAAAGAGGAACATCCTTGGCGGAACAAAAAATTATAGGCCAAGATCGTCTCCTAAAATAGCTAATAATCCCGCCGTTTCCAGAGTATTTTCAATTGCCCTCTTTTTATTTTACCAAGGGCTAGCCGCGCAGAAAAGTTTATTTACAAATTTACTAATTTAGTTACACTGAGCATGCGTTGCTTTCCTGGGACGTCGCCACGCGTGTTGTGAGTGTGATGGTCGACTGGTCCTGGCTTCAACAATAAGATTTAAAGAGATTGGCTAAAAATACTTAGTATGTCTATTCTTGCTTACCTAGGGAGTTGTTCTAATTTGCAACTCCCTGCTTTTACTAGATCTTTCTTGCGTCCGGCTGCGGTGTATCTATTTTCTACCAAAAATAGCCTGATATATAAGACCAATTTCCGAGCACCTATGCCAGTGCTGACCTATGCGCTCAATTTTTCAAAATTTCTGGTGGGTAAAAACAACATTGGTGTTTGTCTAATTCATGATATTTAATTAATATCAATGTTTGCTAAAGAGCAAATCAAGTGTGGGGGCGGAGGAGGAGGATGTGCCCTTAAAAAAAAAGAACCACCCTGTAAAAAATCCTGGCTCCGGTCTTGATAACTTTCCTATCCAATCTGTTACCTCTCATAAACACCTTGGTATTATCATTGATAAGAGTCTTACCTGAAAATCCCATATCTCGTTGCTCTTCAAAAACTAGCTCTACACCCTGCTACTAAGTCTGTCAAGATTACTTCTAATGGGCGCATGACAACACGGCAGATCACTAACGGTGATCTCCTTATCCCCAGACCGTAGAGTACTTCAATGCTCCAACTTTCTCTTCCGTTAAATATCTCTTCCTCTTTAATTGCTTCCTATCTCCTGTTCTATCTTCTATCTCAGATGGCCAATTTATTGTTTGACTGATTTTTCTTAGACATACTGTTACCCTGCTTGGTCTCGATGGTAAATACCCTCCGAAACCTACCCACCTCATTTTTTTAAACTTCAGATGTTGGGATGTATGGCAACTCCAAAAATAGAGTAAAAACAACTGACCTCCTGTTGGAGGCGAATAGAAGGACTGATCAAAGAACATGCCGCAAATTTGAGAAAACTATGTGTTGTGATTGACTATTAAAAATGTCTGCGTGAGAGAATTGTGGAGAGCGTGTGAAAAAGACTGCCATTTCGGAATGTGTTTTGATTACCGATCAACTGGACCCAATCTTCCGACAATAGACCTATCAAGGTAGTAGTCTGGGAGGTGCGATGGGTACGCCCGCATATTGCGAAGTATAATAAGTGCAACTTCCGAGGACCTAGCAGTTCTATTTTCCTAGCTCAGCCCCAGTCAAGGTCTGGCTGCTTCTGGAGACATACATTTGTTTCATAGAAGTAGGCCGGTAATAATAAGTCCAATTTCTAGGGACCTGGCAGTTTTGTCCTTAGCTCCACCCAAACCATTGTGGGCTGGTCCTGTAGACTTTTGTTTCATATTTCAATGTATAAGTACAATTTCTGGGGAACTAAGCAGCTCTATTTTTCAAAATTTTTGAAAATGGTGGAGCTGCAGTCGTGGTGAGTCTTATTTGGTTTTATATTCCAACAAATCATGTAAAGTGCCATTTCCGGGGGCTTAATAGCTCTATTTTTTTTTAATTTAGGTCAGTCCCAGAGGGGAGGAGATTAGTACCGCATTTACATTGTTCGCATCTATAACCAGACAGCAACCGACATATGCCTCTGCAATACTTTATATCATATATGGTGATGAGGTGTTTGCGGTACCCGTTGAAAGTGACGTGATGGATATTTGTATTTGCACTACCTTTGTCTAATGTTATGCAGTTATACAGACACAACCTACAATTACACTAGATTGTCCTTAAATGAGATAACGTGATGTGTTTGCTGTACCAGGTGGGGTGACGTGATGGATAGTATATGTATCTATTACAATATCACGTCATCTTGCATCACTCTTTCAATGATACAGGATGTGTTTGCAAACACTCCACCTTTATCATACACATAAAATAATGTGTATTTAATACACAGGTGTTATTATTTTTGTTGATGGGAAAACACAGCTAGACGGTTTTTCTTCTAACGTCTAAATGGACTGTGATTAATAGAATAACAAGTGTATGAATATGTATGGTGGTCCACAATCCACAGTAGATTATTACTTGGTTACAAATGTTGTAATTTAGGGACAATTTTTATGTAGGTATAGTACTAATACAGTTCTAGTAATCACAATAAGTTTACAATGCGCTTAATGAGCTTAATTTGTTACTGTTACATAACATTAATTCAATGATTAAATTTGATTACAATGTTATTTTAACGCTGGTTAAATATAATGTTCAGTTACTGGCCATATGATTGGCTGCTGATGTAAAAGTTTGGTGTTAGATTTTTAGAAATCAAACATATTATACACTTTTCATTATAATACATTGTTTAGCTCGTTTTTATACCCAAAACGAGTTAGATTGTACCCTTAAGTTGATTCGAAATCAGTAATTTTTATCAATCCATTACATGTCCCTTTTAAGAAAAATGTGGTATGCCGAGCTTAAGAACGAGTGTAGTTTTGAACATTATATTGAAAAAAATAATTGTGAGTACGGTATCTTGAAAAGTTACCATTAGAAGAGGATCTTTCAGGATGATAATCTTCCACCGTTGTTATTTGTAATTTGCATGATGCCAATAACGAAGGTCCTTCGAAAATCAGGTTATGCTAATCTAAAAGGAAAATTTGATGGTAACCCATCTCTTGTTTCTGAATGATTTGAAATTCTTTGGAAAGAGTAAGCGGGAGATCGGCAGTTTGATTAGGAAAATTTGATGGTAACCCATCTCTTGTTTATGAATGATTTGAAACTCTTTGGAAAGAGTAAGCGGAAGATCGGCAGTTTGATTAGGAAAGTAAAAGTAATCACTAAAGATATAGGAATGGATTTCGGTTTAAAGATATGTGGTATAATTCAATTCAGTAATGAAAGGATGGCTATAAGTACCTTGGGATATTGAAGCTCGATAAATCAAAGAAAGGTAAATGAAACACAGATTGAAAAATGAATATGAAATGGACGAGATTACCAGTAAAGTCAAAATTAAATGGAAATAATACTATGAAGGCAATAAATATATGGGCGATTTCTCTGATAACAAAGAAACTCATGGATGAATATGATGATAAATAAAAATCTGGGGAAATGATGACTTTAAAGCTTGTACGGAAGCCTTAATAATGCGCTGCACAAGATCAGGCAATAAGAACGATTTAAGTGAAATAAATAAGAATAAGGGTTAAGTTGACACGGTGACGAGTTTGTTTATTTATTTGATATAGACACTCACAATTCAACAAACATTCTTAAGTATACACATAGTATAGGCCTACAATTAATACAGTTATTAATTAAAAATACAAACATCGAACGTTAAGCCTATACTAACTAAACTAATATATAAGAAACGATGACAACTATTAGATTAAATCTGCATATTACAATATAAACACAAAAGTTAAAATTAATCATTGGTTATCCACACTTTTTTTCTATCTGATTCTTCTTTCTTTCTACGAATTGTGTTCGCAGTGTATCTCTAATGCTTGTCAACATAAGATTGTATAACTTTGTCAGAAGATTGACCTCTAACTGTAGATGAAACATCGTTAAAAGCGTAAGTTACGCGCGATTTTTTGAAATGTTATGGTTGATCATAAATTCTGAACAAAATTCATTTTTTAATGAAACTTTACAGTTACAAAAGTGTATTTCATAATATGGAGCAATTTTTGACATTATGAAGAAATTGTTGGCATGCTACGCACACAATTCCGCGATTACGCGTATTTAAAATTTCAAAATGCGCAAAATTAATTTATAATCAATTTCGCGCACATTTCAGGTTAAGAATATGTAATTTAATGCAAACTAAATTGTGTAAAAATATACCTATTTGTAATCAGTTATAGCTCCTCAGGATGGCTGGTTACGTATTGTGTTATGGAAGCTGATGAGTTGTAGATATCAATTCATGTAAAATTTGTAGCTACCGGAAGTTTTGACGTCACCTTATGGGCCACTCGAATTTAAAAAATAGAATTTTTTCAATTTAATAGAGCGCATCGGGCTAATGCGTTCCTCGTTTTCTCCTAGATTTTATTATATTCTTTCTCAATCAATTCTCTTTCACATGAGTTACAAACACGTTTATTACGTCATCATATAAAAAAATTACTTCATTTCATCTATACAGTAAATTTCTATCTGTTACATCTCATCGGAATGAAAAGTGACCCACGTGAATAAAACTTATGGAAGTTGAATTGTAGATATGAATTCATATACAAATTTTGTATACCTGATGTCATAACGACATCATATGGCCAGTTGAATTCAAAAAGTTAGATTTTAATTTCTTTCATAAAAGAGAGCGCATCTCACTTTTACGTGCCCAAAATCCTTCAAATTTGTATTAATGTAATTATTTAGATAATTATCTTCTAAAATAGTTATCTTTATATATGTCAATTTTATGACGTCATCGTGTTAAAAATTGATTTAAAAGATGGGTCTCGTAATTTCATCTATGCTACGCTACATATAACATATACAGTGTATTCTGTGAATACTGTAAGATACAAAATAGAATTCAGCACTGTAAATATATTTAATTCATGACATTAGGATGGCATAATAATTGTCGACGTTCATAGTTTAACGTATGTGCATGTTGCATTTCAATTCCGCGGATAACCGTACTCGTCAAAGTGACAAGTTCAAATCTATAGTTACTATTTAATGTTATTATTAGAAATATTTTGTTTAAATATTAATCTAAAGGCAAATTACTGAAAAAATGACAATGATGTGGGTATCAGTGGCTGGATCTCAATGGAGATACAAAAAAGCGAAAAGCTAAATCAAAACGATAAAGTAAAACAGCCAGAAAAGCTAACAGAGCTTTCGGACAACACTAGCCCTTCATCAGTGCAATTCTTTAAATATTATATATACAGGGTTAAAATAATCATTATTATTAAGTCTTCTTATAAAAAATTATAAAAAATATTCAAAAAACAATTAAAAATTCCATTGATTCCAAGGATCACTATGTAAAAGTATGAAATACTTACTGAAACTTGTTGAAAGATTTCACTCTCAGGTATTTTGCCTAAACTATGTAGAACCGTAACCTTAATTATTATTAGTTCTTCTAGTTTTAGTTCTACTGCACTTGGAAGAGTTAAATCTGCATAACGGTTAGACCTACCGAGTGTCTTATAATGCTATAAGATGTTCTCTCCAACAACAGTTCTGTTTCTGACTCTTTTTAGCTTCATTCCATGATCTCCACCCTAATCTATCTCTTTATTTCTCAACCAGGTCGACCAACTCGTTTGCCTTCTGGCATCCATGATAATGCGGTCATACAATGGCATTCATAAATCATTCTCTACTATCACCCATCCACTACCACAATTTTCACTTCATTTTATTTTTGAGATTCGTCATAGCATTTTAATTAAAATATATCCAATGTATTCTTGTCTCCCTCATTGATTTTCCATGTTTCGAGGCTGTAGTAGTGAGGTTTTCAGTAAGTATTTGTTGAACTTCCATAATATCTGAGCTAGTTTCGCAAATGACGTCATTGCTTTCCTATTATGTGAATTTGTTGACTTCGTTAAGCTGATGGCCTGACCAATCTCAATAACATTTTTTTTGTCTTTTCGTATTTATTTTAAGTCTTGTTTTTTAGCGAATTCATTAATTTTAGTTTTGTTACCTTTGACAAAATATGCACATTAGATGAATTAAGCGGAGTCATCCGCAAAATTTAAGTCCTTAAGTTTGGTCGTAAATTTGGTATGGTATGGTAGAGTAATGGTATTACTTTCATCAGTTGTTTTCCTCATAATCCAGTCAACTATCAATCAATAATAAAGATCCAGACATCACATCACCTTGCTTCACTCCTGATTTGACTGTTAACCACTCTGACTTGACTTCATTATCTAAGACGACACATTCGCTTTCTTAATGAATCTTTATCCGTTTTATAATTTTGTTTGGTACATTTTTGTGATTTTCCACTTTCTTTGTGCACTGAATCGAAAGATTTTTAAACATTCGCGAATGTAATTATGTCATTTGTATAAGGTTTACTGCCATTCTACAACTTGCTCAACAATATTTCGTAGGACAAATATTCGTTCCAATGTGCTTCTGCCTTTTCTAAAACCAGCTTACTCAGCTCTTAGCATGTTGTCCAGCCACTTGATGCTTGATTAACAATCTACCAAATGATTTGCTAGGATCGGTAAGTGTTATACCTGTCCGCATTCAGCAAGGTCATCTTTCCTTGTTAATTTTAAGCTCCCGTATACATGTTTTTGAAACTTCTTCTTTATTCCACATGGTCTTAAATAGATTTTCGAGACAATCAATGTTTATGTCGGCTTTTAGCAATTTAGCTGTCTAACCCTCCAGATTTACCATTTTTCATTTTCTGTACTGGTGTTCTGATCTCAAGTTTTGAATTATATTCGGTACAAATTTTGTTGTAATTTTCTCTCATTTTCATTAACATGAAATCACTAGGTGTTTATGAAAGCATTTTATTCCAATCAATTTAAATTGATGTATAATTTTCATAAAATGTCATTCTTAAAACGAAAAAGTTACATTGTGGCATAAAGATAAATACAGATGAAGATAAGAACCGTTGATAAAATAATTGGTGAAATATACAATATACATATTTCATATTTAAAATTGTAGTGTACAGATAATTAACAAGGCCATATACATGGCTGTAGTCGCGTGCTCAAAATTTGAGTTAGTGTTTACTGACCAACCGACCGACCAACCAACCGACCGACATAGTGAGCTTTACATAGTAGTAGAAAGTATAATATTTTATCGAGTGAAAGAGTGAAATTACACTGCTTCCCTGATTTTGTCACACCCCATCGCCTCGGTCCTGTTGACCTGAGTGATGGGAAAAGCCCTGTACTATTTAGCAGGTAGCGGGACGATTCGGCCCTGCGAGACGATTGGCCCCAGGACTAACTTACACGCGAACGATGTAAACAAGTTACGCCCTCTGTTGGCCGTTTGGCGAATGCACGAAAAAAGCTTTCGAAATAATAATTGCATATATAAAATTACGGGTTTTTTTGTAATTTGTTTTATATGTTATATCAACATTGGCAATATCAATAAAGTATGTTATTAAACGGTAGTTCCAACACCTTTAAAAACTTGATAAATACCCCAAAAAATGTATATAAACAATCATTTATTGGTTTAGACTAAAGTGAGACGTTTCGGCCCATAAAGTAGGACTTTTCGGCCCAAAAACTGGCCCGAATCGTCCCAGGGCCGATCGTCCGGGAATCCATAGCACGTAGTTTCAGCAACGCACAGACCTCTCTCTGAGCGGCGTGCCGAAGACATTTTCTAGAAAATCAACAACACGTGTAGGCCTACCTCTTTCGAACAACGATGGCCAGAGGAAATTCAATAACTGGTGGTGAATAAAAGGTAACTGATATGCCAATAATCAACAACATTCCGAAAAGAATAGAAAAAGACTATGTTATTTGATTGGCTATAAAAATTGCGAGAGAATTCTGGAGCGTGTGTGAAAAGGAGTGCCATTTCGGAATATGTTGTGATTACCGATCGTCTGTACCCGATCGTCCAACAATCGACATAATGATACTTGGCCTAAAATCAGACTTTAGCAAATAAGCTTAGCCCTAACCTAGAAGTCTATGTAGACAATAATTTAATCAATTTTTATATTATAATAATAATTAGTGTAATCGTAAAATTTAACTGGCCATACGATGACGTCACAACATCCGATAGCCAAAATTTCATATCTATAATTCAGCAGCATCCATACGTTTTAATAATAATAATAACTTTTTATTCTAATGAGATTGAAATATACTGTAAAGATGACATTTAGTAACCCATGTTATTCTCATTCCCTCCTAAAAGCGGCCACCTCGTAAGCGATCACCTCCACCAAGGCGACTATCCATCGTATGCGACCACCCTTTCTTAAACACGCATGCACCTCTTACAAACGATCACCTTTCGAGATGACCACCTCTCGTAAGTAGCCATCTCTCTTAAATGACAACCATCTGCTTCTCCTAAACGACCACCTCTCGTAAAGAATCGCTTCTCTTAATTGACATCTCTCGTAATGACCACCACCTCTCATAATCGACCACTTCTCGTAACGACCATCTCTTTTAAACGACCACAAAGGACCGCTTCTCATAATCGTAGGCAACCACTTCTAAATACAGTGGTTGTTGTGTGCTTTGACAATTGATCTGTCATGTTGAATCTTTTTCTTTTATTTTTGTATATATTCAAAAACATATAATTATTGGTGACGTTAAAGGCTATATATACATACATACACTTATGCCTAAACTGATCATGGGAAAGTGAGACTAATGCCATTTAATATATTCCAATAAATAAAGGATTGTCATTATACTAATATACATACATGACAGTTTTAGTTTTCTTTATCATTGCAATAAATATTCATTTATAATTTATTTCGTCTTATTAAATGTAAATTTTGAGTATACGATATTTTCATTAGGATATTTCCAAAATGAAAGTTATACTTTAGCCTTTAACGTAACATCTAATTTTGTATAATAAGTGTTTTAAACAAGCCTACATCACAAATTCAACATACCTTGAATTTTCGACACGTATGCCATCAGTAGTATCCTATCACATAGTATGTTATGTTTTAATTTTAAAAAATGAAATGAAACATATTAAAAATGGCAAATAAATTCACAAAGCCGCCAGAAACAATTACTACAAGCGTGGTCTACATTACCACTCCAGGTTATATTTCCGACCTACGAATTTTGTAGACATCTGTTTTTTAAACAGAAAATACTACAATACTAAATTATACTAGAGGTGCGTAGACCTGTTCAATAAGGTTTATAGCACCAGTATTGAAAGATCCACATGATGGATATAAACTTTAAATCAGACCTACTGTTATTTTAATATTATGGAGCTTTCAATTATGGCATACGCTTTGATGTGTTTTGATCGTCCACCAAAACTGTGTCGAGAGGTGAGAAAGCTTTCCTAACTTTCCCGCTTGCGCAAAAATGAATTAACATGACCTAACTTGATCAAATGGTTGCCCTACTCTGACGTAATTTGTACTGTATACTAAGTATATTGATAATAATAGTCGGAAGTAATTCTCAGGTGGGACTTGAACCCACGACCTAATACCTCTAGACCACCGAGCTTGCGCTGATGGCTAAATATTAGATTTAAGCCCAAGTAAGCAATGGGTAGGCCTGCACCAACATGATTGTAACTACTGTGGTGTAGCTAGGGCACACAACTGATCAACACACTGACGCAAAGCTACTCCACAGCAGTTAAAAACAATTACAATCATGACTTAACTTGAATCGAAGACACCCCTATTTGTTAATTGAGAAAAATTAGTTAGCACATTTTACTTTTATTAATTGATTTACTGGGGATGACGTAACAATTGATGTTTCCGTAAATCAATAAACAAATCGATAATCCTTCACTTTTGGAAGAATAAACAGGAAGAAAAAACAATGTCTGCTGTTTATTTTGTGGCTATTGGTGCGTTTAAAGTAAAGTTTATCAACCGACACAGTAACCCCGCTAACGTTACTTTGCTAATTTCGGGAGCGTGAGCTTGTTTAATCAATGAATTGAACAAGGCCCTTGAAACGAAGTATTTTGTAATATGTTTACTGCAGTGACATTACAATTTTACCGCGTAACCAGCAACTGTTGATTGATTATATTAGGCCTATATTAAACAAACGCAAGTTCAAAGATAACAAATTCTTTCAAAATTAGCGGGCTCTCTGTTATAGTAATCATCCAGTAGAACTTTGGTTTATTCTAGAAGCGACCGCCCACTTTTGCTCGGAGCTATATATAATAAGAAAACGATCCACTTACATTCAGTCGATAATCTTTGGTACTTAAAGGTCCATTAAAATATTATGTATTCCCAGGCCGTTCAACTAGTGTGTATCCTGTTAATCGCTGCAGGCGCTAAGGCTTGTTTGCGTGAGGGTGTGCACACAGACCGCCAGCAACGTGGTATCGGCGAAAACGATTCAAAAAGACCAAGAAAAAACGACATTGGCAAAGCTTTAGAGTTAGCAACAAAACAAACTATTATGAAATTGCTTTCAATCGATGAGTCATTCATTAACGAATTAAACAGAGTTCCTCCTGAGCAGATACCAGAAGACAAATTAAGAGAGTACGACAACTTAGTACTAAAGAACCAGATACAGAGTGGCAAAACAGACATTCGTTTCAACATAACAGATGAAGGTAAGTCGGTTCTATCATTAAGATAAGTAGTTTAAAGTGGTGGTTTAACATAATCAAGAAAATCGGTCGCACAATGTTTGTTGAGTGGAAAAGATTATTTAGGAGGTTTGTTCATTTTATTTACGATTTATGTATGGGTTAGGTACTAAAATGTTTCTTTTAAAATCGTACGGCCGATATAGTTGATTATAGTATGATTATTAATTTGACAACATTTTGAGAGTTATCACACCTCCTAGTTTTATTAACATCACCATTCAAGGTCATGTATCTTTCCACAATAATCTTTAAAATACGGATACAATTACAATGTGTAGGTGATGCTTGACGTCCCCGCTGCCGTACTGCCTTCCTCCATACCTAATGTTCCAATGAAAGACAATGGCTTTGAATTGATAGTATGTCTGTCTGTCGTGTGTCATCCACAGCATCGGTCTGATATAAAAATTAATTGGTGGTTTAGATAGCTAGAACTTAGTTCAAGTATTGTTTATTCTTATTTAGAACCTTATTTGTTCACTAAATACGGCATTAATCTAGCAAACATTGACAGTTACAATAATAGTATGTTGATTGCATTGTATTTGCAAATATAATAGGGCTATCAATACTCAATTCGTTTACTCCTACACAAATATAACCTTTAATAACTTTAGGACGCATGGTATTGTTATACAGTTAGGGGTACGGTACTGTATGCCAATAATACAATATGTTTATGCATTTATTATATTTAAGAGTTCACTGAATGTTTTTATCAGATGTATTATGATGTTGTATACGACTTGACCATTCGCATTTAAAAATCAAATACAATTATAGAGGATTTGACATTTAGCCTACAATAATTTATTTTCGATATATGACTATGACGTTATCCAAATTCCTTCACTTGCACTGATGAAGGGCTAGTGTTGCCCGAAAGCTCTGCTAACTTTTCTGGCTGTTTTATACTTATCGTTTTGATTTAGCTTTTCGCTTTTTTTTTTGTATTTCCATTGAGATCCAGCCACTGATACCCACATCATTGTCATTTTTTCAGTAATTTGCCTTTGGATTTATATCGATATATATATATAGTATACTACGATGCCAATTTATAAATCATTTGCATAATATTATGCACTCATGTTAAGCTTATTTTCCACTAGGCGAGTTTGTTCGCGCGATTCGAAAGCGCCAGCATGTGTATTCATGTTTCCATCTTCCAAATCACTCTATACGCATGCGTATAAGCTGACGCTTTCGGTTCGCGCGAACAAATTCACCTAGTGGAAAATAGTCTTTAGTGTATATACTTTATTTTATGACAATTCGCAATAATCAATTACAGTTAGCCTCTACCCTAGACATACATATTTTTTCTAAATTTGTAAAAAAAAATAGATTTTGGTATATTTTAAATATTGTTCTATACTACCTATCTAAAAAATGTAAATAATACAAATGATATGTATTCAACCTCTGACCTCAATTTTCTCGTTTTCATATTTTTTCAACTTTCTGACCACATATGCAGGCGGCAATGCCTTTTCCAAATTTAGGTTTTCCCAAAAACAAACAAAATAATTTTAAAACAATTAATTAATTAAAAAAACTAATACTTGCGTACAATCTAGGTCGTGCCCACAGATGGTTCTTGAATACACAGTAATTTCAGTGTAAAAAAACTGGCGATTTCAAATGTACGTACCGCAGCACTATAATACATTGTCGTTTACAGAAACGAATAAATAGACACGATGAGTTATGTTAGTCAACTAAAATTAGCACCCTGGGAATTAGGCCTACTTCCGAACGAGAAACTTGTCATTAAAATTTGTGATTTGGACTCATTTAAACAAACCCAATTTGTGTTTTGTATCTAACATTAGGGTTGAGGGATGGGGAAGAAAATTGGTACAAAGAGGAACCATTTCTAAATATATTCTTTATCCACTCAGTAACGAAATAATATTTTGTTCATGTTTTATAGGCCTATAAATAATATACCACTAAATACAGTAAAACATTTGCGATTTAATTCTTTGTTAAAACTGTCACTGTCATAGTCGATTGAAATAGTAAAGTACATGTAACGATACACCACTACGATGTTTATATTTTTTTGTAGTTATTAATTAATACAAACGTTGAGAAGCAACTGTCAGTAAAGTTTATTTGTATATTGTGCGTGTATATATATAACAGTAGGGCCTACCCACACTCAGAGTAATAAGTTTATTTGTACATGTGTTTATATATCTAACAGTACCCACACTCGCAGTAAGAAATTTGAGATTCAAAACCCATTTTCAGTTATCAAAAACAATTATCGTAGAAGGAGATAGGTAAATGCAAAACATCTTCGTATTATTATGTGCGCGTGGACATCCATTAGACAGTCATGTATACTACGATCGGTAAACACCCCTATATGGGGC
The DNA here is from genome assembly GCF_963402885.1 of Antedon bifida. Classification (NCBI taxonomy): domain Eukaryota; kingdom Metazoa; phylum Echinodermata; class Crinoidea; order Comatulida; family Antedonidae; genus Antedon; species Antedon bifida. The sequence continues at coordinate 10,114,552 of NC_136231.1, forward strand.
AAATCGTTGAACCTAAATTTATTTTAATTGTCAATAACTAACTACCTAACTCACTTTAGGCCTAATTAGTAAACAGGGTTAGGGCCTACATTAGGTGGTTAAATTAAGTACCGAAAGTACGAACCAACTTTATATAGGCTTAACATCGAGTAAACATTCTAGAAGTAACGCGCGATTTACCGAATTTGGCCTACGCTGATTTTTTTTTTAACCATATGTATTATATTTTTTGGGGGTAAAAGTCTATTAATATGTAAAATAAATGACCTTTGACTTCAAATATGACCTCAACATTTTTTTTCTCAATATGATTATTGTTAGTAGGCCTATAAACCCTATCCCATGATTTTTTTTCAGTCAGGGGTAGCGGCTATCCTTAAATTATAGAATGAATAAATAATATTTTAATTATCAATTATAATACATTTTAGAGTCAGTGTATTAGCTGATATATATAGATTGATTAATTATTAATTAATTTGAGACGATAAATATTAAACAAATCTGTGAGAATGAGAAATCCCCTACCAAGATTCGAACTCTGAACCTCCTGCTTGATATGTAGATGTCCTAACCATTAGACCACTGTGGCTTTTATGGTATTGTTTAAATTTGGTTTTTGTATTTGTGCAACATGCTTTACTTACAATTTATATGATGCTAGGCCTACACATTACATTCACACTTTGAAGACACCGTTTATTACAGTAATGGAAAACTTTAGAAATTATCTTTCGTCCTGTGACTGTTTAGGTTTAGTTGTTCAATAGACCCATTGCATATTGTTAACGTATCCCCGTTTGTAAAGATCATGTGGTTATCTGTAGGCCTAACTATACATTTGATGTTAATAAAATTGTCGTTATGAAGAATAATACATACGTTTTATATCTGGACATTTGATGATTGCTTAGGGATGTATTATGTTAATAAAATAACATTTATATTGCCTTGATTTTCGAATAATTATACTTGACTTACAAGCCTAGGCATATCTAACTTCTCACACGTTCGGAAATTTGAATGCGTTGTGAAGTTAAAATGATAAAATCTCTTTTGATTGTATTTTACAGGGCATTCGCCGTCGTTACTTGAGTCAAGACGTTCATGGAGGTCAGACGGTTCCACTGAACGGTTGTATTTTCGTACTCATTTTGCCGAAGCACGAGGTAGGAAAAGGAGATACATAACAAAAACAGCTACGTTGACATTTTATGTAAAGGCACTTCCCAACGTGAACACGCAAAGTATAGAGATCGGTGTTTTTGAGTTTTTCAACACAAGTTTGACAGCTCGTGGTCATGTAAAATCACAAACTGTTCCGCTGATCAATGATAAATGGCAGAAATTTTCCATTGACATCACAGATCTGGTTGATGATTGGTTAAAATTTCCAAGACTGAATTTTGGAATAGAAATTGGAACTACGACAGGAGAACCACTCAATAATTATTTACATTTGTATAGCCGTCGTTCGAGAAGTAGAAAAAACAACTCAAACGAAATACCAAACATTGAACAATACCCCGTTATAACAATTGAATTGCAGAAAAGAAGTAGAATAAATAGGGACACACAAACTTCAAAATTAGATTCACATGGAATGTGTTCAAAAAATCAAATTGGATGTTGTCGAAAAAATTATACAATTGATTTTGAGAAGCTAAATTTTGGTAATCTAATTCTCCGTCCTACATCAGTCAATATGTTTTATTGTCATGGTGCATGCGGAGATAATAATATTTTTATGAATGACATGCATACATTATTCAAACATTATGTGCATGAAAAAGACCCTGAGCTTAATGGTCCGTGTTGTGTACCAACAAGATTTAACGACTTTCCAGTAATAATACGCACTTCGGAGCGAACACTCGAAGTAATGGTACTTGAAAATCTAATTGCAAATGACTGCAAGTGCTCATGATTGCTGGGGGTTATCTCAAAAGTATATTATACTGCACACAATATACATTATATTTCTAGCTATTTTACTAGCTTTTTTTATTTAGCTTTCTGCCTATTTTATTTGTATTTCTATTGAGATCCTACCACTATATATAAATCCAAAGGCAAATTACTGAAAAAATGCTGTGGGTAGATCTCAATGGAGATACAAAATAAATAAGCAGAAAGCTAAACAACAAGGCCATATATACATGGCTGGCCCAGTCGCGTGTTCAAATTTGAGTTAGTGTTTACCGACCGCGACTAAAAACGATAAAGTAAAACAGCCAGAAATATAATCTCCTCGGAGTTTCCGCTTCGTGAGTTAATATACTGAAAGATGAGGGCGTGTAAATTTGATCTCTGATAACACTCTCTGCACGGTACGGCATATAAAATGAGGAGTAGACCTAAACGGTAATAAGTTATTTATATTTATGACTGGTTATCTTGTAATATGTTACGACCAGAAGCTTGATAATAACATTTATATTTGCTTTTAAAGACCCCCCAAAAACATGAAAAATTAAGATTAATAAAATCAGACTTTGAATAGGCCATTTTATTTTGTTAATCACTTCCGTAGCAACAAAAACTAATAAAAAAATAAAAATACATAATAATTTCTTAAATTCATCCAAAACTCAATTTTTGTTTTATTGGTTTTTATTTTCAATCCAATTTTTTGTCAAAGTGAATATATTTAGGTGACATTACAATGGCAATTGTAACCCCATACTCGTCTCGAATGATGAACTGGCTCCTTTAAAGTGTATACGAGTAAACCATGTACGCTGGACAAAGCAGGGAAGAGTTAAATTACAATTAATTTAACTCTTCTCCATACCGTCCCCCCAAAAACATGAAAAATTAAGATTAATAAAATCAGACTTTGAATAGGCCATTTTATTTTGTTAATCACTTCCGTAGCAACAAAAACTAATAAAAAAATAAAAATACATAATAATTTCTTAAATTCATCCAAAACTCAATTTTTGTTTTATTGGTTTTTATCTTCAATCCAATTTTTTGTCAAAGTGAATACATTTTAGGTGACATTACAATGGCAATTGTAACCCCATACTCGTCTCGAATGATGAACTGGCTCCTTTAAAGTGTATACGAGTAAACCGTGTACACTGGACAAAGCAGGGAAGAGTTAAATTACAATTAATTTAACTCTTCCTTGGACAAAGTAGATAACTATTAGGTGACATTATAATGGCATGTTCAGTAAACCATAATTTATTTTTAAAAAAGTTTCTGGGGGACGATCTTTAAGGAACGAACTTAATTATATACAATTTACAAAAAATACATGATTATAATTAGAATTTTAATTTATACAATAAATATAGTTATTTAGCTTTGACGGAGGCTTGATGCCTATGACTGAGTGAACGCTGCTTACTATACATTGTCATTAAGTATACTTCATTATTAATATTTATTATTTTGAATAGATTATTTTAAAAATCGTAAGTCTTCGTATGCCTTTTATTACTGTGTCTTGTGTCACAACCGTAAAGCAGGACAATCTACTGCTAATGTGTAATAAAACATCGAACTAATGTAGAAACACTAACAGCTGTACGGTTAACAAAAAAAAAGCTAGTGCATAATTGTGGCAATATCAGGAGACTTCCATAATTATAAGGATGACGGTTGCTGTGAAAAGAGGCGATTTTTAAAAAAATATGGACATTCGCAACTTTCTGTCATCAACCACCATAATTAATTAGGAGCGAGACGGCCTCAAACCGATGCCGAATGATATTGTTGGCTCTTTAGGTATGGTAAAGAGCACCCCTGTCTTAGCTCTCGGCCCTTTCACTCGCTGATATGATAATAAGAAGCCGATCCATTATTTTTACCACTGGGCTATCATGGTTCAAACTCGATTATACAAAATATAAGAACGGTGTAATCTATTCCGTTTTGTTTAGTAGCTTTTATTCAAAGTTGATGAAAGGATATATCAATATTAATACGTTCTGTCCAAATTATATTTTATTGCGTTCACTTTACAGCAGCTAGGCAGACTGAGAGGAGGTGACTAACAGAGCCTTTTAAAACGTCATCGTTTTGGGTACGGATGATTCAATGGACGTGATTTGCTTGATTCTTAGAAACTTTTATTCACATATAAAATCCTATTGTCTGATGCTGCCATTACAAATACAATTTGAATGTGTGTTTCGTAGTAAAGTTGTTTGTGATGATATAATGATCTGAGTAAACAAACACAGAAATCATTTGCGACTACTGTACATGATAATTGAGTCTTGAACTTCAAAACTGTCAGCGTGATGTGATAAATATTGCTTATGTTCTCTTTTTAAATAAACATAATCATACCTTGAAGGTCGTCAAATACGTAAGGTTTACAAATTGGGGAAAAGTTGAAGCATAGGCACGTCGTCTGGAGTAGAAATGTTTTTCATTCGCCCGATTGACTGATGGTCGATTACTGTTTCATTCATTAATTTGGCAGGCTACGCTACCTTTATCACGCAGGCGATTCTCGTACTGCATCATAATATTTAGAGACAATTTGAGGTATGTTGTGACAAGAACACCATTACCGTAACGTAAAGTTTACTAGGTTATTGAGTGTAGTGCTGTTACCTTTACCTCGTTATAAATAGTTCTAGGAAACAGAGTGAATCCGAGTGATTCAACACCCGCACCTGTAAGTTGTTTATGTACGTCTAAATACCGGGTCTAAATACAATTCAATTTTAAACCATTTTTTTATTAGTTGTCCGCACTTGTTATGTGCCTGTCCTGTTTCTTTTTTAGTTTTTTATATGCGCACTTAATTGTGGATAACTCGTTGTATTTGTGTTTTTTTTTATAGTTTTTTTATTATGCGTACTTTGCGTCTTTGTTATTGTCCTGTTTCTGTTGTTTATATTTTGTATTATGCGGACAACTCGTTGTGATTGTGTTGTTTCACCTTCGTTTTTGTCTGTATTATTGGTTATTCAAATGGTAAGGTTTACTAACCAATCTAACTTTTTTATTCGGTATATAAAAATATATTACAAAACGACAGTCAAGGACTGAAATGAATTGTATTACAAAATAATTAAAAATTAGTTAAAATTGCTATAAAAATAGAAACATCTTATGAGAGGGTGACCAGAATTAACACTAAGTCTAAATATATACCTAATTAAAGGATATGCTAGTAAAACTTTAGGCCTACATTACTAAAAGGTGAGTTCGCTTCGCTCGCTCACCCTCTACTAAGTTTTGTAACAGAATGTTCTGGCTCATAGACCTTTCGCCAACTTCTTTCGTTCCATTTTCGTGGGTCGGCTGAAATGCGTTTATAAGATATAGCCTAGGCCTATACATTATGAATGAATTTATTCGTAGAAATAAGCCTCATATAAATTCGTAAAAATAAAACATATCTGTTTCTCAGTGTCTTAGATGAAAATACAACACAATTAATATTAAGAAGTGATAAGAATTATGTTATAATACAAAATTGTATGTATAAGTTATATGTCGAGGGACGTAATTATTCCAAATGATGTTTTATGGGAAGGGGGCGGTTGCTTATTTGAGGGGGAGTTTATACAAATAATTAACATGGTTCTGTAACGGCCAAGTTTATTTCTTCTTGTACTGGATGATTGTTGATACTGAGCTGTCTGAGACGCAGTAGTATTATAATTAAAAAATGATATACATTTATAATACATTATTATGCATTTCAAATATTTTGTAAAAATTGATTAAACAAATACCATACAAAAATTAATGTATATTGCCATCCGCGATATATAAAAGTAAGCCTTTTCGGCCTTTAAAAATTCGTTTTAAACGGCCTGCAAACATTGCTCTGATTGTTTCAAAGCCTAACCCGATTTCAAACAATCTGTTAGGCCTATTATCAGTTCTCCCGATCTAATTTAATATTTAGACCCGAGTTCTATTTTCATCAGATATGCAGATCCCGCAATACTCTTCTGATGATTTATTAATTTTTTTTATCTTTTTTTTTTCTCTTTTGTGGCGCAAACACCACTTTTATTCACATTCATATTATCTCATGTCATTAAATAAAATCATATTATTTAACACATTTTTGTTAATTCCTAATGTCATCAGTAACATTTTTATATTTATGAATTCTGTATTACCTCCTTTTTTCATTAATTTTCTTATATTTTTCTATACACTTGACAATGATCATCATTATCATCTATCTCGTTTTAAAATATTTTACACATAAAGAACAATCCCTTTGTGAGTTTTTCATTTTCATTTGTTTCTTTTCATTTCACAACCCGGATTATACAATGTATTTATATAGCCTACAAGATAAAACGAAATAAAAATCATAATAGATCAGTACCACCTGTAACTCGTATCACAGTAATTCCTTTTCTGATAAATCGTATCAAATTAGAAATTATATTAGCATAATAGTATGTCTTAAAGCTACCCATTTTTTTATACTTTGTTTCTTCAATGTTATATAACATATTGCTTTTAAATGAATTCCATAAAGATTTACCGACTGGCTTATTTATTGCTGATAAAATTTTTCTTCTATAAATAGTGCAAGTGATTTATTAAGTATTGATGAGTTATTATTTTATTATACAATGACAATGTCATTTTCATTTTGCTAATGTTAATCACGGCATAAAAATAAACAAAATAGCAAAATGTAATATCGCCACCAACGGCCAACGTTGTCAGCTAGAGAGGGCAGCCCGGAAGTTGCAAAGTGATGACGCACCAACCAGAAATTACTTCTACCACGCGCCGACGGTTAAAAATCTACCGATGAAATCAGAAATTTCGTTTTAAAACCATTTATGATTCAATTCAATATATATTCCAGATTTTACATGAAAAATATAAACAATAAAACATATATACAATACACATGCTAGACCCGAGGGACTCCAAACGCACTATTTAACGGTTGTTCAATAGCACTTTTTTTTAGTGTGTGAAACAAAAAATCTTTTCGCGTTTGGAAAATATTGTCTATTGCTTTTGAAACAGCGCCACCTATTTTATACTTATACTTTTATGACTGTTTTCGCGATGGAAGAACATTTTTGGAGATATATATAATTATGTACTACAGTAATTTCGTATTGTAATATTATTTGGTTTTCTCATATCAATGTTAACAGCAAAAGTCAAATTCAAAGAATTGTAAATAAGGCCAGCAAAGTTATCGATGTCGAAGTGAAATCTAACTAACTTAGAAAAATTTACTAAATTAAATAAGACTCAACCCCCACCCATTACACACTTTTTTGTGTTTATGTGTGTTACCGCTGCGTCGGTCCTGTTTTTGTTACTATGAAATATGAAATACATTTTTTTAAATAAATTTTTAAAATATTACTACTAAAGTGTTGTTATGGATGCAATAATGGAAGGAGTAACGATAGATCAGCATGGTGAGAATAACCTATAAATGGTGACAAAACCGATGTAGAATTTTCAATAATTACAACCGTTTGCTTTAAAGCAGACGGAATGTTAAATACGTAAACGTTAGAGGTCTTTCGGAACAACAAAATAATGATGTTGAAACTAATTTTTAACTAACCTACCTGGACGGGTGTCTAGAAAACTCAGATATCTGACTTTTCTAGATCTAGAAAACTCAGATATCAATATCTGAGTTTTCTAGTTCCAAAATGGAACTTAGAAAACCCAAATCATCAAATGGATCGTTCCATTATTATTAGAGGGTAGCATATTTGAAATACTACACAGTATTATACGTTTTCTTACTAATAATAATAAGTATTGTAACTTGTAGTAGAAGCCTACTTCTCATAAAGAAATACAGTATACTTTACCCCTTTTAAAATGTAGGCTTAGCATTTAGGCCTAGCCTAGCTAAGCAAACTCAATTCAAGGCTCAACGTGTGGGCGCTATTGCGATGTATCGCGAAGAGTAGGCCTGGGTTGGCATTTATCAATATTTGCTTATATTTTTGCTTAAGCTGAAATATTTAAGAAGTGCTTAAGCAAATTACTTAAGCTTATTTATCAAACCGTCTTAGCAGAAAAATTGTCTTAGGTAAATTTTACTTTGCACATGCGCAAAATTAAACTCTAGAGGGCAGCAAATTATGTCTTAAGACAAAAATTCTTGTTTACGCATGCGTATTAGCTTTTTTCTCTTAGCGATGGCGGCGCTATAACATTTTATCTCCGTATTTTCACTCCCAATAGAGGGCGCATTCTGGCTACTATTGTTTTTATTACTTGAAATAGAGAAAGAGCACAACAGTCGGAAATACATACGAAAATCATTCGCTCTAAACTTAAATCAAATCAACATTTATTTATTTTTAGTCGCGTGGACGCGACTCTATAGTTCACTATGTCGGTCGGTTGGTCTGTCTGTCTGTCTGTCTGTCTGTCTGTCTGTCTATCTGTCGGTCTATCTGTCTGTCTGTCTGTCTGTCGGTCCGGTATCACTATGCATTGTAGCACGCGACTTAATGGCTGTTGGCCTTGTTATCAATGACAGCGACCCTTGGCAGCCGATACAGTTTTCTAAAAGTTAGTCAAATGGGTCGTACCTATCCCGAAAATATTAGTTTTGCTCGTCCAATTTCTAGGCCATCTTTATGAAGATCGATATCATTATTTTAGCGTCCGTAGTACAGTGGAAAACGCACTAGCGTAGCCTTTCCGAATGTTCAATGTTCCGGCCTAGCGCGCTCGCGTTGTCAAAAAAAAATGTTTCTGTTGCAGAAATGAGATAAGACGAAATTTTTCATCTTAAGGCAGGGTGTTGTTCGTCTTAGATTTAAGACAAAATTAAGCAAATTTTTTTGCTTAGATATATTGATAAATCTGACTTAGTCAAAATCAAGGATTTAAGACAAAGTTAAGACGATTTTTTTGCTAAGCAAGTTTGATAAATCCGGCCCCTGGTGCTACTAGGCTAGAAGTGGTCAACTCGTACCCAAAATAACTCGTACCTATTCCCAACTTGACCAACTCGTACATACCTCATTTTTAAGCCTACATTTTAACGGTAACATGCACTGTATTTTCTTTATGATTTAAGCCGCTTCAACATATTACAATATGAAGCCTGGTTTCCATAAAATCGCTACACCGTGTCGCCGACTGCTGTCGCCGACAGATCGTAGAGATTCTATGGAAACGCTAGAATATATCGGGGATCTAGTACGCGAGCGCTAAATATTCTTTAGTACACGCGTATACGATTCATCGCCGACAAAATCGGCAAAGTTGAACATGGTTGAACTTTGCCGATTTGTCTGCGATGAATCGGGGAGACCTCCCCGATGCGCGTCGGCGACATCTGCGCGTGTAGCGATTTCAATGGAAACGGTGTAGCGATTTTATGGAAACCAGGCTTTAGTAAGAAAACGTACCCAGTAATCAGTTTTAATAATACTCTAGTATTTCAAATGACCTACCTTCTGATTAATAATGGAATGATCCAAATGACCTATCAACCAATCATTTGATGATCTGAGTTTTCTAGTTCCATTCTGGAACTAGAAAACCCACATATTGATATCTGAGTTTTCTAGATCTAGAAAACTCAGATATATCTGAGATCTGAGTTTTCTAGATCTGAGTTTTCTAGAAACCCTACCTGGACGGATGAATCTCGGTGAACACGACGTTGCGTTAACCACAAAGAGTTACCAAACGGTAAGCCTTATCCAATTCCGGTCGCCTTACGAGAGCAGTTGGAAAAGAAGTAAAAACTAAGCTATAAATGAACCTAATTATCTGATACCTCGTTTGCTTCACCTATAGTTTTAGGCAAAAGCCCAGATGATACAATCAGATTTTGTGTCGATTTTCTAAAATTAAACCGGATTACAGTTGTTTTGATGTTGAGCCGATACCAGATGTTCGGTAAATCTCTTGCGTTTCCTACTCCCCTCTACCAATCAGATTTCTGACATGATGTTTTTAAAACTATATTTAAAACTTCGCAGCTACATTACCTCCATCTTTATTGGATATGTTGAGCGCAAAAAGAACATGCTTATAGGGGAATGTTTTTAATTTTAGAATAAAATGTACCAGGGGATCATCATAACGTAAAACGTTAACCTCAAGTTATCTCACAGCTAAAAAAAACAATGGGGTAATATGGACGGTGTACTGTATCTGGTGGCGCTAACAAATAATAGAGCCGCAATCCATCAATACATAAGTGAATTAATTCAAGATTTGTTGCTAATTGTTACATATTTATTAGGTGACAAAAAAATATAGACATGCAAGCTTCTTGTTAGTTACCATTAGTTACGTAAACCAATTAAACTTTACATAAAATTGGTAATATAAAAAGGATAGTAATCATTGCAGTCTAAATATCATAGAGGGCAGTATAGGAAAATAATATATCCTGAAAAGGAATCTAATCTATATGTTTATAAAAGGAAAATCAGTAATATTATGTGTTTTGATTAACTAATCGCAATCTTTGCTTGTAATCGTGAGCATCTTTGTTGAAGTCGTTTAAAATCTTTTCTACAACAAACACTTATTTGAACCAATCAAATCTGTAAGTAAAACAGAATACAATACCAGTGTCAGTTTATTATTATGTTTATGCCAAGAAAACAAGCTGGGAAATTAGACTATATAATTATTATATTAACCATATAATAGATAAATTACCATTCTTAAAAACACGACAGACGAAAGTGGAAATAAAATCTACCTTCAGTAAAAGAATACCTACTAAAAAGGTAATTAGGGAACTACATAATCTAATGCTTGTCCCCTCAATGCTATTTTTTACTAAATATGGGGCGGATTGCTATAAGCGGTCTATAAACGGTCTTAGGCGCTTAGCCGGCTATAATTCGTGACGTAGCAAGTAGTCATCTTTATTATAGACCATTGCTATACCGCGGTCTAACCTGTAAGCGGTCTTTAAAATTAAAGCCTACTCGAAGGAGTCTTAAAACAGTCTTAAACCTCTCTTTTTGTTGCTTTTACGTATTATTTATCGTTAAAGACAACCAATTGAACGAGTTTTAAGTGTTAAATCAAATAATAACGGTGATATTATTCTTATATAGGCCTAGAATAGATTTTCTTGCGTAGAAATGTACATACTGTTATGATTGTGAATTGAACAAGCGTGATGAACATTACCTTATTTGGTATTCTACGCGCAAAGTACGCCCTCAATTTGTTACTTTACGCGGTCTTATCTAAGACTGTTTTATAGCAATGGTCTAGCAGGGGTGGCTTTAGTAAGACCGTCTATCTGATAAAGCCGGCTTTAATCGGAGAGTTTAAGACCATCAATTAAGACTGTTTTATAGCAATCCGCCCATGATGGGGAATGTTTTTCTGATCTCACCTGGGGCTTGGCAAACATGCGTAGTGACATGTACATCGATATAAAGCGAATCTGATGGGTATGCTGGGACACAAACGACCGCTTCATCTCTTGAGTAGCACTCCATTGTGAACTGTTGAGTTTGACTCTCTAAAAGGTCGCTTGTCAGCCCTTTGACGATTATTTTCTTTACAATTTCTGAAATAATGAATTTGAACTTCGTTAATGGTTTATTGTATTTATAAATTAGCCAACCGATAATGTAGCTTTTAAATGTTTTGTTTTTGTTTTTCCATAGACCGTCAACTGTTATTCCAAGGACTTTCACCAGGATAGGTAAAGGTGGGTAGGTAAAGTTAGTCTGGCGCCTTCGTTACCCAAACGAGCTAGCTTCCTGCCCTCCAAAGTAATTGATTTGTCAACTACACAGAAGTCTCTCAAAAGTCGCGGGAAAAATTCTTCCGAATGGGTTTTTTCGACCTTCGGACAGAACTTATTTGTCTTTTGTAGGATTTCAAAATTTGAAAACCAACGTAATGTATGGCATTAGTTAACTAACAAACAATTTACATTTTTATTTTATTTTTGACATCAATTGTAAATTCATTATCTGGTCATGCTTGCATAACGTTTTCTAAAAATCTTCTTATGGTATATTTACGATTGGAAAGAAACTCATTTCACAGGCAATAAAACATTGGTACAGAAAAACCATGCATTAAGAAGTTCATGGTGAAACATAACTAATTTTCAGGGGTGACAAGTGAGTGTAAAGCTCTGTCTAGACTATCAAACGATGACATCATATCACTACCATATTTGGGCACATCACATGTTTTGTCACATAAAGTTTAATATAGCTTTAAACTATATATACTTACGGGAGTTCAGAGTGCCATCTTCATTTACCCGAGAATGGATATCGCTGATACAGTTTCTTCCGTCGTCTGATAAGGTATACTCAACTGGACAGGCACACGAGTATAATGGAATTGTGGAGTCTGATGTGCGACTAGTGGGTAAGCAAAGGTGGCTACACCCACCGTTTAAAACTCCGCAAACATTACTAGTTCCTTTTTGGAAAATTAAAAAAATACGTATGGCTTTAGTTCAATTTAAAAAAATGTACGTTCAATTTTTTTTTAAAAGATATGAAATGTAATATTCAGCATGAAATTCTACTCTTTTCTGGGGTTCAGTAAGTAAAATATATAAAATAAAATAATATGAGTAAAAATATTATTAAAGCTGACGTAAAGAAAACAAGATTCAGTTATTTATTAAATAGGACGGCTATCTTGTCATTCTTGCAGTATTCAGGATTTCTGCCTTAAACGTTCTGAGAACAAAATTTCTGAGCTGTGTTCACTCTTCCCTGGTTGAGACAACAATATCTAAACAGATCGGAAATTAATGTTGGTTCTTTTGATCTTCGACTTTCCTCTCGGTGAATTAATTGTTAATGTCATGTCAATAATCGAACCATCCTATCCCCTCGCTGGTATGAGCATGCCCGCTTCAAGCACGGTCCTTGGGCGAGTAATTTATATCAACACGCTGCATACAGGCCTACGGTCAATAGGCCTACTTCTCGAGACGCACATGTCTTCAACAAATAAGTCAGGATTTCCGCTTGTGTGATTGATACGGTAAACTTGTTATCCAAACGACATAATTTTGATTCATTAATTAGTTTTTAATGATATTTTAAAAAGATTTTGATATAGCAAAAAAATGCTATAGTTGCCATGTTTCGAATCATAGCTGACCCTGAAGTCAATGAAGATCGTGCTCAAAAGCAAGGTGTATGTCTGGAAGGAAAATTCGGCCACGGTTGAGGACATGCATGTTATTGATTTGGCATCAATTAAAGAAATTAAATTTGAAATTCATAGCCTGAAAGCAGAGTGCGACAAAAATTGCATTTTGGGATAACATTGTTCTTCATTAAAACACCCTATTCGGAGCAAACGGTTTAACCTAAATTCGTTTAATCTAAAAAAACTAATTTATATACGGTAATCAACGTAATAACTCACTTTCTAAACTGGCCATAATAATTAGATACTTACGGTTTCGGAACATGCGATCAGCTTCAGCAACGATTATTCCCATAGGTGATTGGAAACCTAAATGAAGGACTTGAAAGTTACCACCTGTATGCTTATCAACTGACAGAATGGCCTGCTTATCCCAGTCGGTCCAATAAAGTGTGTCCTTGGTGTGTTAAAAAAAATATATATTATTATTAAAATATTATATTATCCTATGGCCGTATTCACCAATCACACTTAAGTGAGATATTTCCCTTAACTTAGTATATTTTCCCCTTAAAGGACCTTAGAGGTCTCTTAAAAGTTTCTTTAACTATTCAGTACCTTGATTGTACTGACGATTCTGTATGCGCGAATGTTATGCCTACTTGCAGATAGGCCCAGTCTAGACTAGATGAGATGAGATGTTGGTCTGCACAGTAACCATCTTTCACGAAAATGTAATAATGGCAGTAAAAACAAAAACAATTTTGTTTTTGTTTTTACTGCCAATAGTTTCACTTTCAATGCATTTCATTCACTCGCGTTATAAAATGCATATTTATCATCAATGCATTTCATTCACATCGCATCATGAAATTTATATCATTGATGCATCTCATTCATATCCCGTCATAAAATTAATATTATAGAAATGTTGTATAAACGGTGTTCCATGGGAGCGCGTGGGATCGCAATAAAATTCGTAGATTTTAACCTAGTTCAACAGGATAAGCATCATGGCATATCATATTTTGGTTTAAGAATAGAACTTACATCAAATACTGCTAGACCGAATGGATGAGGTAAGTAATCTTCACCTTCCAGGACAACGCGAACGCCTTCACCTTCAAGTCCCGAGCATGAAATTCGTCCAAGTTTCGCATCGGCCCAAAAGATCTTACGCATTTGGTAATCGATTGTCAGACCATTTGGCCAGTGTATGTCTTCGGTTATAATAGTACGACGATTAGTCCCATCCATACCACTCTTTGAAATACTTGCAAACAATCCCCAATCTGACCAGTACATATTTCTGAAATACGTCATCAAAATGAAAATTGTGGTAACCCATGAGAAGGATAATTGTTTGAGTAAGAGCATATTACAATTTGCTAGAAAATCTGGCATAGATATGTAAGGTGCACTTAGTTGAATGTAATAATCTATGACGAAAAAGAAAATATTCTATTTTTAAAATTGAAAAAAATGACATCATTATGACATATGATTGGAAATGTGAATTCACAAAATGGCACTTTATGACGTCACAGTTGAATGATCACGCTGATTTTATTATGGAAAAGATATTGTGAAAAATAATTTTGAAATAATCTGGCCACAAAATATGTACAGAAAGAAACAAACAAGAAGAAAAACTAGATTTGAAATCATCACCGTGACGAGTTCGGGTTATCCGCACAACGCAACACCGAACAACTCATAAGCTTTCTTCATCAGTTTTTAAAGAGGTATGGTCACGAGCTATAATATATTTTAAATAAGCATATAAAACTTTGTATATTCTTTACGTTAAACCATTCATGAATACGTACGTGTGCGACGTTTCGATTTGTTTCCAACAAAGATGTTAGTGGTTGCTAGGAGTACTGTAGCTTTTCTAGTTGTAGAACAGCGCCCCCTATTCGTAACCTTAGTCTGCAATTTGCCGAAGTTCTTCGGCTTTTCGATTAAAATGAGCTGATCATACATAACACGTGAGAAAGCGCGAACCCACCGTCATCCCTATTCTTATTCTTGTTTTCTCTGATCTATAGAGATTTTTTATTAAACATTTTTGCCATGTGCTTTCTTTTTTAAAATATTTTTGGTGGTGGTTCAATCTGCTCATGTGGTCTGTTACCGCAGACGTACGTGTTCATGAATGGTTTAACGTAAATAATTATATACAGAGAGTTAATATAAAAAGAAGATGAAAACATTTTTCGAACAAAAAACTTCTAACACGAGTTTACTAACCCATCGGATGGATCCAAAACAATAGCTCTTGGTTCATCGAGGTCGCTAAACAAAATCTTACGTGAGCTTCCATCCATGTTGGCAACCTCTAGAGTGTTGGATCCAGTATCAGTCCAGTAGATGTGGTGATGTACCCAATCTATTGCGATTCCATCTGGCGTCATCACGCCATTATTCAGAACAGTCACGCTTGATCGACCTTTTTTCTGGAAGTCATCATCTGACGTCAGTGGCACGCTGGTATAAATATATATTAACTTGATTAATTATTAATATTGCAGATAATTATCCCTAATCAATATCATTGAAATTGCCAAATTCGGAAGGTTTTTCTTTTGAGCTTGGCGATATTCTACCATATCAATACCTTATGATTTTTTCAGTAGCTACGTCAGTGTAGTATAGTAAATGCTGGTACAGATCAACCTCAACGGATATAGCTCCGTTTGTTCCCCCAATTAATGTTGTAAGACTTCTGGTTGCTGTGTCAAACTTCAGTATTGATCGTCTGTTGGCGACTATGAGCACCGGTTGCCTTGGACTATTGTGAATACACGTTCGGCTATCTGATGCTAAACTGTAGTTGCTTGGACAGAGGCATTTGTATGTTGCTTCCTGATTGATGCATGTATGCATACACGGGGTCGGCCATTCAGAGCACTCGTCAATATCTGTTGATATCAAGTTATTGTTAAAATATTAGTAAAATAGAAATTACGCTAATCATGTTGTTGTTGCTGAAACTGAAACTATTGATTGATTGAATAGTTATTATAATTACCTTATTTTGCAATTATACTGGAATAATTAACGAACAAGAACTAAAAAGTCGAATAAAAATTTAAAATGGAATCTTCTTTTTTTTTAAAGAAGAACATGTTTATTTTCCCCTACGATATTAGTAAGACATGGTCAGTAGTAACTACATTTATTAATTATGGATAACCCATTCTTTCCTGTCAGCGTAACGTCATGTCAAACAATTTGCAGTCTTAATAAACCAACGGAGGATATAGTTTTTAAAATATGAAATTTTACCTAGGCAAGTCTGTGTTGCTTCGTCCATCTTGTAACCAGGGAAACATGTACAGTGTTGTCTAGTGATGGATACTACTTCACATTGCTGTTGACATCCACCGTTATTTAAGGTACACGGGTGTGGATCTGTAAAACAGAATGTAAAAACTGTAGAACCACACTTTTTAGGACAACCGAGAATATTGGATTCATTCATGTCATTTGGAATTAAATAAATGCAATCTTCCGAAAATACAAATTTACCTTGTAATGGACAAACACAAATTTATACCATTAACAAAGTGTGCAACATTCATTAGAACAAATTTACAACGTAAGAAAATGTCCCACGGTAAAAAATAAACAGCGTAAAGGAAATGTTATCCAGTAACCCCATAGACTAGTCATATCATATTTTTAAAATATTTAAAATATCATATAAACATTAATAATAATTAACAGTTAAAATAAACAATTCATATTTTTTTCAAATGCAAATACCGCAATTTTGTTCATCGGAACCGTCTGGACAATCATCAACACCATCGCAACGCCACCTCTTAGTAATACACGATCCACTAGAACATCGGAACTTGTGTTCTTCATCACATGCCGTGTTACGTAATACGGAACATCTACAAGTATAAACATTATGACGTAGTAGTTTTCATCATTATAATCGTCAGTACATAATTGCACATGCGCCACCGAGCGTCAAAATGAGCTAGGCTGGTTCAAAAACCATTTCGATCATTATTCAGGGATTAAGATAGCTTCTACTCGGTTTCCACAATAAATTCAAACGTTTTATAATAATTTATTTCAAACACATCCAACATCAAGTATCTGGCCAATTTAAGGTTGGATAGCTATATCATGCTTATAATTAAACTCCTCGTCGCTTAGATAGTCATTTATCTCGTATACTGTAATATTTTGTGGTAAACATGACGTCGAAGAAACGGAAAACACTCTCCGTGTGGGAATGACCGGGTGGTTTGGAATTAATGTTCTGTCCCTGTTGTGTTTATAATTAACATTACAAACCCAAACTGTTACAATGTGAGCAGCATAGATTGTTAACACAACAAACTACTGTACTATGTGGTTAAAGTACTTACGATTCTTCTTTTTCATCACTTCCATCGCTACAGTCAGTCTCACTGTCACAAACCCACATATGTGGTATGCATGATCCACTAGATTCACATGTGAATTCTTTCTCCGTGCAAGCTAAAATATGAATAATATCTTATCGTAATATAATACTGTACATGGTTGGAATATATTGCCTCTAAAATTATTGGTTATCCGCAACTTTGTTGCGGATAACCCTTGTGATTTTCAAACATCATCATCTTTTTTTTTTTCGTTTTCTGTAATGTTTGTGTCTCGCGTATCTCTAAAACTTGCAAACATAACATTTCGTAACTTTCTCAACATATCGTCACTTTCTCAACATATCGTCCTTCACGAAGTTGTGCAGCCAACATTTTCATGACGTTTGCAATTGCGCAACGTAGCGTGACTTACGCACGATTTTATGAATTTCGCGTTTTTAACATAGGTCGAAACATTTTAAATTGAACTTAGCAAAGTGTAATTTATATTATGCGCTAAAAATGCGAAAAATCAATTTCATTTTCAAAAATTCGTCAAAATTATGCATTTTTTTAAACAGTCATAGTTTCTAAACTAAACGGTAAAAGTTATTTTTATTACGTATTCTGGAAGTTGAGTTGAGTAATTATCGGATCATGCATCAATATGGCTAACCGGACATTGTGACGTCATCGTATGGCCACCGAATATAAACTATAGGATTTTTGTCTCTTTTGTCATTGCTCAGAACATTTAATAGAGCGCATCTCCACTTATCCGTTTTCCATTTTCCCCCAGATTTTGATATTGCCTAGGTCAACCAATTATATTTAGCATGATTTACAATTTTTTAAATTTTGATGACGTCATTATATGCAAAAGCGTGAATAACTTTGGTCACTTATTTCATCATTTCAATAAATATCAATATGTTATAGCTCCTCAGAATGAAAAGTAATACTCTTGATTAAAACGTTTTCTGGAAGCTGTTGAATTGTAGATACGAATTCATGTACAAATTGTGCGCATCGGATGTTGTGACGTCATCATATGGCCAGTTGAATTATAAAAGTCGTATTTTCATATTTTGCGTCATAGTTCATGAAATTTAAAAGAGCGCGCATCATATTCTACGTATCCAAATTTCTTCAACACGTTAATATGTTGTTGCTCAGATATTTTCCTTCTACAATTACTATCTACGTGTTTCATTTTGATGACGTCATCATGTTAAAAATTGGAATAAAAGGCGGGTCCCGTTATTTTCACCTATTCTGCACTGTATGTAGTATGTATACAGTATATAGTGTATATATACTTAAACACAAAATAGAGAGGGCACACTAACATTTTGTTTTCTTCAGCTCACAATGGCATAATCGTTTTTCTGTGCGCAATATTCTAACGTATGACGTGCACGTGGGGTTTGCGCGGCGGATAACCTAACTCGTCCATAGTGACGAGTTCAAATATAGTTACATATTTAGTCTATATTTTAAGTAACCATAGAATAGAATAATAAGAAGATGTGCAGAAGATAAATGATAATAATTATAATGAATATCATATTTTTCGGTTTTAAAGATACACAAAATATTATATTGGATTTAAAATTGGGAAAATTACAAATTGCATCACACTATCATCAAACTATTTTACTATAACTGTATATTCTAAATTCAGAAATGACTAGTACGGTAAATAAAATGAAAATAAATAATAAATTAGTCACCATTTTTTATATAATCATTAATTTAGACAAATAAATAAAATTAAAATATTTATTTTATTTAAAATGTGGCAAATGCATTATTCTTACAGCAGCCTTCTTCGTCTTTACCGTTGCTACAATCACGCACACGATTACATGTCAGCTGTTTAGGAATACATACACCAGTGGCACATTTAAACTGTTCAGATCCACAGGTAATACCTTGAGAATCTAAAACAAAAAGTAAATTCAAAACATATATTTCTTCATTTTTATCGTTTCAGGTTAATTGATACATTTTCAGTGTACATGGCGGTTTAGAATTTATTCTGTACCTGTCGATTTATAAAAGTTTTCTTCGGAGATCCCGCTTTCCGGGAATTATTATACTACACACACGAAATTTATTAAAGACCTTGATTCTATAGTTGTTATGTTATAGAATGTAGAAAGAAAGAAAGAAATGGAAAGGAAAGGAAAGGAAAGAAATAAAGAATGAAAAGAAGGGAAAGAAAAAATGAATGGAAATAAAGGAAAGGAAGGGAAGAAAGGAAAGAAAGAAGGGAAAAAAGGGAAAGAAAGGAAAGAATGAATGAATATAAGGGAAAAGAAGGAAGGAAAAATAGGAAAGAAAGAAGGGAAAGAATGAATAGAAATAAAGTAAAGAAAGGAAGGAAATATAGGAAAGAATGAATGGGAATAAAGGAAAGGAAGGAAAGAATGAATGGGAATAAAGGAAAGATAGGAAAGAAAGAAGGGAAATAAAGGAAAGGAAGAATGAAAATAAAGGAAAGGAAGAAAGGAAAGAGTGAAGGGAAAGACATTAGAATTTAAGTGGGTCCCGTTATTTCACATAGTATGCTACACTGTATGTAGTATATACTGTATACAGTATTACAATATCAGCAGCACTGTAAACCGACTTCATGTGATAGAATTGATAGAATTGATAGAATAATTTAACATATGTGCATGCTGCGTCTGCGCGGATAACCCGAACTCGTCAAGACGAGTTCAAATTTAGTTCTTATTTTTTTCCACCCTATTTTTGTGCGTCGCGTTTCTCTAAAACGTGTAAACATAACATTTCGTAACTTTGTCCACATATCGACATTTACGGGAAGTTGTGCACCTCCTATTTTTGAAAAACGTCAGAGTTGCGCAACATGATTTGCGCGCGATGTTATGAATTTCAATGATTGATCATTGATTAAATACCAAAAGTAATTTTGTATTGACGCTTGGTGAAAATTTAAGGCATGTTTCACACAAAGTTACGTGCGCACGGGCATTTAAAGTTTTAAACTGCGCCAAATTATTTTCTAATCAACTTTCTACGCGAATCATGGTATTTTGCGCATGTCAAAATTCCAACGCGCGCGAACATTTTTACGGAGCATACAAACATGTTTTTTTTTACTTGAATTATAATGTTTCCAGCTTTTTCTACTAATTTTAAAAAATCAAACCATTTTCCCCTTGAAATTACATCATACGAGCACGTTGAATTAGACAATTTGCGCGCGATTTAGTTACAAATGTACAAAATATTGTCAAAATCATGCTTATATTTATTCTATTATAGCTCCTCGGGATCAACCGTGAACCCAATTTTTTAAAACTTATTTACCTCCGCCAAGGAGGTATATGTAATCGATCGCGTGGGTTTGTTTGTCTGTCTGTTTGTTTGTTTGTTAGCAGGATTACTCAAAAAGTAATTACAAAAATCAAATAAATACAAAAACCAAAATAAATATACGGATAGATATGTGGTCAAGGACCATTCCATTAAATTTTGGGACCATTTGGGACCATGGTCCCAATTCTGGACCACTTTTTTAGTATACTATTCAGACCTGCTAGTGTTAAAAGATAGGACAGAATTTTCCAAAAGCCGGCGAGCAGTCTTAAAGTAACAAATAAACTAAAATTGCATTTTCTCGAGAATCTCATTCTCATTTTTGTACTAGAGGCAAGAGTTATAACTTGTGATATGTAAATTTTAAACATAATTCGATTTAATGTGCACGTTTTTTTATGCGAGTAGTTTAAAAAAACCTATTTCATTTCAAATTCACTCGTTTGATTTTCGCGTTGCTGTTCTATTGTTAGTCAACTGAAGCTATTGTTAATTGAAAGGCTTGTTACATAGCCATTAAACCAAACTCGCATACACATGCTTGTAGTGAAATTAGCCTAAATCAACAAACAGCATTAAGACACACACAAATATATATATATTTCTTTTTTACCGGAGAAATCTTATGTAGGAGAATTTTACAGTAGGCGGAGGTATGCACTCTCGGAGTGTCTTTCTAGTTTATAATTGTGGTAGAACGAGTCTTCTCGGATAAGGACTATAAACCGTAGGTCCAGTGTACACATCTGGCTCATGTGCACTTTAAAGACCCTAGTACATCTTTCGAGTAGAGGGTTACCCCGGTGTACTTATATAAATTATGTTTAATTCTGACATAGGCGAGCACAATGGGAAAACTTCGGGACAAATCTCTGCCTTGGATACCTACCTGATCTATCTTAGATGTAACGCGAAATGTAAATTTGATAACATTAGTTTTCACTATTACGATATTGTTCCATATTTCTATCTTAGGAAGATCTTATAAAGAGTTTTAAAACAAAATATCTGATTTCATCCGGGTAGATTTTCAACTCAATTTCAATTGTACGCGGTCAAAGTAATTTTCGGGTGGCACGATGAGTTCACGGGTTCACCTTGCAACTACATCTGGTTTCAGCTAAGTTGGCCGTTAGTGGCTATAGCCATTTTAGTTTTTTGTTTATTTTCGTATCGGACCGCGCGTGTGAAGGTACAGTAGTTAAAAAATAAAAATTATACTGCAAATTAATAAAGATCAAATTAAAAATACGCCATAAAGCATCGGAATATATTGTGGTACTATAAAATTACATAGGGAGATCTGATGATCGAGTGAAATCCCGATAGCTGAGTTTTATTGAATAACTGTAGGCTATCTGTTTCCCGTTAGGACCGGGATGTCTGCCCATGTCGCAAGCCGTCTAAAACGTCTTCCTTCTTGGGCCGAAACGGCCTACTCTGTCGCGGAAGTTAGTTTCAAAAGATGTTTAAATTAAATAATGTATTAATTATTAGGATGGTATTTATTTGAATAAACGTCTCCCCAATAAAACATAACTTTGAATAATAATCGCGCCAAGAGTAGGGGATCGTCTCCCGGTGTGCTGATCTGGTAGGCGCTGCACTGCTGGCTGCCGTGGGTCCGTGGAGGGCCTAATCCGAATTTCCTCAGTTTCCAGTTAAGCTTGAGGACAAATATAAATACCTTTACCTTTACCTTTACCCCCAACCCAACTATCTAATAAACGCCCATCCACATTTATACACACAATATTGTATTATATTTATAATAACACAATTATACTATTTGTAGTAGAATTCATCGCACTGTTATTTACAATTTACCAAGCATTTGTTATAATTTTTTACCATTTTTCATATCTATTCATATCTAGGATTTTATTTGATTATAAATGTTACCATATTATTAAAACTAAAAAATTAAACATATCCCTCGAATAAGCACCTCCCTCAAATAAACAATAATAGACTGTTATTAATCATCTAAGACACTGTGAAACAGAGTAGGTTTAGTTTTTCGAATGTCAAGCATTTTCAATAATGGTAACCGACAGAAAACGTACAAGGAGAACGTCCTTCTAAAACCTTTTTACCCGAGACATTATCATTCCGAGAACCATCGTCTACACTTCCTAGAGGGGGAGCAAGCGAAGCGAGCTCACCCTCTAGTAAAATAAAATACAAGTAGATAAGTTGTAGATATAAATTCATGCAACATTGTTGCATCCGAATATAAAATATAGGATCTTTGCCTCTTTCGTCACATTTAATAGAGCGCATCTCGCTTATCTGTAACTTATCTCTCAGAAATTAATATGTGTTTGCTTAATCAATTATCTTTTGTAGGAGTTACAAACATTTTAATTTTGATGACGTCATCACTTCAAAAGTGTGAATAACGTGGGTCACTTATTTTCATCTTTACAGTAAATTTCAATATGTTATAGCTCCTCAGAATAAAAAGTGATACTCGTTATTAAAACGTTTTCTGGATACTGTTGAATTGTAGATACGAATTCATGTAAACATTTTGTGTATCGGATGTTGTGACGTCATCATACGGCCAGTTTAATTTAAAAAGTCGTCTTTTGCGTCAAAGTTCATCACATTTAAAAGAGCGCGCATCTATAGTTTACGTGTCCAAATTTCTTCAACACGTTAATATGTTGTTGCTCGGATAATTTCCTTCCAAAATTGCTATCTTGTTTCATTTTGATGACGTCATCATGTTAAAAATTGGAATAAAAGACGGGTCCCGTAATTATAATGCTAAACTGTGTATACAGTATATACACTACACTGTACACTGTTTAGACACAAAATAGAGAGCACACTAACATCTTATTTTCTTCAGGTCATAATGGCATAATCTATTTCTGTGCGCAATATTCACGTATGATGTGCATTTGGTGTTTGTCGTGCGGATAACTAACTCGTCAAAGTGACGAGTTCAAATCTAGTTTGCCTAATACATTTACAAACAACAACTTTATTTGTAAATTCGCTATACTACTACTATTGTACTATAGGCCTACAGTATTTCTACTGAAATTGTTTTCTTTGAATTCTAAATTATTAGATTAAAACAATGATTTCTTTCAATAATGAAAATCTCCCTTACTGCATTGTGCCTCATCTGACCCGTCGATACAATCTCGTTTGGTGTTGCATTTAACAGATATTGGTAGACAGAGACCGTCAACGACACACTTAAACTGATCTGGATGGCATGAGGAAATCGGTGTTGCGTTGGCTTCTTGTTCATTACCTCGTAAAACAAATGCATGATTATATTAATGGCGCTATCCTATTTTATTAACAATGTGTGTTGCTATGCTTGTTTATTATTGATATTATTCAATGAAACATTCACATTATCATCTACTATTTGTGACACCAAAATAGACAAGTATATATCAGGAATTTAAAAAAATGTTTCATGTTCATGGTTCATTTCTTAGAATTTAAGCAAAATATTTATTATCAGACAGTGTTTTACTACCGTACCACACTTAGTAATGAAGTTTTAATGAGTGATTTAAATTGGTATTGTAGTAAAATATATTTGAGTTATTATGTAATGTTGCACACCAAGAATAACACATTAAGTCCTCCTCGGTGCGTCCTTTTGGTGGTGAATTGGGCAGTACTGTGGGAGACGATCCCATACTATTTTCAAAGAGTTGACTGCGTTCTTTAACGTGCACGTGAGCCATGTTGCACACGAGACCAACGGCTTAACGTCTTTTAAACGTACTATTAAACGGAACAGTAGTTCAATTGTTTCTAGTAATACTTACAATTATGTTCATCACCACCACCATAACAATCAATCTCTCCGTCACAAAACCATTCAGCAGGAATGCATCGGAATTTGTTGCTTTCCTGAGCACGGCAATGCTTGTGACCATTCGGGCACTCTAGGTTACCTATAATTAATATGAATAGGTTAATATGTGTGCAGGAAATATGGCCATATGTTATTACATAATAATATTGGATACGGGGTTTTCAGATGGAACGAAAAACTTGTGTAACTCAAATTATATCTACTCACGACACATATCATCAAGTTCATCAGAACCATCGTGGCAGTCATTGTCTCCATCGCAGAACCATCTTAGAGGAATACATTGTGAGCTATTGCGGCACATGCGATGGTGCGCATCACAAGTCACCGTTGCTAATAAATAACAGAACAAAAATATGTTTTATAAATTACCTAACCACATTGCTACAGAAAACAAGGCCATTTAAATGGCTGCGCAAATTTGAGCTAGTGTTTACCGACTAAAAGCACAGACGAACACAGTTATCGCTGTAGCAGTGTCGGATAATCAAGGTACAAGTGTAGATGATCTCGGAATGGTAATGACTCGGGTAAAAAGGTTTTAGAAGGACGTTTATAAGATGGTTGGGGGGATTTTTTTTATTGAGGAGGTACGGTGTTGGGCGTTTATTCAAATATATACCATCCTAATTAGTAAATTATGTAGTTTAAACATCTTTCGAAACTAACTTCCGCGACACAGTGGGCCGCTTCGGCCCAAGAAGGAAGACGGCTTAATTGTAACATGGGCAGAAGTATCCACGGGACCGTGATAGCCCATAGTTATTCCTGCCTGCTTACTCAACAACATGGCTATCGGGGTTTCATTCGATTTCAAACAAACGGTCTTATCATCAGATGTAATTTTATATACTATTCCCCACAATATACTCCGATGATTTATGAATATATTTAATTTGATCTTTATTAATTTGCAGTATAATTGTTAGTCACGTGCGTGCAACGCGACTCTACAGCTCACTAT
This sequence comes from Antedon bifida, assembly GCF_963402885.1. NCBI lineage: Eukaryota > Metazoa > Echinodermata > Crinoidea > Comatulida > Antedonidae > Antedon > Antedon bifida. The sequence goes on from NC_136231.1 coordinate 10,140,149, forward strand.
GTCGGTCGGTTGGTCGGTAAACACTAACTTGTATATGGCCTTGTCTTGATATCAGTTTCACCTAGCTAAGTCAATTTTTTACAGTATATTCCTTATGACCAGGAATCGATGTGGTTATGTTTTTACGGCATGGCAATACAATTACGTGCATAGCGCATATAAGCGCATATACACGCGCTTAAAATTGTCAAAATTTATTTTCGATGAAATTAGAGTACGTTTCAGGCAATTTTAAGCGCTTAAAAAATTGCCATGAGTGCGCAGTTTTTTCCGCGCGCACTGCGCGTTAAACCTTATTGTGCACTCTTTTTGCCCGATTTCTATTACAACCTTTCTTTAATAATATCATCAAGAATCTCCATGTAGGGCTTTCTCTTTCCAGCTCTTGGTTTTCTCCTCTTACCACCTCTTGTGATAATCTATAAGATTTCCTTTTTCATCTAACACCTTGCAAATTGCAGCATCCACTGTAGTATTTTTACTCTACTCTACAGCTCACTATGTCGGTCCGTTGGTAGGATGGTTGGTCGGTTGGTCGGTCGGTCGGTCGGTTTGTCAGTCGGTAAACACTAACTCAAATTTGAGCACGCGACTTCAGCCATGAATATGGCCTTGTTATTTTGCCAACTACTGTACCTTCACACGCGCAGTTCGAAATCTAACTGGCTATTGCCACCACGGCCAACTTAGTTGAAACCAGGAAGTTGCAAGGTGAACCCGTGAACTCACCGTGAACCCGGAAATTACTTCTACCGCGTATGGTTAAAAATCTACCGATGAAATCTGAAATTTTGTTTTAAAACCCTTTATAATATCTTCCTAAGACAGAAATATGAAACAATATCGTAATAGTGAGATATTATTAATATTATCAAATCTACCTTTCGTGGTACATCTAAGATAGATGAGGTGTGTATTCAAGGCGGAGATTTGTCCAGTTTTTAGTCGCGTGCAACGCGACTCTATAGCTCACTATGTCGGTCGGTAAACACTAACTCCAATTTGCGCACGCGACTGCAGCCATGTATGTGGCTTTATTATTAACATTGATTTTACATAAATAATATTAAAACATACGGCATTTTTCATCGGAGTTGTCTTTGCAATCATTCTGCCCATCACATTGCCATACAAGTGGTATACATCTCTTATTAGCACATTGGAATTCGTTTTCACGACACTTTAACTCATCTAAAAAGAGACAGACGTTTAAACTCATTAAATTAATAATTGATTTTATTTGCTTTGTAGCACTGTAGAAATCATATGTACAAACATTTTTCGAAAATCAATGTTTATATTCAATGTTAAAATAGAGATACCGAGATATAAAATACTATTCTCCTTCATTGCAAAAAAAATGTTTAAATAATATAGATTGAAACGATGCATTTGCCAATGTTTAAAGTACAATATATTGAAGTCAGACCTGATTTTATAATTGTGATGATGTGTACTATTCTTTGCTTATCTACCGTACTGTAGATAGGCAAATAATAGTAAGAATCATTCTAAGAATGTATTGGTATATTGATACTTAAACAAAACTGTTTTATTATTTGTATTATTATTTGTATTGAGGATGGGAAACTTAGGCCTACCATACATAAGAAAGATTTCCAAATCCTTGCGATTAAAAAAAATCAAGCATTGTTATAAACATAATCTTACAGTTATCACAGTCCTGTTCATCAGATCCATCGCTGCAGTCCGACACGCCGTTGCAGACCGTTTCTTGAGAAACACATTTTCCACTTCTGAGGCATCGGAATTCTTTAAAACATTCTGGCTCTGAATATAAATGATAAAATTCAAATTTAAAAAATATCAATACATACTTCTGTTATAACATTAACTAAAATTTAATTCGTCAATTTGACGAATTATTGGTGAAATTTATGATAAAAGATCATTTTACCGAGACATTTATTAAATTTTAAAAAACACGCAAAAAACGCAAAATGCATGACCTGAAGCACATACTTTATAGTGCTGAATTGTGTCCGTTATGTGTCATATAGAATATGCAGTATATACAGTATACTATATAGTGTAGCACAGGTGAAATTACGGAACCGATATACTAAGTTTGAAAGATAATTGTCAGAGCACAAACATATTACAATATGGAAGAAAATTAGATACAATGTTTAAAATACCACCACAATTATAGACGATCTATGTGATTGAAGATATTTTTATCTTCATTTTTAAAAAACGCGCAAACGCAAATATGCACGTACAGTAATGTATGTGCACAGACATCCTATGACCTAAAGCGCCGTTCCGCAACCTATGGGTCGCGACCCAACGAAAAAAAATGATGGATCGAAATTGTTTCCGATGCTGAAACTTTTTATCAATTATACACTGATCCTAGATGTTCTCAGTTTTGTAGAATCTACAACACTGATTACATTTAAATCTACAGTGTTTTTTTCCTATGTTGAGGCGAGTTAGCAATGGACGACGGTGCAATGGAGGCTTTTGACGCATATTCGTTGTTAATATACAAGTGGGGAATCTCCTTTTAGGACGTGGATTTACCTACCAACTGATTCTACCTCGCCGCTAGTTTTCTGTAGTTTGCAAAAGAGTGTGTAACTTGACTGAAAAACTGCGAACTTTGATGTACCGGCGGTGGGAACTTAAACAATAAACATTCAATAGAAAAACAGGTCCATCCCAAATGATGTTACACTCATAGCGATGTTATTCAGACTCGATCTAGCAGGGGAACTTTTTAGGGGTCGGGAGAACCCCTTGACGTTAGCATTGAACGCAAATGTTATCCTTATAGTCGCGTGTGTTTATCGGCGGAAGAAGTATGCTACGATCGTTTTTCCAATTGTGGGTGCGCTATTATTAGAGTGTCATATCCGGCCAACTAGGGTTGTCATTTAACAAATTTTGCTTTGTTGGGTCGGGAGAATTCCCAAATTAGGATCATGCAGTCGATCGCGGTCAAAAAAGGTTGCGGAACGCTGACCTAAAGCATACGGTATAGTGATATGTGTGTAATGTGTTACTGAACATCAGTTTTCACTCCAAATGGACTCATTGCAAATCTGTTCGGACCAATCGAGGGATGTCGCCATGATGCCTTTATTTTGAGAGAATCAAACACAATTAGTAGCTGAGAGTTATGCCGTACGGCGAAATGGAGATCCCTCTGTATTTATGGCGACCGACTCTACATAACCCCTTCGTGTCCATTTACAGGCTTCTTTTTAAAGAAAACTTGACGCTAGCTCCTCATGTTGATTACAACAGATCTATGAGCCAGTTTAAAGTGTTTATTGAATTTCTGTTTCGAGCTATTGTAGAAAACTGAAGACTTTAAGAACTCATAAATTTGATACGCCCCACTTTACTTACCTGGTCGAAAGTAGACTGGAACAGAATATGTTTCACTTGTTTCCTTCATATAGCAATTGTAGTCTCCTGAATCCTCTGGTTGAGCCTGACGTATGACCAATAAAAACTCCCAATTATCACCATTTTGCTGAACAGGTGAGATATAATATTTAGGACTGGTGGATAATGGTTTGCCATGGTTTTTCGTCCAGTAGAGATGAGGGGCCACTGGACTGGTTTGTTGAACTGTACATGTTAAATGATGGTCTTGATTTGTACCCGCGTTCAGTTGTTTTGGCTTCACCGTCACAGTAGAGTCTAAAATAAAACAATAAGTTATTTCAACGTAAAGGGAGACCACCATGGAGGAACACTGTAAACTACCCACGACAATGCTGATGAAAACGTCATTTTTGTTCAATTATTAAAAACTTTTAGTTCTAGTAATTGGCCGTTATGTTTACTACGGAAGTTGGAGAAAACTAACTTATTCATTAAAACATTCAATTATTTTAACAACAGTTTGTTTTATATTCCTGTAGGCCTAATGAGCCTATTTATCTTTTGTGAAAGAAATGTAAGTGTAACTTTATCATTTTACGATTTTACATAATACTTTGGTTTAAGAAACACCAATGTTTATAAAAAGGAAGGAGGAGAAGGTATACTAAAGGAGGGTGAATCCCACGAAAGATAAAGACAATTCTATTCCATCTACGATCCACGTATTCTAAACAAATTGTTCATTGCCCTCATTAATTATTATATAATAAAATGTTTGATCCTTGTTACGAAAAAGACAAAATTGCTTTGAAAATAATTTGTTAAATCATAGAAAACATCTTATATCTTTCTTCTGTTAGAAGTCAATGTATTATTACTATCTCTTAAGAAAACGTCACTCATACTATTCTGTTTTTAAGGTTTATTCACCTTTATTCTTTAAGATATTTTAGTTCAATAAACGTCGATCCATTTAATCATCTCTTTTTCCGTTCACAGGTGGTTTAGATCATCATACTATCCCTCTGTTATCTCTCACAAAATATTATATATTTTAAATACAACATTTTCCAATACATAAACAACTTATTTAGATTTCAGGGTTTTTTTTCTGTTGTAATTAGTTAAGGGGTAAGTAGATCGTTTGTAGTTATTATTTAATCAAGTAAAACACTAAAAAAGTAAAACTATCTGTATGTCTGTTATCTATAATGGAACCCTGAAACTGTGCAGCGCATCAGTAGTATATCTTGAACATCAATCAATCCAATATAAACGTCTAAATTCTGTCAACATACACGCTCTTAAATTTAAATAAACTGCCAAAAAAAAGATTTTGTTTACGTTTGAGATAACAACTGGATGGTTGTGTCAGTGAAATTGGGCTGAGTGAACAACAGGGCACCTTAGGTTGAAAACTTATTTATATAATAAGTAAGTGATATATATGTTGAGCTTGATATTCAAGTCATCATTTGAACCGATTGTTGCCCCCTGGTGATTGTGTATTTGTCTACCACACATGGAGATATTTTTGTATGAATAGATAAAATAATAATGTCAATCATCTATGTAACGTTCTTTAGTTCATTGTGATTGTGACCAGACTTAGAAAAAAAGGCCTACAATATATTGAAATATTTATTATTATTATTTTATATTTCAATATATTTCAATCAATATGGACAATAAAGGCATTACTTTCACGTTATATTTATCACCTTCTTTTGGTTTTCACTTTAGGTAAATTCGTAAACACACATTTTGTTACAGAAAAAAATGAATTAAAAGTCTATTTGAAAGATAGAAACATTTTGAATGCAGTACATGTTTAAACATTCATTGTCTATTAATAATAATATACTATCTGTTTTTAGGAAAGAACGTGGTCTGATTCGATGAAAACATGATTTAATAATTATATGTTACGAACTGTTGACATATGTCGCACACTTCGATTAAAAAGAGCTCAAAGGGAGAGATAATATGTTCATCATCAGTGCGATGTACCCAATAGACTGTACCCCTGGTAAAATTATAATTATCCAATTTCTCACTAAAGGCATATATTGAAGATCATCAATATTTGCTACCGTAGCATTCTGTTTGCTATTTATTAAAATCGAATAAAGCACACAAAATGAAAATTAAATCAAACGTTGTAATCATTTCCTTGCTTTACTTGTTTTGTAGCAATTATATCATGTACCATTATTACATTAATATCATAGACTATTTTATTCCGTTACAATCATTTGTCAGGATTCAAATGCTTTAAATGTTGTTCGCATGTTTATTGTGCTTTAGTGTAACATCAAATCATTGCTTTCTGCCACTTCTGATTTCAAAAAGAAAAGGTAGATGAGTAAAAAAGGCGATTGAGTTGATGTTCGAGTGAGTTAACACTCATTATCACTTACATATCACTGCAAGGCGATTATTAAAGTATTTTGTAACTTCTATAAAATGTGTGAAGCAAATTATAAGTAATTAGTACTTACGCTTAGAAGGAGCTCCAAATACAAGGACAGGTGCAATTAGGTAGATATAAAGCAACATTTTATTACCGCAAAATCAAATAACCATATAGCAATAAACACAGCTACCTGCTCAAAAGAATATTCTGCCAGGTTTGAAGAAGTTTAAATTTTCAATTGGATATAAGATATTTGAGAACACAGGGTGTGTGTAGCATTTAAAGTAATTGCAACGTGTCACCCTTGCTGTTTATTGATATTTTACAAACTCCCTCTGTTAGACAAATAACCAAGGCTGGTATTCATGAAAGGGGACTAACTTTAGTCCTGGACTATCTCTGGATTTAGTCCTGGACTATTTTGAAATGGTATTCATAAAAGGGGACTATCTTTAGTCCTGGACTAAACCTGTACTAAACCTGGACTAAAACCGGCAAAAGATAGTCCACCCAAGGGGTAGGTTTAAGAAAGTTAGTCCTGGACTATCTCAAGAATAGCTCGAAAAAAATGGCGGCCTGAGGTAAGGTAGGTTACAAGTGTGACAACTTTAAAACCATATTTAAGAAACAAAATATTATTAATCATTTTTATTTGTATCAAATTAGTAAATATAACGTATATTTAATATAATAAAGTACTTTAGAAAGTAAAAAAATTATATTTAGTAAGTTAATTTAGTGTGTTTAATCTAGGCCCAAAAGCTAGGCCCACAGTTTCAATTCTGACTGCGCTTGCCTAGGGCGATATTGCCTAGCAACCACCCTATACTGCTAGTGTTAAAATGATTTGTTCTACATTAAGCGCACATTTAACTTATTTTAAAGATGTAAATCACTTTATATATCTTAATTTGTAATATATTTTACATTATTATAATTTTTTTTTTAAATGATGATAAATGGATATAGCCTAGCTAGCTAGGCCGAAGTCTAGTATTTAGTACCGTAATAAGCCTAGCTAGCTAGAGTACCTAGCCTAGGCCTACTACTAATTAACTAGGCCTCTCTAGACTCTGCCATTGGCTAAGTCGATGGGCATTGCAAGGCCCTACACCAGGTAGTCATTAAACAGTAGTCTTAGCCTATTGTAGGCATACCTTGTATTACTTAGTATGCCTTGTCTAGGCCTAGACTGGAATGCAGTTTTAGGTATTATATCAATTGGATCAATTTACATAGGACGTCCTGTTGAAGTAATTTTAATTTGGCATAATAAATGCAATAGGCCTAGGCTAATAGTTAGTAGTAAATATTAGACTGTATATATTTTAATATCATTTATTTATTTTTCTATTAGTATTGGTTTAGACAGCTCGAACAAATGTTTGGTGAATATTATATGCCTCCACTACCGTCCTAGTTACATAGAATGCTGCTGTTGGTCAGGTAAGGTATTAATATAAGATAAAAATAAAACAATTTATATACAACCTGTTGAATTAATTTTAATTTGGCATAATAAATGTAAATAGGCCTAGGCTAGTAATAGTTTCAATATTTTTTTAGATAATATAGTTTAATTTCATTTATTTTTCTATTGGTTTAGACTGCTGAACACTTATATCTGGTCAATATTATATGCCTCCTCCACTGCCGTCCTAGTTAGGCTACATGGAATGATGCTGTTGGTCAAGTAAGGTAATAAGATAAAGAAAAATATTTAAAATGTATTAATAAATTGTCTAAAAAAATTGCATCCTGCAAACTACACAAGATGGGTGGGGGATTGAATTAAAAAATCCTGGATCCACCCACTGTATAGTTATATAGGGGGAAGGCTTAATTTTCTGGATATTTTCATCATAATTATTTGAGTACAAGTTAAAGAGGTATTATTGAAAACAAAAATGAAGTGGAGTATTGTGACAAATTATCTAGGCTTGTAAGCCTACAGTCTTTATTGGCCAGGGCTAGAGATTGTCTATCATCCACCGCTATTATCTGTACTGTCTTTCAGTTGTTAAGCTGTTTGGATGTAATTTAACATTATTTAAAAATTTTTTTTTTATTATTTTTTTAGATACAATTGCTAACAAACCTGGATGGAGTGCAATAATCATGCAGAGAGAAACAGGACTATCAAAACAATTGTATACGTTTTAGCAAGTTGTACTTGTGTAGTAATAAATGAAAATAAGAAAATCCATATAAAAACCACATATGAAACTTTTTAAACTACTCTATTGTTTTATTAAAAAACAGTAAATAAATAAATTCAAATACCATACTGTAGTACATTCATGTTCATATCACAGCATTCTGTCCAACTTTTATTTAGATAAATAATTCCTGACTGAAATATTATATTATAGACAATTGTCATCAAAATAAATAGTTTTGTTACTTAAAGATGGTCATCATGTCTTGAATTATTTATGTCCAATTCTCAATTCTGCAGTTTATACTCTGATAATTTTGCAACCACAGCTCCAACAATGAAAATAGTAGTATAGTCCTAATAACAGTATTTAATTTAATCAGTCTTTAAACAATGTTGATGCCTTGCTGACTTGAAAATCTGTGTAGATAAAAAAGGTAATTTACAATAAATATTGGAAATTAATAATTACTGTATTATTGTTTTTTTTATATTTTCCTGTGAAATTACCTTTTATAATCAATATTTCTTTTGAACATGTTTTTCTTATTTCTCTGTTTTTTTGTTTGCTTTGCTATATTTATTTGTTTGTTTTATGTATTTATATGAGGGCTCCTTGAATTATGGTCATCATGCATACTGTATGCTGTTTAGGTTCACCATTTAACAAAAATAAATAAAACATTTGAAATAATTATATATAAGGTAGTGCACTATTTAAATGTGATATCTCATTGTAAATCTTATGGAACACAGATCTTCAATTAAATAATGCATGTTTTTGTTATGCCTACTACCAGGAGAGACTACCCTGGTCAGTAGCTAGTAGAAGGCAGGCTATTGCTCTAGTCTAGTAGTAGGAACTAGATGGACAAGGTTGCAGCTAGCTAGGTTAGGCCTAGTTTTTTTTAATTTAATCATCATATTATTATTATTATGAATCAACCTACTGTAACAGATCAATTAATAACAAATGATACATCCATTTTTTTAAACAAAATATAAAAAAGGACAAAATTAGTAGTACTACTAGGCCTAGTACTAGCCCTTTGGATAGTAGCACTACTACTAGTAGTAGCAGTAGTAGAAGGAGTCTGCCTATAATCCTCCTATATATAATATAGGCCTAGTAGTTAGCTAGGGCCTAGGCTAGTCTAGATCTAAAGAAAAGAGTAGACAGTAGTTACTACTGGAACTAGCCTAGGCCTAGGTAATAGGCCATATTTTTAGTGAAATTAGTGTAGGCCTAGGACTATAGGTAGAATAGTGGGTAGGAAACTAGGCCTAGATAGTAGTTGCGCCTAGGCTAGTCTAGGTAGGCCTAGAGAGAGGTAGGCTAGGCCAACAAGGTAGGCCTACTAGCTAGGCTAGCTAGCTAGGCATATGCTAGGCCTGAAGTTCGCCTTAAAATTCAATTTCTTTACATGAAATTCAAATAAAATTACACAAGAGTCTTCTTTAAACATTCAAGACTTACTTTGTTTTCCAATGATTTCATTTATGCTTCTGGTTTAATGGCAAAATTGGTTGTTTTATGTTACTATTTATTCATCAGGCATCTGTCACACGTGTACACGTACTGTGTGCAGAACCTATAATCTGACCTCTAGTTGAACTTGTGCAGGGTAAATTATACCCTGGACGCGTAGTACGCGAATGCAATGCTAGCGTGTTTAGAACAAGTTTAGAAGGAAACATCATGGACCACCTAGCTGCTGTAATTTTCCATGGCTTAATCCAGGACTAGTTAGTCCAGGTTTCATGAATACGATATCAAGGATAGTCCAGGATTATCCTTAGTCCTGGACTAGATAGTCCAGGACTAAGGATAGTCCAGGACTAAAGATAGTCCCCTTTCATGAATACCAGCCCAAGAGTTTTAAAAGTCGCTATCCATGAAAGCCACAGGGGTGCTGAGGACATAATGTATGTCAAGTAGAGAATTGAAAGAAAAAAGTAATTTATTGGTTATCCGAAACTGTTGTTACAGATGGCCCTTGTGATTGTCAGGATCTTTCTTTTTTCTTCTTTTTTATTTTTCTTTCTTTCTCTACGATTTTTGTTGCAGGTGGATCTCAAATTCTTGTGAACATGAAATTGTACAACTTTGTCATAAAATAATGACACACGTGCAAGGAAAAATTTTAAAATCGTGTGCTCTAAAAATGAATCAACATAGGCCTACATCACTAATTTTTGTTTTGCTAATCCAGTCACCTATATTGATTGAATTAAGGAACAATAATTACAATTAACTGGTATTTAAAGATGTTGAGTCGAGTTGGTGAACATCAGTCCAATATACGCAGATTTTTCTTCCAAAAAACGTCAACTTGAGACCACGATTACATTTCGATCAATACGAAAACAGTGGCCCTTGTAATGGCTCAGATTCAATAAACGACACTGCCGCTATCAAGAGTTTACGACTTTGAATTAAAGTCACGTGATATGCAGATCAAATTGTGTCAAAATTGTCTCCATTATTGCATGTAAAGTATAGAAGCAACAAAATCCTTTCACCTTTTTCTTATATATGGGCATTATAACAATAATAATACATTAATCGCAATTCTAATATACTTTAACCACGTTACACTCCTGACATTTTGGGGTAGTTGATAGGCAATTATGAACCATTCATTTACTAAATTGATAACTGCATTCAATATCATATTTTTGAATGCCACAACAACTACTGTCAACATTCAAGAAAGAAAAATGGCTTAACTTCCTACCTTATTTAATATTTTTAATATTTTTTCCAAATATTGCAATTTGTCCTTGTTTTTTAAAAAGTGGTTTATTAATGTCATATCAAATATTTTAAGTAACGTATACAAGATAAATGTCATCATGATTGCTTTTTTAAAATGTATACAATTTACTTTTTCAGAAAACGCATCTGCCAGTTAAATTTGAGTTTCAATTTAGTTATACTAGGCAAAAACTGAAAGGAGCCATTTTTTTCAAAACTGCCCATATAAATGTAATTGCATATTATTTGACGGTGAAATCAAAGATACAATCGATGTGCTGCAACAGCGTACAGAAGTACTTGCGGCAAAGAATATTGCGCGCGCGTGCGCTGGTACATTTATAAAGTTCGATTGATTGATTTTGGAAAGAAACATCCCATAAATAGGAAATTTATCCAACTATTATCCGCTATCAACTTGAGGGCGCTATACTAATCAAAAATACGCGAGTCTTTCCAAAATACGTCAACTTGAGGGCGCTATTCAATTTCCTAAATCAGAGCCATATATATATAAAGAGTTACGACATTGGATTATAGTCACGTGATATGCAGATCAATTTGTGTCAAACTTGTCTCCGTTAATGCATGTAAAGTATAGGAGCAAGAAAATACTTTAAACTTTTTCTTATATTTAAAAAATGTAATTGCACATTTTACGGTGAAATATCGATGTGCACTGCGTACAGAAGTACTTGCGGCAAAGAATATTGCGCGCGCGTGCGCTAGTACATTATAAAGTTCGATTGATTGATTTTGGAACGAAACATCCCATAACTACGTCCTATTAATAACAATTATGTAATATTTTCAATTCATAATGCATGCTTTGATGACTAAATAAAATAATAAAGTGTCGTGGATATATTTGTTAATATATGGAATAGGGTATGGACAATATTAAAATAATAAAGGCAAATTATTACAAATGAAAGGATGAACGAGTCTCTGAAAGTTTGTGTCAAAAACACACAGAGAGCCATATACTGTATAAAAAGAGGGGTGAATTTGTGTGTTTTTTGTATTGGTTCAAGCTTGATGTATCCTGACTTGCATGTAGGCCCTAGCATTTATTCTTTTGTTATTATAGACACAATATATATATGTTACCAAATTAATACCATTAATAAAATTAATTACTAAAATAAAAACGGAATATAAGCGTTATTTCATAGACAAAAAAAATCTAAAAATAATGCATGAACTACAGGAAAACGCTATACAAAATAGACGCGCGCGCCCTCAGCGTGCGAATTCTTTGACACAAAAATGGCTTCTAATTTTCAATGTCGTAACTCTTTATATATATGGCTCTGTCCTAAATACGCAATTTCTCACTGGAAAGAAAGACTCGCGTATTATGGATTGGTTTAGTGCCCTCAAGTTTACGTATTTTGAAAAATAATTCTGCGTATTTTGGAAGGATGTTCTAATGGGAATGTCATACTTTATACTGTATGGTTCTGAGAAACCATACCGAGAGCCTTCATTTCCAATGAATCTTGTGAGCATACAAAATTGTAAACAAAACTGAAATAAGGAAGCACAAGACAAATATTGTGCAGGATAATTTGTTTTTTATTAATTGGAAATATCAACAAGGGTACTAATAATTAATAACAAAACAATTTGTATCTATTATATTTTTTCTGAGAAGATACAACTGAAACATTTTTACAACAGTCACAAATACATAATTTACAGTGTTTTAACATATAGGTAGAACTGTCAACTGCAACACAAACCACTACACAGTAGTAGAATACTTTAACAATGGTACAACTTTAATATTATTTCATCTATAGTATACCAAGTTTAATTTTGTCACCAAATGTTAAACTTCTACTCTTTCTTGGCAGTAGTAGAAATAAAAGCTAAATTTTTGAATGTCTTTACATTTGATTTCAGTCTCATTTTATAACTCGACATCATGCTGTATTCAAGTACAATATAACTTTCCTTTTTTCATTTTGTCCCTAGTAAACATTTTCACACAAAAACAAATAAATCCAATACAAAGATATATTTCTCTGCTTATATACAGTAAACAATATTTTTATGCTCTACTTGTACTTACTATTAACTGCCATAAATCAACTTAATATTTTACATTTAATTTACAACATATCAAATAAATAATTTTTTTTTAGTACTTTACAGAAACTAGTAAATTAGTCTTGATACGTTACATGAAAAATATGTTACATTCTGGAATAACTGGATAGCAAGAGCTTCAATAGCAATAGGTTTTTTACCCAAAGTTAAAATTATAGATATGGGGATAAACTTCACATGACGTTGAGGAAATAAATAATTTTACAAAAGCTTACAATGAATGAGTTATTAAATATTTACAATTTGTATCAATTTCTGTACATTCAAGCTTTATTTCAACACTCATCCAAAAACTAAATTCTCAATATTTCTCACAGACTTGCATATCAATTAATTCGGAAATCATACATCTGAAACACTAAATATACAACACCATCACACACTCTATCACACAAGGTATATGCGCCACTCATATTTACAATCCTTACCAGCACCTTGTACCAAAATTGCTTTTTTTTAAACAAGTTTTCACCATTTTTATGATTTTTTTTGTCTTTTGTTTTTAAATGTATATTAATCATTATTATAATAATATTAATTACTCCTGTGCTGTGTTTGCCCTCTTTTAATCATCAGTTAAATGAATAGTTTTTACAATATTTTGTTTTATTTGTTTTTAACAAGAAACTAAATATTGATGGAACAGAAAACAATCTAATAATTTGCACTTACAAAAATACATATACAAAATGGAGCTGCATCTCAAGGGTTATCAATGTTCAGGAGCTTTTCACAGAAATGCCTAATGTTTAACATTCACTCTGTAACAATAAGCTATACCCTGTATAATAATAGACAACCAAGGCTAAACATTACATTTAATGGCACTTCATCAATATAATTGGTGGCTGACACTTGCTTACATTTTTTCTGGTTTATCATTATTACTAGACTCCCATCATTAATACTCAACATATTATATTTCTATATCTACATAAAGGTCTTGTTATGCCATTGTTTTTATCTGGAAGAAAAAGAAAATGTGCATGTTTAAATACAAAAACAATTATTTAGGCATATGTTATCATCTAACTATAGAGTTCACATCATCAACTGTGCTACCACATGATTCACAGGGCTGTTTGCTATCTGGCAGTGGACAGGCGTTTCGTGCTGTGGCGACATCCATGTCAGGCATATTAATAAGGGCTAAACAAATTTAAAAGGTTAAAAAAAGCCTAAGCCTATGTATTTAGCTCGTCAAAAAAAAAACACATCCGCCTACTGACTGGAATATTTTTGGCAAACATATATTAGGTATATTAAGTATGTGGGTATTCAATATTTAAGCACACATGCCTCAGCCACAGTGTAGTCAAAACAATTCTTCTTTCTAGTTGCATCTCTAAATTGAATGGTTCCTTTCATGATAATTTATACTTTTGTAAAAGTATTAATTGCATTTACATGCAATTAGAATCAAACAGGCGAAATATTTTTTAAATATAACAATATAATACTTACAGGTAAATATTGGCCAGGATTGTGTTCATATTTTTCTGGATGGTGTAAAAATAGTTGTTGATCATCTTCAGTTGTTTTTCTGTATACTGGATTATCAAAGTTCATTGACTTTCTTCTATTCTTAGAGCTTAAATACCTAAAGGAAAAATTAAATGTAAACAAAATTGGCTTTAAAACCAAATGATACAGGAAACTGTAAACATAAAAAACAAGTAAAAGGTAGACCGTAATTAGTTTGGACATGAGGGCTTGCCTGATCTTATGTCTGGCTGCGACAAAAACCCAACAGTAGGGTACAATGTGCATATTTTCCGCGGCGCGCAGTGTCTGCAGTGTGGAACTGATCATGTCGCAGCCACAGATAAATCATTTGATCTCCAGAGCTCAGTATCCTGTTAGATATTGCCTTTGTTTGAAAAAGTGTACATACCTCCACCCTACGAAAGCTATAATGATGACAACTATAATGATGAAAACCAGACCGCCAACCACTCCACTTATAATGACGGATGGACCTGTATGTCGTCCCTTGTCTTCCAATCTATCATTATTGGACACCTCATTTTCATGGTTGTTGTTTTTATTGGTTACTTTGTTGTCAATCTCGTTGCTCAGTGTGGTAATAGATGGCACACTTGTGGTAACAGGTGGTGGTGTTAATGGATTCTTTTCAGAGCCATGACATGTTCGAAGATCAGATGTGAGTGAAGAGTTAGAAGGACAAAGACATGAATATTTAGCCGAACCCTCGCTGATTTTAGGAGCAGCTACACAGAGGTCAGAACATCCACCGTTATGTCCTTCACATAAGTTAACAATACCTGTTAAAAAAACAAACCCTCTTTAGCGATCATTATACTATAGTACACAAAATAATTATCTCAAATTATTATTATTTGCAATAATTATTATAAATGGCCATAAATAAACCACAATATTTGCATAATTGATAAGACATTATAAAAATATAAAACATCAAAATAAGAAACCTTACTATATATAATAATAAAATGATTAAATTGCAATATGAATTTTGATTACTTTAAGATTCAAACCTTATGCAACGAATCATACCATGTTTTAGTAATGCAATTATTTTGTTTAGAGCAATATATCTTACCATCTATTTGTTTTTGTGGATGATATATCTGGATATCCATTGGTGAGTAGAGTCTTTCAACAAGAGTGGTTCGGTTTCCACCATTGAATTTATTAGCTCTAATAATGCTCTCCTTCTGCCAATCAGTCCAGTAGACATAGTCTTCAAATACAGTAATTGCAAATGGATGCGGTAAAATAGTATCGGATTGAAGGATGATGCGTCTTGCTTGGCCATTGTAGTCCATACTGTTTAGTGTATGTCTTTTAGCATCAACCCAGAAGAGAAGATCTTGTACAAGATCAGAAGCAAGACCATTCGGCCAGTCAATGTCTGTGTCAATAAGAGTTACCCTGTGTTGTCCATTCATTCCTGCTCGTTCAATCTTTGCTGCTTGTCCCCAATCAGACCAGAACATGTACCTGCAAATGTATCAAATATACTATATTTCATATCCATTTTAAAAATTAAATTACCAAATGTAAGAAATATATGTAATCGTTTATTGTTGGCAAAAACATTTTCATTGTAAACACATTTACTTACCCTACTCTTGGGTCAATAGTGATAGCTCTAGGCTCATCTAGATGTTCAGAAATCAGAATGGCACGTTTGCTGGGATCTTCAAGACTTGCTACTTCAATGGTGTTGGTACCAGCATCTGTCCAATACATATTTCGGTATACCCAGTCAATACAGATGCCATCTGGTGTGTTGGCTACAGTGATAACAGGTTCAGGTTCACCGCTGCCATTGATGTTGGTACGGAAGATCTGTTCAAGGTTCACGTCGGTCCAGTAAACTTGTTCATTCTTTATGTCATAATCAAGAGCAACAGCACTTCTCTGATGGTCCACAATCATTCTGTATTCCTTCTTTCTCGGGTCATATTCACGTAAATCAACACGGTTTGCAAAGATGACCAGTGGGTCAGGACCGATTGCTCGGCAGTATGAATCGTGTTCAAGAAAATAACCCGGCTTGCAGAAACATTTATAGCCACCATTAAGGTTAGTGCATTCTTGGCTGCAAACCTTTGGATTAAATTGCTTACATTCATCAATATCTATACACTGGTTCACCTCATTCAACTTAAAACCAGAAGGGCAGGAACAGTAAAAGCCAATGTTTAAGTCATGGCAAATGGCACTGTTGCTACAATTGTGTGTATTTGTGCTACATTCATCAACATCTGTAAATAAAATAATAGTATACTGTTAAATAGAAAATTCTCTTTCAATTTAGAAATATATAAATAATTAATGTTTACGAGTGCAATGGCACAAATATTTTCAAGGTGAAAATAGAACATTTTATTTTTCAAATGAAAATTGCTGTTCCATTGGATGAATATTGATACATATCACTACCTTCAAATGATAACAAGAATAAACATGCATAATATCATAGAATGCACTCCATATCATGTAACCCACGCTATAGTCGCAAAACTGGCAGTTGCCATTTTTTGTTCTCAACCTAAGGAGATATAGTTATATTGAATGGCTAAACAGAAAAACTTACTACACTTAGAGGGATCTTCATCTGATCCATCGCCACAGTCTGGCTGACCATTGCAAGTCTTGGCCGCATTTATACATTTGCCATTGTTGCAACGGAAATCATCATTTGTATTGCATTCTTTAGGAGCTGTAAAAAAGAATTTTAAATTAATTGTTGAAGTATGCTATCCAAAATATGACAGAAAATAAGTAAAATGTAACTGTGTCGGAGACGTTTCCCATCATCCTACCATACATCTTCGTTATTGATATTTGAACTAATTTGCACCTTCCAATTGGCAGTAGAAAAGTAGAAAGTAGAAATGTAGTGATTTACTTACCAGCAGGACATGAAGCATGTTCATCGGAATTATCTGTGCAATCAGCGTGTCCATCACATTCACGGATTCCATCAATACATTCTCCATTAGTACAGGTAAACTGTGTTTCATAACACGTGACCACAGCTGTTTATAAAAGAAACACATTTTTAATAAGACTTAACATTTCCATAACAAAAAATGACTTGTTTAGGACAGCAAAATCTAAATGTGGGAGAAGAACCTACAGGGCTGAATTTTGCACAACTTTCTTTTCCCCTGAAGTGTCATAAAGCTACCATCAAACAGCGCTCTTTTGTCTGTTCACATTGGCCACTCAATTAACCTCATTAATGCCAATGCTATTTTTACTATGTTTTTATTATACCAAAATATTGTTTAATACAATAAAATGCACACTTACGACATCCACTTTCATCAGAACCATCGGTGCAGTCACGTCCTCCATCGCATTTCCAACTTGTGTGAATGCATTCCCCATTATTACATTCAAACTCGCGATTTGAACAATGGCTGTGGTGTGGCGTTGGGGTACATTGGTCGCTGGATTCATCGGACAGGTCAGGACAATCATAGTCTGCATCACACTTCCATCGTTCAGGAATGCAATGGGAGTTATTGCACATGAATTCATTTGGTGCACATGTGATTGGAGGGCAAGACAGTTCATCGCTGTTATCACCACAATCATCGTCTAGGTCACACACCCAACGATTTGTGATACATTTTCCATTTGAACAGGTGAATTCATCAGCAGTACATGTTACAGCATCTAAATATAAATTTATACTTTAGATTTTAAGAAAGGGACTTTTAGTAAAACTACAATTTCTGCAAGTTATATATTAAGAGGGCGATAAACACTTGATAGGGTATGTTTCTACTGCATAGCGCTGAATAAACCGCATTTTTGCTTAAATTCTGCTCCCAATTAAACTGTGTGGTTGGTTGTTAATAATAATGTTAACATTACCCAAAATGCAATGCAATCTGAGGGTAAAATGTTCAAGATACTACAGTTTTCAATAGTAACCGTTATTTTGCGTTGCAGCTAAAAGTTGCACAGTGATAACCGGTTAAATGGTGTTTTAACATTGAATCAATTGGGATGTTTTAACCGTTATTTTCAGGCTGCCATTTAACCGGTTATTGAAACTGCTGTCAAGAAATTGGGGTTAATTTATTCACACAGTTTAATATTAATCAGCTATATTTTCTCAGCAGAAACAGGACCATAGAAATGTTGCTTACCACAGTTAGCTTCATCGGCACCATTGTCACAATCTGGGTCACGATCACATTGCCATGTTGCAGGAATACAAATGCTACCTTCCCCACAACTAAATTGGTCTGGTCTACAAGTTCTTGCTTCTACAAAAATTAAAATACACAAATGTAGAGATTATTATGGTATTGGTTACAATACAATTGCAGCAATGCATTGAATAATTATCAATAGAAAAAATAGTTGTTATAGCCCCTTAAACATGTAGATGACAAAATAACAATGTATTAGTTCTTAATACCAATAGCTTAGTCTTCATTTTTATGTTGAACTGTAAAAGATTAAGAGTCATAACTCCAGTCTCTTGTGTAACAAAGTTAATAAATACCACATTGATCATACTTGGCAAAAACAAGTTTTTTACCAACTGTACACTCCTTAAGTTGATGCCAATTCTAATAATGAATATTATGGTTTAAAGGAATGTCATTATATTTGTATTATTAAATAAATACATTACACAACAATGTGATGTTAAACTACAAAATCCTTAAACCCCTCAAGACATGCTGAAATAAATTCCATGTGACCCCTATACAGGATCATAACCTTTACAAGTGGTTAACTCCTTATTTTAAAGTCTTCGTGACCTAAACCATGGAGTGAAGAATTCTTTACTTCATGACCTTACTAAACAACCATTATCAAGTTCATAAAATTAAATCAATTTAAAACATTCATATACTATACTAAAGAATGGCAGAAGTAATTAAAAAGTAACCTAAGGAAATCTGAGAAAAATCTATTATTTTGTAATAATATCTCCGTCTCCCTCTCTTAATTAAACTTTCAAATATGTTTCTCCCACATATTTTCCCTATCTCGCTTCAATAGTCTAGCTTCATCACTGTTTACCAATATTAATTATTAATGCGCTAATACTAATAGAATTGATTGTTGAACTACAAAGACAAATAAAATTATCACACAAGAGTTATGGCATCATATTATAAAGATCATACCACCTTGTCATCAGTCCAAAGTTTAAGTTTCTATTTCATTATGTTACAAATTTTTATTGATTTGTCAATACAATACAGCCAAGCCTATTGGCTGCGACATACCATTTTACATAATGACTGATCAAAAAAGGAAACTAAAGTTCAGTTACTTCTAAAGCAGTTTACTACAAACAAGACAAATCATGCATTCTCTATCTTAACAATTTCAAATAGCTAAGTGTCCTAATGAAAGCGTACAGAGGGGATCAAAATTAAAATAAGTGGTACAGAACTTTGATAAAAATCATATGCATTCAAAATTAACTTTGCTTTGTTTGAAAGTACTTGTTTTACTTTTAATCTATGTATAAATAAATGTGTTTCTAATAAAAATTAAGTAGTTACAGAGAAACCACAGATCTAAAATCATGTTGAGCCGAATTCCAAGCCATAAAATTGGGTTGGAATGTCTGCTGATAGGCTCGAAATATGAACAAATTCATCATTGATCGTTTGATCGAAATGTTGATTTGTTTGGCTATTCTAAAAGAGTATGGGATCGTCTACCGGTATGATGATCCTCATTTTTCAGTCAAGTTTGAGGACCAGAATAAATACCAAATTACTTACGACATATTTTGGAATTTTCATCAGACTGGTCATTACAGTCAGGGTCTCCATCACATTGCCATCTGCTTGGAATACATTCCTGATTGCTACAAGTAAACTCTGTCGCACTGCATGTATTTTTAACTGTTAGTAAAACAAAAAGATACACAATTGATACAAAATTGTTTTTCGGATTTGTCTTTTGAAAATTGTACAGTAGGTGTGCTACAGTACAAATTGCACTCCTCAATACATTCAGGGGTTTGCTGTTTGTATTTTGGTGTGTAGTAGAAGTTTACCAAATTTTAAGTGTGTTGTAAAGCACATTTTGGACAGGGCAGTAGGTGAGTGATCTCACTCACTCACCTCAAAAGGCAAGGCCTAATTTGTTTACCATGGACCAAGTCAATAAAGTACTATCGTAATCTTGTTCCTGTTTTGTTAGCAAGATATCATATCCCTTCTATTTATTGTAAATATACACAGTTTGATAAAGCACTTAACAAATCCATAAAAGATTGCTAGTCAAACAAAACAACTATATAATAATTTCCCTTAAATATGTAAGGTATTCAAATATAAAACCAGAAAAGGTTAAGCTTTGCCAATTTACCAAGAATACAATTTTCCTTTCAGCGTGTCTTTTCTCCCACTGTTGAAAGAAAATTCTATAGTCTAGAAGAAAGCCTTTATTGTGTCACGTCCAAAACAAACACTGAAAACACCCGCATGTATTCATCATATTTATGCATAGAAATTGTACTAACTCACTGCAGCTTGACTACACAAGTAATGCTGATTTAGTGAGGTAACTAACTTCAACAAAATTCTTTTAGCAATAGACTATTTTAAAACTTTTTAAAATCTATAAAAACAACATTTAAAATAACAGCGATCATTTAAATATAAATGTAACTAAGTATACCATATAAGCTTAATACTTAATAGTCGCAAATCATCTACTCAAAAACAAAAAACGCATCCAGATATCTTACATAAAAATGGAAGTTTTCTTCTGCCTGGAATTACACGGGGAATACGATGAGACAAAATTCCTCGCTCAACTCTAGTATTAGGCACTTCTTTGTCGATATGTTTATTGATGCTAAGACTACTAACACAAACTAAAATTGACACAAATAACAAGTATTCCTTGGTAGACATCTTTGGCAATATTGCTTGTGGTACAAAATCAAGGTTAAAAGAAACAAAAATCAAAACTTGCTTATCCGCTACCAATATCACGACTGAAATGCATCAGTGATCCCTTCTATATAGCAACAGGATTTTGTATTTACATTCTACATTCTTATTGGCATCGCCTACTACACCTATCTCTACCATGGTCATGGTTCACTTCACACACAAAAATACTGCATCACCTCACAGGTTGTGATTGGTTATCGCAATGGTCTGACTATAAGACAACCAATCATCAACCTTGGCTCATAGTAAGACTATGAATGGGTGAAAACTAAACATATCAAAGAAATTTTAGATGACTACTTCCTTTTAAGCTGTATTATTAGTAAATAAAATCTACCCACACTAATATTATTAGCTCAAATAATTAGATAATTAAATCCAACTTTGTATTTAAAAGACATGACTCTTAAACCATACCTACCATCAACATTTTTAGAATTTAATCATTATATTAGTTATCGCGAAACAAGCATCAACTGACAGGTACAGTAACATGACTTTTGATACTACAGTAGGTAAAGGAATTAATTATTATTTATAGACCCATTCCCTACAATTTGTGACGTTTTGTAAAAATAATGCATATATATTACTTTAAAAACATTAAACCAGGTCATTTCTTGCCTTACATGTACGTTTTATTACATGGTAAATTATGATAAAAAGAGAGAAACGGTGAATGTCCTCTCATTGGCTGTCTTTAGGCTTAGCCTAGCTAGGCTTAGTTTTGTAGGCCTAGCTGGTAAACATCGGTAACGTACGAACATCAGAAACGAGCTATAGGCATAGTCTGACGTTGTATAGTTGCTGCATTAATTATCTTTCTGTTTTTGACAGACTCTGTACAAATTGGGGGAAACCCAGTATTTTCGCTGAAAAGTTAGGAGTCTTCTATTTCGTTTGGCTCCATGATCGATCGAAAAGTGGGTGAATTACAGAGGAAAAATAAAAATATCAATCCACGCTCAATGCATGTTAGGATTTATAGTGGGCCGCTAAAATTATTAGAATCGCCTTATTTTTCACATTTTTAACCATTTAATAAAGATGAAAAAAGTTATCTTAATAGGACTATATAATATTTATTTTACATTAATGTAGTTTGTTACCTTAAAATAAGATCTAAAAAATGTAGGGAATGGGACTTTAACTTCTTTTCGTAGCATGAGAGCAATTAGCATTGCATTATGTGTTCGTTCCAGTGGTTTCCTAAAAACCTGTTTGGGTAAGATTTAATTATCCTGTTTGCTGCCCTCATCTTTTGAATAACGCATTATAATCAGACCACTTTTTTTATTGACAACTCTGCATTATAATGCAAATTAGTCTCTATGCTAAATTTAATGAATGGTGGTGAAGTTGAAATGGTATTGATTAGTTGGTAGCATAGCTTCACAATTGAAATTTGTATAACATGTTATGCATCAGTAATTAAAAGTGAAAGTTAGATTCCTTGGGGTTGAATACCAAACTCAAACCCCTTTTAGGCTAGGCTACAGTAGCTAGATAATAGCCGGCACTACACTCAGAAAAGATGGCTAAAATGTGTTTTTTTTTCATTTGGTCATCATACAGTATATTATTAACAGTGGCAGTGCTACAAGCACGCCAAGGCAAAAATGCCTTTGCAAAATTGGCGAAAGGCCCAACATTTTCTTTCGCAAAATCAATATTTTTAGGGCAAAATAAAAAATTGTATTTTTGGTTTAATAATGTGTGGTGCCTTTAGTTTCAAATAAAAAGGGTTTTGCAATTATTGTTTAGCATGTTCATTTCAAAACTAGTTGTAATTTGTGAAAAAAATAGGTATTTTTTATCTTACAGTAGGCACGCTAGCCGCTATACTATATGTCGTCAATGGCTATTCAGAATCAATTTGATGAAAACAATTGTTACATTTACATGTCAACACTGTACGTCAAGGTAAACCCGAATAGCACTATGAATCATGTGATAGCACAGTTGATATTATAACAATGTGCATTATAAACAGCAAGCATTAATTAAACGCATTAAATCATGTGTTTTTAATACGTCGCTGATGATTACTGTACAGTACATCAGTCACGTGATTAAAGAATACGCAATTATCAATTTAGGGATTTAACTAAATAAATATTTTGACTACACATTGGTCGAAGAAGCACTGTTTATAGCTTCGTAATACTAAACACCCCCATAATTGATGGACTCCACCTCAAAGGATTCATCAAGCAAGAATAACACAAGTTATCAATTATGAGGTTACCCGGGAGTGCCATGGAGGTGGATTTCCGGATTTGGGAGGTGGATTTCCGGATTTGGGAGGTGGGAATTTTCTAGAGGGATGGTGGTTGCCGATTTCCACTAATGACATGCTGGTGAGAACCCTGTTTTTGAAATTAATAAGTGAATAAATGATCAAGTTACACAGGTTATATATACAGTCGAAATTCATGTACAGTAAAAAAAAATCAAGAAAGTAAAATATTTATGGAAGTCAAAAATCTTTCCTATATATTACTGTGTAATTATTATTTGTAAGTCAAACTATCGCAACTAGTGAGTGGGCCTAGCATTTTTTTTACAAATCTGTAAGTCAAAGTTTGCATAACTCAAACTTTTTATACCAGTCCCATTAGATTTGACTTAGGCAGAGTCTACTGTAATTTTATTAACTGTTTGATGTATATTAATATTAAAAAGTATAACATTTCACATTTAGCCTAGAGTACAGAATTATTATCATCATCAGATTGAGAATAGTAAAAACATAAGGGTGCTAAAATCTTAATCATAACAAGGAGCATTCAGAATCACTTTCGAAACATTTGGAATACAACTTAAATTGGGAGGAAATTAATACTTTGACCTCTGTACAGTGGAAAAATTGCATGGTATTACTCATGAACAAAATAGTATCTTGCTAATTTTTTTTTTTTATTAAAACTACACCTTTACGCTCTTAAAAGTATACAGTAAAACATACAACAAAACAGATTCTAATTTTTAAAAACCTACCTATCTCTGTAAATTTAACAAGTGTAACATACTACACATTCTTACTTAATTGCATAATTTAACTTTATTTAGATTGATAATCAGTAATTTTATAATTTCATGAAGTAAATTTTGATTTCTGGAAGGAATTTATAAAGTAAAATTCATTCATTCATTCCATTCAGGCAAAAAAATTCTTCAAATAATTCTAGCTGCATATTATGAAGGTGTGTTAGCAATTAACCAATCAGATCACAGCTACAAAAGGGCTGGTCATACATCATTCAGCCTGACCAATCAGGTGAATCTACAGTTTACTACTACTCTAGACTACACTTAATTAGACTTAAGAGTCTAGTGCATGCAGTGCGCCACAACATTTATAAACCAGGAAAAAAGGGAAATATAGTCCTGGTTTCTATAAATGTTTGTATCAAATATAAACTTTTAACCAATGCGCATACAAAATTATCACAATAGGCATTCATTTATAATTTAATGAAAAAATTATGAGGAAATTGCATTTATGCATACCACAATCTTGCTCATCAGATCCATCTCCACAATCATTTTCACCATCACATTTCCAAACTGCAGGTATACATCTGTCTGTCCGACATTGAAACTGGTCAGGGCCACATCCACCTAAATTGAAAAAAAAACACATTTTAATTTGTTCAGCTAGTTTACTTATGCACCTACGCCGGCCTGTGCTGTAGGCCTAAATAAATGAAATGTCATTTTAGGCCTAACTGCAGTAAACACTGACAAAATATGACATTATTATTATGTCCTAGCCTCTATATTATAATAGGCTAGTAATTAAACGCGAGATCCGACACTATTTTCACAGTAAATCATGGTGTAGCACAATATTATGGCTAGGCTTCTTATAGAGGATCAAATGGTTGTGGGTTATTAAAGTTGGATACAAACAAACGATTTGGGTTTTTTAAACTCACCAATTAAATTTGGCTAGATTAGAGGGATGTTAATCATATGAGTTTTATGACATCATATGTATATTTTATCAATCTATTATCTACTGTATGCTAGCTATTTATTTAGGCTAAATATTATTAACATTACTGTTGCATGAATGGATGCTTGTTGCAGGTACTTTTTGCTTGAGATCACGCCATGTTTTCCGATCACACCACCGCCGCCCGGCATTTCATTCAAGCATGTGCCCAACTTTCTTGCCACGTTTAACAACTTCAAACATATATTACTTACCTAAAACATATTCAAACATTAAGCAGTGTAAACTAAATAGTAACAGCACATTCAGTCGTAATGAAGAAACCATTTCCTAAAGAACTGTGTATAAATCCGTGTAAAAATGTCTGGAGTAATTTCAAAAGGTATTCCGGAGTGTACTTCGTGTGTATTCTCTTCGGCGGGCGTTTTTCATCTGCTGCTGCTCTGATAATAAAAAAGGCACACAACTATGGAAATGACGTCACATCAGGAGATTAATTTTTGAATGAGTGCCAAGAAATGGCGACTGACTGATATTATAATTATTAACCTACCTCATGTAGCTATGTTTCTTACAAAATTATACGAACAATACTATATCATATAAACATAATAAAGTACAGAGTACAGTTTAAAACATATTGTAAGGTGATTTTAGACTCCGTTTTAAACATTTTACATTTAAGAGGGAGAAGAAACAGCTGTTGGAATAGCCAAAATATTTACTATCCTACACACACACACGACGCGTTGTTTACACGTCACGTTTCTATACACCCGCGTCTCTCTCTCGCCGTGTGTGTGTTGTGTAGTAGTAGTAATTGTCACATGATTAGAACATTGTTTTCATTGACGCACATATATAATAATATAATTTCTGTTGTCAAAATTACTGTATGATAGAGCATGGAGGTACAACCTACATGGGTAGAGGTAGAATTTTCAACAGAATTTTATTTAGGCCTAGAGGAAGCAAAAAGTAAACGACATTTATAGTTCTACTGCATATAATTATTTGTGTAGAGGCTACACGACACAGGCCTAGAATGTTAGCCAGAAGAAATAGACTACTGACTGTAATGTAACTAACAGTAACACTAATATTGATAATGACATTGCAGTTACTCTACAGTAAAATACCGTACTAACTACTCGTAATAAGAATAGAAAGAGAAAATATATGATAAACAAATTTAATTCGTCACTATGACCAATTAAAAGGTTATATGCATTGATTTAAATAAATTTATATTGTTCTTTTTATTATAGGTTCTTAAGATAGATTTATTGAGTTGACGAATCGAAATTTCGCACAGAAAGATTTTGTAAATCGACCATACCACCATCCATATTTTTTCCTCCATGTCCTAAGGCCTACACTACAGTATGAGATGGTAACACTAATAAATCGTCAGTCATGGCAGAATGTTAGCATATTAAAAGGTGTGAAAATTTCACACAATTATAAACAATTTTCATCACCCTATAGTTAGTTAATATACAATGAGGTGTACAGTTTTAAGATAAGATCAGCCATGGATGAATTATCAACCAATAGTCATTTATTCATGCTTTGATTTTGACCCTGTGGCAAAAGGTGAGGTGAATTTGTTTGTCCATTAAAAAAACTGCTCATTCACAAGAATCTGTGTGACAGATAATATTTGTCATCATGCCATATAATAATATCCAATCAGAAAAAAATTAACTGGAAGGAATGACACATTGCATGGTTCTCGAACGAAATAAGATCGAAAGAAGTTTGTTCTCTCTTAATTTAAAACACAAACAACTGAGTAATTTTGCTGAACGAAGGTACAGCATGATTAATTAACTGTAAATAAGTGTTTTAATTTAACCTATTCGTAATATTAAATGACAGTTTGGACGGCCTTGAGGAAGAGGAGATTTTCTTTCTTTTTCAATGAGATTTTAGAATAGTTTAAAAGAATAATAATAATAATATTGTCTTGTCTTGGCAGTTAACTTTCTTTCAGCTAAACGGGATGATATCTGATCTTAATATTCAAATGTGTTTGAATGGTTGTGTGGCGTTATGTGTTCTTCCCAATTTTATTTCTTCAAACAGATCATGAATAAATATCAAAATGATTGCATCAATGTACGGTACATCAGTAATTCATTTTTTAAGGATATATGGTATCAAAACTAAAATTTATCATAAAAACATTACATTATTGATACGCACAACGTATAGTAACGTTTCGTTGTGGCTTCAAATTATAATTTAAATAGTTTCTCTGTTTAAATTTAAAACTCCTGGTCGTATTATATACATGTATATACCATTCGGACAATAAAAAGATTATTATAAGTAATTCTAACGACAGGTTTGTATTGAGTCATCGAGACTCAGGAAATAAACAAATCTTTTTTACTTTAGACTGTGTGTTCGGATAAAACAAAAACTTGTGACAGTTCGGGTTAACCGCGTTAACGCACACCGTGCAACACATTTTCAAACTAAATAAATTTGTTGTTACAACTTGTAACATATTTGATCTCCCCACTTATTAAATTGAATCATGATTATTTCTAACATCTGTCTCACATATGAGGGAGGCTGTTGGAGCATTAGTTTTTTTCTTACTGCAAATGTTTTTGTGCGCCGTGTTTGAATATGTTTTCCCGTTGTGCGCAGGCAATTTCTCCAAGTAGGCCTATTACCGATCAGTTGTGAGGTTGTGATTGGCATGGAATCAAACGTAATGTTGGTCGTCCGCGTGAGGGCCTATATGTCATCATGGAAATAATTCCTCCATGGTTATATATAGCATAGGTAACATTACGGGACCTATTTCTATTCTAATTTTTTTTAATTAATGACGTCATCAAAATGAAAGATGAAGATAATCACCTAAGCAATCTGGCACATGTGAATGTGATAAACTATGTAAAATGAGATGAAAATATTACTTTTTAAATTCGACTGGCCATTTTATAAAATGACGAAAGTTATCATTTTGCTTACGTGGTGATAAAAGGTTATTTCCATCCTTAATGTAAAGTTAGGGTGTAGTGTAGGTAAAGTTGTGCTTATGGCAACGCAACATCCCCTGCTATGCCTAGACAACAAAAGAACAGAATTTTTATTTTTGTGGTAATATCTCTAAAGACTAAAACACCAACGTGTTGAAGAAATTAGTTTAATGTCCATAAAACCAAAATGGCCGCTACCCAGTGTTTTTTTATACCTGTACCGTATATCAGGTACTGTATCAAAATGGCACCAGATTTTTCAAATTGTATAATACTGCACACTCTCTACACATTATTTTGCATATGTGCTCATTATAATATATTATAAATCAAAGATGCATGGTAGACCACAATCATATTTTGACTTAATATTTAGAGAAATTATCAAATTATCTTTCTTCGAAGTAATTACCCACCTTTATTGTTATGTTTTTAAATTTATAATATATTATTTGATTGAAATCAAAATAAATTTGTGTTTCTAGTGTTTCTATCTAAAGACACTGAGAAACGGTGCTTGCTGCTAAAATTAAATAATAATTAAATAATAATAATAATAATAATGATAATGATAATGATAACAAGAGTTCCTCCATCGGTTCGTTTCGGACTCAATCGACTCTTCATTATTCGACGAAGCGATTGTTATTGACTTCATCCATTTCCCTGGTCATTGAATAATCTCCAATGCGAACTGTAAAGACCACAGGTTGCTTATCGAGATTACGTGGAATGAGTCTCAACCGCCTAAAAACAGTGGCTTCTTCCTATATCAGCATGTTCTGAAATAGATATGCTCTGTAGGAATTTCTTGTTTGTGAAAAGATTCAGGACAG
Organism: Antedon bifida; assembly: GCF_963402885.1. NCBI lineage: Eukaryota > Metazoa > Echinodermata > Crinoidea > Comatulida > Antedonidae > Antedon > Antedon bifida. The sequence goes on from NC_136231.1 coordinate 10,169,199, forward strand.
AAATTCCTTTAAAAATAACCCATATCCATAAATGTTGCTCTTTCAGGATTTGGTTATGGCCGTATGTGGTATTACTGAAGATGAATATTTAAGTATGACTTCTTTGTGAGGCAAATACGCCTGGTTGATGCGATAGAAGGTGAACCATCTGAACTTTTTAGTGAGACTTCGGTCGAATACTGCTATACTGATTTAAGGAGTGAATTTAAAAATAACAACTTGGATTGTTGTGGAGAATTATATAATGATGTAAGAGTGAGAAAAAGAAGAAGTGGAGGCAACAATTCAGGAAATGGAAAACGGAAGCATTAGGACCAGATAAGATTCCCGTTAAAGCTCTTAAATTCTTGGAGGAATTTGGGATAAATAATACCACTCAGAATTCTGACTAACATAGAACAATATTAGTATTGTATATTAATAAGTCATAGGCCTATAACAAAAGTTTTACTAACAGTTATTCTAAAGCATATTTAGCACTAAAATAAAGGATGAAGTTGCAGAGGTTTCACCATGTCTTTTCAATCTGAAAAGTGAAGTGAAGATACGGTACCGGTAACATTCAAAGTTAGAATAATGTCAGTATGAACCTGTATAGCACAGAAAGTGGAACAGGTAGTGAACTTCAAATACTTTGGTCATAATAAAAGAAGAAGATGCAAGAAGTGATACTGAATTGAAATGTTGAATAAGAAGACGTTTCACATATCTCTCTCCAATCAATAACACTCAGCTCACCAACAACTATTTCATTCAAACTACATATAACAGGGAACTCTGGGGAACAATGGCCATCAACATCTGCAACCAGACTTGACACCAGAAGAAGTTCATACATAAAGCTGGTCTGATTATATTTTTAGGTTTCACTGAAATGTAGGCCTATTTTTCTTTTTCTAATAAATCAGGTTTAAGAATGATACATCTTTCTCAAACTTTTCCTTGAGAAAATTGGCAGTCTTTTTGAAACTTATTTAGCCTACCATCTTGAATTTTAAGTTGAACAATTCATTTTTTAAACATCTCCAGTGATCGTTTTCTTGCAAAGTATATGTTTTAATGACTGTGGTTCAGCAAATCTTTGCCAACATTGGAAGGTGTAAATACTGATTGATTTTGGTAAAATTGAGAGAAAACGGCCATTTTAGTTTGTGAAAATTAGCAACTTTTCTTCATCTTTCTATTTTCTACATTCTTGTGTTGTTGTTGTTTGGGTCTTAGGAAGTAGGCCTACCTACAACAAAAATACATTTTGTTTGTCAATATTGTAGGTCAAACCGTATAGATAGGTAAATGTGTTGGATATAGGTCGAGGTATGACAGTATAGGTTTCATTGGAAATACTGGCGACATAATTTTAGATGCAATAGTGTCAAAATGCCCAGGCCACGATGAGTCAATTTCCGTGCATTCATAATATTTAGCAATATAGGTTATATATGGATAATCTTTATTTCTATATAGTTAACATAAGAAGTCAGGATAAACAGGTCTGTTTTGATCTTCAACTAAACAAACACAGTAGGTAGAAAAGAAGAGTGATTTTTGTCACGCGAAAGGCTACCAGCATATATATACACAATAATAATATTTAATATATATTTTGTATTTATTTTAAAGTAATAACCTGGTCACGGAAGCTCTCTACTTATTAACCGCCTTTCGTTAAACTGTTTTTAATCAAATACGTGGTTAATAAACTTCAATAAATAATAGCAGGGAAATCAAGAAATTAAAAGCAGGGAAATTGTAACTCATGGGCCAAGCAAGCTTTAAAATATTGTATTGATTATGACGATTGAAGATAAAAATAATAATGATGACAATAATAAATCGTGATCGTGAAGTGATGCGTCTCATGCTGTATGGAGTTTCTGAAAAATGTTGTTTCAAAGACTTCACCGTAGGTCATACGATGGATTGAATTTACACACGTTCCCTGCTTCTACTTTCTCTGCTTTCCCGTTTGGTTTCTACCCATTTGGATGCATTGCTGTAGCGGATCAAGAATTTGGTGTAAGGGCAGGGGGCACTAATCACTAATATTTTAGGTTGGTTTGAAAAGGCAATCTCACATTGCCTTGGATTAATTGTGTTATTAATATATTCACCACAGTCTCATTTTATAACCAGCTGTTGCTCTGTAGAATAACTATTACAAACGCAATTTAAGGGCCTACATTAGGCCTACAGTACACTATGGTGGTATTAATGTACACACTCAGACGTACGATTTCAAGCTTGATATCGCCTGATTTACCACGTGCACGTCTCAATGATTATTCTTATATAATCCATGATTACTAAACCTACCGACACCATAAAATATTGCACCAAGGGTTATGCCTATAAAGGTAACCCATAGTACATTATACCCCAAGCTGTAATTTATTAGAGATATATTTTCCCGATTTAATTCAATTTGACGATTTTAACATTATAATTCGACCTAAAACCAATCTAGAAATATGTTTTATAGTTTAACAGGTACAAGTGATATCACGCGACTCAGACGACGTTTATTTATCGTGACGTCATCTTTAAACTTACAACATTCTTACGCATCATCGTGTGACATGACATAATATTTGTAGGTCAAAAGCAAATATGAATATGAAGCAGTGTATAATCATTATGTATTCCCACTTTCTTTTCTAAAATATAACCACTATGGTCATATTTCACTCTATACTATTTTATCATGCAATCATTGATTTCATAACATTGGTCGAATCCTCCTTCGACCAAAATGGCGAAGTTGGTGTCAAGAATGATAAGGATTTGAACCCGATCTCAACCAACCTTCCTACATGCATTAGCAGCATATTCTAAAATACTAATATGGGTAGTGGCTCAATAAATGAGCGGAGGACGGTGGGTTGTCTGTTCGTGCTCACTAGTTCTGTGGCCTTGTTCATGTTAATACGGCCCTTGGATCCTCCCCTGACGAGATATTGCACATAATAATAGTCCTCTGACGCTGCCTAATAGTGAGAAACGTTTTATGAAAAACATCGGGTGTATTGTAATTTTTTATATTCTATTTATATCTATTTAACTGATTTGACTAAATAAAAATTGTTTTATCTTTAAAATATAACTAAACACCATTAAAATAATTTATTTTTATTATGGACTTTTTTTTAATTATGTAGGCCTAATTTGAATGATGCATGTCAGCTATTATTATTTTAATTGTATATGATCTTTTATTTTTAATATCTTTTTTGGATCACACATAAATAAAAACCCAAAGTGAATGGTTTTTCATTGATTTCAGCACTAAAAAAACGACCAACCCTGAGGCATCTTCAAAGGACGGGAATTCTCTTAATTCCACTGATAATAAACAATATTTATGCGAAATGAGAAAGATAAATAAGAAATATTTCTTACAAAAAACGCCGCTCGTTTTTTTACGTAAAGTTTTAATTATTGTTCTTTCTTCATTAGGCCTAAATGATGCTATTTTATAATTATATTTAATAATTCAAGAAATAATGAATTATTATCAAAATCAATCCTTAGTAAAAGTCTGAAATGAACACAATCCGCGCCTACTATACAGAACTATATAATCCTAAACTTACACTGTATATATTCCTGGGTAGGAGCGTTACTCCCTAGGTCGCATTCTAACAAACACAATTTCTAATTTCCCAGCCATCGACAAACGTACTCACCAAACAATTCTTCACAATATAAGTATCTGGCAACATGATTGATAATAAATTAAACTGGAACCCCAATACTGATAAATTAGCTGCCAAATGTAACCAACGTCTTTATTGTTTAAGAAAAATGAATAAGTTTAATGTATGTAATGTTTTGATGAAACTGTTTTATGAATCTGTTATACAATCTGTACTCTGTTTTTGCTGCATTGTTTGAGGTAACAGTATTACAAAGCCAATTGCAATAGACTGAATAGGGTAGTGAAGACAGCTAGCAAAATCTTAAATGTAAACTTAAACCCCTTAGAACATGTGCAAATCTTGTAAATAAGAAAGTTAAATCTATTATCGCTGATGATACGCATCCCTTGCATGGAGAGTTTATAGTTAATAAGTCTGGTAGATTAAGAATGATGCGTATTAAAACAACTCGTTTTAGGAAATTACTACCTTCAGCAGTCAGTGTATTTAATAAAAACAAACCTAGATAAGATCAGAATTTTCATTGTTGATAAAAAGTGTTGTAAATTTTTTCTACTAATTGAGTGTATTCTTTTTCGCAACAAGAAGCGGCGCGAAATATACAGGAAATGAAAATATTGCTCCTACTACATGTGACAATCCCGATTCTCGACCATGATATGATTAGTTATATTCCCCTACTACTTCCGAAAATGAACAAGTGCATTTATGAAAGCCATTCTTAACATTTGGGAAAATGACTTGACATAGAAGAAGAATGCATTTGGCAGTCTATAGCATCATCATCGGAAGCCGTGGACCAAGAATTATTGGTGTGAACACAGTGTGATGACCACCCCTACAGTGCGATTCGCGCCAATATACATTCTCGGTCAAATCTGTCACCGTAAACAAATCATTCATTATCTGTTAATTTTTCTATGAAAATGGTACCGACGTAGATTTATTAATGAAAGAAATATGGTATTTCTAAATCCATTTGTACGAGTATTGTCGTCGTAGAGTAAAATATCACATTACATACAAGTTCACGTGCCTGTGGGCAGTATGACGTCACATGCAGATTTCATTTGCGTATTTTTAGCGTGTACATAAAACAAGGATGACGTAATAAAAGCATATTATACATTCTAACCTTGCTATTTACTATCAATGACTATAATATTTACCCATCCTCTTTTTTAACACTAAAGAAACGGATTTCTTTCAATGAGATTTATTTTGTTTTCATTCTAATCATTGATTTTAAAAATGCAATGGACGAGACAATTTGTAACTAATCTTACGCACAGTAATCAGGCCTACATTTAAATTTTTAATCATAAGGGCAGTTTAGTTGAATGAGTTGCGTATATGTAGAATTCCTCTTTACTTTTTCGAAATGCTGTGACTTCGTAACGTTTTTTATGCAACTAACCATCTTATTAACATAAATAGATCATGACGATTTTATGTAAATGGTTTCTCTTATCGAAAAAAAGCGTTCTTTTTCAGTTTCTTTCATAGTCGCCGAAGAGTTTGAGTTGCTGCAGTTCCAGTTCGACAATATCCTACTTTTAATAATGAACAATAAATAAATTAATGACAATTCATAATTTGAACAGCGTAGGCTCACGGATCATGGATTCGCCGCAATTACACGAATTGCGGGTACATCATTGTGTCAAATATTAGAGGGACCCTATTATTAAGGTCCATGTTTACATGTTCAAGTGTATTTAATACTATAGAAATAATAATCTGCTGGTATACAAAAACCTCTTCTGTTTAAATATAAATTTCGTTATAGAAAATTTAAAATAACAAATACTGAGAGCTCCTTCCAATTCTCTCATTTGGGAATGAAAAATGTTTCTCTTAAATTGAACTCGTGAATTCAAATTCAATTCAAGAAATAGTCAGATGACCTCATATATATCAGATAAGGAGATCATTAATCTCGTGGTTACAGTATAAATTATTATATTTTTCTGCAACTTACTGTATTGATCTAAACTGTTCAAAATTACGGTACGGTGTAAACATAAATTGTTATTATTAAGATTATTAATATATTTTAGTAAAAATGCTCTCTCCAGCCAGGTGGATACCATCCTGAAATGAGAGCGCGTCTTATGTTTATTTATTAATTTTATTAGACCTTATTTAGTGAGGGTGACCCTAAACAGCATATGCTGACAATCAAGGGGCCCAGCTCATATAAACATTACAAAAAAACATGGAAAAAGAAAAACGGATGAACTATGTTTTAAAAAATATATATACATAAATACAAAAATATAGCCTACAATACTATACAAAACGTTGTTATGTATTCAGTAGGCTTACAGTTTGTTTTTGTTTTGTATTTACGTAATTATTACTTTCTATGGAGAGATTCCGAAATAAAATATTGAATGAATGAATTTTATCATTATTATCATTAAATCATATTTTATATTCATTATCATACACTTGGCTAATAAAAATATCCAGCTACGATTGGCTGGCTTCCGAATGGGAACGTCGTCATTGATTGGCTAAGTACTTACAACCTTGTCCTTTATATGAACTTTTGAAGCAGACATTGCTATCGTACGATTTTCAACCATCCATTCACAGACTTGCAATGAATTTTTCAAGGAAAGAAGCAGTTCGTACGGATTGTAACACGAAGAATTTATAATTTATTTATGTACAATTTTTAATCAAAATGGTTTCCTTTTTGTTCACAATGTTTACACAAATTATCCTCTTTCGTAACTTGTTAATAATCAAATTTTATCAATCACATTTCTATCACTATCAAACATCAACATAATAGGCCTATGTACATTAACAAATAAAAAAAGTATATTTTGGTCGAGGACAAGAGATTCAAACAAGTCTGTCACTGTCGCCCCTCCTCAAAAGACAATCCATAAAAAAAGAATTTCACGTACGTTAAGCTACGTGTATTCAATACACTGATCGATTTTGTAACTATTTTTAGTTCCAGATGGTGGCTACTGAGTAAAAAACCGTGAGACGATAACACTTGGACAAATTATTTGTTTACTATAGTTTAGTAGGCCGGCTATACCTACCTGTATTTACTCTCGCAGACTTCAATCATTTAATTTGTCTAACAATGAGAATAATTATGAACAGACAGCAAATTGAGCCACCTGGGGGAAAAATTAACTGTTATTAAGAAAAACGCATGTGTAGGAAAACCTAGCAATGGATTTGACATAGGCTACAGAGCCTATGCCTGCGTAGAATAGTCCTGTTAATTAAAATTAGGCCTATGGTTTGATTTGAAAAGAGGAAGTGAGCCAACAGTTTTGCTGAATATATAATAACACTATTGTGATTCTCACGGAAAGGGTGATTTAGGAAAATATGTGACGACGCACTGATGTTGGCCGTTTTCCAAACTATTGGCGGGCCGAATACCTCCGCTTTGTGTCATTGATACTTCTACATTGTTCAAGCGATATAGAATATCCGTGCTCGATTTATTTCCTTTCTATCCCTAAATTCTACCGTGACTATTTACGTAACGAACGTCAATGGTTGAATGAATATTTATAGAATATATAACGACAGCAGTGACGTGATTAGGTGGGTTTGACAAAATATAAAATCTGGATGACTTAACAATTGTCAATATGCTGTGTTAATATTATTAATAGCATTGATTATCATAATATCGTATGCTAATTATCTGACGAATTAAATACTTTTTAGGTAATAACAAAAAGCTTCTCGGGCAAACATTAAATTCTATAACAAAATATATTATCAATAGTTGATTAATGATTGATAGGCTTAAACTTTGAATCTGTAATATTAAATACAAAAATATAGAAAAAGATAAACAGTATCGCCCCTATTTAAAAACTCGTAATTGAAATTCTTGATTTTTTCCTTATAAATTTCATTTGTTTTGTTAGCTTCAATATGTTCTTTAATCCGTCACTGTTCTAATTTTGTGGTTTATTGTAGTTGATAGGAAACTGTGGTTTTGTGGGTTAGTTTCTAGCTAGGCCTGTGCTTACAGCAATGAGAGCACCTGCGAATTCCTCAATGATTGAATTTCTCAATGAATAAATGAATCAACTATATACTACTACTTTAAGCCTAAATTGTATTTTTATTTTATATCGTTCGTCTTGAATTATCAATTTCAAGATATTTTGATTGGTTAATTTTATACTCAATTAAAGATAATTTATATCTACATTTTTAATACGCCATTTTAGTGACACATAATAGTATTCACTTTGACCAAAAAAAATAGATCGAAAACAACATTATTTACCTGAAAAAACTGTAATTTAAAGCAAATAAACGGGTCAAATTGGCTGTAAGCCAATGGGGTTTTGGTTGAATTTAACCGTTTATTTTGGCATTTTTTATTTTTGTCATACTGTAGGCCTATTTCTACAGAAGTGATTAACTACAGAATGGCCTATTCAGAGTCTGATTTTATTTAATATTATAATCATGTTTTTGGAGGACAATACATATTTTGGTTGTAATTTGTATACTCAATTAATAATAACAACAATATAAATCAATTGTAAATATAGTAACTATACGGTAGTTTACTAGACATGTCTTTAATTTTGAATTCTGGTTGCCTTTATTTGTGAAAGTTTGTCAATTTTTTCCTTTTTTAGGCCTAGACTTTAACAACGTAAATCTCATTAACATAATTAGTATTATATTATTGTGAACGTGATGGATGTCTACGCGGCCAATTTTAGTCATATATAAATAACAAAATATTTTTATTCAAGGTAATTCATGCGTGTTTGGCTCATTCAAGGCTACACTTATGGTTGATATTCATAATTATTGACCAGTATCGCATTAACATCAGCGTCCATCTTTGTTTATCTTCATGCCAACAGTGTTTTGGTTGTTCCGTTTAATATTCTTAACCCCTCTGCTATTGGCACACCTCCAGTTTTCATTCATGATTACGGTCACGTGGTCTGTTATTAACAACAGGATATGAATCTATTGCGCGCCTATATCAATATTATAACTTTTATCTACTCTATCTTCTCAACAACAACCACAAGACCGATACTAGCGCTGGGGTAACTTTTAATTACCATTTATCCAAAGCTATGTTTCTATAGAAATACAAGGTGTATGAAAAATGTGTTTTTATACTCATTTCTGCGTAACGACCGAAAGTCATTTTCCAACGTCAAAATCAGAATCAGATCACACAGAGCATGCGCAGCACAGAGAGGTCATAGCAATATCGAGACAGCATGGCAAGCATGACATGAATTTGCAATAAATTCCGCCAATGTTAGCACAAGGAAGTATAATATTACTACTGTAATTGTATACCTCCATCTTATAGCATATTACTACTCTACCTAGCAAGGCCTATATTACCAGCAAGGCCTAGATAGAGTAGCAGCCTACTCTGTGTAACCGGTGTCATGTGTCATCATAAACAAACGCAACTGGAATATTAAAGATATATTGTCCCCCTAAAAAATAATTTTTTACATTTTTTTTTTTGAATATGCCATTTTAATATCACATAATAGTTATTCACATTGACCAAAAACTTGATCCAAAAAAAAAAACTGTGAAATTGCCTATTCAAAATCTGATTTCATTAATCTTTATTTTTTCATGTTTTTGGGGGACAATACATCTTTAATGTACAGCTCTAATAATTACATAAAGATGTATTAATTGTTCCCCGAAACATGAAAACTGAAGAAATAAAATAAATACTTTGATTTCGTAGTTTTAATATAGTTGTTGATCATAAAATTCTCTTATAAAAACACAAAACTACGGTTGAAATTCACTACCTACTTCCTTCCAGTCAATTTGACTATTCTTTTTTTGTTTTGCATTAATTGTTAAAAGTGAATATTATGTGACATTTATCAAATGACATATTCAACAAAACAAAAACATTTTTTTTCAGGGGGGAGGCAGTATATCATTCTGTAATTAATAAAATAAAATTATGATTTAATCGTGAACTTTACGCGCAATTCACCACACGCGATTGTATATCGTCCAATATGCACCGCATCATCTCTACATTTCATTTTATTTCTAAAAAAAAAAAATTGATTATAAAAAACCATACGATTCGCCTAAATTCGGGTCGAGACTCACTTTTATTAACAGTTAGATTTTGCTATCTACACCTGTAGCGCCAAAAAAACATTACCTCATTAATAGAGGGCGGTATTTAAAATATTAAAATTTATAATTACATTTTGAACCTCCTTGAGCGGCCATCTCCCATAAGCGGCCACCTCCCTTAACGGCCGCACTTTCAAAAGCCCGTTTGTTCATCCTATCTAATTTGTGCATTTGGTACCTCCCGTAAGCGGCTACCCCGCCTTTTTTTTTCTAAAAATTAGATTTTGTATGATATATTACCTCCCGCAAGCCACCCCAAAAAATTCGTATTGACTTTTGATCGACAACAAAAATGAATGCAATTTTGATATTCTTATTGTTCTTTATACGAAGCGGTTTTAAAAACATTTCTGTGAAGAACATTCTTGTGTTTTTTATGAGATGAGAAAAATACACACATATTTTGACCGACCATTTTCATATGATAAAAGCTTTTAAAATTTGTCTGAAAATCATACATAGGCCTAATTCAAAACCACCTGATCATTAACAGTAAAATACAATTAGCTGGGGAATTTAGAGGCCCGTTGCGTTCAGAACGCCGACAAATATCGTGCATAGCCATAATACGTGATTTGGCAGAACCTCCCGTAAGCGGTCACCTCCCCGCGTAGCGACCACTTTTTCCGGTCCCGAGGTTGGCCGCTTACAGGAGGTTCAACTGTATACAAATTTGTTTTTGTTTAGTTTTTCCTATTATGTGCTCGGTTTGTTTTTGGTAATTAGCTTGACCTTTCTTTAGTAAAATACGAAATATTTGTGCGTGTTGCAGAGTATCCATAGTTAATTTGATCAATGCTTTCAATGTAAACTTCATTTTTAAATGATATAACATTTATATAAAAATGTTGATTTGTATGATGGAACGATAATTTTGTAATGACTTTGAAAAAGAATTGGACATAATGTTGTACTGCCCTAGTATAAAACTAATTGTAAATTATTTAATTTTAATTTATAAAATAATTATTGGCTAGAAACCCGTCTGTAACGGTATGGCCTATGTAATGCCACAGAAACATAAGGAATAAGCTGGAACAAATATTTTTTTAAGTAAAAATAGGATAAAAGAAGACTGGGTTCAGTACATGGTGCAAGGAAATATTGCTACGCAAAAGACTAGCCAAATCTAATTTTGATCTAAAGTTAGCGGAAGAAATTAAGTTACGTTGACAGTCAAACCAGGGAAAAGTGTAATTTCACTTTCTCCTGGTCAAACCAATTGTAAAGGAGATATTCCTAAAATCGTATGGGAAACTTGGCCAAATCTAATATAAAAAAAGAAAATATGTGTTCAATATATTTTTTGGAAGTGTTTTTACAAGTGAAGATTTGTGTTCAGTACCAATCATGAAGTGAGGGCTCCTCTTGTGACAATGTTGAATTTAAAAGCTTCGCATATAAAAAGAGAACTATTAGGCCTAATTACTTTGCTGTTATTACTACTTAAATTTAAATATATAATATCAATTATTGTACTTCCAGGCCAGTGGCCTACAAACTACTGAATGAATGATGAATGAATGAAGTAGAGGTAATACTAGTCACATAAAAGATGAATTGAATACTAGTCACACGGCCAACTTTGCATTCTATTGCAACATAATTATTTTCACTAAACTAATTAAGGAGGGAAGTATACCTTAATCTTGGAAAGAAGCTATAGTTGTTCCAATATTAAAAAGAAAGGAACGTTTACCTGAAAATTACAGATGGGTTAGGAGCAGGCTCATGCTCTACTCAACTCTTGTTTTTATTATATTGTTGTTAATGTTCTCTACTGAACCACTTTGGAAACCAATGCTTTACGGCACTGAAAGTGTCATTCAGTATAGAGAGAGAATAAATAAATAAATAAATATATTATGGAATTTTGGACACAGTTGATGGACGAAAAGCATATTAAAGAATTGCATTTATCTTGATTTCAATCAAACTTTTGAGTGTTTCACATCAACTTTTATCTAAACTGAAATGCTATGGCATTGCTGGTAACTTGTTGAAATAGATTGAGGTTTATTTTTATTATTTATTATTAATTTCTTCATCAATTATTTACCATCTATATAGTTTCCAAATTCCACATGAAGCTTTTTGTACTACAGTACTCAAGTTAATAAAATTGGTTGATATGAGTACGATTCTGCATTACTGCGGAATTATCCAGACACTGCAGTAATTATGGTCTAGGAAACTACCTTGGTAAGCGGCGAAGTGTAAATAAAAATTCAATTATACAATGGATGGAGTCAATGACAGATTGGATAACAGCTAATGAGGAAAAAGATTTAGGAGTATCATTTGACAACACGCTTACTTTTTCAACCACGTTACTGATAGGCCTAGGCCTACAGCTAAAAAAGCCAACTCAAAACTTGGTGGAAGAGATCTTTTACTTTCACTTTAATCTTCAAACTCTGGCATACAGAAATTCTAAAAGGGTTTGACAATCTTATAGTGGAACTGAGCTTACGGAAGGTAATTTACCAAAAAAAAAATCTAATTTTTAGTACAAAAAAAAGTGGCCACGGCCGCTTATTTTACGGGACTGGTGGCCGCACACGGAGGTTCAGCACTGATATGTTACTCTCCATAAAATTGCGCTTCGGTTCAATGATGATGTAAAAAAAAATTGCTTTTCAGTTCTCTTATCTTATCGATAGAGGGCGGCCAGCAGGCTATGGCCGGATGGATATGGAGAGCTGAGGAGACGTTTTTATTTTTATACAACAGCGCAAAATTTGAAATATAATAATAGGAGGCCTAATAGGCCAATCTGAGTTTTGAAAATGAATTATTCACAAACCCAATCATTAAAAGGTAGGCCAGGTTGAATTTTATACACCATAGATTTGCTGTATATTATTATAAAGGTTACTACAAAGTCTGGCACGCATTACTGTAGGTTCTCTCTCTAGCTAGGCTAGGGGGGCTAGGGCCTAGTAGGCTAGCCTAGTTAGTAAGTCCCGGCCTAGGAGACTCAACCAGCCAGTTGAAAAACAATTCACCCGCTGCGCTAGGACTGGGGAATCCGGGACGATTCGTTCCTGAGACGTTTTGGTGGGACGATTCGGCCCATGTTTGGCGTCTCACTTAAACCAAATTTATTTATCCTACATTTTTTTGGGTATTATCAAGTTTTTAAAGGTATTTTACTATTTAACAACGCCGTGGCTAAAGATACGGTAGCGTATCCTACTAACTTCCGTTTGCTAAAGGTACGGTAAAATTGCATTACGTCATAATCAGCCAATGGGGTGCTGGTACATGGGTGATGTCATCGTATAAGGACTTTGGATTTTTTTTCATATCGTATCTGTAGAGAATGGCTATCGACGGCGCCAGGCTGCATGGATGTGTGCGCTGATTCTGTGACTCAGCCCCGGGGCTAGACCTAGAAATGTTGAATGTTGAATGTTACATAAAGCGTTTAAAACATGCACTCAATCTCAAATATTATTTCATTATACAACATTAATAGTATTATAATCCGATATGTTGATAGCCAAATTAGAAGTAAAGGAATTTATAATTCAATGTTGGAAATTGTTGCGTCTAGTTCATTCGGCCATAGTTACTAATATGAGGGTTTTATTTTTATTCCAAATTCCTATATTTGTTATTAAACTTTGTTTACAGATGGTGACCATAAACAACAAGCAAATGCGGACAATAAAGGGGCCCTCAAATACATGCAGCTGGCCCCAGTCTGGCACCGCTTTCCCTACACAAACAAACTCATATAATGAGGCTATAGGTTATAGTACGTAGTAGGCCTCTTTTGAAATTGAAAATGAGCGAGTCAAATGGCCGAGCCGTTATAAGGCAGGGGCGCCGTTTACCGTACCTAAAGAGCCAACAACATCGGAAGGGTTCGAGGCCGACTCGCTCCTAGTTCTGGTGGTGGAACAAGTCTTCTCGGATAAGGACTATAAACCGTAGGTCCAGTGTACACAGTTATAACCTGTGTGCACTTTAAAGAACCCAGTTCATTATTCGAAAAGAGTAGGGGGTTACCCCGGTGAACTGGTTCACAAAATAGCCCCTGTATCAGGGGGATTACCACCTATCTGATAGGACAGTGATTAATTCACTATTGGTAATTCTTGGCCACATTGCCTAAAGACATAAAATAAAAAAAATAAAAAATAAACGGTTTTCTGTATTCTAGAATTAAAATCAACATGTTTTGGCTTTTCAACTACATTTAGTTTTTGTCACACATGACGGCGATAATAGCGATAAATGAAGCATAAAGAAAATGTTAAGCGGGTGATCACTGTTTTCGTGATAAAGCAAATTATCCAAAGTCCTTATATGATGACGTCACCACCCAAATGGCTGATTATGACGTAATGCAATTTTAGCGTACCTTTAGCAAACGGAAGTTAGGATACGGTACCGTATCTTTAGCCACGGCGATTTAACAATCCATATTTTATTGATATTAGCAATGTTGATATAATTTAATATATTATAAAATAAATTACTAAAAAAACAAAATTTTATATTTATTACTTCAAAAACTTTGTGCCAGAACTCCAAAATCTTTCTGCACAGGAACGGCTTTCTAGGTTGGGTCTATCGTCACTCGAAGATAGACGTAGTAGAGGTGACATGATTGAAACTTATAAGATTGTTCATTCATGGTCTCGAATTGTTTGTTTTTGTGATTTTTTTACCTTCCAAAATTCTGCTGGCCATTTTACACGAGGTCATCCTTTTAAGCTGTGTAAATCTCGGTTTAATACCTTTAGTAGGGCTTCTTTCTTTGATTTACGTATCATAAACACATGGAATTCATTACCTTATCACATTGTTTCAAGCTTAACACTTTCAAACAAAAATATGACGCGCATAAACACTATGAGAGGAGGCAGCATATGTGAGTAATACTCTTTGCCTCCTTATTTCACTTAAGGTAAGCCCCATTTTGTTAACTTACGAAAATACCAATGTTCAAAATTTTGCTGATGATACAGAAAGATGACCCTTGACATGAAGCATCTGTCATTTGAAAAAGGCTCAGCTGTTAGTTTTGAATTTATAGTCAATTTAAGAATTTCAGAAAATCGTGCGTAGTTACGCTACGCGACCATATTTTCATTAAACCAAAGTTTGTTGCACAACTACATATATACGTGTATCTGCTGACCAAGTTACAACATAACTGTTATCGCCACTTTTGAGATCTGCGACCAACAAAAATGAGCAGAAAAAATGAAATCGCTCTACAGAGAGCGATAGCGTAATAAGATGTTTATAGAACTGATTATACTTATTAAGATAAAATCCTGGTAGACCTAATAAATATACATAGTTTAATATAATTATAAAATAAATTTATGTTTTAAAATCTGGATTGTACAGTAATATAAGTCTGTAGTTTTACCCAAAAAATGATGTTTTTCGCCCAAAAAAAAGCCAACTTAAAGCAATTTCATAATTTTGTTTTCATAAATTACTTGCTATGATAGTCCAAGTCATGATAGAACCAATAATAAGTGATTTGGAGGAGGTTTGCGCAGGTTTTTTTAGGTTTGCGCGATTTACACTGTAATATCTGACATTTTACCCAAAAAATGATGTTTTTCGCCCAACTTACAGTAATTTCATAATTTTTTTTTTCATAAATTACCTGCTATGATGGTCTTGGTCATGATAGAACCAATAATAAGCCATTTGGAGGAGGTTTGCGCAGGTTTTTTTGAGGTTTGCGCTGTTTGCGCTCTTGGTTTGCGCAGTTTAACAATACCCGTATATTTTCAGATGTTTAAATCCCGATGGTAGGCATAGTATAAATGCGAATTGTAACATAGTATATTTTAAGATGCTTTGATTAAGTTGTATTTAATGTAGTACTGTACATGTGTAAATCCTGATTGTAATATGAGTATATTTTGAGATGTTTTAATTATGTTTAATGTTTTTAAAGTAGTTAGATGTTTAAATCCCAATTGTATTCAACTATTTTAAAATGTCTAAATCTTGATTGTAATAATATAGCATAAGAAGTTTTGATTAAATTATGTTTAATGTAGTTTTTCAGATGTTTAAATCCTGATTGTATAGCCTATTTATCATTTTAAGATGTTTAAATCCTGATTGTAGGTATATATTTAAAGATGTATTGTCCCCCAAAAACATGACAAATAAAGATTAATAAAATCAGATTTTGAATAGGCAATTTCACAGTTTTAATCAAGTTATTCACTTCTGTAGAAAAAATAAATATTTCACTTATAATAAAAAGACAAAAGAAATGGTTAATTTCAACCAAAAACCATTATCTTCCTGACAATTTTAGGTATATTTTGCTTTAAATTACATTTTTTTGGGGGAAAATGTTTTTTTTTTTATCAAGTTTTTGGTCAAAATGAATCACTATTATGTAATATTAAATGGAATATTTAACAAAAAAAAATTAAAAAATTATTTTTTTAGGGGGACAATACATCTTTAAAGACCCATTCCCTACAATTTGTGACGTTTTGTAAAAATAATGCATATATATTACTTTAAAAACATTAAACCAGGTCATTCCTTGTCTTAAATGTACGTTTTATGGTAAATTACGTAAGTAGCTTGCGGTGAATGTCCTCTTGTTGGCCGTCTTTAGGCCTAGCCTAGCTAGGCTTAGTTTTGTAGGCCTAGCTGGTAAACATTGGTAACGTACGAACATCTATAGCTATAGGCCTAGCCTGACATTGTATAGTTGCTGCATTAATTATCTTTCTGTTTTTGACAGACTCCATTGATACAAATTGGGAGAAACCCAGTATTTTCGCTGAAAAGTAATAGGAGTCTTTTATTAGTTTTGGCCGATCAAAAAGTGGGTGAATTACAGAAGAAAAAAAAAATATCAATCCACGCGCAATGCATGTTGGTATTTATAGCGGGCCGCTAAAATTAATATTAGAATCGCCTTATTTTTCACATTTTTTATTAATTTATAGTTTATACAATGTGTTTTTTTTTTTATTTAGATGAAATTGGAAGGTTACAAGTTACAAACCAAGCACTTAATGAAGAGTTAACACAACTACAGGTAGGAATTAAATTAAATACTGCAGCCAACTCTCCCAATAATGGCAGGAGTCTTCCGATATTTTGTGTCATCTCCTATTTTCCCGCAAAATTACAATACAATTTCTCTCGATTGTTTGGATATTATTATATAAAAAATATCCTGATATTACAACATACATCAATTTATAATTTCTACTACAGTACCCCAGGCTCTAGATAGAGATAGTTAAATGGGTTCATAAGATAAATAAATTCATACATTGATGAATATTACTATTAAAGATGCCAATATATTTTTTAATTTTAATAGCGCCCTCTATTAATGTATTTTTTAAAATGTTATCGTATCCTTTTAGTTTGGACACCTCCCGATATTTAATTTGTTCAAGTTTAGACATCTAGTGTAGGCCTACATATTTAAAATGAAAGCAAGCGTAATGAATAAAATTGGCTAGTATTTCAATACAATTGAATATAAATCAATGAAATACTAGGCAAAAAGGGTACAGGCGAATAAAAATGAATACAATTCAATGTCAATCTATGCTTGTATTTTTGTTTAATTTACAGGCTGACAAGGAGTTTGTGTGGTCATTATGGAGACGGATGCAGGTTGTAAACCCAAGCATAGCACAAGCTGTTGGAATGGTGGTCCAAAGGTTTACATTAACATTTATGTTGCTAGCTTAATTTAAAGGGGGATTCTGGGTTTAAAATTGCTTTTAAATATCGTTTATTTATTAAATAACAAATATTATAACAATATAGACATGTCCCAAATGATCAGCAAATGCTGGATGGATCACCCTCATATGGTTAAAATAAATAAATAAATAAATAAATAAATAAATAGAATGAAGAAGTAATAATGAGAAATTAAACAAATTAAATTTCATATACATTTTAGGATAAATTCATGGAAAGTCTGTTTTTCAGCAGCTTAGGGAAGCTCAGTAATATTTATGAAATATTCACAAACTCACGTCATCAATGGATTCCAAACTCGCGACGTCATGTACGTTGCGTTTGTCAACTAATTTACATCTCTCCCCTGTCAAACGACGACATCCCGATCATTGTGAAATACATTTTTTGTAGATTTTCTAAGCTAGGCCTAAAGTGTAATAATAACAGGAGCATATAAATATTTATTTTACATTTAATGAAATACAAAATTTAGTACAGATCATGGAGTCATAAATTATACTATTTTTATACCTCTATAGTACAGATCGTATTATCGGCTTCACGTACTAGCCTAAATCATTTTTTTTTTATGGGTGAGAGCCATTCTGACTAGGGATTCCATGCCACGATGGCTACATTAAAACATAGGGGCCCATGGGCCTAGCTAGCCTACTAGGCGATCGGCCTGTAAATAACAAAACTCAGTGGATTCCAAACCCATCCTATCAACCAAACTCCTAAACAATCTAAACCTAAAACGTTCTACAAAATCGGCTGTAAATATTGAGGCAAAACAAGGTCCGATCGCCGTCCGCACGTATGGTGTCCCGATCGTCTAAGTAGGCCTAAAATAGTTTACTCTCCAAAAAAGCAGATACTGCATCAAGCAAGTAGACCTAGTAGGAAGGAGACCTAGCCGATCCGGCCCAGTTAAAAATTGAGCTAGCTAGTGTAGTAGACCCTATGCGAATTGATACTACCAGGCCTTTTACTATAGGCTACACTTGTTAAAATTAGCAATACTTATGTTCTTCAATCAAATGCCAGGCATGAGCAGAGAGTACGTGTATCGTCTCGCTCAACAGAATGTACAGTATACGTTACGCTTCATTGATTTTGAAGGCTTTTCCCTAAGTCGGTGCGAAAATTGGCAAACGTAAAGTGAAAACATCTAATTTTTCACTGTTTTGATGAATTTTCATAAAATATTGACTTTTTTTTTTTTATCTTTCGTGGGAATCACCCACCTTTATTGTAATTTCTTCTCATTTTAAATGTATAATAGTATAAATAATTCTAATTAGTAATCATTCTTAAAATGATATAGATACTGTATATTTGGCATAAAGGTAAATAGACTCTATACAGATGGAGCTATAATAGAACCATTGATAAAATAATTAGTGACTATATATTGACTTGATAAATGGGAAGAACGACTAAATATACACCAGATAAGCATAATTTTACAAAAGTAATTGATATGGTTAATGATAACGAGTCGTCGGAAGATCGACCATTTCACAAATTTTCCTATTCTGTAACACAGTGTCATATCACCGTAGCTGCACTTCACTTCACAGCCTTCGTTCTGCTTCACAACTCGCTTATAATAAGTGAAACTTTTATCGTTCAAGAGAAAAACAATTATATTTTATATTTTTTACTATTCATTTTAAACCCGGAACCCCCCTTTAATCATTGGCTTGTTATTGTCAAGTATTCAGTTATTTTTCTCAATTTTTTGTTTGTCGCATATTTTTTCTACAGAAGTTAATAACTTGATTAAAACAGCAAAATGGCCTATTCAAAGTCTTTTTCTTTCATGTTTTCGGAGCACAATACTTGGTGAATATTTGGTGACAGAAGAAATGTTCTATTTTCACTCGGCTTCACCTCATGAAATCATATGTACTCATCAAACATTTATTGCTTTATTATTGTTTTTAAAGGGAAAAAGAAAAGTCGGAAATGAAAGATCAAAAAGTTCTCCAAATTTTGCAAGTAAAGGATGATCAAATTGCAGAAAACAATAAGGTACAATATGTAAATTGTTTATTTTTCTCACTGTCTCCGAAAGTCATTCATACATGAAGTCAAATAGTAATTGGTTTCTTAGAAGAAATATTTAAAGAAATATTAAAACCGTTTAAAAAACAACAAATATAAGTACTAACAAATACAAGTTTTTTACATTCTTGGTCAACATGGAATATAATGTACAAAAGTCCAAGGACTTTATCTGTGGAACTTATTGTTGTGATAGCACTATATAATAATGATTTGTTTTAACTGGAATAGTTTTAAATATTCCAGACGTCTGTACTTATACAATCAGACCTTGATTTATTAAAATATAAGGAAAGCTCCTAATTGCTCTCCTCAAAGTTTCAAGGTGAGCTTTTTTTTTTATTTCCCCATCGGTGATTGAACATTCTTTTTTAATTCTTTGCATATCAATGGATATAAGACATAGAAAATATCTGTCTAAAGTTGAAATAAATCCATTGAAAAAAATGTTTATTATTGTGACATGGTTTTTTTTTTTATAGATTATTGCACAACTGCAAGAGAAATTGGGTAAAAGTAGTTCAAGGTAGAGTGGTACAGTATTTTAAATCTTATTCCTCTACTGATAAACAATTTAGAAAATAATAAAGAAAATGCAGGGAAAACTTAATACAAAAAATTTTCTCATCAGATCAATTTCAGATTCAGCAAATATTGAGAAAGTAGAGGAACTACAAATCAGGAACAAAGAACTTCAACTCAGGAAGGAAGAGACAGAGAGGCTGGTAGGTGTGCAACTCTAATATCGCAATAGATACTTTACCTCTGATTTTCCTATTTATTTATTAGGTGATCTTAAAAGATTACCTATGGATATTGTATAAAATCTTTTATTTATTTCTTTGTGTACATATTTTTGTGTACCAATTATCAAAGAAAATTCAATCTCAATTTCATAATACATTTTCCATAATAAAACCTAGTCATAGGTGTGCGCTTATGTCAACACAGAACTCAACTGAAGGGAAGCAATTATGTCAACCTTTGAGCAACTGAACAGAAGTAGATGTGTGAGTGGTTATGTCGACACTGGAACTGATTGTAAATAGTAGTAAATAGTGTGTAGTTACCATAATGTGCGCACAACACGATTCATAGTTGTAAGGAACTAGTATGTGTGAGCGCTTATATGGAAACATCAAACTGATCACTACTACTGGTCACGGTTAACTTTACTGCACACATGACATGATTCAAGTTTACACTTTCGCTCAGTTCCTTTTAACTCGAAAAAATGTGTGCCTTTCTGTTGCAGACAGTTTTGCTCTTCATACCCTACATGATAAATTGCTTTTATTTCCATAAACTCTAAATGAAACTTGGCAAATCGCAATTTGTGTAAAAACATACCTACAGTAAAATATTTTGAATCTCTTATGAGAGAGCTCCTCAGAATGAACAGTGACCACCAATTGTTTAAACTTAATTTAGGGAATTCATGTACATATTTGACATGCACAATTTTATGACGTTATCATTTGACCACGCTGGTGGCATTGTAGTCGTTTTATTTAAATCAAGACAAGTTTTAATGCACCCTTGTTTTTCCTAAACTTTCCTCTAAATTGTGTGTTTTGCAAATTTTGGCTCTGATGATTCACCAATCTCTGTATAGTTTGTTTTGAGCTAAAAAAAGGAATCAATGTGCCAAGTACCACAAGTTAATGATGACTGGTCACACTGTGGTTAAAAAGTTATCTGTGTTTGTATAATATTTTGTATTGTTTATTACAGCTGGAAGAAGAAATAACAAAGAGTAAAAGTCGAGAAAAATGTCTCCAAGAACAACTTCAGAGAATAGCAAATGAGAAATCTGGTAATTACCAAAAAATGATAAATACAATTGTTCTTTTAATGTTCATTTTGAAATACATTCATTCATTTATTCAATAGTATGTAGACCACCAACCATAGAAAAGTTTCCAAAAAGTTGTAAATTACTGTTAATTTGTGAAAATGGTGGTTTTATATTCTCAAATCATATATAATTATAAAATTTGTTCTTTTTGCTTCAATCCACTAAGGCCTATGTTGTGAACAGATACAATTTAGCTATGAGAATCCATATCTACACAAATTGACATGTATGATAAATTTTCATTTCAGAGTTGGAAATTAATGTTGAATCTTTATCACAACGCATCATCAAAGCTCAGGAAGAGATTGACAAACTTCAGGAGGTTAGAGTAAAGGTCAGTGATAATAAACTTGAACCTAATGGTCACATAACCTTTATTAATTAGAAACTAAAACATTTACAGTGGTTTTAAGATGGTTAGAAAGAAGCAGATGCAATTTTGAGTGTTGGAGGGAAAAAAAACTCTTCTACTCTACTCAAACATTACTGCATCAAAACATTTTATATTTGTCTTGACAACCAGGTGCTAAAACAGTAAGGTTGAGGTTTCTTGAGGCAAGTATTTAAAAATTAAGCTTTTAAAAATACCTCAAAATTAACTTTATAAATACCAATCGTTAGTAAATACATAAAAATACTGTACTCTTCACTGTTTTTAATGCTTATCTATATATAAATTTACGTAAGGGCAAAATTTGGTAAATCATGCGTTACTTGTAAAATGTTTACTCGATGGTATATAAAGTTGATTCGAACTTCCGGTACTGATTTTAACCACCTGATGTAACCATGTTTACTAATTAAATTGAGTTAGATAATTAGTTATTGACAATTAAAACGAGTTTAGGATCAACGATTTGGCCCAAATAAGGGTGTTTTCCGATCGTGGTATACACTGTCTAATGGATATCCATCTTGAAAAATACCCTCACACAATAATATGAGGATGCTTCGCATACCTATCTCCTCCTACGATAATTTTTTTTGATAGCTGTAAACCGGTTGAACAGCTCGAATACAGTATCATAATGTTGAAGACAGGCCGATTTAATTTTTTTCATTTTATGACAAGTTTCTCTTTTGGAAGTAGGCCTAATTCTCAGGGTGTTTATTTTAGTTGACTGCATACATCATTGTGTCTATTTATTCGTTTCTGTAAACAACAATGGATTATAGTGCTGCGGTACGTACATTTGAAATCGCCAGTTTTTACGCTGAAATTACTGTGTATTCCAGAATTATCTGTGGGCACGACCTAGATGGTATGCAAGCGAAGTGAGCGCACCATCTAGTTATTCAAATAAAGTTAATTGTATACATATTAAAATGGTTCTTCACTGTTCTTATAGGGTCTTGAAAGAGATGTGCAGCGTTTAGAAAGGCGATTAATCCAGACACAAGATGAGGTATGTATGCTAAATTTAGACTAAAATTACAAAACCTTTTGTGATTAATATTTAGTTATCTATGCTTCTAAACTGCACAATTTAATTGAAAAGCACATTTTCTCCTGTGTAAAAATGTACTTCAATGTTATTTTTCTCTGTGTCCATAATACCTACAGTATCTCATAATAATCACATAATCATTGTGCTATTCAATTTAACAAATGATCATGAAATCAATTAATTAGTTGAGAACAATATGAACATGCCTTCTATCTTGTTGATAAATGTATTAGATACGCAACAGTATGTTCCTACAATAGGCCGCTATACATGTGTACTTGCTTGAGTTCTGCAGTATACAGGCTAGCTTTTGTCTTTGGTAGTATGTCCTAAAGGAATGAAAAGAGAGATAAAGATATTACATTTTTTTAATTATTATCCATCAAATTGAATGTAGATAAGAAGTCTATAAATAAATAAGTAAGCCCACTCTTATCTATGGAAATCCAGCAAAGTTGATTTCTAATAACTATTTTCTCAAGGATTGATTGTGAATCTATACAAACAGATGAATTGATATGGGTGGTTGAAAACCTTCTTTTTTTTCAATTTTAAGGTAAAGGTGAAGTGTGAAGCTCTATCTCATTCTGAGTCAATTGTAATGAGACTAAAACAAAAGATAAACAAATCAGACGGAGAACTGCACATTGCAAGGTAAATTATATTGTACAACATTTTATTGTTCTTCTGTAACTGCTTGTTGAATATTAATTATATGAGGCCTAACATCACAAAAGCGGCACAGAGTCACATCTTCAACTTTCCATTTAGAGATATAATTTTTTTACAAACGATGCTATAATATATCACATGGTCATGAAAAAATATCCATATATGATATGATTATACTGTGTGTGTATTGTTTTACATATTGCAGAAGTGAATTAAGTGAAGTTAAAGCATCTCACCAACATGGCTTACAGCACTCAGCTCAGCAAGCAGAACTTATTAGACAATTACAGGCACTTCAACATGACACACAACAAGGTCATAATTTATTATAGGTTTTGGTTAATTTTAACGAGTAGGTTATTAGTGAAATTATGTGTTGGTGAATTTGTTTGCGCAAATCCAAAAATGATGCACCTTTTCCATTACAAACTGTGATTTTTATTTCCTTCGCGTTTTAGCTGAACATTTCAATGTGCATTATGGTTGCTGATGAATGTGTCCTAACTCATTTTATGAACTCTGGTTGCGTAAAAAGAAGAAACTATTCAAACTACTAATTTGGCTGAAGGCCAAGAAACTAGAATTTTTTCGGGATTTGAAAAATGAAAATATGAATATTCATGTGTATAAACTGATTCTTTTGATTGGTGCTAAAGCCTGTTTCAACATAGTAGGAAACAGGCTTTAGACCCGTAGATAATGTTTCTGGTCAAGCTCCACTAGGCACTATACTTTTAGGTAAGATATTAAAAATAGATTCTTCTTTTTTGTTACCAACACAGCCATCACCAGTGATCTTGTTACTTAATCGCATCTCAATGCCTAGTATATCATTACAGATGTATATATTATAATACTGTTTTATCTTTACAGTTATTAAAAGTCAAGAAGATGTTCACCATATACACACTAGTTCTTATGAAAAGGTATTTATCATGATCATTGTTGTTTGGTTAGCCATTCTCGATTGAGAACATAAGGCCATCATTGACTGAAGTTGACATATGCATTGCCTTTGCGTGAGAGAGACCAGTATCTTATGTCTTTTCAAAAAATATTTTTGTTAATTAATATTAAATAGGCAGTTCTGTAACCCAATGTGAATCCCTTAACAGATGCTCTCCTCCCGGGCCAGGGGGATCCTAAAGCTCATCATGGACAGGGTCACTCATGTCCCCCCTAATCAGACTGTAACCCAATGTGAATACCTAAACAGGTGCTCTCCTCCCGGGCCAGGGAGATCCTAAAGCTCATCATGGACAGGGTCACTCATGTCCCTAATCAGACTGTAACCCAATGTGAATCCCTTAACAGGTGCTCCTCCCGGGCCAGGGGGATCCTAAAGCTCATCATGAGCAGGGTCACTCATGTCCCCCCTAATCAGACTGTAACCCAATGTGAATCCCTAAACAGGTGCTCTCCTCCCGAGCCAGGGAGATCCTAAAGCTCATCATGGACAGGGTCACTCATGTCCCTAATCAGACTGTAACCCAATGTGAATCCCTTAACAGGTGCTCTCCACCTGGGCCAGGGGGATCCTAAAGCTCATCATGGACAGGGTCACTCATGTCCCTAATCAGACTGTAACCCAATGTGAATCCCTTAACAGATGCTCTCCTCCCGGGCCAGGGGGATCCTAAAGCTCATCATGGACAGGGTAACTCATGTCCCTAATCAGACTGTAACCCAATGTGAATCCCTTAACAGGGTGCTCTCCTCCCAGGCCAGGGGGATCCTAAAGCTCATCATGGGCAGGGTCACTCATGTCCCCCCTAATCAGACTGTAACCCAATGTGAATACCTAAACAGGTGCTCTCCTCCCGGGCCAGGAGGATCCTAAAGCTCATCATACATGGACAGGGTCACTCATGTCCCCCCTAATCAGACTGTAACCCAATGTGAATCCCTTAACAGGTGCTCTCCACCTGGGCCAGGGGGATCCTAAAGCTCATCATGGGCAGGGTCACTCATGTCCCCCCTAATCAGACTGTAACCCAATGTGAATACCTAAACAGGTGCTCTCCTCCCGGGCCAGGAGGATCCTAAAGCTCATCATGGACAGGGTCACTCATGTTCCTAATCAGACTGTAACCCAATGTGAATCCCTTAACAGGTGCTCTCCACCTGGGCCAGGGGGATCCTAAAGCTCATCATGGGCAGGGTCACTCATGTCCCCCCTAATCAGACTGTAACCCAATGTGAATACCTAAACAGGTGCTCTCCTCCCGGGCCAGGAGGATCCTAAAGCTCATCATACATGGACAGGGTCACTCATGTCCTTAATCAGACTGTAACCCAATGTGAATCCCTTAACAGGTGCTCCTCCCGGGCCTGGGGGATCCTAAAGCTCATCATGGGCAGGGTCACTCATGTCCCTAATCAGACTGTAATCCAATGTGAATCCCTTAACAGGTGCTCTCCACCTGGGCCAGGGGGATCCTAAAGCTCATCATGGGCAGGGTCACTCATGTCCCCCCTAATCAGACTGTAACCCAATGTGAATACCTAAACAGGTGCTCTCCTCCCGGGCCAGGAGGATCCTAAAGCTCATCATACATGGACAGGGTCACTCATGTTCCTAATCAGACTGTAACCCAATGTGAATCCCTTAACAGGTGCTCTCCACCTGGGCCAGGGGGATCCTAAAGCTCATCATGAGCAGGGTCACTCATGTCCCCCCTAATCAGACTGTAACCCAATGTGAATCCCTAAACAGGTGCTCTCCTCCCGAGCCAGGGGGATCCTAAAGCTCATCATGGGCAGGGTCACTCATGTCTCTAATCAGACTGTAACCCAATGTGAATCCCTAAACAGGTGCTCTCCTCCCGGGCCTGGGGGATCCTAAAGCTCATCATGGGCAGGGTCACTCATGTCCCTAATCAGACTGTAATCCAATGCGAATCCCTAAACAGGTGCTCTCC
This sequence comes from Antedon bifida, assembly GCF_963402885.1. Classification (NCBI taxonomy): domain Eukaryota; kingdom Metazoa; phylum Echinodermata; class Crinoidea; order Comatulida; family Antedonidae; genus Antedon; species Antedon bifida. The sequence goes on from NC_136231.1 coordinate 10,195,699, forward strand.
TCCCGGGCCAGGGGGATCCCGAAGTTCATAGTGGGCAGGGTTGCTCATGTCCCTGATCGAATCTCTGATTAATTGCAATTAAGATATTGAATACTTGAACTGATGAATGGCTAGTGTTGCCTGAAAGCTTTGCAAATTCTTCTGGTTGTTTTTTTTTCTCCATTGAGATCTAGCCACTGATACTTACACCATTGTCATGTTTCTGTTATCTCCCTTTGGATTTAAGATAAGAATAGTATTGTATTAAATTTTATTCTCATTTGTTTTTAATAATTTTTTTAAATTTTGAGTGTCTAGTGATATACCTGTGTTTTGTGAAAATGAAGTGTATTTGTACAGTACTCTATGTGTACTCATAGTCAATATTGACTATGGTGTATTGGATATGGTAAATGGTATGGTATTTATTGGATAGATGTTAATTTAGGTAATTTAGGCCTAGTTTAAATGTTGTTAATAATATCTTGAACATTAGCATCTGAAATTGCTAATACAATGAACTCTTATTTTGATATTAAATATAGGACCTAAACTGGCTGAAAATATTCCTAAAACCAATCAATTAAATTGCGGAAACCTATCTCAACCAATAATAATTTTTCTTTTTGGTGGAATCCCTTGATCAAATTAGCAATTAACTATATTTTAGAACCAATTACGTTTATTGTTAACTTATCTGAAACTACAGGTCGTTTTCCAAAAAAATGGAAAAGTTCTAAAATTTGTCCAATTTTCTTCCTATTTTTCAACACAGATCCTTGTAATTATCGACCCATATTCGTTTTACAATCTCTTTCAAAAATTCTGGAAAAAACAATTTTTGATCAATTTTATCCTTATTTAAACTCTCACTCCTTAATCAGATCTAACTTTTCTACTTCATCTGCCCTGATTGAAGCCCGGCGCACACTAGTGCTATCGGCTGAGCCAACTGGCACGAGTAATACTTTGCTCACAGTGTGCGCCGGGGATTTTGTGAGGAAGCGGCCATGCCGATCGTGTTTAATATGTTTTGGCACACGTGTCATTTTCACGCAGAAAGTGAGCAGATAGCTCGCTAAGAAATTCCACTGCGCATGCTGTATAGCATAGTAAGTAATTATCCAATCTGTACTGAAGGCGTTTAGTGTGCGATCACAGTTTGTGGCAAATTCTTTAGTGAGACAAGTGTTACTCGTGCCAGTTGGCTCAGCCGATAGCTCTAGTGTGCGTCGGTCTTAATGTAACTGAAGACTGGATTGATGCAATTAACAAAGGCAAATATTTTGGTCTTGTTATGCTGGATTTAAAGAAAGTATTTGACACTGTGGCAACCATGATATCCTTGTAAAATGTTTGTCATATTTTGATTTGATTTAAATGTTGTAAACTGGTTCAGTAATTAGTATAACTGACTGTAACCATATAACAAATGTTGTTGTTGTCAGAACCATGTAACAGTGTCTGTTGGATACTCAGGAATCTATCCTTGGCCCTGTGTTGTTTTTACTGTATATAAACCATCTTCCAAATGTTGTTAAACATGTAAAACCGAGTATGTATGCTGATTACACTGCTTTGTATTACTACATATCTAAAGATCCAAAAGATATCACGATATGAAAGCACGATAAAATCTTATGTGAACGTGGCTATTGTTAACAAAATTAACAGTGACCTTGTAAATATAACTTTATAACTGGCTATGCAACAACAAACTAAGCTTAAATGTAAATAAGACATAGTTCATGTTTATTAGTTCTCATATAAAATTAACAAACTTAATTATTAATATAAATGGAATTAAAAACAAAGTTCTGCCAGGTTTGTTCCATCTTAAAAAAGCTGGTTGTTTGTTGCCAAAGCATCTCCAGTCAATGCTATATAAAACAATTATACAGTAGCCACCCATTTTGACTACTGTAACATCGTGTGCGGCAGATGCAGTAAAAAGTGCTTCAAAATGGGCCAGCAAAAATAACCACTAAAAAAAGAAAGTATGATTCGGCTACAGAGCCACTTGAAGAACTTAAATGGAATAAACTAATAATAATAATAAACGAAAAAGTCTAATGTATAAAATAACAAATGACTTAACTCTGACTTATCTATCAAAATAAATTTACTCAAAGAAAATCCTCATATGATACAAGATCTAAAAATGACCTGTGTCTAGTAAAGCCAAATACAGAATATAAAAAGAAAAGTTTTTCTTACCGTGAAGCCAAAATTTGGAACGAAATTGATATAAACACAAAAAATGCTCTTTCCCGAAACAATTTCAAAAGATTAATTCCTTCTTAATTTAAGCCTGTTTTGTTGTAGTGAGTTTTATAATTGTTAGTTTTTCTGTTTTAATTTTATCTACTAACTTTAAATCTATTAATCCATTAATATACATTTTTATACTTTTTTTGTTAATTAAAATTTTCTTGTTTGTTTATCAGTTTGATAATTGTTGTGATACTGTAGTTGTATTTCTTTCATACAGACCTCGTGTAAGAACATATTTTGTTGTGAACAAGCCTCTGTTTCAAAATAAAGATTTTATTATTATATTATTATAACACAGTTTCAACAACAATAAAACAACAATGGCCACTATTCCTAAGACAAACTATACCACATAAAAATGGTCATAACATTTCTGTCACACTTTCACAGATGTATATTGATGTAAAATCGAAATATGACAAATTAGTATTAAATGAGAAGCTCATGGAAAAGAAGTTGAAGGAAATGATACCTGCTGTATCAACAAATAATGCTGAGACTCAAGTGGACTCAACCGCAACTGGCACTCAGGTGGGCTCAACAGCATCTGACACTCAGGTGGGCTCAACCGCACCTGGCACTCAGCAAGCCTCATTCACACCTGAACAAATACCAATAACACCTCACTCTCACCCAGAACCATTGGTAGTTGACCATCATAGATTATTATTAGCAGGCGACAGAGTTGAAAGAACCAGTAGACCAAGATATAGGAGTCAAACCTTCAGTGGAATTAGTGTAAATGATATACGTTATTCTGGACTTGATGCAGGAACTACAATGGTAAAGTAATAAATTAGATTTGTATTTATTTAATAAGATTTATACATACAAAGCGCAGTCGATCATGGTAATGAAAGAAACTGTGAGCCAGATTGTAAAGCTGTTTGTTCATATTAAATGACTGTATTAATTGTTTTAAGTTATTGTTTTCTGTCCAGGATGAACAAATAAGACATGACTTAAGAAGAAAGGAAAAAAAAGTGTTAGAAGAAAACTATGAAAGAAAGATGTCTGATCTCAGAAAACTTTTGAAACTGAAGGTAATGGCTGTATTGCTTGTGTGTGTTTTGATTATATTTAAAGTTTTATATTAAAGTTTGATAGTGTAGACAGACCTTTAAGTATAATTGAGAATGTCTCATTTATTTTAAAAATTACTCCATGGGCTTATATACATTAACACTTAAAAAGTTTACTTGGATTGGATAGAAAAAAATCGAAAACTAACATAAGCTACAGTATATGGGGACAAAATGTTAAGGCGTTTAATGTTTTATAACAATTACTATACTATTACTATACTGATCAATAAACTGGAAATAAGCAGACTTGGGTGGTCCAACGTTGACAATCCCGAATACGATGATACAATAGGACTTGTAGGTACATTATCCCTCATGTAAACTGATGTAAGCACTGCAAAGTAAAATTAAAATGCATTACATACTTTTTGATTACAAATTAGGAAATCCAGAGTAAACAAATTATGATAGGCATCAAGGTAGCCGTAATTGTAATTATTCTGTAATTTTTCGGCGGATTAGTAGAATAATGAAGAATACCAGAGTATGCCTAGAATAAAAACATAGCATAAGGTTATAGTAATGATCAACTTACTTTACGAATAATTCGCATTCCCATTGTTACAATACAGGTGGCATAGCCGATGTACGATTTTGCACGCTAAGAATGAAAGAAAACGAATAAACGTAGAGCCACACAAATTTTACAAAAAAGATATAACAATGTAGTTCTATAGCCTACATAAATCATCCTATAAATGTTTAATATTACAAATGGAAGTTAACTGAAGTAATCTACGACCACGTGGCTTTTCTTTTACTTAAAAATTGTGCCTACCCTATCGACTCACCTCTCTAAATGGTAATGCTGCCGTTTTTTCTTGGTTCCTGCTTTTATAGTCTTAATGATGCCCTCTGAAAATTTCATATTTCATAGCCTTTTGATCCAGAGGTAATTTTTAAAATATTTAATAAGTCATAATTTAATCAATATTTGGTTTACGAACTTTTTATATAGACCAATTGACCATCTTCCTTGCAAGATTGATGTTGAGTGCAATTCACACCAATCAGAGGTTGTACCACGGTGTGCATAGAGGACAAACTTTTTGTTTTTGCCTTTTATATAGCTTATTATTATTATAGTATATTTAGTTAAGCTGCGGCATTTTTAATCATTTTGATCTGCCACTGAGATATTTCAGTGTATTTCATGTTTTTTACCTATTATAGAATGAAGAACTAGAAACAATGAGAAAAGTGCATAAAAAGAGGTTTGATCGTTTGAAGATTTTGCAAGAAAACTGTGCTATTCTGAGAGAACAAATTAGTACTTATGATGAAGAAGAATTGTAAGTAATATCATTTACCCTGAGAACATCTGCCAATGTAATCAAGGCTAGAAGCTTTTAAAGCACATTTTTTAGAGACTTATTATTACTTGTACTTTGTTCAACTCTTCTTGTTACTATAGGAAAACTTTGAATTCTAGAAAACATGTGAGGACAAGTTCAAAGCAACTTCAACAAGAAAACAGTGATACAGTATGGAATGACCTAACTTACTACAAAGAAAAATATACACAACTCAATAATGAAAGGCAAGACACTATTATTGCTTTTTGTATTTTTTTAAAGACAGGTGTTGCTAGCTCAGCTTACTACCAGCACAGCGCTCACAATTAATACGAAATGCCCTGGCAACAAAATAAAAAAAAAAACGTAAATATAGAATATGGTGAACTGAGACAAATTTGTAGGCAAAGGTTTTCCAGTTTTAAATGAATGTATATGTTGTCCTGATTTTGTACAACAAATCAGCCCTCTGTCATCCACCACCTTCATAGCAAATGAGCATAAATAGCCTACATGTGTTAAAATAACTTGTTTTAATAAAAAGTCACTGCACCCCAGACGTAGTGCTGGATTAAGTCTCATAAAATAATCTATTGGTCAGTCATGCCCACACCAATGTGTGTGAATTGTGATTAGCTGCTTGTAGTTGGGCTTTGTCAGTAGTGGAAAACTTGTCACTTACATGATAGAAGATCATATTGTATGTCTACACTATCAAACTATTTTGACAAAAAAAGTGTGATATCCCCAAATATGATAGTAATATGACATCATTGTATCCATCACATCACATTTTTTGTCATATATTTGATAGTGTAGACAGAGCTTTACAGTCTATGTTGAATGCTGCAGCCTGATGTTTTTTTCAAATCCAAAATAATCAGTTGTTGTAGTATGCAGTCAATAACCTTTATTTATTATAAAACCTGACCATAGAGATTCACAATTTAGTTACATTTATAGTGTAAAACTGAAGAATACAATATGTTATTGATAGGAAAATAGGATAAAAATAATTTTATAGGAAATATTATCTTAATTGCTTGTAAAATTTATATTTTTATACTCAGAATTGATATACATGAAGAAATTGATACTCTTCAAGTGCAGACAGCAGCTGATGCGAGTACAATTGCTGATTTAACCAGGTGTCTTGAACAAGAAAGACTAAGTGAGTATAATGCATCCAAGGATATTTATTTATAATTTCATCTATGATTCTTTTACAAATTATTATGTAGACAATGGAAGAAAATAGCCGTGTCTTCTCATACATTTTTAATGAATTATATAAAAACAAAACAAACACAACAAAATGGATTTAATAATTATTCTAAATTCAAACAAATAATTTTCATAGAGATACAAGCATGCTTTGAAAAAGAAAACAAAAACTTGCAACTTTTCCAAAAGGAACAACGCAAATTTGATGACCAATTAAAAAAGGTAAAGTATTGCCAAGGTAAACTATATAAAAGATTGCTTTGTATAGTATAATGACCAAATTACTTTAAAGCTACATACATGCATTTTAAGGTGGGCTGATGGCGACATGTATCACAACACAACTTTTCTCAGCGCATCACAACACTAGAGTGCTTATGTCTACCTTTTCGAGCAATTGATGAATGGAACAAACTGAAAGGGACTGGTGTGCGAGCTCTATGTCCGAATTGGAACTGATTGTAACTAGTCATGGTTATCATGCCGCACATGTTACGCAATTCGCAGTGTTTTTATAGGAACCAGTTTTTGCAAGCGTTATATGGTAACTGATCGGTATTGGTCGCACACATGATGTGATTCAAAGTTTCATTTGGATTTAATTCTTTTAAGTTCTGGAAAGAGTAGAACATGTCTAACTCAACACAACTCGACTATATATCGGTATCTTTACTTATATTATATAAAACATCAAGGCAATTCAAAGGCAAATAAATAATAAATCAAGACACACATCTAATTCATTTTATATTATGCATATAGTTACAGAATAAAATGATAGCGGTTTCTTCCACTTATCTAAATTGTTGATATTATATTTTTTCTACAGAATAAACTATTAAAGCAACAACTTCAACAAGAAAGAAATGAAAATAAGAAACTTACATCTGATCAAATACAACTAGAAAGAGAGGCAAGGTAACAAATTGTCACGTCATACTTGTGGACATGATGATGTCATATCACTACCATATTTGACCATATCACACTTTTTTGTCAAACTAGTTTGATAGTGTAGATAGAGCTTTAGAACAATGGGGTTTTTTTTGTATTTTCTCTCTGATCTTTTTCCTGATGATGATATGTGGGTTTGTGTGTGTGTTGGATGATAAAGCTCTTTATTATATTATTACCGTATATGTTGGTTGTTGCTTAATAAATGGTGTTATACCTGTATGTAAATTTCAGATCTGCCAGAGCTGATTTGTGTACTGTAAAGACAGACTTTCTTAGCAAAGAGACAGAGGTACAGCACAATAAACAAGAAATACACAAATTAAAAAGGAAGATTAAACGTAAGAATAAGAAATGGAAACAGTATAAGGCAGACAAACATTTGGCAATAAAAACTCCTAAGCAGGTAATGTGTTATATTCTCAATTATAATTTTTTTTAATATTAATGTATGTATATCTTTATATTGAAAATACTTTCAGTAAAAGTTGAACAGTTAAAGATATATATATATCTCCCTGAAAAAAATGTTTTAATTATTTTTGTTGAATATTCCATTTTAATTTCACAATGTCATAGTTATTTACTTTGACCAAATATGGGACCGGGAAAAAAAATTACCTGAAAAAACTGTAATTTAAAGCAAAAGACCAAACCGGTCTACCGAAGATGCTGTATCGATCACTTTGCATAGGATCTTAGAGCATCTCGAACGTGATAAAAGATATGCTAGGATTTTATATATAGATTTTAGTTCAGCATTTAATACGATTGTACCGTATAAGTTACACACTAAGATGGTTGAAATCGGTTTCGATATTTCTATATGTAACTGGGTGTTAAACTTTTTAACTGATCGACCCCAACGTACTAAAGTGGGTACCATTATATCAGATAAGCGTATTATAAATACAGGTGTACCACAGGGCTGTGTACTGTCGCCCTTTCTTTTTACTTTATTTACCTATGACTGTGTTACCTACTACAGTAACTGTCATATCGCTAAATTTGCGGATGATACTACCATTGTAGGTCTAATCAATGATGACAGTGATGAGTCTAATTATCGCAAACAAGTTAAACGAGTTGTAACAATCTGTTCTTGAATGTATCTAAGACTAAAGAAATGGTTGTAGACTTCCGTAAATCACTTAATGTCAAATATCCAATATTTATTAATGGTATATCAGTTGAGTTTGTAGAAGAATTTAAATTCTTGGGTATTTATATTTCAAATGATCTGAAGTGGCATATTAACACACGTAACATTATTAGAAAGGCCCAAAGAAGAATCTACTTCCTACGTAGACTTAAATCATTTGGTATAAACTCTGAAATAATGTCGTCCTTCTATAGGTCAGTTATAGAGAGTGTAATAACGTATTCTTTAACGGTATGGTTCGGTAGCGCTACCGATAATGAAAAGCGTGACCTAAATAGAATAGTCAAGACCGCATCGCGTATAATTGGATCTGCACAACTGCCTTTGGAGAACATATTTTCGGATCGTCTTCTGAAAAAGGCAGTGGCTATCAAAGATGATCAATTTCATCCGGCCTCTAGTATGTTCCAGTTGATGCGCAGCGGTCGGCGATTTCGTTCTATTAAGGCCAATAAGGCACGATTTACAAACAGTTTCTTTCCAGGATCTATTAGAGCCTTAAACTTGATGTAGACACTTGTTTGTAATGTTTCTGTTTTTGAGTTCGTGTTGTGTCCGTTGGATATTGTGCTCCGCCAACAGAGCAAACATAATTTCTATGTTTTTTTCCTAAAACAAATGATAATAAATGAGACTTGACTTGAAAAAAAAATAGTCAAACTGGAAGTCAATGTGTTTTTGTCTTTTTACAAGTGAAAACATTTTTTATTTTTTTTTACGGATTCAGTTAAGTAATTAACTTTATTAAAACTGTGAAATGGCCTATTTAAAGTCTTTTTTTATTTATATTCATTTTTAATTTTTTTGGGGAACAATACATCTTTAAAATAATTTATTTTTTGTGACTTAAATGGTGAGAATATTTCGCAAGATTCACTAATTATTAGATGATAAAAAAAATTGAATAATATTTTTTTCAAAGTATCATTTAAATTTCAACTCTAATATTAGTGAACCTTGATGGAAATAAAATAACCAGAGCTGCGTACACGAGCAAAGATGTATACAAATTATTTTGGATATCGGGGTTCGTACGGGTTTGGAAAGTTATGAAAATTCAATTTAGTGTTTAAGGTCCTGGAAAATAGAAAACGTAAAATATGAATGAATAAATAAGTGTTAATGTCTGCAAAATGATAACAATGTTTGCATTTTTTGTGGAAAAGCTATGGAAATTTTCAAGAAAGATAGTTCAAACCTAATTTAAAGTCATGTTTAAACAAGTAAATGATTGAACATACATCTTTTTACTTCCAGCATCAACTTTTCTTGAATAAATCCATCTTAAAAATGAGGAAAGTTTTTCCAGAATTTGAAGATAACGAATGGGAAGATGTGCAGTCTGATAGGTAAGACAGTAACTCTATCATGTGTTGTTTTTATGTGATTTATTTTTGGCTCAATGATATGTTTGTTTTATTATTCAGTGATGATGTTGTTAGCAGTAACCCAGAAAGTTTAGGACAGCAAATAATGCGGTCAGCAAGCAAGTTGTCAAGGAGGAATCTGTCAGGTCTAGTAAAATCACCCAAGTCACCGCGAGAGGTAACCATACAAATTGTTCATAACCTACTGTAAAACCTTTTTGCCACTTTAATACAGTAATTGGCCAAATGGTTGTAATTGTATTTTGTCTTGTACTCCAGTGAGCAGTATCATAAAAAATGTCTATAATAATTGTGTACATTATTGCACATTATTGGTAAACGTGAACTTCACTAGTATTAGATAGGGATTAGAGAATGACAACAACAATGCTTTGAAATAGTGTGACCTGTAGCAAAAATTATAAAGTATAATTGTTATAATTAAGCATATTAACACATTTTCTTCCTTTCATATAGTTAATTTCTGTTGAAACCTACCTAAGGCGGATGGCTAAGGCATACAAAGGCAAAGAAGCAGAGCATACAATCCAAATATCTGTAGCAACTCAGACTGAACGAGGTATACAATACATTTGAATAATTAAATTTCTTTAGTTTTGTATGATAACTCTACATTAACTTGTCGATTATATTTTAATATTTAATATATGTTACAATACTGACATCTGTGGATCCAGCAGTGAGCAAATAAAGTGTGCCCTCAAAATAATCAAATACATGCTATGGAAGCCATTAGATAGTACAGTAAAACCCCACAATTACCTTAGGCACTTGTTGAATGGCATGTGATGCCTACTTCACCAATTAAAAGACAGGGATACACTCAGGTGTGTTTAAAGCAAATTTGTTTCTATGTATTAGTGCTTTCAAAATTCCAGGGTAAAATAAGTGTCAATTTTATTTCATTTATTTGTTTGACAAAAAACGTCTGGGGCTTCTAAATGAAGCTCTATAGCTTGTAAGCCAGAATAAATAAAGCTTTTATCCTTATATGCAGTTCAAGAAGCAGAAATTAGATTCTTAAAAGAATCTTTGCTTGAAAAGAATGATGGAATAGCATCAATGGCAGACAGTGAAGGTAGCAGTTTGAGTACCATTGTTACTTCATGTAAGACAAATTGTATTCCTATTTTTTGTGTGAAGATTAAATAAAGTCATTTCTAGTAATGAAAGATTTTTTTAATGATAAACAGGACAGAGAAAATGAATCATACAGTAGTTTACTTAAAATTAAATAAAACTTTTTAATTATTTGTCACTATGAAAAATTATTTACCTATTGATTCTGTCAGAATTTGTAAATTAAATTGGTACCTCTAATATGGTAGCTGTTGCTTTCACTGCACATCCAATCATACACTTTAAGAAATCAGAAGATTCCTCTATGTTGCTATGTCGTAGACTATATTGATATATTACTTTCAGCCCCTAAAGTTGAGAGACAACACACAGCAACTTCACCACATTTACCACTACCCAAGTTACAGAAAATTCTTGTGAAGACATACTGTGGAAAGGCTGGGCTAACAGACCAAAATATCTGCAGTTTGAAGAACAGACTTGCATCCCTTCAACAACAGGTAAAGATTGCATATTATATACAATAGAATTAAAACTGGTATTTGCCATACTTACCCTACTCAATTATTTCTTGCAATTGTACTTTTGTGTTTATTTGTATGTGTGTGTATTTGTATGAAAGGTATATAAATCCAAAGGCGATTTACTGAAAAAATGACAATGCTGTGGGCATCAGTCAATTGAGATACAAAACAAAATAAGCAAAAAAGCTAAATCAAATCATAAAGTAAAACAGCCAGAAAATTTGCAGTGCAAGTCAGTATAAAAAAAAAATTATATTTCATACTATATAGTATTGGATTTATTTTAATGGGATCTTATTTGTAAATTTTATAGTAAAATACACATTGGCCTTCTACAACTTTTTTACATGAAATTAACTATACAAATTTTGGAAAAAATAATTACTAGCTGAAATTGGTAAATTGATCTCAGGCCTGAATGTGTGATGTGTAAAGAGAATTGCAAATAGAATTGATAGGTCTGTCTGTTTCAAAGAAATTAGCTATAATAAGAGGTTTCATGTAAACAGCATCAATAGAGGAATTTTAAAAAGGTATACTTTGCGAGTATTTTTTTTTAATTTTTATTTCCAAACCCAACCAACAGCAAAATAAATTCGCCAATAACAGGAGGGTAAACACAAAACGGATACAAATACATGAACAATGCCAACAAAAATAAGGTAGCATTAGAAAATTATAAAATACTTAACACTTTGTTCTTAAACTGATTCAATGAATCAGAAAAAATATCAAGGCCATCATCAATAACTAAAAGAGAATTATATAATTTACTTAGTCTACAAAACAATCCATTTTGACAGACATTCACCCTCCTAAAGGGAACATGAAATGTGAGTTTAGATCTTAATCTACGGGAAGGAACATGGATAAAGAAACAAGAAATAAAATTACAATCAAAATTACTATGAATGGAATTATATAGAAACTTAAGATCAAGGTAAGCTCGACGTAATTTAGGTGAAAACATTTAACCGAATAAATTTGCTCAGTTTGCTTATATGAGACAAACCGCATGAAACGATAATGGAACTTTCAATACGATTGACATGAACCACACTAATTGAATTATAAATAACAGAACCGAAATCAAGAGAAGGTCGAATTAGCATCTGATAAAGAGAAATTTTTGTTTTGGGGTGAAGATCCTTACAATTTCTCCACATGAGTCCCAACATACGGTTAGCCCTTTTAACGGTTTCATTAATATGAACAGAAAAATTAAGTTTAGAGTCAACATAAACACCAAGATCTTTTTGTGTAGGAACTCTTTCAATGAAATTATCAGTAATGGTATAATTTTAAAAAATAGGAGATTTCTTGAGGGTAAAACTTAAAATTTTACACTTTCCAGGGTTGAGTTCCAATCCCCACTTTTGTGACCATTCACACAATCGGTGAAGGTCCTCTTGAAGGAGACTTGAATCCTCTCTGGAACTAATTGTTTTATAAATTTTAAGATGATATAAAGATGGTAGGAATATCATTAACGTATAAATTAAAAAGTAAAGGGCCTAATATAGATCCTTGGGGCACTCCCGATTTAACAGGAAGCAAATCAGATGAAATACCGTTAATGACAACTCGTTGCTGTCTGTTGTCAACATAACTAGAAAACCAGGAAAGTAAATTACTAGTAATGCCAAAATGTTTTAATTTTAAAAGTAGATGATTATGGGGAACAGAATCGAAAGCTTTGCTAAAATCAGTATAAATGGTGTCGCATTGTTTCTTGTCTTCGACGGCTTTATAAGCAGTTTCCATCAGGCTTGCAAGATTGGTCTCGCATGATCTATTAGGCACGAAGCCATGTTGGAAAGGGGTAAGAGCTGCCGAGACATGAGTCCAAACACGGTTAAAAACAAGTCGTTCAAGGACTTTAGAGATAGTCGGGATGACTATTGATTGATATTGATTGACCGCATGATTTAGGAAGAGATAGCAGAGTACAAAGGCAATACAGCTGTTAGTATGGTTTGTTATTCACTCCATGCGATTGGTATATAACACTATATTTTGTGTTTTTAGGTTATAGCAACAAAAAGATCAAAGCGCATTCTTCAACAATCTGTGGAACAGTTGACTGCAAAATGTGAGCTACTACAAGCTGATTTGAGCCTATCCAATCAAAGGTTGAAGATAAGCAAAGAAACCATAAAAGTACGTATTTCTACTATACATATACAGTACACAACATAAAGTATTTTTTCACAAGTAATGTGGCATGCAAACCACTGTTTATTTACTATTTGTTTAGTAGTACACCGTGAAAGGGTTACCAATTTTATACTATCTTTTTTTCTTTTTTCTCCAGAGGTTGACAAGAGAAGTTGAGCAGAACAATGATGAAGCAGAACTTGTCAGGCAGCAAGTTGAAATGTGCTGCAAAAGACCAACAAGCAGCACAAAACAACCCAAGCATACTGACACTGATTGGAAAGAACTGGAATTACGTGCTAAGGTATCATTGCGTTCACAATCCTTAAATTAAGAAGCCTGAAATGGAGTTTTTGGTGGTTATGATGCTTGCCTTCCAGGGTCCTGGGTTCAAATCAAGGAAATCTAGATGCTGAGCTCCAGACATTAAAGGGGTTTTCTGTGGCTGCTACACTATCAGTTCCACATCCCTTAAACTTTTTGATTTTCAATTAGCCAACAGGAAGGGTGACATCTGATTAATTACTCAACACCATGACGCAAAGCTACTCCACAGTAGTTACAAACAATTACAATAATGATGTTAATATTAAAATCTAAAATTATTAATATGTAGATTGTGTAATTGTTGTATTTTCCTGGGTGGTCAACTATTCCATACATTAATTTGAAATACTGTTTACATTCAGAACCAGTCTATTGAATTATCACAACGGAATGTGGTGGTGAAAACGCTTAAAAGTGAGATTGAATCACAGGCTCAGCAGATAAAGACTCTTCAAGATAGGCAAGTTACAGTGCTACATGATGCATTTGATTCATTAGTAAATTAAAAATAGGTGTATTAAAGATGTATTGTCCCCCAAAAACATGAAAAATGAAGATTAATTAAATCAGACTTTGAATAGGTTATTTTGTAGTTTTAATAAAGTGAATTACTTCCATAGAAAAAAAACGGAAAAAATAATGTTTTCACTTATAAAATAACATGATAAATGGTTAAATTCAACCAAAAATCCATTGGCTGGCAGCCAATTTGACCATTTTTTGCTTTAAATTTCAGTTTTTTCAGGTAAATACATTTTTTTTTTATCCAATTTTTGGTCGAAGTCAATAACTATTATGTGACATTAAAATGGCATATTCAAAAAAAAAATGTTTTTAATTATTTTTCAGGGGGACAATACATCTTTAAGCTTTATGTTTAAAAAATCTTAAAATTAATATTCCCTCTAAATTAAGATATCATTTTTAGTGTATAAGGATTTTACTTTACATGGCACACACATTTTTTTCTACCAATGAATTTGGTTTTCAAAAGATAAACAAAAATATTAAAATTGAATAGTCACTCCACATTCAATCAACTAATTAACTGTGTGGTCTTGGCACATGTCGAACACATACTGTGTACTACTGTTGCCATCTAGTTCTCCAGTGGAGTAGAACAGTTAAAAAGACAGTGCGCACCTCATGTTGATTTTTAATGTGGATCAGTCAACAACGTTGCAGGGCAAAAATTCTTTCATTCAATATAAGTATTCTTACTTTATGAAATATATTAGGATTAGTCATAATGAACGTGATCTAAATCAAAAGAGGTCACTTATGGAAGATTTGAGAGCTAGAGTGAAAGCCTCGACCAATAAAGACAAGTCAGACAATGTCTATCTGGTAAGTAATCTTTAGTTTCTTCTGGAGCATAATAGATGTTTATACTGTGGCTGGTAATCCAATTAGATCAAATTTACCAAACATCAAACCATATCTATATTTTCATAAAGATTCAATAAAAACAAGCTGTCACACAATTAGAGTAAATTTACCATCTATAATTGCATAATGTTGTAATCTAATGTAAAACATTATATTGTATGCAATTGTTATTATTTACATTCTTAATGCGTTTGTACAAAGATAATATTCACTGGTGAAGAATAGAACTTTGTTCAATGGAGTAGGCAACAGGCGGCCCAAAAGTACATCTATTTGCCCTGCAGCTACTGGTAAACAAATAAATTATATAAAGACTAAATAAAAACAAATGTTTTAAAAGGGTTAAAAAAAACAACAAAATTCTTCAAGGACTTCATTCCATGGACTCCACCCCTTATTAATGGGAGTTCCACAGTGAGATCAAAGGTATTTTGTTTATAAACCACAGTGGAGGTACCTGTGCTATCTGCATAGGCGGATCCAAATTTCAAAGTTTATAATGCAAAAGCTGAGACTGTAGGTTCATTTCATTTTTAGGCCTTAGGGCCCTCCTATTTTAAAGTACTTGATCCGGCACTACAGTAATCAGAATGGATAATAATAATCTACATTATCACTTGTCCACAGAAAGACTTGGAAGACAAATTACAGGATGTTTCTGATGCTTGTGAAAAAAGAAAAGTAGAAGTGAATTCATTACGAAAAAGACTGACAACAGTAACAAAAGAGAAACACACCTATGAAGTAGTGAATCAGCAATTACAAGATGAACTAAAAACATTTGTAAGTACATATGTTGCCACATCTATATATTATGCTTAATTCTGACATAGACGGCACAATACAAAAACTTCTGTACATATCTCCGTATTGAAAACCTACCCTATTTATCTCCAACATTTTTGCGAAATTTAGATTTTATAACATGAGTGTTTACCATTATGATATTGTTCCATAATTGTTGGTTAGAAAAACAAAATTAAGGGAATTTAAATCACCATGTAATTTTGATTGGCACAGTCAAACTTGCTTCCAGGTAGGTCCAATAAACGACTTGTGGGTCACTAAGTATTTGCTTCCCTATTAGAAGTATGCCATTGGTTGCAGCATTCAATGTGGAAATTATGTACGTGCGCACGCACGCACACACACATGCACGTATGTATATTTGTATGTATGTATGTATGACAATCCAACATAGCCAATGCCAAACTTTTTTTTATTTTCTATATTTAGTTATTTAAAATGTAATTGTTTTGAAGTCAAAATGTTTATTAAAAATTGTTCATTCCCTACAGAAAGCAGAATTGAGAAAAAAGACTACAGAGAAAAATGAAGCTGACAAGATGGTTGTGGATCTTGAGGCTACAGCTGTAAATCAATTGCAAAGCATGAGTGAACACATTGAGAAAGTAATAGCTTCAGCTGACAAGAAAATTCAACAAGAAGTGTTGAAGCATAGTCAGTTAAAGCTAGTGTTGGAGGTAAGCTATACTCATATCAGTAGCTTCTTTAAGAACCTTGGGTAATAAGGTCTTAAAGCTTGTGTTGGGGGTAAGCTATACACATACCAGTAGCTTCTTTAAGAACCTTGGGTAATAAGGTCTTAAAGCTTGTGTTGGGGGTAAGCTATACTCATACCAGTAGCTTCTTTAAGAACCTTGGGGTAATAAGGTCTTAAAGCTTAATTGTATTGGGGGTAAGTTTATATTCATACCAGTAGCTTCTTTAAGAACCTTGGGGTAATAAGGTCTTAAAGCTTAATTGTGTTGGAGGTAAGCTATACTCATATCAGTAGCTTCTTTAAGAACCTTGGGGTAATAAGGTCTTAAAGCTTAATTGTGTTGGAGGTAAGCTATACTCGTATCAGTAGCTTCTTTAAGAACCTTGGGGTAATAAGGTCTTAAAGCTTGTGTTGGGGGTAAGTTTATACTCATACCAGTAGCTTCTTTAAGAACCTTGGGGTAATAAGGTCTTAAAGCTTGTGTTGGGGGTAAGTTTATGTTTATACTCATACCAGTAGCTTCTTTAAGAACCTTGGGGTAATAAGGTCTTAAAGCTTAATTGTGTTGGGGGTAAGCTATACTCATATCAGTAACTTCTTTAAGAACCTTGGGTAATAAAGCCTTTACCACCGTCAAAGGATGATTGATTGTGTGAACACTATGACTTAGTAAGGAAGGGTTGTGTGTTTGACAACTGATCATGATATTGTGGGTTCGAATCCATCGGTTTCACAACATTAGGCGCTTTATAAATCCAGGATATTATTATTATTTTAAAAAAATCTTTTTAGATGTTAGCTGGTGAATTCTTAAATCGGACAAAAGATGCAAGAGAATTGGCTCATCAAATTAAAAAGTCTTTAAGTGTCAAAGTTAAAATGGATGAATCAATGACAAAAGCTCAATCGATAGCTTCCTCAATTTTGGACCTGACAGCATCGGATGTTGAGGAATTGATGACACTGGAAGATGCTGAGGAGCATAAAAGATTGGTATTAAAATATAACTATACAAATCGTTCTGCAACAAAATCTTTTAGCATCGTAAACGCCTTTATTTTAAAGCAATATGCAAACAGTGAGATGATGAATGGTATTTGATGTGGTCAGAATTACGTGATTTAATCTTGCCCAAAATGTTCTAAACATACCATAACTCCATTGATTGTTCATTGTAAAGGCTGTGCTGAGTTTTTTCTTGACAGTAGCCTGTGGATCAACGCAATTTTTACTGATATTTGCTTCTTTTTCGCCAAGTGGTTAGGCCGCAGATTAGTTCTGGAAACCGGATTTTAGTCCCAAAATAAAAAGTTTGCAAATGCATATTACTAAGTCAGGAGTAAAAATATAATCAAATTTTTAAAAAAGACAAACAAAAACAAGCCAATTTATAAAGTAATTTTAAAAGCATTTATAAATTAGAAACGTAAATTGGTACACCTCTGCCATCATGGTATTATTTATAAAATAGAATGTATACTGTTTTGAAGTGACACTCTACTAATCACTGCATTGGTTGGTTTTATATAACACCTAAATAAATTCTTGTCATTTAATGGGACGATTGTGGGTCACATGTGGTGCAGTAGTACGCACTATTGAACGGTCGAAAATAAAATCTTTTCGCAATTGGAAAATATTATTTTTGTACTTCCGCCGCGAAGATTGAATGTTATATGACTGGTTTCGTGATGGAAGTACTGTACATTTTTGGAGAGATTTAGACAAAACAAAAGCATTTTCCTTTGTATGATTTTTATTAATTAAGATCTCTACAAGACATGTCTTTATGGCCTAGCTAGGCCTAGGATTGTTGATTTTTTTTTTAATTAACACTCAGTGGGTGTGTTTATAAAATCCAAATAGATATTATATTTAATATTATTATTAAAAACCAAATTTCACTGTTTCAACAATGAGAGTCAATGTTTGTAAAACAAATAATGAATGTTTTATATTCATGTAATGGTACAAATAATGGCATAAGGTGAATGATGAAAGGTTATATTTCAACAAGACGAACATTCATTATTTGTATAATATTGAATTGTGTTTTGTAATAATATTGAATTGTGTTTTGTAATAATAATGTATTATAATAATACATTAACAATTAAAATTGTTTTTAGGAGACGGAGCTTATAAAGGAAAGAAGAAAAGATGAAAAATGGATGAAACTATTGGAAAGTTTAATCAATTCACAGGTAAGGGAATCCTTTGTCATATATGATCATCAGATGAACAGCGTCCAGCTAAAGCTCTGTCTACACTGTCTCAAACTAAATGTAACCATATATGGATGTGATGTCATATCACTACCATATTTGGGCACATCACACTTTTTGTTTGATATTGTAAATACGCAACCTTTTCCAAACAATGGCAAATTCTGAGTTTACTAGTGTAAACTAGACAGTCCTAACAAACTTCCCAATTAATACAACTGTTTTAAAAGAAATATATTAAATTTATTTTCAGACACCTTTGGCACAAAAGGTCTTCCAGATGCTTATGGACAAGATCATAGAACATGATAAATTACTCTCAAAAGTTGAAAAAGAAACAACATGAACATGGAATACAGTGTATTTTTATGCATGTGAATATTTTTATCATTTTTGTAATATTTTTTATTACGGTAGATCAAAATAAAATATTAGAATATAGTGTATCATATTGCAATGATTGATTGCTCAATAATGTGTATCAAATTCATAACAGCCTTGCCACTAATGTCAACCTTAACGACAATATCCCTACAATTGTTGACATTTTGTAAAAATAATGCATATATGTTACTTTAAGAACATTAAACCAGGTATGATAAAAAGAGATGAACACTGAACTAGGGTCATTCTGTGTCAAATCAACCAATGCCCGTGCATCATGGGCTGGCGATGTTTGTTCGTTGTTGCTTTGATTCCCATATTGAATCATTATTATTGAGAGTTATTAAATACGTTATTCGCATTACATCGGTCTATGTGTGATCTTTAAAGTTTTGGCATATAAACCTTCAACCTTATTGGCGTGGTGGCAGCCCATCCATGATATTCTACCGCATAAAACCAGTTATTAGTAGGTTGTTGAACCTAGGCCTAGCCCCCAGACCATAATCTACGACCAGTCAGCACATATAGCTGGTACGATGGTGAACATTAACAGAGCTCCTAAACAGTGGAGCCTAACCAAAACTGAGACAATAAACTCATTAGAGTCATGGCGGCAGAACATTATTTATACACTTTCGTTGTATGACAATTTTGCTCCATAGACCATTCTTGATGGAGACTGACTGAGCCAGTGTAGCAGATAACCAGAGAGAACAGGCTGCCCTACGCGTGCAGATCAGACAGTCTTATCTCAACGTTTTCCACAATCGCCATACAGCATGTATTACTATTGACAGTGGTGCCACTGGTAATATCATCTCCCTTGCCGCAGCGACACCTCTATCAGCCGAAATTAGAGACTCATCTCAATCAGCCCACCAAGTAGATGGCTCATCACCATTGAAAGTTGTTGGCGAGACAACAATCACATTTTCCCACAACCACGTAAAACTTCTCTTTGATGGCCTCATAGTCGAATGACTCGATGTTGATATTCTAGCAGGCACACTCTTTCGGGAAAACAATGACATTGCCATTCGTCCAGCGAAACGTCAGGTGGCCATTAGGAACACTTCTTCTTACACGTACGGTTCTAAGGACACAACTAAGACCCCTGCCATTCGTCGCGCCCAAGTATTGCGCACTCCTAGTAGCTTAACTACTCTGTGGCCGGGAGATCTCAGAAAACGTTCCGACTCATGATAATGAACCTTGAACCTCGTAGTTATACTCCTATCTGGCCAGATTCACATCACTGACGGAAAGATTTGCATTGAAAACAATACATTACCTCAGGTTCTTAAGCGAAACGAACAGTTCTGTCAGATACGCCCTGTCTATATTCCGGATGATTGTAATACCAATGATTGCACTCATAAACCTACTGTGAACAACAGTCCATTACCATCCACAACCCAATCCACACTCAATTCATTGCAGGTTCACCTGATCATAACAATTTATTTAATTTTTAAACGAAGAGTTCGATGTTATTTTTGACCCGAATATGAAATGCTATAATGGTGCAGCCGGTCCCTTCCAAGTCGTCGTTAACATGGGCCACCACAGCGAAAGGGCGGACTTCCACAGTATTCGCAAGACAAGCTAGTTGAGCTTCAAGAGAAGTTTGACGACTTAGAGAAGATGTCACCGCCTTTGCAGATGTTGGTCGATACGCGAAACCTCAGCCTTCACTAATGCATGACTCTGTACTTCATACATTATCTCTACAGACCTCACTAAGGCATTTTATCAGATACCGCTTTCCAGCGAATCTATAAGTACTGTGGATTGGCCTCTCTCGGTACATTAAGGGCCAACCCACATCGTATTTCGACGCTCGCTATGTGTTCACCCCCTAAGATCTCACACGGGTTATCCCCAATTGCTCTTCCATCCTTAGACAATGATGTGGCTGGCCGGCAGAATCATGTGGTGTGATGCTCTCTGTGAAGATTTTCAAACCGCTCAAAAATTGCTCACAACCAGTCAAACAATCACGTTACCCCATCCAGATGACCAGCTTTGGATAGTCACTGATGGCTCGGTAAAAAGACACGGAATTGGGGCGACACTATTACATGTGACGATAGTCTGTGGATCATTACCCTAAAAAAAAATTTCAGCCAAATCCATAACGTGACCCGTACCACCATTGGTTGATTTGACACGGAATGACCCACTACTTTGCGTCGAATGTCCTCTCGTGGACAGTCTTAGCATAGCTAGGCTTAGTATTGTAGGCCGAGCTGGTAAAGAGCGGTGTCGATGTATGAACATCCTACGCTAGCTATATTCCTAGCTTTGCTGAATTGCTTTTCCTTTCCTCTGTAAATACAAATTAAGGAAGACCTGGTATTTTGGCTGAAAAGTTATGGTTCTTCTATTTATAGTGAGTTGCTTAAATTATTAGAATTGACTTATTTTTCACATTTTAACCGTTTAAAGGCGAACAAATATATTTATTTTTAAATAAAATGTAATGGTTTACCTGTCTGGTGACATCCATAAGTGTCTTACTCAACCTTGTATTATGACTAGGCTAATTGTAAGCCATCCACCGCCATCAGTCATGTCATGGAAGGATGCCACTACACTTGACCACAGTTTCGACCGTAAACAGGCCTATTAAATTTCTTTGGTACGTTTCTACCTAAACATAGTTACATTGTAATACTTGCCTAATAAATCCTCTACAAATTTAAACCACTTGCGAAGTTGTTTAATTGACTTTTAAATTAAATATTACACCAACTAGGAATTGAATTGTCCGACAAAGTATCAGATATTGTATATCTTTATTTCAATTAAAAACAAAAAAAAACTATAAAAACATACAGTATTTTACATTCGTTAAAAAAATATAAAAGAAAATCCTGGGTGACTCGCACCCAAGTGTGTCATATATTTTATTGCCAGCTGCATTGCAGAACCGGTTTATAATTGGATCCAATGTTTTTTATACTAGACATACTGTAGAAATAATTATAATTTCATCTGTAGAAGTTAAACTCTTCATGATAGAGTTTTAAAAATGTAAATCTTTTGTTAAGTACAAAAAACATTGTTTTTTATGCTGTTTAGGTGAAGATTTTCCTGTTTAAACCTTATTGTGATACATTTTTTTTGGTCAGGTAGATTAGCATTATATAAACACATTTTAAATTATTATATAAAGTAACAGAATTTAGAATACTTAACACACACACTTCTTTTACTTTACAAAATATAATGATGCAATATTGAGCTCATTCTTTATATTATTGGTTGTCCTGTTTTCCTCTCTGGTGAAGATGCGAGCAAGCTAAAATATAAAAAAGAATGTGTTGCTTTACAATTCTTACATTTCTTAAAATACATGAGCATGTACAACCATGGGTTTTTCCTCCATGGTACAATTGTGTTCAGTTTACAAAATAATGAAATTGAACTATGAACTCACTTATCATGATAATATGACATTGCTTTTGATTTTCCAGGACTGGAACTGTATCCCACACTGTAATCATGGTCTTCACTATAAGCAAAACAAATACACATACATAAAGAAAAAAATAGTCAACTGGAAAACCCATATTTCTGTGCATTCTTTGTTTTTGTTTTGGGAACAAAATACATTTTTAAATACTGTAGTAGGATTTCATTTTATTGCCAAAATACAATAATTATGGACACAAATTATGGATGACCAAAGCAACTACAATGCAACACTGTCAGAAATTCATGATCTGGTACGCGCGGCGCGCTGAACATCCGGTGATTCGGCTCCTCGAAGAAGACGAATTATTATTTATTCAGCCTACCTGATAATATTATTCATATTAATGTAGGCTTATTGATAAAAATTCTTCTGTTAATTTAAACGACCTAGGCCTAAGTGAATATTTTAAATAATGTATATTTTGCTATGTACAACTTTCAGTTTATTTTTAAACATTTATTAGATCTGTACATGCTGCTGGACATATAAATATTTTATTTTTTGTTATACGTACAGCTGCTGGAGGAGATTAAGGTGTATAAAAAGTAAGCAAAAAAATACACCCCTTCTGGACTAATTTTTACCCCATGTTACAAAACCAACAATATAATATTTCTTACTTCAGAGGTACAAAAGATTCCATATAGCTCTTCTCGTGTTCAAAGAGAGGTTGTAATCTTCCAAACGATCTTTCTGGATGTTTTGGTGTTCCACCGAACATCATGTTCTATAAACAAATTTTAAAATGTATATAAATAATTACATAATAAATCCAAAGGCAAATTACTGAAAATAATGACAATGCTGTGGGTATCAATGGCTGGATCTCAATGGAGATACAAAATAAAATAAGCACTGAAAATATGACAATGCTGTGGGTACCGGTGGCTGGATCTCAATGGATACAAAAAAAAAAGCACAGAAATAATGACAATGCTGTGGGTATCAGTGGCTGGATCTTAATGGAGATACAAAAAAAAAAACCACAGAAAAAATGACAATGCTGTGGGTATCGGTGGCCGGATCTCAATGGAGATACAAAAAAAAAAGTAAACTGCTATTAAATCAAAATGATAAAGTAAAACAGCCATAAAAATTAGCAGAGCTAACTAGCCCTTCATCAGTAACAGTAAACAGGTTGCCTTCTACCATCTATGTACCCTTTGTTTTCAAATTTGTTTTTGCTTTTTTTAAAATAACATTTGTTTTATCCAATTTGTTGATAAATGAAATGAATAAATAGATTGTTGATAAATGAAATAATACCTCATCGTGGTATTCACGTCTACAAGCTGAATTCAGTTCAATCTTTAAAGTACTAATGTGCTGTTTATTGGAATCTATTTCAGATTCAAGTGCTGCAATCCAAGATAATGTTGTCTTTTGTGCTTCAACAAATGTCTCAATCACATTCTGCAAACAAAGGCTGTCATTGTTAACTCCAAAATGGAGGTTACATCGCCAAGGAGACTATATTTTTGTCTGCGATATTTAGGATAATGTGATAACTAAAAGACGAATTTTTACTACATTTATACCACATACAGATATATGGTCATGGAAGACTACGTTAAATTTTGGAGGCAATTTGGACCAGGATCCCAATTCTGGACCACTTTTTTTAAGTGTGGGCAAAACATAAAACTCCCTGTTTAGCCTACACTGTAGTTCGGTATTTGTGGAAATGGGAATTTTCAAAAATGAAAACTGCATAATCCAACCTTAGCAAAAGGGTATTCTAATTGTTCTATTATTATGCAAAATTTTCATTAAAAACAACCCACATTATTATGATACATATTAAATTTGACTGAATTAAATTTAAATTTATTTCAGTTTGGTATTAAATACCTTCAACATTTTTACTTCTGGACTTGGATTGACTACTTCTAAAACCTGTCTGTGCATTTGAGACAGCATCTGCAAATAAAACAATGAAATGAAACAAATATACAGCTTGCAATCATACAAAATTAAAAGATACAACATTGAATGTCCTACCTTATTTAGAATGTCCTCAACCATCTTGTGATCTGTTCTTAATATGATGTGTCCTTTAATGTCTGCAACATTTACTTCAATAATCTTCAAGTATGATGCCACTGCCTCCTTCTCTCTAAAAGTCAATTTTTATTTAGTCAATTTACTAGTAGGCCAAACATATTATACAGTATTATACATGCGAGTCTCCCAATTAAAGCTTGATCTTCACTATCAAACTAATTAGACAAAAGAAGTGTGATGTGGTAGTGATATGATGTCATTGTGTCCATATATGGGCATATAAAGTTTGACAGTGTAAACAGAGCTTAAGGTACGAACATTTTCATATATATTTTCTAGTTGAAAATAAACAATTGTTTTTGAAAGCAATCATTGGTTGATGTTTCATATAAATAAATGCTCTACCTAGTTCTATCTTAGGTTTCATGGTATTACTCAAAGTAAAAACTGTAGAACAAGTAGATTTTTTTGCAGAAATCCTATAAGTACAATCCTATAAGTGTTTCCAATTTATTTTGTATGTATAACAAAGAATTAATTTGATTTGATTTTCCAAAATTGATATTCCATGCATTTAAACATAATTATTATTAATACTTTGTTGACATTAAGAGCACATTCTCTGTACTGGCCAGTCTTTCAGTCAGTTCCCGTTTTTCAACTTCTAATTGTGACAATTGTTTGTTCAGTTGTCTTGTTGACTGGTCCTTCCGACGCAACTCCATCTTTGTCTCCGACAAACCCTAAATTTGAAAGTAAATAATAAAGTGTACAATACGTCATATCCAATACAATTGCTCATAAATGCAGTAGTACATACAATGACAAAACAACTACAATATTTTAAACAATAATAATATTGGAATATTTAAATAGGTAAATTGTAAATAGGTAAATTGAAAACCCCTATTATTGTATGTCCATTTGAGAGTAGTGTCTTGGAAGTTGGACTACTGATCATGAGATTGTGGGTTCAATACCCACATTGCATTGCTTGTATCCTTAGGCAAGACACTTTACTTACGTTTGCCTCTCTCCACCCGGGTGTACAAATGGTTACCTTGGTAAGGTCAAGACACAAATTAATTATGGGAGTATGTTTCCAAACGAATAGTAACGGACGGAGTGACGCTGTTGACCTGCGAACCTGTGGTGTTACTTGTGTTTATTATTTGTTTAATTGATTATTTTTGCTGTTAGTTTGGTGCGAATTTGTTACTTCATTTGTTGCTGGTATCGTCCGTCTGTGATTTGACTGTTTTTAGTGTATTTTCTGACAGTAATTGATCGCTGTAACTGTAGGCCCAATTCGACGATGCGCTATACAAGAACACGGCTCCTAGAGCTGAATACCGGGAAGTCTAGTCGCGAACCACCTGGCTCCACCCTGGAATGCCTAACGGCTTGCAACGCACCAAGGCGTTTGCTTAATAATAAATGTAGGCGAGGTAAACGCGGAGGAAGGAAATTACGTAGGAAAATTTCCGTTATTGAGAATCTAGTGACTATTGAAACTGTCCATATACCAAGAGCTAGTGATGTATGTCCTAGAATTTACTTAGCTAATGCAAGATCCATTAAAAATAAATTAGACGAATTTGAACTGACTCTGAATAAGAACAAAATAGATGTAGCTGTTCTAACAGAGACCTGGCTCAATGTTAATACGGAGAAAATTGCAGAAATCCCGAAATTTGTTTCTTGTGCCAAGAACAGATCTAATAAAAAAGGTGGAGGTGTGGCCATCTACGCCGGTAATGATATACAAATAGATCCTGTAATTGGACATGCGGATTGTTGCTTCGAATGTCTCTGGGTAAAAGCCACCCTGCCACGCAGATGTAAACAAGGTCATCATTTCTACTTTGGAGGCATTTACTTCCCGCCGTCGGCTCCAGCTGGGGATAGTCTGATTGAACATATCATTGACACTATCGACACCATTCGTTTGGTAGATAGTTATGCACCCATTTTTGTGCTAGGTGATTTTAATCAACTAAACACCGACGACATTGAGACGCGTTTAGGATTTTCCCAAGTAGTAAACTTTCCAACCAGGAAGGGCGCAATTCTCGATAAAGTTTTCATGAACTATCCAGATATATATACTGCACCCAAACGACTAGCCCCATTAGGACGCAGTGATCATAACGCCATCCTGATACATCCTAAAACAGAAGTACCGCGAAATATGTGTCATAAAATTAAAACTCAACCGTACCGTGAAAGCTCTGTAAGATGTTTCGGACAGTGGGTCACAGCATACGAATGGGATAATGTGTACAATATAGTTGATGCTGAGTCAAAAACCGACGAGTTTATCTCTCTGCTAAATGGAGCATACTTCGATAAATTTCCAGTTATTACTAATCGTGTGAGAGAAGCAGATCGACCATGGATGACATCTAAAGTCCGGAATCTACTAGATACTCGACAGAAATCGTATGAAAAACATGGCAAAACGCAGAAATGGAGGAATCTCCGTAACATGGTGCAAGCTGGAATTAGAGAAGCCAAACAATCGTATTATCGCAATTCCCTAAAGAATCTAAAGTCTAACAATGCGGCCAAATGGCATAAAGGGATTAAACAACTCTGTAACATGAAAAAACAGACTACTTTTAGTATGCCTGGCCATTCCGATGAAGATATTGCGGAGAACATTAACAGCCATTTCTCCAGTATTTGCAATAAGTTAACACCATTAGATATTAAAACGTTGCCTGCCTATTTGCCAGCAAATGATGAACCCCCATTTATTTTTGTCGGGCAAGTAAAAGCATTACTTAGCAAATTAGTTCCAAGAAAGGCAGGTCACCCCGAGGACCTACCTGCACGGTTAATTAGAGACTTTGCCCCTGAATTAGCTCCACCAATTACTGATATTTTTAATTGTGCCCTTAAAGAAGGAACATTCCCTAGCGCCTGGAAAAAAGCAACCGCCATTCCAATTCCTAAGGTTAAGAGTGTTAAATCACTTAACGACCTAAGGCCGATTTCCCTTACCCCCATACTAGCCAGAGTCTTTGAATCGTTTTTAGTTAAGTGGATTGTCGAGGATATAAATATTAGCTTAGATTCTAGACAATTTGGAAGTAGGAAGAAATCATCGACATCCCATTATCTTATAAGCTTAATTGACTCGGTGCTCAAAGATCTTGAGTGTGGTGGAACTTACGTTAATCTGTGCGCAATTGATTTCACCAAAGCTTTTGACCTCGTTGACCACTCCATTCTTATAAAGAAGTTAATCGACATCGGGGTGAGGTCGTCTATAATTCCCACCATCTGCAGCTTCCTCACTGATCGCACCATGAATACCAAATATACTGGATGTACATCTACTTCTAGTAAGATAACCTGTGGCGTCCCGCAAGGGACTAAGCTTGGTCCCGTGTTATTCTTGGTGCTCATTAATGATGCATGTGTCGGAAGCTGCAGAAGGTGGAAATACGTAGACGACCTCACCCTGGGAGAGGTAGTTAGCAAAGGAGCAAGGCCTGCAATGCAAGAGATGCTTAATGATGTTAATGATTGGTGTAGAAAGAATAATATGATCCCAAAGCCCTCAAAGTGCCATATAATGACTGTTAACTTTTTGAAAGACATCAGCGTTGACGCTGCGTCTCCCATTTTTAATCTAAATGGCTCCAACCTTGATGTAGTAGAACATATGAGATTGCTTGGCGTCACAATTCAAAGTAATTTGAAGTGGGACCTCAACACCCAAGATATCGTCTCACGGGCATCAAGAAGACTCTTTGCTCTATGTATTTTAAAGAAAGTCAATGTTGTTCTTGATGACCTAATCACTGTGTACACTTCCTACAATATATATTTTTTTATATACGGCCATACTGCGTTGAAACACCGGTTCTCGTCAGGTCACCGAAGTTAAGCAACGTTGGGCCTGGTTGCGTTCTGGATGGGAGACCGTCTAGAAATCGCGGCGGGTGCTGTATATACTGGAGAGTGATGGTGTAATGGTAATATCGGACTAGCATGTGATAGGCATGGGTTAGAGGTTATCTGTACCATGCTAATTGCATCCTTAGGCAAGATGCTTTACTCTCATTGCCTCGTCCTTCGGATGGGATGTAAAGCCGTTGGTCCCGTGTACTTAACAGTGCACGTTAAAGAACTTGGTACACTATTCGAAAAGAGTAGGGGATCGTCTCCCGGTGTGCTGATCTGGTAGGCGCTGCACTGCTGGCTGCCGTGGGTCCGTGGAGGGCCTAATCCGAATTTCCTCAGTTTCCAGTTAAGCTTGAGGACAAATATAATTACCTTTACCTTTACCTACATTAGGCCCATCTTGGAATACGCTTGCCAGGTATGGCATGGTGCTATTACCAAGAAAATGGCCAACAGCATTGAGACCATCCAGAAAAGAGCATGTCGAATAATGTTAGGTGCTACCTACATTTCCTATGACAATGCCCTAGAGGTTACAGGGTTACCTTCTCTCGAAGCAAGGAGAGGCACTCTTGTGTTGTCCTTTGGCAGGGGGTTACTCAAGTCCAACTGTTTTCGAGACATGCTACCTCCTTGCCGCCGCGGGCAGAAGAGAACCCTTAGGTCTAATACAACTAATACAACCGGAAGTCTTCTTCCCCCCAGGTGTAAAACTGAACGATACCAAAGGTCTGCCATACCTACGATTGTTAAGTTTATTAATACTAACTGATATTGGTAGATTTCCATGATTATTTTTCACTTTCTCGATGCCGTTTCAACCTTTTATAATAATTTTAATAATGTATATACTATTAATAATCTTAAATAATAATAATAATAATAATTACGTACTTAATTTTATTAACGAATTATATAGTATTTTGTGTTTTATAGTATATAGTTATTTTTCTATACTGTTTATAACTCTTTTACTTTAAATTTGTATTTTGATTGTAAGCAAACGTTTTCAGCCAATGGCTGCTGTTTTGTATATGTGTTTTATACCTAAATAAATAAATAAATAAATAAAAATGGCAGGGGTAATAATATGTACAGCGCTTAGGTTTCACAACATATGCGCTTTATAAATCCAGGATACTATTATTATTATTCATTCATATGTTTTACACCATCATACTGTACCTTTACTGCCTCTGATATTGTAGAGTTGCGTTCAATCTCCTTGCTTGTTTGTATGTTCAGTCGCATACTCATTTCTTCCATTTGTTTACTTTGTTCATTCAGTATTTCTTGGGCCTTCTCTTCACGCTGAAGGGCGCAAGACAATTCATGACAAACTTTTTCAAATCTCTCCTTTTCAGTTAGATGTTTGCGCTATTAGATATAAGAATTAACTATTATTTTATACAATATAATGTAGATCTGTGTGTCAACGTTTTCAAGTTCATAAACAATTTTGCAATCAATCAAAATGTGGTCGGTATTCTTCAACAAAACACTCTATATTTGCATATAGGACAGTCATGATGCTTAGAAAAACCTGACATTCATGTGGCTATAAAAACAATGATATTTGGATTAATAAAAACAGAATTTAAAATAAAAAAAATATATTTTACATTTTAGAAGAAAAGTACTTAGACACAGTATATAATTTTTTTAGGGATGTCGTTTTTGGGAAGAGGGAGAAAGCTGACTCAAATAAAAGATGATCATGTCGTGGAGCTGTAGCATGGTGGTTAACATGCTTCCCTTCCAATCCCAATGTCCGGAGTTCAATCCTGACCTAGTACCAGGTTTGTAAACTCATGACTCTTTTAACTCCACTCCCTATGCCTCAAATGAGACTTTATAAAAGAATGAGAAATTATAAATAGTTTATCCACCCTGTAATTGGCAAGTTACTCGCTGTTGGATGCGTATGGGAAAAAAATGATGATAGATTAGAAAAGAACATTACTTGAAGCTGAAGAGTATCAAGCTGCTGTGTCAATTCAACGTTCTTTTTCTTCAGTTCTTTAAAATCACTTAAATCTTTTGTTAACTTGCTAACTTCTATTCGCAAGGATCTCCTCTCCACTTCCGCTGCGTGTAGTCGTTTGGTGAACTCAAGGACATATTTTTGAAGTGTTGATACTATTGCCTATCATGATGAAAAAAAAAAATTATTTATTTTGTAATCACAATAATACTAATAATTTATTTGGAAAACACTTTCAAAACAGTGGCACACATGGTGCATCCTCAAAAACATGCTTACAAAAATACATCAGTTCCAGCAAATAGGAAAGCACATAGATTAGACCAAGTACAGTCAACTCTGGCAATACCGGAATCAATGAGAAACAGAAACTCCCAATACCAGACTTTTTTTGGGACCCAAATTCCTTTGTACCATTAAAAACACATTCCGAATACGACAATTTCCGGAAAACCAGACATATTTGGCCAGCCCAAAGGTGTCTGGTATTGGGAGAGTTGACTGTACCACAATTTTACACGACATGTTTGTTTTGTAAATTTAATTTAAAGATGCATTGTCCCTTGAAACACAAAAAATGGAAAAAAAAATATTCTAAATTTAAATTGGCCATATCAAAGTAATATTAAAGTTATTCACTTTAAGTCGAAAATTCGAGCCAAAAACAACAAGTTTACGTAATTAACAGGTAAATTAATTTGATTACATTTCGTCTGGAAAATCGACACTAGCGAAAGTAAACAAAGATTTCAAACCATGAGTATGCATTATGCATGATGCTAATTAGGATTGTTTACAACTCGTCGCAGTTGAGAAGGTGTTTTCACACATATCGCGAGGAAGTTTTATGATTATGCATACAGAGTAGCCAAACAAGCGCGTTGCATTATGAGATATGTTTTGATCGAAAACTTTGACTGGAAGCCAAAGTTATTTCTTTAACAAAAAAACGTCTGTATTTCGGTTAAATTATTTTTTTTTCACTTAATTTTTGGTGAAAGTTAATAACTATTATGATACTTCAAAATGACCCATTTTTTTTTCGAAATATAAAAAAACATTTTTTGTTGATTAGTCAAAGGGACAATACATCTTTAAATTATTTATCATTGTTTTTCTTTCTTTTTAAAGTAAACTACAAAGTATTCATACCTGTGTTGTTGAAGTACTGCTTTTTTTGAAAAACGATGCCATGTTCAAAGCCCTTTTTAAACCTAAACCCAGCAAGACAACAATTGACTGCCTTTCTTTAGGAAATTGATGGTGGTCTGAAGATGATACTGGTTCCTCATACGCTAGACTTAAGTTACTGACAAGTTGTGTAAAAGCCACCTTTGCTACTTGTGTTATTTTCTTTGAATGAAGTGTCTGAAGCTCTGTTTATAAAATAGGTTATCATTAAAGGAAATAGGCCTTTGTTTATCTGTGTGTGTTTATATGATTATTTTTATTTTAAAAAAAGATCAGATTCCAGGTTACGTGCATCTAGATTGTACGTGCTCAATGTTCTTGCTCATATTATTATCTATAATAGTTATTATCTTCATGTTTCATTCAGATGTTGTCATCATGTTAAAAAATTAGAATATAGATAGGTTCTATAATTTCACCTATGTTGCACTATGTATACTATACAATATATACTGCATACACCACATAACAGTATGAAACACATTCTAAAGAGAATGCATCTTGTTTCTAAGTGCCTAATTTCGGGAATAATAATTCATAAATGTTATCTGATTATTAATATTGATGACGTCATTACTGTATGTTTAAAATATAGATAGGTCACCTATACTACACTAATAGTATAATATAGTATATTCAGTATACCATATCTATGACACAATTCATAAATGTTATCTAGTTATTAATATTGATGACATCATTACTGTATGTTTAAAATATAGATAGGTCACCTATGCTACACTAATAGTATAATATAGTACAGTATATTCAGTATACCATATATGACACAATTCAGCACTATAAACATATTTACTTCAGGTAATCGGAAATGTTCATGCATAGAGTATTTCAATGTGTATGTTACACAGTGTGCATTAATGCGGATAACCTAAACTCACTACTATGATGAATTCAAATCCAGTTTGTTTTGTTATTTTAGAGCTGCAACTCAAACTTTTTGTTTCTTTGACAAAAATGAATGGCTAGTCAAAAGTGTTTTTACCCCAATGATTATGTTATTTTTAAGCATAGCACCTTCTGTTGTTTATAACAATGTAGTACAACTTATATTAAATACCTGGTGTAAGAATAAGTAATTCATTAAGGTCAGACGTAGCTTGAAGTATTGATGACAGGGTCTGTTGGTTGGTTAACCAGGTTATTGTACTAACAGCAGTATTCATGTAAAGATCATCTAACGTTTTAAAGGTATCTGTCAAAAAATAATTTACTTTAAATATTAAAACAATACAAATTCATAACATATTCAATCAAAATTATAAAACACAAAGTAAAATAAGTTGTACTAACACATCTCCATTCATATTTGTTAAATATAGATAAAATAACATTTCAAAAATTATATTTAATATCAAAGATTTAAGCCGCTTTTTTTCTCTAAATATATTTTAAAGTATGACTTAAACAAACGATACGAACAAATTAAAAAAAAAAATCTTATATATTCAATGTCAGTATCAGGAATGGCATTCACCATTGAGCCATATAGTAATATACAACTGAATATAATTTGATTCCTCCATGTATTATATACATTATTACATACTGCAATCAATCGCAATTATTTAAAATGATGCCATATTAAAAAAATTAGGGTTTCCATGCATTTCACCTTTAACATGTATTGTATCAAACCCTATAGTCTACTATTGACTGAAAAGAAAATATACAGTATATAGATATCAACCTTTACCTTGTTTTGATGGCAAACAAACAGGAGAGCTAACACCAGATGGCATGAGGTTACTCGCCATAAATAAATACCGACTCTGTTTTCTTAGGCGATTTAATCTATTAAAACATAAAATTGAAAGATTCATTTAAGATTTATCAATTTTTCAGTATGTTGTTTTCCAAAACAATTCTACTACATGCAGTATTTCATCTTTTCTAAGAAAAAGCACTGGAAAACAAATCTTATTTTTAATAATGTAATGTATTACCTATTGGCTGCAATGACTGCAATAGCACAGGTCCTAAATTTCATCAGCATACTCATATCCCCATGACAAGACATCTCCTGATTTTCCTCAAGAGAAAGAGTACGGACAAGCTCCAATACCTTCTCCTTGATAACATATGTATCAGTTAACCGATTCTCAAGGATGTTCCGCTGAATAATAAGCTGCTTAGTCCGTCTGCATAAAGGTATGTATGCCCCTATGAGCAGACAGCAAGAAGCCAACAGGCTAGTTTTTACTACATTGGATTCGTCTACAGCCTCGTGTAGCTGTTTGCATTCAGATTCAAGTCCTTCGTTTATTGTGCTTAGCAGCCGAACTTTCTCCCAGGCTTGGTCAGCTAGGCCTTGTGTTTTCTAATAAAAACAGTTTTGTTTAATTATTGATTACAAAGTCAATTTTTATAAATCGCTACTCTAGTGCTTAAAATTGCATGTTATTGTACAATTTTGCCAAAAAGGAACCATTCTGCTTGTGCTCAGATTTGGTTAAATGTCATTCCTCTTCAACGGCATTATTAGGGGCTAATGATGTCTACAAAACCGAAATGCCGACTAGAGTACTAACAAAGACAATAACTAGAGACATACTTGAAGCAAGTCCAACTTCAGTGTCATAATTAACACAATTTATAAAAAGGTCCTACATAAACATACAGTATGGTAATTTGAGTTTATAGTCTTCCAAGTTGTGTGTGTTTTTTCCTAAGCAGTATGATTATGGGTATGCATAGCAGTTTCTCGAATAATTGTAGTGTTAACAACAATCATTGGCTCTGCTCTGTGTTATCTCATGCCCAAAACAAAGCTACTGCTTAAGCCTCAATACAAGACCCAGTTTAGAATGTTTTCCATCCTGTATATTGTTGAGTCACATGCTTGTTGTCAGACTTTTTCTTACAAATCTATGTGATAGTAACCGTCTTACTCTATGTGTCAGTATTATGAATATGTTTATGAGAAATATTACCAATATTTATAATTTCTCAAAAAGCATAAAGTACAAATTACACGCATAAATTAATTTGCTTTACCCTTGATTTGATCTGAAGTTGCTCAAAGATGTTTGTGTATTTTTTCTCAACATCCTCATTTTCTTTTTTCATTCTCTTACTTCTCTCTTCTCCTGACATTGTTGCTTGTTGTAAACTCTGTCCATGCTCTTCATGTAATGTTTGTATTTTAAGATCCTTCATACGCAACGATGATTCAAGATCATTTACCTACAAAAAAAGACATCAATTGCAGGGTAGGGCGCCATATATTGCACCTGTACCTTTGTTCATACAATCTGCTGTACACCAGTTCCCAGTGAATAGAATACAGTACATTCACTATTGAACCTTAAACAATCAATGATATTAATATGTACATTACAATTACCTTTTCCTTTTCCGTCTTCAACAAGTTTATCAGTAACAGTACTTGATCATGAACTGCAATACTAAGGTCATTCCAACTAAATGAACTCAATATGGGTTCATTTGGATGTATCCCTGCTACCATTCGCTGATACAGACAGTGAAGGTACAACCGTTTACTCTTTAAAAGTAAAACAATATTAAATTATAACTTCCTTACATCAATAAATGTCTGTGAAATTATCAATAGTTCCTACCTGTAGTTCCTTATTCAATTTCATTGAATGTTATTTCAATCTGTTTAGAAGGCTTTCAAGCAAATTAGGTCACTGGGTCACGGTCAAAGTGTCAATAAATTATACTAAAATCGCATTAATTATATTTTATATATTTAAAAAAGTTGTAACTGTCCCTTGAATTGAATAAGATTTAGGAACTAGTAGCTTCATAGACATGATCAATAAAACAAATTTATTACATGAATAAAATAAACATAATCATAGCTATTTGGAAAGATGACCAAATCTGTGAAAGTTACTATGCTGGGACAGACCTGT
This sequence comes from Antedon bifida, assembly GCF_963402885.1. Lineage (NCBI taxonomy): Eukaryota > Metazoa > Echinodermata > Crinoidea > Comatulida > Antedonidae > Antedon > Antedon bifida. The sequence goes on from NC_136231.1 coordinate 10,231,127, forward strand.
CTATTTCAATTGAATTTCTTGGAGAATTGGAAGGGAAAAAAGGTCATGAAGAGTGTAATGTTACTTTATAATCTCACCATTCAACAAGTATAAAACATTCATTATTTGTTTTATAACACACCTACAGTTATAAAATAAACTTGTATTCAATTTATCCATCGTAAATCAATGATAAAAGCTAGGCCAGGAAGCTAAGCCATTCAAAAAGGCAGTTCTTTAACAGTTATAAACAGGGCACGATACTGGTTAATTTTTGCAAAAATTCTCAAAATGTTTACAAAAAGGTGAATGTACATTAAGAACCATAACTATCAACATTAGATGTCATTTTTCTAGTAGGTAGAACTAATATGCGATGCTTACAGATGTATTGTCCCTTTGACTAATTCCAAAAAAATGTAAAAAAAAAAGATTTTGAAAAAAGGTGGGTCATTTTGAAGTATCATAATAGTTATTAACGTTCACAAAAAAAAAATCATTTAACTGAAATACAGAAGTTTTTTTGTTCAAAAAATAACTTTGACTTCCAGTCAAAGTTTTCGATCACAACATATCCCATAATGCAACGCGCTTGTTTGGCTACTCTGTATGCATTATCATAAAACTTCCTCGCAATCTGTGTGAAAACACCTTCTTAACCGTGACGCGTTGTAAACAATCCTAATTAGCATATGCATACTCATGGTTTGAAATCTTTGTTTCCTTTCCGCTCGCAACGATTTTCCAGACGAAATGTAATCAAACTAATTTACCTGTTAATTACGTAAACTTGTTGTTTTTGGCTCGAATTTTCGACTTAAAGTGAATAAGTTTAATATTACTTTGATATGGCCAATTTAAATTTAGAATATTTTGACCTTCATTTTTTGTGTTTCAATGGACAAACTAGACTTCTCGACTTCGAGCTGCTTTTAAACACATAAGAATAATAATAAACAGTAGTTTTGTGTTTAACACCAGTTATTGATGTGTGAACACTATGGCATTTTAGCGAAAGCCATCTTACTAAATTTTCCCAAAAATTACCTCTTCACTTTCAATTGCCTCTTTATTTCTGTCATGAAGTTCTTGAGCCAGCAACGTAAATTGACTTCGTTCATCTTGCCACATTTTAGATGTCTTTTTCAAATCTCCTTTTACAGATGCTAACTGGACATCAGATTCACGACACTTGTTTTTTAATTGCTCCGTCTCTTTACTGTTCTTTCTAAGCTTTTCTTGAAGTTCCTGAAAACATAAAGTAAAATCTACACGATAAGAGGACTGATATGAAGTATGAGTGCTTTATATCCTATATATTATGTTTATAAACATCGCTATTCAAAACCTTTGTATCTGCATTTTTTTCCCTCAAATGGACTTTTTGTACCCAATATATTGTCAACATGTGAACAGCAAATCAGAGAGCAGAAAATGTTTTAGTGACTCATGCAGGTTTTTGACGGTTTTGATACCAAAATCAGAGTGAATTCCTAGAATTAATTGTTACAAACATTTGTTTAAATATCAATTTTACATGTTATGCTTGCAAGATGTCATAGACAATCTTTAAGTATGTCAGATGAAGTATTGAGACTTGTAGTCTAGTAGCCTGAAATATTTACAAATTCGAAGATACTGTACCTTGATACCAGGTGTATCATGCATGCAGTGAACAGGAGTTAAGTTATGTAAGGTCCTAATTTTGATCATGTTGATCTGCCCCTGTACTGTATACCATTTTTTTTGGCCAAGCAATTTGTATTGATAAGGAAGCAAAAAAAACCTTGTGAACATTGCTAAAGGGTGCAGGTAAACCCTTTCTGACTCCACGACTATTGCTTTATGAAACGCTTTGCAGTATTTTTCATAAAATGTTTGTGACATTATGCTTAGATTAGTATGTACACATTTGTAGAATCTATAAATTTACTTAAGGGCAAATTTGAGTAAATCGCCCGTTGGTTCATACTTTCGGTACTGATTTTAACCACCTAACTGTGACATGTATTATTGTCCTGCGGTACGTACATTTGAAATCGCCAGTTTGTTTACACTGAAATTACTATGTATTCGAGAACCATCTGTGGGCACGACCTAGATGGTACACCAATGAACCATCTAGTTACTTACCTGAACAGTGCTACTTCTTGACATGGTCATTTCTTTACACTGTTTACATTCCTTGACCACTTTCTCATATAAATTCTTTATGTTCGAAAGCTGCAATATAATGTTATGAAGAGAATAATCATGTTATAGTATACAAATAATGATTGTTTATGGGTGTGATAGTATAAATAATTTTAATAGGCTAGGCAATCTATCATTTTGAGTGAAACAAATTGCAAACAGAAATGAACAATGAAACATTTTACAAAAAAATGACCTGAAGTATGACATTTGACCCTCGACCCCATTTCTCAATATTGCATATATAATGAAATTAAAATGTCTATAGATACTTTGTTCTGCAGGCCATGAGGCATCTGAAATTTTCACTTTTCACTGCTCGCCCCACAACTCCAGGCACAGCTTGAGCTTGTTTTTTAGCTTGTTTTTTTATACCATTTTAACCATTATCTTTAACCATTATCATGTTAGTTTTTGTTCTGAAATGCTTACCTCTGACGTTTTAGAATTGAGTCGGTCTTTATAGGTCATCAATGTTGACTTAACATTTACAATAATTGATGAAAGCGTAGCTCTTTCATCTGTCTTTGGCTTGTTTTTTCTCTTGCCTGTTGGTTTTTCTGTCTTACTTTCATGAAATTGGTAACTCTTTACAAATAACTCAAGCTCTCTCATGCATCCACCGTATGTCTCTTCTAGATAAATTTGCCTCTTCTTTGCCTAAACATTATTCTTGGAGTTAATTTACTTAATACTTAATAAAATTATAAAACAACTGAAATATTTATAAGCACTCTCATAAAAAGAATGTTAGATTGATCTCTTTAGTCTACCCTGGGTAAATTAATTGGAAATGCCGATTTTGTATTCTGTGAGCTTCCTAGAAAAACCCCAAAAGAACAAAACACTAAAATATATTAAAGAGAGAAAAAAGAATTTTTTTTTAGTTTTTGCATACAAAAACACTAAAAGCACTAGAATTTCTATGTCTGATGCAAAATATGCAAACATTTTAAAATTAATTTGGAATTAACATTATATAACCTTTTTAAGTTCTTGCTTAAGTTCATCAAAGTTTTTTTGGTGAAGATCAATTTGAGTTGATAACTCTCCAATGACTAACTTCTTTTCCTCAAGATCTGCTACTAATTCTTTTTTGACCATTTTGTGTTCCTTTTCTACACTAAAAATAAATCAAAGATTATTTCCCTTTTCTCAAAAATTACAAGCAGTAAAAATACTATACACTGAAACAAAACTCATATTTCATTAAAATGTTTTTATTTATTATTCCACTGTAAACAAAAATTGATAACTTTTACTGATTTGGGTTAACATCATTTGTTTAACACCATTCAGAAGCAAACTCTGTAAATTAGATCTAGAGTCAGATCTGATAACCTCACCTAAAGTCAAATCATTTACAGATTTCTTCTCCAATAAATGGTTATAAACCCTCGATTGATTGCAAGTTGAAATGCTATTTATTGATGCTTTCAACCTTCGAGATGCACTTACAAATTAATTGGGCAGCTAAAATTCATAATTTAACTAAATGTTTATTTCAAGTTTTAAAGTAGTTATTTGAAATTTGGACTTTCTGCCATCAAGAACATGGACGCAATTTATTCATTATTGAACAAATTACTTTTTACAAGTATATGTTCAATTCTGTTTAAATAAAGCATGCCTATTATTATAGTAATCAACACATTTATAGTTTTAACCTATCAATGTTTTATCATGCACAGACAATTTGGCGTATAACAGCAAACTGAACATAAATAAATAATCAACCTAACACCTAAATGTACTGAGCAAAACCTCTTAATAATCTCTTGCACTCATCAAAATTGGCTGTAAAACCCGATCGTCTCTTGCCAATTTTTATTTAATGTCTTGTTGCATGAAGCCTTAGCGCCCTCTATGAGAACATGGCATGATATTGTTGGTGTACAAGTGAACTGTTCCATTTGGGTATAGGGTTTTCTAATAATAACGTTTTATACAGCGCTATACATTTAAGCAGTTAAGAAACCTATTTTAGGACCGTTAGTTTATAATCACATTTTTGTTATTTTTTATTAGTTATCCGCAATGTAGTGGATAACTCCTTGTTATTGTATAGGATCTTTTTTTTCTGTATTATTAGTTATACGCACTCTTTGTAATCATCCTGTTTCGTTTTCTTTATATTATTCTTCTGTCTTTCTCCTCCATTTTGTGTGCATCGCCTATCTTTAAAAATGGGTAAACATAACATTTCATAACTTTGCCAACATATGGACATTTACGTGAAGTTGTGCACCTCCTATTTTTTAAAGACGTCAGAGTTGCGCAACATGACTTACGTGCGATTTTATGATTTTTTATTGATTGAAAACCAAGTGTAATTTTTTATTGACACTTTGTGAAAATTTAAGTCACTAGAGGGTGAGCTCGCTTCGCTCGCTCCCCCTCTAGGAAGTGTAGACGATGGTTCTCGGAATGATAATGTTCTCCTTGTACGTTTTCTGTCGGTTACCATTATTGAAAATGCTTGACATTCGTAAAACTAAACTACTCTGTTTCACAGTGTCTTAGATGATTAATAACATTTTAAAGTATAGTGTTTATTGTTTGGTAGGGCCCTTATAGGGCGGAGGTGGGGAGGCGGAGTTCATTTGAGGGAGGTGCTTATTCGAGGGATGTGTTAAATTTTTTAGTTTTAATAATATGGCAACATTTATAATCAAATGAAATCCTTTAATAGATATGAAAAGTGGTAAAAAAGAATAACAAATGCTTGGTAAATTGCAGATAACAGTGCGATGAATTCTACTACAAATAGTATAATTGTGTTATTATAAATGTGGATGGACGTTTATTAAAAAGTTGGGTTGGGGGAGGATTATTATTCAAAGTGATGTTTTATTGGAGAGGCGTTTATTCAAATAAATACCATCCTAATAATTAATACATCTTTTGAAACTAACTTCCGTGACAGAGTGGGCCGTCTCGGCCCAAAAAAAAGACATTACGGCTTGCAACATGGGCAGACATCTCGGTCCTAATGGGACACAGATAGCCTACAGTTATTCCTGCCAGATTACTCAATAAAACTCGGCTATCGGGATTTCACTCGATTTTAAACAAAATTCTTATCATCAAATCTCCCTATGTAATTTTATAATTTACTATTCCCCACAATATATTCCGATTCTTTATGGCATATATTTAATTTGATCTTTATTAATTTGCAGTATAATTTTTATTTTTTAACTACTGTACCTTCACACGTGCGGTCCGTTCCTAAAATAAACAAAACACTGAAATGGCTATAGCCACTAATGGCCAACTTAAGCTCCAGTCCTACTATTGGTTTTTTTCTTCCGTCTTCCAAAGGGACACTGTATTGATTGATGGAAAGTGCCTGTTTCCAGTCACCTTTAGGGTCAAATCTGTTATTTTAACTGCTTCCTTATGTATAAAAGAGAGAAAATAGTTGAAACCAGGTTGTTGCAAGGTGAACTCATCGTGAACCCGGAAATTACTTTGACCGCGAAGAATTGAGTTGAAAATCTACTGTTGAAATTATAAATTTTGTTAAAAAACTCTTTATAATATCTTCCTAAGATAGAAATATGAAACAATACCGTAATAATGAAAACTAATGTTATCAAATTTACATTTCACGGTACATCTGAGATAGGCAGAGATTTGTACCAAAGTTTTTCCATTGTTCTCGCCTATGTCAGAATTAACCATAATTTATATATAGATATCAAGGGCAAACTTTCTGTGAATAAAAAATGATGGCATGTTTCACAAAAAGTTACGTGTACACGCGCATTTAAAATTGCACAAAATTAATTTCTAATCAACTTTCTACGCTGATCATGACATTTTGCACATGTCAAAAATGCCCATGCACGAACAATTTTACGCTTACAGTGTGAACGGAGCATTAAAATGTGTTTTTCTCTTGAATTATGATTTTCCAGCCTTTGCTAGTCATTTTAAAAAAGATTGATATCATTTCAAATTAAAATGACGTCATACGAACACGATGATTTAGACTATTTGCGCCCGTTTTAGTTGAAAAAGTTACAAAATATTATCAAAATAATGCCTATTTTGAATCTATTATAGCTCTTCAGGATCAAAGTTGACCCCAATTTTTTTTTACTTATTATGCAAGAAGATAAGTTGTAGATATGAATTCATGCAGAATTTTTACCTCTCAGATGTTATGACGTCATCGTATGGCCAAACAAATGTAAAATATAGGATTTTTATCTCTTTTGTTATTGCTCATCACATTCAATAGAGCGCATCTCGCTTATCCATATTCCATTTCATCCGAGATGGTAATATTATCTAGGTCAATCAACTACCTTTCAATGAGTTAAATATATTTTAATTATTATGATGTCATAATGTCTAAAAATGTAACGTGGGTCACTTATTTTCATCTTTACAGTAAATTTCAATCTGTTTTTTGGAAAAATTATTGGATTGTAGATACGAATTCATGTGAACATTTTGCCAATCAGATGTTGTGACGTCATATATGGCCAGTTAAACAAAAAAAAGTTGTATTTTCATATTTTGCTTCCTGTAATTTCACCTATTCTACACTGTATGTAATATGTATACAGATTATACTGTGTATACTGTATATACTATATGACACAAAATAGAAAGAATTCAGCACTAACAACATATCATATTCTTCAGTTCAGGTCATAATGTCATAATCTTTTTCTGTGTGCAATACGTATGACATGCACATGTTGTTTGTTGTTGTGCAGATAACTAAGTCGTCAAAGTGACGAGTTCATATCTAGTTCTTCTTTCTTTCCACGAATTTTGTTGCACGCATATCTCTCATTGTTGTCAACATAATATTGACTTGTATCTGTAGATGTACAAGAAACTTTGTTATATCGCGCTGCACAAGTTACGCGCGATTTTATGAAATTTTAAAAAAAATGTATTTTTCAATGAAACTTTACGAAAGTGTATTTCATAATATGGAGCAACTTTTTACATGATAAAAATGGCGTGATACGCAAAAAATTATGTGAGTACGTGTATTTGAAATTTCAAAAAGCGCAAAATTAATTACTAATCAATTTCGCGTGCATTTCAGGTCATTCAATTTCAAAATTTGTATACATTTTTTTGCGTATTGCGCACGTACTTGTGCGCACAGCCCGTACAAAGCGTAGAAAAATGTTTTTTGCAATTGATTTTTGTTTTTCATACATTCTGTAGTAGATTTCATTCATTTGGATGAGTTTAGGGTTACGTACGTAAATATATTCATAGTACTAAATGCAAAAAAAATCAAATTAAATCAAATATTAACTAGACTTGAACTCGTCACTTTGACGAGTTAGTTATCCGCACATGTCTTTCTGTGAAACATGCCATTTTTTTCACAACTAATAATAATATTAATATATATATATAGGGCCTACCTATCAATTAAACGAAAAACGACCAAGTGTGTTATAATTAGGTGATCATTTAGAATAAAATGATCACCTATTGTTATTGTATGAAATCTTTAATATTATTTATTTCTTTCTGTACAGATTTTGTGTGTCAATTATCTAAAAAAGATGTCAATAATCACAAAAATTTCACAATATCTTTAAAATAATTTAGTTTAGTCCTAGTTAGCTTTTCAGCAATCAAAATAACTCTTCAGAAGTTTCGTTGACCCTCAATTTTTTTAACTTATTCGGGAAGCCATTGAGTTGTAGATATGAATTCATGTACACATTTGACGTACAAAATGTTGTGACGTCATCAAATGGCCACTTGAATTTAAAAATTAGGAATTTTTATCTTTTTGTGTAGGTTATCATATTCAATAGAGCGCATCTCCGTTATTTGAGCCCTATTTTTCGCTCAAATTTCAGTATGTGCTTGCTAAATTAATTATTTTTGCCGCCCTTTTCGTTTGATGACGTCATCACGTGAAAAAACTTGAATAACGTGGGTCGAGTAATTTTATATATATCTCACAGGTCTTCAGAATTAAAGGTGACCTTGATGATTTTAATTCATTGTGATAGCTGATGAAATTTAGATATGAATTCACATAAAAATTAAGCCTATCGGATGTTGTGACGTTATGATATGGCCAGTTGAATTTAAAAAGTAGTTTATAACATTTATAACAATTTTCTACTACATGCCAAATTTTCTTCCAAAACTTATATTTTTTTGCTAAAATCATTATCTTTCGAAATTGTCATCCTCAAGTTGATTTTGATAACGTCATCATACCAAAAAATTAGAACATGATGTGGGTCCCGTAATTTCACCTATGCTACACTGTATATGGATATACAGTATACTGTACATAATTATATATGACACATAATAGGTACAACTCAGCACTATAAGTATTTTAACGTACATGCATGTTTAAAAAATTACAATGTCATTAAAATTATAAAAGTGACGAATTAAATTCTAGTTTATATTGAATGTTTTCGTTTTATTTTGTCTAGGCCTGTGTGTAGGCCTAACCTTACCAATCCTGTCATTATAATATTAACTATTAACACTTTTTGCGTTCCATACTTTAATACGGCCGAGTTGACCGATTAGTTTTTGGCCGAGTTGGCGTGTGGCCGAGTTGGCATGTGGCCGAGTTGGTTTGAGGCCAAGATGACGTGAGGCCGTGATGACGTGAGGCCGTGATGACGTGAGGCCGAGATGACGTGAGTCTGAGTTGACTTGAGGCCGACATGACTTGGGGCCGAGTTGACGGTTTAGGGCCGAGTTGACCTGCACCCACGTATATCATCATGACAAAATTTGAGTTTGTATATTTGAGAATTCTTAAAATTGGGGTTTGTAAATTGAAGGTTTCTAGTGTATGTTGAATTCGGCAAAGTATTCATCATCATATTTTAACTAAATTTCATGATATAGTATAAATAAAGTGTATATCATACCCGTTGAGCTTATTCTTGGTTTCATTTCCCTTTTCTAACTCTTTATCATAAAGTAGCTTTATTTCACTGTAAAAAATAAAAAACATACTGTCACAACATAAGGTGAATTTATGTTTATAGAATAGAGGCATTTTATGTATTCAGTCTCAGAATTATTATATATTTTACAAATCCTTTCTATAAGTTTGTGCAAGTGTATCTATTTACTGAGTTACCAGTCTATCCAACTCTCATAAACGACCGCCTTTGTAAAAACAGCGATCTCATAAGCAACCATCTCGTAATAGGATAGTAATTGTTGTTCACGATTTGAAAAACTGTTATTGATTGTCTACTTTATTACACAAGATTGCAGTTTGCATCACTGTTTTGAGGTCTATTGTTAGTTACCTCAATTCCTTGGATACCATTTCCATCTTTGTACTGTCCTTAATGTGTGCAGACTTTTCAACATCAAATGCACCTTCAAGGTCACGAACTCGCAACTAATGAATATAAAATAATTATTATTAACATTACTTATTGTTTTTTGTTTACTTACATGAAACAAATAATACATGAATTGCTAAAAAATTTCATAATCTTAATAACTGTTTATTTGACTCATGCCTAAACTATAAATCCTTCTATCAATATTCAAATTTTGAGATTTGGACGTCACCAGGCAAAGTGGAAAAAAAAGGATTAAAATCCTTATCTGTTTAATTTATCTTGGTGAACAGGAAGTGTGATATAAATAAACTCATTCTGGCTCAACACAATTTCAGTATATTCACTTCACATTATTAAGTTAATTGCTATAGTCTTGTATTTTTTAAAGAATTACTTAGATTTTAATTTTTTGCAAAAAAATCCGTACAGTAGTTCCAAAGTTAGGATAAAATATCTCATTTTCTGGAATATCCTTGTGGCTATTCTAATTATTACACACACACCCCACTATACAATTGCGTGTTTGCTATTCCAAACTTGCTGGCTAGTCTAAAGATAAGTACAGTTAGTAGGTACTCTCAATGTGTACAAATAAGTAATTGATAAATCCCTACTGTTGGAAGTTTATGGCTTCCTTTGATTAATATAATAAAGTAAAATTTAGAAATGAAAAAAAAACATTTTAAATAAATGCTTTTTGTAATTAGTTACCTAAAGTAACTTTATTAAACTTGCTAATTTTTAAGTTAGACAATAGTATAACCGAATCCAATAAACATAAAAGGAAATGAACTACATAGTCTAGGACCTGGGTCAGATTTATATATATTATTATATTATAAAAATAATTATCCTATAACAGTTGAGATATAGACCCAGGTCCTAGACTAAGAGACCTATTGTTAATTTTCGACTGTTATAAAAAGTCTAAAGAACAATAAGCCTATGGGTAAAAAACCGTTATACAGGATATAATAGTATGTGTCATAGGATTTGTTAAATCGAGGCGCTGGCAACAATTCTAGGCCCAGTAGGTCTGTTACCATGTTTAAGACAATCAGTCATAGATAGGGAAGCTTGACCTAACCCAAAAATAATCAATTAAAATCCTAAATAATCAACCTAGTTCTAAATAAACTGAACTTAAATACTAGTAATCTCTTCCATTCAGTAAAATCATGTGTAACGACACACAATGTCAAATTAAACAGTGTAGTTTCAAAAAGAATTAATTTTAATCTTATACTAATACTAAATTAGTCAGATAATTATAACGGAAATATTTATTTTTAACTTAAAAAATAAACAAAAAGTCTGACATTAACAATGTAACATGCACACACAATTATTGCATCACCTTTTTATGAATCGTGTGACGTGCGACCATGTTTTGAAAATAGGGTGGATATTTTCCAACGTTATTTTTAGTGTGCATATTTACTTATATATATTTAGGGCCTAATCAATCAATCAATCAATCAGATTTATATAGCGCCAGTATCCATAATAATGTTCAAAGGCGCTTAACAAAGTTAAGTTAAATCCTAATGCATTTCTTGTATGAAGTACATGTGTTTACACACCAAAATCATGCATCTACAGTACTGACTACAAATCATGTACCATAACCCACGTTTGTCGCGTGTGTAAAATATGTGTAATTGCCGCGTGCCTGTATTTGCCGTGTGGACCATGATGTCATCACTTTGTAACTTTTTACTGGTAAAATATGGAACTCCCGGTACGATGCCTGCGACAACAACACACACGTGGGTATCAGTTGTTTTGTTTCTATTGTTTAGACCTACCATCATATTTATGTAATCTGAACCCGCCCGTTACTGTATGTAACAAAGTTTATTTTTTCTCTATTGTTAGGCAAACAATAAATAAGAAAGTTTATAGAATTCATGTAAATTGTTTTTCATCGGGGTTTTGTACATGTGTTGTTTAGAGTTCACGTCGTATTATTTTATATAATGTGAGGCGTACAGCGAGAAGTGTACAACAGGGAGGCTAGGCTAGAATAGAGAACTACCTAAACTAAGCCCCCACAAAAACATATTTAGCGATCTTTAATAGGTCAATAAATAGCCTAACAATAGTAATATTATAAAATGATGTTTCCTTGTATTTTCCTAACCGTAAGCCAAATATTTAAATTAAAATACAGAGCTAGTGTTTTAGGCCAAGTACAGTATTCACTCAAATAACTGTGAGTGTGAATGGGTTTTCCGCCGCCCGGTGGTGTAGAAAGTCAAATTATTACATTCTTCTAACACGTTTATTAAATGTCTTTTAGTATATTTCTATCTAACATGTCTGCATTGTATACTTGCTTTATAAATTCTCTGCTTATGAAACGACGCTAAAGTTGCTAAATTGACGTTTAAAGCAGATATTTGTCTGACATCAGCCCATGTTTATAATGAAAACAAAACAAGGTTCCGAAAATGGTACAGTCCAAAATGAGGTGTGCAATTAAATAATATCAACATAAACATATGCACACGGTATCAGGGCTGTAATTATAAGAGAACTGATTTCCCCTGGACGGGAAATGGTAAAAACTTGTATTTATTCGACCTCGCTTCTCTCTCGCTCTAGCTGTGTGCGGAGGATCGCTCCAACGTGGTTTCGTGGAGCGATTAATGGTCCAGTCCGTAACAGGGGTGTACATTAGTTACAGCACTAAATACATGCATGATACTTACTATTATATTATAAAAATAATTATCCTATAACAGTTGAGATATAGACCCAGGTCCTAGACTAAGAGACCTATTGTTAATTTTCGACTGTTATAAAAAGTCTAAAGAACAATGAGCCTATGGGTAAAATAGTCATATAGTCATAGTCATATATACTTTATTGTCCATTTAAAAAACAGAAATGTGATTTGAAAACTGGCAAAATACAAAAATATAAAATACAATTTACAAAAACACACACAAAAAGTTAAGAGGCTAAAAATTGTTAAAATTATATAAAAATTATTATTATTTAATTATATTATATGATTTATTATTATATTGCACTAACGATGACTTAAAGTTTATATAAAAGCATTAAAAATACATGCGTGAGCTATAAAAATAAACAAAAGCGGTTACATTTTATCTTTGTACTCTGGAGTTATATAAGTGTATAGCATTAGGTACAAACGAGCACCTAAACCGTTTTGTTTTGGTATTAAGTGCACGTAGTCTTATGCCAGAATTCATGAGAGCAAATTGTTTGTGAAGAGGATGTGTTTCATCATCAATGATATTTTTTACTTTTTTTAACACATTTTCTTTATACAAGGATTCAACATCAGGTAAGTGCTCTCCTACTAGTCTAATTGCTCTATTTCCTATTCGATTAAGTTTAATTTTATCTTTTTGCATTGTATTACCATAAAAACAAACATTACAAAAAAGTATTACACTGAGAATTACAGAGTTATAAAACAATTTAAGTATAGTTTTGTCAAAACCGTTATACAGGATATAATAGTATGTGTAAAGAAAGGGTGAAACAATTAAGAGCCAAGTGTCATAGGATTTGTTAAATCGAGGCGCTGGCAACAATTCTAGGCCCAGTAGGTCTGTTACCATGTTTAAGACAATCAGTCATAGATAGGGAAGCTTGACCTAACCCAAAAATAATCAATTAAAATCCTAAATAATCAACCTAGTTCTAAATAAACTGAACTTAAATACTAGTAATCTCTTCCATTCAGTAAAATCATGTGTAACGACACACAATGTCAAATTAAACAGTGTAGTTTCAAAAAGAATTAATTTTAATCTTATACTAATACTAAATTAGTCAGATAATTATAACGGAAATATTTATTTTTAACTTATAATTTTAATCGAAGAAAATGAATTTTGTGGCGTATAATAAAATAAACAAAAAGTCTGACATTAACAATGTAACATGCACACACAATTATTGCATCACCTTTTTATGAATCGTGTGACGTGCGACCATGTTTTGAAAATAGGGTGGATATTTTCCAAAGTTATTTTTAGTGTGCATATTTACTTAAATATATTTAGGGCTTAATCAATCAATCAATCAATCAGATTTATATAGCGCCAGTATCTATAATAATGTTCAAAGGCGCTTAACAAAGTTAAGTTAAATCCTAATGCATTTCTTGTATGAAGTACATGTGTTTACACACCAAGATCATGCATCTACAGTACTCACTACAAATCATGTACCATAACCCACGTTTGTCGCGCGTGTAAAATATGTGTAATTGCCGCGTGCCTGTATTTGCCGTGTGGACCAAGTCGTCATCACTTTATAGCTTTTTACTGGTAAAATATGGAACTCCCGGTACGACACACGTGGGTATTTTTCTATTGTTTAGACCTACCATCATATTTATGTAATCTGAACCCGCCCGTTACTGTATGTAACAAAGTTTATTTTTTCTCTATTGTTAGGCAAACAATAAATAAGAAAGTTTATAGAATTCATGTAAATTGTTTTTCATCGGGGTTTTGTACATGTGTTGTTTAGAGTTCACGTCGTATTATTTTATATAATGTGAGGCGTACAGCGAGAAGTGTACAATAGGGAGGCTAGGCTAGAATAGAGAACTACCTAAACTAAGCCCCCACAAAAACATATTTAGCGATCTTTAATAGGTCAATAAATAGCCTAACAATAGTAATATTATAAAATGATGTTTCCTTGTATTTTCCTAACCGTAAGCCAAATATTTAAATTAAAATACAGAGCTAGTGTTTTAGGCCAAGTACAGTATTCGCTCAAATAACTGTGAGTGTGAATGGGTTTTCCGCCGCCCGGTGGTGTAGAAAGTCAAATAATTACGTTCTTCTAACACGTTTATTAAATGTCTTTTAGTATATTTCTATCTAACATGTCTGCATTGTATACTTGCTTTATAAATTCTCTGCTTATGAAACGACGCTAAAGTTGCTAAATTGACGTTTAAAGCAGATATTTGTCTGACATCAGCCCATGTTTATAATGAAAACAAAACAAGGTTCCGAAAATGGTACAGTCCAAAATGAGGTGTGCAATTAAATAATATCAACATAAACATATGCACACGGTATCAGGGCTGTAATTATAAGAGAACTGATTTCCCCTGGACGGGAAATGGTAAAAACTTGTATTTATTCGACCTCGCTTCTCTCTCGCTCTGGCTGTGTGCGGAGGATCGCTCCAACGTGGTTTCGTGGAGCGATTAATGGTCCAGTCCGTAACAGGGGTGTACATTAGTTACCGCACTAAATACATGCATGATACTTGCGTTGTAATACTATATAACTGTTTTCCTCCCCGACGGGAAATGGTAAAACCTTTATGTTATTATTTGGCCTAGCAACTGTGTGTACTCAATGGATGAACTCTACAACGTGGTGCGTACAGAAAAGTACGTCATTCGATCAGCCACCAGCGACGATCGTGTTTTGTGAATTTCAAGTGTTTGCGAAAGGTTTTTTCTACCTTGTTTTTTTTAATGAGTTTTCTCAAATATGACTTAAAAATATATATAAACAAACCCTGAAACCAAACTAGGCCTAGAACTAGTATTTTCAATCACAGACATAATTGCACAATGGAGGTCTCCATGATTGCACCATGATGGAGGTTTTTACCTCCATGATTGGACTAAAATAAATTTTTATTTCAAATAGGCCTATATTTTGTTATATAAAATGCTGTTATCCTGTACTGTAATTCCAGTTATTGTCTGTTTGATGATAATAATATATATGAACAAAACATCAACAAATTATAAATACAGTTCGCTGCAGTTGAATTACTCAATGCAGTAATGCATGAGTGAATATGGACAGTATTGTTAGTACCTAATTACACGCGAGTCACGCGTTTTTCTCACCTGTGTAAAATGTGTGGGCTTGGTATATGATATGTAGTCAGTACTGTATCTTATTTAGTTCTGATTTTATGCCTATTTTATATAAAATTGGAGGCCATTTTGACAATTGTCAATACGAGGCAAAAAATTAAGTGTCAACAGGGCTTAGAGTGATCAGAAGGGATTAATTAGGATATCTGGCTATGTTGACAGCCTCTAACATTCCACTCTAGTCCTACTAACTTGATTTCTAGGTATCTTTTCAGATTTTTTTCCTACACTAGTTGGGATCTAATTAATAATGCAATAAAACAGGACAATTTCTGTCAAAAATGTTACCATTTGCTGCATGTCAAAATAGGATGCTTATGAATCATTACAAAAGCAAGGTTTACCTGTACAATCTCAGAATTGAATTTTGATTCCAAATGTGCTGCCCTCTCTGTTTCAATACTTTCTTCTAACAACTTTACTTTTGCATAAGCCTCCTGAAATTAACAAAACAGTAAGTTGCAAGTTTAGATATAAAAAACTTAACACCATACAGAACTGAACAGGTAATGAAAATAATAATAATAATGTAAATGATAATGACTGAAAGGTCTTTGAGTATTAAATAAACCGCTTTACTCCACAATTATGATCAAACCTGCTTATTTAAAACTGCAGTATTGTTTGGTTTCCAAATTGTAAATTCTAGCAAATTGTTCAAAACCATGATATTGGTCCAATTTTTTTGGTAAATACATAGTAAATGTGTAGATTCTTGTCTTGTGTTGTTTTTATCTTTTATTCATTCAAAGTTTGCGATTAAAATACAAATAAAACATGCCCACCTCCAAGAATGTTAGGCCTATCCACTATCTACAGCTAGATACCAGTCACCGTGATCGAATCGTTTTATTTGTTGATTCAAAATCCATATTTACATACTGACATTTAGCAAAATATGGTATGATAACCTAAGTCATTCTTATCTGATGTTTGCGGTCTGCAAATCGATTTCTATACAAGTTTTACAAGTCTGTCGTTTCAGACAAAAATTGAAACGTCAACTGGTGGACTAACATAAAAAAAGAAGACAATAGCTACAGACTTCGGGCAAGTGTAGTCTATTAAGAAAAAATAGCAATTCACAAAACAAAAGCTTGCGCATTTACAGTTATTTTTTTCAATTTTTAACATTGTACTAAGCTAAAGGTGGGCAAAACATACGATGCACACAATTCATCTGCTATCTGCCTAACAATTGAATCTATGCAATACAACTGTACCTGTATTTCTTCCTTGAGTGTTTGTTCTCTTTCTGTCATATATTTAATGTCTTTAAGTTGGCATCTGACTGTTTCTGTTTGTATGTTCCTCTCCATTTCTAGCTGCTCAATCTTCTCTTGTGCATCTTCATAAATACTGTAAAATAGTTGTATTAATTAATACAGATACTGATTTAACTGAAATTAGAATTATGTCAAATTCTTGAAATTGAAAAAACCTAATTTAAGAAACAGGATTTAAAAAAAAAAAACAGAGTGAACAAAAATCAAGCTTAGTAATAACTCGAGCTAATACCATACTTTAATTACTTCAACCAAAGATCGTACAAGAAGATGACCAACAACAAAAATTGTTCCATACTGCAGATGTTTGCATACAATTGCATGCTCATTCAAACTGGACAGTGATTTATGTAAGTTATTCAGCTATCTTCTGATATATACAATCTTTGCCTTTATTAAACATAACAAAATAACAATTGAAATACCAATTTTAGTTATTGTTTATGGCCTGATTTGTGACACTAATGTTTAGCCTTAACATATTAGTAGGGATACCGAAAGCGGACTCCATTTTCATTACCACGATTAAACAGCGAGCACATCACTATGCGCGCAATGTCATTGATGCAGTGTTTTCTACATTGGTAAACACTTTTTTTAGGCCATTATTCTGAAAATAAATTATGAAAATATTCTTTTTAAGTGAATATTTATTTACCTATTATTCTATAAGATCAAGTAATTTTTATTATTATTATTATTATTATATTTAAACTAAAAATGTGAATATAGTGGTTAAAAGATTGTTATCGTCTAGCGCGTATAGCTTTTGTTTACTACAAAACCATCAAACGGCTCAATGACCTACCATTTCACCCTTATTTTTGTAGTTGAGCCTCTTATGAACTTAAAATGTTTTTTTTTCCTACACAAAGATAATATACTGTAGTTCCACATACCATGTGTTTGTTACTAAGAAAAATATTAATTTTAAATGCTAAAAAAACAGTTTTATCCCGATATGAGGCCTTTATGATTCAAATATTTCATAGTAACAACCCATATACCATGAAAAATATCCGTTTTGGAAAATTCCGAGAGGCTCAACTACAAAAATTCCATTTTTTGGTAAGATTTCATTGTAAGCCAATCAAACTTCCGCTTTCGACCGCTCCGCAGGGCTCACGGTTGAACGATTTTGGATTCTCCCTATATTTCGAAAAACTATATTTTCATAATTCTTTCTTTATTATAATATTGATACAAAATACTAACAGGCAATGTATTAATTTGAAATATATTAACTTTTAATTTTACATCACTATCCCTAATATTAGTTCATTAATTAACAAGATTACAATAAAATTACACTTTTAATAGCTGAATTGTCTAGCTTTACAGGCATGTAAATAAAAAAATATAAATGAAAATTTCTTTAAGCTAAAATTATGTGTTTTATGAAGATCGCATGGTTATGTCAAATTACTATGCGGTTAGTGTCTCTTCGTGGTGTCGCTGACGATATGTGCCTAAAGACATAAAATAAAACAAAATAAATAAATCAAACTTTACCCCTCTTGCTCTTGAAACACTTGGTCAAGCTGATCTTTTTCTGTTTTCATTACATCAAGCTGTGCTGTAAGGGTAGCTATTACTTTTTCCTGATTAAAACATAAATGTGATAAATACTGTAAGCATAGAAGAAGTGGAGTTGTAGCTTTAACCATCGTTTTCCTGTCTTCATCTGTTGGTTCTAAAGGCTCTTGTTTAAAGCAATGAACAACAGGGGTATTCAGTGTTGTTTCTCCAGTTGACAATATCTCTATGATGAAACAAAAGCCAGAAGGCTGGCTCATACAGTTTACCTTTTCCATTATGATGTCTTTGTACTTCTCTTCAGCACTTTCAAAGTTTGATGTGGATTTTTTCAATTTATTTTCAAGATCCTTAATGTAGTTTTGCAAATCATGTATTTTTTCTAAACAAAAAAGACAATTGCTCAAATTAGGTAATCTTGTAAAAAGTTAGCTATTTCTTTTATTTTCCTCCAAGGGGCCATGTCAAAATGATATTACTCAGTTATTCCATGTAATACAATTCATTAATGAGGTGGGTGTAACCATGTTCATTGAAGCTACTAATGTTTGCCTCATTCATATTCATGAGGTAAATACGGATTCGTTTGCTTCGTTTTACTGAATAATAAAAAACAGTACATGCGGTAAACGGTTTAAACATTTTGTAATATATAAACATTTATTTCGCTAATTCAATGAATATAAAAATAACATGAAGTACCAGAAATATTAATGTAAAATGCCAGACCAGCTAGCAAACAATTTGGAATTAAAAAGCAGTTTATAACGCACAGTTTATCACACACAATATTCACAATCATATTATTAGATAAATTAATACGTAACAAAAAACTATAAATAGACTTGCGCATAAATTCACCAAAACTAGAAACACCAAAATTAACAAACATTTCAGAAGCACTACAGAATTTATACTCAAATTCAGTAACATATGCAAAGAATTATTGTAACAAACTTTTAATAATACATTATATGTTACGTGTGTTGTTTCCGCTATTTTCAATTCAGAGGAATTCCCATTTTTAGAGCCCAAACAATTTTTTTTTTTCATCGACAACACGCAGTATAATTCAGTACAGTAGAGTACACTGTAGTAACGTTTGTTCAGTGAAAAGGGGAATTCCCAGTTGTGTGCCTGTCACCGCCGTGCTGCAAGTATAGTAAAGTGCAGTAATGGTTTTATTTTATTTTTTTTCAATTAAAATACAGTTATGAGTGAAAATATGGTAAAATCATGTCTGATCTAAATATTTACAATAAAAAATCACACGGAAAAACCTTATCCGTGACGCTTAAAAATATCAACCACAACCAATCTAAAAATAGATTAATAACAGGCACTTTCTAGAGTTGAGATATGCATATTGCAAATGAGACTCGTGACATGACCACTATGACGAAGCAAGCCAAGAAACAAAAGACTGAGTAATAAAGTAAATAACGGCTGAGACGCGCTTTCACCGGCAGTCGCCAAGAGATGGACAAAGCTGCCTTTCTGCTCGGTGAACAACTGCAAGTTCCGATCAGCAGGACTTTCTTGCACAGGTCTTGCTATGCATGCCGCGGTACTTGTATGACATCTAGGCTACACAAGCAGTATGGTCTCATTACAAAAATGTCATGATTCTAGATGAATTACAAAAAATTAGATTCATTTTTTACACCAAATATACAAACCTTTGGATTAACCGTACACAGAGTATGAACAAATGAACACAAGAATATGCATCAGTCTGAGATCAAACGTTCCATGTATTTTGCTGACAGAGCACGGACTACACACAATGTTACAAAATAAACAAAGGCTTCTTAGTGGCGCATGTGCCATTAAGCTAAACTACTTTCAAAACATGCATGAGTGGGACAATTTAGTGGTGCATCGTAACTGGCCAACCAATCCCAGATCAGGGACCATGGTTTGGATTCAAATAGACTCAATGATTTGCTGTAGATGACCCGATCACTTCGTTGTCCAATTTTGATGAAATTTTAAAAAAATGTTTCAGAAACTTATTGTTGGCAATCATCAACGCAGACATGTCAATAGACTGCATACGATTCCTAGACGGTGAGTACGTTTTGTACAATTTCAAATATAAATAGTTGACTTGCAACTTCCGCGGCAAGAGACATGGCGATCAAAGAGCATGCTTTTTTGATTGCCAGCAGTGCTTTGACATACGCAAATTGTTATTAAAAATGTTATTTTGTCTGTGCACAGAGTAATATAAATTTGACATGGCCCCTAATATGCTAATTATCTTCCAGGATTAACCCATAATGACCAGCTTTGTATTTTACTTTGATATTTAAATCACAGTTCCACTTACCATCTGATGTTATAATAACATTCTTTAACTGCTGTTGTTTATCTTGAATGGATTTTGATTGTTGACATGTTTCATTTCTAGCCTTGGCCAACTCAAATTCTATCGTCTGTTTAGCTGATTCTCCTTCCTCTATTTTTGCCCTCAGCTTAGCTAGTTCAATTTGAAATTGACTGTTCTGTATAAGATGAGCATTTATTTTACATTGATGCTAATAAAGTTGATACAGTATAAGCATTCATTTGTGTAATATAATTCCAGTTAGGCTCAGATATCAAATCCATGATTTATAAATGTTTGTTATATCACACTGAATTCAATACATTTCATGGTCTACATTAAAACTATTACTTTGCAGTTTGCTGTTAATTTAATGCTTTTCAAGTAGTCCGGTGGAAGGAGGTCGAGAGGGACAGGAATTTTCTACAAACCTGGAAGGTAATCGATCAGGATAGGTAGAAAGCGTTTTTTAGATATAAAGGGTCAAAGTTCAAAATTGACCAATTACAACAATGTATTATATATATGTATTATAACAAATTTGTCAAATGGTCTTTTATTACATTTTTATGATTACAGGTATCTATTTAATCACCTTATGAAAAAAAAGATCCTTTGTGATTAAGGGTCAAATCTCAATATTGACCAATCATAGAACATACCTATAAAACCAAATAAAAACTAACATTATACAAAAATTGGCCCTTCACACAGAGCTGTAAGACGGTAATATTGCGATAATTTGTGAGCGCCGGCCAAGTGTAAAAACCCCTTATTGCCGGCTTCCGTTTGACCGCCTCTGGACCTAGTAAAATTGCGGTAATATTACCATCACTGTCATAAGCCTGATCTGTGTGATAAAGTCCACGATATAACACCTACTTACGCAGCGAAGCATTACAATAAACCAAGGTTAAATTCGGGACATTTTCCTTGAGAAAGACTGTGGCAATTATTTTAGGTCTATTAAATTATTAGATTATATAACGGTAGTCGTGTCGAAGGCCAAGACATTAACAATGGCACAAAATTATTCAATGTACAAAATATAATATTTATTCATTCAAAAGTAAGATTATAAAACAATGTGAAAATGTAGTGATTCTAAACTGATGTTATAGTCTCAAGAATCAATACCCGAACTAACTAACTCAACTACAAAACATATATTTATATTAAGGGGACAGGAAGGATGACTAATACAATGGTACCACTTCCTGATTGACTTTCCTTGGAAGACCCACCTCAGGAATGTAGTGTTCCAAGTTAAGTAGGCATCGGCGGAGTAAGTAAGTAATTTTTAAATTTGCGTCTATTTGTAGGCCTAATATATTTTGTTTCTGTAGAATGGCCATCACGATAGGGCAGTTATTAGCACGCGGCCCATAGTTTGCGAAACGTCGATCTAGAGGATGTAGCATTTTCAATACATTACAAACCACATTTGATTCAACTGCAAATATTTATTAACATTTACCTTATTATTGAAATTACTTGTATGTTCTAGATTCTTTTCCTCCAACTGAGTAACAGTCTTTCTAAGTTTTGTTGAGAGTTCTAGATTAGTAGAAAATTAAAAAATTTAGTCTCTGCGTCAACTAGCAAAACTCCGCAGACACTCCAGAGTTTAGACAGCTGTGTTGTAACTGAAAGCAATAAACATACAGTATGTGACATTGTCAATAGAAAACGATCAGGGTCGCTCAGAGTTCTGAAAGATATGTCCGAAAAACAAAAACAGGTCAAAAGTTCAGATTTCATTTTGTTTATGCAGTTTAGGTTATTATTAATTAGGTTCAAAATTGTTCTCATTTTCTGAATTTTCAAAATATTTTCATCAACCATCTAAACTCAGAAGAAGGAAAAACCAAGGAGATTTGCTCTAAAATTTGCAAAATCAATTTAATTAAAGAACACCGTCGTTTCTAAGGAAATTTCTTAAACACATCACCCAGTATACAGTATGGGGTGTGTTTGAAGGAGGAGGAGCGAAAATACTGGCGTAATGAAGTAGCCTATATGATTGGAATTGTAATAGGAAAAGTTACTACATTTGAACTGTCCAGGGGAGGAGTTAAGTTTTGTTGATTGTGGCTCGGATGGTGAGAGGAGAAAGAAGGCTGGGGGTCCGCAGTATCAAAATTAGATATTTTAATTATCAGCCAAAATGACACCTACAGTATTTATTTACACAGTTTACAACGTACTTAAACCATAGGCCTATCGTAGATATGTATACCCTCTCAATTAGAAGCTGAAGTTGAATTGAATTTGTCATGGGAAGAATTTGTTTTTAAAAAGAGTGTAGGGTGTTAGTATTGAAGAGGGGTGGGGGTTGGTGAGTATAGGGAGGTACTGGCGTCGGGTGTTATGTACTGAGAAGGCTTTAAACTAATTTTAAAACCCACCTTGGGGCAGGTATAATTGCTAGTTAATGATAAACCTGTGATCTGAAGCATAAAAAACAAATGCCTTACATAGGATTGCGAGAAAAAATAACGCTATGCATGGGTTACTACCAATATAGAAATTACGAGATGTAACTAATTTGTCTATCCAATTAGCAAAATATTGGTTGCTATTGGTTTTTTCTTTTTAAATCGCTTTTCAATTCAAAAATGTAACTTATAGTACCTTCCTCTTCATTTAATTCTCCTCGAAGTTCTCTATTTTGTATCCTTAGTTGTCGGATATCTTCTCTCATTTTTACATCATCCCTCACTGGTGAACGGCTTCTGACAAGTTCTTGACTAACCTCTGTAGGTGAATTACCAAAATCTATGCTGGCACCAAACTCAAATGTTCTCTATAAAAATTATCCAATTCTGATTATGTAATGTTGTACAGTAGTTGTTTACACATAAAATGTATTCAAATTCTGTTTATAACCTTGATTTTAAAAACATTGAAGTATATAGCTCCTGTAATAAGATTCCTTTTCATATTGTATGTCTGAAATTAGGAAAGGTAAATAAAAATGTAGATTTTATATGAATTAGCATAGTTTTTTATGATAATACAATTTTACAAGGGATGAAAACCAAAAATATGCTGTACAATTGAATTGGTAACCTGTACAATTGATTCTTGTTATTGACACATACCCAATGATCCTTGACCATGAAAACAAATTATTTAAGTTATCATTAGTATTGGTCGAGATGCTAAAATGTTGATTTTTATATAATAGCAGTACTATGGAAATGAAAAAAAGTTATATGGCGGCACTAATTTGCATTAAAAGTATAGTATTAGGCCTATTATTAATAGTATATATGGGACATTCTATGCGCATGTAAATAATAATATTTCCGTACACATTTTCTATATATAGTGTAGTGTTGTTATGTACAATTTGCCTCTAACAATGCCCACGGTATGGTATAGTGAAAACAAGATTATGAAACCTTAATTTTGGATGTGCTCATTGAATCTTCTGGACTCAATATGTCCTCTGATATACTACAATTTTCTTCATTCTTGCTATCCATTATGCAGTACACTACAAAACAGAAAAAAATAAGATGAATGCTATCATCTTATGATGATTTTAAAATTACCGTAGTTACCAAAGCCATAATTACTAAAATCGCCGATATGATCGTTTTACTTTAGTAAATAGTTGCCTTTTAATCAACAGCACGATGATCATTTTACTGAAGAAATTCCTATCAACCCTTTTGGTAATAAAACAATCTATGTCTAATTAATTGAGGGAGTTCAGCGTAGAGCAACTAAATTTATTTTAAATAATACTGCAATTTATTACCATTATGTTATAGGCGTCACTTTACTGATATCGTTTTTCTTTTTAAGTTATTCAATTCTAATATAATTAATACTGACAATTATTTAATATTCGTAATCCATGTGTTACTCGTAGCTCTTCTTCTGTTGGTACTTTTTTTGATATTCGTCGCTGCAGTTTAAAAGAATCTTCTTTTCAATCATATATCCCACATGTTACCAGAATTTGGAACAATTCGCAACTTAGATATTTCTGTTAGTTCTTTTAAAACTAAATTATCTATTATTTAAATAATTTTGATATTGAAAATTTGTGTAGTTGGTCGCTTTCTTGCATTTAAAAAAAAAAAATCTCTGTTTGCAATTTGTTTCACTCAAAATGCTAGATTGACTAACCTATTAATATGTAGAACGTGCTCTGTTCTGGGTTGACCAACTAGCATAGGTGTTTAGCACCTGTTTGGTCTTTCCTTGCCTTTTA
This sequence comes from Antedon bifida, assembly GCF_963402885.1. Classification (NCBI taxonomy): domain Eukaryota; kingdom Metazoa; phylum Echinodermata; class Crinoidea; order Comatulida; family Antedonidae; genus Antedon; species Antedon bifida. Next base: position 10,255,911 of record NC_136231.1, read on the forward strand.
TACTTGTTTTGTCTTCCTTGTATTGTGTATGGCAGAAAATTGAATAAATAAAATAAATAAACCTAATAAATATCCTCATATCGGGTGTTTATTTAATTTTAAATTAAACAAGACAGTGAAGAGGCACGAAATAATACGTACACGGACGTACGACGAATACACACACGCACATCATCATTTTTACGACATATTTGGTGATATGATGCAATTTTATAAAGGATAATGATGGGATTGCCTTTCCGGGATTGTGGTTTCTAGGACAAGGACAAGGACATCTACCTACGGTCAGAGAGCCTTTGCAATGGCAGCGCCAACTTTGTAGAACTCCCTACTTATCACAATCAGACAGTGCACTTCTCTTAACTCATTTAAGACTCAACTCAAGATTTTCCTTTTCCAACAAGCTTTTCATTAATTTAACATTTCCTGCTTTTATTTTTGATGTAAAGCGCATTGAGAGCCTGGTTATATGCGCTATATAAGAACAGACTATTATTATTATTATTATTATTATTATTATTATTATTAATCAAATGTTCACTGTAATAAAATATGTACCTGTACTTTTCAATGACATATGCCGAATAATATTATTATCTTAAACTATGTTTACAAATTGTCATTTTTGGCACACATCTTTCTCCTAGACCTGTAAAATAAAAACTAAAAACAATTTAATTATTAATCGACCAAAGTAAAAATAATTTAGATTTTATCGCGACAAAAGTTAAACGCAACCTTTTTTAACGCGACCGACATCGTCGTAAAATTCGGAGTAATGCAGAGTAATTTCCTCGCTGGTGAGCTAGCCCATCATTTAAGCGCGACAGTGAGACTACTAGTAGGGATACTGAGAGCTGACTCCATTTTCATTACCACGAACAGCGCGCACATTACTATGTGCGCAATGTTACTTAATGTTATATGTTAATGTTACTTTGGTAAACACTTTTTATTAGGTCATTTATTCTGAAAATAAATTAATTATGAAAAAATCCTTTTGAGTGAATATTTATTTACCTATTATAATAAGATCAAGTATTTTTTATTTCCATTTCATTCAACCAAAAATGTGAATATAGTGGTTAAAAGATCGTTATTGTCTAGCACGTATAACTTTGTTTACTACAAAACCCCTCATTTTCAAACTTATTTTTGTAGTTGAGCCTCTTATGACCTCAAAATGTTTTTTCTTCCTACACCAAGATAATATAGTTCCACATACCATGTGCTTGTTTTGTGGTATGATGTCATCGTAAGCCAATCAAACCTCTGCTTTTGACCGCTCCGCAGGGCTCACGGTTAAACGATTTTGGATTCTCGCCCCTTTGATTGGTTGACGCGAATCAACACACAGCGGAAGAATTTTCTTGCGAGTGCCGTGAAGTCACATGGTCTCAGGTTTTTTACACGGGAAAATAATGCATTGAAATTCTTCGAATGAGGTTAAATAAACACTCTTTTTTATATAATAAACAAGTAATATCATATTTATTGAATTTTACAATATTTATATACAAAATATATTACTTAAAACCATGATTTTGTATTTAAATATTATTTTGTACATTCATACAAATTTGTCGACTGAGGGCACAATTTGTTTACATCGGTCGTAGCTAAAAACGATCATTTTCGGCGATGTTTTAAACCCTATATTTCTAATCTACAAGTCATATTTTCATAATTCTTTCTTTATTATAAAGTTTTTAATATAAATTTTACATCGCTATCCCTACTACTAGGCTAGTACTGGGTGCAGGTCAAGTCGGCCCCAAACCGTCTCGGCCAAAGTCAAGTCGGCCCCACGTCAAGTCGGCCCCAAGTCAACTCGGCTTCAAGTCAACTCGGTCTCAAGTCAACTCGGCCTCACGTCAACTCGGCCAAAAACTAATCGGTCAACTCGGCCACAATAAAGTATGGAACGCAAAAAGTGTTTAATATTATTATATTACTATCCACTCTTTAAAAAAAATTAAGAAATAAGAAAAATACTCATATAAAAAAATGATCTCATTGCCGATATGAATAGAAGTACCTGCGTGTTACAAAAACATGTGCAGGTACCACATTTTAGTAAATCAAAGACATAGGCCTACGTTCCACCATGGAGCTATTATAGCTCCATGGTTCCACCATTTGGCCATAGAAAAATGATCGTACATATCGTTTTTGTCCATGATTTGCGTTGCGAAAACACGTACGGTAGCAGTTGTATTATTTCCTAATAAATTAATGGTTGCTGATTCTATGATTGAAAGTCGGTAAAATATCACAACAAAACAGCGGGTGAAAAAAAGGAATGGTTTGAAAATGATATATATCTCTAACTAACTGTGAATCCAAATGGTAAACGAGTGGTGATGATCATGAGCTACTGTAAGGTTATTTAGAGTGATTTAGTTGCCAATTTGGTACTGTATAGGGCCTCCTAGTGTCTAAATTCATACAAATTTGTCGACTGAGGGCACAATTTGTTTACATCGGTCGTAGCTAAAAACGATCATTTTCGGTGATGTTTTAAACCCTATATTTCTAACAAGTAGTCATATTTTCATAATTCTTTCTTTATTATAAAGTTTTTAATATAAATTTTACATCGTTATCCCTACTACTAGGCTAGTACTGGGTGCAGGTCAAGTCGGCCCCAAACCGTCTCGGCCAAAGTCAAGTCGGCCCCACGTCAAGTCGGCCCCAAGTCAACTCGGCTTCAAGTCAACTCGGTCTCAAGTCAACTCGGCCTCACGTCAACTCGGCCAAAAACTAATCGGTCAACTCGGCCACAATAAAGTATGGAACGCAAAAAGTGTTTAATATTATTATATTACTATCCACTCTTTAAAAAAAATTAAGAAATAAGAAAAATACTCATATAAAAAAATGATCTCATTGCCGATATGAATAGAAGTACCTGCGTGTTACAAAAACATGTGCAGGTACCACATTTTAGTAAATCAAAGACATAGGCATACGTTCCACCATGGAGCTATTATAGCTCCATGGTTCCACCATTTGGCCATAGAAAAATGATCGTACATATCGTTTCTTTCCATGATTTGCGTTTGCGAAAACACGTACGGTAGCAGTTGTAGATATCGAAATAGCTGCCAAAGGCGCAGCTACGAATTGGTTTCAGATGTTGTTGCCTAATCAAATGCATACACTGAAGAAATCTACGCGTGATTCAACCATGGAGTTAACACTATTGAATACCTCAATGATTCAACCAAACAATCTTATTACACCTAATAAATGTCCTCGCATATCGGACATGTTTATTGAATTTTGACGCACGAACGAACATACGCGCCTACGTACGTGCATCATCATTATTTGGCCTACAATGTGTTCCTATTTATTATCCAAATGTTCATATTGTAATCATTAATAATAGTATGAATGCTAGCTCTTATTAATCAATTGTTTGTTATGCGCAATTTGAACAATTTGTGCAATTTGAAATTTTATTAAACGTAAATAAAGGAAAGTTGGTGAAATCCTTCTTATTTTTTTTGCTAAATGTGTTATTGTCTAAATATTAATATTCATTAAAAGTCAGAATTATTCATAGGTAAAAAAATGTGAAGAAATATTATTTTATCAATCCCCTTCCTTTGCACCTTTTGCATTCCATACTTTAACGGGGCCGAGTTGACCGATTATTTTTTGGACGAGTTGACGTGAGGCTGAGTTGACTTGAGGCCGAGTTGACTTGAGGTCGAGTTGACTTGGGGCTGACTTGACTTGGGGCCGACTTGACTTTGGCCGAGACGGTTTAGTTTAGGGCCGAAGTGGATCGAAATCCTAGTACTGTACTACACGCACAGCTTCCCCTTTTTATGCCTACACCTTCCGTGTTATTTTGTGTTCAAATTGCCCAAGAATATCATTCAATTGCGTAATTTTACGCACTTGTAAACTATTTTAACGTTAGGGGCGACTTTGAGATGGGGCGACTTTGAGATGACTTGGCCTAGCCTATGTTATGCGCGATTTGAACGATTTGCGCAATTTAAAATTGCGCAAAGAATTCCTTGCGCAATTTGAATTGAAACATCCCTTTCAAATTGCGCAAGCAACGTATTAAATTGCGCAAGTAATCTGCAAATTGCGCAAGGTTTTTGGACAGATTGTGAAATCATGCACACATATTTTTATAGTAATTTCTAAGAATGATTAAAAATTAAAGATAATATCGCATTTCCTTATTTTAATAGTGAAAATGTTGTTATTGTTAGCATACCAACGAAGACCCGACAAAGGAAAACGAAGCGGTGGTGTTCTCCGGCGGGCGGCTATACTACTCTAGCCTACTACTGGCTATGTTTTGATAGCAAGTCTAAATGGTGGTGGCGGTAGACTATGTTGTGTATTACTGCCTTAATTTTTGTTATTTTTACATTCATTTTGATTTATTTCAAGTTACAATGAGTGATAATATTATTTAATTGTGTATGCCATTTATGTTGTGTATTATACACATGTTATCTTCGCATTTATTATGTTTCATTTTGAGTTATTAGTTTCCAATAAATTATTATTGTTAACCAATCGTCGACGTTAACACGCATTCTGTTGCGCAATTTGAAAATGTTACAAATTGTGCAGCGCAATTTGAAATTGCCCAAGGATTTTCTTGCGCAATTTCAAATTGCGCAAGTTGATTGCGCAATTTAATACTGCGCAAGAAAATCCTTGCGCAATTTCAAATTGCGCAAGAATTCTTTGCGCAATTTCAAATTGCGCAAGGAATTTTTTGCGCAATTTCAAATTGCGCAAATCGTTCAAATCGCGCATAACACCTATACTAGCCTACCCTAGGGCCGCCCTGGCCTAGGCCTAGTAATAATAGTAAAAAGGCTAGCCTCTAGGTAGCTAGGCCTAGGCTAGCATCCAAACAATGGATTACCCAAACTATATACCTTTTTAAATTATCAACTCAAACCTATGATACTGTAGGACAATTTAATACAGTACCTGTAACTGTATTACTATTACCATGTTGATAATGATTTTTCTTTTATATTTTTGCAAATAGTTTAAGAACCTGTATCCGTCATATTATGTATTGTTTTGATGTATTATGTTATTTTTTTGGATGCACCACTTCTGTGTGTGCCACCGCCGATGCAAAGGTGTCATTTCCTAATAAATTATTATTTTTATTATTAATCAATAAAATGCGATACCAGTACCGCCCCTACCTCTGCTGGCGATACCGGGCTCTAGCCTAGAGGGTACGCCCTATAATTATTATTACTAACCTGATTAACCATGTCTTGTAGTACTACCAACCGCTATATATAGGCCTCTAGGTCTAGCCTAGGCCTAGAAGAAACAACCTACTTTTTCTTTCAAATGTAATTCTTCCGCGCGCCAACTAGATTCATCGTCGTCGATTCTCTTTTGATTTTTTAAAATTGCTGCTGCCAGACCTCGATATGGTGGGTTACTTTTGCCTCACTACTGGAAGGGAAGTCGTAGTCTAGCTTGTAACAGACTACTGTAATTTATTTCCTAATAAATTAATGGTTGCTGATTCTATGATTGAAAGTCGCAAAACAGCGGGTGAAAAAAAGGAATGGTTTGAAAATGATACATATCTCTAACTAACTGTGAATACAAATGGTAAACGAGTGGTGATGATCATGAGCTACTGTAAGGTTATTTAGAGTGATTTAGTTGCCAATTTGGTACTGTATAGGGCCTCCTAGTGTCTGTCATATTGCATTATTTTATTTACCGTTTCATTTTTTTTTAAATTAATAAAATACAGTATATTATGGCTTAGAAGTTAAATATATATATATACATATATCTTTGTTTTAATTTTATATACATTATGAAATTCATTGTTTATTATTTACAGGTTTTGTTTGGAAACGATCATTTATAAATTCGGGTCGTCGTCGTCGGCTCTGGAATTTTACCAAAACGATGACGATTGGAGAGAGACTGATGATATAAATATGCGTTAATTATTTCTGTAAAATAACTAAATATGCCTATAAAACGAATGATTCAGGTACAAGAAATGTCCAAGAGTAAATCTATCTCTGTCATAGAAAATCCAGAACACCTAAAAGTGTTTAAAAATGTCGTTTTTCAGTCTGCTCGTCAAGGAAAGCTGACCACACTGCGAGGCATCCTGGATTCGCTATCGAAGGAGGAAGTGCAATATATTGTGTCAACAGTAACAGAGAGTACTACACCATTGCTCATGGCCTGTCGCCATGGGCATCTAGATATTGTAAATTATTTTATTGAACAGTGTATTGCTGATTATGAACAAGTCGGATCTGTGACTTTTGACGGCGAAACCGTTGATGGAGCTCCGCCGCTATGGTGCGCTGCTGCAGCAGGCCATTTTAACATAGTTCAGTCACTAATAAAACATGGAGCAGATGTCAATCATACGACATTCTCTAATTCAACACCATTACGTGCAGCATGTTTTGATGGTCACTATGATATTGTAAAGTACCTTGTGCAACACAAAGCAGATATTGAAGTCGCAAATCGTCATGGTCACACATGTCTCATGATCTCGTGTTATAAAGGTCATTTTAAAATTGCAAAATATCTGCTGGAGCTTGGAGCAAATGTTAATCGAAAGAGTGTAAAGGGCAATACAGCATTGCATGATTGCGCTGAATCGGGAAGCTTAGAAATAATGAAGCTCCTTTTTCTGAAATACCATGCAAAAATGGAAAATGATGCGTACAATATGACACCTCTTTTAGCTGCAGCAGTTGCAGGTCATAGAAACATTGTTGATTTTCTTGTGTTAAGATATGAAATTGATAAACTGGAGAAGATTGATTCGTTAGAATTAATGGGAGCAACATATATTGATAAGAAGCGTGATGTGCTACAGGCATTGAAATACTGGAATCGTGCAATGGAAGAACGTTATAAGGATCCAAGAAAAGTTATAAAAAAGTCAAGACCAGATGATCTTATACCTGCTTATGAATATGCTATAGAAGCTGAGAGTGCCGATGAACTTGAGAATATTGTGTCAGATGTGGACTTAATGCGAATGCAAGCATTATTAATACGAGAACGAATATTGGGTCCAGCCCATCCTGACACAACTTACTACATTCGATACCGTGGTGCCGTTTATGCCGATTCTGGAAACTTTGATCGCTGTATACAATTGTGGATGTATGCACTTGACATGCAACAGAGTGTACTTGAACCACTTAACCCAATGACCCAAAGTAGTTTGTTGTCATTTGCAGAGCTATTTTCATACATGATGTCAGAACGTAATGGCCAAAGAGTATATAGTAATTTATCATTTGTTGATATGAAAACTGTTTATCTAAAAGGAGTAAAAGAAATCGAACGTGCAATCACCATCGGCAAGCCTATGCCATTAACAGAAAAAGATATGATGAATTTTAACCGATGTCTGCAAATATTAATGCATCTTATGAACCTTGTTGCAAAGTTGGAGTGTAAGCCAGAAGATGCACAGGTTATTAAACGTGCCACTTACAAGTTGCTAAAGATTAATCCAAAGGGAATGAATGGTTATGAGCCACTACATTTAGCTGTTGATAAAGACACCTCGGCAGTTGGTCGCTACCCAGTCTGTTGTTTCCCAGATAAGAATGTTGTTTCACTCTTGATAGATTGTGGCGCGGATTTAAATGCCGTTGACGTCAACAGAAACACTCCTCTTCATATTGCAGCCATGTCTCTAAAAGACAATTGCATTGAAGTTATGAAGTTCCTTATAGAATCAGGTACACATATAGATAGTCGCAATTCAAACAACAAAACTGCTCTTGAGCTTGTTGAAGGTACATGTGATATATGTCCAATGAACTATGTTACATTGAAATGTTTGGCAGCGAAGGTAATTTTACACCATAACATTCTGTACAAAGGTCATGTACCTTGCAAACTAGAAGGCTTTATTGAATCTCACTGATGTAAGCATTACTTTAATATCATCAAGACGAATTCGATCTAAGTTGGCCCTAAACCATCTCGGCCTCTGTCAACTTGGCCTCAAGTTAACTCAGCTACAAACTAATCGGGTCAAATCGGCCTCAATAAAGTGTGGAACGCAGAAAGTGCAAACAAATCAAATGGATAAAAAATACTATTAAATATTTCTTCACATTTTTTACATTAGAATTCTATCAAAGAAGACTTCGGCTAATAAATAATAATAATTTTACTATTATATTAAATTTTTCTTATACTATAGCAAGGAACACATTATTACAATACAGTAATTAATATCACTATAATTAAAGCAGTGATATGTGTTTTTTATTTCGAATCTACCATACAAGAAAAATAATCACAATAGATTCAGGACGATCCAATAATTCTTGCATAAAGAATTAGCCTAGCCTTCATTGGGGTCAAAACTAATAATAATACTACATACAGTAGGCCTAGACTAATAATATATTTACAAAATTAATATTATGACCAGGGCCTCTACCACACAAATTCTGCTATAGTTATACTAGTTCTACTTTATTAGGGCCGAGTTGACCAACATGAGGCTGAGTTGACGTTGGGCCGACTTCCGGCTTGACTTTGGCCAAGATGGTTTAGGGCCGACTTAACCCGGAGCCCCATTGAACTGTGCTTTATTAATGTAAATTGCTCGTGCAGTTCTAAAGTGAAAACACAGCCTTGATTTGAATTCAGGACATGCTTACCAAAGCATAACTTACTGTAATTGTCTTTGATTAATGCTCATTTATTCTTTTACTACTTTTAGTTTCCCTAATTATTATTCTCTAATGTTATAAAATGCTGTTTTACATATTGATGTTTCAATTTCTAAAATTATATATATATGATGCAAGGGATTTACACAAACTTGTGCTATAGCTCTTTTTTGTTAAAAGATCTATACTAATTACATTTTTTCAAAGGAAATTTGAGATTGAGAGAACAGTCCCATATACAATCATTTTAATTACTACATCATCATTTTAATTGCAAACATTGGTAAACTTCGTTCACATTAGAATTCGATGTTGTCATACAATACTGTAGTAGGATATTTTCACTCCTAAAATGCCCTTGAGTGTGCAATTTGGTCAATTTCTACACATCTACAGCACCCCTTAATGTGTTGAGGGGTGCAATTTGTAACAAACCTACCTTTCAAAAGGCCTGTTTTTGTTTTTACTTTACTGCATATATGTTAAATATCAGATTTTTATCCTTCAAAAATATTCTGAACATATTACAGAGGATGGTGGGGTTGATGCTTGATTTAAAAGTGGGAGTTTGCATGACCACACCAAATCACCAAATTTTGATAATATAGCCATTTAGCTCTAAAAAGTCTTTGTTCAGAGTGATGATAAACAAAAAATAATGCTGGTCAAATGTAGGCATTTAAATTTATTTCAATAAAGAAACGTCACTCTATGATCAGATATACTGTAAGTTGTAAATTCATTTGAGCATTATAATTCATAGTATATCTAAATTTTAGGGTTGACTCAGTTATTTGAAATTAATATGATTTGAACACCAGAAAATATCGATATAATAAATAAATTTAGTTCAGAAGTGCATCACATTATGATCATTTGTAGCAATTGTAACATCAAAAACGTGTGAAAAAACTACTAAGTAATTGATATCGCAAATTCTTGCCCATTGCGATTAGTTGTACTGTACAATCTACCAATTACATCACAACCAATTGTATGGTTGCATGGAATGCACATCTGAATAGTGTATACAGTACTAAACAAATAATGAATGTTTATGAGTGTGATGGTACAAATAATTTCATGAGGTGAAAGATTGAATTCATATTTCACCAAATGAAATTATTTGTACCATCGCACAAATATAAAACATTCATTATATGTTTTTAACATCAAATTACATTTTTGTCATTGCCATTGTTTTGAAGGAGAAATCGCGTTGCTGCTTCTGTTCACATAACAGACAATGCTGCTATTGGATTTCACAGATTTTTTTCCCTGTTGATAAAAAAAATTAAGGTGCTATTCCATGTTTGTTTAATAGTACATACTATTGCATGCCATGTGATGCACAATCGTCCAATCAAAATATAATATAATTTATGAGTGTGTGATCGTATCATCTGTGCTCATGTACCCTGCAAGTATGTTTACACTAAATTGAAAGTTAAAATATTGCACTTGTAATTTGATTTACCGTAATAGTAAATGGTGAAAAAGAATATATAATTACCTGTATATCTATAGCCAAAATGTGTCAGGCCTTTGAAATTCTCCTTTTTTTTTTGCTATGTTCTATTAAATTTATTTTCAGCAAATTATTAGCTTTCCTTTCCTTGTAAAACATATTTTCAAACTGTAGTGTCCATATCCATCCATATTTTGACTTAATAATACGATTGAATGAATATAACTCTACGAGTACTGCATGTTCACAATGATGAAGTATTCGTTTCATATAGTATTACTTTAACTATTATTAATGTTTATACCAGATTACTTTGTTTAAATAAAAATATTATTGTTTAAAGATTTACATGGCAAAGAAATAGAAATGCTTAAAACACTCTTTAGAAATATTAAATCAAAAGTAGGAAAGACATTTTTTATAACCAACTATTTACTACAAAAAAGATTGTATTCTCACAAAAAACAAAAGATTTTATTTGTTTTCTTTTAGGTTTTTAGGGGTTGATGTGCAATTGATGATATAAATATAATATTTATCTTATAGTATAAGCAACACTTTGTATTTTCAGGAGTTAAAATTAGCCTACTTTTGTTCCATATTACGGCACAGTTTGTGATTCTTAAAATGGAACAACAGAAGATGCTCACACTCACTATGCATATTAGAAGTTAGGTAGTCAACAGCAGAAGATGACCGACATTCATTAGAAGAATATGAATACCTATGTCTGTAGGATTTCCAATTATGAATTAACAATATAGACCAATGTGTTTTAAATACCACGGTACAGAAATAATTATTTGTTTGCTTTTTCAAAGTTGATTTTGTTAAGTTTGCTGTTTGACATAATATGGTAATCATTAAAAGACTGGACTGTTTTTTGTGTGTATTTTGTATATTATTTGTAACCGTACTACCACCAGGGTTTGTTTTAGGCTATTTTAGCATGGCGGGACTGTACGTCCATGATTTTGAGAAGTTTTAATGATGCCATAACTAACTGCAAGAAGAGCCATTATTTTTAAAATGTCCCAACTATGGTTGTTATGAGGTGTTGTGCATGTTTATTTGCTGTCATCCCCAAATCAAAAAATAAAAACAAACTGTAAAAATGAAATGAAATTTTCTAAACATGATTTACCATCTTTGACAGGCTGTAAACAAAAAGCATGATCACTCAACCATGACGTTATCAGTGCACCATTTTGTGAATTCAGCCTATCAATTATATTCATAACCAATAACGGAGATATCAATCAAATTTACTGCACTTAAACTTCAGGTCAAGTGTTAACATAACATATAAGTGCAATGTTCAGAGCCCTAGCAGCTCTATTTGTCAAAATGTTCTTACCATGCTTGGCATGGAGACCCTTATATTTTGTTTCACAAACAAAAAACAATGGCGCTCTAGCTTGGTGGTTACAATCACAACATCCAATCCTAACCTATAGTGCCAGAGTTGTAACTTAAGATTTCATTCAACTCCACTCACTAAACCTCAAATAAGTACAGTACAGAATAAGCACGATAAATTATATAAAAGTTTTTCCTGGGAGGTATAAAAATAATTTATTTTTATACCTCCCTAGTTTATTCATCCTGTAATTGGCGAGTTACTGGATGTCGAATGAGTATGAAATAACAAAATAAAAGTCATCCTGTATCATTTTTTCCATATTTTATTCGGTTTTCCAACAGGTCTCTTTAATTTCTTGTTATTTGAATCATGGGGTTTCAAACAAATCATACATATTGGTGATAACTAGATTGAGTATTTCCATTGGGACAATAGTAGTGGTAGACAAAGGGCGCGAACCTATACAAAATATTAACCTGCATATACATAGCTTACAAACACAGTATATATCCCGTTCATTAACGGGATTGATTTGATTTAAAATCCGGTCTGAACATTTTTGTCGTCCTTACCGTATGTGAAAACTCCTTGATGGTCATTTCTCCACCTACTAAAAGATATGGTTGTATGCAGTGGAGTGATCCTAGATTCTGTTTTAAAACAATGTCAGCTCTAATACGATTAAATTGTTATGTTTAATATAGGGTTTAAAAAAATATAGCAAATAAATTTACTAATAGCAGAATGCAACTTTAGAAAGTACAGTAAAATTAGACTTGCAGTTGTAGTTTCCCTTACAATGCATCTGTCAGTTTATTCATAATTAGAACACACTGGGATTCTGCTTGTTGATGTATTTTATATGCGACATGATTTTGCATTTCAACATAGATTATCATTTCTACACCATTTCTTTTTAGTTATGAAGAAAGATTACTGCTAAAGTATGCGGATTAAAATTTAAAATTGTGGGTCAATAAGGAAGAATCAAATATAGTCGGGGAGATCTAGATGAGACATCACTCTGGTCTATTTTGTTATTTTGGAGCAAGTCTTAAGTATTTATCAATGATAGTGTTAGCATATATTTGATCCCTAGTACTTAGACAAACTTTATGTTTATACACAGAGTTAGGTGAAGTACACAAGTGGTTATTTATAGTTAAGTATGACCCAGAAGCTTGAATTACCTCTTCTACTTCCAAATCCTTAACTTGTTTAACATATCCTAAAACATGAGCACTAACTCTATTTTTTGGGGAAATTACTGCTCCTCGATTGTTTTTGACATTTACTAGAGATGATTCATCACTGTGTTCATGTACATTTCTATCAGGATCTATGTTTACCAAATTAGGTTTAATAACATGATGATCTACAACACTAACAGTATCCTTTGTGTTTGAAAAAATAATTTTTGGCGACGTATCATGTAGCCTCTCAGGATCATCAATTTGATCTGGAAGCTTCCTAAACTCTGTTAATACAACCTTGCTTTCATCACATGATTCATCTTCTGAAGAACTATAAAGTAGTTTTTTAACATCAGTGAACAATGGAAGGTTAGATGACAAACAAGCTGGTGTACAGGACATTGAATATTTTGAATCGATTAAACTTGAAGATGGACTACTGTTTAAAATATGAGAAGTTCCAAGGATATTTCTAGGAGAATTGTTATTTACATTTTTTGTCAGTGTTTTTTCATCTTTTATATCATCAACATCAATCAGCAACACATTTTGAGGTGAGTATTTTTGATGAGATTTCTCTGCTGTTGATGCAATTATTCCACCAAGGCTTAATCTTTTTTCCTGATTGAATACTTCATCATCGTCAATGCTGCTAATGCTAGTAATGTCTTCCACAGAACTGACTGTGGATTTATGTATTGGACTTGGCAATGCTGGAAACACCTGATCTTGGGAGTCAATACTAAATCCACTACCCATATTTGTTATACTTGACCTAATGGGCAACAATTCATAGACATTAGAACACTCTTTATCAGAAGTTACATATTTTGAATTCATACAATCCTTCTGTTTCCCAATACTGATACCTGTTTTATCAACATCATCATATAAATGGACTTCTGATGAATTGGGTAGCAATGATTGATGTCTTGTTTTATCAACATCATTATATAAATGGACTTCTGATGAATTGGGTAACAATGATTGATGTCTTGTTTTATCAACATCATTATATAAATGGACTTCTGATGAATTGGGTAACAATGATTGATGTCCTGTTTTATCAACATCATCATATAAATGGACTTCTGATGAATTGGGTAACAATGATTGATGTCCTGTTTTATCAACATAATCATATAATTGAACTTCTGATGAATTGGGTAACAATGATTGATGTCCTGTTTTATCAACATAATCATATAAATTAACTTCTGATGAATTGGTTAACAATGATTGATGTCTTGTTTTATCAACATTATCATGAACTTCTGATGAAATGATTTCATGACTTGCAAGTGGCATTAAATTACATTTCTGAACATTCATTCTATATTGCCTAACCTTTTCTTTTAATTTTTCTCGATCTTCTTCAGCCCAAGCAAGTCTTTTTCTTAATAAAATGTTTTGATAATCAAGATTTTTCAAAAGTTCAAGGTATTTCGCATCAGCTGCAACATCTGGCACTGCCATTGGTTTTATTGTAACATCTTTTTCTGTTTGTTCAACAAGAATGCTATTCATATTAGTAAATGTTTGAAGTCTTGTTTTCAGGACATCTTTTTCCTGCTTCAATCTAGCAATTTCATTTTGTGACTTCTCCAATTTATCAATGGTTTTTTGAAGCTCATGTTCTACCTTTTGTATCTTTTGTTTTTGTTTAATATCATATTCCATTGATTTTTCATTTTGAAATTCTCCTTGGTTTGAAAATTCTGAATATTTTTTACCACGTAGTATACCTTCACTGTATTCTTCTATATTTGTTGCTAGCCTCAATTGATGGTTTTCTGCCCATAAATGTCTAATCTCTTTCTGAAGATTGTCAAGAGAAACTTTCAATTTTTCTATAAATGTTTTATCTTCTTTCCGCTCAGCTTTTGTAGTTGAAGCCTCATGAAGTAGTCTACAATTTTCATGTTGTAGAACTTGAAGTTCCTCAACTAACTTTGGAAAAATATTGTCTGAACTAGTATTTCTAGTTTGAAGTTCTTTGAATAAAAAAAGTTCTCTTAGGTGGGACTTATCAAGTTCTTTTTTGAGATGTCGACAGGCTTTTGCTATTGAATCAAGGACATCTAATAGCTCATCTTTGGGTGTTAGTCCTCGCCTCTGGTAGCCTTGTACTGAAAAAGAAAATCAACCTTTACAATAAACAGTATTTGAATTTGAAAACATGACACATTAATCCATTATCCTATTTGATCTGAGATATTTTGCAACTAAAACACCACATTGTCAAGTCATCTGTATTGTAGAGTCTGTGGATTGACCCAAAACAAATTGCAATAGTTTCAAAACTTCTGATTCTGCAGTTATTGGAGTGTTTTATTGTCAAAATCTACTAAAATCGGTTCAGTGGAACATATATTTTAGAGGTCATTTGAGGTCAAATATGTCTAAAATTGGTGATAATCAATATTTAACGATATAAACTAAGATTAATATACTATCTACTATGATGTTTGGTACCACATGGTAGCTACTTCAATTATCTACTCAATGATATAAAATATATCACATTTACATCTGATTAAAGTATATTTTTGCAGTAAAAACTATATTTTTAACACTTTTTTGGGAAAAGACCTAAGTAAGATATGTATACAATTAATTTAGGAGAGAATATCTCAACTGTTATAGGTTAATTTGACCCCAAAGAACAACATGGGATGTGTGGAAAATTTACTATCTTGTAGTGGCAGTCTCTGTTTTCGAAAACCGGAAAACAGAGACCCAGTATGAATACAATATTGAAAATATTTTAGTGGGATTTAGTCCTGGCAATAGCGACAACCCTACAACACAACAGAGAATTTCTAGTGGGCTAGAAAATAGAGACCACAAAATTGAAAATGTTTAATAATAAATCTATTTAAAAAAAATTATTAAATTATAAAAATTTATATGTAAATATATAATATTAAATAATAAAAAGTGTTTGGAAGAACTGTTGGGTAACAAATGAAAGCTCATGAAATATGCTTCTAAATATTGTGTTCTAATGAAGGCCTGTGTTTTTAAGAAATCTTGAAAACAGAGAATGCTAAACCACAATGTAATTACAAAAGTAGCAAAAAATGATACCAAACCTCACACAAAAAAAATGCAAAATATAAAAAACTATTCAAATTTTTTAAAAATGTAAATGAAAAAAAACCAAAAAAACAAAAAAGCATGCACACACACACACAAATAAAATAATTCCAAAGTCGTGTTACCACAAAATATCAGATATTAATTAATTATATGTTCCACTAACCAGATTTTGGTAGATTTTGAAGTGTCCTACTAGGTACTGAATCAGATAAAAAAGGTTTAAAAACTATTGCATTTGTTTTGGGTTACCCCCTTTTTTTCATAGATTGCCTGGACTATGTGTAGAGCTGCAAATTATAAAGTCTACACAAATTAACACAATTCATACCATATTTTTGCAACAAAAAATGTCTTCCGAAACATTTGTTCATGTTATACGATTTTGTGTGGAAAAGGACCGTAATTCTACTACATAGTTGATATTTTCAACTGCTGCAACATTTCACCACCGTTGCTTAGCATACTGTAAAGGGACTATTTTAAGCTATGCACTTATTGGGTTCTGTATCTTTACAATTAAAAATCTAAAAAATAAATGTACACAATTTTGATTGGAGACTAATATGATTGAAAAGTAGACCTATATTTAGTATTTTAAAACTTATACATGACTATCCACTGTGGTGGGAACCACCTAAAAAATATGTGGGGATAATTTTAGCTCAGTAATCGGCAACTGTCGTATCAATTGTACTCAATTGTAGTTAAAAAAAGCAATATCTAACCTGATCTACCATCTGTCTTTTCTTGTTCAACCACAAAATCATGTCTTCTTTCCTGAAGCAATGTTTCAAAATTTATAGTATATTTGTTTTCGGCAGCAACGGTATCATAACTTATATCCTGTAATACAATTCACATAAAGTAATAATATTAGCAAGTTAAAAGGTCTGTATACAAGATTAGGGTTAGGGTTAAAGTTAACTTTTACTAAATTCTACAGGTTTGATTACAAAACGCCCTTTGTTCAGTCACATGCGTAATGAAATACTATTGTTACGAGATGGAAGTCACCAATGAATGGCTGCCTACTACAACAGACTTTGCTTTTTGGTTACTATTAGTTCATAATTTGCACCCCTTCAAATAGCGGCAATTGCACTATATTTGTTCACCGCATTTGCACGCCATAGTGGCTACAGCAGGCGGTAGTCGTTTACATAAACAACATATCAGCTGATGAAGTCAACCAGACAGCTCGATGAAACTATCTTTAGAAAATGTTATAATATTTAATGTTCAATTTATTATAGCGCAAAATGCTTCTTTTAAAGAGCAACATTTACTTTAATAAGTATTATAAACATGTATGCTCCTTTTGCTTGCCATTTAAAATATAAAATGAATTAATAAATATAAAATTAAATACCTCCAAATTCAATGCCATTGCTTATATATGATGAACTTAGCAGTTACGATTTAGCTCAGTGAGTGCAGCCATAATAAAGGAAGTTAATTTCATTCTGTATCCTGTGAAAGCAACAATTATTTCCTGTTTGTAATAATGCAATTAGATTAGGCTAACTGCAGTGCAGTGAATATTTTATGGAAACGAAAGTTTTTGTTTGTTACCTAGCTTTTAATCACAATTTTTGAATTTTTGTCAATAGGGGTTTTCGATTTAATGGGTGGAAAATCTAAGTAGTTCACTGGTGCTCATTCCCAGCTATATTATGAACATTTCAATTTAAGTTATTTTTTATTATTGATTAAAAGGCAATTAACATTTTGTGTATTTACTTATACTGGTACGACTTGGTAATAATTGATAGGGCTTGGTGTTTAGGAGGACCCGTCTTTTAGTTTTATATAGAACTTGTACTCCTGGGCCTATATTTATATACGGTACATACTTTTTAACATTTTATTGCAGATCTATTTGTTTTGATCAAATATCCTGAAAATATTGCTATTGTCACAATCATACATTCCAACCTCTGGAATTAAAGTGAGACATCTATTGATTTTGAAATCTTGGGGGGAGGTGGGGGGATTTTAAATGGATAAAAGTTGTCAATTTGCGTTTCACATCAGTCGTGGTGTTATGATTTTGGTTGCTGCACTGCATGACTTCATGTAAATCAGCCCATATTACAGACATACTGTACAACTGTACTTAATATTACCTTCAATCTTCATTTAATTTCCAGATTGTTTTTGTGTAGGCAACAACAACAATTCATATTAATTAATGTATTCCTGTATGTATGTTAATTTTAATGGATTTTTCTCGTTACATTTTAGAAAGAAGAATGTTATTTAGTTTGAAATTTAATAGAAAGTGACTGCACAGTAGATCTAGTATTTGTTGTTTGATTTTGATTGTACATAGTATGTGGTAATAAATCCGAGATATATTGAGAATAAATGAAAAATACTACTGTATTAGTGAGTTAATTATCTATAGCTTGTATGATATCATTCCATCATAAATATTGTTTATCAAAAATGATATCATTACAATGTCATTGTCATGTCGGATTTTATAACCTGCACATTGCGACTACTTCAGTTGGTTCGTACATGTTTTTACTGATGATGGTCTCAAGTATATTGCGACGTAATAGGACGCATCATGTAACACACATCCACTTTTCTATTCGATTGTTAATTTTATTTTATGAATAAAACATGCAAGTGTTGAGTATACAGCAAGAAAAACAGGAATTGGTGAATTTATATACATTTTGGAATATAGCTACAGTATTAGGCCTGTAATAACTAATACTATTATTTATATTATAAATATAGTGAATATTTATTTTACCATTTTTCCAGAATATAATAAAATAAGGCGTGTCATATACTGTAGGCCTATTAAATAATAATAATAATAACTTTATTGTTTCTCTTTTATAACAGAGGCACAATTCTCAAGAGATAAAATAAATATGGACTTATCTTAATACACAATCAATTACAAACATTTATAAAATATTATTACATTAAAAAGTATATAAACATTAGGTTATAAAAATACATTCAATACATTTGAGCGAAAAGTAAAAGATTGTGTTATGGAAGGATATTATAAATTTTGTTGCGTTCTTTCCATGCAGTTGTTAAAAATAATTTACAATATTTGTCAAAGATGTTACTTGCTATAGTAATACATAGTTAATAGTGGTTATAAATTGGATTTGATATTCTTCATGAAAAAAGGTGATATTTAAGTTCAGGTGAGCTTGACGTGAATAAGTCCCATATTTTATGCAAATCGTTGTGATATAGATCTTCTTTAAGTTGTTTAAATATTGAGTTTCTAATATTAATTAATCTAGTAACAATTGAATACAAAGTGATAAATTGTTTCTTTTTCACCACAATTACATAACAAACATGATCCTAAATTTTGTGGTGACCAAGCTTCCTTTCTTCATTCGAGTGATAATGAGTTAGAACGAGCTTTGAATTTTAGACGCATGGTAGCTACGTTTTTCCAATAAGTATTTTTCCATTTTAGGTTCATTTTTATATCTTAAGTAATTTGTTAAGGATGATTTAGTTTGAGCCTTGTTAAACCATGTTATGTTATCTTCTATAATATTTTTCTCTTTGAAACCATCAAGCCATTTACTACAATAATCATTATTGAAACAAAAACATTTGCAAATCAAATTTGTTTAAAATGGATTCAATCTTTTACAGCCATTTCTAACTAATTGTATCTTTAAGTACAAAGAGAGCTCCAAATAGTAATCTTGGCCAGTGGTGTTCTTCCTTAGATATATTAAACGTTATGGCTAAAGATACAGTACCGTATCCATACTTTTAAAAACTAAAGGTACGGTAATTATAGAGGGCGCTATGTAAGATAGATGTTAATCAAATATGTTATTGCAATGGTCTTTTTTTAGTTTTTAATTTAAGAGAGATTATTTAGAATAGAGGGTTATTTAGGAACGAGTTTTAATATTTAGCAACAAGTTTTATATTTGAAACAAGTTTTATATTCAGGTACGAGTTTTAGGTATGCAATTTATAATTACCGTAACTTTAGTTTTTAGAAGTATGGATACGGTACCGTATCTTTAGCCATGGCGTATATTAAAGACCCCTTCCCTGCAATTTTGGACGTTTTTTGGAAAATAATACATATATATCACTTTAAAAACATTAAACCATGTCATTCCTTGTCTTAAATGTACGTTTTATGGTAAATTATGATAAAAAGTGAGAAACAATGCACTACCTAAGTAGCTCGCGGCGATCGACCTCTCGTGGACGGTCTTAGGCCTAGCCTAGCTAGGCTTAGTTTTGTAGGCCTAGCTGGTAAACATCGGTAACGTACGAACATCGTACGCTAGCTATATACCTAGCCTGACGTTGTATAGTTGCTGCATTAATTGTCTTTCTATTTTTGCCAGACTCCGTTGATACAAATTGGGAAAAACCCGGTATTTTCGCTGAAAAGTTAGGAGTCTTCCATTTGTTTTGGCCTCACGATCGATCGAAAAGTGGGCGAATTATAGGTGAAAAACAAAAATATCAATCCGCGCGCAATGCATTTTGGGATTTATAGCGGGCCGCTATAATTATTAGATTCGACTTATTTTTCACATTTTAACCGTTTAAAGACGAAAAAAGTTATCGCAATAGGACCATATAGTATTATTTTTACATTAAATATAGTTTGTGATCTTAAATTAGATCTAAAAAATGTAGGGAAGGGGGCTTTAAACCTATACTGCTTTTTGGGTGTCTAGAAAACTCAGATATCTGACTTTTCCAGATCTAGAAAACTCAGATATCAAGATCTGAGTTTTCTAGTTCCAAAATGGAACTAGAAAACCCAGATCATCAAATGGATCGTTCCATTATTATCAGAGGGTAGCTTGTTTGAAATACTACAGTATTATACGTTTTCTTACTAATAATAATAATTATTGTAACTTGTAGTAGCGGCCTATGTTAAATCATAAAGAAATACAGTATACACCTTTAAAATGTAGGCTTAGCATTTAGGCCTAGCCAGCTAGCTAAGCAAACTCAATTCAAGGCTCAACGTGTGGGCGCTATCGCGATGTATCGCGAAGAGTAGACCTGGCCCGGGTACTACTAGGCTAGAAGTGGTCAACTCGTACCCAAAATAACTCGTACCTATTCCTAACTTGGCTAACTCGTACCTCAACCAACTCGTACCCACACCAACTCGTACGTACCTAATTTTTAAGCCTACATTTTAAAAGTAACGTGCACTGTATTTTCTTTATGATTTAAGCCGTAGGCCGCTTCTACGTGTTACAATATTAGTAAGAAAACATACACAGTAATCAGTTTCAATAACACTCTAGTATTTCAAATGACCTACCTTCTGATTCATAATGGAATGATCCAAATGACCTACCAACCAATCATATGATGATCTGAGTTTTCTAGTTCCATTCTGGAACTAGAAAACTCAGATATAGATATCTGAGTTTTCTAGATCTAGAAAAGTCAGATATCTGAGTTTTCTAGACACCCCTGCTTTTTGGATAAATTCATTTCAGTCTCTTTGTTGCAGTTCAATGGAAGCATACCTACTATAGTTTTGAACAAAAAAAGAATGTTTTTGTACTTACCTTGAATTACCCTGGGTGAATAAGGAAAGAAAAATATACATAAGGCACATTTATCATGCTAATATTATACGCGAACGATTCGAAACGTGACAAAATCTTGTTGGTTCCCCTCCTTTTGGAATCACTTTTTAGTCTGGAGTGCTCCCTCTAGCCTTCGGCTTACAGCTCACTGGGTTTATCGCAAATAGCTTGCACAATGCATGATGGGAAGCGTTTGGGAGCAAACGTCACAACGTGTACGTACAAAAAACAAATCATGTACGTACGCGTTGTGACGTTTGCTCCCAAATCCTTCCCACCATCATGCGTTGCACACGCTATTTGCGATAAACCCAGTGAGGTAAAGCCGAAGGCTAGAGGGCGTACTCCAGACTGAAAAGTGATTCCAACTGGAGGGGAACCAACAAGATGGTGGCCGTAAATGTGTTCAAAAACATTATTTAATATAAAAAATAATCTAATATAATACATGAAGACCACATAAATTACAACACATTCTTGTCAAAGCACAGTGAAGTTTTTATAAAATTAAATATAATTATTGTTAAAGCCCCCTTCTCTACGTTTTTTAGATCTAATTTAAGATCACAAACTATATTTAATGTAAAAATAATACTATATGGTCCTATTGCGATAACTTTTTTCGTCTTTAAACGGTTAAAAATGTGAAAAATAAGTCGATTCTAATAATTATAGCGGCCCGCTATAAATCCCAAAATGCATTGCGCGCGGATTGATATTTTTGTTTTTCACCTGTAATTCGCCCACTTTTCGATCGATCGTGCCGGCCAAAACAAATGGAAGACTCCTAACTTTTCAGCGAAAATACCGGGTTTTCCCCAATTTGTATCAACGGAGTCTGGCAAAAATAGAAAGACAATTAATGCAGCAACTATACAACGTCAGGCTAGGTATATAGCTAGCGTATGATGTTCGTACGTTACCGATGTTTACTAGCTAGGCCTACAAAACTAAGCCTAGCTAGGCTAGGCCTAAGACCGTCCACGAGAGGTCGATCGCCGCGAGCTACTTAGGTAGTGCATTGTTTCTCACTTTTTATCATAATTTACCATAAAACGTACATTTAAGACAAGGAATGACATGGTTTAATGTTTTTAAAGTGATATATATGTATTATTTTCCAAAAAACGTCCAAAATTGCAGGGAAGGGGTCTTTAATCGCAATAGAATGAATAATTTCTTGGTAATCTAGCATTTTTTGTATACGAGGATCATATAGAATGCGTTAGCTTTATATGCTTAACGCACTGCGTTGCGTATCGTTCTCACGCAGATAGGCTCAACACAGGCGTAGTAGTGCGTACTGCATAGGGCATATCTGATTGGTCGATTGCAGCCGCCATCTTGTTGGTTCCCTCTTCATGGAGAATCACTTTTGAACTGCTATAACATATATTCTTAGCGATCTAGCCTTCGGCTATATAAAATCTTTGGATAAACCTTATTTCCGCCGTGCATTCGCCAAGCGGCTAACAGAGGGCGTAACTTGTTTACATCGCTAAAATTTTAGAACAGTGTGACTAAAAAATGATCATTTTCGACAATGTTTTCAAAATGTTTGCTTTAATGCATCTTTATCCCTAGTAGTACTACGCCATAGTCTCTCTGAAAATAAAGTTTGGGGGAAACAGCTTATTTTATGCTTATAAAATGCATATCAAAGCCGATAATAATTTAAGCAGGGAATTGTTAATTAATTAATGGTCCCGGGGCCGAATCGTCCCGCTATCATTCAGACGCGACCAAAATGATCTGTAACAGGCCTCTAGGCTTAGATAATATAAAATAGGCCTAGGCCTACACTAAATATAAAGAACTCAGTGTGGCCAGGGATCGAAATAAAATGATGCACTTACTGTAATTCATGGGACAGATGGACTGCAATTTATGGAGGTATTTATGGAACGCGTGGAGCGGCGCAAATGGCATTCAGCAGCGACTTTGTTATTGAGCTGCAGCAATAGGCCTACCACACCATCCGGCGACTTGTGTGCAACCTTGTGTGCAACGACGACGACTTTATAATTTGGCGACTTTTTTTGACATTAGGTCAAAACGTACGTAAGAAAGCAACGACTGTTTCCAAATTGTTCTGATACTAACTTAAAATTCATCATTCAAAAATAAAAATTCTTGACTAATATCATAATCAACATTATTATTATTATTATACCATGGAGCTATTAAAATTAGTTAGCTCCATGATTATACTGTACTCGTATTTTGATAACAGAGAACTATCAATTAAGTGTATTACTATCATCCCTGTACATAATTGTGTAATAAATCATCCTATTAACATCTAGAATGCTATTATGATAGGCCTATATCAATTTATAGGTCTCAAAAATAATATTGTTATTTAAAAAATCATAATTCGATAAGTTTTTAAATAACACTGAAAACAAATTACATGTAGTAGGCTACTACTAATATAAATCAATGTATCGGTTGCTGCATATGGGACTTATGATCAGTGTAGTAGGCCTAATTAGATAAGATTAAGAGCATGCATCTTTTTTTATATCTGCCTCTTCAATAATTATTTTATATTCTATATCAACATATCGGATTTATGCTCAGCGTAGTGGTTCTCAGAATGATATTGACTCGGGTAAAAGGTTTTAGAAGGACGTTCTGGCTTGGACGTTTTTGGTAGGGCCCTTATAGAGCGGGGGTGGAGAGGCGGAGTTCATTTATGGGAGGTGTATAATCAAATAAAATCCTCTAATAGTATGAAAAGTGGTAAACAGATAACAAATGCTTGGTAACTTTAGATCCGTATAATTGCTTACAGTGTACAACATATGTTTTTCACTTTCTATTTCTATACAACACTTTTCGCAACAATCACTTTTATTAAGATTCCACTTCTTTAGGTTTTTTCTACAAGCTAAGGTACGATGTAATAATTTAAAATTAAATTGGGCGACTTTTGGTAAATGTTTCATATTGTGAACTTTACAGTACCATGTTTTGTCCCAGTCTATTTCATTGTTACCTAACTCAACTTCCCACTTTGCTTGTATATTGGGGATTTTAGCAACCTTGCAAACACCACTTTATGCTAGACAATTTATTCACTAAAAATGAAACATTAGGAGAAATGTTTGATTTTTATTGTAAATAATATTTAATGAAAGCATGAGATACTAGATCTACCATTTTATCAGCATTACCTCTCTCAACACGTAACAAATTGATTAATGAATAGAAAACAAGATACAGACGTCTCTATGAGTATGTATCTATACATTTGTAAGTTTTATAATAATTATTATTATTTTTAATGATATCCTGTATTTTTGTTGTTCTTTTTTTGTTTTATTTCCTTTTTTTATAGTTAGATATATTGTACAATTTAGGTAGGCCTATATTAGGCCTATTATGTATTTCTATACATATTTAATTAATTAGTTTACATTTTGTTTTGATGTCATTTATTAGTTAGAACTTCAGCTTATGTTTGTAATTTTGTACGTAAATTTGATGCACCATTAACTGATAAATGTGTGTTATCGATAAAGGTGATTCCTATGAATAAATAAATAAAAAATAAAAGCGACCACGTGCCAGTCCTGCATCTCCGGACATTGTGGTTTTTCAAAACAGTAGGGATGTCACATGAAAACATTGTTAGAAAAACAAGAAAAAGAAAGACTGTTATCATTTTTTATAAACGATTTAGGTTGGAAAAAAAATGATTTGTAGAATATCATTTGCACATTTAAGTTCAAAACTCATCGTTTTTACATTCGGCGTGATGTTTGCACATTAGTGGATTATACATTTTTACAGATTTGCACATTTTTTAGGGTGCCATGTTTGCACATATGTGGTTGTTTCAACATGTTTGCATAAATGTGGTTGTTTGCACAAATGTGACTTTTGCACATTTCACGGCTCAAAAAATGAAATCAAAGTACTTTATTTTATGGAAGGCCATTTTTTTTGGACATTTTTAAACACATATTTTTAGTTTATATTTGGATTTCTTAATATGCTATGTATTTTATATATTTTATTGTAAACTATACCTAGATTATGCTATAAACAGTTATTTACCATTCTCGTTAAATCCCAGATTATTAAAAGATTAACATTTTGGCATAAGTTATAGTCGCTTAAGTTATAAGTCATACCATTTTTCATGGTTTCGTAGTGGTGGAAATGCATGATTATAGGTTCACATCACTGGAACGGACAAAGAATTAAGGTAAAACGAGAAAACACCTGTTACAATCGCTAATGTAGAAAACGCCAGCTAATTTAAACACCAACAGCTTATGTAGTAAATATAAATCAACACCAGCTAATGTAGAAACAGTCAACAGCTTATGTGTAGTAACGAAAATTGTCTCCAAGCTTAATATGTAGTTACTATCGCCAGCTAATGTAGAAAATGTTATATATTTTACAAAAATGTCTAAATCATGTACAAATACATCGATCTTAACTATCAGTCTTTCCACCTCGCGTAGGCAACAAACTTTCTAAAACGACCGACCACCACACATCTTAAATGTATTGTCCCTTTGACTAATTAAAAAAAAATATTAAAAAAAAAAATTTCGAAAAAAAGTGAGTCATTTTGAAGTATCATAATAGTTATTAACTTTCACCAAAAATTAGTCGAAAAAAAATCATTTAACTGAAATACAGACGTTTTTTTTTGTTCAAAAAATAACTTTGACTTCCAGTCAAAGTTTTCGATCAAAACATATCTCATAATGCAACGCGCGCTTGTTTGGCTACTCTGTTTGCATAATCATAAAACTTCCTCGCGATCTGTGTGAAAACACCTTCTCAACCATCCTAGCATATCATGAAATGCATACTCGTGGTTTGAAATCTTTGTTTACTTTCGCTCGCGACGATTTTCCAGACGAAATGTAATCAAATTAATTTACCTGTTAATTACGTAAACTTGTTGTTTTTGGCTCGAATTTTCGACTTAAAGTGAATAACTTTAATATTACTTTGATATGCCCAATTTAAATTTAGAATATTTTGACCTTCATTTTTTTGTGTTTTAAGGGACAATACATCTTTAAGCAACCATCTCTGTTTAAAGATGTATTGTCCCCCTGAAAAAATAATTCTTTAAACATTTTTTGTTGAATATTCCATTCATATAACATAATATAGGCCTAGTTATCAACTTTGACCAAAAATTGGATCGAAAAAAAATGTATTTACCAGAAAAAATGTAATTTAAAGCAAAAAATGGTCAAATTTGCTTGTGTTTTTCTGCCAAGAAAACAATTATCATTATACTATGTATGAATGACTTAATAAATCGAATCTGAATCTGAATAGCCAATGGAATTTTTGTTGAATTTAATAATTTATTTTGTCATTTTACAAGTGAAAAAATTATTTTTTTTCTATGGAAGTGATTAACTTTATTAAAACTACAAAATAACATATTCAAAGTCTGATTTAATTAATCTTCATTTTTCATGTTTTTGGGGGAACAATACATCTTTAAGGGACCGCTTCTCATTTATTATAATCGACCACCTCTCTCGATGCGATAGCTGTTGTAACACAGTACGCCCGCTGTAGTTTCTTCTTTCCTCACTATCGATAGGAAAACAAATAATGTGGCCGGTTGATATTGTTGTTGTTGTGAGAATAAAGAAAGAAGAAATAAAAGGTTTACGTACATACATTCCCCCCGCGATGCGTAGATATGTTCTCTTAGGCTGGGCCTAGGCGCGACCTACGGTAAAGTATAAATTTTAGCTTAAAATAATCATAATGTTTTAAAATAACACTTCAGTACGGCCTAGCCTTTTATTTGAGTTTCCTAGCCGCGCCTAGACTCGTCTAGCCTAGAGATAGATGATAGGCTAGGTCACCGACAGTGCATTTCGGCCGCCAGAGTTATGGAACGACCAAATTCATGAAACGCCAAACGGACAAAATATGGAAAGTTCATTTCGGCCGCGGCGTTATGTACTAGGAGGTCTAGCCTAGGTCTATATAGTTATTATTAGGCCTAGGCCTATATCTCCTTTTTTTAAAGTTTGTCCTAACTAAGACGGGGAACAGACGATCGGGACCACAGATGATCGGGCTCAAAGCGCGAGACGATCGGGCCCAACAAGGTTTTAAGACGATCAGGACCAACAAATAAGACGATTGGGCCCAAATCGGTCACGTTTTATTTTGGTCGCAATAAAACCAACTTTTTTCTTTTTTTATCATATCGGTCATGTTTTTTAAATCGATTGGGTTTTATTGCTTGTATTTGACGCACTAAATACATTTTTGTGATCATTATACATTTCGTTTATATTAAGTAGGCCTACTGTAGATTATTTATTTTACAGTCTGTTTAGTTTATTATGCTATTCATATATTTTATTTACTTTATATACAGGTGAGGAAGAGAGGATATGCTTTTCAAAATTACTGTTATTGTAAAAATATGATTGTTTATAATTATAATTAAATACTAATTAAATGTTATTGTTAACATTGTTTAAATGTAATCATTTTAATATAATGTTATGTGGTGGTAGGAGATGAGACGAGTAAACCTTCCTGCGCGCCTGTTGTTCTTCAGCACATGATTTTGTTGACCATTTGTAATTAACATCTAGTTAATTTCTGCGTGTACACTTTTGTGGGTAAATCGCCCACCTTTTTATTATGCTTTTATCCATGTGTCTTGTCAATACGCTACGGTAGATCTTTCCTCAATCTACATTTTATTTTATAATATAATAGGCCTATCCTAAAATAAATGTACTCTGGTATCCCCTTGTATTGTAGGCATAGAAAGAACGTCTCATTGGTAATAAATACTCTGGTACTATATTATAAACTATTTTTACAATAATTTTCAAAGAGAACACATTCACAAACAAACTTGTTGCAACCTGTAAATAAATTGAAAACAAAAATTATATACATTAGGCCTAAATAAACATTACTTACAGAGTTTAAAAAACTGTTCAATAAATAATTGTTAAATTTGGAAACATTGAAATGTATCTAGTCAGAACATAGGCATAATGCCCAACAGAAATAAAACGCGAACACAACCGTAAAAGAGTATCAGCGATGCTCCGTACCGAATATTTATCGGAACCAAAATAAAACGTGATCGATTTTACCATATTGAACACAAGACTATCAGCCCCTGCGCTAAGATGATCGGACCCAACGAATGAGATGATCGGGACCAAAATGATTCCTAACACATTAGACGATCGTCTGACAACCACTAAGACTATTGGTTAGGGCTAGGCCTAGGTAGGCCTATATAGGCTAGGCCTATACCCTTTTCACATCTGCAAAATGTAACAAGTTGTAACAAGTTGTAAACCAGGTTTGCATACTATAGAGTGAAGACAATTTTGTTTGACAATTTTTTGTTTGAGATTTTCCGAGTTCTTACTGCGCGCGCACGTGTATTGCCCTGGTATTGACTGACCATTCATAGTAATCAAATAGCGCGCAACTATTTTTTCCTCCCGAGATTTCACAAGGTTCAAGTATGCGTGTGTGAAAACATGCAATAAGTCTGGAGATCAAACCTGGTTTACGACTTGTTACAAGTTGTCACAATTTATGCAGATGAAGACTCTTTGACTAAGACAAGATTAAGACATTTACTAACCAAAGTTAGTTAGACTACTACTAGCTAGAGGCCTGAGATAGATGTACCAGACATCGGAGGTCCCAGAGGAATTCGTTATTTACATGTATTTTTTAAAAGTAAATATGAAAGGTCATATTCTCACTTAGCTGTCACCTTATCATGAAAATATAACCTTTCATCTTTCACCTCGAAATTATTTGTACTATTGCACTCATTAACATTCATTATTTGTATATTATTGAGTATTCTAGGAATAAAATAAACTCTCTCATTAGCGGTTTATATATTGGGATGCTGTAATTTCATTGGATAAAGTACACCGGAAAACATTCAGCTTCATTTAACCCCGGTGAGAACACAATGGAGTGTGGGATTAGCACTAGTCAATGAAAAACGGCCTGATATATTTTAACTGTGGTGTTACACCGCTGTTGTGTATTAAGTAAGTAGAATTAAGTAAAAAAATAGAATTTTTGCACATTCTAATTATTTTCTTATTTCCATAAACAGAAGGAAAACTACATCACCTTGATTTGTACTCCAATTGCTGTAGTAGTAGTAGACAAATACAACTTGTTGCAGTTCAATTGAACACCAGAAGAAGAATAATTGTAGCTTTTTAAAATGTGACTTTATATAAGCCAAGCTACTGACTGATTAAAGAATATGAATTCAATGGATAGTTGGGTTGATTACGAAGATGGTCTATTAAATGGCATGAAAGACCACTGTTTGCTGGCAGTGCCATCAGACTTTGGTGATAATTTGGAGACAAAACCACTTTTGGACGATATAGATTCTTATTTGAACAAAAATTCTGCTCTTATAACCAGCAAAGAACAAGCAGAGGAAAGTGTTGGAAGCTGCTATCAACCTAATGTTGGGCAAGAGAAGCAATATAGTCATGACAAATGCTTGGTCAAGAATTATGTTAACACTAAGGTATTTATAGATAATGGTGTTATAAACTCATCCAATGTAAAACAAGAACCTAATCATAATAAAGCAATGCTGTTTACGCCGTTTATGGTAGCGCCTGGCATAATGGGGTTCAATGCTTCTGTTCAACCAATTTTAAAGCCTGTCAAAAGAGGTAGGCCTAGAATTCATCCAATTAAGCCAGATATTGGAATCAAACGTAAACCAGGAAGGCCAAGAATACACCCTGTCAAGCCAAGTGATGGAATAAAGAGAAAACCAGGGAGGCCACGTATTCATCCACAACCTTGTGAAAAGCTACCTGTTAGTCACGTTATTAGGCATATACGACCAAAACCTGACCCCTCATTAATGGCATTTACTGGCCCTATACCACATACTTTTATACCATCTATGAATACCATACAAATACCAAAACCCCCACCACGCCCGCCGACACTCAGATACCTTCCTGCTGTTGACCCGATTACAGGCAAGAGGAAGCGGGGCAGACCGCGAATACATCCAGTCAAAATAAATGATGGTATAAAACGAAAACCAGGGCGGCCGAAAAAAGTGCTCTTGTTGCCAAACAATGAAACAATTAAAGCTCTGCCGTCACCTGTTGTTAAACATGAAGCAAATATTGATAATAAACAGTTTTGCCCATTGGCAAAAGGTTCAGAGTCGATTGAAAAAAGAGATGTTGTTTGTCGATTTAGCATTGAAGCAGAGGTACAAAATAATGAATGCAAACCATTCATGTGCGTTGCGTGTGGTGATTGTTTCTGCACTTCTGATGAACTTATGTTGCATGTTGTGAAACATGAAGAGGAAACAGAATGCATGTAACATAGTGGGAATGTTGGTGATATGGAAATTGATAAATATTTGGCAAACACTGCAAATAAAACCTTACATAATGGAAAGGATTCTCGGGAACATACAGGGGATTACACACACCTTATGACAGATGCTTCACTGGATACTCAGCAACATGAACATCCACTTCATCAAACTAATACTTGAATGATTCACTGGATACACAGTAAAATGAACATCCACTTCATCAACCTAGTACTTGAATGATTCATTGGATACACAGCAACATGAACATCCACTTCATCAACCTAATACTTGAATGATTCACTGGATACACAGCAACATGAACATCCACTTCATCAAAACTAATACTTGAATGATTCACTGGATACACAGTAAAATGAACATCCACTTCATCAACCTAGTACTTGAATGATTCATTGGATACACAGCAACATGAACATCCACTTCATCAACCTAATACTTTAATGATTCACTGGATACACAGCAACATGAACATCCACTTCATCAACTTAATACTTGAATGATTCACTGGATACACAGCAACATGAACATCCACTTCATCAACCTAATACTTGAATGATTTATTGGATACACAGCAACATGAACATCCACTTCATCAACCTAATACTTGAATGATTCACTGGATACACAGCAACATGAACATCCACTTCATCAATCTAATACTTGAATGATTCACTGGATACACAGCAACATGAACATCCACTTCATCAACCTAATACTTGAATGATTCACTGGATACACAGCAACATGAACATCCACTTCATCAACCTAATACTTGAATGATTCACTGGATACACAGCAACATGAACATCCACTTCATCAACCTAATTCTTGAATGATTCACTGGATACACAGCAACATGAACATCCACTTCATCAACCTAATACTTGAATGATTCACTGGATACACAGCAACATGAACATCCACTTCATCAACCTAATGCTTGAATGATTCACTGGATACACAGCAACATGAACATCCACTTCATCAACCTAATACTTGAATGATTCACTGGATACACAGCAACATGAACATCCACTTCATCAACCTAATACTTGAATGATTCACTGGATACACAGCAACATGAACATCCACTTCATCAAAACTAATACTTGAATGATTCACTGGATACACAGTAAAATGAACATCCACTTTATCAACCTAATACTTGAATGATTCATTGGATACACAGCAACATGAACATCCACTTCATCAACCTAATACTAGAATGATTAACTGGATACACAGCAACATGAACATCCACTTCATCAACCTAATACTTGAATGATTCACTGGATACACAGCAACATGAACATCCACTTCATCAACCTAATACTTGAATGATTCACTGGATACACAGCAACATGAACATCCACTTCATCAACCTAATACTTGAATGATTCACTGGATACACAGCAACATGAACATCCACTTCATCAACCTAATACTTGAATGATTCACTGGATACACAGCAACATGAACATCCACTTCATCAAAACTAATACTTGAATGATTCACTGGATACACAGTAAAATGAACATCCACTTTATCAACCTAATACTTGAATGATTCATTGGATACACAGCAACATGAACATCCACTTCATCAACCTAATACTAGAATGATTAACTGGATACACAGCAACATGAACATCCACTTCATCAACCTAATACTTGAATGATTCACTGGATACACAGCAACATGAACATCCACTTCATCAACCTAATACTTGAATGATTCACTGGATACACAGCAACATGAACATCCACTTCATCAACTTAATACTTGAATGATTCACTGGATACACAGCAACATGAACATCCACTTCATCAACCTAATACTTGAATGATTCATTGGATACCCAGCAACATGAAAATCCACTTCATCAACCTAATACTTGAATGATCCACTGGATACACAGCAACATGAACATCCACTTCATCAACCTAATACTTGAATGATCCACTGGATAAACAGCAACATGAACATCCACTTCATCAACCTAATACTTGAATGATTCATTGGATACCCAGCAACATGAAAATCCACTTCATCAACCTAATACTTGAATGATCCACTGGATACACAGCAACATGAACATCCACTTCATCAACCTAATACTTGAATGATCCACTGGATAAACAGCAACATGAACATCCACTCCATCAAACTAATACTTGAATGATTCACTGAATAATGAGCAACATGAACATCCACTTCATCAACCTAGTACTTGAATGATTCATTGGATACACAGCAACATGAACATCCACTTCATCAAACTAATACTTGAATGATTCACTGAATAATGAGCAACATGAACATCCACTTCATCAACCTAGTACTTGAATGACTCACTAGATACACAGCAACATGAACATCCACTTCATCAACCTAATAGTAATACTTGAATGATTCACTGGATACACAGCAACATGAACATCCACTCCATCAAACTAATACTTGAATGATTCACTGGATACACAGCAACATGAACATCCACTTCATCAACCTAGTACTTGAATGATTCATTGGATACACAGCAACATGAACATTCACTTCATCAAACTAATACTTGAATGATTCACTGAATAATCAACAACATTAACATCCACTTCATCAACCTAGTACTTGAATGATTCACTGGATACACAGCAACATGAACATCCACTTCATCAACCTAATACTTGAATGATTCACTGGATACTCAGTAACATGAACATCCACTTCATCAACCTAATACTTGAATGATTCACTGGATACACAGCAACATGAACATCCACTTCATCAACCTAGTACTTGAATGATTCATTGGATACTCAGCAACATGAACATCCACTTCATCAACCTAATACTTGAATGATTCACTGGATACACAGCAACATGAACATCCACTTCATCAACCTAATACTTGAATGATTCACTGGATACACAGCAACATGAACATCCACTCCATCAACCTAGTACTTGAATGACTCACTAGATACACAGCAACATGAACATCCACTTCATTAACCTAATACTTGAATGATTCACTGAATAATCAGCAACATGAACATCCACTTCATCAACCTAATACTTGAATGATTTCACTGGATACACAACAACATGAACATCCACTTCATCAACCTAATACTTGAATGATTCACTGGATACACAGCAACATGAACATCCACTTCATCAACCTAGTACTTGAATGATTCACTGGATACACAGCAACATGAACATCCACTTCATCAACCTAATACTTGAATGATTCACTGGATACACTGCAAAATGAACATCCACTCCATCAACCTAGTACTTGAATGACTCACTAGATACACAGCAACATGAACATCCACTTCATCAACCTAATACTTGAATGATTCACTGAATAATCAGCAACATGAACATCCACTTCATCAACTTAATACTTGAATGATTCACTGGATACTTAGAAACATGAACATCCACTTCATCAACCTAATACTTGAATGATTCACTGGATAATCAGCAACATGAACATCCACTTCATCAGCCTAATACTTGAATGGAAGTAAGCAATTTTAAAGGGCAATTTAAACAAAAACATTCTTTGAGAAAATATAATATTCCATTTATTAAACATATCAAACTTTGAATTTGAAAGATTATACATCAAATTCTCTCAAATGTTTGAATCTGCATTTAAAGTGCATGAACTAAAAAGGCTGATGTCTCAGTCTATTGTAGAAAAGAATGCAGCACCTACTGTAATATTGTTACAGTGGTACAGTCCATAGTGAGTGGTTTTTGTACTGGTTGATGATTATCCTACATTGTTACTACTTATGGGTTCATTGGAGTGGATGGAATCATTAACCTTAAACTTATTGAAGATAAGTATGATGGTGAATGGCCTCGAATGCATTAGAAATCCAATTAAGTTTGTTATTAATAAATATCATTTATTGGTGTATTATATATTATTATTAGCAGATATCTATCTATATCTATTTAGTAATATTTAAAGCGTATTAAAATTTTAAATTGTAGAATTAGTCCATACAGTACTTTAGTCAAACAATGGCATTATTGAATTTGTCAGCATACAGTAATAGTTGTGTGAGAGAGCAAGTAGTATTTTACACACCATATAACCCTTATTCGTTTTGATACCTTTGATGATACACTATTTATTTAATCCTTCCATGTCAATTTAGGATACAATTGTACCTGTAGATGATAAGTGAAAGTTACTGTACTGTTATTTATTTGGAAAATGGCCAGTTGAGATAGGAACTATTCCCAGACCACAGATTATTGCTTTGCTCACACTTCAGATAGTCCATTTGATTTGTGTTATATGTTTTATACTGAACCACTTTGGAAATCAGTATATTTGTATTTAAAGAAATAAGTATGCGACTCACTCTTCCAAATTTATTCCTAATGTGTAAATGTGTACTTTATTTAATAGATTAGAACAATAAAGTTGTTATAGTTCTAGATAGAACATCTGTGTCAATACTCCATATGGCTTGCACTCTTTCAGACATTCTAACTCCTGGATGTTCAAAAGCGTGACATTTGAAATTGGTGGAGGAGCAAGCGAAAGGGACATTCAGGGTTGCCTGGGACAGCGGGACACAACATCTAAAACCTGGCTTCGTAATGGCGTGTGGCCGCATTACTTGTATCCTTAGGCAAGACACTTTTTCTACGATTGCCATCAAAAACACAAAATGGAAGGGTTGCACAAAATTTGGTCAGGGGAAAGCTGCCATTTTGGGTTTCAAAATGGCCGAAAACAATCCACACTAAACATGGTCATCCATCCATGGTGTCATTGGAAAGAGAAATTAATACTGATCATTTTATTCCATTACACCCTTTCCAACGTTATAGTCGCACAGTTATTTAGGAATACAACAAGTCATGTGACCAATAAAGGTCAAAAGGTCAACATCTAATTTTACCTAATACCATACTGTTTCTGTTTGGTATCATTGGATAGCTTTTTTTATTCTGAATACAGTTTTAACAATATCTGTCCATTTTCAATTATATTTCATTATACTGTATTGTATTTATGTAGTAAAGTAGTTTTATAAAAAATGTTGTATCCTTCAGTAAACTTTCAAAATACTTATTAGACCACTCCCAAACTAATAATCATAGTTATTTGTATATACGTCACAAAATACAAAGTTATTATTTGCAATCAAAACTATATGGTCATTGAAAAGGTGACAGAGAAAAATCACTATTGTATTGTTACAGGAAATTAAATTCTGAATCTGTTTCAACAATGTACATTAGCAGTAATCTTTTCCTCTTTTTAAAATAACTAAATATACCGTAAAACCTCGACAAATGTACATTTGAAGGATTTGTTTCCTTAACACGCCAACTAAACTCATTTGCATTACGTTCTAGTGGGAACCAAGCTTTATATACCATATTTTAGAGAGAGCCGTATCCCTTTTTTTATATTCAACCACGGACAATGCTTGAAAGCAAATATTACGTCAGACAGCCAGCAAGACTAATACGTTTTTTAAACAAATTAAATGTGAAAACAGTTCGTCACTAATCACAACAAATTGGCAAATCAATGTTGACTATTTCAATCATATTATTTGAGCGGTTTTTGTCTTATGAACATTCACATTTAAATGAATAAAAATAGGTTATGCAGAATTCTGAACAATAATAAATCATTTTAAAATAAATTTGTCAACAAATCTGGTAGGTTAGCTTATTTGAAATGGAAAACAAATAGGGCTGACTGAGGATGAGTCTTTTCTTTCATCTGTGATAAGGTATTTCATTGCAGCATGACAGCACTGTGAAATAAATCTACCTCCTAACTAGTAATTAAAAAAATTAAACCAACTTTTACCAATTTATCAACTTTTTAAAACTGGAAGTTTCTTTTTTTAAGTGTAAATTTTAAATTATACTGTACAAGTGCTAAAGATTGTTATCAATCAGATATTCTGTGTTTTCATAATTGATGGTAATACCTGTACTGTAAAATAAACTTTTGATCATAACTACAGTTATAAATACATACACATTAAAATAACAGTATATTATATTGCAAGTCAATTTATTACAATACAGTATGTACCAGTACTAAATTAAACAACGAAAATGTTGTATTGTGACTTTAGACTATACGACATCTACATCATTATATTTTATAATATATTAATAAGCAAATCTAAATCTTGAATTAATATTGACTACAGTATTGCTTTCATTTGAAACAATTTTGAATTGTGCCTATTTTTACTAATTTTCTGTGAAGAAATTGAAACATATGAAAATAATACGAAACAGTGAAACATAAAAGATAATTCATAGTATCACACATGAGTACCTTTATAGTATAAATCTATACATTATATTTGCCTGTTGTCAAGCAAGTCTTGCATGACCACACACATCTATAACAAAAATGTTTAAATAAAATATACTGTACATTAAAACATACACTCTATAATAACTATGCATATTACATATGCAACATAAAAGATAATTAACATGACCTTTATAGTATGAAGTAATAAAATCTTTACAAATTAAATCTATACCATAATGGCAAATTAAAATGTTATCATTCATTTTCAAATTGTTAGTTTAATTTAAATATGATTTGTTCATGTTATTATAAATATATCATATAAATAAATAATGCATCCATGTGGAAACTAAATGTACGGTAAAACCTCGAAAAGAAGCCCATGGGCTTCTTTTTTAGTACTCTTAGGTGGGCTTCTTTTCAAGATGGGCTTCTTTTCGAGATGAGTTTCTTTTTGAGATGAGCCTCTTTTCAAGGTTGGTTTCTTTTTTAAATGAATGCTGTACATTTTGTGAATTGATACCATAATATAGGATTTTTAGACATTACCTGCCACTGTTACATATTTGTGATCAAAAATATTATTTTTACTGTACAATGAATGTACAATATAAACTTGATCATATATTATATCTGCATCACAAGTGATCTGGCACTTTGTCATAAAGAAGGGCTTCTTTTGAGGTTTTACCATATATTAGGTGAGAGAATCTGACTTACGAGTCATAAAATCAAAGATTATTTTTGTTTACAAGAAGAAATCACATCTATCCAGGCCTACTTCACAGACATAGTGGAATCTGTAAACATTATGCCATACAGGCCAAAACTCCCGGCCTATCATATTCCCGGTTAATAAATGCAAGGATTCATCTCAAAATTAATTATTTTTAAATCTAAACCCTAATATTATACAACTAGTTTGTATTCATTATTATTATAAACTGTACTAAGGAATATTGCATAAAACCAAATCAACAAATTAAATTCTTAGAAGTCTTTTTTGTATATAAAGGTCATTATGCCCCTAAAACCCACCTCATATTTTTATTTTTACATACTGTAGGCTGTCCTATAAAAACCTTGTTCAAACTATTATTAAATATAAATTTTGTTGTCAAGCAAGACTTCTGCTGTGACAAAACATGTTTATAAAATAAAATGTTTAAATAAGATACACTCAGAATATGTAATAACTATGCATATTATATACAGCAGAGACATAGATTTATTTTATTCTGTATAACTGTAAATGAGAGCTTATTATCTTCACAATTCAATCTGAAAAAAAAAAATATAAATACATTTTTTGAAACATCTAAAATATCCCCGCAATTTGTTTATTTTGATGTTGCCATTTCAACATTCAATGTAAAAGTGGAACATGTTTTTTAAATGCAATAATCTCATATTATTAGTATGTAACACTGAAAACCAACATGTAGAATGCAACATTTGCTGTGACACCAAAATCTATCACTGATGGGAAGTGGCAGGTTTGTGCCGATGAATATTTTTCATTCAATAAAAATTTTACTTTGGATGGATTGAGTGCCCATTAAATATGGCACACACCGTCCATACTATTGGAGGTGTGTGCTTATAAGGGAGGTTCAACAATGCTACTTTTACCAAACTAATACAAGGTACAATTTTCCCCTATTGTTCAACAGTAGATATACAACAAAAAACATCAATCAATACCAATAGGCCCCTTTTTGGTAACACACATTGTTTATGTTGGTGCCAGATTTATTTAAATAATTACACCCTCTATGTTTGAATGTATTTTTTAAAAAAATAGCACACTTTCTGAGTGGCCACGTCCCCCATTTATTTGTCACATAAAGTCTAGTATAAACAGAGCTTTAGAATCTCTAAATTATTAATGAATTTCATGGTAATAATAAACCAAAAGTCAGTCTCTAGCTTAAGGTATGTGTGCAAAACAAAAACAATGTGGGTCTCACTCTCACTTTATTTATATTAAATTATCATCATTAAAGATGCTAATGATATCAAAATTGAAGAAAAAAAATGGCATGTTCATGTTTCATTATTTTTGGCCAAAAGAAATATACTAATTTTATGTTGTGGATTGAAGATACTGAAAAAAACATGTATAAACTACATGCAGTTGTAAAAATAATAGTAAATGCAATTGTCGAATACTTACTTTTTACCATACCATAAATTCAACATCATCATTTCCACAAAAAATCATAAAGAATGCTAAAATTGTCAAAAAACACCAAGTATTGCCAAATAAAACCATAGCCATAGCTCCCCATTTGATCTGAAAAAAATAACATGAATATTGTACAATATGAAAACAAAGAAAAACTACATTTGAACTTTTGACGAGTTAGGTTATCTGCACAAAAGCAACATGCACAAATAACAAAATATAAGCAAGACACTAGACCTACGTTTTTTTACCTAATTTAAGGTCACACACTACATTTTATGTAAAAATAAATACTATATGGACCTATTGCGATACTTGTTTAAAATAAAAAATTTGGAAAATAAGTTGATTCTAATCATTTTAGCGGCCCGCTATAAATCCCAACATTCATCGTGCGCGGATTGATATATTCATATTGTGATGTGATGCACCCACTTTTGATCAATCGCGTGAAAGGATAAACAGATAAAAGAACCATAACTTTTCAGCTAAAATACCAGCGATCGACTGAACATTCTGATACTATATTTAGAATTAATCAGTGGTAAATTAAATAAAGTTGAATATATCAGCAGATACGGAATAACTTTGGCTGGAAATTAGCTTTAGACCTGGCAGGAGGCTTTTAGGCAGCGCGGGCCCACCCGACTCCGCCCTGCACAATTACATCCCTACAGTGGGATCCTCAATGAATTTCTATAAGTAGGTTTATCCAGGTAAAGCTAGGTATGAGACACAGAAAGTACATTTGTTTTGAATCCAATACTTACAACACCACTATGCGCCAATACAAACGGGAGAGCATAAGCTGACACCACTATTCCTGTTGTAAGGAAAAGACATATTTCATGTAGTGCATTGCTAGGCCCACCAGAACCATAATCAGATTCAGTAAGACGTTGAGATATCCACATTGGCATTGGAGATAGAAGATAGAATACCAATACAAACATTGGCCACCATCTGTAATACAAAAATCAATTTTATAAATCAACAGAAATGTGACAGAAAAGTAATAGAATAATTATACATAACTGTGACTAGGATCGTGCATTATGTTATACAGTAAGTATGTTACCCACTCTTCAGAGTGACCGCTCCCATCCAAATCTCTAATTAAAGAATCCCTCTAAATTAAATGACAACTTTACTGGTAAC
This sequence comes from Antedon bifida, assembly GCF_963402885.1. NCBI lineage: Eukaryota > Metazoa > Echinodermata > Crinoidea > Comatulida > Antedonidae > Antedon > Antedon bifida. Next base: position 10,296,404 of record NC_136231.1, read on the forward strand.
CATAATATTTTGACAAGAGGTGTACATGATATCAGGACAATTGCGAAATTCTTCCGATTTTTCAATGCACACGCGCCGTACAGCCATCGTTATAAATGTCTTTCTTAGTGCATAAGAAAACCTACCCGATGAGTTTTCACTTGTTACATGTAAGTAGAAGCTATTATACATGTCACTTCAATTGCTAATAAGTCGCACCTGTGCATAACGGAGACTGAAATTTATATTAGTATTTTATATGTAGTCGATGTACAAGACGCACTTATTTCTAGGCCAAAATTTAAATATTTTACAATTAAACCAATGGTATTTTAATATTAAAACTATTCATTTTACTATAATAATATTATTTGCCTTTATTACATCGTAGTCATTCTCTACTTCAAGTGAACGTTCCATAAAAAGGGAAATCCCCACATTTCTTCAGTTACGATGCACTGTGTGGTAGGGCTAGCCTATGTCTATTTAAGTTACTTTTTGCATATTATTTAAATAATATATACCTTGTTATTGTATGTATGACCATTATATAAAATCAATCCAAATGATGTTTAGTTTCTAGGGCTGATAATGAACTAGGAATATGATATCATGTACGGTATATGAAAATCTTTCCTATTTCCATATGCATGCATACAAGGAGCACATGGTTAGTGTTCTCACCTCATACAGACTAGCCTCTGTATGCATGCATATGGAAATAGGCCTTACTTGGCCAGCACTGTTGGCCATTTACATTATGAGATTAGGGGAAGCTTCTTGACACAATAACAACAAGCTCTTCTAGATGTCGCTTGACATACAAACAATTGCCTACATGATTATAAAAATATGTGATTTCAATAGAGATGTAATAAAATAAACCATGGTGATCAAGGGAAATATTTGTTGTGCAATTAAAATGTGACACCACCGTAATTAATGGACTCTTCCATAAATGCGCGGATTGATAGTTTCATATTGTGATGTAATGCAGCCACTTTGACCGACCGTGTGAAAGGTAAACAAAGAAAAGAACCGTAACTTTTCAGCGAAAATAAAAGGTCTTCCCCGATGAAATGACCCGATTTAATGTTTTTAAAGTTATATACAGTATATATGCAGTGGCGGATCTAGGGAGGTTGAATAGGGTGGCAAGCCACCCCCCTTAATTCTCAAAAAAAAAAAAAGATGCAACATACCCGCGACCGTCGCTAGACATGGATTCGACGCACCTGACTCTTTTTTTAATTAAGAAGAGTAGGCCTAGGTTAGCATTAGTTGTGTAAATAGGCCTACATAGTGAAAGAGCTAAGAGTTTACAGTAATTACTATTTATGAATTCAAGAGTTTAAAAAGAAAACGCGATTTAAAATCTTTGGAAAATACCCACAACTGAGTTATTTTCAAAACACACACACACACTCCTACTACCAGCGTCACGTTTTCTAGCTCACGCCTCGTGTGAATGCTGACGTCATCACTCTCCAAAAATACACCATTTTCCATTAAAGTTAATTACCACCTTGGTCCTCCGTTTGTGCAAGCGTTAGCGTGGTATATTTACACCCCTAAGTGGAGTGTAATATCGTGAACTTTTTTCTAGTGTTACATTACAACTTCTATAAAATTGTTTTACTGTACATACATAAATCTGTGGACATACTGTATCTATGTAAGCTCAGATTTATTCTTGATTGAATATGGTTACTTACTGTAATTAACTGCATATTATCCAAATTTCATCTGCAGAGAAACTATGTGGGGTTGGCAGATATTTTCTGGATAGTAAAGTACCCTAAATTACCTAAATGGAGGCTGAACTATTGGTAATAACCACTAAATTTGATGCACGTTAATTAATAAGTCCAAGAAAATAACTGAAGTTGGAAAGTAAACATCAAAATGTAGCTGAACGTGTTCTCAAATTTGGTAGTTCACATGAGGTCATAGGGTATAAGTTAATGACAGTGGACATTTAAAACTCCCTAATAATAATATTATTAGGCCATGTTATGGCATACTTACGATCCAAAAGCTTGTAGAGCACATGCTAACACCACCAGAAGAAGGCCAATTGATGCAGAGAATGATAACAGGATTAAACTACAGAATAAGAAATGAAATTTATAGGTACATTAACAATAACATTCTGCCAAGTAAAAAAAAAAAAAATGAATTTGTCTTCATTGGAATAGAAATTTTGTTGCCTGCCATTTTAAATTTATAAAGTATTGCCTAATCCAATATTGTGCATTTTTTAAGTTTAAATTTATGACAAATTAGCTAACTATTAGAGAAACAGGAAGACAGAAACATTGTATGCTGAAATTGGAAATGTACTTGGTACTTACCCTAAAAATGATCAGGAATTGAGCAAATTCAGAATATGAAAAAGAAAACAAATTGCAATTATTACAACTAAAATTATTACTGTAGACACAAACAAAGCAAGGATAACATTTTATAGTACTTGTATGTACAGTATACCAGACACCTGACGGGGACAGACGTTCCTTTGCAATTGATGGAATACATTTTTTGTGGTATATTTCAAGTTTTTAAAGCTGTTAGAACTACCATAAATACCATAATTTATTATATAAAAATAAATTACTAAAAAACATAATTTTATATACACTGTAATTATTATACTAGTTGGGAAGCCAGAAAAGGCACCCTCTAGCAAACTATGTTAACGTTTTTTTGCTTCCTTATATCAATCAATACAAATCAATTTGTTACTGTTGACCGAAAAAAAATTGGGATGCTTCGTCAGTACAGGGGTCAAAAGGTCAAAGTTAAGACTTGGCATAACTTGGTAACTACTGGGTGTATTGGAATAGTTTTTGTGACAAACTACTCAGAAGACCCATATTTCTATTCACTCTAATGGGCAACATTTGCTAAAAGTGGACGGAAACCCCTTCTCTGACCCCTGGTCAAGAAATTGGCCATATGATCTGACATATAGCCAGCACAAATATTTTTGGCTTAGAGCACACTTTCATATCTTAGAAATTGGGTGGATATGGTTGTAGTCGGTGTCAAAATACTCCGAAGATACATATTTCTATTCACTCTAATGTTTTGATTGCTCAAGTTCAAGTTCAATGCGAACATACGCAATATTAACATATCCTCCACGATGATGATACACTATACTTCATAGCCACACATACTGTAGGTAACCACAGCATTCCAAGTTTGTCAAAATTTACAATTTTAGCAATTGTGTACATTTATAGTTTTAGCGTCCGAGTACCACACCTCGCGGCCCCTATTATCAGTTATTATATTTATTTTTTTTTTTACAGAATATTAATAATAATAATATATATTGGGTACATAATCTAGGCCTAAATATATATATTGCAATAAGGTTTATCGCAAATAGCTTGATTTCTCGAGGAACGTCATTGGACAATGCATGATGGGAAGGGTTTGGGAGCAAACGTCATGACGCGTACGTACAGACAAAGAATCATTCACGTACGCGTTGCTCCCAAACCCTTCCCATCATGTGTCGCGATAAATCTCGAACCCTCTGCAACAACAAAAATATTGTTTTTGTACCTACCCTTTTTCCCTTGAATCATGTCGCGAATAAGGTACGACCCTGGATGAATAAGCAAAAAAAATATACATAAGGCACATTTGGCATGCCATATACGCGACCGATTCGAAACGCGACCGATTTCAAACGCCACCGAAATGATCTGTTACTGTAACCCTACCTAGCCTAGGCCTATCCTAGGCCGGCTGGCGAGACTTCTCTCTGTTTCGACGTTATTCTAGCCTAAATAGTGATTTAGGCCCAGATGAACTTCTTTATTCTGTATTTATGCCTAGTTAGACCTAGTTATTTAATCAAAAAAAGCGCATAATTAACATTACTCACTTCGTAATCCAGCCATCTTTTGACCTCGACGATTGTATCCCAATCCAATATTAATATCAAAGAAAGAATATATATATTCTTTGTTAATATCAATTGCAAATACTCTGTAGACTAAAAAAACAAACGACCAATACAGTATTTCGGAATTCTGTATGGCGCGCCACCACTCGGCCTAGACCTAATAACTGTGCTTTTGATCATAAATCACCAGTCGCATTTGAAATCGATCGGATTTTTAATTGCGTCGTATTTTGTATTTTGGCGCACTCAAATATGTTTATAGCCTATATTTAAAGTGAAGTAAAAATCAAGTCAGTACTGAAAAAATAATATTACTGCAATTTCCGTAGCTGATTATCTTTATTTTTCTATCCAATAATTATCTTAACAACTATGATTATCAATATCATGAGATTCTTATCAATTATACTTAAAATTAAATCGCTTCTTTAAATAGTGGGATATTCCATCTACAATCAACACTTATGTCTTTATAAGTTATATTCTATTGAATTTATAAACATTCCCGTAGTAGGGTTTATCAAAGATACACTATCTTTGGTTATATTAGGAGGTGCAAAATGAGAGCAACCAATGGAGGGTTAGGGTCGAATTACGCGGAGATGATTTCTCATGTATTCTAATAAATACATAAAATATAATTTTCAGGGAAACTATTGTTTCTTTATTTGTTTATTTCATTCCAGACCAACAGCGAATCATCGCCATTAACAGACTGGTTAAAATCTTAGGTAAAGCCTTTAATTCAATAAAACAAGATGACATCGAATATATAAAAATGATATCAACTAACTAACTGATGTCAAATAATAGGACGGAAAAAAGCGATGGCATTGTAAAAAATATCAATATTGGTGTTATTACTTGTAACTTAGGGAATTATATTGTGAAGGAGTTCTTGAAATAAAACGTTTACAAACATCAACTCTACTAAACGGAACGCAAACTTCTAAATTAATATGACAACTGAACAAAATCGCAGCTGAAACAGGAATTAACACATTTGTAAAAAAACAACATATCATGCCTAATAAAAACCTATGCCTAGGGTGAGCTAAAAGGCAAGGACGATTTAAACATTTATCAAACAAGCCCATATAGATGGCTGCAGTCGCGTGCTCATTAGTGTTTACCGACCGACCGACCAACCTACCAACTGACCGAAATTACTGAACATGTTTAAAAATGTTGAAATGTTTAAAAACATTTATATTTTTTTAATTTACACGTGCGTAGCCTGTCACTTTTGACGTGCTCGTATAACGTAATTTCGAGTTGAAAAGTAAGTCAAGAAAACAGAAATCGGGCAAAAAGAGTGCGCAATAACATTTAACGCGCAGTGCGCGCGCAAAAATCTGCGCACTCCATGGCAATTTTGTAAACGCTTAAAATTGCCTGAAACGTACTCTTATTTCATCGAAAATAAATTTTGAAAATTTTAAGCGCGCGTACGCATGCGTTACATGCGCTACGCACGTAATTGTATTGCCATACGATGATTTATGCCCTGAAATTTATGAGTACCAAATTTTATTTAATTGTGATTCATGGTTGTAATGAATCGTAATTTTTTATTGCGCACCGTGAAAACATAACCACATCGATTCCTGGCCATAAGGAATTATACACTGTAAAAAATTGACTTAGCTAGATTAAACTGATATCAAGATAAGGTCAGAAAGCGATAAAACGCATAGTGATACCGGACCGACAGACAGACAGACCGACCGACAGACCGACCGACCGACATAGTGAACAATAGAGTCGCGTCCACGCGACTAAAAACATACAAAACTTAAAGTGTAATCTATCAATACGGGTTAACTGAGAATCAGAAGCAAATGCAAAAATGATCATTTTGAACAGTTATGGCCCTTCGTTAGAAGTTCCAGGGCTAAATCTGGCACTGATTGATACCTTCGTCATCGAGGGTAATTGTGTATAGGCCTAAACAATCCAAAGATCATTATATCTGAGGCCTGCAATAAAAGATTTTCAGCTAATTTTACTCATGACGACCCTGACTACCTTTTGGATAACTCTTGTATTTATCATGCTGGCTACCCTCATTTCACTGATATTCAAACCACTGGTGCTGAGATATTATATCAACAAACAGGCCCGTAGCCAGAATGCATCAGAGGGGGGTTTTCTTGACACCAAGTATTTTGCGAGCGCAGCGAGCAACTGTAGGCTGGGGGCCCGGGGGCCGCCAAGGGCCCCCGGTCGGGGTCCAGGGGCCGAAGGCCCTTGGAAGCTTTGGCTCTCAGAGCAATCATCGGTTGTTTTAATCAGCTTACAGAGACATTTTTTACCTACTAAAATCTGAGTTATGCAGAGAAATTATATAGTACAGTATTATGGAAGTTAGTAGTACTGATCATGAAATACAGCTTTATTGTTGCAAAAAAGTATATTATATTAGGCCCTTAAAAATTTCTTATCCTATAAACATAAAAAACAAATAGTACCGTATATTTCGGTGTACAAGTCGCACCCGTGTATAAGACGCACCCATAACGGAGACTGAAATATTAGTATTTTTTATGTAGTCGATGCATAAGACGCACTTATTTCTATGCCGAAATTTAAACATTTTACAATCAAAACAATGGTATTTTAATAATAAAACAACGATATTTGAGACATATTTATTAGAATCAAATGATATAATTTTGTTTGATTTCCTTTATTATTACATCGTAATCAGTCTCTACTTCAACTGAACGTTCAATGAAAAGGGAGATCCCCATATTTTTTCAGTTACGATGCACTGTGTGGGTAGGGCTAGCCTATGTCTATTTAAGTAACTTTAATTTCATATTATTTAAATATATACCTTCTTATTGTGTGTATGACCATTATAAAATCAATCCAAATGATGTTCAGTTTTTTGGGCTGATAATGAACCAGGAATATCATGTTGGGTAGGCCTATATGAAAATCTTTCCTATTTCCATGCATGCATTACAGCAATATGAGGAGAGGAGAGCACTAACCATGTGCTCCTTGCCTGGTGGCCAGCACTGTTGGCCATATAGGCCTACATTATGAGATTAGGGGAAGCTACTTAACACAATAACAACACACTCTTTTTAGATATCGCTTGACATACGAACTATTGCCTACATGATTATAAAATTATGTGATTGTTGACATAGAGATGTAATAAAATAAACCACCGTGATCAAGGGACATAGTTATTGTGTAATTAAAATGTGACACCACCGTAATTAATGAACTCTTCCATAAATGTGTTGCGCTGTGATGCTGCATGCCGCGAGTTCAGAGAGTACTACTAGGCCTGGGTAGAATATCTAATGCTTACCTTAACTAAAAATTCAATAAACTTGTTACCACAATGTGGTTAGACAGGAGTGAGTAACTAGCTAGGCCTACATTGCAGAGTAGTACACTATTTTTAATTAATTTAAGTATACTATTAGTAGGTAATTAAATTAATTAGGGTAAAATTTAGAGGTCAAATTTGCGTGTCAAAAGTGCGTCTTATACACCGAAATATACGGTAGGCCTACGTACACGTACCAATTTAACTCAGCACCATTTTTATTCAAGTTTACACAGTGAAATTCTTTGGTTTAATGAAAAATATTTCCAGGAAAAAAATAAAAATCCCCAAAAAGATTGAACTGAACTGAACGTGATCTTGTGCGTTCCGAAAAGCCCGGCCGAAGCACGCGATTAGTCAGTCCATTTTTCTGTCATATTTATAACCATCATCTCTCAACAATCTCTCGATCTCACGCTCAGCAGTGAATTTGACATCGGACACTCTGTATATTCGATCGATTTAAACATAGTCAATAGAAGTAAAATGACCAAAAAATCTGCTATAATTGATAATTAATTGCACGATTTTGAAAGTGGGGCCTTTGTTTTTCAAGGGGGGTTCGCTGGTAAAAGGGGGGTTCGCGCAAAAGGGGGGGTTCGCCCGAACCCCAAAAAACCCCCCTGGCTACGGGCCTGACAAACTAAAAACAAGTAAATCTCAGGACCTGCCCTGATGGCATAACTACAACTATGATTAAAATTGCTGCTGTCTACATAATTGAACCATTATGTAAAATATTTTAATCTATCTCTCAGCACAGGTGTGTTTCCCATTGAAATGAAGGTAACCAACATCACTCCAATCAGGTGACTGTAGTGATGTTTAATTATATACCGATTTCATTATGTTCTACTGTTGGTAAATTGCTTGGGAGAGTTTTTGCTTACTATCTTTTCTTAAAGATAATAATAATACACTTCTATCCGAAAACAGCTTGGCTTTTTGAATGGCAGGTCTTACAGATGTACCGTAATAACAAATTATTATAAAATACTTGATGAACGTTCTCGTTACTTACTATTCTCTAAATACTTGATGCGATTTTTCTCGATTGGCGAAAAGCTTGATAAAATTAGTCATACAATTCTTTTAAATAAATTACATAATGTTGGTATCGGTGTTTCAATGCTGGACTGGTTTAAATTAAACGCTACCTATTCTTCCGAGGGGATTGATTAAAACCGGGGTTCCTCAGGGATCAGTGATTGGGCTAATCCTCTTTAATCTCTTTGTATCTGATCCCCCTCCTGCATTGAATCACAGATACAACAATATGCTGATGATACTCTTATATACAGAGCCATCAGAAACAAAGATAACCATAACGATGAAATGATTTTACAGTCAGAACTTCATGCTATCAACAACTGGTGTGTGACAAACAAAATGCTATTAAATACAGATAAATGTTTGGTGATGCACTTAACTAGATCTAACAGTCGTCTTGAATAAGCATGTGGTTATTTTATTGGAAATGATAGATTGCCCGTTACGAATTCCATTAAATATCTTAGAATTAACCTGAATCGTAAGCTCACTAACTTGGAGTGATCATGTCCAATATGTTAAATCTAAATCATCGCATGTTTGGTTTTGTAAAGAGAATTGTTAAATGTTGTGATAAAGCTATTATATTGCGGCTATATAATATCGTTAGTAAGACCTTATATTGATTACGGTTTACCTGCCTGGATCCCCTTTCTTAAAAAAGACATCGATGCTCTTGAATCTGTCCAACGGAGGGTAACTCCTCCTTGGTCTAAACACAGGAACTAAATTTTTGATTGTTGCATGGAGTAAAGCATAAACTAAAGTAGTGGCTTCATTAACATTATCAGTAATGTTAAGTATGTTCCATGGAATAAAAAGTATTTACAAGTTCATTATAATTGAGTTTTTTTAAATTATATAAAAATTCTATTATTCTGATTTATATACAATTATTATTAGGCCTATTTCACTGAAATTTATAAAAAAAAAAATGAAATAGATTAATGATCATATTTAAAAATGTTTAGTCTAGTAGTAGTAACACTTGATGAGTCCAAAATTCTATTACTTTTATTACCAAATCTAATATTTTATTTGTGCACGTGATCGAAATATTGCACTGATATAGACACACAAAACAGCCAATCCTGCGCTTTACTCCAAGTTACTACATCGCAGCCATTACTCTTTGGGTACTGATATAAAGGCCGTCTCAACGGAATGTGCAAGCTGGTTAATGGATTGCATACTCTAACTCGGAGGTCTATAATAGGCCTACACCCCAAGCAATATCTTCTTGTGTTGGAGAATGCAATTTCCACCCACATGAGTTCTTGATTGTTGTCTTCTAAGTTGCTGATGTGAATAATTTTTTTTTTCGAACCAGTAGTAGCAAGCCTCCGTCTCTCCTACTATACCATCACTCCTATCTCTCCTGAACAATGAAAACTCCTGAAAGGAAACTTCAGGTCATCAACAGATTCGTTGAGACAGTGGGCCAGAATCAATTCAAAGTGTGCCAAAAGTCCAAAATGGTAAATGTGACAATCCAAACTTTTAAATATTGTATTATGAAGAAGACATCTTATATTATATAAATCCACTAATAATTTATATTTGGTAATGATTATTGTTGAGGCAAATTACGTGTATATTTTTATTTCTAATGTTTAAAATATTTTAGATTTTAGTAAAATGTGATCGTGCAGTACAGCTGTTTCCTCTAACAATACGTTATTTTGCTGACGGGGTTTCCCCTTTTTAAAAAACACACACTTGTTAGTGTGTCAAATCATGGACAAAAGTACGATCGTTGTCCATGGCGAGGTAAAGATGACGTCTATTACTAATAACCATCCATACGTTTGAAACGTCTATAGGCCTCCTGCACGTGTTTTTGTGAAACGATCCAATGAGCTATAGATGCTCGACGCGATTATGAGATCATGTTCATTCATTCATTCATTCATTCTTTATTTAGCCTTTAAAATCGAAATACATTTAAAACATAGGTAACCAAATCAAGACACGTGGAAATCTAAGGAGGCAAGGATAAGCAAAAGCAATTAAAATCGCTGTAGTTCACAGGCTTGTCAAATCATCCAAATCCAAACTTTTAAATATTGTATTATGAAGAAGACATCTTATATTATATAAATCCACTAATAATTTATATTTGGTAAATTTTAATAGTGTCTTATAACCATGGAAACTGTGAGAAACCATGAAATTTCACTTAAAAAGTTCTTTTGGTACGTTTTCTTCATCACCCTTTGTACATGTAATTCACGTAAAAAATATACATCGCACGCTTGTTCGATGTTCGTAATAAACCAGCCGAATGGACAGATTCACAAAGTATATATTTCAAATATGGAGGCCATGTTAACTGTAGCCTAATGAATGAATGATTAATCTCATGTGGTTTAGCATCCACTTTTCCAATACAGGTGCGTTGGTCAGGTTTGTGCGTTTGCGGTACATCAATGTGCGCAACCAAGCGTAACCGCGCCTATAAACTATATATTATCTTAAAACGGGGACATTTAAATCGCTTGCTATATGAAATGTCGTGGATTGTCGGAGTTAAACTTGGTATTAACGAAAATTTAATGTCAAAATTAGCGCGTGAATCGCCGTGAAACAGTATTAGGCCCCTATATAATTGTGCTGGCAACTTTTCTATGGCGGTTTTGGCGTTCCATAGATATTATATGTGACCGGCCGCCAAGAATTAATATTCTTTGATCATGTATGATGTGGCCGAAGTGTTGTGAATTTATTTAGGCATTTGGGAATTGTTTATGTGGCCTATTTTTGGAAAAAATAAAGAGAAGAGAGTTGTTTACTTTATTTATAATAGGCACAGGCCCACATACAAGGCTTCCATGATGTAAGTAAATATTTGTTTTCTGGTGTGGTATCCTTTTTGTCAACAAGGCTAGGCTAGTAGTAGGCTAGGCCTACCTAGCCTAGCTAGGGCCTACGGCTAGCCTAGAGGCTAGGCTAGGCCTAGCCTATCCCCCAGCTAGGCCTGCCTTGTAGGCCTAGTACCTAGTAGGCTAGAAGCCTAGGTCTAGGCCTAGAAGTAGGCCCTAGGGATACAGGTGACGGTGGTTTACGATGAAATCGGTCGCGTTTGAAATCGGTCACGATAAAATCAACTTCCGGTATTTTGTATGGCGCGCCGCTAGAGCTATACTTTTGATGAAATCGGTCGCGTTTGAAATCGGTCGCGCTATTTTGTATGGATCGATATACAGTACATTTTTCGTTTATAATTGATATTTTTTAGGAACTAGATTATTTATGTGGATATTTTTTACTTGGTTAATAAATATTTATTATCAATCATTAAATTAATTTTTTTTTTGTATTTCACAGGTCTCGGAGAAGGACTGTGTCTGTTCAAAATGGCCATTTCTAAACACGTTTAAATATTATATTAGGCATAATAATAATTTACCTCTATTTATAATGTACTGTAATTAATATATTATATAGAGAATATACGTCTGTCGTGTCTTTTATTATGCAAACAATTACGTAAAAGAGAACAATTTATTTTAAAACAATAATTTTTACAATATAGCCCGTAAAGCCAGCGTATCCATTTTTATACTTATGCATACTGTGACAGATTATATCATATCCATGTCGTTAACAACATACTATTCGATCACCTTATTTTTATTTCTATTTTATTTCTCCGTTATGTAGGATAATATTAAGTGTATAATGATTATTGTTGAGGCAAATTACGTGTATATTTTTATTTCTAATGTTTAAAATATTTTAGATTTTAGTAAAATGTGATCGTGCAGTACAGCTGTTTCCTCTAACAATACGTTATTTTGCTGACGGGGTTTCCCCTTTTTAAAAAACACACACTTGTTAGTGTGTCAAATCATGGACAAAAGTACGATCGTTGTCCATGGCGAGGTAAAGATGACGTCTATTACTAATAACCATCCATACGTTTGAAACGTCTATAGGCCTCCTGCACGTGTTTTTGTGAAACGATCCAATGAGCTATAGATGCTCGACGCGATTATGAGATCATGTTCATTCATTCATTCATTCATTCTTTATTTAGCCTTTAAAATCGAAATACATTTAAAACATAGGTAACCAAATCAAGACACGTGGAAATCTAAGGAGGCAAGGATAAGCAAAAGCAATTAAAATTGCTGTAGTTCACAGGCTTGCTTATCCATAATAATTCCGAATAAAGCACTTTTTCTATAATTTGACAGTATGATTTATATATAATTTACGTATATACGTCGGCGATACTATAGATTTTAATTTGAATATCTTTTATTTCTTCATTTATAATAATCATTTAATGTAAATAATTAAGTAAGTGCAACTCAGTGTCTCACATCATTCATACCCCGTTCGTAAATATAAATGTTTAATTATCAGTGCAGATTACCTCTTTGAGAATCGTGTCCACCTTTATTATCCATACATTATTATTCTCACATCTATCATTGTACATCATAGTCCTACTGTAGGCCGGTAGATTGATTTATAACGGCATATCTATTTTTATACCTCCATGTATTATCTATATATTTTATTAATATCCTAAAACCATACGTAATTGTTTGCATTGCATAATAAAAGACACGACAGACGTATATTCTCTATATAATATATTATTTACAGTACATATAAATAGAGGTAAATTATTATATGCCTAATATAATATTTAAACGTGTTTAGAAATGGCCATTTTGAACAGACACAGTCCTTCTCCGAGACCTGTGAAATACAAAAAAAAAAAATAATTTAATAGTTGACAATAAATATTTATTAACCAAATAAAAAATATCCACAAAAATAAACTAGTTCCTAAAAAATAGCAATTAAATCTATATAAACGAAAAATGTATATCCCGCTCGCGCGCTCGATCCATACAAAATAGCGCGACCGATTTCAAACGCGACCGATTTCAAACGCGACCGATATAATCAAAAGTATAGCTCTAGCGGCGCGCCATACAAAATACCGGAAGTTGATTTCAAACGCGACCGATTTCAAGCGCGACCGATTTCATCTGACACCGTGACGGTCAACGTGTACACATGCCAACTCATATCCATGCCAACTCGTACCCAACATTTTCAAATTTTGGCTCACTCGTACCCATCATGGATAGGCTGGTGGCTCGTACCCATCATGGGCTGGCTTGTACCCATCATGGGCTGGCCTGTATGTACCCATGTTTAATGCTATTTAAAGTATATTTATGTCGTGATTCGATTTGAGGATGAACCGCTATTGATTAGGTTAGCTGAATCGAATAACTATGTTAACTTGTACATGGACATCATAAGCACCTGGACAAAATCGAACCGCGACATTTATATTACATTTAAACCCAGTTTTATTTCATTTATACCAATCATAATAATGATCGATACTAATGGCAAAAACTATGGCGCTAGTTCTGTTTCGCACCTGTTTTTATTTCGCTGTGGCTAAAAACTAAAGGTACGGTAGGGCGCTTCCGTTTGCTAATGGTACGGTAAAATTGCATTCCTAAAACTCGTACCTAAATATAAAACTTGTTCCTAAATATTTAAAGATCGTTCCTAAATATTAAAAACCTAACCCTCTAAATAATCTCTTTTAAATTAAAAACTAAAAAAAACGTCAAGTAGAGAAGCGAAACTTCCAAGCCATAGCCTCATCACAAGCCACACAGCTGGCTTGCTGAAAACCATTGCCATAACCTATTTGATTAACATCTATCTTACATAGCGCCCTCTATAATTACAGTACCTTTAGTTTTTAGAAGTATGGATGCGGTACCGTATCTTTAGCACCAACATTTTTGTTTCGACTCAAAACTTGTTGAGTAACTTATTTAGGCCATCTAGAAAAAAGCAAAAAGCAGCTAGAAATCACTTTTCATTCTCTAAAGACAACATTAATTTAGACCTAGGGTAGATGTACCAATTAGCGGTTTGTCCCAATTAGCAGTTAATTCATTAATTAATTAATGTAATTATTATTTTATATTTACAACTATTATTTATTTACAATCGTTTATTTTATAATTCCCTGAGCTATTTCATTGCTAGCCATCAAAACAATGAATGACCTCTTGACCCCATATGAAATATTCACATCTTTAGCGCGAACTGAAGAAAGGTGGTACCCTCTACTTACATGTAGGTAAGTCACATAGTGATGTGATATACCTACAAACTGCATTTCACAATACCTCAATAAATAAAATATGATTGTCTTACTATTATGGGATGTAGAAGAAAAATCCGCTAATTGGACCAGCTATGTGGCCTGATCCAATTAGCGGTAGGTTGGTTTTTAATTAATATTTTTTCCTTTATTGTCACATTAAATATGTAAATTTTAACATATTTTCAATTAATTTTAAACATAATAAACAAGAATTACTATTAAATATGAATTGTTTTTTCCTCTCTCTTTTGTGGTGTTATAACCACTATTTATTCATTTCATCTTCAACAGATTTCATTGATAATAATAATAATTAGAACTATTTCATTGTTATTCTCACTTTTGTTTGTTTTTTTTTATAAAATTACATTGTGTGATTTTATCAATGTTGCTGTTCTTAGAATCTGTACAATAATATTTCTTTTCTGCAAATTTCAGAAAAGATTAAACTGTTCGAAAATATTTAATACATTTTTAAGTATTTTAAAATCACTATTTATGGTGGATACCAGCCTCATTTTTGCTGCTAATTGAGCAAAAGTTTTAGAATAATAATCTATGTAGATTATTGCCGTTTATTAAACAAAGCCCTGTAATACAATGAGAAGAATAGTAATAAAAAGTAACCTGCAATAATTTAAACATTTGGTTACAAACGGCGACATTTGCTGTTATTATATTTTCATTTCATAATGATTATTACTGTATTATTATGACTAAAAACTGACATAAATAATACTAAAACTAAAAACCATCTTATCGCCAATGATAGTTGATACGTAAGTACTCAAACACGTGCAGGTAGGCCTTTCAGAACGGACGTCATCCGTTACCATGGAAAAACGAGACATGACTACATTCTTTGACTTTTTTAGATGAAGTTTTGCTTTATTTGTTAGGATATAAATGTACAAAATATACGTTAATAACTTGACTTTTATTATTAAATAAATACAGTCTCTACCTTTTTAATAAGTTGGTGTATAAATTGTTAAGAGAAAACAATTTATTTGATCATTAAATAATACTTTTAATGGGAGTAAAGATATAAGGAAGAAAAGCAAAGAGACAACCACACAACTAAATGATAAATGATTATAAATTATAGGATGCCTTAAAAATATTCAGAAATACATAAAAACACAGAAAAATACAATATGAGACATACAAAAAATGGCAAAATTAAATAGTTTTAAGAACTTTAATAATGTCATGTCAACATTAATTTAAAATTGGCAAAAACTATACACCATAGGGGGAGGAAGATGTCATACTGTATTCAACCATCCATGACCAACAGAATTAGCCTATGAGGATCTACGGAAATGATGCCTTAAAGCCACCAACAAATTCAGTCCCCAGCAAAAATTAAACAATCCCTAATCTAAATGTAATCTCTTCTACTCAACAAATATATCTTTAGCAGCCATAAGTGGTAGCCCTGGGTCTACTAGGCTATATTCTAGAAAGAAGTGGCCATTGTCAAATTTTATTTTCCAAAAATGTTAATCTGTTTTTTTACCATTTTTTGGGGTTTGTCACATGATGCAAGGTACCATTGGCAACTGATCATTCTAGACACGGTAGTTTATGAAACCGTCGCACCTGCAGAAAACTAGTAAATGGTGGCTACTAGGTTTTGGTAAGGGCAACTGAAATTTATTTTTTGGTAACCCTGCTGGATCCTGTAAGCTTTAGTGGTTAATTTCTAACCCTGTTAAAACAATTGTTTTCTAGTCAATTCAGAAGCTATTGACGTCAACATGTTCATGTCTGGAGCTAGAAATGCCAAGATTGTGGGCTTATGTGCTCTTGCTAACTTCATCAATGCTGCAGATCGTGTAATCATGCCCATAGCAGTTGTACCGATGAGTGATGCTTTCAATTGGAATTTACAAGTGCAAGGATGGCTATTGAGTGCATTTGCATGGGGCTATATAAGTAGCCAGGTATA
This sequence comes from Antedon bifida, assembly GCF_963402885.1. NCBI lineage: Eukaryota > Metazoa > Echinodermata > Crinoidea > Comatulida > Antedonidae > Antedon > Antedon bifida. The sequence continues at coordinate 10,312,818 of NC_136231.1, forward strand.
AATTGATTTTTTTTAATATTATAGTGGCAAGATATTCTTGATTTGAATTCTGGATTGTTTAGTTGATTTATTCAATAAAAATTGAAAAGTTGGATATATTTATCAGTTCCATGGTCTCTGTTAACAATACATGTCGGCTAAAGCTGAGCAGGCTGAATGGCAACTACTGTACTAGGCCTTACAGTAAAAAGTAGCTTGGAAATCACATCAAGCAATTGCATAATTTTTTGCTCCACAGACTGTTATTATGTGACATTAAAATAGGGCATATTCAACAAAAACATTAAAAAAAATGTTTCAGAGGACACTATATCTTTAAGATGTTTATAGAGTGAAATATAGAGTTTGCCATTTTGTTTATCAACAGGTAATTGGAGGTAAAGCAGCACAAAAGTTTCGTGGTAAAACAGTTTTGCTAGTTGCAGTAACAGTTTGGTCAGCAGCTACCTTTTTAACACCGATTTGTGCAGAAATTTTTGGTCTTCTTATTTTATCTCGAGCTGTTTTAGGATTTGCTGAGGGATTTTGCCTACCCACCATTTTTCACATTTTTGCAAACAATATTCATGAAAATGAGCGATCAAGGGCTTTTGGTTGGTTAGTGGCTCTTGGATCCGTCGGTCAAATGTTAGCATCAATAGTAAGTAATAATACATCATTTTCTGTGTAATAATTTTATGCTTGATGGAAATATCCTATATTATATAAGATCTAAATAGATTCCTGTCATCTGATTGGACGATTGTGTGTCACATGATAAAAAATAAAGTGCACTATTTTTATGCTTGTGAACCTAGTGTGTTTATATTCAATTGGTGGAATACCGGACAGCATAACCTTCCAACAACAACATAACTACTTTTAAATTTAGCAATCATCATGAATAAATGTTTTTGTCATGTCTTTGTGTTGTTGTATTATTTAGACATACTATATTGTTCTATGTTTGTCTGTATGAACAACAAAATTAAGGGTTTGCGATCAACCTTTTTTTCATATCATAGATTTTCAACTATAAAGAGTGGTTCAATAAGCGACTTTCGAGTCACTAACATTTGCGGCCTTCTCTATCCAAAGTTGGCTGTTTATGGCAACATTCAATTTGAATTGTTTAGTGTATTTGGACGTGCACAAACTAAATATGAATATATTGCAAAATGATAATGATCAAATCAGTCATTGACATCCAAGTCTACAAAGTACACTCTCTAGTCAATAAGCTAATTTAGTGGAAAATATTTGATGAATTAAACGTTATTAATTTGTTTATGTATAGATATGTCCACATTTAAGTTGGCCTATGATGTTCTATACATTTGGAGCACTTGGTTTTTTGTGGGTAGCGGTTTGGATTGTGTTTTATAAGGATGACTTTGTAAGTAATCAACAAGAGGACTTGATCCCACCAAAAGTAAGTTTTTTAAAGGTTAGTAATGATATTAGAGACCCTCTACTCCGACCAGATTTGGAGTGAAAAAAAGTGCGAGACGTCATGGGAATAGAGAAAGTATTGCATTTCATGGCATGTGTCACTTGTTCTGTTGTTCTTTTCTTATATATCTCTAAGATACTTTTATAATTCTCTTAATGTTGCACAACTTTCTGCGCACATGTATTAGCGTACATGCATGTTGCACAGATTTTTGTTATTAAATGTCAGGAAAATTATTGTTCTATAAATAAAGAACACCTTTAATTGACGATAATATGAAGTGACAAATTTTAAAAATATAAATTGAAATTATAGTAAAAGCTAGCTTATATTTTTATGCATAACAAATCTATGCACTCTTATTTGCCAAAAAAACTAACAAATATTGTTGAATATGAATTTTTATAACACACCTGATTGTATTCTTACAATTTGATTGGTCAATACATCTAACGAAAATGTGATATCTAAAGGCTGGTGCACACTGAACAATTTACCTGCGAAGCACCATGAGTCAAATATCAAATTGAACCTGTAATTTTGTCGCGACTAAAGATTTCAGTGTGAACATCAAATTGTAGGCGTCGTTTTAATTCTCAACTTCAATGAGATGAATTCGGAATTAGCGAAGGCTCCATGCGTGAATTCGCTAGAGTTGCTCCATGGGCAACCTTTTCGCTTTCGCTTGCAAATTTGCTTCAATTTGACCAATCAAATAACAAGGATGTGTGATGTCATCAGTCAGATGAAGATCGAAAATGTATTCAACATGGATGTAAATGACGTAAATTTTGCAGCTATAATTCACTGCATTTGAATATAAAAATCAACAAACCAGAGAAAATGCCTAGACCTCCTCTCTACCAGTTCGAACTGGAACTGTTATTGTCAGGCAAAAATGATATGTGACACTGACACTTTGATCACGATGGTCTTTTTCAAGCTTCGCAAGACTCGCTTTGATTTCAGTGTGCACCACCCTTAATGGTAATAATTAACATGCTCTAGTGAGCTCTCTGTAAACATTTTAAGAATTTTTGCCGCGCAACATTGACTGTTGGGAAATAAACTTGTTGTGTGCACCGTTGTATAACTGTTCTACAGTACTCTGCTTCGAAAGTTTGAGCACTGCCTTTTTTAATGGGCTAGCTAGTTAGCTCAATGTTTACAATGGATAAGTAAAAGTAATTGTGTTATAAAACAAATAATGAATGTTTTGTATTCATTGAATGGAGAGAGTATTTCACTCGAAGAAAAGTTCATGAAATATTCTCACTATCAAACTCATTCATTAATTGTATACTATATTACAATGATCACTCTAGACTATTGCTACTTTTTCACCAGGTAGACACCAGAGCTACAGTTAGATGGACCAGTTACATCTCCCACCGTGCTCTATGGGCTATTTACATGGCACATTTTGCAATGAACTGGTCCAATTATGTAATAATGACGTGGTTACCAACATATTTACAGCGTGAATTAGGAGCAGACCCTAAGGACATCAGCTTAACTGCTTTACCTTATGTCATGAATTCATTTATAGGAGTCTGTGAGTACTAAAGAATTATTTCTTCTTGTCATGTATTTATGGCACAGGACGTGGTGTATGTAACATAGGAAGACTGTTTTGCAATTTCTTTATACCCTACATGATACATTTGATTCTGATAATGAAAAATATCAACATGCATGTCAAACTTTTGTAATTTTGCGCTTAAAATTGAACAATAATGGTTCTCCCAAATTTCAATGTTTGGTACCTCTCTGAACCACTGCTGCAAATACTCATTCCAACGAAGGCAATCTAACAACAGGATGCTAAGCTCTGGAGATCAAAAGGTTTATCTGTGGCTGCGACACGATCAGTTCCACGCCCCTTAACAGACACCATACCATACGCCACAGAGAATATGTACATAGTACAGTACTGTTGGTATTTGTTGCAGCCAGACATAAGATCAAAGAACTGTTACGAGTTCTTATCTTGGCAAGGCAAGCTCAGTGTCCTGTTGTTAGATTGCCTTGTTCCAAGAAACTCACTTAGCATCTATTTGTGCATTATTAATCTTGCTGGATCTGTTTACAACCAATGGGTGCGGTGAGTTGTGTCTAAAATAGACACACTTCATCGGCACTAGAAAATATATTGGACCAGACTGCACTGGGTCACACCTTCTCAGTAAAAATAATTTCTGGAGCATTATATCATCATCTAGAATGATAATACAAGAGTATGGTAATTTGGAAAAAGTAGTTGATGTTAGTATTACTTGACCAATTTGGACCTTAAATGTATGAAATGCTTACTAATACTAATGCTAACTAACTAACTAACTAACACTGACGTCAAAAACCTTATTATGGCAAGTTCAGATAAAGGTCTAAATGCTTCCAATGTTACACAATGTTCTGTTTTCAAGTTTTACAGAAAAGCTCTGCACAAAAATAGTGGAAAGAAATAATCCTTAAAATCTGCAGTGCAGGTGATCAATAATGATAACAATAGGTGATACTTCAACAGAACCTAATAAAGATTCTGAATAATGATAGGTGATCTTTTACAATAAAAAAAAAAGAATAATTTGTACACGATCCCTGAAATCTACGATTAATCTTTTAACCATCCATAATAATTATTGTTTTTTTTTAGTGGCAGGATACTATGCAGACTCTTTGATATCTAGGAAGCAGTGGACGGTACTCTCAGTTCGTCGTCTTATGACCAGTATTGGCCTACTTGGTCCAGCTTTATTTATTCTTCTATTTTGTTATGTAGATAATATTGGTTTAGCTGTATGGTGAGTAGATACAAAATGGTAGAATACAAAATGTAAACAAAATAAAATTGTATTTATTTTCTTTCATTTGTTGTAATAATAAAATTGTGTTAATTTTTTTTTATAGTTTTGTGTCGATATCGCTGGGTCTGTGTGCATGTAATTCATCTGGTCACATCAGTAACCATGCTGATGTCGCACCAAGTCAAGCTGGTGTTACTTTTGCAGTTTCAAATACTTTGGTAAGATTTTAAAAATCAAGTTGTAATGATGTAATTCCCAGGTTGACAATTTTATTTGACTACATTAATTACCATGATGTCTGTATTTATCCATTTTGTGTAGGTATTTCAAGTACCCATTACTTTAAATAACATAACAAGCTGACCAACCCCACCCCTCTTCCCCATTTTTCAAATAATAGTATATTTATACACCCCAAGTATTAAATAGTAACCTCCTTAATGAGAGATTAAAAAAAAATGTTGTTTAGATATACAGTACTTGTGGTAAGTAATTGACACAGGATCTTATACCCTTTTCACACTTGCCAGATGTAACAATTTGTATTCAGGTTTGCATAGTGTGAAGAACATTTTGTGGAAATCACACAGATGAGAGGCCTGTTTTTTTGTTTCAATGTGTTACTGCACGTGCATGTATTGTCCTAGTATTAAACTGAAAAATCATAGTAATCAAATAACGCACAACTATGCTTTATCCCGAGATTTCTCATGTGTATGCGTATATGAAAACATGTAATGAATTGGGAGATCAAAAACTGGTTACAACTTGTAACAATTTATGCAAATGTAAAAAGGGTATTATTTTTTTTTCTCACCCATTAGGCTACAATTCCTGGTCTCACAGCTGGACCGTTGACTGCTGCTATCGTTGATTACTCATCCACATGGTACCCTGTATTCATCACAGCATCAGGCGTTAATATTGTTGGTGCCCTCATTTACTACAGTCAAAGTTCAGCCAGCCAAATTTTGTGAGCTGCAAAGTAAATGTACACTTGTAGGTTTTTACACAAATTTTGAAAGCCATATTTTTAGAAAGTAATTCCATTTTACAGGGAGCACATTATTAGACTAACAATGAATAAGTCAATGCTAGGCAATGGTATAAAAATAATTATGTAGCATTGATTTTTAAGTTTAAAGACCCATTCCCTACAATTTGTGACATTTTGTAAAAATATTGCATTACAAGTAGCTCGCGGTGAAAGTCCTCTCGGTCTTTAGGCCTAGCCTAGCTAGGCTTAGTTTTTTAGGCCTAGCTGGTAAACATCGGTAACATACGAACATCGTACGCTAGCTATATGCCTAGGCTGACGTTGTATAGTTACAAATACAATATAAATAATATATACAATACAAATTGGGGGTGGGGGGAACCCAGTATTTTCGCTGAAAAGTTAGGAGTCTTCCATTTGTTTCGATCAATCGAAAAGTGGGTGAATTACAGAAGAAAAACAAAAATATCAATCCGGGCGCAATGCATCTTGGAATTTATAGTGGGCCGCTAAAATTATTAGATTTGCCTTATTTTTCACATTTTTAACCATTTAAAGATGAAAAAAGTTATCTCAATAGGACCATATAGTAATTATTTTTACATTAAATGTAATTTGTGACCTTTAAATTAGATCTAAAAAACGTAGAGAATGGGACTTTAATGTTATTCCAGGTGTGTCATTTCTCTATCTACCTTTAATATCACACCTAAGTATCCTTGCCATTTGATTGGTTTATTTTCAATCAATTCTCTACAATTGGAAGTACTATTGCACGCTTTTTGTAAACATTCACTGTGCAATGTGAAGCTCTACAGCCAAAATCTTAGAGCCGCCTTATTGAATGGCCAAACCCTCGCAGTGGTGTAATGCTGTGGGAATAGGCCCCTGGGTAGTTGTATTGGGGCTGCTCTGTTGCACCCTTATGTTTTGAGACCCCTTGGGTTTGCAAATGAGCGCTGGATATTCAGCTATTAATTCCAGATAATTGGATCAAATTTTATTTTTGAAAAGTATTATTATAAAACAAAGAATGTTTTGTGTTTTATTGAATGTGGAAAATGTTTTTATTCAGCGAAGGTTTGGATTTACATAAAAATCACCATTTGTTTTAATACCTTATACATGAGGCAGTGTGAAAATATTTTCATTCACATTTAATTAAAGGTCACATGCAATGAGAAAACAGACAACTCTGTGCCAATGTCAAAACTAGAATTGAAAATTGCACAAATGGTTTTGTTATCTTTAGGAATCCACTTGATTCGAAGGCAAGTGCCTGAAAACTTTTAACATTGCAGAGGCTTAGGAACTGCCTATTAGCTAATAATACTTGTTCTGTAGTGCTTATTGAACAAAGCTTCTAGTGCTTCACTTCATTATAACCCCAGTCATTTTTTTGGATCAGAAACTAAGACCTAGAATGTTACCTTATTTGTTATAAATTTAGAATGAAATTATTTAGCTGATGATTAACTTTATTGAATAATTCTTTAAATTCATCATCTTCCCTAACTGTAAGGCCATTGTCTCTTTTCCTCTGTTATACTTTTAAGATGATTTGTAATTCATTTAAAAAGACATTATCTAAAGATGTTTTGTTTATAAAAGGATTTGTTTAAAATTCACAGTTTACTCATACTTGAATATGAGTATTGATTTTGAATGAGATTTGGGTAGTCTTTCGAAATTTTGGCAAATTATGATGTTTTCCTATTTTAAAGTTGTGAATATTAAAATAATTGTGTTTCACATGCACTATTCACCAGATTTGGCTATGGTCTATAATATTCCAATAAATGAATACTCAGAAATATCAAGTTTTATGCCAAAAAAATACTAATTGTACAAAGCAGGAATGAATAAAGAGATCTTGTGAGGTGTATCTCTGTATCAGCCCAGACGGAGAGGTTCAATCACCTCTTGGTGACGAGGCTGCTGTAAAATATATTTATTAAATATATTATTTAGAAAATATAAAAAATTAACTGAAATCGGCTGTTGTTAAACTGTTATATTACATAGCCTATGTAAATACGTGAACGTGATTGGTTGAAACTGCGTCACATGACTACCGCTGCGAGGATCGTAAATCGTATATATCCTCGAGAACGATGATATTGACCGATTAATTTTCGCGTAATTATCGTGTCCCCTGTCATTAAACATATACATTCTCGAGTTCGATGATATTGACTGTGTAATTTTCGTGTGGCAACACTCGCGTTTGCCGATAAATAAACAAAAGTCATCTACTGGATTTGAACTCGGGTGGAATTGTCACTCCACCATCGCAAGACAACGCTTCCACCGTTGCGCCACGCAGCTTGCTTGAAGAAATTATTCATCTAAACTATTTAAACTATGCATACATAGCGCCCTCATTTGTTATTAGTCCTCCCTAAATGTGATGAAACACCGTTTGTGATTGGTCAATACTCACGGTAGTAACCTAGTAACTACGCGCTGAACATCCGGTGATTCGGCTAGCTCCTCGAAGAGAAGACGATGAATTGTTTATTCGGCCTACCTGATTATAATATTATTATTAATAGGCTTATTGATGGAAATTCTTCTGTTAATTTAAACGACCTAGGCCTAAGTGAATATTTTATTGCCAAGGAATCATTAATTAGTAATTATCTGTATATTATTCTTCGCAAGGTAAGGTGTCTAGGCAGGAGGCTTGTTTACATACAATACAAATACTATCTATAGAATAGGAGGCCTAGCCTAGCTTCACCAGCAGACTTGTTCTTGGCTATATAATATAACAGATATTGCCTTTTATATCGGTTAAATATAAGATTTGACATCCCCTTGGGAATGATATTATGTTCTCGGGGAATATATATTTCCCTCAGCTGGCGCTTCGGGAAATATATATTCCCTCGAACATAATATCATTCCCTCGGGGATGTCAAATCTTATATTTAACCTCTAAGCAGTCAATATCTGTATAATACACAATTTATTTGTTTATTTTTATTGGTTTTTATTTTACATTACACACATCAAATATATTCTATAATATAATAGATATTATATTTTTTTAATTTAATCAATTATAGGTGTGTAGAACAATTAATTTTGTTTTGGTTTGGATCAGACCCACACCAAACATTAATTTAACCATCAATTTGTATTTATATAACCCTTGATTAAATACATTTAAACATTATTAATTTAGTAAGATATAATATTATTTTGGTGACAGTTTATTTTATGTTATTACTGGAATAATTAAAAGTCATTTGTTTTACAAGTGCATAGCCAGAATGTTTTTCATTAGTTAAGGTCTACTTACTATGGCTTGTCTCTAGTTCAAAAGGGTACTTCAGGCAAAACAGAGGTTTAGTCTAAATCCGAGAATTAGACTAAAAAAGCTTATGGCCAAGGGGAAATATTTTTTTGATTAGGTTAAGGCAGAAAATTATGAATAATGCATGACCCAAATTATTCTCTATGATAAAGATTTACAAGACAGCTGATCTACTTTCTAATATTAACATAACCCTCTCTTAATTCTCTCTCTTAGTCTGGTGGCGCGAATCTGCTATTAAAAAAAAACCATGGATGTTATTTATGTACATCGCACCCAAGGTGCCTGAAGCCTATATACCTCTCGACCAACTGGTTGGCTTCGTATTTGATCTCTGTCTATGCTTATATAGCGCCAACTGAAATTTCCTTATTTATGTCGTAATTAATCCCATTAATTTTGCCTTCTTCATAAGAGAAAAATATCATGCAGCTGCAGGGGGCTGAACCTCCCTTTTGCCTGAAGTTCCTACATAATAATCGTAGATGTTGCTGTTCAGTTTTAAAGAAAAAAGTAGTACATGAATTACAAACAATTTTATATAAAATTTTGACTGAAATTTATTTTTTTATTTTGTGGTTCGGTAAGACATTGCACCGGTTAAAATGTTGAACCATGGCAGACACCTCATTTGAACCATGGCAGACACCTCATTTGAACCATGGCAGACACATCATTTGAACCATGACAGACACCTCATTTGAACCATGACAGACACATCATTTGAACCATGGCAGACACCTCATTTGAACCATGGCAGACACCTCATTTGAACCATGACAGACACCTCATTTGAACCATGACAGACACCTCATTTGAACCATGACAGACACCTCATTTGAACCATGACAGACACCTCATTTGAACCATGACAGACACCTCATTTGAACCATGACAGACACCTCATTTGAACCATGGCAGACACCTCATTTGAACCATGGCAGACACCTCATTTGAACCATGGCAGACACATCATTTGAACCATGGCAGACACCTCACTTGAACCATGGCAGACACCTCATTTGAATCATGGCAGACACCTCATTTGAACCATGGCAGACACATCATTTGAACCATGACAGACACCTCACTTGAACCATGGCAGACACCTCATTTGAACCATGACAGACACCTCATTTGAACCATGGCAGACACATCATTTGAACCATGGCAGACACCTCATTTGAACCATGACAGACACATCATTTGAACCATGGCAGACACCTCATTTGAACCATGGCAGACACCTCATTTGAACCATGACAGACACCTCATTTGAACCATGACAGACACCTCATTTGAACCATGACAGACACCTCATTTGAACCATGACAGACACCTCATTTGAACCATGACAGACACCTCATTTGAACCATGGCAGACACCTCATTTGAACCATGGCAGACACCTCATTTGAACCATGGCAGACACCTCACTTGAACCATGACAGACACATCATTTGAACCATGACAGACACCTCATTTGAACCATGACAGACACATCATTTGAACCATGGCAGACACCTCATTTGAACCATGGCAGACACATCATTTGAACCATGGCAGACACATCATTTGAACCATGGCAGACACATCATTTGAACCATGGCAGACACCTCATTTGAACCATGGCAGACACATCATTTGAACCATGGCAGACACATCATTTGAACCATGGCAGACACATCATTTGAACCATGACAGACACCTCACTTGAACCATGGCAGACACCTCATCTAAATCATATATTGGTATCTTTATTTCAAAACCATCATAAACAGTAAAACAGCATTAAATAGTCAAAACAAGTGTTTAATATTTTATATTTCTATGAGTTAAAAACTTTGCACTCTATTATTAGATAAAAACAATTGTGATTTATTTTTTGTGTGACCATTGGATTCAATATGTTTTTCTTTATGGAGTTGTCTTTCTGTAAATTAACACCTACTATTGTATTAAAAACATTAATTTAAAAAGGGAGATACTTAAAATAAAATATTTCTATCCACCTTAATGGACAACTTTTGCCAAAAGTAATATATTTTTTACCACTGGTCAGAAAAATAACCATATAAATACAGTATCTTAGCAACCATTGCTCAGAAATTGATCATTTTGTTCTCAAATTATTTGCAAAGTGTATATTTATATTTGCTTATTCATTTTTTATCTGACTATGCTGTAATCCTGGAGGGTGCTTACTTTAAAACTACAAGGTCCTGTTCTGCAAAAAAAAAAAAAATCCGAAATGTTTGAAGTTAGAACCCATTTAACCGATATGCAACGTTAGCTGCAATGCAACTAACTTATTTTTTTGGACGTAATATTGTAAATATTTATAATCAAATAAATACCCACAATTAATATCGAGAAGTAAAAATAGTATCAAAATGCTTAATAAATTGTAGATTGTGACAATCAATGAATTCTACTACAAATATAAATGTACAATATTGTGTATATATGCATGTGGTGGGGCATTTATTCGAGAAAATAAATAAAGGCCCCAGGGCATTTTTTCAAAGGAGAGGGGTGTGGGGTGCATTTATTCAAAATGATGTTCTATGGGGGCGTTTATTCAAGGGAGGCATTTATTCAAAGCGGGGAGCTTATTAGAATAAATACGGTAATAGCACCTTCTACTACAACACAAAAATTAACCCCTTCCTGACCTTTGAACCTAATTCCATAAACACCTTGAAGACACTGTATCATAACAATACATAATTATGTAAAAGACAAAACTTTCCTATGTTATTTGTGGGATAAGTAGTCTTTTCTTCTTTTATTTTTGGAATTTAGACCATACTTATCTATGTGACCTTTGACTTTGAAAACAGCGCCCAGAGTTTGGTAAGAATTTGAATCGCAAGGGTTATCTGCCTTTAAGTGCGGAAAACTATAAATATGACCAATTGAGCAAACCTAGGTGTGTCTATTATGTGAAGTATGACATTGTTACAGCGTGTACAAGTCAAAGTTCCCTTTGAAGCAATTTCTTCTATATAGCATATTGAAACATGTGGAAATGATTTAAAATTATATGAAATGATCTCCATGTGTAATACAAGATATTGCGACAGACACAGTTAAATTTGTCCACATAGGCTAACTTTGAAATTTAATATTGTGCTTTATGTTTGCAAAAAAACCTCACAAAAATCCTTTAAAAATAAGGAACATATGTTTGATATAAAAGGTTTATACATTATTTCTAAATTTGGATTTAGAGAAAAACACACTACATTAAAATTGTTTATATGATTACATCAGCTTTAGATAATATATATGCATACAATTGGTATTCCACAACACTATGGAATTAGGGCCCTAAAATGGTTTAGAAGTTACCTTTTTGATAATAATAACTTTGAATCAACCTGCAGGCCTGTTACATGTGGTCTTTCCCATGGTTCGGTTCTGGGCCCACTTCTCTTCATAATTTATGCAAATGTTAATACTATATCTAAAGTTATGTTGTCAATACTATTTGTGAAGAAAATAATAAATACTTTTTTACTCCACTCTTATATTATCGTACTTAAATCCTGAAATAAACAGTAGAAAAAATTGATTTATAGCATTGATGACTACATTTTTAGAACCATGCATTATAGTATTTTGTTCAAGGAAGACAAAACATTTATTTTTGTTTATGTTTAATTGGCTTCATTTGACCTCTGTAATGTTTACAACATTTTAGAAAATATGACTAATCCAAATTTACTTTTGTTTACATTATCTTCCTTTATCTTACATAAAGGTTGTATAAGATAAGCTCTCCAATTGTCAATACATTGTTAAAAAGATAATCATCTACAATTAAAGATAAAAGTAGGTTAATGTGTATCAGTAATTGCAATAGTATCAGCTAATTGCTGATATTTTTTCACATTTATGTACATATTTATGGTCAACGTCTGTCGTAAACAACATAGTCGTACATTCATCCGAACAATGGCAGAATCTAAGCACCTTGGTTAGTCTTATCATGAAGCTATAAAATTAGATCTAATTTTATAGCTCCATGATCCTATCATTGATCAATGGATGCTTTCAAACAGTGTCCACCTTAACCAGAGGAAAGACAATACAACCGAGGCAGATACTAGATGCAGGGGCTGGCATAGGAGTCAGCAGTGCAGACTCCAAGTGACTGATATATAGCTCTATACAGTATATTATACAGCACACGATATTCCAGTCTCCCGACCTACCCACTTTTTAAAATTTACCCAGGTCAATTTAAAGCACACTAGCCATTGACCACCATCATGGAGCAAATTAGTCATGAGATAAATTATAGCGCCCGGTCTTATATGCTTGTCCACCAACTCGCTTAAACATTATTTTTACCCTAGCCAATATTTTTTTTTATGTTTCCATTTTTATTCCTTTTTTAATCTACCATTATACTTCAGTTAGTGCCATCTGGTGTACATTCAGTCACTCCTGTCTTGCTATAAAAATATAAAATACAATCTACAAAGATTCTACATCTTCAGCATGTTTTGCCATTTTTTCCTGATATCATGGTAGCAATTCATGCACCATATTGAAAACATGTTTTTACAATCAGAGAAGATGACACAAATCAAACAGTGATAGTATTAAATAGTTTACTTTGGCTGTTTACAGATTGTTCTGATGTGAATAGGGTCAGGGACAATTTAGTGGGTTATCAATAGGGTCAAGAATCATTAAGTCACAAAATCATGTAAATAGAGCCTAAGCACCAGTAGGCCTATATTTATTTTGTCATTGCTATCTAAAAAAACCCAGGCCAAGAAGTGTTTTACTGTTTTGAAAATCCCATCAAATGTTTACTAGTCTACTTTAGACTTAGATCATTCTTAGCCTTGAGAAACTGTCATCACCTCTGTGAGAATTAAGAAGTGTCATCTTGTTGGATCTCTGAAATATCCAAACATGTATTTTAAAATATTTTTGAGTGACAAGACAATCACATGCTTGATGTGAAAACATGTGACATTGATGTGTTTACCTAGACAGTGATTCCAACTACCATGTGTGCCAAAATATTAAGCTGAATCGCTGTGTAAAACTTAGACTAATCTTCTTAACCTATTTCTTTCCACTGCAGGACGAAGGCCTCTTCACCAATTGACCATTCACTTCTGTCTCTAGCTACTCTTTGCCATGTAATGTCACCATGTGTTGTTAGTTCATCCCTCCATCTCATCTTTTGTCTCCCTCTGCCTCTGTTGTAGGTTCTTGGAGTCCAATTTGTCAGTCTGACTGTCCATCTGTTGTCATATCTCCTGGCCAGATGTCCTTACAGAATGCAAAAACCAAGTTTCAGTATTATTCATTGTCTTCATGTAATTAATATTTATTTTATTTAATTAATAAAAAACAGAATGAAATTTGTTAATGTCTAACAAAGAAAATATAAACAAAATATTGAATGTACTGATAAACTGTAATTATGAATAATGAGGTTAAGGAGACATAAGTGTATAATTAGTAAATAGGCCTATCAGTACCTGATTATGATATCCAAAGAACGATTGGCCCCAAAATTCCCATCTCCTAAATATACTTAATTAGAATGATGACACTATCACTGATCACCTCATATACCAGAAACCAATGGCATAAAGCCAACATACTTAATTTCTTACTTTCAACCAATCATAGTCAAGTATTTTAACATATTGTGTAGTTGTTTACATGGCATAATTTAGCACCCCTGGACAGGTTTACTGGAACCTATAAAGAATCTAGACGAAGCTGCTAGCCTCACTTTCTCAGTATTTTTGCTGATGATAGACTACGTCAACATGAAAACTTTCATCCTAGCTTTGTGTGTAGCGCTGGTATGCGGTAAGTTTGCATTTAACCTTTTTAATATTAGTTTCGTTATATCGTTTTTTACTTTAGTTCCTATTTGTAATTGTACATCTTTTGTATTGTTTTAATTAGAAAAATACTTTCCCCACTCTCTTCAAATGTAGGTTAAAACCTTCCCAGTACAAATTATGGTAATTTTCATATCCCATCTCCCAAGTCACAACCACTGTGTATTCACATTACAATTCTGGTCATTACTCAACTACTCTCCTAGTACTTGAGTAGGCCTACTTTGCAAGCGGAGTTAGCAACCTTGGCAGCCCTCTGGTCAGGGTTTTAGAAAGCCCTGTAAGCTCTGCATTTTAGAACAACTTAAAACATACACTCTTCCAGTAACTTTCCTTTGGAAATTGGTCACTAATTAATACAATTTAGTCCATCTAAATTTAACTTTAAAAAATCCAATGGGTAAATTGTAGCATAGAAAATATGGATGTAGCTAATGTGTTTTTAAATTTAACTGTTTGAGACTATGTAATCTAATATAAATGAATAAAGATTCAATAGATCATATGCATTATGTATTATTAATTGATGACCAAATCTAGTTCATATTTAGAGTTAACTTTTCTCTTGAATTCTTTGATTTTTTATTCTCAAATAATTATCTGTTATGAAATTTGTTCTCAGCTGAAACCATTTACTTGGAGCGCCAGCAGTCAAAGGGTAAGTTTTTTATAATCTGTTCAAGACATTGTACTATAAATTATTGCCTAACTAAATCTCCATCAAGAATATTTTATTACTTGTTACTTTTATTACACACTTCAATCTTGTTGAAAATTAGGATATATTTGAATGCACATATAATGAAAAAAATGGTAATCTAATTGTGATTGTAATATCACTAATGAATACTTATTCTGTTTTCTATAGAGTACATAACTCGTTTTGAGGCTGGTAAGAGCTACCTGTACAAATATGAAACCACAGTGCTCTCTGGTGTCCCCCAGACTGGCAAAGAATTCCAGGGACACAAGATCAACACATTTGTAAACATTACCTTTATGACTGAAGGTAACAATAAACGTGCTTTCCTACAGGTAATATTGTGTAACTTCTTTTCTTTAATAGTATTTTATTAAAAAATTTGACATAACTTGTATTCCATTTATTCCACTTAAAACAATTACATTTTATTTGTCACCAGTTGATAGAACCAGAACTGTTTGAGGTGAATGGAACTGTCTTCCCAACTGAATTCACCATCAATGAATCAAGCACATCAGAAAACTTAAGACAACAACTGTCTAATCCTGTTGAATTCCACTATTCTATGGGAAATGTAAGTGAAATATGTAATTATTTAATAGCTATATTTATTACACAAGTTCTTCTATAGCGCCAAATTCCAGCGATTGGATCATTGCTCATGGCACTCTGAACTCAGATGTGTACACAACTACATGACACAGTGGCTGTATGTCAACTAGTATACCGGGGTAACCCCCTATTCTTCTGGAAAGATGTGTTAGGTTCTTTAAAGTGCACACAAACAATGTGTGTAAACTGGACTCTACTCTTTATAGTGCTTGTCTAAGAAGACTTGAGCCATTGAGTAAGCCCCAAAACCTTGCCGATGTTATTGCTGGATTTTATTTTATTTTTTTATTTTATTTCAAAAAATATCAGCGAGAAGCCATTTATGTATGCCTTATAATATAAAACAAAGCAAAAATACAAAATAAAAGTACCAACAAAGCACACGTGATTATGGTTCCACTTAACCACTCAGCCACTCAGCCACTCACTCACTATATTGATATAGATATAATTTATAGTTTCATTTCTGCTTTGACTAAAGCATAAATCTGAATGAATAGATATGTTTCAAAAATGAGACAATGAACAATAACATGACAACAACAATCATTGCTGCTAGCAGCTATATATTCTGCACAGCGTTTTGACCTCCTGCATGCTTCATTGCTTGTCAGATCTGAAAGTTCATTGTTTGTCTACAAAACATTGGTCTAAGGGACCTAGGCTAAGTGTTGAAATCAATTATTGTAGGCAAAGATTGTGTACTTATACATAGTTCATGGGAGGTCTTTCGTTATCCAATGAGAAGCGTTCTAATATAGAAATTCGGTTTGTGTTTTTAAGAAGGCCTTGCGTCATCAAAACTATGTTATAGATCTGTTTGCAGCACTCAATAGCACTTTGCAATTTCTTGTATACATAAAATAATTGTGCATAAATAATTCATTTTCTGAGCTCTTTCTGGAATAGAAGGATATGTACCAGGGGGTATATACCTTGCTACAGTAGATCGACAGAACCTACATCCAACTAATATTATTAGTCAGGATAATACATCATATCTATTTATAGGTTTTCTTAATTCTTGTGTAGCCTTATATAAACTAAAGTCGGGTCACCAAATTATCTGATGATGATAGGGGTAGACCAACAACCATGCCCTATTATCAGTGTCTTCAAACAACTAGTATCATAATAATCTTTTAATTTAAATAAACAAGTGTGATTATCTTGATGGCCATCCAAGAGAGTTTATGGCCTTGAGATTAATAGCTGTTTGATATTTTCTCATGATATTACTAATATAATGTCTATGTGTCAATTACTTGTTTTAGTGATAATTTATGTTCTTTGACAGGCTTTGAAATAGCCTTAAACTATACCATTTTAATCTTTCTCATTGAACAATTAAATTTTAATTTATATCTCCTATACTTACCGAATAAAACTTTAAAACCAGGATTCCCACGAAAACAATACTGCATAGCTCATTCTGTCATCTGGTGGGTAAAAATCTGTGATAATACCATATATGGCTCTGTGTTCTAGTGGTATGATACTGTAAGCGAGAGGTCGCAGGTACGAATCCTGCCAGATACATTTTTTCATGCAACTAAAAAATATGGAACTTTCGCCAATGAGCTATGCTCGACGCGTAGTAATTTTTTCATATATAAATATTCTGTTTTGCGGATTTCTTCTTCTGTTCTGTTGTTAGTTAAGCTATTTTCTGGTTTATTATTTTTTCCTCCACTTCACTAAGCACATTGAGACAAAATTGTTTGTGGAACGCTCTAAATAAATATATTGACATAAACAATTAACAATATAACAATGCATTGTTTAAAACTTTAATTGAGACAGTAAAAACCAACTACAGTACCATTAAATCTGTACCACAAGTACATTAATTACTACTTTTTATTTTATATTGTTGTATCATACAGGTATCTTGGAAGATCAGTATATTCTATATACAAATAAATCGATCATTATTTTTATTATTAGGTTACAGAGGTTATTGCTCCAACAAATGAATCTGATTGGATGATGAACTTCAAGAAGGGTATCTTGAACATGTTTATTCTTCGCTTGGAAGACTCTGAAGATTCAACTGTGTTTTCTCGATTTGAGGTAAGCAGTGTCAAGTATATGCAGCAGAAACAAGATATTCCATTATCACCATAGATACCACATCATTTTTTAGACAAGCCCTTAAGATCTATTACATGAATCAAATACATGATTATTTGTTTTTGTCTCAATAATCAGTAAAATTGAAGAATTTGACATTAGTACAGGTTTGTGGTACATACACCATGTGCTTGAAATAAATTAAGTTCGCAAATGTCTCAACGTTTCAGTTGTTAACATGTTTTTGCACAGTAAACCTATAAACAATAGGAGAATTAAACATATATTGAATTTGTTTGACAGGAAGGTATCTCTGGTATTTGTGACACCATGTACCAGATTGAGATGAGACGCAACATTGATGATATCTCTGTAATGAACATCACCAAGGTACGCGACTTTACCAACTGCACCTACTCACCAATGAAGGTTGAGACTCGTGCCCAAACCAAAGAATGCATTGCTTGTGAAGATACCAAGGTAATTTATTTCATATTTTAAACAAACCAGTTCTTTAGAACCATGATTATTTGTAGCTGAACAAACTGACCTCTACAGGGCTAATTTCAATATATGTATTTGAAAGAAATGTTCAAATTATTTTTTTTCAAATCATAATATTCCATTCCATTTTTTTATTTCTCCTTTTTTTTTACATTGTCCAGAAAGTTAATCTAGAATTTTCATGTCAAATTTATGAAAATAGTGAACCATTTTAAACAAATAAATAAAATAGATAAAAGTATTTAAAGAAAAACATAAAAATAGCATGTGGTACTACACAGGAGAAAGACTACCTTCTTTTCTGAATCTGAAAAGATATAACTGTAACTCTTTCCTGTGTGGTTCAATTTTATTTAGACTACCTCACTGAAATCGATGGCTACCTTCAAATACAATGTTACTGGATATCGCAACAACTTCTTGATTGAGTCAGTTACTGCTGAAGGTCTGTACGTCTTCTATCCATATTCAATTGAAGGTGGATCTGCCAGGACTCTTGTCAAGTAAGTTACTTAATTACAGGCCATGTCAATAAAGAGTAATGTAATGTCGTAGCCAAAGGCAGTTTAACTGAAAGAAAACTGAAAATTTGTATCAGGCTCTCTACAGAAGAAGCCTCTGTGTAGCACTTTATGACCACACTCACGCCAGGAGTACTACTCTTTGCAAATACACTCACACCATGAGGAGTATTACTCTTTTAGAATACACAACACCAAGAGTACTACTTATTTAGAATGCACTCACACCAAGAGTACTACTCTTTTAGAATACACTCACACCAGGAGTACTACTCTTTTAGAATACACTCACACCAGGAGTATTACTCTTTTAGAATACACTCACACCAGAAGTATTACTCTTTTAGAATACACTAAGACCAAGAGTACTACTTATTTAGAATACACTAAAACCAAGAGTACTACTTATTTAGAATACACTAACACTAAGAGTACTACTCTTTTAGAATACACTAACACCAAGAGTACTACTTATTTAGAATACACTAACACCAGGAGTACTACTCTTTTAGAATACACTCACACCAGAAGTATTACTCTTTTATAATACACTCACACCTAGAGTACTACTCTTTTGGTATACACTCACACAAAGAGTACTACTCTTTTGGTATACACTCACACAAAGAGTACTACTCTTTTGGTATACACTCACACAAAGAGTACTACTCTTTTGGTATACACTCACACAAAGAGTACTACTCTTTTAGAATACACTCACACCAACAATACTACTTTGGATGCAACTGATAATTTTTTGTTGGTGACAGATCTCTAAAACAGCAAAACAGTTATTTTGTAACTTGGCCAGCAGATGCACGTATATATGTAGTTGTGTAATAAACTTTGGTTTAATTAAAATATGGTTGCGTAGCATAACTACATGCGATTTTCTGAAATTCTTAAATTGACTATAAATTCAAAACTAACAGCCCCTTTCAAATGAAACTTTGACACACGTATGCTTCATGTCAAAGGTCATCTTCATGTCAAAGGTCATCTTCCTGTATCATCAGCAAAATTTTGAACATTGAAAGTTAAAAATGCTCAAAATCAATTTCTACTTTTTAAGCATTTCACATTTTTCACAAAATGTCGCGTCGGGCACGAGCTTTTACGTACTTAGCTCTCACACTGTTTTTGCACTTGATTGTTGTTCTGTATACATTTTATGATAAGTTCCTTTATTTTTGACGAATTATGAATGAATGAATGACAAACTTTAAAAATCTTGCGCTTGAAAATGGGTAATAATATGCAAATTTGTGTAAAATATGCCTATTTTCAATCAATTATAGCTCTCCGGGATGACAGCCCCTATTTTTTAAACTTCTTATAAAAGTTAATGAGTTGTAGATATGAATTCATGTGAAATTTAGAATTTAAGTATGTTATGATGTCATCATATGGCCATCTTCATTTTAAAATTTGGATTTTTATCTCTTTCGACACAGTTCGTCACATTCAATAGAGCGCAAATCACGTAAAACGTTATCAATTTCTTCCGATTTTCAATAATGTTATTTCCCAAAACATTCTCCTTCAGACAAACTTTTTTTTTAATTTGAAAAGGTCATTTTATTCAAATAATTAAATAAACGTGAGTGGTGTGAACTAAACCGTCTACAATGCCACTGTCAACTGTTGATGCTTGTTTAATGGTTTTGATCGATGCTATGCTGTTTGTACAATTGTTGTGGTGCAGCCTACTATAGACTAAGCCTAATAAATAGCATGTGCATGTTACGATGCGTTGCGCGACATCCTAACTCGTTCAAATCTAGTTGCTTCTTGCATGTGGTATGGGTATCTGCGACCAGTAGCAATCTGTTTGATGTTAACATGAGCACTTGTGCACACTGGTTCTTTATGTTGAGATGAGATGAGTTGCGTTAAATTGTATAAAAATTGACCCTGGTAAGTGATGTTGAATACATTCAGTGACATTCTAGTTGGAGGTAGATTTCATATTTCACTTGTTTGTTTGTGTTAACAGCCAAAGCCTTGTGCTTGTCAATGTGACAGAAATCACAGAAGTTGTTCCTAAAATTAAAATTGAAAAGAGCTTTGGTGGAATCTTCTACACTTTCCCCAAGATGGTAAAATCTTCAAGTGAAATTCTATCCAAGGTATGTGGATATGTTGTTATTGTTAATTTTAATTCTTATTGCTTTTTTGGTTTAATTGTAGTTCTCTATTTCATTATTTTTTTCAACTAATATCTTCAGTTTAAATCATTTTTTTGTCTTTCATTTTGTTTATTTCATTTCCATTCCAATATTTGTTGTCAGCAGAAACAGGACCATAATAATTCATAATCTGTTTGTTTTTCCTCTCATGTAGGTTGAATTTTTCCTTGAGGAATTGAAGACCACCGTTGGGGAATCAATGACCATTGATGCCCCAAGCCACTTCCTTCACCTGGTTAACAACCTACGTCTTGCCAATTTTGATATGCTAAGTCAGATCTGGGAAATGTATGAGATGATTCAACAAAAAAGGTACAACATCTTTTTTTTTAAATTTGTAATTATCTGATTGGTCATCGGCACTGAATCAAGGGTTTTCACATTCTTGAATTGAACATTCTTTTCAAATTATACATATCTGGATTTTTTTTACCTTTTTACTCAATATACTTTACATAGAGAGTGGCTTCTTGAAGCTCTTCCATTGATTGGCACTGAAGAAGTAACAAAATTGATGAAAAGCAAAATTCTTATGAAAGAGATTGAAATGAAGGAAGTTGAGAAGTTTTTGACGAAGCTAACATATTCCAAGCAGGCAACTGAGATTATGATTGATGATGTTATGGTAAGTAAACCTATATTCATTAATTTTTATTTCAACATGATTTCCTGTCTGCGCATGCGCAATAATACATTTGTTGCTAAGCGCAGATTTCGGTAACCGAATAAAATATAGTAAATTTACGAGAGTACTAGTGAGTTCAAAAAGTTTGAAAATGTCTGACTTAAAGGAAATAGGTTTTAAAGATCCTATTCTAGACTCAAACGAGTCTTGCACTGATAATGATAGGCAGCCTTAAATTGCCTGGGATAGAAGACTGGTCGTCTCAAATGTCTTTTATGACGCTTTTAATATATTACTGCTTTTAAAGTAATTATACATTTTGGAAATTGGGTCATAAATTCCATATGTTGTACTTTTTTTTGTGCTATGATATAAAAAACTAAAACTAACAATTCTAAAAAAAATCTATAACATTTTGAAGAATGATACTTTTAGTTACAGGCTCATGTTTAGCAATGTTTAAATCACCTGTTTTATAAATTAGGACATTTGTCACAATGAAAAATGGAACCTGACAACAGAAATGACCCGTGTTGAAATGATGGAGATGGTAAGAGCCAGACGGGCATGCTGGCTGACATTTGGCAATCTTGTTGGTGAATTCTGTAAGGAGAAGTCTTATTGCCCAACCAAATATGTTGTAGCTTTTGACCAATGCGAGGATATCTACACCGATATCGAAAACCCAACTGAGTTTCAGATGTTTGATCGCTTTAACCAGGTAAGTATAAAATAAACTACTAAACATTACTGTGTTTAATTTTGCAGTAACAATAACAGTAACAGCTAGAGCTAGAACAATAGCAAAACATTTAAATTTTACATACATACATAGTTGTTTCATCATGTTTGTAATATATAAACTTATGATGGTTATCTATAGGCAACTGAAATAAATAGTTATTGATCAATCTATAATAATAATAGTTCATTCTTATATAGCGCATATAAACAAGCTCTCAATGCGCTGAACATTATTACCCCAGTCATTTTTTTGGATCAAACACATATGGAAACATACTTCCATAATGCAGCTAGTAATCAGCGCAAAGTTATGTCTTGATCTAACCGAGTATCCATTTATACACCTGGGTGGAGAGAGGCAAACGTATCTTGCCTACGGATACAAGCAATGTGGCGAGAATTTGATTCGAACCTCGGTCTCACGATCAGTAGTCCAACGTCCAACACACTGCGCCACACACCCTCACAATAACAAGATTTGTTGAGCATTTAGGAAACTGATCTATGAACCTAAAAGCTACCAAAACCAGAACAAAACCCACATAACCAATTTTAACCAATATGCATTCATACTTTAAATAATTATGATCCTGTGATGAATTTCTCACCAATGAACAGATCTAAGAACATTGCATAAAGAACTACGAAATAGTTTCTGTAAACACGTTTTGTTTTGTACTCTTGATGGTGATTACAAATTGTGAATTTCATTTCTTTCTTTTTTTTTAATATCTAGAAAATCCTTTCTGTCAATGGTGAATTGAAGGAAGAGAGAAGGACAGATGATGAGATTGTGCAACGTATCAATGAATTCCGCCAAACTGAGATTAAACTGATGTGTATCAATGCAATTGGTAATGCCGGCCTTTCAAATGGCCTATTTGAGACGGTTAAAAACACTAACAACAGGCTTGGAATCCGTGTTGCATCTGTACATGCTATGCGAAAGATTGCTCCAAAACAACCAAAGAAGGTAACTCTTTTTAAAGGTTTTATTAATCAAAAAAATGGACATCTGTGAAAAGGTGGTGCTGATACTCATTGCAGCTTTCTTCTCACAAGAGATGTGGGTTTGTAACCATTGTTTAGGTTTAATTGTGGTTTGTGTTGATTATTTTATAGTAGGATTGCAATTCTGAACTAATGAAAGGAAATTCTTATAAGACCTACACAAATTGTTACGTTGCCCAAGTATAGCATCAATTAACAGAATCCTTTCCATTGTTTAGATGAATTTTTGTCTTGTTAAAAAAACTACTGCTGAGAAATAACAAGGGGTGCTTTATCTAATTCAGTCATGAATGAAATTTGAACACATTTTTAAGCTCAATTATTAAAAATAAATTGATAAGTAACATATTTTTAGGCCTAATTTGATATTAACAATTATTTATTTGATTGTTCTTTTTCAGGTTCTATCAACACTACTCCCAATCATGAGAGATCCATTTACTGATGAAGAACTGAGAATTGTGTCATACCTTGTAGTGATTGAGTGCCAGCCAAGGCCAACATTGATGGTCTCAATTGCTGAGAACCTAAGAAATGAGACTAGCAAACAATTCCGCACATTTGTTTCGACTCACCTTATGAATCTTGCTAAGAGCCAAGACCCATGCAAGAAGAAAGTGTAAGTGCTCCATAAATCTTTACCTTAAAGACACTTTCCCAGCAATTGTTGAACCAGGTCATTGTTTGCCAGTAAATATTCTAGAAGTTATGCACGTTTTACTAAAATTTGTCCTTACGTAAATTTATTTATAGATATGTAATTGTTATAATATTTCAGGATTAAGTCAGCCAAGTATGCGATTGAAGTCAGCAAGCTGTTCCTTGATGGACCATTGTACTCACAGAACCGACAGATGAGTGTTTTCAATGGTATAGTGTATATTTTAATATATTGAAACTTATAAAATAATAATAATTTAAGATTATAGTGTATTAAGAGCTTCAATGTGCTGACCAAATAAACAAAATTGTTATAAAGTTGCCTAAAAATTAGCAATTGAAGTTGCTGTATGGATAGAAATAGGCAAACAATTCCAAAAGACAAGACTAGTAATATATACTGTTAAAATGGATATGAAAGTATTTTAAAATTTCACGAAAATGACTTTGTATGAATCCTTTTAATGTTAATAAACAGCACACAAAAAATTAGATTCAAATACCTAGTAGAACTTGAGAAATAAACAAAATAAATTTTGGTATAAAACGTCCGCAAAATGGCCGACCAACTGGCACGCCATCTTAATTTTTATGAACGTTCTATACGCACGTACGAGATCGTCAAATTTAGAGTTTGAAACACCCGGGGTTGTAGCCACGGCAGCAGTCGTTTTGTGATTGGTTAATGAATTTTAATACAGTCCACAATCACCGCCTTGTCTCGTTCGCGGACTGTGTGGTACGGTGTAAACAAAATAAACAAACCCATCCTACACGAGACTCACGTGTTGCAAGCTCCCTGTTGCTGCAGTCGTAGAAAATATCGATATTTCACAAACCAATAAAAAGTTATGTCTGCAAAGATTGTACGTGAAAAGAAGAAAGGGTGTATTTGTACATCTCACACTAAACCACTCACGCAGACTACAAAGTAGGCTAGGTCTAGTAGACTATAGTTTCTTCTGAATTCGCTAGTAGTAGTACTATACTAGGCTAGGTACTCCATCATGGCCTACAGTACAAGAGAGTAGTAGTCGCCGGTCCACCGACGAACCTCCATGAAGTGGACAAGGCGCGGGCGTAGACGTATGTAAAAGGCGACGTAAATAAAAAAGGTAAGCTTGTGTTGAACTTGTTTTTGGCTCTGACTTTTGTTATTGACTAATATAGTAATATAATAATACTAATAATTAAAGTAGAGCAGAGGTGAGGCAGAGAGGATTATTATAGTTTAGTTAGTACTGTAATTAAATAATAACCTCTTTCTGTTTGTTACCAAGTCATAAAATATAATACTATATAGGGCCTAGGTAGGATTGAATAAACATAATAGTACATTTCCATCCATTTATTGGTCTTATCTTTGCAGATTTATGGAATCAACAGTACATGAGATCGCTTTGAAGAACTGTAATAGTACTAGTAATAAAATTGTAAACATCAACAAATTATATGGCAGAAATAGTGTGTGGAATGAATTTTATTGAACAAATGTATCATAATGAGTTTGGAACAAGCAGGAATTTTCAAACGGGACATAAATTACTTTTGAGACCTGAGTGATACATTTTAATTCTATCAACACCAGCCAGCTCCATCATATTCAAGAGATGGATTCTTTCATAAATGTCCATTGTACATTGTATTTGGCTAAATAAATAAAAAAAGAAGTACAGTAGTGGTTGATTTGTTTATATACCCAGACCCATTTAGATGGTTAAAAACAAACACTATATGATGCACTGCTACTAGTGTACTGTCTGGTAGTACATTACCATAGTTACAGTATGACTGTAACCATAGCATTCACGTCTAAAGCATTCTATTATGCATATTTTACTATTCTTCATAAATGTTTAGTTCTGTAATTTTTATTGTCTGCGCTCATTCTATACTTGGTGTCTTAGTATACTGCATATGTATCGTGCAAGCATGATCCAAGTAGCATCTATTATAAAGTACGCTGGGCATCTTTCTATTCACCTGAAAAAAGGAAAATGAATAAGCACATGTTTATCTGCCCTCAAAACAAAATAATAATTTAGTATAATGTATTATGTAGGTTTGATCAACAGTTTAAAATAGCAATGCTCAGTATCCTGTTACCTTGTATTATAATTTGACTCTAACATTTGCGCTTCCATTCCAATCAATAAATACATTTGCTTATCCCGTTCATCAATTATCATAGTTGCACTCCAATTATAGACCTGTAGGTAGGTAAAAATACTGTATTAATAATATATGATACAAGCTCAAATACCCCTAACTAGGCCTGGCCTGTTATACCCTTTATTACTACATTAGAGAAAATCCACCTCTATTCATTTTATTGGGAATCCTAATATTTAGTATTCAGTGTTGCCTAGCCTAGGGCGGCATGTAATAACAAAAAAATATTTTAATATTAATGCCTTAGTCAGAAACGGACACTACAGCACACAAGTCACAACAATATTAATAAACGTACTTATAAATAATGTGTATATACATAATACAGTAACACAATTGTGCCTACCATTAACACCCTCAACGATACATCAAGGAGCATACGCTCTCAGCTCACCTCTGGCCGGGCGACTAAACACCGTATCCAGCAGTCATCACTACTGAAAAGGCCTAGGCCTAGGCTATAGCTAGCTCCAGGCCATGGCATTGTCAAACACCATTTACTCGTCCAACGGTTTCTTCAAAACGATGTTAACACCCGTGTTAACAAGACGATGTGGACGAATTTTCATCAATTTCAGTTAATTACAACGAAATAATAAAATGAATGTTTCAATAATACGTGTATACTAAATAGCGAAATAAACATCGCTCGCGAGAGGAGGGGGGAGAGAGAGAGGCCAAGGTGATCGACTCTGTGATTCTCACGCATGCGCAAAATAACTCCGTGTACCCAGCAAGATAGGCATTTGGCTATGAATTTCGTGAAAGGTGGCCTTGAAAAACGAAATTAAAATCCGTTTAAAAAAAAACATGGTTGATAATATTAATTAATTTTATTCGATTAAGCTAACATACTTATCCAAGAATAAAAATATAAAAGCGATAAGTAATTACTACCATGCTTTTGCATCAACCAATGATTTACTCCTAAATTCCTATCTCTGTAATACAAAAATAACTTTTAGTGACGTCACAAAAAGTTTTTCACAGGTTTCCCAGGGGCGTTTTGAGGTCGTTGTCGTCCTCCAAAACATTAAGTATGACTATGGCAAGCTTAAAACTGATTGATCTACACGTTGAGCCAATAAAATGATATTGCTAGGAACTCTTTCATATCCATTTTAAGACTTTGAGTCAACTCTTCCATTGCTTTGTTGTCTTGTCAACGTTATTAACATTAAATTTGCCATCCATCTCAAAAGTTGACACAGAAATCTTTACGCTAATTAGAAATGATTAGTTGCAATAAATACAGATTTGGACATTATCTGAGGTCAAAGATCATTAAATCTTTGAAGTTGCAAATTTTCTATACAAGTTACCACACCAAATTTCATGCTTCTAACCAAATTTGAAGTATCATGGGTATAGTTTAAACATATCAATTTAATTTGGCTTTAGATGAACTTCAGACTGGTGGTACGATTGAAATGAACACAATCTTTACTCCTGGTAGCCTGCTACCACGCTCATCAAACACCAAGCTTAACATCAACTTCCTTGGGAAATCTATGGATGTCTTTGAAGTAGGTAGTTTTCAATTTATATCTTTTACCCATTTTGTAATGGAATGGCCAAGAGAGAAAAACTGTGAGCTCACACCAAAATTTGAATCAGGTCCAGTTTTTTATCCATGTTCATGTCCAAGTCCATGACATAAACTTTTTTTCTACATTCAATGGGACAAGAAACCTTAATTTTGCCATGGAGAACAAAGATAAATATTAAATTATAGTATATAGTTATTATTTTATTTGTTTTAAGGTTTGAATGATATGTTGATAGGTTTGCGGTACACCACATACATTAGTAGTTTCTGAAAAAAACTGAGTTGTTGCTCGACTAGTTTCCTGGACTTTCTGCATTCTCACTCCTGAGGACTATCAAAGTATATTGATTGAAACATCGAGAAACTCAACAGTTCTTTTCAGAACATTAGTTATTTTGTGTTAGAAAGGTATACAAATTTCATAATTCAATTTTAGTTTGGTTACCGTGCAGAGGGTCTTAATAACGTTTTGGAAAAGATGTTTGCACCAAATGGATTCTGGTACAAGAGAACCAATATCATGAATTTCTTGAAGAGATCAACAAGGAGTGTCAGACAGGAGACAGACAAAGAAATGATTGACAGAAAGGTATATTTTTAAATTATGTAATTTTTTTGATAGTAATGAAAACGTTTTTTTATAAATTTTTGTTCATTTATCAAAACAAGAGGTTTTGGTTGCTATTTCCTCTTTTAGATTGTTTTACTGTTGTATTAGCTCATACTGTTTTCTGTTTAATATTCTGTCTTGTTCAGACTAGTTAACTGATTTGATTTAGTTTAGTGGATGTATGCCGTTCATTAGTTGAAAATGTGTGTATTATTGTATAAAATCTTTAATTTTTATACAGTATTCATAATGCCAATTTGTTTTCGGTACAAGACAGATATTTTATATCGAGAAAGCTAAATTATAGTTGGTGCATCTATTCTAGAATAAGCAGAGGATTGGTTGATTGAAGAAGATGAAGCATTGTACAGTGAAATAAAGGCTATTGTTACACTTTTTAGCATTAGTCAGTCTCTAGTCAGTTTCTAGGAATAGAATTACCCATATTGTTTGCATGACCTACAGTGCTGTAGAAGTGAGATGGTAGGTCTTAGCCTCCTCCTAGGCCTTAGACCCTATACACAAGGCTTGACGGACATGTTTGAGAGGGTTCTGCGTTTGCCAGGCTAGGTCTTAGGTTAGTTAAGTTCAAAAGGATGAATTAAAACACTTAATCAAAACCACAAGAGGGCTTGTAATACAAGGATGCCCCTTTCTTTTTTAATGAATCTAGAAGATTCAAATTATTACAATTGGATGGTGATGTCTCAAACTAAAAAAATTCTCAAATTTCAGGTTAACCCATTCACCATTGAGCCAGAACCATCTCAGGGATTCACATGGATGAAGATCTTTGGACAAGAAATGACATATGAAGCTTTCAACAAGGAATTCTTCCAATCTATTTTGACTGAGGGCAAGATCAGGACAAACTTTAAAGATCTTGAGAAGGGTCTACGTGAGCCAATCACCTTTAACTGGAACAAAGGTATGAAAATGGTGGTGGTTTCTTATTAATAATAATCTCATATAAACTAATATAAGAGCTGATATAAAAATTAACCGATAAGATAAAGAAACTCTTTACATCTAGTCTTATCATCTAGTCAAGCTTTGTCATAACTGATTTGCTGCTGTATATGTTTCATAAGGACAACACTAGATGAAACTTATGGATTGTGTTGCTCTGAACGTAACATTTAATGTTTCATATAAATTCAATATAAAACTCCTAAGCATGAACTGTACCATTTTTCAGAACATAGTTTTTAACACACCATGTTTAACTTTAAATAAAGTGAATGAAAATGAGTTAGGTAAAGCGATTCTGCAAGACTTGAAATATTGTATATTTCAAAAGCGCATAAATAATAATAAAAGCGTTCATTCTGTCCTTTTATATGCTTATGTATTTTACTTACTTTTTGTTTATCGTACTTCTTACGCAGGTATGCTCCTCCTGGACTATCAACGTCAAGTACCAACCATCTGTGGTTTCCCATTGTCTCTTAACATGACCATGGCTTCCATCTTGTCCATTGATAGTGAAGTGACAATGCGTGTAACTCCAACCATTCTAAGTAAGAACCCAACTGACATTGCAAGCAACATCAGAATAAAACCAAGGTTAGTAAAATGTTTGGTGGCATGCTTTTGTTGTATAAGCATAATTTTCAGATAGTTCAGCCTTTCGAGGAATTGGAGATGTTCTTTTATGATTGGCTGGTCATAATGTTTATCACCTCTGCAAGATGGTTTCTGCATGTAGAACCACATGATGAAGAACCCCCTGATGTATGTGATCGAAATGCTTTTGTATTGAATAGCAGATTATTTTTTTCTGTAATTCTACGCATTTCTTAATTATCTTTTCAATTATGTATGTATGCGTGTGGGATGTTGTGTCATTGATGCTCTTATATTTTAATTTCAGAATGTCCATGAATCTTCTAAGCAAAATGGGTGTAACCTGCCCCTTTATGAGTACTGGTGTGGCCATGAACAGTACCATGAACTTGACCCTTCCTGTACAGTCAGAGATTGTTTACAACTTTGAACAACAGAAGCTCAGACTTGATATTGAAAACCAAAAAGAAGACTATTTCAGTGTTTTCAGCTTTAAGTAAGCATTTTTTATATATTTTTCTCTTAATATCATTTTGCCAATTCTTTCTTCATTGTCTCAATGAGATGTGCAACAAGTATACAGAAAATAAAAATATAAGAAAAGAACAAATTACATAATATTTACAAAGTATGCTTTGTCATGACGTTTGTGGTCAAGCAAACAAAAAGAAACAAAGCAAATTAAAACACTGAAAAAATAGAAACCAGTTGAGATCTTCTAATACTACCTTATACAGTAAAAAAATAAAAATAAGCTGAGAAAATGAACGCCTGTATTCTTAAACCGGACTTAAGTTATAGTTCGAAGTTCGACTTGAAAAAGTCGTAGTTCGAGCTATTACTTCAAATTCGATTAAAAAACGAAGTAGTCGAAGTTTGCAGTTCAACTTAATGAAGTCGAGCTTTTAGTCGAGTTGCACACGTCTGGGTAACAAAGGCTATACATTGGCCAATGA
Organism: Antedon bifida; assembly: GCF_963402885.1. Classification (NCBI taxonomy): domain Eukaryota; kingdom Metazoa; phylum Echinodermata; class Crinoidea; order Comatulida; family Antedonidae; genus Antedon; species Antedon bifida. The sequence continues at coordinate 10,343,755 of NC_136231.1, forward strand.
CAAGAGAGTATTTGAGGAGCAGACAAAATTTTGCGCATTGATATCACTTTCCATTTTCTTACAAAACTTTTTACGCATCAGGACTATATACATGAAAAATAATTGTTATCGTTAATTATTAGAACAAGATCAGTATTAATTTAACAGTGAAGTACTTTTGATTAACAACAAAAAAAATCTTCGAAATATATTTAGGAACCATGGCGGTACGGTAACTTTGATATTTTCTAGGCCTCCAACAAAGTATGATCGCGACGAACCACGCACTTCATAGCGTGACAAGAAAGCGCTCGCCAATACAGAGAATAATTACAACAAACCCAAATTTGTATTAACTTCATATACTAATAGGAACCTCAGTCCTCAAGGTTCTGGTGCTCAAGGGTCTGATTTAAAGATTTTATTTGTGATTTTTTTTTAGCCATACTCTGTACACATTTAGCAGCAAGATGGATTCTGCATTTGACAACTACACCATTATCAATGGATCATTCATTAACAGGATCACCAATGTAAGTTTTTAAGTAACGTTTTAATTTTATTTGGCCAACTGCCCTAGAGGAAAACATTGGCCAAGCATTACATATAAAGGAACATGTATTTTATTTCACATCATTCAGTTCAGTACAGCAAAATGTATGATTACAGTTTTTTATAGATACAATTTTGATTTCACACAATCCTGGTACATCTTGATTTTCCTCGATTTTTTTAAAACAATGGTATTCAACTTCAACTTTAGTTATTTCTGAATTGCAAAATGTGATAATATAATTGAATAGAACTTCAATATAAAGCAAAAATGGTAACGAAAATGAAATAAGACATATTTCTTTTATGTTTAAAAATATGAACACTCGAGTACATTAATTTGCTTATCAAGTCCATTTAGTAATTAAGTAATGGCCCTTGTATCCTTATTGTATTTCTAGCAAGATCAGTATACATCCTTGTAACAGTAGTTAGTAGCAATAGAACTTGTATTAAATAATAATGATAATAATAATATATGGTATTTATAAATTTAATTTTTATTTTGTTTTTAAGACAAGCACATGCTTCAACCCATTTGAAGGTGGTATGCGTCTCTGCTCCAACATGTCATATGTACCTCGTCTTGGTGTGCGTAAGGCTCCATTTAACCCATTGCTGGGATCATCCATGTGGAATATATACAGTATTCGTGGTGAGAACAGCACTGACCGCATCATCTTTGAATACGAAGCCACAAACACCAGCCTGAATATTACCGTAAGTTCTTTATTTCCACCAATTTCAATATTGAATATAATACTCATAAAAAAAATATTTTCACTTTCTACGATACTCTCGTAAATATTACAAATTGCAACTTTTTTACACAGAACCGAATTCTCTCTGTACATACATTTGGAGGAATTGAACCTCAAACAACATTCGTTTTCAACTTTACAATTGATCGAACAGAGCAGAAATTTAACCTGACCATCAACCGTACTGATATTCCCGATTGGTTCTGCAATATCACATGCAAGGTTATGGATATTGAGAGGTCAGAGGTCAGTAATACATTTATTTAGATTACTACAAACTGTTTTTGTTTTTTATTATCAAAGCAAGCCTAATTTGAAACTTTGATAGTGACAATTAAAGTGTCAGCATACAGTCGGCATGCCTTAATTGACTGCAAATTATACATTATTACAGTCAACTCTCCCAATACCATAGGTTATTAAATCCTGGCCAGAAGTAATATACCGACAATCAGACGTTGAATAGGCCATTTCACAGTTTAAATATATTTAATTACTTCTGCAGAAATAAATTTTCAAGACAAAATAAATGCTCATAAAAACCCATTGTCTGACAGACAATTTGACTATTTTTTGCTTTAGATTATAATTTTTTTTAATCTAATTTTTGTGACATTAAAATAGCATAAAATACACAATATATCTAAGGATGTAAAGGTAGTAAAAATTTAGAGGCTTTTGTGTAACGTGTAAATACATCTCTGGTGAAACACTTTTCTTCCACGCACACAAATTTTCAGTTTAGCTCAACGCTGATTGGTCATTGATTTTTAAAAAATAAATGGCTCTCTATCGCTCCCAATCTGTGCACTGGATAACAATCTGTATGGAATCCAGTATGTGTTAAGCTACATTTACAGCCTTTTCCATTATTTAAACAAACAGTGCCATCTTCTATTCCATGGAACAAGTGTGAATGGTTCTATTCTTCAACACTATACCTATTTTTTACCCTTCTTTTTTTTCCAGCCTTAGTGTGAATGTAACTTTTGGTACATAAAAGCATCAGTCTTTGGCTTGCAAAATGTTTTAAATGCATCTTTTGGATAACATTTTATGATTTATTACTTACATTATTTTAACAATATTTGATGATCTATTTTTTCTACCTTACAGGTTAACATGACTATGGAATGGGGTCTACCCATGAACTATACTTTCAATATTACTGACAGTAAGATCTTGTACCCAAGCCACGAATTCTTTATCATGATCAACAGTGTACGCAACGTAACTCTTAGGAACAGAACTTATGAGTTTACATGGGCAGAGGTTCCAATGTGGCTACAAAACGTAATTGATTTTTTTCATAGTAAAAACATATACTGTAGAGTAATTAACTTTTCGGTTTTTTATAGTTAAAACATATAGGTTATGTTCACACGTATATCTTCTTTTTATATCAGCAATAACATTTACAATACATACAGTATTTGTAAGTATCTTGAAATAAGGTCAAAATTCGGTGTACACCAGCCCTATGTCGTATATGTGAACACACCCATAGAACGTTTTTTTATTTGTATGTAGTTCACAAGAGATGTCCAGCTAAATCTGCCATTTTTGTTGTACAAACTAAAATATGTTGAAGATGTCGACATCACTCGATTTCCTCAATTGTTCAGCAGAAACCACACCATGAACATAACATTGCAAGTAAGTACTGTTACTTATTCACTAATTACTATCTTTATGGTCCATTTACGAATAAAAATGATATAGATATTAATTAAGATTAATTTATTCTTTTTGGCAGTTGATACACTTAGTCTGATTTATACACATCCAGATATCTTTTACATTAATTTGCTTTTAACAATAAAAGAACCGGAACCGGAACCACTGGTAGGTGGCGCTACACACGACTAAGGCATTAACGGAACATTCTCAATTACTTTCGTAGTGAAAATCAGGTAATGACCTAAAATGCCCTAGAAATGTATGTTGTAGCCAACATTTTGACATTGTATCGCATGGAACGCCTTAGAATGCTGAAAAACATACAAAACCATATATATCTGAGCCAAAAAGTTAATTTTATGAAAATCGTCAGAACGTCATCTTCAGCATGTCTTTGGCATATGATGGATAGGATTTGTCAACCCTGTTCTGATTGGTCGATTAAATGCTTACGTATAATATATGTTTTATTCATTCATATACAAAGTAAAACCCGATTGGATTGATGAGCTGGATGGCTCAGCAGGCTTGTATTAAGGCTATGGCCCAGGGGGTTGCAGGATCGATTCTCGACAATTTTTTTAAATATTTAGGTTTTTAATATTTAGGACGAGTTTTATTATTTATGTTTTTCATCAAGACAAGTTCATAGTTGATAAAACTAAGCCGTCAGACAGATAGATGCACTATCAGACTAAACAACGATGCCACATACATGACCAATGCGAGTACAGACACTATCACAACATTCACTTCCAACATCAATATCAGTAGGTGAGAGGATGCATTCCCTGTATGGGTAATGCATCCTCTCACCACCAGAATCCTTCATCAAACAGAAACATAACACAAAAGTATGTGCAACATCAAAACAGTTCAAGACATGTACCAGTACATTTAAATCCCTTCACCATGCCTTCAACAAGTAATAGTACCTGGTCAACCCTCATCTTTTTAATTATTGTGCGGCACAACATCTATAAATGTACAGGTAACCTTTAATCTGGCCAGACACAACACATGGCATCTATCTCTAGTTCCGAAAAACTCTGGATCTTGGCTGAAAATTTAAGTTGAAAGGAGTAGGATTTTAATCAATGATATATAATATATATAATATACACCTGTTCTCTTGCAGAGGATCAAATAGTAATATATATATATATATATATGTTATGTATGCTGATATAAAAATATATTATATAATTTACTGCAGGCTAAGCAAGAACGCACTATTGATATCGTTATGAACCTACCACTTCAGTATGTACAAATCTTCAACATGACTCTTCCAACCAGAAGTGACATCATTCAAAAGAGAGTCCCATTGGTTTATGAACAATTCCAGAGGGAAGTCACTGATAAATTCTTCCAGCGTAAGTAATTTTTCGTCATTGAAATTTTAAAATACTTAATATATAACAGAACACAAAGGACAAATTTGGTCAATGGAATTTTTCCAACTTACTTATTTAAAGAGACTTTATGTTTATATTTATTTGTTTTGTATTTATTCCAAAACATTTCCTACTTATACAGCCACATGCACTGTCAATAACTTTGATAATTTCACCACATTTGATGGCGTCAACTACCGATACAGAATGCCTGTAACCTGCCCTCATATTTTGGCAAGAGACTGCTCTCCTGAACAACTGTTTACCGTTCTGCTACATAACCGCACCTTGGTTGATAATACTGTCAAGAAAGTTGTCACCATTCTAGTTGAGGACAAAAAGATTATTCTAGACTCACATGACAATAAAACTATCAAGATCCAGGTAAACAATACTATATTATAATAACTTTGGCTGATACACAAATTCATTAAACTTGAAAGACTACAAAGTACCAAAAAAATGTATTCTTCTCTCTACTCAGGCATTCATTGCTCAATATATCTTAATAATTAATTATTATAAACAGATTGATGGCGAAAACCTGTGGATTAATTCTGATAACTTGACAAGCGACTTAAGATTTGCTACCGTCAGAATGAATGTTAGCCGCACTGAGGTGAACATTACAACATCTGTTGGCTTGACTGTCATCTACAACATTGAAAATGTTACCACAATTCTAACTCCATGGTTCTACAATCAAACCTGTGGTATGTTTCTAAATTGATTTTATATTGAAAATAATGTATGACTATCAGATAAATGATTAATTTTTTTTTTTTTTTACAATTTTCAAGAAATTCACACATGTTATTTAAATGTATCAAATTAACACAAGCAAATGCAAATAAAACAACCCCCCCAAAATGTTAAGATACCTTGGCGAAAAATTCTCCTGCGATTTAAATGCTCCTGCTATTTAAATGGCCGTGGCCATCTATATTCACAAAAAAAAAACACAAAATTGGGGGGCCATAGCTGCTAAGCCTATCTAACCACATGGTAGTCAGTGACTGGGTTTCCAACTTTGATTGATGGCCAGGAAAGGTCATTCATTCAACAACAATTTGCTGTTGAAATACCAGGATTAATATAGTGCCCTACAGAATCATGTATTCAAATTCGTGTGATCAAATTGATCATAGTTGCTTAGTGAATAAGTTGCTTTTAACAATTCAAAGTACGGCCTCTTGTGAAATAGTATAAAAACCAATATTTTTCTTTGTAGGAATGTGTGGTGATTTCAATGGTGAATCTGCGTATGAATATGTAACACCAGAAAATCAATGGACTACAAACAGTACTAAATTTGCAATGAGTTGGTTAGTCCCTGGAGATGGCAATAAAGATGGTTGTAAGTCAAATACTCTTTTGAAAAATAAATCAAATTTTAAATATACACTTCTCTCCAAATAAACGCCTTTATATTGCTGTAAAGATGATTACATTTTTAACAAATTTGAGTCGGATATGTATCAGAAAACTTGCGACCAATAAAGTGTATAAAATGCTTGTTCAGTCAGCTTCATTTGTAACACAAAATAAGTTTGTAATGCATTAAAATGTTAATAGGAACTCTCCACTATGAATATTAATTTTTGAAAGAGTGAAAATGAAAAATTCTACAGAATTAAGCATACATTTAAATATACTACAGTATAATTAAATAAGTGTAGATTATCGCTGGTGAATACTACTTACTTGTTATAGTAATTTATTATGTATCGCTTTATCATTGATTACTTTTAGCATGCAACCTTATCAAGAATTATGTATACCCTCTGCCAGACCAAGTATTCATTGGCAAAAAACAAGCCTTGTGCCTGAGTACTGAACCTGTATTCACCTGCCCAGAGACCTGTGTACCAGCCTTCTTACTAGACACAACAACCAGAGTTTCCAAAAATGTAAGTTGTAGAAACATGTTCAGCTATTAGTTAGGAAAGTTTGTTTCCCTGTTCCCAATATTGTAATGATTGAAAAATAAATAATGGGCGCATGAGATTACTATACCTCCATCCAGTTCTTGATTTATGTTCGAAATAATTCAGTACAGCATGGTCGCCAATTGCATGCTCGATCGAAGATGATCTTCTGCCCGTATATTTTTTTGGAAGATACTTTTATGATTATTTGATTATAAACTATATAATCTTTCTCTTTGCCTATTTAATCTCATCTTTTCTGTGTCTTTTAATAAATAGCCTAGTAATAATAGTCCTAGGTTTGTGTAATGAATATTTTATAAGTTCGATGGTACAATTATTAATTTCATGATATGAGGTGAAAGATGAAATTCTATTTTCACAAGGTGAAGCCCAAGTGAAAATAGAATTTCAAATTTCACCTCATGAAATTATTTGTACCGTCGCACAATATAAAAACATTCATTATTTTTTTTATATAAAATCTAATCATCTGATCATTAAATAGTACATACTTTTGCATGCCATATGTGACCCACAAATGACAGGTTTTATAATTAATACTGACTTTTCCATATTCTTTTTCAGGTTGGGTTTAACTGCTTTGAGACCAAAGACAGAGAGGCAGATATTGCCCAGTTCACCAAGAATGGAAAATCATTGTACAACAAGAGAGTTGACTTTATGAAGGAGATTTCTATCCCAGATTACTGTATCTGCTCTACAACATACAACCCTAAAAGGCGTTATTAAATATGCAATAACCTCTGCAGCTTAACTCATTCAAAGTATGATTCATCTGTGTAAATAGTATGCAGTACTTATTCACTTTCTGATTTAATTTTAAATTATTGAACATTCCCACCAAAACTTGATCTTTCTTTTATTCCATTTGTAAAGTTGTTTACAAATAAATTTTGAATAACAACTATTGTTAGCTTGAATAACAACTATTGTTAGCTTGAATAACAACTATTATTAGCTTGAATAACACCTATTGTTAACTTCATTTCAGTATTATAGATAATGAAAAGTAAATAAATGTTTTAATCATGAATTTTTTTTATCAATCTTGTTGAGCCAATTTGCAGTTTTAGTTGCTATAACTGTATGTAGGAATAGCTGCTTAAATTTTATATTACCTGGAACATTAGACACGGCAAATTAATTAAAAACACAATGTTGACAAAATTATTGCTTTTATTATCATATTGAAAATATTATCGCTTACATTTTATGGTGAATATTAAAATGTCTCATTACATGCATAATAGAAGAGCTTTGAAGGAGGTGGAGCAAATTTAATTAAATGTGATAGTGTGTACCGTTTCTTTTTCGAAAAACTGATTTTCTATAAATCTATATGGTTTACTAGCATTAGTACCACCCGTCTTCAACGGGTGTGAGCCCCGCTGACTTCAACCGCGCCGAGAAAACTTGTTCTTATTCTTATTCTTTATTGCCAATCAACAACAACAACAAACAAACAACTAAAAGTAAATGGCAGGAAACACAAAAGAATCCCTATGACAAGAGCCTGTGAATCCTCTTACCAAGTAGCACATAAAGATTAATAAGATTTAATAATATATCAGAAAATATACACAAAATATATCAAAAAATCATTCATAAAAGTACAAGCAGATAAGTAAAAACACTTTACTAAATTCATTTTAAGTTTAAACAAAAATGTAGGAAAATTATCCATTAAGAATGAATTGTCAAACGTATGTAAAATAATATGCAAGAATTGCAATTGAAGTCTCATTTTTTATGTTTTAAATCCATTTGTACACAAAGGATTGAAAGAAAGTTTAAACTAACATATGTCTGGTAGGCTAAATGCTTACTATAAATATGCAATCTATGCGGTCAGTAAAATTCATTGTAACGAAATTAAATACAACATTTTACACTATATTTTAAATACACTTTCAAGTGTTATGTACGTCCAAAATCAAAAAGAAAGTCCACTGTTATTTATCAATTCGAAAGTATTGCTAGAATATATTGAAAGAATTTTGAAAATGGTGGTACATCTGCAAATAATTAAATATTATTTTAATTAATGATTACCATACAGTACAGAAACATGTTTCCTTACAGGTAGTAGCCGTTTATTACTGAAATACAATGCAAATACACAAAACAAATAAGATATAAAATTAGATGCTTTTATCTTTACTGTATTCATGTACATTAACACTTATTTAACTCTAGGACTTTCATTACAAAAGTTTACTTGGATTAGATAGACAAAAATCGAAAACTGACATAGATATAGTATATGGGGACCAAATGTTAAGGCATGTAACGTTTTATAACAATTACATTCTATACTGATCAATAAACTGGAAATACCGTAAGCAGACTTGGGTGGTCCAACGTTGACAATCCCGAATACGGTGATACAATAGGACTTGTAGGTACAGTATCCCTCAGGTAAACTGATGTAAGCACTGCAAAGTAAAATTAAAATGCATTACATACTTTTCGATTAGAAATTAAGAAATCCAGAGTAAACAAATTATGATAGGCGTCAAAAGGTAGCCGTAATTGTAATACGATTCTGTACCAATGATAAGCTGGTAATTTTTTGGCAGAATACTACATGGGATTGTGTAGGGACGGTCAGGGATAGAGTATATGCCTAGAATAAAAATGTAGCAAATGGTTATAGTAATGATCACGAATAATTCGCATTCCCATTGTTACAATACAGGTGGCATAGCCAATGTACAATTTTGCATGCTAAGAATGAAAGAAATCGAATAAACGTAGAGCCACAATATACATAAATCATCCTAAAAATGTTATTATTACAAATGGAAGTGAACTGAAGTAATCCACCACATGGCTTTTCTTTGACTTAAAAATTGTGCCTACCCTATCGACTCACCTTTCTCTCTAAACGGTAATGCTGCCGTTTTTTCTCGGTTCCTGCTTTTATAGTCTTACTGATGCCCTCTGGAAATTCCACATTTCATAGCCTTTTGATCCAGAGGTAATTTTTAAAATATTTAGTAATAATAATTTAATAAATATTTGGTTTACAAACTTTTTATATAGACAAAGACCATCTCCGTTTCAAGATTGATGTTGAATGAAAAATTCACACCAATCGGAGAGATCATATTCAGGGATTAACATTATGCCTACTCTAATAAGTAATCGAAAGTAATGGGGATACCTAGTCTAATCATTATGGTGTTAGCCTAAAAAATGACCTCCATGATCATGATGGCCTACTACTGTACTACCAAACCAACGTAATATTATGTATGTCACGGCATCGATTTTGCTGGGCTAAAATAAAAAATGCCTGGCCAGGATAAGGCCTACTGCAGCTAGTCAATAATTCAAAGAAAACAAAAGACCACAAATCAGTTGAAGAGAAAGTAATTAGGAAAAAAAAAATTTTTTTTTCAAAATCCATAAAATAAATTTAAGTTATGTAATTGTTCATAATAAGGAAACTAAGTTCTTGGCTACCTTGTATCAAGGTCTGTTATTTTGCACAATTGCTTTTACTGTTGATACAGTAGTTTTCATTCAGTATTTATATATGTACAGTATTTTTGACATCATGACTGCAAAATAAAGAAACTGAAGCATGTTCAAGCTAAACATCACATTTTGAAACGTAACCATCTTTGTTTCTCAACAGCATATAGTATAAACATTATATTTCTGTTGGAGATGCAACTCCATTATTATACCATAACATTCATTTTTCAATGTTCTATTTGTATATTGTCAACATCAAACTATTTTACTTGCAATGCTCCATGAGCAATTACAGTTAATATTTTGTTTTTGTACTTCATTGCATATTATAAAATACCATGTATATAAATATATTGCATCATATAACACAATAACAGTAATGATTAACATTTTTGCTTTATATATTATTTAGTTAATATTAAAATATTCCATTATCACATACCCATTTAAAAGTCCCTCTCACAAAACTCTGCTAGTGATCTTTCCCCTTCCAAACATTATAGTAAAATCTAATAATCCTCAAATCTAGCCTCACATTAAAATGTACAGTATATATAAGTTACCCAAAAGCACCATTTGAACAATATAATGTTCTCTAACTTAAACAAACAATAATATAGTTAATTATAATTAAAATGTTATACAGTATTGTGTTATTGCTATATTTATTTGGACATTAGGAAAAAAAATACACAAGGTGTCTTACTATTGCAGTTCAGTATATTGATAGTATAGACAGTTTATCACTGTTTACTAATGCATTATGTATAAAGTACAGAGTTATTCACTTTACTTTTTCCTCTTAGACTATATTTTACTGTTAATATCATAATTTTATGAAAAATATTAAAATTATATGGACGTCAAAATAATTTCTGACGGGTTGATACTGTAGTACTGAATAACTCCAGCCCGGTACAAACTCACCAAGCATTTTGCTAAAGCTACTTTATTAGCGATATATATTAGTGATATAATTATCCCATTTAAAGTATCATATTCATACCTTCACTTGCATAGGCCTACGTAAAACAGTATGCTTACCAAGAATAGACAAACATAGAACAAATATTTTACTTGGCAATACTTTCAAAAACAACAACATATCAGTTTTATTTCAGTTGCGATACCGTATACAATACATACAGTAATTATATTGACAAAGCAAATGTCTTCCTCACAGGGCGACTCGCAATAATTAAAGCAGCTAGGCAATTTGTGGCAGTATATACTGTATACATTCTGTCTTTGTGACTCGCAGGCAATATTAAGCAAAACATTAATAAAAACAAAATTTTATACAAAATAAATGCAAGTTCATCATTGAAGTTTAGCTCAATTCTGACAATGCAATTCCATATATCAACAATATTTACAAATTTCATTCTATCATTCACCTTTTAATAATAATAATCTTTAATAATGCTATACATTTCCAATTAAACCAAAATGGTCAATTAAATATTATGTTAACCTTACACCTCTTGTGAGCACATTTCAACAACAATATCACATGCCAAAAAATACCAGTTCAGCTGATTCTTGTACGGTTTATTGATCGCAGATCAATAAACATCCTGCAGTATTGCGTCTGCCTCTCTAAATATTTACTTAACCCTCTAAATAATCCGTCACTATACGGAAATTTGAACATAACAAAGAGGAGGCTATTGAATGGAGATGCAATACATACATGGGATAGAGGCTGCTTCCAGAAGACACAATACTGCATAATGTTTATTGTTGCTACAACACTGTGCAATGCAGTCCTGATTTTCAAAATCTAGGCTATATAAGCCTAAGAATATCTACTAAAGTCTACAAAACTGAGTTATCTTCAGAAAATGTATAATTTTGACTTTTGAGTGAATGTTTTAGTCAGTTGTTCTATTTCTTGATTTATATGTGTAATAAAATACTTTTCAACCACCACTTCAATTTTTATAAATGAAAAAATGTGTGTTGCTAATATTTCTATTGTGTCCCAAACACAAATTAATCGTAAAAAAATATCTTTTAATATAAATTTACACATTAGCAATGTGCTTCTTTGTGTTAAGGTTCGACACCTTGATACAGGTGTCATGCTCAAGTTCACCAAACGGGACCGAAAGACAAATAAATGGATCAGGAGCATGACCCAAATAACTGATATCATCCAGGTAGTGAAACAAAAGAAATGGACATGGGCAGTTCACCTAGCTAGAACATCAGATGGCGATGGACAAAGCTAATAACAGAATGGGTACCAATATATTGTTCAAGACATACAGGAAGGCAAAAAACAAGGTGGACAGATGAAATAACCAAATTCCTAGATGTCACCTGGATGAGAAAAGCACAAGACAGGTCAACATGGTGCCATATTGGAGAGGCCTTCACCCTGCAGTGGGTCGACAATGGCTAAATATAATCAGAGTTTCAGTTTAATTTTGTAAACAGATACAGTAGTGCTTTCAAAAAAGCAGATATTTTATATCCTGAATGTTAACTCTTGTTTAAACATGGATGTTAACTGAATGTCTTTTTCAATAAAAATACACAAATAATTATTTTAATTTTAATCACTTAAGATAACTCTATAGAACATACTCATTTAAGATTGGTGCACAATTAGATGCAACGCAATGGTGTAGAGAAAACGCAAGCAAGTTCCAATCACAGTTTCAGTGATCTATCGCATAGTCAAATTACCACAATATCATTTTTTGTGGTAATTGTAAGAAATGCATATATCCTACTGTTTTATTTTGTCTATTGCAAGTTTTAAAAACATGGCAATGGCTTAAAGCTATACTACTAATTTAAAATTAATAAATAAACAAAAAATGTATTCAGCCATTTTAGGAGACATAAAGTCCATCTTCTTTCATAATCAAATGTATTTAAGATAAGAACTTATTAAATACACAGTACTGGGAGATGTTTTTTAAATTAAAAAATATAGAGATCCTATATATACTTGTACATACAAACATGTATACAGCATATAAGAGCACTTTAAACGGAAGACCTATGACTTTATTAGGATTTTCAGCTTAGATTGTAATTTTCAGTATATAAAAAAACTAATAAACAGAAATAGCAAACAATAGCTATTTTGAACTAGTATGAATTTTCAAATATAAATAGTGCCTAAAAGGTACACAAGCGAGGCGAGCATAGGGAGTTCCCACATATGTGTTCTTGAATATTGTAATGAAGCGTTGGCGTAAATAACTGGAAGTTTTAAAATGTATGCAAGCCTGTGTACCTCAGGACTATACCTGTCATCCACACAGAGCAAATATATACAGAAACGATTTATGTACTCACATTTGCCCTTACGTAAAGGGCATATATATATATATATAGGTATATAAACACATTAGGCATAGAACATTCATTCTAAACCGCCCAGTGATATATTTTAATTTAATTATTAATTTGAAACGATACAAACAGTAATCAATTGGTCTCCGGTAGTATCTTAAAAAATATTTGAGCATTTTCCTAAATAAGGTACTTTATGGTATGTTTTTTGTTTTCTTTTGGTCAGTTCCAAATGATCCAGCTTTAAGTTGCAAATTACCTTTTCCAATATTTTCTTTTTAGCAAGATTTCTGGCAAGAATTAAAAATTGTTCATTGCGTTACCTAACCTCTTCAAGTTCGCCACCCCATTTCAGTCTGTATGTTTGATTTCGCCATGTTACAGTTGTTTTCATCATACCTTTCATGAATAAATATGGCGTCATCAACTCACGATAAAGCCAGGCAACCACAAAATCAAACTTTGAAAAATTAAGCTTATCATTCTAGAATAAAAAGAACAATAAGAACCATTGATATAATATTCTAACATGGTTTTTATAAGATTACTCTATTTCTTAACATCCAAATATAAAAAATTAGCAATGATTTATTACATTACACTATTTTTGGTAACCTCACACCTTCACTCTAGTATTAGTAATTGCCAACAGACTGTGCTCGAATACATGAAGCGAAATAGCTGAAAATTGTGTATATTGTTCTGAATTTGATTCTTGATTTGATTCTTGATTTGATGCCAAGGTGAGGTGATATTTATTAACTAAAAGTAATATTTGTTTAAAAATGGTAATTAGTTTGTAGCCTAGTAGTTTTTATCTGGTGGTCTAGCTATACTAGACCTAACAAGTCCATCACATTGACATGAGATATATTGTTCTAAGTCAAGCATGTTTTATGTTTATTTTAGAATAGAATAAAAGCATAATATAATATCATATAATAGCATTGTATTTGACGGGGTTGATTATAATTTATTTCTTCTTAAAAATACTTTTAAAAAAATATACCTGTACTATCCTGAGTTGTATAAAACCCAATAGCATCCATGTTGATATGTGTGATAAAAAGAAGAGAATAGGATCCAAGCCAAACAAGTAGTTAAAACTCCAGGAGTTCCATATACCAAGAGCTATTGACTCTGTGATTGGTTCTGCTATAAGTATTGTTGGCACAGTTGAAATTCGTATCTGTGTCCACCTAAAAATTTAGTAGTACATTCATTAATATTACTTTCAATTTGGAATTAAGCTTATCCTCCTATGTGAAGTTTATGTTGAGAATACAATAGACTCGGACACTGCTTAATGAGAACACAGCTCTACAGTCAGCAATGGCTGAATGAGAATTAGTAAAGAAAATGAACATGTGACGGTAATTTAAATCAATTGGTTTAAGAACATAAATTATGATTTGAGTGCACTGTGTAAAAAAAACATTGTAAAAATAATCTGTTCCATGTGTTTTGCGTCGTGAAAGTGTCTACTGTAAATACTGTACACCCTCACATACCTTATCATCCTTTTCTGGAAATTTTCTAGTGATGAGATCCCACTATTCTGTAATACTGGAAGAGAACTCAGCTGTTGCTTATATCCACTACAAGAACAATATTTTTAACATTTTAATACAATATTGTATGTGTAGTAATTGTTAGTGCACTCTCAGGTGTATATTAATAAACACTTAATAATATTATACAAGTTCTTGTATAGCGCAGATTCCAATAATGGATCATTGCTTATGGCGCTGTGAACTCGGATGTTTCACTTTTCAACTTCATGCTTCTACCCTAAGGGTTATGTGATGTCAGTGCAGCCACTTTAAGGCACTTTCTTATCTGTCCACGACAGTGGCTGTGTGAGCTAGTAAACCAGGCTAAGATTTATTTTATTTATTTATTTAAAACATATTTATACAAGATAAAAACATATCAGGTATAGATATTGCACCTGTTTTACATATGGTCTTGTTTAATAGATTAAAAAAATTCAATGAAAGACATTAAAAAAAAAACACTTACAATAAAACTTTAAAATCACAATACAAAGACAGTTAATGTTAAAAAGGAGAGGAAATAAAAGGAAATATAAAATGAATTGTTCAGAACATGTTTACAAATATAGTAAAATATAGTCTAAAAAGGGAAAATTCCTAAAATAAATCTGGATTCAAGCAAAATGTAATGAAATGTGTTTATTGTGGTAATATTTATTTTTGTGCTAATACATCGTTCGGCTGAGCGTCTTACTCTCTCAAACTTATTTTTATTTTCTTTACTAAAATTCCCAAAAGTGCAGATTAAACAAAAATTAAGTATACTCTGGATAACTGACCTATAAAATAGTAGCATAATGGATTTTTTTAAAAAAACCTTTTTTATTTTCTGAGAAAATACAGTCTTACTTTTTCGTGAAAATTTAAGTTATATCAAGGGCAAACTTTCTGTGGTATTAAAAATGGCATGTTTTCTTCAGTTTATAATGGCATAATCTTTATTCTGTGCGCAATATTCTAATGTATTATGTGCATGTAGTAATTTCACCTATGATACACTGTATGTAGTATTTACAGTATAACTGACATTTTGTTTTCTTCAGTTCATAATGGCATAATCTTTTTTCTGTGCACAATATTCTAACGTATGACCTGCACGTAGTAATTTTACCTATGATACACTGTATGTAGTATTTATATTATGCTGTATATTATGGCACAAAATAGACAGACTTCAGCACAAGCAACATATTTTCTTCAGGTCATGTTCATGTATTGTCATGTTTCATTTTGTGAAAACTTTATTAAAAGCGACAAATTTTGATACATATTATGTATCAAAATTTGTAATGCATTTTTACATGATAGAGGGCGGCAAACAATAATTTGCTCGTATTAGAGCCATTCACCTCTGTTAAAAATCTGCTAACCTTCTATAACATGTTATAGGTTAGCATATAAATCCTTTTTCATGTGGCGTTTGTGGTGCGGATAACTAACTCATCAAAGTGACAAGTTCATATCTAGTTCTTCTTTTTTTCCACCCATTTAAAATTTTAAAATGCGCAAAATTAATTTATAATCAACTTTCTAAGCGAATCATGGCATTTTGCACATGTGTCTAACACCCCCTACGTATTCGAATCCCTTCAACATGTTAATATGTTGCTGCCCAGATTATTTATTTCTGAAATTGATATCTTTGTGTTTTATTTTGATGATGTCATCATGCTAAAAATTAGAATAAAAGGTGGGTTCCATAATTTTACCTATGCTACACTGTATGCAATATATATATACAGAATTTAGTGTATACTGTATATATATACAAAATAGAGAGCACACTAACATTTGATTTTCGTCAGGTTATAATGGCATAATCTTTTTTATTGTGCGCAATATTCTAACGTATGATGTGCACATGGTTTGTCGTGCGGATAACTAACTCGTCAAAGTGACGAGTTCAGATCTAGTTTTATTTGTTACTTACCTTTTCAATGTTATTAAGCCCATGTAGAAGTCTTCTGCTATGTACTTAGACAGCCCTTCAAGTCCACCATTGTCATCAATAATTGACTTGCGTATCAAATTTGACATTCCTGTTACGCAATTGGTTCGAATAGCGCACATGGTTAAATACATACGTGCATGCCAACCACCGAAAAATACCTGTTAAATATGATTATGAGAATTACGATTTATAATTAATACATTTGAGATCTTCTTAGGAATTATAACATAACATTTTCCGCCAGCTCTACAGGGAAGTGTAGTCCCTCAAGTAAAACCTTGGGAGGATCTCAATTTGTCAATATCATTGTGGCAGAATTTGCGAGTCGGATAAAATTTGCACATGGATGGATTATCCCACAGTACTAGGCATACTATGTTCATTTTAAAATTAAGCGGTCACATTACATTAGTTACAACACACACAACAGTATCGAAAATGATTAAATATTTACCTTTTCAAGTGTACATGAGAAGCCCTTGCGATCACAAGTAAATGGCAGTTGATGGACAATACCCACACCTGGCGTCATGTGCATAACCATGTCAAGTAAAGTATCTTTGGTTGCTACAAAAGACAAGAATACACATAATTGATATCATCATCAATAAAACAGTTTACAAATATTTGATCAAAAAATGTTGAATTGTCATATGAAGTTCAATTTTGTAACAATCATCGTAGACTAAAGCTAACACTAGCCCTTCACCAAGTCACTAACAGGAATATATCTTAGCGAATATATTTTGCCTACAAGGGCTTAATTCCGACTTTCCTTAGGGGCCATGCCAAAATTATATTACTCTGTGTAACGCATAAACACAAAGTTTACCGCGGTTAACACACTAATGCTCCTAACAAATGTTCGTTTATGCATATAATCTTCTGGATTTCATTATTGTGTTAGCAAATTGATTATTCATAAGTAATCAAATGAATATTCATGAGTAGTACAGCAGAAACAGGAGATACGCTCCGATGATTTTTGGAGTTAATACAAGTGTTTAAACAATAAATATCTTGCCTAATTTTATTACATTCTACTGTCACTATTATTTATACCATTAAACGTTCAAAAACAAGCCGCACGCTTTCATGACCAGACAGTGGGCAAACCCTGTCAACGTCTAATTCTTGAAAATATTTATTTTAGATATTGCATAGCATGGTTAAACTTCCCTCTAAAATTCCTCGCACATCAATTAGTGGGTTCTATGCACTCACTGTACTATGCAACCATGATTACAACGAACTGTTTTCAAATGATGAAATATTTTCAAATAGCAAAAATCGCGTGGTTTCCATATTTCGCTGTTTTACTCTAACGCTAGAGGGCTAGGAAGGTATTGAAATATCTGTATATCTTAGCCTATGTCAAGTGTCAACTTTTCTCGACATGGGTGGCTAGGTGTTGCTTACCGTTGTCGACTTTTCTCGACATTGGGAAGATTACTGTTAACTTTTTAAGGACAATAAAGTTGGCATTTTCCCGTTTACGGAGAACGACTAAAAATGTACATGTAACCTTTAATATACAGTTAACATTTTTATTGGGTTAAAATGGCCGTGTTAAAAGCAATACATTTTGCGCTGCGTTTGAATGCGAGACCACAACTGGGAAGGCTCACCCATATTTTTTAAGTAGCCTAACTACTGCCATTAGTATCTAAGTAGGCCACCTAGGCTAACCCTAATATAGGCTAGTAGCTAGTACAGTTAGTAGACATGGTTGTCAATGGCCGGTCGTATTCGCGCAAGGGTGCGTAACTAATAAAACAGCTATGTCATCTGTTTATAAATTACGGTCTAGCGAACACAGAATCTCCGTCGTCCTCACCCAACTGTCCTGTTTCGTAAAGCCTATTACAAACTGGCTCATGTGCAATGTGGTGCGGTACTTCCGAGTTATATCAAAGGAACGACAGGGAGGTATGAGTTAACTGTAACACAGCTTGTCAAAATGTTAACATTGATGTTTAAGATGATGATAATAATAAAAATAATAATAGGTTTTTGATGATGACCTACCATTAATACCACTATCACTAATGAGTATCAGGTTATATTTGGCTGCTTTGTAGCCAGACATCAAGTTGTTCAACTTAGGGTTTGCACCTATCCTAGTATTTCTACCTGCAAAGATAAAAGCATTTATTCTAAAAGGCATCAAATCTACATAAATCTATAGCAAAGAATTGGTACTTTTATTAAAGAAATTCGTAATTTTTCAATGTACACGATTTAGACTTAGACAAAGTTGATTATATAAGATATTTTTCTCTCAAGATTATATTTTCCTGGAGAAAAATATAATTTACTAGGGAATTTGAAGCAGGCAATATCTGTATAATAGTATTGTATGATGGTACAGAATGTGAAAGGTTACCAACATGGCATTTGTTGTAACTTTTACATAAATTCAATGTTTTAGCCAATGGAAACTGGTTTTTAAAAATAGTTTTTACTACCTACTACCTACAGTAGTCAACAAATAAAAACGCTTAAAGTTTGAGTTTTGGTCAACCTAGATATAATATGTTGCACATGCAAGTGAAATCGGACATAGGTCGCATGTGTAGATTTGTAGAGACAGCCAAAACAGTCAGGGGGGAAAAATGGCAAAATGTTTCCTACTTTCTAGGAGTTTTATAAGAGTGATTAAATTGAAAGTGTTCCAGAGGATTGTTTTTAATGAAAATTTTTCATAATAATAGAAAAGTTAATTTAACGAAGGTGCGAAGTTTCATTGAACTAAAACAATTAGAATACCCTTTTGCTAAGGCGTAAACTTAAACGCCCTGTTTATTTTGTTGTATTTCTTATTTCCTGTTAAAAGCATTTTTCTCAAAACACTGATTGTAACAGCCAAAACTTTAGACTGAGATATCTCTGGAAGTAGACATGGTATCAAGATATTTTTTTCAGCGTTTTAAATCTTGGATGTATGTAGTTTATTGTGTAGTATTCGTGAAAATCTCAAATTTGAAAATTCCGACTTATGTCTGATTTCCCTTGCATATGCTACAGGTAGGATTATGTTTGAATTTTACTTTAAGACAAAGTAACTAAATTAAAGCAAGACAAATTCTGAACATGAACACCAATGAAGAAGAGTATTATAGTGTAAATTAAGAAAGCAGATTACCCAGCACCGAAAACAAAAAGATGTACTGTAACATTTTTTAAAAAAGGGAAAAAGCAGAAAAGTACTACTGTACAAGGGTTACAAATAGCGATTATACTATACATTGAATTGAACATGTAAGTGTACATGATGTTAACACCGTTTAAACTAATTTTACCTTCTTCAGTGCGATTATTAGCATTCCAAGATTCTGATAAAAATAATAAAACATGGAATATTTTTATTTAAAATAATTATTCTCCAACATTCTTACAATAAGATTATTCTATCAAATTGCAAGTCAATTATTTCAGTTTCACTCTGTTTAAATTATCCTTACCAATACCAGTACTTTTTTTGGAGTGAGATATGGCTGACCAAGTGACTGAAATTAGCCGAAACAGTGAGCCAACATTGATACGTTCAAATGGTTATCGTCTTTTTGCCGACATAGGCCTACCGATCTGGCAGACACCACCTGACGAAATCAAGAGTAACTACAGCAGGCATATATTTGCTAAACCAGACCCCTAGATAGAATTGCAGAATAATTTGTTTATTTATGCCTTCTGTTTATGTTCGTTTGTTCTTAAATGCTTATTTAAATACAATTCAACCATCACAAATTAATACTGCTTTTAAAACAATGCGTGAATGGCACTTCATAGAAATCTATTGCAAAATTCATCTATGGCCAAGAAGTTGCCATTATGCCAGTAATTACTACTTTTAAAAGTTTTATGACATTTTTTAAAAACAAAAATATCATCTAGGAAAAGCCTTATGCTCACATAACCTGGGGTAGCACTAACATTTTATTTTGTTTAGACATTTGGCGAAAGTCAAAATATTTTTTTTAGTCAAATCAGTTTATCTATAGCCAAAAT
The DNA here is from genome assembly GCF_963402885.1 of Antedon bifida. Lineage (NCBI taxonomy): Eukaryota > Metazoa > Echinodermata > Crinoidea > Comatulida > Antedonidae > Antedon > Antedon bifida. The sequence continues at coordinate 10,364,389 of NC_136231.1, forward strand.
GGCTAAAGTCCAATTTTTTTATTTAGCCAAATGAATAATTCACAAAAAATGGTAAAAACATTTTAGTAAATTTATTATGGGGAGAGAGATCCATGCCTAAATCACTGTATGATAAAAAAAATAATTTTCGTTGTATTTTATAATCATCAAAACAATTGTTCAAATTGTTTTTAATCATACAGCATTCATACAGTTATCAATTTAATAAGAAACATTTTACAGTTTTCTGAAATCCCCTGAACGATATGTTATTTTTGTTTTTTACACTTGGTTGGTCATGTTTGTCTGATGGCTTCCGTACCCGAAAAAGTACCCGTAGGCGAAAAATCATGTCCTAAGACTTCACGGTCACTCACCATCACCACCGCGCAGCGGGTGAATGTTTTTAAATTGGGTATGCTCAAGAGGTGCGAAAGTGCAGTAGTGCCGGCCTAGGCCTACAAAATTATGTACGACGGTACCTCTGCTATCTCCATCATATTATAACAAAGAGGCGCCTGGTACAACAAAACAAGTTGACGAAAAATGGAGCTTGAAGTAAACAACATGATAACGAACAAAATAAATGCTTGGAGATCGACAAATGGACCTTTTAATTGGACTTTATCCTTTCGCCAAAATGATTATTTGATTACCTATTTTATCATACAGTACTATATGTCATCGCCAGAATGGCTAAAGTAGCCATTTCATTTTTCGCCAATCTGGAAACGTTTTCGCTCATGGCGACTTGGCGATCGGCCAGTGCGAGCCCAGCATAACCGTCATACTACAAATTTTGCCATCTATGTTAATAGTTGACATACACAAGCCTTGATTCTCTATTATACTGAGTGGAGGACACAAGTTACACACTATAACCATTTTAATACTTTAAATTCAGTGCAAACAGCAAGGGGATTAACTCAGTACAGTTAATTCTACAGAAAATGAGACCTTGATCAAATAGAGTTTATTATAGAAATTCAATTTGAAAGAAAATTGGAATACTTATTGTAAAAACCACTATCTGAATACAAAAAAAAATGATAATAGAAGTAAAGTAGGGTTTACTAATACTAGTATTCAGCACTAAGAAGATGGACAACCTTAAAAGAATCTGATTGTACTGGAAAAGTCAACATTTTTATGCTAAACATTGCTATGTGAAGCAGTTACTGTATGTGAATATTAAGAACAAATATAGCACTTAGTACAAATTGATTGATAATTAATATTTATGTAAAAATTTAATAGCAACATTTTTTTTAAAATTTGATTTCGTTCCTAAAGAAAATATGACTGTTTGATATTTTGCCTGCGTGTTACAAAAAAAATGTTGTCTTTTAAACAAACACTGTATTTTGCTGATGTAATTGCTTACTTACAGTTACACCAACACATTTTGGACAAGACACTCCCGTTTTAGAGTTGTCTCCTGACCTAACATTGTGCTCATGTTTTTCCACATTTCAAACAAAAAAATGTATTTCAATTTTATTTATCAGAAGAGAAAATTTATGACGAATCTCAGATAAATCTGTTTTAAAACGGCTTTATTGTTGTTGCAAACTATTACTTTACTTTTATTACTTTTGTTCCAACAAAAAAATAAATACACCGAAAGGAAATAGTGTGGTTGAGAATGTCTCTACCACACTTAATTTCCTTTGGAAATAAATGGTGTTCTAAAGCTAACTTTACTATAGTGTTTATTTGTATTGTCATATGATTACACAAAATGGCTGACTGGTTGAACATGTGTCTCTAGTTTTCATCTATTTTTAATAATTGAAAACAAATAATGATACATTATAGTAATTTAAAATAAAGATTTAATATGAATTAGTTGAATTTACCTATAAACAATTGACTATCAACATCAGGGTACCTTTCCATAAGGGGCTCTACAATCTTAACTGCTGGATCACCCTCATCTTGTAAACATATCAATATTTCATACTGAAAAAAAAAAGATAAAACATAAATTATACCTCTGAATGATCAAATAATCAATTAAAATATTACTATTAGAATATATTCTTTTAACATATATAATTTTGTAGATATATGCCTCAGCCAAGCGCCAAAATGCCAAGTGACCTTCCAAAAATAAGTTTCATAGTTATGAATACAAATTCATTAAATCAGTGATATGGCTCCAGAAGTGTTGATACTATTGTATGTTTAAAGCTATGCCACTGTTTTGTAATATTAGAGAAAAATATTTAATAATAATTCTGAAAAACTTCATTTTATTATCAGCATTTTGAAATCATGATTTTGCTAGCTAACCACATGTTCCTTTCATGGTGGAAATAGTTGAAATAAAGGTCAACTGGTGATTCAGGCTTGCAACTAACTATCACTCTTCCTTTTCCTCTCTACTATTACCAAGAAATGTCAAATAAATATTACTACAGTCCACACCGCTTAAGTAAAATCTAATGGAACTGCAGGTATAAATAGTTCGAGTTGACTTGAATTGACTTTAAATGGATTTTAAAAAAATTGCTGTAGCCTGGCCTACTCAGTAACCTGGCTATGCCTAGACCTATTTATGCAATACATCGAGATCACGATTACCATGATGTGCATTAAATTGACTAGGCTTACTACTACGGTTCAATTTGTAATCGGTATCCATTGTTATTGCCGACTGCCTGCAAAAAATTGGAACCCACAAAAAATACCGCTCATTGATCTGCTTGAGAGAACCGATGATTCCACATTGTCACCTCTGTCATTGTTTATTGAATTGCATATGTTTCGTCAGCTTTTTTGCCGCCTTAGGCTGGATAGCTACCTAATTAATATTCGTAAGACTTTTTAATTAGGTTGTGGAATTCCTAAACCCATTCAAAGATAGGTTGCTTTCTAAACATGTTTCTGCCGTTGGGAATAAATTGTAGATCGCACCTAAAGAATGTGTGTATTTCAACCTTTAAAGACGTCGACTTACAAATTTGACATACAAATAAAAATTACACAATAAGGCCACATATAAAAAAATACTTGTTTAGCGTCACTGCCCGCCCCTGGATTTTGGCCCGCCTCTGATTTTTTTAAATTTTTAATTTATTATTTCTATGACAAAAATCGACCGAGAATCGCCGAAAAAGATCTTTTTTTTTTCAATTACTTTTTATATTAGTATTTGGCGACGCCAAAGAATGTTATACTTTATTTGTAAAAGTAATTAAATTGCATCCGAACATGGAATACCTCCATGATCCAAGCAAAAATGTAGGCCGTAAAAATAGTAATACATCATGACGCCTTACACCCCACGATCCAGTCTCTCATCACGGGGAAATTCCATTTCTTCTGCATCATCGATTGATCAAAGCTCACTGATCGTGTGGTGGTAGATTGATCGCTAAAACAAGTTTGAAAGAGCTTACAACATTTCTTAGGTACATTTTTATTCAACGTGTATAATTTCTCGGCGAATTTTTTGCCCGATAAACCATCTCAAAATGTGTCCATTTAAAGCTAGCCACATCACATCACCACGTAGGCCTAGGCTAGTAAAAAACAAACAAAAATACCACCGCCGCCTCGAACCTTGTGTGTTTGTTCTTCCTTTTGAGGGTGATCAAAATACATAGGTTGAGTCCATTAATTATAGGGTTGTTCACTATTTAAGAACATATTAAACATGTGCCTCAACCATTGTTATTCATAAGGGTTAACTCGTTAACCCCTAAATTGACAATTGCATATTCTGTAATCACGCGACTGATTTTACCATGTGCGTCGGAGTTTACCAGTTTTACCAGCTAGCGTCCGTGAGCCGGTGAGCCTAGGATCCATAACAAAAACGTTTAAGTTTTGTAATAAAATTTGCTGTGAATTATGCCTGTGCCAGACTAAATGTTTTTCAATTAATGATAGCTAGAGTTTAGTTCAGTATTGATGGTTAACCCTAATGTAATTAATTACGGACGGGAAACAATTAGGCCTAGGCCTAGTTAGTAGTACCTAGGCCTAGGCTTTTTTATAAAAAATAAAAACCTGAAATTTTTTGAGGATGTGACGCTAAACAAGTATATTTTTATATGTGGCCTAATGTATAGGAAAGAATTAGAACTTTCATAAAAATTTGACCTTCACAATTTTTTGACTTGCGCAAGCTCGACTTAGGCGGAGTTGACTGTATTATTATAAAAAACTAAAATAATACATCCAGTGCATAGTTAAAACCTTCTTCTTCCATTTAGGAGCAAACATCATTGTTAAAGGCTACTGTTCCACTGGCTCTAGCTTTTGTAATGTTTATGCATACTGTGTGTGGTGCATACACAGTTAAATGATCTTTATTTAAAATTCACAATCACAATCTTTTTTAAACACTTCAAACTGGCACTATTTGATTCTGTAAGGCATCTGGAAGGACACGTTACCACATTGTCAAAGTAATTTCCTACCCGGACAAATGTAGAAATGTAATGCAGTCTTCGATTGAAATGAATCATAGTTGATAAAACCCATACCTTATTATACTGTACTTTAAATTAATTAATAAGAGCTGGTAATCTGGAGTATTTCTCTTCTTAGTGACTTAACTATTAAATGGAAGTATCACGCCTGAAAAAATTCTTTATTTGTATTATAATGCATTATCAGCAGACACTAGACAATTATAAACAACTGTAAAGAACAAAATTATGTGTTCACTTTTAGAATCTACTATAGTATACACAGCATTGTATAAAAATTGTGTCCTACAGGCGACAGTATGTGTTTGTGTGTTGATAACAGACTGGGCTGGCCTAGGCCTGCAAAGTATTAATGCATAGTGAAAACAATAAGGGCCTGTTTCTGCTGAATAATCCTCAAAATACGGTATAAAAATAAGTTATAAAATACGGTATATTTTATACCATATTTTTTAGTACCCTGTTTCTGCCAGAAGTACTATCTTGGGTGGTCGTGTTAAAATCATCTTTTTTACCAAACCTGCCTTTCAATCCACCAAATGGGGAAAAGTTATTCTTTCCCCGAATTTGTTATATTTGGCATTGGTGTAGCATCTGCTTTCACAGTCTCTGTTTCAAGTTCGCACACACCATACTTCTTTTTTTAATTTTTGCTAAATTATCTTTCTAAATCTAGCTGTCCTGTTTGTTGCATTTTAATTTTCCCAAAATATTTGTTTCCCCAAAAGATTATTTGCAAATGTTGTTCCTTACTTTCGTTGACTATAGATTATCCATTCATGTGTAAAAAGCTTACAGAAAATCAAAATATGTATTATTTTTTTATTGGCAGCAGAAATCCAAAATATGGTATAAATATATATCCACAAATTTGGTGGGAAAAATAGGCCTACGGTATATATACAAAATACGGTATATTTTTTATGAGTGCCATTTTTGCCAAAAGTATACCGTATATATACAGTATTAAAAAAATACCGTGGCAGCAGAAAAAGGACCTAAAAAAAAGCATTACCTACCTTTGGATAATTTAAATTGAAGAATGTTTCTAAGTTTTCTTTGAGATTTGGATCAACTCCTACAAGCGGTTTGAGAATTGTAACCCCTGGCAACTCCTCCCAAACTATATTCGTCGCACTTGGTAATCGGTGGAGATGTAGTTTCCTAGAATTATAAAAAAAATAATTCAACAAGAACTGATCTTAAATATTTTTTGATTCATAGGTATGATTATTATTAACTTTGTCAACGTCAAACTTTTTTTCACAACAAATAGCATCAATTTGTAACAGCCTGTAGAGTTGTTTCAGTGTTTCCAATCTGTTATCAACTGTCCCAAAAGGCCTTACAAAACCTGTTCTGGTTTCTAATGTCCCACGGACCTTCGCCTTACAGCTGGTATACCTTCGACGTTATGTTTGAGAGGTTTGTATTTTTTACTATTTATTATAAAAATGTATTCCATGAAAAATGTGGATTCGTTTTCGTGCGACACTAATTCTGTATTTACACTCAACTCCATGATCCAAGCATGTCGCTAGGACTCTGAATTTGAACCCACATACGATCATTTCGGCTTCGATGCTCAGGTCTTGCTTCTTGATGTCATAGAAATTCATATACAAAGTTATTTTTTAGATCAGACAATTCTTCATCTATACAAACATCGCCAAAAATCTTGTCTGCATCTCAATAGATGTTTCATAGACTTTCTTCTTCCAGATGTGATTTATGGCGTGCACATACCCAAACCAAAATACTTTCAATGCCAACTCCTCACCAGCACAATCCAAAAAACAATACAAAGGAAAAAAAAACTTTTGGTAACCACCATACGGCGACATCACGATTGATCCACACAACAATGTGGTAGTTTAAATTTCGGCATCCACAACCATAACTAGTGCAGCCTGATCTCGACACAAAAAAGTATTTTGGGGCAAAAATAAACATCTGCATTTGGAAAACAGAGCACTTCATTGCATTTGTGACTTGGCACAAGGCCTTTGTCAAAAGGTAAACTAATTGAAAGACAGGATGGCATGGCAAGGATATTGTTGTTTTGGGATTATCTTGTTTTGAATGAACAGGTGAAATGCTGGCCAGGAAGATGCATGGAGAATTGAGAAGCTGATTGGGTAGACACGGATATGAAGAGTCTGTGAACAGAGCAGGATGTTAAATCCTGGAAATTAAAAGATTAATTCAATTTGTGCTGTGTGGATGCCAGACCTTGTGAGTTGCAGTAATTGAAGGCACAGCATCATGTGAAATTTGTGGTGTAGTGAAGTATATGTTACACATAGTTGCATGATTTTGGAATGCAATATTGAAATGGGTAATAAATAAATGCAAAATAAATCTTGTTGGGTCGTCAATAATTTTGAGAATACATTTGTTATACATTGTTCGATTCATAATGATAACATACTGTAACACTATTGTCTTTACACGGTCTGGTTATTATTAATTTATTTGTACAAAATAACAAAGCTTCATTATAGTTTACAATTTGGAAAATTGTTCCCCAGTAACAACAGTGTTTATTTAACACATTGCGAAAAGATGTGATACTTAATCAGGTAAGCTTTTCAGTGTGATCACTTATCCGTGACGTCATTTATACGCCATTTTGGGAATCACATTAGCTGGGTTCACATTCAGAAATTATCGCGAGTTTCTTTATCATGATGTTCTTTATGAACCTGCAGGAAGTCGTTAATGTGATCTTGTTTCTCTGAGCATGTTAATTATCATGATCTTACGAAGTTATCATGATACATTAGACACCGTTATATGCAGAGACGAAATTCAACCAATCAGCGCTTGGTTATTTACTGCGTCATCGGAGAAAGAAGTCACCATTGTTGTTGTTTTGATTTTGTTGACCACCAGCTTCAACAAGTTGTTTTTGCTTTGATAGTTAAATTGCTAAGTTAGGCTTTACCCACTATATCGTTTCGGACATCATACGTCAAGTTAGTTAGACGATTAAAGAATAAAATACAGTGAGTGAGGTGAAAAATACAGACGGGCCAGGTTTGTATTCAAATTAATTCATGCTCGCTACTTAGGCCTACTTTTTGACACAAAATATTTGAGGCAAAGATGCCATGGCTCATCCGTAATAGAACCATGGACAAAGCCTCTTAGTTACTATTCTTTATCTTAGACCTTTTTTATTTTATTTTATTCAATTTCCAGGTAACAAAAATCATAAACATCATTCAACAAAACAGAACAAAAGTACTATCAGCACCTGCGGGTAACCAAAAGTGGATCAGTTCAAAAGAACTGCACTGTCGAGTGGCTTTCCCAACTAATAGTACGAAAAACGCAATAGACATAAAAACACAGTGATAGTCTAGATGAATTCGATATCAGTAATACATTTTTTCAAATCCCTTCTAAACCCCCCAAAGTTAAACAGGACTTTGTTACGAACTTCATGCGGGATACATTCCCATATTCGAGGGAAATTAACAAACAGGGAGTATTTAAATGCATTAGTTCTAGCATACATGTGTTTAAAGGTGAGGGACTCTGGATACCGAGAATTAATTGTAAGGTATTCAAATATATCAAAATCAATTAAATTATGCATACACTTAACTACCATGATAAATCACGTGAGAAGTTAATACCAAGATATTTATGTGAATTAACAGCTTCAAGGGGATTGGATTCGATTGTATAAATAAAGTGAGGGATATAATTACGTTTCCTAGTTATGTGCATGACTTTACACTTCTTTGCATTTAATTTCATTTTATTATCCTCACACCATTTGGAAATTTTACAAAGATCCTGTTGTAAGGTAAGTGCATCATGACGACTGAATACAGGTTTATAAATTACTGTATCATCTGCATACTGCTTCATAACAGAAGAGGTATTTAGAGGTAGGTCATAAACAAAGAGATTAAATAGAAGCGGGCCTAACACTGATCCCTGAGGAACACCCGAGCCCACTCTATCCCAATCAGAATGCTCCTTATTAAGAACAACACGTTGGAATCTGTCACTGAGAAAGGAGTGAAGACACTTTAGGAGAGATCCACATACTCCCATGTTGTGCAGTTTCTTGATTACTAAATCATGGGGAACACGGTCAAAGGCCTTCTCCCAATCAAGGAATATTGCATCAATTACAGGAGGTTGTCTAACATCCATTGTTTGTGACCAATCATGGTATAACGCTGAGGCCTGTGTAATACACGATCTACCTGGATAAAACCCGTGTTGCGTGGGACTAATAAATCCAAAAAATTGAAGATGAAAAAGAATGTTATCTGCTATAATACGTTCAAAAACCTTACCTATAATAGAACATAGCGATATGGGTCGATAATTATTAACATCGTTACGATTACCTGACTTAAAAATAGGAGTGACATTCGCGAGTTTCCAATCTTTAGGTACAAAGCCGGCCGTTAAGAACTTGTTAAACATTTTGCACAACACTGGGGCAATAATTGGAGCTGACATGGATAACATTTTAGGTGTAATTCCGTCTGGTCCAGGGGATTTGTTAGGTTTCAATGACAATAGAGCCTCGAAAATAGTTTTTTCAGTAATATTAATGTTATTAAGGGGAACAATATCTGGGTGAACACAATTACAGATCTCATGGTTAACATTGAAATTACGATTAGGTTCGTTAAAGTTTGACGCAAAGAATGTGGAAAATGCATTTACCGCATCGATATCGGAAACCAAGGGTATACCATTAAAAACAAAGTTTTTGACTTGTCCAGTCTTACGCCTTGTCTTAACATAACTAAAAAAACGTTTGGAGTCACCATTTACACAGGCGACACTTAATTTCCTAATATATTGTAAATGAGCTTTTTTTGTTAGGTTTCTTAATTTATTACTAAACTTTCTATATTTGTCCATCTTACTTGGGTTATGAGGATGACGATAAGCCTCTTTTAGCATTCGTTTCTTTTTACGAGCCATGGTAACCATTTCTTGAGTTATCCAAGCTGGCCTGTTTCTTTTTTTACTTTTGACTTTAGGGATACAATCGTTGATAGTGGCGAGAAAGAGGTCTTTAAAATTTTCCCACATTTCCTCACAGTCTGATTGTTCCAGGCACAGTCCCCAAGGAACCGCCCCCAACGTTGTAAAAAGATCGTCATGGTCACATTTACTATATTGATAATAATATCTATCTACAGGTTTAACTTTACTGCATCTAGCGTTAATATTAAAATAAACCCCAAGGTGGTCACTTGTACTGAGACCGGGATGACTTCTAAAATTACATACAATGTCAGGGTTATTGCACAAGACCAGATCAATAATGCTACTTTTGGTGTTAGAAACACGAGTAAAAAAATCAACAAATTGTATAGTATCAAGTGGAGCAATAATTTCTTTAAATTTCTTATAAACTAAGGGACTATCGATACCGTAATCATAATTAAAATCACCAGTTAAAATTATACCACAGTACTTATGTAAAATAGATAGGATAAAATCAACGACATCGTGAAATTGATTGAGCCAATCGTCATTTGAACTCGGTGGCCTATAAACAGCACATATTAAAACGTTAAAATTGTTATTTACAGTTATTTCAATAATTTTGACCTCAATGTTAGTAGGAAAGTCAACAATAGAGGATTTAAATGCGTTCTTCAAAGCTAACAGAACACCACCACCGTGTCTTGAACGGTCTTTTCTGTACACAACGAATGAGTCTGGAAACAGTTCCGTACTATCAATAGAGGAGTCCAGCCACGTTTCTGTGACAATCTGCTGGCTAGCTACTACATAAACAATCTCTTCCCAAGTGTGCACCAAACATGTGTGTTTGGCCTTTCACGCATCAGTGCACCTCATTAGCATACTTATATCACGATGTTAAATTCTATGTGAACGCTCTTCCTGCTAATGTGATGATATTCACGATACGAAAGCATGATAAAATCTTATGTGAACATGGCTATTATCAATCATCCATAACTCATCATCACATATCAATAAATTCACTATGCATAAACATTCGGTCAAAGGTAAAAATATTAGCAAATAAAAACTCACATGCATGTGGGATCAATTTAGAGCATGAATTAGGCCATTTGCGTGTTTCAAAAAATTACTGCGCGAAAACACTTTCTTGCGCGCACGATACTTATAAAACGTAAACATTGTGAATTTCTTGTACAAATCACATTCTACTAACCATCGTTAGTGTATACCAAATTTGAATCCATTCCGACAAAAATCCGATAAAATAATGCTATACGAGCAGATTAAAAATGAAAAAATATGCACATTAATTAGTGCTGAAAAAAATAATTTTTCAGAATGCACGATGATCCCCCCATTTTTTTAAAACTTATTCTGGAAGCCATTGAGTTGTAGATATGAATTAATGTACACATTTTACATACAAAATGTTACTAAAATCCAGTGGAAAAAACATGTGCCGTCATCCTTCCAGCAGCTGCTGCTCTATCTTCTAGCCAGTATCGCGTGTGATCGCTGTATGTAAACACAGTCAATTGACAATCAATTAGCCTTTTTTAAGGCACAATATTAACGTTAAAATAATACTTTTCAACTTATTATCAATATTTTATTGACTATTGCTTGTTAGAATTGTATGAGGAGCAAAATGCTCTACTCGAAAACACAAGGAGAGCAATTTAGGGCTCTCCTGCCTTTTCCTTACGTGATGGACTGTATACTACACATCAATGTGGTTGGAAAGGAGGAGCCATCCAGTGGCTGGAAAGGAGGAGCCATCCAGTGGCTGGAAAGGAGGAGCCATCCAGTGGCTGGAATGGAGGAGCCATCCAGTGGCTGGAAAGGCTTGACGAAACTGATCTTGACACATTAAGCTATTTTACTGGTTTACAATTGATAAACATATTCATTTAAAATATTTATTTATAATTTAAATTTATTTTTAATTATGTTCAAGTTAATTTTAAAGATTATGTTGTTGAAGTTAATTTTTGGTTTCAATGTCGATTAGATTGTTAGAGAAACATGCATTATCAAGAAAATATTGATATAGTGGTACTTTCAAACAATTTTAAATTTAGGAAGAAACAAAAATTTAAGTTTATCAAGTCATTGTTAATGATACAGTATACTTTGTGCTACATGTATAGTCTAGAATTCTAAAATTTTGATGTAAAGAAAAGCTTCTTACCCATAAATTATACTTATTATATGCGATAAAATCAGCAGTAAATAGACAAATATTCCAACTGATGCTAAGAAACAGAATACCATAGAAGTATCCATCATAGCCCACACGTATGCCATCATACGTTGTGTTGTGCTATAGAAGACATCATACCATACATAGCCGGACATCTTGTATCGGTCAAAACTTGTAATTGCTTACAAATTCTGGGGAAAAAAATGTGACACTCATTTGCATAAGTTTTTTTAAAAAGCAATTTTAAATTAATATTTAATAATGTTAAAAGTTGAATGGATATAAATACTTTCATGATTAGAAAGATTTACGCTTTAATTTGAGGTGAAGCTGAGTAAAATAGAATTCAGTGAATCTTTTAACAAAAATTAAAATTTCCTTCCCATTCAATAAAATCATTCCTTGTCGTTTTACATAAAATGTAGTGCGTGACCTTAAATTAGGTTAAAAAAACGTAGGTCTTTAAGTTAGGGTCTAGGCTCTAGCTAGGTTTATTATAGGCAAGTTGGCTAGCATTTTATGAAAAATATAGGATAAATGTAAATTTATTGAGCCTTGATTATCAAATTATACTTTGCGACAATTTGAATTTTTTAGTATTTTGATTGTGCAAGAAAATACTTCCTACACAATTTAAATTCATTTTGAATTGCGCATAACACAGGCCTAGCTAGGCCCTAGCCTGTATAGTAGGCTAGAGGGCCTAGCCTAGCTAGTAGGGGCCTACCTAAGCCTAGGTCTATTATATATAAAAATAAAGGCAAATTACTGACAAAAAGGACTGTGGGGTGGGTGGAATTATCAGTCAGTGGTGGCTGGATCTCAAATGAAGATACAAAATATAGGCCTAGGCCTACTACTAGCCTATGCTGGGCCAGCTGGCTTGCGTCTAGCAGCTAGGCCTGGGGCCTAGCCTACCTAGGCCTAGCTTATTTAGATTTTAGGGTAGGCCCCCTAGGCCTCTACTACTAGCTAGCCCTAGCCTAGCCTAGGTAGGCCCTACTACTAGACCTAGGCCTAGCCTAGGCCTAAATATTAAAAAAAGCAGAGAAAGCTAAATTAAATAATCAGTTAAATTAAACAGTAAATACCTACCTAAAACCTAATTAATGAGTTGCTAGCTGTTCTCACCATCATATAATAATAGGTCCATAAAGCTAGTATTAATTATTATTATAGCCTAGGGCTAGGCCTAGGCCCTTTTTAATTACTGTACTGTAAAGTAGCCCAGCCCTACGTCGCTGTCTGTCAAGTCTCGCCTGGCTGTTGAGAGAGAGATAATATGTGCAGCAGCTGACACTGTACTGATGCTGAGGCTAGGGCCGGTCTGGGAGAGCCGGATGTGATTGAAGAGCGACAAAAAATGACGTGATCGATCATGAGATAGGGCGCCTCTCACGACGACAAGGAGGAGGCGCGCGGCGGGCGGCAGAGGCTCACACGCGGACCGTACATCAGAGCATGAATTAAATCAGAGCCAATACAATTTAATGGAATCACTTGTGTAACAGTGGCACACGTTTTTAGACAATACACCTAACGGTGCATCCAAAGCAATATTAAAAAGAAAAAGCAAAATAACATGACGAATAAGAGATCTAGTCTCACCAACTACTATACTTACATAATAATAAAGTTGGTACAAATTAAAAGCAATTAATATACAGTTAAAAAACAAAAGAAGAAAAAAAAATTTAAACATTATTTGCAGGGTTATTTAAAATTTCAGTTCGTTTTTTCCAAGAATCTTTTAAATATATTTTACAAAACTTGTCAAAAATTGAACCAAGTGTGGCATTCTCAGAAAATAAATCATCAAGTAAATATAGTGAAGTTTTAGGTCAGCGGAACAATTTGTAAATATGTCCCAGTACTCTTGTAGATTGTTTTCATATAAAGAAGTTTTAATTTCATCAAACACCTTATATCTAATATTATTTAATTCAGGACATTCTAAAAGGAAATGTTTAATATTTTCAATTGACCCATTAATACATAAATAAATTTACTCAATTTTGTCGTCCAAGTATTTTTCGAGTGATGGTTTATTATAAACATTCAGTACATGTACAGTACAGTTTCGTTCCTCCCACTGATGCCAGGTCGCGTCAAAGAGAGGCACAGTCTTCTCTAGCATCCAAATATGCTCATGGGTCCGCTTGACTATGATGGCACTGAAGTATTGCTTAATTTAATCCAGGGGTCACGATAGTATGGTTTACGGGCTTGTGCAAAGAGCATTCGTTTTGTTAATGAGTTATTTGGTTCTCGGTAGATATGGGCTATGTACGTCAGGTAGTGAACATGCAGGCCTATAGTCTTTTAGTGGGGTTGCACCGACGATATTTTCATCATCTCTATTTGAGAACAGGAGACTGAAAATAATTTGACACTAAAATTATTTAATTTAATCTAAGCGTTGCAAAGATATGACCATTTTGTTTTCAATGGGTCAAACTCAAAATATTCAAATTGAAGTCAGAGGTGGTCAAAGATGAATTTTAGAAATTTGACAACATGGGTTTTTATAACCAGCATGATTCAAATATTCATAAAACACAATGTTTACACTTTCCCCATGATCTGCACACGAAGGCACTTTTTTTGACATAGGGATCTGGACTATTTTGTGATTAATTCTTCTCCCGTGTAGCACCTTGGCAAAACGATCGCGTGTGACCCAATGAATGAATAATAAAATCATATTTTTGTTCACGAATGTTTTACCGTCTGCATATTTAGTAAACAATTATAAATGAAAATAAAGTACTGTACTGTAACTTAAGCTAGAAAATATTTACATAGCCTAAAATCTTTAATTACCAAAAACTGTTTAGCACTTTATAGTAATTGTACACAGTTTTTGTGGTTAAAAAGTGAGAGATTGCCATGCTGATGGAAAGTATTTGATTAAGAGTAGGCCTATCTTTTTAGAAGCTACGTTGCATTTCTTTGGAATGGGTGAAATCAACGGTTGGTTTATAGACGTTCATTCTGATCCTACTGACATTTAGTGTTTAAAAAAACTTTATACACAACATTGTACAGGCCCGTAACCAGGGGGATCGTACGCCCCCGCTGAACAGAGAGTTCCGCTTCTCCTCCCACTATACTACGATTGTTTACTACATACAGGCCTATAGTCAGGCCTTAATAAATTTAATTAATTTACATCGACATTCATTTAATAAAAGAAATACGAATATATTTTACAAGTACCGTATATGTCGGTAGTACAAGACGCACTTTTTACACGCAAATTTGAAGTCTAAATTTTGGGACGTGCGTCTTTTCCTCACGGACTCAACAACTAGCTAGGAGTAGGAGGAGTACGTACCTATAGTGTACTACTCTGCAATCTAGGCCTAGCTAGTTACTCTAGCCTGTCTAATCACGGTTGTGGTAAAAAGTTTATTGAATTTTTAATTAAGGTAAATTGTCATCCTATGTATTAATTATTATATTTACAGTTACTTGCATGAGATATACTACCCAGGCCTAGTTAAACTCTATGAACTCGTGCGCGCGTGTGTGAGCAGCATGCAGCAGCAGCAGCAGCACAGAGAACAGCACAGCCAGGGGCGGATTGCAATACTTACAAAAACACATTTATGGAAGAGTCCATTAATTACGGTGGTTTTTAATTACACAATAACTATAACTTGATCCCGGTGGTTTATTTTATTACACCTCTATGTCAACAATCACATATTTTTATAATCATGTAGGCAGTAGTTCGTATGTCAAGCGACATCTAAAGAGCGTGTTTTTATTGTGTTAAGAAGCTTCCCCTAATCTCATAATGTATATGGCCAACAGTGCTGCTGGCCAGGCAAGTACACATGATAGTGTTCTCCTCTCCTCTCCATACACAGACTACAGTACTAACTAGCCTCTGCTGTATGCGTGCATATGGAAATAGGCAAGATTTTCATATACCGTGCATGATATTCCTGGTTCATTATCAGCCATAAAAACTGAACCTCAGTTGGATTGATTTTATATAATGGTCATACACACAATAACAAGGTATATATTTAAATAATATGAAATTAAAGTCACTTAAATAGACATAGGCTCATGAGCCCTACCACACACAGTGCATCGTAACTGTGAAATGTGGGGAATTCCCTTTTCAATTTCACTTGAAGTAGAGACTGATTACGATGTAATAAAGGCAATCAAACAAAATTAAATAAATAGTGAAGAAATTACACCAAATTATATAGTTCAGAAACACAAGAGAATAGCCGGAAATGCGATTTGCGGCCATCTAGAGAAAAAAAATTGAGGGTATGTATGGTTCCACTAAACAACTTAAACGATCCACCCCGCCGTCAAACCTGGTTACGGCCCTGTTGTATGCGTAACGTCTGTACTGTCGCACTTTGTAATAATCGTCGCACTTTGTAATACCTGTCGCACTTTGTAACAAAACTGTCACACTTTGTAATAACCTGTCGCACTTTGTAATAACTGCTGTCGCACTTTGTAACAATCGAGCTGTCGCACTTTGTAATAACTGCCAGTCGCACTTTGTAATAACAAAAGCTGTCACACTTTGTAATAACTGCTGTTAGTCTCACTTTGTAATAACTTGATTAAATTGATTATTTCATAACCTTTATGAATGAATAATCATTACCGCAATACTGTTGCGACTCGACTTAACACTCCGAGCTCATTCGTTCTTTCGGTGTTATTTTCGCTAAGATACGGCACGTGTTGTTAAATTACTGTTCGTCCTAACGCGCGTGCATGAATGTCAAGGTCATTTTAAGAAGTACTTGAAATAATACCATTTTAAACTCGTAACCTAATTTAACATGTATATAATAAGGGTCGGCGTTGTGCGTGTTGCAAGATAGTATATTTTAATGCACGTGTGCGTAAGAATTACCATTTTAAACTCGATAACTTAATTTAACGGATATTGTATAATAAGGGTCGGCGTTCGTACATGTTGCAAGATAGTCTGCTTTTACGCACGTGCGCGAAGGTCAAAGTCAGTTTAAGAAGTACCTGAAATTACCATTTTAAACTTGGTAACTTCAAGTTACTGTGTATGTATATTAAGGGTTGGTATTGTGTATGTTGCAAGATAGCTTTTATATTTTTACTTTTATTACGCGCGACTGTTCATTTTAAGGAGTACTTAATTTTACTGCATGTATTGAGAGTCGGCACATGTCGCAAAATAGTCTATGTTGGCGCGCGTGCATGATATTAAAGTTCAACGTCATCTTTATGTTCATCGATCTTTTAAACCTCATGCAATTTATTAATGTAGTCAGAATGCGTTTTGTTTAATGCATGCACATGATACTTCAATTTCATTATACAGGATTATTATTTGCGTGTACGTGTGTTTATCATACCTCATGTCTCTGGTTATAAATTACTCATGTTCGTCTAGCCATGATTGTAAACGAAAATGGTGCCAAAAGTATTTGGCTTAAATAGTTGATTTAAGGTTCCTATAGAAGTAGATAATCAGTCCTTGAATAATTAACGTTTGTTAAATATACCCTTTCTCTTGAATATGATGTCGATTGAAGAAGTTCTAAGTTATCGAAATTATGATGGTGAGCAATAAAAAACGATACCACCTTGGACCACAATCGATACCGACATTGTACCTCGAAGTAAAAAAGTCGGCAATATCAAAACTAGTTGAAAAAAACATTTGGCGAATCTAAATCTGCTGGATGTAAAAAGTTACGAAATCGTGCAGCGGATGCTACAACGGATTAAGCGAACGAAATATACTTCGTGTGACAGGGAAGGTTGAAAGGGTTCACCGACGACTTCATAAGAAAATATTGTATGATCTCATGGTGTTAGGCATTTCTTAAACTGACCTTGACTTTTGCGCACGCGCGTTAAGATATCTATCTTGCAGCAACATGCACAACGCCGACCCTTATTATACATACACGTTAAATTAGGTTACGAGTTTAAAATGCTAAGGTATTATTTCAAGTACTTCTTAAAACGACCTTGACATTCATGCACGCGCGTTAGGACCAACGGTTATTTAAGAACACGTACCTTATTTTAGCGCAAACACAGAAAGAACGACTGAGCTACTCGTGGAGCATATTTAGCTCTCGTAAGTGTATTATGATGCACGTGCACACATAGCGCATCTCGGAGTGTTAAGTCGAGTCGCAACAATATTGATGAAACGCGTAATAGTATTGCGGTAATGATAATTCATTCATAAAGGTTATGAAATAATCAATTTAAACAAGTTATTACAAAGTGAGACAGCAGTTATTACAAAGTGTGACAGCTTTTGTTATTACAAAGTGCGACTGGCAGTTATTACAAAGTGTGATAGCTCGATTGTTATAAAGTGCGACAGCAGTTATTACAAAGTGCGACAGGTTATTACAAAGTGTGACAGTTTTGTTACAAAGTGCGACAGGTATTACAAAGTGCGACGATTATTACAAAGTGCGACAGTACAAACGTCAGTACCGTTTACATTAATGTTTTGTTTCTGTGCTGAATTTATATTCTGCAACCATAAAAACATTGCACCAAAATAATGTCTTAATTATGATGGAGAAAGCAACGTTATTTTATGGCGGCCATTGAGTGAACTTCAAACTGCTGTATTTGAATCAAAACATAAACTTTGCCACCAAAATCAGTGGCGACCATTTTGAAAATGAACTGCATCTGGAATCATTCAAACCGCACACTTCGCTACTACGTTTTTCCCTGGAATTCAATGGTGTAGAAACACAATCTAGTAGAATTGACCTGGACACTGGGAATAGCCGAATCATCTCGCTACCGTTTTACAAACCATTGGATTTTACAAACTATGGTCTTGTCTTTTAAAAAACTATAGTGGGGCTCCTTAGACCCAAAATACTTCAAATTTGGTTAGAAGCATAAAACTTGGTATGGCAACTTGTATAAAAAATATATATATATAAAAAACAGGTAATGTCCGATTTGTAAACCGTACACCCTAGAAACATGTAAATAATTGCAAATGATGCAGAAGTACTACTTTCTATTCATGTTTAATAGAAATATATGCATTTAACTCAATGCTTTAAGAATTATTGAAAAATAATAGATCTGGACCTAGTGTACAGTATATGACATTTTACCGCGTTGACATTTAGTATTGTTGTTAATGTGTGAAAGAAGAGGGAAATCATTTTTTTATTCAACTGTATCTTAATTCAACATTATACTGGGAAAATGATAAACTAGATCAATCCAAATGGGTGTCGTGTTTCCGCTAAATATCAAATAACAACGAAAAATATACCCAAAATGTAAAAGTTTGTGTCTGAGCGCATCGAGTCTAATTTCAACTACTTTTTGTGTTGATTCCGTAAGCATTCACATCTTAATTCGATAACTTACTAATTCATTACAATTTTTAATCTGCCGACTGCTTGACAGACTTCAACATGTCCTTCTCATGCACGTTGTCACTTTCTGAGGTGCATCCTAGATTGATATTCACACAGCACAAAGTCCCATATCCAGTATTGCTTGGCATTTTGTAGCTCACAGATATTTCAAAGTAAAGTAATACTCTGTGTATAACAAAACCAATGGCTGTACATAGTTCCGAATTGTATTCTTGAATTTTTTTTTTATAATAATTTGTCATGGGCCGAGAAGAGTGCGCTTTTATATTACTTAATCATGCCATGCGAATTATTATACAGATAATGCAGACAAACCGTGCGGAGCAAGTAGGTAACAAATATCCCATACAAAAAAAAATTTGAAAAATATCAAAACCAGTGAAATAAAAATAAAATTAATAAACTTAAAGATGTATTGTCCCTTGAAACACAAAAAAATGAAGGTCAAAATATTCTAAATTTAAATTGGCCATATCAAAGTAATATTAAAGTTCACTTTAAGTCGAAAATTCGAGTCAAAAACAACAATTTTACGTAATTAAAAGCTAAATTAATAATGGCCTCAAACCTTAAAAGTTGCGAATTATTTATACGAGTTGCAATACCAAATGTCATACTGTTGACCAAATTTGAAGTATCGACCCTTTTTTTGGAGCTAAGGAACCCCACTACTATGTTTTGTCTTTTACAAACTATGGTTTTGTCTTTTACAAACTATGGTTTTGTCTTTTACAAACTATGGTTTGTCTTTTACAAACTATGGTTTTGTCTTTTACAAACTATGGTTTTGTCTTTTACAAACTATGGTTTGTCTTTTACAAACTATGGTTTTGTCTTTTACAAACTATGGTTTGTCTTTTACAAACTATGGTTTTGTCTTTTACAAACTATGGTTTGTCTTTTACAAACTATGGTTTGTCTTTTACAAACTATGGTTTTGTTTTTTACAAACTATGGTTTTGTCTTTAAAAATCTATGGTTTTGTTTTTTACAAACTATGGTTTGTCTTTTACAAACTATGGTTTTGTTTTTTACAAACTATGGTTTTGTCTTTAAAAATCTATGGTTTTGTTTTTTACAAACTATGGTTTTGTCTTTTACAAACTATGGTTTTGTTTTTTACAAACTATGGTTTTGTCTTTTACAAACCGTGGTTTGTCTTTTAATGATTTGTTTTTCCAAACCATAGTTCATGTGTCTTTCACCCAGGGAGGTGTGATTGTTAATTTTAATCTTCCCTGTATTTTTATTGTAACAAACTATTGTTGACCTGGACGCGATTTTCGTTCGTTGTGACTTTCCTGACGCAATATATTTTAAGACAAACCATGGTTTATTTTGTCAAACCATTTGTCTTTTAAATATAGACAAGCAATTGTTTTACAAACAATTTGACAAACCATTTGTATCTCTTTTTACCAATTACAACCACTATTGTCTTTTTACAAACCATGGTAGTTTGTCGGATGGCGCCTCGCATTACAAACATAGTATCATGAGATGTTTTGCAGTTATAAAGATTTATTTTTATATATTTTGAAACTTCAGAACCACCAAGCCTAAATCTGATTGAAACAAAAATGTATTATAAATTAACATTGAATTTTGTTTTTTATTTAAAAAAACCAAAACAATTGCTTTCAAACCAATGACTGTAGGCCTAACTGTTCCTTGCTAGGAAATGGATTAAAGCTTTTTCTGGCCAAAAAAAAAAGAGAAAGTGAGAAAATATTACATTGGTACATTTTTATATAATAAGGATTGAACGCATGACAACTGAAATGATTGCATACCTTCTCTAGATTCATTATAATGCAGAAATCGGCCTAGTTTGGATTAAAATAAACAATATTATACAATATAAGAACAAACAATAACAATAACTATTCAAAATAAATATGATGCAAAATTATTGGAAAGTCGATTTCTACATAATCACATTCGCTATATTAATATTACGGACAAGTCACTGACGATTAGTAGAAGGTTGATTAAATCTTTCGCGTCAAAATAAGTACATTTTATGAACAAATTCAGTGCTCTGCAACTACACGAGTAAAACGCATTGGCATCAAAAAGCAACAGAAACCCGATTTGGCTACTGGCAAGCTTTGGGGAAGAATATCATATAATAAAACAATACAAAAAAAAGCACTGATATCATATATTAGGCAGCTCATGTCTGCTTTACATTCTTTCCTCCAAATACTCCCCAAATGTACTGAAGAAGGATAATTATTATTATTATAAAAGCTCTGCAATTTCTTTATCGTTTTGATTTTACAATGTTTTGTTTACTTGATTTGTACCCACAAAGATCCAGCCACTGATACCCACAGCATGTTCCGTCATTTTTAAAGTTTATCCTTTGAATTGAAATAATAAAACTTATTCCTTGATTGAGTCGATGTCTGCATTTTGTACATATACTAGCAAGTGTCAAATGAGTTGTTTAGATGAGTTAACAAATAAATGCATATTTATGCATATAATAATGATTTTTAAATCCGCTGATAATGCTATAAGCAATAACAATTTTAAAAAAAGATGAAATAAATATGTCTAAAACTAAGAGCCGTTCGGACTTCATAATTTACACATGTAAACAAACCAGCTGTTTCAAAAACCCAACTCATGAGGTGGATTTTTCAATTTGCACCTTAAACCTGATTAACCATAAGGTAAGGAGAAATTTGACCTTATTGGTGTAAAAAATGCATAAAATATGACCTTTCTGGGTAATTTTTTTTACTTCACATGTGTACATTTTTTGTAGTCAGAACAGTTCATCTGGTTAGTCCCAAGAGTATATTAGGTTAAAGGTGTAATTGAGTTTAAAGTCTAAACACAGCCTAATATTTAACACAATGGTTCTGCTGTTCATAATCAAACTATTGAATTACAATACAGTAAATTTGAATGCAAGAATGTTCTGCAATACTGAAGCAATATTATTTTATTTTTCTTTCATAAGAACATTGTTTTTTGCCTACAATTATGTTTTGTACCTGTATTGTTATTATCTTTCAGTTTCTAAATTTTATAATCATTAGCTATCACAATTGTTTTAATTAAAATCACATTTAACATAACAAAAAAATCAGAATTAAAAAGAACATTACAATACTCCATCTTTTTAATTGTTAATATAGTAAACTACTGTGTGAGCTATACAGTTTTAATTAGCATAACTTAATTTATTACGTTTATTATGTCCATTGTATATTTATACTGCTGCATAAATTAATGAACAAAGTATAATTGACAAGTTCATGTTGATTAGAATCAGCACATGTTTTCAGTTGTAGAGATCATCAGCATCATCCTCAGCTTCTGGGAACGCATCTTGGTTATTTGAACCTGCTCCACCTCCTGCTCCCTGTGATGTGTTGCTTTGTTCTGGAAACCTAAATTCAACAAAAAAAATTGCATTAACTCAATCAATAAGATTTATAAAAATTGCAAACATAGGCTTTACCATTTATTAAACTTTGCGTGAATTTTTCAGGGGGAGTCGACTGTGGTTCTGAGTAAAAGTACAATAATCATCTTTGTTGAATTTTTATCAAATTACTTTTCAACCAAACAAAAAACAAGTCACAAACCTGAAACTGCTACCAAATCCTCTGCTCTGTTGCAGGGTTTGTGCAAACATTTCATATTTTCTGATATCATTATCTGTCACAGATCGCCTTGCAAACTTCATTGCTTCTTCAAAATGTGCTCTGTTAATCTCTGGTACTGGATCATCCTCATCTTCTTCCATCTCCTGTCACATTTCAAGAAAATTAATTTTATTATCATGTTATTAATTCTGCAAACTTTTTCAATTTTTCAGTTTAATTGTCACACAATATCAGAACAACATGATTGGCCATGTTTTTCAGGGGCAGATCCATCGAAGAGAGATCATGTGACTTCACTGGGTATATACACCACGAAAAACACCCAAAATAATATAGTTTGACATTTTATACTTTTGTATGTATGTTTGCGCACACTTCATACAGCACAATTTTTCTTTAGTGTCTTTTATTTTCGTAAAGTCTGAACAGTTCAAAGTAAAGTCTAAAGTTCCATATCCACTATTGCTTTAATTGTTTAGCCTACATATATTTTAAAGTGAAGGGATAGTGTATAAGAAATCAATGGCCGTAAATACAGTAGTAATTCAACCAGTGAGATAATTCAAATTACCTATTAACTATTCTTTCATGTACAAAATTTACACCATTTGCACTCATAAACGTTCTTTTTTTGTATACTATACTACCTACCATATCAAGATCAGGATTCTGCATTCTTTCCCTCTGACGTCTAATTTCAGCATCAATACTCTGGCGAATTGCCAACTTGCACGCACGTTGACAGATTTCAGTCAAATCAGCTCCACTGAACCCATGGGTCATTTTAGCAACATAATCAAGATCAACATCCTATAAGAAATATTCTTTGTTTCTATAGTGTATCATTTTGAATCGGTTTTCTGGCATGCCACAGGATATAGTTAAAACAGCCCATATACTTTCAGGTGTGTCTATTCAAATAGTTTGAACACTATAAGGTATGACTAAGAGGTAAGTTCATTCTTAAGTTCAAATGAAGATTCAAGCAATACAACAAGATAATATTAACCCAAATCAAAGGATAAACTTTGAATTGACAATAGGCCAATTTTAAGATTAGTTTTCAGGAAAAACTAAATTTGTGCTAAAAAATTCAATCAATTAAATTACACCAAAAAAATTAAGAGAGAGACAGAGATTTTAGCATTTACCTTTGACACTGGGGATTTACGTAGGTTAGCCTTCAAGATAGACAGACGGGATTGCTCATCAGGCAGAGGAATATAGATAAGTTGATCTAGACGACCAGGCCTAAGAATAGCTGAATCAATGATGTCCGGTCTGTTGGTAGCACCAATAATGAACACATTCTTTTTGCTTCCCATTCCATCCATTTCAGTGAGCACTTGATTGATGACTCGATCAGCTGCACCACCAGCATCACCAACACTGCCACCACGAGATTTAGCAATCGAGTCCAACTCATCAAAGAACAGGACACATGGAGCTGCTTGCCTTGCCTACATAACATCAAATTTAAATATAAATAAAATAACTTTACCATTATTTAAATATAAGATGATAATTATATTTAGCCACTGTGGAGTAACTACTAACTTTGTGTCTATAGTTGCTGAGACATATACTACTTTAAACTCTATAGTAAGTCATTTTATTATAGGCCCATTTATTATATCAAAATAAAAAATCGATCCAAAGTTTTTTTAAATGAAATGTAACAAAAAATGCTTCAAAGTTTTACGATTTGAATATTTTTATGTGTTGCGCACCAATTCCTGAAAATCAGCGCTATAACAAAGAGGTGTTAGAAATGTTTTCAAAATGTATTACCTAGGCCTATCATTCGACCTGTCAAAAAATGTTATGGCAAAATATATCTCATCAACTTTACCAGAGCAATAGAGGTATTGCAATGGTTGGTAAGACAGAGAAGTTAGAGGCAACAGATTATTAAAAAGATCATTAGATCATACAGATCTATATACATACATAAATTATGAACACACAACTAGTACAAGTATAAGTAAAGATATATAGTTAAAAAACAATTATCTGGAAAGCTACTTTATAGTTAAATTTGAATCAAGATGATTGTTGTTAACTATTGTTAATCAGTTATCAGATAGATTTCAGAGCTGCCTGATTCACACATTTCATAGTGTTATGATAGTGCAATGTTGTTAAACCTCTCTTAGACAAGGCTAAAGTAACTGAAATATTGATGCTTTTGATGATTAAGTTTCATTTATGCAGATATAAAGAAAACTTTACCTTGTCAAAGACATCTCTAACATTAGCCTCCGATTCTCCAAACCACATGGTTAAAAGCTCAGGTCCCTTAATAGAAATAAAATTAGCCTGACACTCGTTAGCAATGGCCTTTGCCAGCAGAGTTTTACCACAACCTGGAGGACCATAGAAAAGAACGCCTTTGCTTGGTGTCATTCCAAATTTAAGGAACTTGTCTGGATGTTCAACAGGATATTGCACCAATTCTTGCAGTTCTTGCTTCACACCCTCTAGGCCACCAATGTCTTGCCAAGTAACAGTTGGTACTTCTACAACAGTTTCACGTAGTGCACTCGGGCTACTCTTGCTTAGAGCAAACTAAAAATCAAGAGCAAATTTAAAATGTTAAAAAAATATATTTTACTACTGGACATTTTACTGATACACATAAAAACACATGTTAACTGTGTAGTGTATTTCTGAAATGGGTATAAAATAAATTTTTTACCCTAAAATCATCCATAGTTACAGCTAGTGAGTCCATAACTTCAGCATCGATTTGTTCATCTTCAAGATCAATCAGATCCATCTTGTTACGTATCTGCTGTAATGCTGCCTCTGAACACAATGCAGCCAGATCAGCCCCAACATGTCCATGAGTTTCATTTGACACCTTCAATAAAAACATCACAATATTTAAATTATAAACATACGTATTTAAGGGTATATTCAGACCCACGGTTTTGTATCGCAGGCAAGGTCATCTTATAATTAGCGTCGTAACAGTAAAGTATGACTAAATTTTTCCTTTACATTTATTTAAGGCAAGCCAAGATATGAGCACTGTAATTTCCATTATATTGGACACATGGACAATGCAAACAATGTACTGTTCATTAATTAAAATTGGCGCCGCCTAAAAATCCTACCTAGGCTAGTAGAAGACGACACATTTTGGTGGTTAGCCTACTTTAGCCGGACGAGACGACATCGTTTGTCGGATCGACATCGGAGTGGAGTTTCGGCGGCCTAAGCTTATGCTAAATTATTTAATCCTACCTTGGCTTAACGAATTATAAATACGCCGACATAAACATAAAAAAATATATGCAAAATCCATGTTAAGATTTAACATAGGCCTATTCAATTATTACAACATGTCACTGTGTAAAGAAAATGGCCCTAGTATTCTGTAGCTAACCCCGACCAGAATTAATTTTGAGTGAAAAAAAACGTGTGGGTGGTGGGAACAGTTAATTTAAGAGAGAGAGCATCGTGTTTCATGCCATGTGACACAAAATCTAGGTAAACGATCTTCGCCGCATTTCCAGGCCTGCCATAATATGACCCAAAAAAATCTAGGTCTGTGCACAATTGACATTCAGATACTATATTTAGAAATGTTAACGATCTTTTGATGTCGGTATCGTTTCTGGATCGATTGGACGTTTTATCTTTAGAATAGAAGTTGGCCTAAGCCTATACTGCTACTACTAGTTCATTGAGGTTCACCGTGTGGTGCCATCATGCCTCTACCGTGGGAAATTTCTATTTATTTATATATTTGCCGTCAAGGCGAGTAGATAAAAGACACCATGAAGAAAACGATTACGATTAATATTATAATATTTATTAATAAATGCTTCCGATTAATTACAACTTGGTTCTCCGTCAGTCACCTTGTTACCTCACAAAAAACATCGTAGGGTTGTCTACGAAATACATTTTTCCGACCTTATTATGAAATGCGTGGGTTTGGCGTAGTAGCCGGACCAACCTGTTTTCTCCCAAATTTCACATAAATCACATTTTGATGAAGGAAACATGTTCAGATGATTGAATAAATGAGAGTTGCGTAAATGGAAATTAACCGTAATGTTAAGTAACTAAGCATCCAGTTTTTAATTTCTCTATGTACATTTATTGTGCATCAAATGTCCAATAATTTTGAAAGTATGAAATTTAGATTTCATGTTATTCTGGATATTCTTTACATTATTTTTAAGTGTTACCTGTTCCAAATCAACATCTTCATTCAGTTTCATATTCTTTGTATGAATACGAAGAATCTCAAGACGACCAGTAGCGTCCGGTATTCCAATATCAACCTCACGATCAAAACGACCTGTCAAATATGCATTTATTGGTTATTAACAACATATATTTGGCAATATATCCTATGGTTTAAGAGGCTACTATCCCCTAATACCACCCTTTCCCCTATCCTTCCAATAAGACTATTTTATTATAACTACATTTATTAACTATCACACGAGACAATGTGATCTATTATCTGACATTATATCCTATAACCATGGTTATTTTTTTGATTGATTTTTTTTTAAATGAAGAAAAAATGAAATATTTTGGAATTACTTTGTAAATACGATTGAAAAAAAACCCTCATAACCAAACACCTTACCAAAACGACGAAGAGCAGGGTCAATACTATTTGGTCTGTTTGTCGCTGCCATGACGATCACATGAGCCCTTTGCTTCAATCCATCCATCAATGTCAACAACTGTGAAACAATTCTTCTCTCAACCTCACCATGTGTCTATCACAAATTAATCAATCAATATTTTGGTTAAAGTATTTCTTTCAAATTTCACATTGCTAGATAATTCCTCAATAGATTGTTTGTACATGATGCCAGATATCACAGTGGTTTTTTCGTTCGCCATTTTGGTGGGCAGGAAAACCAGAACGAAACATAAAAGCATTGTGATGTGTATAGGACTTGCCAGAAAAGAGTTAAAGTTCTGTATTAGCAAGAAATGAAACGCAAGATGGTATGCATTGACATTATCTATACAGAATTTCTATGTTTTTTCTTTAAAAAAATGACAACAAATGATACTTGACTTGACTACTTGATCTTTAAAAGAAATTAACTAACTGTAGAGTAGACAAGTTATATTATATACAATTATTAATTGTTAACACAATGTGAACAGCTATAATAATATTAATAATAATAGAAAAGTTTTTATTTTGACGACAGTCTCTATATTACACAACAGAAAGGGCTGTAGTGAAGACAATGCTTGCCCATCAAGATGTCAGCTTGCTAAGTACTATGGCAAAACATGTGACATCAGTGCACACAATCCATACTAGTTTAATTTTTCTATACTATATAGTAGTTGGTGGATAATTATTTATTTCAATAGAATATAAAAGCCAGCATCTTAAATATAAAAACCAGCTGATTTACATAAGATGTAAAGTTCTAGCTTTCATATAAATGTTGTACTTCTGACAAGTTTACCTTTTCTCTCTTTGGAGCAATCGAGTCCAATTCATCTATGAAGATAATAGCTGGAGCATTCTTTTCCGCCTCTTCAAAAGCTTTTCTAAGATTCGACTCAGAATCTCCTGCAAGTTTACTCATAATTTCGGGGCCTAAAAAAGTGAATTAATTCTAGATGGTTAACACTTTTAGGTTAGCAGATTTGCTTTGAAATAATCTCAAATGTATAATCAAAAAATTAAATGTATTGTGAATAATTAGGCTTACCATTAATCAAGAAAAAGAAGGCTCCTGTTTCATTTGCCACAGCTCTGGCAATCAAGGTCTTACCGACACCTGGTGGTCCATACAACAAGATTCCTCTTGGGGGCTAACAAAAAAAATAAATACACAAATAATAAAACAATACACAATAATTGCCTCTCGCTGTTGTGATATGATGTGCATAATACTTCTTTGCAGTGTTCACTCATTTTATAGTTCGCATACCTTTACTCCAATAGCTTTGAAAAGTTGTGGATGACGCAATGGAAGTTCTACCATTTCTTTGATTTGTGCAAGCTGTTTACGGACTCCTCCAATATCATCATATCCAATCATATTTAAAGCCTCTTCTTCTTCCTGTCAAATGAAATAATGTAACAAGGTTACTTGGTGAAAACTAATTGTAGTTGTTTAAACTCAAGATAAAGCAATGGCAATGTTTTGGCAATCAATGAATTGAGGACCATATTATTGATAAAACTAAAGACAGGTTTATACATTGGTAAAAAAGTTTATACAATAGACAAATGTTAATAAATAGCTTACAGCGCTTTTATCAAAAAGCTTCACAATAGGTTCATATTAATAATGTGCTTTTTTAGTAGACTAGAAATAGTGATAGAGAGCTTTCGCTATCTCCATCGAAAAACGGTACGCCGAGCTCGATCGGGAAAAGGTATGCCTTCTCTGTGTACAGTTTTCCAATTAAGATAGCAAAAGATCTCTGCTATTTGTAAAAAACATTTATATTCACCTCTCTCTTAATAAATTCACCATCTGAATGAATGACAGTATCTGGGGCTACAATACAGTATGGACTTGGGTCTGTTTCAACTACTTTGAACTCAACAGCTCTCATACCGCCACGTATCAGGAAGATGTCTCCTTTACGTACAGGTCTGTATGCTTCCAGAAAGTATGGTTTTAAGTACACTTCAAACAGGTTCCTAAAATAAACACATCAATTTATAAATCGTGAATGATCAGTAATTAATAATATTGTTCTTTTCAATATACTAAAGTTTCAGAACAATCCCATCATAAACGAAGGCCCTGATAGAATGTTAGATTTTATTTCATACACCGAGTAAGATGGCATAATTACGAGTACGAGAGAATAATAAATGTTCAATGGATCAAATTATTTTTATTCAGTGAAAATGTGTCTTCTATATTCGCCTCATAAAATTATTTGTACCATTGCATAAACATTCATTATTTTGTATACTGTGCACAATGATTATGTGTTTTTTACCCTGTGATGCCTTCAACTGTATCATCAATGGGAAGGACATGTATTCTTTTACCATATTTGACATCTGGACAACCTTGTACACTGCAAAACAATATATCATTATTAATTTATATATTATTATATTTACATTTGAAAGCCTGGTTTAGTTTTATTGTAACAATTAAAGCAGTTTATCACTAGTCCACAACTAGTATGGGAGTGTAACATTAAACAATGACAATGATGACAATAATAAATGAAAACTTCTATAGTGCCGGTATCCTCCATCCAAGTGGCACTCATTGCGCTATGTAAAACAACTCATAAAAACATCAGTATATAGTAATATTTTCAGATTGACTTGTTCAGATTTGTAAAGCGTGATTACGTAAGAAAATTCCCTCCCAATAATTGTGTTTGTCGAAATCGAACCTGCTTTTTGCACGTCAACGCTGGTTGCCATAGACTTTGACATGGTTCACCACACATACTTAACTACGCGCTGTACTATGTTTTCCAGTGCTTTTGTGATTACACATTACAGCACTTAGTGTCGATATGTTTGAAAATTGTGCTTATTATTTAAATCCATGCCTACTGAATTTGAGTGATCACAGTCAGGATCTTAACAAATATGTGGCAAAAACATGATGGTAAGCAAATGTTTAAATATAGTAGGTATATCAATATCATGGATAATACCTGACAATGTCACCAAGACGAACTCTGAGATTATTTCTGATGACACGATTGATTCTGATCTTCTCATCAGTGACTGTATCATCTGAGAGGACAATACAGACAGTATCTCTCCTCTTCTTCCCCTTCAGTAGAACTGTATCACCTCGAAACAATTGTAGTTCATCCATTTTAGCCTAGAAACCAAATACAATGTCAAAATAGATGCAATGAAATCATACCTTTTAAGTTATTGGAAACTGTACAATGGATTGAAACAAAATTCCCAAAAAACAAACATACTGGTTGGGTACTACAGAGGAAAGCTACAACCGACAAATATGTAAAACACCAGCATACAGTACCAACCATAAATACACCACAATTTTGGATGCTTTTGATTCGACACATTCATGCCTGTCATTATTGTTAAATAATCGATCGTGTTGAAATAACAACCTCTATTCATTGTCTCAAGTACAATAAAGACGTCATGAAAGTCCATTGTATTGGATGAAAACTTTACTTATTTTGGAATACAGCCTATCTTCCCAACACCCAATCACATGAAATCTACAAATATTACAATTCCGATGGCCAACTAATAACAACATAATCGGCATAATTGGGCCTAGTAGCCCTACAGTACAGGCTAGGCCTAAAAAATAGTTTCTCTGTGTGGTGTGTATACTCTCTGACCACCGTCATGAGGTAAATATACATGTCATGGATTACAGATTTGCTCTAGTCTCTGGTAAAAAATCAATCACAATGTGAACTTCGAACTATGGTTGTCTATCCCCATAGAGTTCTGCGGTGTGATGTCACGATAGATGGCGCTGCATGGTTGCTAGCCAACCAAAAAATGCGTTCAATGCTACTATGTTATTTTACACGGAGAATTGTGATTTTTCAGTCTTTCCTAGTCATTTTTAAAAACATTGACATCATTTCAAATTAAAATGACGTCATACGAACACCTTGATTTATACCATTTGCGCGCGATTTAGTAGGAAAAGTTACAAAATATTGTCAAAACTATGCCTACTGTATTTTGGTTATCCACTAAGTGCGATCCACCAAGTGCGGATAACTAATTATTTCATGTCAAACATTATGATCTATAATTCAAAATTAATTTTGTTATCTACTACTTGGGAAGGCTAAATAGATGGGTAGTGAACCATACTTCTACTGCCATTGTTACCTGTGATAAACAGACGACAGAGTTATCATCATTGGCGGCTTCTTCTACAATCAATCTGTTTGGCCGAGACTTTGTCTTCAAAATAGCTGTTGAAACATCTTGCCTGAAAAAACAACAACTTGTCTGAGTAATGTCTTATTACTACTTAGCTAACTGGACGCTTTGAACAGCTGTTTCTTCCTCTTTCAGAACACCACATAAATGGTAGAAGTCATAAATCAAAATTGAACAATTTTGAAACACTTAAAATGTCCTGAACCATGCTCAAATCCGATTAGATATTGATTTTAATCGTTTTAATAACATTGTTGTGATTATACAGCACAGCTGTTTCATAGCGACATAAAGTAGTGAGCCCTCTGTAGGTGAAACTGAAATATTTTCTAAATTGAGGGCGCTATACAAATGTGGAAACGAGTTTTTTTTATTAGGCGAAAATAATTACAATGAATCAGAAGCCATGGTTGCTGCAATCAGCGAGCTTTCATTTTAAATATTCATAGTAATAGGGCTAGTGCACTTTTTTCAAAATGTTTTATATCATTTTAATTATAAGTTCTATTGGCAAGACCATGAAAAACGAAACATTTTGGTGGCTGGGCTCGCACTGGCCGATCGCCAAGTCGCCATGGGTGAAAACGTTTCCAGATTGGTGAAAAATAAAACGGCTGCTTTAGCCATTTTGGCGATGACATATGATAAAATAGATAATCAAATAATCATTTTGGCGAAAGCATAAAATCCGGCCCACTAAAAGGTTTATTTGTCGATCTCCAAGCATTTATTTTTGTTTCTCGTCCCCGCCTGCCTCCTTTTTTTTTTGTTATTTGTTATTTTTAAAATTTCCATAGAAAATCCCAGTCAATACTCGTATTTCAAAATCCAGCCATGCGGAAATACTAAGAGCACAGTAAACCATGTGCCAGCCAGTCATCCATGCATTGTTAACATTGGAAGCTTCTTCACAGCACACATTAAACCCAGTGTATATTAAACCTGATTAGTCAAATGGTCAGTCACATGATTTCAGATTATGCGATTGCCTGTTTAGGGAGGTAGCAAATGATACTTTGTTGTCATTTTAATTTTTTTTGTATAATGTACACACTTGTTGATGTTTGCTGATTTTGGTCGAAATAAATGATTTGATTGAATTGAAAAAAAAAAAAAATCAAATACATTTTTTTGAACAACACAGTAGTGCAATAATTGATTAAAAGAAAGACACCCCCGTTATTAATGAACTATACCAGATGTGTTGATCTCTTGGTGCCAGAATCTCTCATGGAACCATTAAATGGAGAACACATGAGGTGATAGGTAGCATTTTAGGTACATGGATTAGGTGATATGAACGGAAAATAATGACTTTCTAAGGATTTATCAAGGAATTATATAATATGAATATGTGTATAAATTCACATATGAAAGTAGGCCTATTAGTAAACATATAAATAGGATGATGTGTCCACCTCTCGCCAGTAATGCCGGCCTCATATAAGAGAAAATGGTACAGTAGGTCACGTCACTGTCGTTTGAGGGTTTCGCAGTAAACAAAAAGCTAAACTCGCTAGACGACAACGATCTTTTAAATCCACATTATTCACATGTTGGTTGGATGAAATTGAAATAAAAAATAGTTGATCTCAAATAAATATTTACATAAATTTAAATAAAGTGTTTACCAATGTAGAAAAACATCAAAACAAACGCATTTAATTTATATTATAATTTATATTGTCATTAAAAAAACATTTTCTATTTGTTTTTTAATCAGTGATGTAGCCTTGTAGATGTAGGCCAATCTATTAAAAACATTTTACAATACTGTAATTTTTTTACAGGAGTTAAGATTTAAAAATTAACATCGTGTCCGGAAATTCCCTCGGTTGGTCATGACTTTTTGTTTGTCATCTTCTGCAAGATGGCTTCCGTAGGACGAAAATCGTAGTAGTAGGCCTAGCCTAGTATAACTATTTAAGTACAAAGTAGGATACCCCACTGGCCTAACCTACTAGGGTAGGCCTAGTAGTAGTAAGCCTACTAAGGGCCTATGCCTAGCCTAGGCCTAGTTAGTAGTAGAATGTAGGCTAGAGATTATGATAGGGAGGCTAGAAGAAGGCTAGGCCTGCTGTAAATTCAAAAAAAGAAACTAATATTTATTAAACAACGTTGAAATAAAATCAAAATAACATTCACATTGTTGTTGAAATACACTTTAACTTACTCTTTATTTGATGCCATGTTTTAAATACGTATTTTTCGCTTTTTGATCTATATAAATTGTTTCTTTGTTACAGACGTCCTTTTTTAGTCCACGATCGCTAATCACACGTCGTACGTACACACACACACACTCTCTAGTGGAGTAGGCCTAGCTGCTAAGCTGCTGTGTCACGGTGTGTAGTTGGTTTTTTGGTGGTGGTGTGTTGATTGTGTGTGTTTCCTTACTCCAGGTACATGACGCCGTTGTCGTTGATGATGTCGAGCCAACCAATCGACAGTGTTTACGTGTTATTTAGGGACTTACGGGTCATCATTTTTTTTTCAGTGACACCTGTATTGTCGTTGTTTATGTGTGAAACCAAAAAAAAAAAATATTTCTTACAAAAACGCCGCTCGACTTTTGACGAAACAGTTTTGATTATTGTTCTTTCTTCATTAAATGATGTATTTTTTTTATTGATATTCTATTTAATAATTTAAGAAATAATGATTTATTCAATTATTCGTGTTGAGAATAATCAGTAGCCTAAACATTTTGTGTAGCGTAAAATATAGTTTGACTTTGAAATCATGCTCTGTTTAATTATAAAGTATTCTGTTTTGTGAGGATGTATATTATGATTGGATTCAGTTTTCCTTCTGTAGTTGATTCTGAGCTTATCAATCAATTAATTAAATCCGCAATCAAACAACATTCAACTATTATTTAAGAACATTAAGTGGCCATATTCCATGGCCTACTGACGTACAGAAAAAAATATAATCCTAAACTATAGTTGTGCATATTCCGGGGGTAGGGCGTTACTCCCAAAGTCGTAGTAACCCAAAAACCAAAATTCCAGTACTAAGGCGTGGGAACAAATCCTTAAACATTCTGAAACTTGGCACACACAAGTCACAAATCAGTTTATTTGATCCATAGAGAATAACAAAATACAGTTGTTCATTAAAGGGTATCAAAAACATAGAATGTAATTTTGTAAATTTGGCCAGGGGAAAGCGGCCATTTTGGATTCCGAAACATTGCACACTGAAACAGTAGACATCCATGGTCTCATTGGAAAGACTTTTGATACTGATCATTATTCCATTACACCCATATAAAAAGCCATAGTTATACAGTTATTATTATTACAGACGAAAAACTGATCTATGGCAATATGATTTTGCACAAAATTGATTTTGGTGGGAACCCTTTAAAACTTGTTCTAAGTTCACTGTAATGAAGTGCAAACATTCGATTTCCCGTGCTTCGTAAATATGACATCCTGAGCTAAAGCCAAAATTTCTTATGAGCTTTGGAAGGATTAATTGGGTCGTCCTGAATCTATTGTTAATTTTGCATAGTATTTTCATAGGTTCCGAAATAAAAAAAGGCGTGTCAGTTCGTAATTAGACCAAAATTCACATTCAGATTATTGATAGACATATCCCAGCAAACAATTTTACGTTTTGGTAACGTTATAATTACGTTATTTTTTGGTTATATAAAAATGTCGACCTTTTTATACGACTTTATAACGTCCAAAATAACGTTCAAAATAACGTGTTTATAACGTTTTTTGAACGTCCTCAATAATGTTCAGAAATAACGTGTTAAATACGTATTTTTAACTTCTACAATAACGTTGCACGAACGAAAAAATGTCGACCTTTTTATACGACTTTATAACGTTCAAAATAACATTCAAAATAACGTGTTTATAACGTATTTTGAATGTCCTCAATAATGTTCATAAATAACGTATTCAAAACGTATTTACAACTTCTGCAATAACGTTGATAAAAACGTGTCCGAGACGTTTTTTTAACGTTTTATGTAATGTTTGTAAATGACGTATTCGCAACATGTTTTTAACGTCCAAAATAACATTCATACATAACGTATGCAACGCGTTTTTATAACGGTTTAAAAATATTCACAAATAACGTGTTAGGAACGTGCCTTCTACGTTAACAGCAACGTTTGTAAATGACGTATTTGCTACGTGTTTTTAACGTTCTCAATGATGTTAATGATGAACGTATGTAAGGCGTAATTATGACTTTCGCACATACGAATTAGTAACGTTCATTATAACGTACCAGATACATTTTCAAATCGTAGTTTGATAATGTTACATCACAAACTTTTTACCACTGACGACGTATTTATAACGTCTATATTTGACGTCTTGAAAATTTTATATTATTATTATTTTATATACAACGATTGGGCTAACGTTACCACATATTATATATAGTGTTCTGCAGATATACGTGTTACATAGCTCATTATTCGTTAAAACATGTTAGTATAAGACATATAAAAACAAGCAATATAAAATGAAATATTGTTTTTGATTTATTCTATTATCTGATCTATCTAAGAGGTAGGAACTTGATTATTATTATTAGAGAGCTTTCGCCATTTTGATCAGGAACGAGAACCAGCAGTAATTACCCGTACTCCGGAGATCGATAATGAGAAACATTGTTCTTTTAAACGAGAATGAGCAAATTTGCTGTCTGGCACGTCCCGTTCCTGAAAAGAGAGAAAATGTAAAACTAGGTATAAATAAAATGATCTCTTAGCAGAAATCTTAAATAAATTTGTGTTATTAGTTTACAAAATTAAATTATTGTCATTCTAATCGGATTTTCCCCACGTTTAAATTATAAATGATTTTGGCTATTGACTATTTGGTGTTTTTTATGTGGTTGCCCATTCCCTATTAAATTTACATTACAGTATGTAGTTTTGTTATGTTTTTTCGTATTGGATAGTGTTGTTGGGTCTAAATACCAAGCCCTATCAGTACCAGACCTTAGTTGTAATTTACTTTATTCCAACATTTGTATCCCGTAACTTTACATTAATTATTCGTTTGAGTGCGATTGTACGAATGTGTTTTATTGCTTTATATACCACTTGGTGAAACTGTACAACAATGACTAGCATCTTTTAGTTTGTAAACTATTTAGTCTTAAACTGATGCGGACTATAGTAAACTTCATCATTACAATATGAGTGATACGTAAAAGCATGGAGGAATAAGTTATTTCGCCATGGTAAAAAAAAAATGATAAATCAAATTAAATTTATTCTTACCTTGTATCTTGGGCCACCTGGTCTGTTGGGAGCGTGCTTCAGTGTTTAAGCAATATCTATCTCCACAACACAAGCTTCGTTTGTGGGTGAGCTCGCATACACGATTCTAAAGATGAACAATTTGAATGGGAGTTATTAGTCACAATGTACACATTTAAAACTTTAAAATCCTGTATTAGCAGTAAACATTAATGCCATTATGACATAAATTGTTTTTAGTAAATAAACGACTTATAATTTAGAAAGTTCAGTACTTTACATTATGCGCGCGCCGAACACATAAGTACTAATGTGCATGGGCACATTTTGGTTTTAAGGGTCTTGTAACATTTAGTACAACCATAAAAACTGCTATGAAATGTCAACAAGACTATAGTAATCAACATGTAGCCAATGACTAAGCATATTAGGCAATACTAGACTTACACTGCACATCTGCGTCTTGCAAAATGCAGCTTTGCCTTATAACTGTAAAGTGACATAACCTTGTTGGTGGCCACATTCCTCATAATACGACGAACAGTATCACCTGCCCTGTGTCCCGTCAAGGCGCTTAAATAGTTTACCTTTTTGGAGTATAAATAATAAATAATGATTATTAATATGTATACAACACAATTGTAAAGGAACACTAAAGAACAGTACAAAAAATAATAGATGAATTATGTAACACGAAATATTAACGCATATGAAAAAGAAACAGGATTAGTATTGCATATAGGCCTACTGTTCCATGTTTATTTGAATAAACGCCTTGGGGTATTTATTTTTTCAGGAGGGTCTATTTGTTTAATTTAAAATGGTAAGATATTATAATCAAAATAACGCCCTCTCGCTATGAAAAACTACAATAAAATGATTAATATCATAAAAAAGATAATATACACTACAAATTGTAAAAAATGCTATGTAAATTGTAGATCATCGCCGGTGAATAACTCTCTAAAAATAAAAATGACAGTATTGTGTGCACAGTATTATAAATGGGACACGGTGTATATTCGAGGAGAAAAATAAACGTCCGGGACGTTTGTTCCGTGGAAGTCCAATGTTAAGATACTTACTTACTTACTTACTTACTTAGTTCCTCCTGTTCTCTAAAGAACATTGGGCAGAAACATTGGGGATTTTTTGTCTTTCCAGGTGATACCAAGCAGTTTTCGAAGACATCTTTGGTGGAAGACATCTAGCTTGCGTGTTAAGTTTTCAGTCATTTTCCAGGTTTCACTCGCATATATTGCTACAGGTATAACTAGGGAGTTATAGAGACCAATTTTGCTCATGTGATATATAAATGTTAGGATAAGGGTTGTTTATTTAAAAGGGGGTGGTTTTTCTTCGAATAAATACGGTTAATAATAGTAGAATTAAATAATTACCATGCGTCGCCGGAAAGACTGCTCTGTCAGTTTGATGTCCATAGCATCCATTTCATCTTTGGATTTTAATGGGCTTTCTATCACGTCATCATTGGCTGTTTTTTTATGCCACCAGAGATCTTTAAAAGCGTCAGGCTTTCCTTTTGTAAGTCGATCAAGGTGTCCAATTTGACCGACAATAAGAGATTTCTTCCTAAATAATGAAAACATGTATTCGTTTTTTATTGTGTGCAAAAATATTTACAATTCAGTTTATTTCGTGTCGTACATAACAATTATTATGCACTTAGCCCTACCTATTGACTTCATTCCCAGCAGTAGAAATCTAAATTAGCATGATATAAAATTAGTAATGTACTGGTAAACATTATCGATAAAAACACAACGTTCAGTTTATCGCAAATATATCTACAGTATTTTACATTGAATAATTATTGTATATTTCATCGAAAAGACAGAAATGCCACGCCAATTTTAGCACCATGTTGTTTGAACATAGGCCTACATGTGCGAGTGAAAATGTGTTAAGCGTAACATAAGTTGTTAAACTTACTCTCAGTACAGGAGGGTGATGATTCAGCTATCGGTTCTGTGAAAATGTTGAATAAAATAAACGATATCATTTTTTAATTTAATTAAAAGCGCCAGTTCTAAATGTTTGGACCTAAAATCATGTTTTTTTTACCTGTTAATTTCTTTGGAAAACATACCAGTACAAGTTCTAATCTCGAATGGTAAAATTTTAGACTACCCACAATAGGAAATATTTCTGTTACACCCAGGTTATATATTCATACAATTTTGATAGTAATTTTCTACATGACTTACTAGTGGCCACTACGTCACAGTACTATAATTACTTTTAACAATAAAGCTTTGTTTTCATGATTTATTATATTTTCTGTTATTAATTGAACTTCTTTATGGTTCAGAAACATGGACATTGACAAAACAATTGGAAAAAAGTCTGGACGGATGCTACACCAGATTACTCAGAGCTGCACTAAATATCAGTTGGATGGACAAAGTACCAAACACGGAGCTGTATGGCGACATTCCAAAAGTCACCTTTAAAATAAGACACCGCAGATTGGGTGCTGCCGGCCATTTTTATCGTCACACAGAAGAAGCAGCAAGCAGATTTCTGCTCTGGGAACCCAAACATGGATCATCAGGTGCACGAAACAAAACATACGTCAAGGTCCTTCTTGAGGATACCAGCTTAGGAAATACATCTGAACTTGCTTGTGTCATGGAGGACCGCAAAACTTGGAAATCTAGCTATGCTGATGTCTGATTGATGAAGATGGTCGACTGCGGTCGATATATGATATGGTGATGAATTGAACTTCAAATACAAATTGTTCACGGCTAATTAAAAAAGGGGTATGTTACCAATCATTGAGTCCGACAGAGAAGCGACCGATGTTCCCGCTATTTCTTCTATCTCATCATTTGCTACGATAATAATAAAAAAAAATTTCAACACGCATGAAATGTTCGCGTTTGGCTGCAGTACGCGCCTTCTCAATTGAGTCTAAACAAGGCCAACAGCCATAAGTCGCGTGCTCTCAGATAAAAATAAACTTTCAAAAAGTAATGTACTTTAAAACTTTTCTGTACATCAAAACAGTTCAAAAAGTACAGAAAAGCGATAAAACGCATAGTGATACCGGACCGACAGACAGACAGACCGACATAGTGAACTATAGAGTCGCGTCCACGCGACTAAAAAGCAATATTAAAACTGTCTCTAATTTGAATTCTTTAACTTTATATACTTCTAATGGTATTAACAAATGTTATTGCCTCCACTAATAACATGTTTGTGTGTGTTCGCATGATTACAGCATGATTGCAGTAACACATCTCAATTAGAATAGTGCAATGAATGCACAAGGAAGCAGTCAACGATAATCAATGATCAACTGGATAACACTATTATTAAAGACTATGTTGTATTATTAACCAGATTATACGGAATACCATACAGTATAGGACGTAAGATCCATGTACACTATGGTTTATATAAGAAATAAGAGAAGTTTTTATACTAGCACAATTCAACAACCATCTTTCGTGAATATTATACAAATAATATTTTACAAGTAAAATCGTTAATACTATACTATTACTATTATAGTATGATTTTATTTCTTAAAATATTTTGTATCAAATTCACAATTACAAATTGAAAGGCAATATACATATCAGATAGTGGGACTCATCTATTATTAAACACTAACTCAAATTTGCGATTTTGGTATTTCGACGATAGATAAAGCTAAGATACGTTGAGGCGATTAATTTAAACACCTAAATTTGTTAATTTGTATGTAATAATTTTAATATTGTAAGTCATTTTTCTCTATTATGTTTGTAAATTTATAGTTTTAATGTAGGGCCTACTGTACCAATTTTTACTGAGGCTAATTATATGAATTTTAAAATTATACTGTTTATGGCCGTTGGAAAAACATTAGGAGACATTTTTTTATTGTAAAAAATATTTAATGAAAGCATGGGTTACAGATCTACAATATTATCAGCATTACCTCTCTCAAATCGTAAAATTGATTAATAAATATAAACAATATACAGACGTCTCTATAAGGATGTATCTGTAATCTGTAAGTTTTTTGTTGCTGTTGTTGTTATTATTTATCGGTGAACTCCAGTGTTCTTCTGGGTAGACATAGCACCTTCCTCAATAATGTGTGCTGTTCCCAGGATGGCCGACATCTGAGCGCTCCCTACGATGTCCGGTACATTTACCTTTTCATGCCATTTTTTACAATTACGATTGAAACCACTGTAACATTTGCTCTTGATTTCAAAAGCCAGTTCTTTGTATTTTTCTACCTTTTCTTGCTCACTGTTTATGATGTTTTGGTCCGCTGGAACAGCTATGCCAACCAATGTCCATTCAACCAAGAATCTTCTCCTGATACACATGAAACATGCTGTTTGTCGCACAAACTCTCCATGTAGGGCGTTTCTTGCCACCTCTTCTGATAATCTATAAGATTCTCTTTTTCACATTCTCCTTTAAAGCAAATTGCATCATCCACTCGGTAATATTTGTAGGTAGCCATGCAATGACTTACTCTCTTTCCTTCCACCGTCCTCAATGCTGATCAGCCCTCTTCCTCCTTCCTTACTCAGTAAATATAGTCTCATAACATTACTTCTGGTATGCATACTTCCGTTCATTGCCATAACTTTTCTAGTTCGTCTGTCGATGTTGCCCAGCTCTTCCAATCAATTATCCCTGCACTGACAGTAGCGTAACACACACAGCCCATGCGTTGATCATCATATTTCCCCCATTTAGTTTAGATTTGCATAGTTTTTTAACTCTCGTTATATACTCAGCTGTGATCTTGTCTTTCATTTTAGCATTCAGAATCTTATCCAGCTGCAATATACCAAGGCATTTGTAGCCGTCTCCTCCAACCTCTCTGATATGTTCATCATCTAACAAATCTAACCCACTACAGCCAACTTGTCTACCTCTCTTCATTTCTAGAACCGCACACTTGTCAAGACCAAATGACATTCTAATATCTTGTGAAAATACCCTTACAACCTCTACAAGTGAGTCTAGTTGGTCGTTATTAGATCCATACAATTTCAGATCATCCATGAACAAAAGATGGTTAACATGTTTCATGCCCTTTTCAATTTTATAACCAGCTCTCATCTTCCGTAATACAAAGGTCAGTGGCAGCATGATTAAGACAAACAGTAACGATGATAGTGAGTCTCCTTGGAAACTTCCTCTTTTGATGTCCACTTGCCCGATATCTGATCCGCTTGATGTCAGTATCGTTTTCCAATTCGACATGCTATAACTTCTTCTAGCAAAAAAGCACACTCATTGTTCTTAATATCTTCCGACCAAATTTTTCTCCAAAAAGAACCTACTTCGATTGGGTCAGGTTGTTCTGAACTTTTGACATCTTTTATCATATCTCCTAACCTTAATTCCTCCTGCCTTGATTTTCTGCTTCAATATGTCTGAAACGTGCCTTTCTCTTCGAGGCTGTATTTTCTATTGAATCGATTTTTTTCTTTGTGTTTTAATCTCATGTTTCCTTTTCGGCATTCCTCGATTTTGCTGAGATCTTTTCTCCATGTTTCAATACTTTGTTTTATTCTCCTTTTCCAGAATGGTTCATCGACTTTTTCTTTCCCTTCGTTTTGTTAACATTCCCATGTTTTCAGTAGTGACATAAGCAGCTGCGTACATTAATGAATTTAGTTCTGTGATGATATTTCGAGGGTTTAATCATTTCCACGGCTTCATTGATTTTTTTTAACCTCTGATCCTAACTTTGCTCTAATACACAACTTCAATATTGGTAATCTTGCTTTCGTTTCTATAAGCATCACTTTTTGTATCCTGTCTCGTACAGAATTTAGCTCTGGGCTGGTCCCTTCTTGTTGTTCTTGTACCGAAAGTAATGTATAATTTCATCTTCGCATAATATTATGTTACTTTGGGCTTTTAGATGATGTTTCTCTATTTGACGCTAACAGTTTGATTTAACTGTCGGTTTTAATTTTAAATTTGTAGTGCTATTTCTTGTTCCACATTCTCTAGATAGATATCATTTTAATCTGACGTAGGCCTACTTGATCAGCTAATCTCTGTTTACCTACTTTATTAAGCTCAGTGTTTCGTGTTATCCACTGTTATAGCATTCTTTTCTGTATCCTCGTTTATTTGGTTCACTCCTTGTGTAACATTCGAACCGTCCTTTCCTCTTTTGACCATCCTAATCTCTTTTGACGTTGCTCAGCAGTAATATGTTGTCGACCTGCAGGCCTATGCTGCGATATCTTTATGGATTAGGCCTACTCCCGGGTAGGTCATTTTTACGTCGTTATTGATTTTTTCAATATTAATCAAATTCTCTCATTTAATACCTCCATGATTTAATAATGAGGTAGGCCATGGAGGTATAATACCTCCATGGGTAGGCCGATGTAGTTTTAAGGTGTCACATTCATTTATTATTCTTATTATTATATTATTGTTGTTGGTGGTGTTGTTGTTTTTGTTGGTGGTGGTGTTGGTGTTGGAGTTGGTGGTGGTGGTGTTGCTGTTGGTGTTGGTATTCACAATTTACAATTACAATTTACACTTTCAATTATTAAAACAACACCTAACAGTAGGCCTATAGCCTACACCAAAAAGAAGCGATCGAGTGCTTGTCTGTTTGGTGACTGTTATTTAAATGTATATACATACATCAACATACAACAAAAATTATGTAAAAAAAAAAGTAAAAAACATTGGTCGCCCACGACCGGTCAGCACTTCCGGTGGGGAACTCCCCTGTGGGGATACGGGGAAAATTACCCTCTAATAAAGATACTGTAATGAATAAAGACTTCCTTAATTCCAGGCCACTGGCTGTTGGATGTTGGCATATCTAAAAAACTGAAAAAAATACGGTAATAAAATAAAAACAACAAAATACTTTTGGTGTTTGAAATTTCCTGCGCAATTGATTCAAATTGTCCGGTCGTTTAGGGTTTGTACCCGTCACGCCACACCACACACCACCAGTAGTATTTCTGTTTTTGTTCGAGATTACGGTATGTATGAAACACCATGTGTGCCAAAATATTTATCTTTTTATGAATCGTTTTAAAAATGTGCCAGCAGCAGAACCATCATGTTTACTGTAAGTTTTGTTATATTTTACAGAATGTTTGTTTTGTATTGTCTCGTTTGCTAATGGTTGTATTATTACATTTGTTAGTAATATTGAATCCGTGATCAATAAATATGCTCTTGATAAGATCGTGAATACCTTGTTGATGTATGCAGCATGCAGAATGTAGCTAGGCCTAGCTAGTAGGCCTAGGCTAGGCCTAGACGTCTCATATGACTACTACTGTACTACCAGGGAAGAGTTAACTCTTCCCTGGTACTACTAACGGGGATCGGAACATACAGAAGGATACAGGTCAACCCATACCCATACCCATACCCATACCCATCATGGGCTGGCTCGTACCCATCATGGGCTGGCTCGTACCCATCATGGCCTGGGCTGGCT
This sequence comes from Antedon bifida, assembly GCF_963402885.1. Lineage (NCBI taxonomy): Eukaryota > Metazoa > Echinodermata > Crinoidea > Comatulida > Antedonidae > Antedon > Antedon bifida. The sequence goes on from NC_136231.1 coordinate 10,408,619, forward strand.
CGTACCCATCATGGGCTGGCTCGTACCCATCATGGGCTGGCTTTTGTACCCATCATGGGCTGGCCCGTTCCCATGTTCAATGTTATCTAAAGTATATTTATATTACATTTAAACCCAGTTTTATTACATTTTTAGATACCAATCATAATTGATCGATACTATAATGGCAAAAACTACTGACCTTTTCTTCGTTCCCCTAACAGGGTTTCATTTCCGCAATATTTAGGCCTCTGTGGCCGTATTCACCAATCTCACTTAGGCTAAGGGAAATACTTACCCTTAAAATTTAAGAATTCCCTTAACAAAGGGAAACACTTAAGGGGTATTCACAAATGAGTTAAGGGATCCACTTACCTAAGGGAAACCCTTACTTTTAAGTGAAACACTTAAGGGAAAAATATTTATAAATATTCATGAGTTTCCCATTGTCCAATCAAAAAGGAGACAATGTGTCCAATATCCAATCACTTTCCCTCATTCAAACCTCATTTGCATATTCAATAAAAACTTTTGCTGGCAACAAAAATGGCAGCAACAAAAAGAAAACCTAATTGGAAAGACGAAGAAAAAGAGGTGTTAGTATCCGAATACGGAAAACGAAAGAATATTTATATATGAGCTGCTTTTGATAGTAAGATTACATTCAAGCAAAAAACACAAGCCTGGCAAGAGATTACAGCTGCCGTCAAACAAACAAATCCAACTGCTGATGTAAAAAAAAAAAGGGAAAATCTTGTGTCTCAGGCTATGGGTAACATTACTTCGTACAAAAAAGACTTAATGCAAACAGGTAAAATTTAGTTTAATATTATGACTGTTTGTAGTCCTATAAATACTTTTAAAGGCCAAAATATAGTTGTTGTTAGGGAACATCACTCCAATGCTAGGCCGATGCTTCTTTACTTTAATTAGTTTTTTGGCGGAGGTACGCCCTAGAGGGCGGGAGGCCTTCTATTTAAAAACAAAGTTGATCATGATTGATTAGTTAAGCGGACTCGCGAGTAGGTTGAGTAGCCCCTGTAAAAACACTGCCGAATTTAAAACAAGAAAACTAAGCTAAGTTGTCTGATATTACCACAAGTTGCTTTTTATGCAACAACTAAAATTAGATAGAATACTAACGGTGATACTAACCTTGGTCGACTAGGCAAGCCAACACGCCTAAATTAAAATAAGCTAGGCCTAGCCTAGTAGTGGAGCTAGAGGCTTGCTTAGCCTAGGGCCCTAGATATGCCTATGCGGGTAGGCCTAGTAGTAGGGATTCCCGATAGTAGGCCTACTGTGTATAAAATGTAATAAATAATGTAAAAATGCCACCCTCTCCATGCCATCCAGCCTGGCCCTACTGTTATTATACTAGCCAACAGCCATAGCCATGCTAGCTAGGTAGATCTTGATCTTGATTTAATAATTGATAAACTCCAACTGGAGTATCACTCAATGTGTGAGTAGAGGTTGAGGAGGGGAGAGCTAATCATAAATTAGTTTGGAGAAGAAGAACAGAAAATAATAATAATGTAAACAGGCCTACTACTAGGCCTAGTAGTATAGTACTAAGTAGTACTAATAGTAGTACTAGTAGGCCTAGCCTAGTAGTACTTCACTAGCCCTGGGCTAGCAAAGCTAGGCCTAACAAACTAAAGGGCATTCATATAGGACTGTTGTATAGAGTCTATGCTTTAATAAATACAGTATAAATAAGCAGTTAGCCTAGTATTATTATTTCTTATCAGGTAGTGGCCCTCATACAATTCCAGAACCATCCGCTCTTGACAGGGCCATAGAGGGAATTTTAGGACAAAGTTCGCCCGTCTTTGGAGGCATCCAAGGTGGATTAGATTCTGGAACAGTGACTGACTGTAGGCCTACACATTCATTACTGACTGCAGTCAGTTTTGATGACATTGATTTAAATTTTTTTAAGTGTTAATTGATGTTTATTAAATCGCAAATAAATGTTTAAACCAATACATAAATTAATCAAATAACTGCTTAGTCTTGTGTTAGTTTATTGTCAGACTATGTAATTTTTATTTAACTGCATTTAATTAACTGCATCAGAACTGTATTTTAGACAAACTGCAATTAAGATCATTAACCATCTAGAATTAACACCATTTTCTTATAGATCTCAAGATACAGGCATTAATCCGATGCTTTCAAGTGAGTATGCCACTGTACCAGAACCAACATTCACATCAAGTAATTCCACCACTGCAATGCACCGGAAGTTGATGTTGATGGAGATGGAGAAGGTAAAAGAAGAGAGAGAGAAAATCAAATTAGAAAAAGAGGTTTTACTTTTAAAAAAACAATTAATAATCAAACAATTAAATGAATAAGTAAGTTGTGGGTTTTCCATTTAAAGATATTAAAGATGTATTGTCCCCCTGAAAAAATAATTCTTAAAAAAATTGTTGTTGAATATTCCATTTTTATTGTAACATAATAGTTATCCACTTTGACCAAAAATTGGATCGAAAAAAAATGTATTTACCTGAAAAAAATGTAATTTAAATAAAAAAATTGTCAAATTTATTTTGTAATTTTACAAGTGAAAACATTATTTTTTTTATATGGAAGTGATTAACTTTATTAAAACTACAAAATAACATATTCAAAGTCTGATTTAATTAATCTTCATTTTTCATGTTTTTGGGGGACAATACATCTTTAAAAGAACAGTGATCCAATTGATAAAATAATAATTCAGTATAAATTGAGTATAAATTAAATGTTCTGTACAATATCATATTTCACATGAAAGGCCTATTGTAAATTTAAAAAAAATTATTTTAGTATATTGTGTATTTAAATATATAATCATATAAAGTTTTGCAGTACACCATGCATTTCCAAAAACCAAGTTTAACGCAAGGTTGAGAATGTCTCAACGTTTCAGATGAACTTCAACCGACTTCTGGAGTAACTAAAACGTTGAGACATTCTAAATCGAACGTCCGCATAATTTGCAGAGCCTTTTACATATTCCATTAAAAAGAAAAATTGTTGTAAAAACAAAAGCCATCACTCAATCGAGCTGACGGTGGTCTAGATTTTGGCTTTAACACGGATAATAACGGTTTATGGTTTGTCCGAACTACAAATTTAATTCCAATTAGATAAAGCTGTAATTTCTTACAAGCCCACTTTATACCAAAGGTTTCTCTTTCAAACTGGGAATATCTACTTTCAGTGTCATTTAATTTTCTACTTATGAAATAAACTGGTTTCCAATCCTTACCATGACGTTGCTGTAAAACGGCACCTAACCCAAAAGGAGATGAGTAGTAATTCAATCTTGTGGGGGCATCCCTTTTAAAATAAGCTACAACTGGAGCAGAAGCGATTTTAGATTTTGATTCAGAAAATGCCAGATCATGGTTTTTATACCAAACCCATTCCCATCCGCTGTTTTACCGGTTAATTCCCATAATGGCGCAGCAGTAGAGAACCAATTATGAATTTAGAACAAAATTGGGCCAAACCAAGAAAACTCCTCAATTCAGATTTGGTACTTGGTCTAGGAGCTTCCACCACTGCTTTTACTTTCCCATCCGATACTTTAATTCCGTCTTTAGTTAAGATATCGCCCATAAATTCCATATGATCTACCCCATCCACACACTTGTCAGTAATTAGTATGACCGTCAACAACATTTCCAAAATTGGTATTAGTGCAAGAATATTTTTAATAATGCAAAGTATCAAAATAATGAAAAAACAATAATGATTGTTTTTTTTTTTTTCAGAAAAGGACGTAAAAGAATTCCTGTTAACTTACAGAAACAAGTTTTCAATCACTCCCAAAATCCATATGCTGGAGCACCATGTTGTAGGTCAGGTTCGCAGAGTGGGGCTATTGAGCGAGCAAGGTGGCAAACTCATTCATGCCAGTTTTAAGATGAAGAGTTGTCACTGGAACCCAGTTGTCATAGCACTCTCTGTTATGAAGTCACACCTCACCTCACACCTTTTGTGAACCAGAAATATAAAATAAAGTGGTTCCTCCTTAAAGTAGAAAAATAGGTAAACAAATATTTTATAATAGTCCAGTCAAAAATTTCCCTCACCGTGGCATAAGCTTGTACCCGAAATTCAAACAATATATTGAAAAGATCATTTCTTGATGTTGCGTTGTGCAAAATCTGGGATTTAACTTTTATTATACAATTTTTATCAGCCTCATGTTTACTGCGAATGCGACGAAGAATGACCAAAATTACGATACACAGTTAGCGCCTGTAAACAAATATATTAATAAAGCTATGAAACCTATGGTAATTAACTGTTATAGCATAATCTAAGTATAGTTTAATACATGACATATAAAGATATTCAAATATAATGCGGAACCCATATGATTTGTTAGTTATTGCTGTTTGCATGAATACAGAGTATTCAAAAGTCAAAATATTTTCTTGTTTTTGTTCTTGTTTGTTTTTTTAAAATTTTGCTGGCTCCATCCTCTTGAATATCCATATATGTGCGATGTGCGAGAAACGACATCATCGATGTTTCTCTCTGTTTCGTCTGAATACAGTATTATAATCTAAGGATCCTTGGAGAATAGGCCTATGATATTATTACACAAAAGCATAAAAAATGATCGGGCCATGGCAATACAGTGACGAGGAAGTCAAAAGAAATCAAACATTCATTTTTGCAAAAAATATTGCTCGTTCAGGTCTCTTCAAATAAAATCAATGTGGTCGACATTTTGTCATTACCATACTGACCATACCATTACCCACCCCGACTAATTCTCATGCAAAATGAGGCACTCAGGTATAAGCCCACCCATTAATTTGAAGATCTACAGTAGGTGCCGTAATACATTATTTTGTATTTGGTAAGGGGGAGTATTTATTTTGTGATGGTCAACCCGTCTGGCAACTTCCATACTCTGCATATTATAACCAAGCTAGGCTAATATAAGCTAGGCCATGATTTGATTTGATTTGAATTTATTTGGAAAATCATCATAAAAAATACATACAAAGTGATAACATAAATTACGGACATTACATACAAATAATACATTTATAAAATATTTTCCAGGATAGCCCAAAAAGCTTATCAGCTTATTTCCATTGGGATCCTTTTACAATCTAAAATAAAAAATATAAACATTACAAAGTATAGCATTAAACACATAAATAACCATACATAACAGGCCTAGCGGTCCTGTTTTGTTTACACTTCATCACGGGCGAAGATCGCTGCACGCACTACGCTCGAATCACAATACTAGGCCCTATTTGGTATTGGCTGCCATAAACAGGCTTATTAAATTTCTTTGATACATCTATCTAACGAACATTGTAAACTTGCTTTTCTGCTTGATAAATTCATGTTCAATTGACGTTTAAAATAAGATATTTACGATAAATGGCACGAACTAGGCCTATATAAATTTAATTTTCCGATATTCTACACCTCGTGTATAGGCAACGTACACGTCGCAACACATCATGAGGGCACTCGTGTGGTGGTTTCAGAGGAGAGATGATGCCCATGATTGAATACACAGTACATGTGTTGTTTTTGACGATCTGCATTTTTGGATCCTCAGGTATAAGACCACCCCCCCCCCCCCAAACTTGACATGATTTCATGTTCAAGGGTGGGTAGGCTTATAGTCACATCAGTATGGTACTTTAATTTGTAAATTATACAGATAATGCAAATCATAACATTTGCGTTACATTTCATCCCCATTAGTATATTCTCGCAAATAAATACTTCCTCAGAATAAATATGAAATTAACTTCAGATGACAGTCTATTCGTTTTCATGTTATATAATCATCTCATTTCATCATTTTTTAATCATTACATTATTGCAAATAACACATTCTGCACTATTATATTTTTCCATCCATACGTGTGCAGCAGTTTGTGCTTCTGTGTCTCCTCTTCTGTCTTATAAACATTCCATCTTTTCTTCCAGATAACGAATTGGAAATTAGATAATATATATATATATATATATATAATTTGAAACGATAAAGATGAGGAAATCTGTGAGAATGAGAAAAAGTCGCCCCAACCGAGACTCGAACTCGGACCGCCTGCTTGATATGCAGATGTCCTAACCATTAGACCACTGGGGCTTTCATGGTATTGTTCGAACTCGATTGGATAGCGACTCTTTACTTTATCGTTTCAAATTAATTAAATAAATTTCAGTATATTACCGGGCGGTTTAGAATTAATGTTCTTTGCCTGATTTGTTTATATATATAAAAGTATCTCTTCGGAGATCCCGCCTCGTGAATAAAAATACTGTAAGATGAGGGCGTATCAATTTGATCTCTGGTGCGCGTGCGTACAACTGAGGACTAGTGCTGTTCCGCCGTACCACGCCGAGAATGTTAAAGAGTCGCTATCCAATCGAGTTCGAACAATACCATGAAAGCCCCAGTGGTCTAATGGTTAGGACATCTGCATATCAAGCAGGCGGTCCGAGTTCGAGTCTCGGTTGGGGCGACTTTTTCTCATTCTCACAGATTTCCTCATCTTTATCGTTTCAAATTAATTAAATAAATTTCAGTATATTTCCGGGCGGTTTAGAATTAATGTTCTTTGCCTGATTTGTTTATATATATATATATATATATATCTATCTAATAAATTTTATTTTATTTACTCTCTGGAAGCTTTCTCATAATCTGGTCATATGCAATGTTGTGATGTATACACATCATATCCATGCAGAGCATGCTGTGCGCTATTATATGTTAAGACAGAATACATATATATATATAAAGAATAATCATTTTTAATCTCGAACCTCGACAATCATTGGTGCGTTTTTACGCTATTTAATCTTTTATGAGATGCTTTTGTACGTGTAAAACATTGTACACTCTCGAACCTTTAATACTAAATTGCAGCAGACGTCTTCAAACTTATATACAGAATCGTCGGGGATGGCATTTATAAAAAAAAACTCACATATCGTATGATGTGTAAAAAAAGCAAACAAATTTTGTGAATGATAGTCTAAAATATGCAATGCACTGTGATATCCATGCACTAATGTTAAAGATAATAAATAATAAAATAAGATTAAAAAGAATGTTCAGAATAAACCAGACCAGGAGATCATTACAGGTCAGATATAGTATGCCACTACAATCCGTCATGATGGTTTAATATATTTAATGTATTTAATGTATTTGTATACGGTGTATTGTAATTTCGGTCACGCTTCATCACATTCGCAGTAAACATGAGGTGGGTAAAAATTGCATATATAAAAGTTTAATTTTCTCTTTAAATCCCAGATTATGCACGACGCAACATCAGGAAATGAGCTTTCCAATATATTCTATATTCTGAACATACTATGTTAATTTCAAAAGGGTACGAGCTTATGTCATGGTTAGGGTGATTTTTGACTGGACTACACAAATAAGAAATAATCTGCAATGATCCACAGTGTTATCTTACCTGTATTGAATTGTTTTCTTTCAGATCACAATGAAGAGTGGGGTTAGTAAGCCTACATGATGAGGTACTGCTGTTGCTCTAGCCTTCAACCTGTGTCCGATTGCAATAAAGGTCTTAACCGCGGTCTTAGACCCAAGACGATGGTCTTAGATTTAAGACCATTGCAATAAGAAGTTTAAGCTTAAGACTTTCAGCGCCGTGGTCTTAGATTCTAAGCCTCCTCCAGCCAGGCTCAATATGTCCTTGTCGCTACTCCTTATTGTTAAATTACATACAATTTGTTGCCAATATTTGTAATTATTTGCTAAAATTATAATAATAAATAAATTACTCTATTTTCACTTGTTGGTATAGCGCCCTCATTTGTCGGTAACTACAGGCTGGTTTGATTGTTTGAAATTCTTTACTAATAAAGTCTCAGTTAAGACGGCTATATTGCAATCGACTTTGCTGAGAGGCTTAACTAAGACTTTCACGAGGGGCTTAGATCTAAGCCTAAGACAAAGTCTTTATATTGCAATACGCCCCTGTAGCTGGTAGTACTATACAAGGATGTATTAATAATATACAAATAATGAATGTTCATGAGTGTAATGGTACAAATAATAGCATAAGGTGAAATATAACCTTTCATCATCCACCAAATGCCATTATTTGTACCATTACACATATATAAGACATTTTTTTGTTTTATATAACAAAAATAGATTACTTTTATTTGAATCAGATTGAATAAAGATAGGGCTAGTAGGCCTGAAAAAGTTATACATTAATAAAACAGAAATAGAATATTTTATAATATTACATAGCCTATGTAAATACATGAATGTGATTGGTTGAAACTGCATCACATGACTACTGCTGCAAGGATCGTAAATCGTATATGTCCTCCCTATCATTAAACATATAAAATCCAGTAAATTCTCAAAGAGTTTGATACTGACTGTGTAATTTGTGTGTGGCAACACTTGCATTTGGCGATAAATAAATAAAAGTCATCTACTGGTGCTCGAACTCATGAAGATTAGTCCACATCATTATCACGAAACTACATTTTACACGCCGTGCCAGATAACTTGTTGGAAAAAAATTCAACTAAACTATTTAAAATATGCATGCATAGCAGCCTCATTTTGTTATTCGCCCTCTATAGATGCGACGAAAGACTGTTTTGTGATTGGTCAATACTCGCGGTAGTAACCTGGTACGTGCGGCGTGCTGAACATCCGGTGATTCGGCTTGAAAAAGATGAATTATTATTTATTCGGCCTACCTGATAATATTATTATTAATGTAGGCTTATTGATGGAAATTCTTCTGTTAATTTAAAAGACCTAGGCCTAAGAGAATATTTTATTACCAAGGAATCATTAATTAGTAATTATCTGTATATTATTCTTCGCAAGGTAAGGTGAATTATTATTATATAAAGACTAGCTACCCGACCCGTGGATATTCTACTTGTTGTTGGCTATGTAATATTCAGATATTGCCTTTATATCCGCGTGGATCAATGAATTTACTGCAAGTTACAATAATTATTTTTCAGTGTTTTGTACAATATTAACAAATTTTCATATTATATATTGTTTTGGTCTGAAATAAGTTAGATTTTAACATTATGCATTATAAAAAATATAATTCATGAAATTATTTGAAAGCAATCAATCAATTTAATAAAGAATTCATATATTTATGGTCACAATTAATTTAGAAAACACACGTAGTCCAACAATGATAATGATAAAGTAGTTGATTATACTCTTAGCGGAACCTTTTGTTCAGGATATCCTTCCCACACCTTAAACAGTACTCAGGAAATAGTTATAGTGCCTGAATGTATTGCCTTGAAACATGTGCTAAAATATCAACACACGACCACGACACCTCATTGTGTGCACTTGCACCACACCAGACACACTCTTCAGGATCACATATGTAATTAACACACTTGCCAATACTGGCTGGGAACTGTTACTGGACATCTACTTTTTTCACATGAACTTCATTCATCATGAAGGTTGTGATAGTTTTTATTTTCAAATATAATTGTTATTTTTGTGTTACATTTACAGTAGCCTGTTTGTTTGGTTTCATGTTTTGTAATTCTAATTGGTTTGCTGACTGTATTATACTTTTTCAATTTTGCGTTGTCCTGAAGAAAACATAGTACTATTTTATTTCTTTTTCTATATATTTTTATTTTTACATTATTATGTTATAATAATGCTTTTTTCAAGCATTTTTCATGAGTTCTAAAACTGTACGACTTTCTTTCCCTACCTTACATTGACCAATATTTATTTTCTTTAATGGTACACTTTCTTTGTTTATATAGTAATATGGATTTGTTTGGTTTAGTTATATTTTATATTACAGTTATTATTTTTATTAATAATGTACTGTAATATAAAACTGAGATTGAGCATGATTGATGATTCAAGGTTTTTATTGGAATCATGAGTAACTTGAAATACTTTTTTTAAATATAATCAGTACATATTTCCACTTAAATTTCAGAGCCTTCGATGTACACTGCCAGGGTGTAGTTGCGAATGTTTCAACCCCTGTAAGACGCAGATAAGATCTTGCCAGTCTTGCCAACATGGCTGGGTTGCTCACGGTGAGTTTAACAGTTAATATGTAATGACTCATGGATTATATAACATTTCAAATGCTACAGCAAATTTACCCTCCTGTATACATATAAAAAATAAAAGCCAAAATGTTCACAACATCTTTACTAATTGTTATTTTTGATAATGGATATTTGTAAATAAAGACATGCGTTAAAACATGGAGTAATAATAGAACGAGTTACAAAGAATGATATAAACCTCACTGCCAAAATCATGTAATAAAAAAGTTTCTTCCTGTAATGTAAAAGCTTTATTTAGCCAACAACTACAACAACACAGTTGACAGTGTTTAATTTTACCTAGCCTAGGCCTAAATATCATTATTACATTATATTCATATCCAGTTCAGTACTACACTGCAATTTATGACTCAATGTTTACAACAAATTGTTGCTAAAAAACACAAAAATCAATGGTCCTCTAGTCATTCATTTAAAATGTTATTATCAACTGTACATACATAAGATAATAATGAAATATACAATTTATGGAATGCTGTAAATACAATACATTATCTATATAAAACAAATTACTGCTATGTAATTCAAATTTCCAATTAATTATAATAAAAAAAAATTATATAAAATGTTAAATTCAAGTGAAAGGGGCAGGGACAAATAAACTACCATATCTTCCATCTCCATTGCCATAGTTTTGATTTTCCATTGTAGAATGGGGCCGTTTGATTATTACTCCATGGTTAAAACAACCACAAATCTGTATGAATTGTTGGTAAACATGAGGATAATTAACATGTAGTCTTTGATTGATAATATTATTGTTTTTTTTTATGTTGGTCTACTTGCTAAGACCTCAATTGCTAAACACTTTTTCAAAAGCTTCTTTCAGGCATATTTTCTTTGTATACATTTGCTTCAATGTTAGGTTCCCTAATGTATTTTTTGTATGTTTTGTTTACTAATTAAAATGTTAATTTGTTCCACACATATTTTGGATAATTATACACCTTTTGTCAAAAGTCTTGTTCATATGTTTCGTCGATCGTAAGCAGTTTACAGATCTTGATGGTCATGAGCGAAATTGTGTTACATTAAAATAAAACAATTGGTTAAACTATGTTTACTACCTCTCTAGATCATGTGACCAGCATTTAATATATTGAAGGTAGCGTGATCATTTTTAGTAGAACTTGCTCCATTGAGAGTAGTTGATATAGACATGATCACTGTTAAACTGGGCCAATTTTATTTCTTTAGTGTATAAATAATGCATGTTTTTATTTCGAAATTTAGGGGAAAAAGTGGTTTATATCTCATTATTCGCATAGTAAATATAATTTTTGAAATGTTGATGATCCAGACAAACTTTAATATCAAATTTAAATTAATATACATATGTTTAAAATGTTAATAAATTAAGGCTGAGATTAAGCACTTTCAATGTGGCACTGTCAACCAATAAGATGGCATCATAGGTAGCAAATACACAGAGGAAACTTTCTTCATGTTTTAATACAGTTTATAGGTGGCTTGGTGTGCAGTGATACCGGCTATAGTATTTGCGGTGCCAAGATCAATTCCCATCGGGGAAAATGTAGACAGATTATCTTTTATATATTATAAACTGACAAAATCAATGCATATAACCTATATAGTAATTTGTCATACTGACGAATTAAATCTAGTTTTTATAAATGTTTTTTTCATGATGCCATGAAATACTATGTGTAGCAACAATACTTTCTTTGTACTCCATATTGTGAAGGTACGCACATCTAGAATTAAAAAAATTGCCAAAATGATGTTGTTTCAAGTATTTTCATAGATACTTTTTCATAGATTATTTATTTATTGTGTTACAATAAAATTACAGTAAGTAGCCATATGACTCAAAATGTTGTACTCACAAAAAAACCCACTTAAAATTAACTATAAAAAATGCAATTTAAAAAAGATACATCAATAAAGTAAATTTATCTATGTCTTTTATAAATTAGGCATATAAACTATTGTAAGTATGGGTGATTTTTTAGTAGTTTTTCTGACAATAATATTTAATCCTCTAACATACATACCCAGTGTGAAGGGAACACACATTCAGTTAGTTTAAATCAATTCAAAATGAATATAGATTTATAGCATCCTACAAACAATTTGAACTATAAAAATATAAATTTTAATGTTGTTCAAGTTTCTACACAGGCCCCATGGGACTAAACTACTTGTTCATATAGGTATTTAGCAGATCTCATTCGTTATTTCTGCCAATAATGATGTATTTCTCAAGCTGTATATGTAGAAAACTATTATTACATGTACAATATCCTGTCACGATGTACTCGGTGTGTCAATCATTTCCCATACGTATTGTTTACTATTTGATTTACAGGAGTGCCAAGGAGTGGCTGTGCTGTATTTCAAATGCAGTAGTACTAAAAACATTTTTATATAATTCAATGTGATTGAGAAGATGATTCACATTCAGTTTAAAACAATTTCAATTTAGTTTCTAACAATAACATTCAAGATTTTGATTAATACAGTAGGAAGTGAATATTGAAGAGATTTGTCAAAAAACATGGATAGTTATTAAATAACCTCATAAAATAACCTTTAGTTACATTCCCATATTATATACTTACGTTTTATAAAAGTATGATTATGTCATCAATATTTGAATTTTTTTTAAATACATTGGTTTCTAAATGTCTATAGATTTGTATTTTAAATTCTTTTTTTTCTCGAGTTTTTCAGAATTTTACTTTACCTGTAATTAGCATTGAAATGAACCAAAGTAGCAATATTTAATGAATTAGGAATGCTCTGCATCGATCCGCATATTGATAAACAATACTAAAAAGTTTAAAACCGCCCACCCAGTGATAATTTAACAACAATATTGTTAAAACTTGTGGAATGAAAATCATTAGACAGTATTTTAAAAAGCAATTTTATTTGTAAGGTAAAACAAGTGCAGTAATGATAGTTAACATTGATACTTTTTACTGCTAACAATTAATTTGATTAAAACATTGCTATTGGCTATTGCAATAAAAATTGTTTTATAATTGAATTTTAGTTTTTGTATCATTTTTTTTTCTTTTGTTTGTTTTGTTTCTGCTAGTGTTTGCTTGCTTTATTTGATTGCTTTCTCCACAACTTAGAGTATTTAAAGTATACCCACAATGCATGGCTAAATCATTTTTGTGTTACAAACGCAAAAACTTCTGAAAGCAAGCATTTGCAGCCAGGTTTTGATAAATTGTCTTAATTGTGATCTGTACTGCGATATTACTTTCAATACAGCTTTGGATAAGCTAGCATCGAGGGCACTCTTTCCGTCATTGCATTTTACCGGTATCCAGACGAGTGATGTGTTTGATATAGCTAGTCTACTTCTCTATGGTGCTCATGCCGTGCCGATCCGCTGTAAGATTATGTTGGATCATCTTTTCCGTGCTTTGAATCCTGTAGACATTAAACAAATTCTAGAGGGCCTTGGCTGGGATGAAAAAGACTATATGACTGGTTACATGTCCCATGTGAGTACATTTTTTTATATCTTAAAGCTACATAGCTAAAGCTTCATATAAAATATATTTTATGTATATTTCGCGTTAATGTTTTTTAGAAACACATGACATGTTAAGCTTTTTTTTTTCTGGTAATTTGTTACTAATAAAATGGAAAAATGCAATCTAAATCTTTAGATTAGATGTATTGTCCCCCCAAAACATAAAAAATGAAGGTTAATTAAATCAGACTTTGAATAGGTTATTTTGTAATTTTAATAAAGTCTATCACTTCAATAGAAAAAAAACAGGGAAAAAATGTTTTCACTTATAAAATAACAAAATAAATGGTTAAATTCAACCAAAAACCCATTCATTGGCTGGCAGCCAATTTGAATATTTTTTTGCTTTAAATTACATTTTTTTAGTTCCAATTTTTAGTCAAAGTTGATAACTATTATGTGACATTAAAATGGAATATTTTACAACAATTGTTTAAAGAATTAATTTTTCAGGGGGACAATACATCTTTTTTATCTAAATATAAAAAAAGTATATACTGTAAATTATAAAAAAAAGTTCTCATATTATTTTATAATGCAAATGAAAGTTTGAGGCCCTCCTAAATACCAGTCATACCAAGTATAAAGTGTAAATTATATGAAAAAGATATATTAGAGTGCTAACTGCATTTTCTTCATTAACATTTTTAGAACTATTATTTGTCATCAAAATTGTTTGAATATAAATGTTTCAATGATTGTGTCAACATTGCCATCTTATGTAAGGAAAAACATACAGTTCTAGTTGATGCAATATAGTGATATTGACACATTGAAAACTCTCAAAGCTGATTACAGTAGGTACCATTCTTTACACCAAAATCTATAGGATTTGTGGAAAATGCAGTATAGTACTATTTACATATCCAATTTCGTTTTGCACCTTATACTGGCAGTGATTGCTATTTATGGAGCACCCATTTGTTATATTATTCATAGTGGGTATTATACTTGTTTAAATTTCAGGATGATGATGGAAAGTTACGGAGATTGTGGCAGAAGACAACAGACGAAGAAGAGCTAATAATTCTCAATCAGTTCTTGCGTTTCTCTGAAACAAAATCAATGGCAGAACAAATGATATTTGAGATACAGCAACAGAACAATAATAAAAATTCAATACCAAAAACACATAAATCTAACCTACAAGACTTTATTACAAATCTACGAGCATCAAAACGTCAATCTTCAGACGTGCTTACAAGCCAATCTGTGTCGTGCACATCTAGCGATCAGACAATGGACTATGGGGAGCATGTCTTAAGTCCTGCACAAGCATCAAAAGTAACACAGTCCTCCACTGAATATTCAACAAAACAATCCAGTTTGTTTCCACATAGAATCGGTTTTCCATCACTTGTTCATAGTAAAGAACACAATAAGTACTCTGATAAAATTCCATTTCCCCACAAGAAGATGAGACTAAACCACACAACACCAAACAAAGACTCTCAAAGACCACATTATTGGGACATTGAAAGACATAGAAGAACAAAAGATGAATCTGTTCCAGGCCAAGTTATATTTAGGCCTGGTATGTTTACACCTGCCTTATCCTCCTCCATCAAAAATACACCAATGGTATGTTTGCCATCTAAGGTCAATATGCCATTAACTGCTTCTGATAATTTTCATGGGCCCATTAGGACAGATGAATTGTTACCAATTTCTTCAGTTAGCCAAGGTTACAATCTGCTTTCATTATCTCCTATAACAACAGCTAAACAGATACCACCTCCATCATTAAGCTTGCCGTACACAAAGGAGACTCTTCCATGCACACGACTCAGTTTTCCAGATGAAAACGTCAATAAAGGTGATTCTTCATTCTCAGAGGAATCTTCAAACAATGAAGAAAACTTTTCAAATGATTTGACAATGTCATCACCAAATTATCAGGAGCTTGATGCAAGTATGGAAAATTCCTGGCACATGAGTAACTGTAGTAAAAGAGTTCTTTGTAATATTTGTCAAAAGTGGTTCTATGATAAAGGAACGTGGAAAATTCATTTTGGCGCGGTTCATTTAAAAGTCAAATATCACTGTACTGTGGAAGGATGTAATATGACTTTCAGCTCAATACGTAGCCGTAATCGGCACAGTTCGAATCCTAACCCAAAGATACATAAAAGCGAGCCAGTACACAGAAAGGCCTACACTCGTAAACAGCAGGATACAGGCAAAGTTCCCATGATCGAACTTCCCAGAAATACTATAAAGCAAGCAGGTTCTGATTCCGATGAAAGTTGTAATGATGAAGAACAAACCCATTTTAAAAAAGACACTTGCGTTTATTCAGTGAATTATAACAATGATCTTGACGATGTATCCAAGGATGAACCAACACAGCAGGATATTCAAATGCCTTCTAAACAATTTTGTAATTTAGCACCACCACCAGTCTCTAAAGTATTAACCCTCTGTGGACTTCCCTTTTCAAAGCGCTATATGCAGACATTGAAAACTGAACCAGAATCAAATAACGATGAAAGCCAGGCAAATAAACGAAAAAGCACTGTCCCTGTGAAATATAAGAGCACTTCTACTGTTCATGAGGAAATGGTTGATTCAGGTACAGAAGATGAAAGTCAGAGCTATACTGATGTGAACAATGGAGCCGATGAGGCTCCTACTGTAGATGTATTAATGGAAGTTGACAAAAATGAATTAAATGTAAGCGCTAAGGATGTAAAACCAATGTTGATGAAGCAACCTGTTGATGATGGTAACAGAATAGAATCTGTATCTCCAACTCTTGACCATGGATACGGAGTGACAGGTCCACTTCCTCCTACGCCGGACAGTTCAGATCACTGTCATGAGGGAAAAGTGTCAGATGATTTCCAATTCAACATGGTTTCTCCAAAAGAAAAGAAAGATGCACAACACAATACTTGGCCAGTAGTAGAGACACATGATCAGAAAACTCAAGACATTTTACCAGGTGGAGTTGTTATTGAACATCCACCCACTGCTAAAAACGAGCAAGGACTGGTCTGTGAATTATGCTCAAAGATTTATTGCTCTGAAGAGTCCCTGAATGCTCATTACAAAAACATTCATTTAGGCGAAATGCTTGCATGTACTGTGCGTGGTTGCACAGCAACATTTCCTTCTGTACAGAGTCGTAATAGACACAGTCGCAATCTCCAATTACATAGTGATCTTGTCGGTCTGGAGAATGACACTCGACTTAGCAATATCAATGACCTTAATAACCCAGGTCATGCCCACAGAAATCCAAACCAAACTGTTAATCCTCCTTCAAATCCATCCTTGAGTGAAAGCATTCCAAGTTACTAAAACAATTATATTATAGTATTTATAAATTTTCTTCCCTAATTATGTATAAATTAGTATTATTTTTTATTGCAATAACAATTTTTGTGAATATGTATCCTTGTATAACTTAAACATTCCATTTTTTATATGCAATGAAATAACAGTATGTGTACACATCATTGTTTTCTTTGATGCTGCTATTTATTTGTCATTAATCATTAAGAATGTACTTACTTAAACATTTTCTTCATTAAATATTTATAAAAATATTATTCTATAATCCTGAGATTGCGCACAGAATTAGAGTGGGCTTTATAAATAATAGTAGTTGATATTTGTTTACAATCAAACAAACAATCTGTTTCAAGATACTTACTCATTTATATCAAATATTTTATTAACTGCAAATTTAAGACCTATGCAAACTATGAATTTATTTTAAAAATTAAAATTATATTATAAAATTGAATTATAGCCTTACATTGTCAGTATAACATCTTCTGTATTCCATTTTCAATTTTGCATTTATAATATTTTATAGGCAATATAGTGTGCTATCATCAACATACAAAGATATTGCGTAGAAAAAAGTAAGGAGAAAAAAAGAGATGAAAATGATCCTTGCAGTGGGTAGGCTTTACATACTGATAAGTTCTTGGTTTGAAAATCTTTGCTAATTACAGTTTGTTGTCTATTTGAAACAAAGCGTAATGTTATAAATGCGTAGAGTTGTTGCCAAGGGGGTAATTTACTTTATTAATTAACCCAGAATAAGTTTTCCTAGAGCAGTAGTTGTCATCAATGGGTATAGTTATCCTAGTGGGGTAGTTGTCATCAATGGGTATAGTTATCCTAGTGGGGTAGTTATCCTAGTGGGGTAGTTGTCATCAATGGTTATAGTTATCCTAGTGGGGTAGTTATCCTAGTGGGGTAGTTATCCTAGTGGGATAGTTATCCTAGTGGGGTAGTTGTCATCAATGGGTATAGTTACCTTAGTGGGGTAGTTATCCTAGTGGGGTAGTTATCCTAGTGGGGTAGTTGTCATCAATGGGTATAGTTATCCTAGTGGGGTAGTTATCCTAGTGGGGTAGTTGTCATCAATGGGTATAGTTATCCTAGTGGGGTAGTTACCCTAGTGGGGTAGTTGTCATCAATGGGTATAGTTATCCTAGTAGGGTAGTTATCCTAGTGGGGTAGTTGTCATCAATGGGTATAGTTATCCTAGTGGGATAGTTATCCTAGTGGGGTAGTTATCCTAGTGGGGTAGTTGTCATCAATGGGTATAGTTATCCTAGTGGGATAGATATCCTAGTGGGGTAGTTATCCTAGTGGGGTAGTTGTCATCAATGGGTATAGTTATCCTAGTGGGGTAGTTGTCATCAATGGGTATAGTTATCCTAGTGGGATAGATATCCTAGTGGGGTAGTTATCCTAGTGGGGTAGTTATCTTAGTGGGTAGTTGTCATCAATGGGTATAGTTATCCTAGTGGGGTAGTTGTCATCAATGGGTATAGTTATCCTAGTGGGGTAGTTATCCTAGTGGGGTAGTTGTCATCAATGGGTATAGTTATCCTAGTGGGGTAGTTGTCATCAATGGGTATAGTTATCCTAGTTGGGTAGTTATCCTTGTTCTAGGAGATTAGTTGTCTTTGTTCTAGGAGATTAGTTGTCCTTGTTCTAGGAGGGTAGTTGTCTTTGTTCTAGAAGGGTAGTTGTCTTAGAAGGATAGTTGTTGTGGAAGTAGTTGTGCTAGGAGGGTAGTTGGTTTGGGTGGTGGTTGCTCTAGAGGGTGGGGGTTGGGAAGATTTGGAATTTTTTAGTATATTCAAGGAATAATTTTCAAAACATCTACATTGACATCACATGCTAATAGTAATTTTTAGCAAATATTGCTCCTACTATCCCTACAAATCATTGGTTACAGAGAACAAAAGCTTTATGTATTTTAAGATTTTTGTGTTCTTCTAAAATAAGTTTCCTAAACATATGTTTGCTAGCTATTTACTTTAAATGAAAAACCCCAATGTGTTACCATACCATACAACTAAATGTTAGTTTGATAGAATTAATCTTTGGACTAGATTTAATGATCCTTAATATAAAAAAGGGGCCATCACACTTTAAAGCCTGTTTTTGACTAGGTGAATTTGTTTGCGTGAATTGAAAGCTTAAGCTTATACGCATGTGTATTCATATTTCCATCTTCCAAATCCCTTTCTGCGACAAATTCTAGATTGACTTCAGAGAAATTAGCACCTTTGGAATGGTACTTTTTGCAAAATGATGCAACCAATCACAGCTCAGAAAATGAGGTGTCACATGATCATGAGCACTCATGAATGAATGAAAATTGCAGCTATTCACTCTTGTAATGGAAGAATAGCCCAATTCCTGGGACTAAATTCACCTAGTGGAAAACAGGCTATAACATTCGATTAAAAGACGATCCTTCCTCATAGTGACAGATCTAATACAAATAATTATCAAGTTTCTTGATGATAATGAACTTTATTTTCATGGTGACGGTACCATTTTCCAGTTTATTTAACGGTGGAGGGAAACGATTTTCTTTTGTAGTACTGTATTCTGATTGCACGGTTGAATAAATATGCTTTTAAATACTGTTTTTAAATTTAATGTTTTTAGTGTCTTGTTGCTTGCTTGTTTCACTGGTATTTGGTGCATTACAAATTTATTCTTTTATAGTTTGTCTTTGGTGTTGTTTTTAATAAACTTTGAAGCAGTATATAAAATAAATTTTACATTATTCCTCATTATTGCTTTTGAGTGTTATTACCACCTTTGACGTCGTTTCATATTGATTCTTTATTTAATTTAAATGAGCAATATTTCAGTTTCTCATTTGATTCACGCTCACGCCTGAATCAAAACTGGCTTGCATTTGTCCAATACGGCGAGATATTTTACTTGCCTGGAATAATGGGTATCTTAAAAAACAGATTTGTTTCCTAAGAAGATTTAACAATCCATAATTAAAATTATGTGCCACGCGTATTCACATTATTTATTTTTCCACAGTTATAAGTCACAGGTGTTTACCGGCAAAAGTATGATTGTTTTTCTGATCATTGCACCCAAGATACGAATGTCATAAATGTACAGTATGTGCAAGATTTTTCAGTAAATTTGCTTTGCCAAAGCTGTAATACAACACTCATTGCTAACCAGGGTCCGAACCACTCCCCCTGTCAGATCTGGCCCTGTTATAAGTAGAACCATCGTGCCACATATGTTAATACTACTATAGAACCTGCAACTTATCATGCCACACTTTTTTTGTTAAAATAACATATATGAAGTGAAACTACAATTAAGAAAGAAACTAGATTTTTAACAAGTTTGTACAATCCAAGTATGACAAAACAAGTTGTACAATGTAAACATCTCACAGAAACCAAACAAAGGTTTGAGATTTAATAGATAAAAATAAGGATGCTATATAATAAAATAAATAAAGCGTACACTTTTTATTTGTTTGCTAAAATTTATATTTGATAGGTTTTACACCTGTTAAAGTGTATTTTTCACCTTTTTGATTGTTTCAATAACAATTTTTCCCCACCATAAAAGGGGACAATAGTTATACTACACAGTAGCATTGATCATATGGAATCTCCTTGATTTCAGCTCTTTTATATGAAGGAAATCTGCTTTGTTATTTAGTTTCTATAACGTAACCACAAATCTGGATTCTCAATTACTTCTCAGGATGTTATTATTATTTCTCTGTTTCATTTTTAACTTGTCTATTCTTTATTCAAAATGTTTATTTCCATTGTATTTAATAAATTTATACTTGAGTGCTTAACAGTTACAATTTGAGATTTGTATACACACAATAGATGAGTCATCTCACTTAATCGGAATACCTGACATCAAATTTTCCCAGTTTTTTATTTTAGATAATTCTGTTTGTTAAAGAATAGAGTGGGCACTGATATTCCTTACAACATTTAATCAGCTTTCTGTTTGTGCTTCAAAACTGTTCATGAATTGTTATTTGTTAATTCTAAACAAATTTAATTTATTTTATAACACGATTCTTTTCATTTGAAACAATTGAGTAATGAAATTTTGTTTTTATGCATTAATGTTTGTTACACAGTGAATGAGCAACATGCGCAACAACAACTTGGGACATCTTGAAGAACAGGCTTCTCATTAGTTTTTGAGGGGGTCCCCTATGGAATCTCGAGAGACTTTCAACAAAAATTGTTCAAACTATGCAAACCATGTTCTGGTTTGCAGATGTGAAAAGGGTATTATACTATAATTCTCCTTTCTTTATCAACTGCCCTGTTATGTTCATCACACAGCTCCAAAATATTACAACATTCTGAATTGCAGATATAACTTTTAAATATAAAACAAGACAAAAGGTTTACGAAAAATCAATTTAAAAAATATTATAATAACTTGCGACCAATCTAAAGCCTTATCTCCCTTTGTGCAAACTCTGCACACAGGGTAACCCCACATTTTATTTTTTTCATTTACTTTTTGCTTTCATTTTTTTAATTTATATTTTATATTTTTTACTAGATGTATTGACAGAAGAAGAAGTATTTAAAGTGAGTATTGGTATAATGATATGAAATATTGAGAGTTCTACTACATACTAACAATAGACAGTATTCAACAGTTTACAAGATATTTATGAATTTGGATAATATTAATAATGATTAATAATATAATACAAATTAAAAATCGCGAGCTGTGACATAATAAATCATTTGAATGCTGATCACAAATTTGTAATAATAGACACATTTCAAAGCTTGTTTTTTAATACATAAAAAAAAAAAATAAACCAATTAACATGAAAATATAATATAAATTAACATTATATAATCGGAAAATTTGATGTATATGTTGACGATAAACAAAATTCACCAAGTTTGAAGAACCAATAGCAGATGAGCCAGCTCAGTGAACTTGAGTAGCTGATCGAGTCGAAGTCATGCATCACGCAACAGTTACCCAACGATAGGCTTGTTGATAAAAAAAAATTAGTACAACACCAGCCACAATCAACAAACCTTAACTCCTCTCCAGGACAGTTCTCCCAATACAATCCCAATCAGGTACTTTACCCAAATGCCAGTCTCTCCGCCCCACCCCCTCCCAACACACCCCATACTGGGTGATGTGTTTAAGATGTTTCCAGTACAAATTATGTTGAACCACTCCCAACCCAACCCCTCAGTGGCAGTTTTCTATTCAAATGTAGTTTAAAACATTCTCAGTACAGTTTCAGTCATGTAGGCCTAAACCACTCTAAACTCCCAACTTCTCCCCAGAGATAATTAAAATACTAAAATTTCCTACTACAATTCTCAATTTGATAGCCACTACCCTTAGCCCAAGTAAAAATCCCACCCACCCCCGCACTCGGGTAATTTTTTAACCTTCCCGGTACAATTGCGGTTATTTTGGTACCCCATATGTATGGTTTCGTGCGACAAACCAATGTACAAACTCTCTCACTTATAATATAGATATTAAACAACAATCTTATGTAGGTTAGAAAAAAAGGATCAAAGAATGGAAGATCGTGCCAATATCCACGCTGTGATTGCAACGACTATATATCAACATGCAGAGGTATGCAAGCCTCCTGGTTGGCAAAATGTGATTCATGCAAACATTCAGACAGTGATCATCGTATTCCGACTCACTTTGACTTGCTGCGTTCACATAATGTTAGACGTGCTGGAACAACGCCATGCATTGCTTGTGTATTTGATTGTCAAGGGTTTGGAAAACCAGATGATAGGTAGGATCCTTATTTTTTTTACTTAAACTAAACAAAACTACTGACTTATGAATTAAGTATGTATCTTGTCTCAGCTCACGTTTCACAAACCAAGGCCGTATTTCACCCTCCAGCTCCTAAATACTGAATGTGCCAAGATTACCAAGGCAGAAAATTAGACAATTAAACAAACATTTCCAGTAAGATCTACTCCAAATTGTTGTTCTTCAGAATAAAATAGTTGTAAAACCTTTTTTTGATGTAGTCATTTTGGCAGATGGTATAAACCACAAGCGTTGTTATTGCTATATTATTGTGTTCTTTAACAAATATAAATTGGCTTATGACGACACCAAAGTTCTGAGTACACACAGATGATTGCTACAGTCTATTGCCTTGTAGTCTTTTGTCTGCTCATGGTACTGAGAGAGTGATCATTTTATAATCTATCTTATCTTTCATTTTAGAAATACAGTAGAGTCATTTTATTTATAAACTAGGTAATACAATGAATGCAATTTTTAGCCCACTCTAGTATGAGCAACGGCGCCTCAGTTTTTGCAGAAAACCCCAGAATTTGTTATATGTATTTGCTGTATGAGGTGTAATTTTCTAAAATGTTCTCATTGATGGTTGTATTTCTTATATTGGCACGTTTGCACACAATACTGTTTGCATAATAAAAGGGAAAACCCCGGTCTATACCATATTTACCATTTATTAGTGTATAATGGGGAGAAGAATAGGCCTAAATTAGATATTTTGAAACGTAGGCACGAAATCAGAATAGTTGAAATGTGCTCATAAATCGATTGAAAAGACCTAACATTGCTCAGAGAGCAGGGCTTCCAAGGTGAACAGGACTTCCAGAGGGAATCGCACCCTGGATCACACCGGGGCCCCTGGCGAACCCTGGCCCCCAGCCAAAAATTACTCACTCCAAAGTATTCAATCTTTTATTGGTTCCCGCGCTTTACTCGCAAAGTGCTCAAAATTTTTTTCCCCACTCACAAAGTGCTCAATCTTTTATTTGTACCCCTCGATTCACTCACAAAGTGTTCAATCTTTTATTTGTCTCCCTCGCATCACTCGCAAAGTGCTCAATCTTTTATTTGTCCCTCTCTCTTCACTCGCAAAGTACTCCATTTTTTATTTTCCCCCCCTACCCTTTGAAACGGATCTGCGCCATTCATTAGAAGAGGGCTTTAGCAGCGAGTTTTCTATGGAAACAGATCATTTATCTTTTCTTCCATCTTTAGAATGATTTGCCACAAGCTATATAAGAGGCAACATCAATCAATATTTTTTTTAAAAGTCTTCTTTATGTAGTGATTTTTAGGTAGCACTGTAATGGCCTAATAGTACAGGCAACTATGCTTACCTTATCAGTCTCGCTTTCCTAATTAATCACACAATATTCGTTAAGCAGGGCCAAGGGTAAATAGTAGCAGTTTGGTTCCGTGTCCGTTCCTCTTGGTTTCCTGCTCCAAATAGACCGGATCGGGCGGCATCAAGGTCCCACTTTAACATCTGCAGACCCCATGTATGCAAATCAGGCTATCAGGACAACGCCCTCATTCGGCCGGAAGGGTGGTCTGTTTACCCAGCGGGCGCTGTTAACAACACTTACATCTTATTTTAGTAGGATAGGATAGACGGATGCCTTTTTCACTCATGCTCAAATTCCATATAAATGCCTAAATCCATGTTAACATCCTTTTGGAACAGCCAAATATGTTATGATAACATATGTCATTCTTTATTATGATGTATGTGGTCTGCAAAACGATAGACAAAAATAAAAAAACGCTGACTGGAGTACTAAACATAAAAAAGACAATAATTACAGACTTTGGGCAAGTTTATAATGGGACATAGAATATTGGTTTTTGATAGATAGATAGATAGATAGATAGATAGATAGATAGATAGATAGATAGATAGATAGATAGATAGATAGATAGATAGATAGATAGATAGATAGATAGATAGATAGATAGATAGATAGATAGATAGATTGGGAACCATGGAGGAATATACTGAAACACATAGTGGCACAATCAGAAAGAACATGTTGAACGACAGTTGGCCTTTTCTAGTAACCATACCCAACAATAGCGAATGATACGGAACGCCTTACAAAGAGCAATTACACACGCGAAGGAGAAGTTTTACGCAACCTCATTAAAGTGTCTAAAAAGCAATAGCCCTGCTAGATGGCACAAAGGAATCGTGAATCTCTACAATCTAAAAAAAAAGGACACGTTTAACATCCCTGGTCTATCAACGCAAGCGACTGTTGAAGTACCTCGTAGACCTGATAAATTCTGTTGTGTCTGACCTGGAGGGGGGTAGTAAATATTTAAACTTATGTGCTGTAGACTTTACCAAGGCTTTCGATCGTGTGGATCATAATGTTGTCATAAATAAATTAATATCCATAGGAGTGAGGCTGTCCATTCTTCCTACCGTTTGTAGTTTCCTCTTATATCGCACATGCAATACCAAAGTTAAGGGAGCCACCTCTTCTAATTCTAATATTACTTGCGGGGTGCCCCAGGGCACGAAGTTGGGCCTCCCTTCTCTTTTTGGTGTTAGTCAATGATGTTGCTGAGGTAACTGACAGACGGTGGAAATATGTGGACGACCTCACTCTTAGTGATCAACATCAACTTGATGATTGGTGTTTGATAAATAGAGTTCTTCCCAAGCCATCCAAGTGCAATGTGATGCATATTTCCTTCCTAAAGTCCGACTGTCCTCCTCCCAGTTTCAATCTAAATGACCATGATCTTAAATGTGTAAATCACATCAAACTGCTTGGTGTCACCTTGCAGGATAACCTTAAATGGGATATGCATATTCATGATATCGTTGCTAAAGCATGTCGACGTTTGTACACTTTGATTATACTTAAGAAAGCCAAGGCGCCTTCTAAAGATCTACTACAAGTATATACTTGCTATATACGTCCTTTAGTTGAATATGCATGCCCTGTGTGGCACAGTTCAATTACGAAAGACCAAACTAAGTCAATAGAAAGAGTTCAAAAAAGAGCTCTACGAATCATTTATGGCATGAACTATGTATCCTACGAGTCTGCTCTTAAATTGTCAGACCTTCTATTGCTAGTTAACAGAAGAGTCCAACTCTTACTGAAATTTGGTAAAAGAATAATAAAGTCTGATACATTTAGAAGCATTCTTCCCCCTGTTCGTGACATTAGCAGAACCCTGAGGTCTGCGTGTAAGCCTCGACTAGAAATCCCGTTTGGTCGTACTGAGAGATTTAGATCTTCACCAGTCCCTTTCTTAGTCCGACTCATTAATGATGATGTTTCAATGAATATTGAATAGACTGGCACTATTTAACTTACCGGTGGACAAATTTTAATGTGTTAATTTTTTTAAACAAGTTTTACCTTTTATACATATTTATATATTTTTATCAATTTTTTAAAAATACTACTTTTCAGCCTTTTGGCTGCCGTTGTATTTTTTATGTCTTTTTATGAATAAATATACCTGAATATATATATAAATATAATTTTTTTTTCTCTGCATTTAGTTGTTTGGAAATATCATACAGTATTGTGGAGCACGGACAAATGCTAAAAATGCTCCTAAAATACTCTCAAATATGTGATACACTGGCTCTAAATGTGATAAATGGCCACACCCTACGGAAAAATTATTTAAAAAATAAATAATTGTATTGACACATAATAAAATGAAATTTTTATTTCTAGCATTTCTCAGGATAGCCCATTGTCAAAACAATGTACGTTCTGTGCTCACAACATTGAAAACCATCGACCAAAAATGGAGACCGATGTTTTAATCCTATCAATACTACAAGCAAAGAAGTCTGTTAGATGTCAGAAATCATTAGAAACAAACAAACTTGGAAAGGTTAATGGGTATGATATGAAAGACTGGTTTGAAGCAGTTAATGTTGATCCAGATGAGAGACAGGATATGGTGATTTTTTTTTTCTTGTTTTGAAATAGAAAAGTAGATCAATAAACCGCATATCCACTAAGGTGTGCCAACCTCTGCATGCTTACAGTACAGGCTTCCCCGATGAGGAAGGAACTATGTTTTTATTTGTCGATGGTGAATCATGACACCTTATTGCATTACAAATCAAGTATTAGTGTTGGACTACTGATTTGACATTATTTTGATTTGAATCCAACACTCCTTTCATTGCTTGTATCCTTAGGCAAGACACTTTACTTTCGTTTGCCTCTCTTCATCCAGGTGTGTCCATTTGACCCAAAAATAATACAAGCACCTACAAGATTTTTGCAATAAATGACACAGAAAGAAGCTATTAGTAGAGACTTTAAATGCCCAAATGTGACTAGGCCTGTAGCCACCCCCGCCCCTGACTGATATAATAAGTTAAGATTCTAATGTCAACAATATATCTTTCCATTTCAGAGTGGTGTTCTTAACTGTTATTGCAGAGGTTTCACAGTTGATGACCCAGCCAGAATTTGTCACACATATTATGGCTTAATGTAAGTCAACTTATTCCATTTTTTTTCAAGGGATGACATACATCATTAAGGATTTTGCAATTACCTAAACCATGGACTCAATTCTTGTATAAATATATATACATTAATTTTAAGTGGGGAGTATTTAAACATGGCGATCCCTTTTTCAATCACGAGTTGATTTTCCCAAGTTTTTGAAGTCTTTTTGCTCAACTTTTTATAAATTGGTTTTTTAAATCATTTTCAAATCATGTTTTCTCTTAAATTCTTAATAAATATAAATATTAAAAATAAATATGAATATAAATCTATATAAATATACCTAATAGAACAAGCACTTTCAATACATATACTGAAATGCTTTATTTGCCGTTATCATAATAAGTAATTGGCAAATATTAGTACGATAAAAAAGATATATATATGATTTTTTCACCTTATGTATTTTCCTTTCCCATTTTCTCCATCGATATCGGCTTGATTTGTTTTTTATTTCTGTATTATTTTTATTATGTTATAACCATATTTGCTCATTTTCTCTGTATTGATTTATGTATGCTACAATATTTCTGTATTGGTGTGAATTTGTTATCGTTTGTGTGTGTGTGTGTGTGCGGGTATGCGGGTATGCACAAGGCCATACTATGTTTTGTTTTTTTATTTTTTGTTTTATATTCTAAAAAATAATAATTTCTTTAATTGTTTACCTTCTTTATTAGTTATCCGCTTGGTATACCAAGCGGATAACTCCTTGTAATTGTATGAGATCAATATTTTTTGGTTATCCACAACTTAGTTGCGGATAACCCTTGTTATTGTCACGTTTCTTTTTCTTCATCTTTATTCTTCTTTCTTTCCCGGATTTTTGTTGCAGCTATATCTCAAATTTTTGTAGACATAACTTTGTATAACTTTGTCATTATATGGACATTTACCTGAAGTTGTGCACCTCCATATTTTTAATGACGTTAGAGTCGCGCAGCGTAAGTTACGCGCAATTTTATGAATTTCAATGATAGGTCATAGATTATAAACCGAAAGTCATTTTGTATTGACACTTGGTAAAAATTTAAGTCATATCAAGGGCAAACTTTCTATGGATTAAAAATGACATGTTTCACAAGAAGTTACGCGCGCACGCGCATTTAAAATTTAAAAATGCGCAAAATTAATTTCTAATCAACTTTCTACGCTGATCATGACGTTTTGAGCATGTAAAAAATTCCCACGCGCGCGAAAAAATTTACGCGTAAGGTGCGCACGGAGCATGAAAATCATGTGTTTTTTTCTTGAATTATGATTTTACAGCCTTTCTTAGTCATTTTAAAAAAGATTTACATCATTTCAAATTAAAATAACGTCATACGAACACGTTGATTTAGACCATTTGCGCGCGCTTTAGTTGCAAAAGTGACAACATATTGTCATAATTAAGCCTATTTTTAATCTATTATAGCTCCTCAGGATCATCCACGACCCCCAATTTTTTTAATTTAATATGTAAGCAGATATGTTGTAGATATGAATTCATGCAGAACCTTTACCACTCGGATGTTATGACGTCATCGTATGGCCACACGAATGTAAAATATAGGATTTTTTACTCTTTCGTTATTGCTCATCACATTCAACAAAGCGCATCTCGCTTATACGTATTCCATTTCTCCCGAAATTTTAAAATTGTCTATGTCAATCAACTATCTTTCGCATGAATTAAAA
The DNA here is from genome assembly GCF_963402885.1 of Antedon bifida. Taxonomy (NCBI): domain Eukaryota; kingdom Metazoa; phylum Echinodermata; class Crinoidea; order Comatulida; family Antedonidae; genus Antedon; species Antedon bifida. Next base: position 10,437,530 of record NC_136231.1, read on the forward strand.
ATATTTTAATTTTTATAACGTCATCATGTCTAAAAACGTAAATAACGGTGGTCACTTATTTTCATCTTTACAGTAAAGTTCAATCTGTTATAGCTCGTCAGAATAAAAAGTGATAATCATGATTAAAACGTTTTCTGGAAGCTATTGGATTGTAGACACAACATGCACATACTTTGTGAAAAAGTGAGATGCACTCTCATTTAAACGCAATGAACTTTTACGCAAGAGATGAAAATATGACTTTTTTAATTCAACTGGCCATATGATGACGTCACAGCATCTGATTGGCAAAATATACAGTTTATTCTGTAAAATACTGTAATGGTGTATGCTACATAATAGGTACAATTCAGCACTATAAACATATTTATTTCATGTCATAGGATGGCATAATAATTGTCGAGGTTCATATAATTAAGTATGTGCATGTTGCGTTTGCGCGGATAACCCGAACTCGTCAAAGTGACGAGTTCAAATCTAGTTTTCTGTATTATTAGTTATCCGCTTGGTATACCAAGCGGATAACTCCTTGTAATTGTATGAGATCAATATTTTTGGTTATCCGCAACTTAGTTGCGGATAACCCTTGTGATTGTAAATATCTTTTTTTTCATCTTCATCATCTTCTTTGTTATTCTTCTTTCTTTCCCGGAATTTTGTTCGCAGCGTATCTCTAATTATGGTCAACATAAGATTGCATAACTTTGTCATAAGATTGACCTGTAGCTGTAGATGTGCAAGAAATTTCGTTATATGACGTTAGAGTCGCGCAGCGTAAGTTACGTGCGATTTTATGAATTTTAATTATTGATCATAGATTATAAACCAAAAGTCATTTTGTATTGACACTTGGTGAAAATTTAAGTCACATTAAGGGCAAACTTTCTATGGATTAAAAATGGCATGTTTCACAAGAAGTTACGCGCGCACGCGCATTTAAAATTTCAAAATGCGCAAAATTAATTTCTAATCAACTTTCTACGCTGATCATGACATTTTGAGCATGTCAAAAATTCCCACGCGCGCGAAAAAAATTATGCGTAAGGTGCGCACAGAGCATAAAAATCATGTGTTTTACTCTTGAATTATGATTTTACAGCCTTTCTTAGTCATTTTTAAAAAGATTGACATCATTTCAAATTAAAATGACGTCATACGAACACGTTGATTTAGACCATTTACGCGCGTTTTAGTTGCAAAAGTGACAAAATATTGTCAAAATTATGCCTATTTTTAATCTATTATAGCTCCTCAGGATCATCCACGACCCCCAATTTTTTTAATTTAATATGTAAGCAGATATGTTGTAGATATGAATTCATGCAGAATCTTTACCCCTCGGATGTTATGACGTCATCGTATGGCCACACGAATGTAAAATATAGGATTTTTTACTTTTTCGTTATTGCTCATCACATTAAATAGAGCGCATCTCACTTTTACGTGCCCAAAATTCTTCAAATTTGATTTAATGTAATTATTTAGATAATTATCTTCTAAAATTGTTATCTTTATATGTCAATTTGATGACGTCATCGTGTTAATAATTGGATTTAAAAGATGGGTCTCATAATTTTGTCTATGCTACACTGTATATAACATATACAGTTTATTCTGTAAAATACTGTAATATGATGTATGCTACATAATAGGTACAATTTAGCACTGTAAACATATTTATTTCATGTCATAGGATGGCATAATAATTGTCGAGGTTCATATGGTTAAGTATGTGCATGTTGCGTTTGCGCGGATAACCCGAACTCGTCAAAGTGACGAGTTCAAATCTAGTTTTTCTGTATTATTCTTCTTTCCTTCCTTCCTTTTTGTGAGTCGTGTTCCTCTAAAATGTGTAAACATAACATTTCATAACTTTGACAACATATGGGCATTTACGTGAAGTTGTGCACCTCCTATTTTTGAATGACGTCATAGTTGCGCAACGTGACTTATGCGCAATTTTATGAATTTCAATGATTGATCATAGATTAAAAACCAAAAGTCATTTAGTATTGACACTTTGACAAAATTTAAGTCATATCAGGGGCAAACTTTCTACGGATTAAAAATGGCATGTTTGACAAGAAGTTACGCGCGCACGCGCATTTAAAATTTCAAAATGCGCAAAATTAATTTCTAATCAACTTTTTACGCGTTTCTTGTCATTTTGAGCATGTCAAAAATTCCCACGGGCGCGCAATTTTTTATGCGCGCGGTGCGCACATAGCGTTAAAAACATATTTTTTTCTCTTGAATTATATTTTTCAAGCCTTTCCCAGTGATTTTGAAAACAATTTAGACCTTTTCCAGTTTAAATAACGCCATACGAACACGTTGAATTAGACAATTCGTGCGCGTTTTTTATGAAAAAGCTTAAAAAATCGTCAAAATTATGTCTTTTTTTAAACAGTCATAGTTTCTAAAGTAAACCGTTAACCGTTTATTTTTATTACAAAATCTAGAAGTTGATGAGTTGTAGATATCGGATCATGTATCAATAAGGCTAAAAAAACATTGTGACGTCATCGTATGGCCACACGAATGTAAAATATAGGATTTTTGTCTCTTTCGTTATTGCTCATCACATTCAATGGAGCGCATCGCGCTTATCTGTATTCCTTTTTCTCCTACATTTATATATTGTGTAGGTCAATCAACTTTCTTTAGCATGAGATAAAAATATTTTAATTTTTATGACGTCATCATGCCTAAAAATTTTAATTACGTGGGTCATTAATTTCATCTTTACAGTAAATTTTAATCTGTAATAGCTCGTAAGAATAAAATGTGATAATCACGATTAAAACGTTTTCTGGAAGCTATTGGATTGTAGATACGAATTCATGTAAACATTTTGCCAATCGGATGTTGTGACGTCATCATATGGCCAGTTGAATAAAAAAAGTCGTATTTTCATATTTTGCGTAATAGTTCATCACATTTAAAAGGGTGCGCATCTATATTTTACGTATTCAAATTTCTTCTACACGTTAATATGTTGTTCCTGAGATAATTTCCTTCTGAAATTGCTATCTAAGTGTTTCATTTTGATACCGTCGCCATGTTAAAAATTGGAATAAATGGCGGGTCCCGTAATTTCACCTATTCTACACTGTATGTAATATGTATACAGCTTATACTGTTTGCATGTATATACTATATGACACAAAATTCAGCACTAACAGCATGTCATATTCTTCAGTTCTTGTCATAATGCCATAATCTTTATCTGTGTGCAATATTCCAACGTATGACGTGCACGTGGCGTTTGTCGTGGTGCGGATAACTAACTCGTCAAAGTGACGAGTTTCATGTCTAGTTAGTTATCCGCTTAGTAGCGGATAACTCCTTGTAACTGTCCTGTTTCATCATCTTTTTTTTTTTTTTTTTTCTGTATTCTTCTTTCTTTCTGTCATTTTTGTGTCACGCGTAACTCAAAAACCTGTAAACATAACATTTTATAACTTTGTCAACATGTGGGCATTCACGTGAAGTTGTGCACCCGCTATTGCGAATGACGTCAGAGTTGCGCAACGTAACTTACGCGCGTTTTTATGAATTTCGCGTATTTAACATAGATCGAAAACCATATAACATTTTAATTTGAAACTTAGAAAAAGTTTAAGTTATATCTTGCGCTAACTGACTGTGGGAAAAAAATGGCATCTTTCACACAAAGTTACGCGCGGACGCGCGTTTAAAATTTTAAAATGCGAAAAATCAATTTCTAATCAACTTTCTACGCGTTTTATGTCATTTTGAGCATGTCAAAAATTCCCACGCGCGCGCATATTTTTTTACGCGCGCGGTGCGCACGTAGCATTGACAACAATTTTTTTCACGTGATTTATGTTTTTCCAGCCTTTTCTAGTAATTTTACCAACTTTTAAACAATTTCGACTTAAAATTAACGTCATACGAGCACGTCGAATTGGATAATTTACGTACGTTTTTGATGAAAAAGTTCACAAATTCCTTAAAATTTGTCAAAATTATACCTTTTTTAAAACAGTCGTAGTTTCTAAACTAAACGGTAAAAGTTATTTTTATTACGTATTCTGGAAGATGATGAGTTGTAGATATCGTATCATGCATCAATATTGCTAACAGGACATTGTGACGTCATCGTATGGCCATGCGAATATAAAATATAGGATTTTTGTATCTTTCGTCATAGAGTATCACATTTAATAGAGCGCATCTCCACTTATCCGTTTTTCATTTTAACCCAGATTTTGATATTGTCTAGGTCAATCAACTACCTTTCGCATGGGTTAAAAATATTTTAATTTTTTTGACGTCATCATGTCTAAAAATGTAAATAACGTGGGTCACTTATTTTCATCTTTACAGTAACTTTCAATCTGTTATAGCTCATCAGAATAAAAAGCGGTAATCATGATTAAAACGTTTTCTGGAAGCTATTGGATTGTAGATACGAATTCATGTAAACATTTTGCCAATTGGATGTTGTGACGTCATCATATGGCCAGTTGAATAAAAAAAGTCGTATTTTCATATTTTGCGTAATAGTTCATCACATTTAAAAGGGCGCGCATCTATATTTTACGTATTCAAATTTCTTCTACACGGTAATATGTTGTTGCTGAGATAATATCCTTCCGAAATTATTATTTTAGTGTTTCATTTTGATACCGTCGCCATGTTAAAAAATGGAATAAATGGCGGGTCCCGTAATTTCACCTATTCTACACTGTATGTAATATGTATACAGATTATACTGTTTATACTGTATATACTATAATATGACACAAAATTGACAGAATTCAGCACTAACAACATATCATATTCTTCAGATCAGGTCATAATGCCATAATCTTTTTCTGTGTGCAAAATTCTAACGTATGACGTGCACGTGGCGTTTGTCGTGCGGATAACTAACTCGTCAAAGTGACGAGTTTCATGTCTAGTTCTTCTTTCCTTCCTTCCTTTTTGTGAGTCGTGTTCCTCTAAAATGTGTAAACATAACATTTCATAACTTTGACAACATATGGGCATTTACGTGAAGTTGTGCACCTCCTATTTTTGAATGACGTCATAGTTGCGCAACGTGACTTATGCGCAATTTTATGAATTTCAATGATTGATCATAGATTAAAAACCAAAAGTCATTTAGTATTGACACTTTGACAAAATTTAAGTCATATCAGGGGCAAACTTTCTACGGATTAAAAATGGCATGTTTGACAAGAAGTTACGCGCGCACGCGCATTTAAAATTTCAAAATGCGCAAAATTAATTTCTAATCAACTTTTTACGCGTTTCTTGTCATTTTGAGCATGTCAAAAATTCCCACGGGCGCGCAATTTTTTATGCGCGCGGTGCGCACATAGCGTTAAAAACATATTTTTTTCTCTTGAATTATATTTTTCAAGCCTTTCCCAGTGATTTTGAAAACAATTTAGACCTTTTCCAGTTTAAATAACGCCATACGAACACGTTGAATTAGACAATTCGTGCGCGTTTTTTATGAAAAAGCTTAAAAAATCGTCAAAATTATGTCTTTTTTTAAACAGTCATAGTTTCTAAAGTAAACCGTTAACCGTTTATTTTTATTACAAAATCTAGAAGTTGATGAGTTGTAGATATCGGATCATGCATCAATAAGGCTAAAAAAACATTGTGACGTCATCGTATGGCCACACGAATGTAAAATATAGGATTTTTGTCTTTTTCGTTATTGCTCATCACATTCAATGGAGCGCATCGCGCTTATCTGTATTCCTTTTTCTCCTACATTTATATATTGTGTAGGTCAATCAACTTTCTTTAGCATGAGATAAAAATATTTTAATTTTTATGACGTCATCATGCCTAAAAATTTTAATTACGTGGGTCATTAATTTCATCTTTACAGTAAATTTTAATCTGTAATAGCTCGTAAGAATAAAATGTGATAATCACGATTAAAACGTTTTCTGGAAGCTATTGGATTGTAGATACGAATTCATGTAAACATTTTGCCAATCGGATGTTGTGACGTCATCATATGGCCAGTTGAATAAAAAAAGTCGTATTTTCATATTTTGCGTAATAGTTCATCACATTTAAAAGGGTGCGCATCTATATTTTACGTATTCAAATTTCTTCTACACGTTAATATGTTGTTCCTGAGATAATTTCCTTCTGAAATTGCTATCTAAGTGTTTCATTTTGATACCGTCGCCATGTTAAAAATTGGAATAAATGGCGGGTCCCGTAATTTCACCTATTCTACACTGTATGTAATATGTATACAGCTTATACTGTTTGCATGTATATACTATATGACACAAAATTCAGCACTAACAGCATGTCATATTCTTCAGTTCTTGTCATAATGCCATAATCTTTATCTGTGTGCAATATTCCAACGTATGACGTGCACGTGGCGTTTGTCGTGGTGCGGATAACTAACTCGTCAAAGTGACGAGTTTCATGTCTAGTTATTATCTTAAGTTGAAAATTCATTGTATTACAGTAGAAAAATCCCAAAATGATCAGATTACATTGCCATATGAAATATGTCATAACACTATTATCAGTGTTTAAGTGCTTGATTGCCATTTTTTTTTTGTAATTTCATTTTAGTTCCTTGCTGGAGTTTTGTTAAACTCTTCTTAGTTTGACAGTCGTGTTATTATTATTTTTTTACCAATATTCATTTTCATATATTTTTTTTAATTTTTAAAATAATTTCACAGTATATATATATATATATATTTAAAAAAATTATACATACTAGTATTTTCTCTGAACAGATTTTTTTTCTTTTTATATTCATTTTTACAAGATGATTATCAAACTTAAACTTCTCCCCTTTCCCAACTATTCCGACAACCGTGACGTTAATATGGCAATTCTACATGTAATATTGATCCCGACTCTAATTTCTTCACCAACAGCAACCACAGTCCCTGTGAATTTCCTGTTGACTCACTTACTGATTGCTTCTCCACTATTCATTTCAACTCTAGAAGCATCCTCAAGCACATTGATGAACTCCTTTCATCCATTAATCTGCCATTCGATATTATTGGAGTAAGTGAAACTTGGCTCAAAGTACAATAATACAAATTATACATTTGTCTCTAATCACAGAATCCAGACGGTGGAGGAGTCGCCATGTATATTCATGATACTCTGCAATTCTCCATTAGAAGTGACCTGCGCACCCACACCCTTAAGCTGCGAATCCATCTTTATTGAAATTAAACGTCCTCATCACAAAAACATTATCCTGGGTACTCAATTGAACTTGATATTGTCCTTTCCAGTTTAACTAAAGAAAATAAAATGTTTGTAGGTCTATTCTTGGAAATTCTTTAACATTGACATTCTTAAACATGAATCCGACAATACTGCCCGTCAATTCATTAACACCCTGTTTAGCAATCAAACTATCTCCCACTTATCGATAGACCATCCCGAATAACAAAATCCACAGCCTCATTATTAGATAATATTGGTGACGGGACGTTTTGCCGAACGCCATTTTGTCGACAGACTACTGACCGACAGATTATTCACCGACCAGACATATCGCCGACCAGACATTTCGCCGACAAGACATTTCGCCGACAAGACATTTCGCCAACTGGACATTTCGCCAAAAACCATTTAGCCGACAGACATTTGACCGACAGACTATTGGCCGACAAGACTCATGACGACAGGATACCGCCAATATTTAAAAATTAAATTTTGGATGTCAAATGGCCTGCTCAAGTCAATAAAGCATAAACATAAAGTCTATGCTAAATTTCTTCACCGCCCTTCTCCTGCCAATGAAATCAAATATAAACAATATTGTAATAAACTTAAATCCACTTTCAAAAATGCCAAAAGAATCTACTTCCATGATATTTTCACCAAGCAAAAAATGATATTAAGGCAACTTTGAAATCAATTAACTCTTTATTAAACCAAAAAAACCAAAACCAACACAAAAGCAATACTCCAGTCAACTGTAACGGAGTACCAACTAAAGACCCCATCATTATTTCTAAAGCATTTAATGATTTTTTTGTAGAAATCAGACCCTCCCTTGCTAACAAAATCCCTCCCAGCAATGTTTCTTTTAAAGACTTTCTTCCACAACCAAATCCGAAATCAATTTTCTTAACCCCCGTCCTAGAAGATGAGGTCATAAAAATTATGTCCTCCTTCGATAACAATAAAGCTCCTGGTACTGATGATTTCCATACTAAAGCCATTAAACATGTTATCAACCTTATCTCCCTTCCCTTGTGTCACATTTTTAATCTTGTCCTCTGCAAAGGTGTTTTTCCAAATAGGTTGAAGCTGGCCCCCATTTACAAATCTGGCCCCAAATCCAACCTTTCTAACTATCTTCCTATTTCCATCCTGTCAATCTTTTCGAAAGCCTTGGAAAGAGTTAATCTATGATAACAAATTTTCATTTATCAATAAAAATTCTCTTCAAGAGGCAATATGGCTTTAGAAAAGGACAAAACACCTCCATGGCTTTGATCGATCTCACTAACAAAATTATTCATGCTTTCGAAAATCGTCAATTTGGAATCAGACTTTTTATTGACCTTTCCATGGCTTTAGACAACATTGATCATAATATTCTACTTTTTAAGTTGTCTTTTATGGAATCCAAGGACCCGCTTTAAACGTTTTCAAAAGCTATCTCACTATTCCGCTCCTAATGCACTAAATATTTTAACTCTATTTCCAATTTTTGCCCTATCACCTGTGGCGTCCCCCAGGGCTACTTACTTGGCCCTCTCCTGTTCACCCTTTACATTAATGATATCCACCGTACCTCACACCTGCTAAATTTTTTTTATACGCTGATGACACTACAGTTTTTCATGCCAACAAAAATATTCAAACTCTTTTTGACATCTTTAATACCAACTTTATCCCCTTGTCCCAGTATTTTGCTGCCAACAAACTCTCCCTCAATCATAAAAAATGTAGCTACATCCTATTTGGAACCCCACAGTTGACTAGAGGTATTGTTGATAATAGATATTATTGATAATAATGAAATCCCCTCTGTAAGGTCTATGAAATTTCTTGGCGTACCATCGTCAACTGTCTCTCATGGAAACCCCATATCCAGGAGACTGAGATCATGGTGTCAAAGAACCTTGGGATCATTTCTAGGCTATCTTCCTTCCTCCCAACTAATATTCTCAGAACCCTTTATTGAACTCTCATTCATCCTTTAATTTGAGCTATGGTAATATTGTCTGGGCCAACACTTACCCAACAAACATCAATAAACATCAATAAACTTTCTATACTACAAAAAAAAGCTATCAGGACTATATCTGGCACTCATCCACTGTTACATTCCTCCCATTTATTCTCCAAACTTAATCTTCTCAAACTCTCGGACATTAACCTATCCCAGCATGGTGTTTTTGTTTTTTCGGCTACTCACTCACTTCTCCCTTGCCATCTTAACGACCTCCCAATAATACCGTTTATAAATATGACACCAGAACCAGCAATAACATATAATATTCCCAACCACAACACCAACTATTTTCAACAGATATTCTGGACCACTCATGTTTAACAATTTACCCCCTCAATTTCTTGTGCTGCCACCCGCTATTCATTCTATAAGAAAATAAATTACTACTAAATCGATCTGTTTGATAAGGTCGTTGTTTCATGTTCCATGACTTGCTAGATTTTATTATTCATTTTGTCTTCATATTCGCTCTATGCCCTGCAACTGTACTTTTTTTCTGTTCATTTTTTTACATCATTTTTTCAAACTGTTATCTACTGGTATTTTATTCTTTTTTTTTATTTCACTATTGTTAAATTAATTTATTAACTTTATTTGTATTTGTTTTTTTTATAATTTTCTTTATTATCTCTTGCCATTGTTTTTTTTTGTTACCTTTGTCTTTTGGACGTTAATAAATGTTCTTTGAATGAATAAATGAATGAAAAGTACATGTACTTAAGAATGAAACGCTACCAACAAATTTATTGGCTCATTTATGCTGTATTACAGCCTTTATTTCCACATATATCTCTAGCCTCTACTTTACGTTCTTACTACACCACAGCGTTTTACTCAGTGAGCCAAACCATGATTTACGAAAATCATTCTGTTCAAAGGATAGGTGTAATTAATTAAAACTTCAACGACGCTATCATTCGATACGGTTGACTGGCTGCCGAGACTAAACACTGTTTTAATTTGGCAGCATGGTATTTGTAGACCAGGCCATGGCGGTACACAACAGTGGAGGTTGCATAGTAACAACTCACGAAACATATCAAATTACTGTTATTTTTTGCCTTTTTTTAGTGTTTATCATTAAAATTCAGGAAAGTGATATATCCTATCGTGTGCTGCCCCTCAATAAACATCAGTGTGCCAAATGTGAGCATGTACCATTCAGCGGCTTCGGAGGAGTAAAATTACGCATAAAATTTAGTAGCATTAATATATAAACACTTTTTGTATATGCAGGAAAGAGATTGTACTTCCCCATTTATCTACAATAAACTGCCAAAGATGTTCTCATGCTTTCTCTGATCACAGACAACTTGAAAAAGAAGAGCAAAGAGAAGTAGGTGTTTTACTTAGCAATTAGTATCCATCTGTGGCTTTAGTTTACAATACATTAACCTGAATATGTCAATTTGTTTTAGGATGACACACTTTATGCATTCACAAGCCTAACCCTAACCCTTTATATTTGTTCTAAGAAATGTCCTAATAGGCCTATAAAATTACTTTCTAATCATATTTTTATAAAATAAAATGTATACCAGAAACTGACCTAATTTACTTAATAAATTACCCCGATCCCAACTTTCAACTGCCCTTTTCTATATATAGGAGACCAGATATGAAGACAGCAGTGCTGTTTACATATACATGTATGTTAAGTGCACCACAAAAATGCTGCGTTTTCAATTTATTATATTTTACTTTACAGAAAGAAATAGAGAATGAAAGGAAGCTAAGGTTATTGTCAATGAATAAGATAAGAATTGCTACAAAAGACATGCGACACCCAGTAGCCATGTTCACACCAGATGATATCTTGCCTGAAATGGTAATTTTATTTCTAAATGTTTTCAAACGCAAATTGGAACATGTGAACCTACAGAATGTATAATTTTAGGTATTAGGTGATTATATGGTCATTTTGAAATTTTATTTGTGGCTGAAATTTAATAACTTTTATTATTATAATAATATTAATATATATAATATAATATTGGTGTTTACCATCTGGTAGTCATAATGCAAACCTATTATCATTTCACTAATTAGTTATCCGCACCTTGGCGGATAACTCCTTGTGATTGTATGAGATCATCAACATTTTTTTTTTCTGTATTATTTTTCTTTCCACCCTAATGTCGCGTTTCCCTAAAACTGGTAAATAGAACATATCGATATTTACGCGAAGTTATGCACTTCCTATTTTTGAAAAACGTCTGAGTTGCACAACGTGACTTTCGTGCGATTTTTTCATGGCATTTTGTGCATGTAAAAAATTCCCACGCACGCAAACTTTTTTACGTGTATAGTGTGCTCGGAGTATAAAAAAAAGGTTTTTTTTCACTTGAATTATATTTTTCCAGCTATTTTTAGTAATTTTTAAAAGAAATTAAACCATTTTAACTTGAAATAACATCATATGAGCACGTTGAATTCAGAATAGACAATTTGCACACGATTTAGTTAAAAAATTACAAAATTTTTTCAAAATCATGCCTATTTTGAATCTATTATAGCTCCTTATCATATTTAATAGAGCGCATCAATCATCTTTTGTAGGAGTTACAAACTTTTTAATTTTGATGATGTCATCATGTTCAAAAGTGTGAATAATGTGGGTCACTTATTTTCATCTTTACTGTAAATTTCAGTATGTTATAGCTCCTCAGAATTAAAAGTGATACTCATGATTAAAACGTTTTCTGGAAGCTGTTGAATTCTAGATACGAATTCATGTAAAAATGTTGAATCATTGTTGTATTTTCATATTTTGCATCATAGTTCATCACATTTAAAAGAGCGTGCATATATTCTACATGTCCAAATTTAATAATAATTAATTTCCTTCCAAAATTGCTATCTTCGTGTTTCATTTTGATGAAGTCATCGTGTTAAAAATTGAAATAAAAGACGGGTCCCATAATTTTACCTATGCTAAACTGTATTTTCTTCAGGTCATAATTGCATAATCTTTTTTCTGTGCGCAATATTCTAACGTATGACATGCACATGGAGTTTGTCGTGCTGATAACTAACTCGTCAAAATGAAGAGTTCAAATCTAATTATTATTATTGGAAAATATCAGTGAATCCTGTGTACTGTAACTATTACTAGTGTTACTAATATTTTTACCACCTAATGAAATTTAATATTGATATAAAGTTCTGATATATTAGTTCTGAACAGAAATGTTGAGTTTCTCAATGTTTCGATCAATATACTTTGATCGTCTTCAGGAGTGAAATCATGTTTACTAATTTATTTGAGTTAGAAAAGTTTTTGTTTTTATTCTTTACCTTTTTTTGTTCTGCATGCAGTTTGCTTTTGCTAGGGTTTTGGAAAATGAAGAAAATAAGACAATCTTGAAAATTAATTTTGCCGCCATTGGGGCACCTCAATCTAAGGTCGAGACAATCAAGGAAATCAAGCGTAAAAGAACCAATTCTGGGAAATTCCTGGATGCAGTGAAAAACAAATTGAAAAAGAGAAAGTTGGTGAATACTTCAGATGAAAATGAAAGGTAGCATTTTTCACTATTTTGGATGAGTAAGCCTTGTCTAGACTATCGAACTAGTTTGATAAAAAGAAAGTGTGATGTGCCCAAATATTGTTTTGATATGACATCATTGTGTCGATATATGGGCATATCATGTTTTTTGTCACATAAAGTTTAGACAGAGCTTTAGTAGTATGTTCATTTGATTAAGTAGTTTAAAATGTGTGCTACATTTGTATTACTAAAACGTTTGTTTTCTAGAAATTAATATATATGACTAAAACTATGTTGTCTTTTCAGTGATGAATTGAAATCAGAGGAATCTGCAAATTGTTCAGATTGTGAATCTTCCTTTACTAAATTCAAGAATAAATTTAAGCGCAAATCAGAAGAGCTTCATGACGCACCTGACATAGTTTGCAATAGGTGATTGGTCACATTCATGGCATTTATTTATCAAAACATAAGATAAAAAAATGATAGGGAACTTAACTAGACGATAGAACATCTTTTTATAGATAATGTATTTACTGCAAACAAAGAAATAATGAATTTCAGTACTGTAGCTTTGAGGTTAATTTACCTACTTTGTACTTATTTTTTTAAGCATTCATGATTTTTTAAAACGACCTACAACTCTTGAAGAACAAACATCATCTGTAATAAATGACTTAATGGATTCTACAAAGGAAATTAGTATTGAACTGACTAAAAGTGATGTTAATGCTCTAGCATGGGGAAAGTCTGTGGGTGAGTAACCTCCCACCACCCTGATTGGTTGGTTGGTTGATTGTTGATCAATGCATACATCTTGGTCAAACAATTAAAATAACTGACCAGCTCCATTTCCCTCTTACAGATGATACTAATACCTTACTTGCTGTAGGATTTCAAGATGGTAGCCTGATGATTTATACAGTTTCTGTTGGTATGGCAACGAAATTGGACAAGTATCACTATGATGGCATGGAACCTATTTCAAAGTAATCTTTATCACCATAATGTTGACCTGTTTGTCCTAAACATATTTATTATGTTCGAAAAATGTTTGTATCTGGTTTTATATTTATACATTTCTTTACGTTAAACCAGTAATATACGAATGTGTGAGATGTTTGGATTTGTTATCAACAAATCTTCATCTGGTGGTGACTGGATGTTAGTGGTTGCTAGGAGTAGCTTTGCTAGTTGTAGAGCAGCGCCCCCTATTGGCAAACCCAGTCCAAGATTTGTTGACAACAAGTCAAAATGTTGCACATGTACGTATCTAGTTCACTGGTTTAAATTAAGAAGTGTATACAATACAATATATATTGTGTTCATAATTCACCATTATGCTAAATATATGAACCTAGCTAGTGGTTTAATCTACTCATGTACCATATTAAACCGATTCATTTTATCTTTGTTGTAGATTGTTGTGGATACAACACTCTAATACAAGGTTTGTAGCAGTTGGTCACATCAATGGCCAAGTGAGCCTTATGAAAGTTACAGATTATGGTACATCAAAATCATGTGTGCTACAAAATGAGAATAAGAAGAAGGTGACCGCTATTGCTGAATCTCCATCAGGATGGTAAATACAGATCTTTATAGGCCAGTTGTCTTGTAAAGGCAACTTCTGAAACTGGACTCCCTGAAATTAGCTATCTGCACCTTGTTAATCTTAATGTTACAAAAATTTAACATTTCACCTTTTAGAAGAAGCAGATTTTTAGGCCAGCGGTAGTGTTTGGTTTTAGGAAAATTGACTGTACTGTCAATAAAATTTGTCCTAAACATATTTGTTGTACTTGTACCATACAGTAGTTAGTTTACAATTTTAATAATTATACTGTAGCTGTATTATTTTGCATTGATTTTATTAAAGGAAGTTTTTTAGATGGATTTATGCATACAAGTAAACGATTCAACTGTATTATAGGCAGAAGAAAGTGTTTTATAAGCATGAATGAGTGGTCTCCACTAGGATGCAATGCAAGTAATTGCTGTCACTTGTGATACTGTATTACAAGTGATAGAGCATTCATGTGTTATTGGTTTAATTACTTATATATCCTAGTGCGAAACAAACTTACAGTGCTTTTACCACTTTGTGTTGATGTTCAGTGTTTGGACATGCACTATACTGTACTGTATATGCGTACACACACAAGTAAAAAAATCACCTTTTATTTTAGCTGTATATGTGTTGGTCAGCAAGATGGCAGCATTTCATTCTACTTGATTGACTATAATGAAGCCAAACCAAAGCTACTTTCAGCATCTAGTATATCTTATGGTGCTGTACAAAGCATAGCCTGGCATCCAACTAAAAAGTAAGAATATGGAATTTTCATTGAAACACATAAACCTTAACTTCAACGCTGACATACAACACATTAGCGCATACCTATTACCAGAAGCATAAATTAAGAACCTAATTTCTAAAATTTAATGCCAAATAAAAATGTTATATTTTCTTGATATATTGCAAAAATAATGATGAAAAAAAAAAAGTTCTAGTTTTGTTTCAATTATCAAAATAAAGAATTCTAACTAACTAATTGTTATTACAATACAATGGTTTTGGCTGTTCTTCGATACATTAGGCATCTTTCATCTTTAATCAAAACTAGATTTGAACTCGTCACTTGACGAGTTCGGGTTATCCATGCAAATGCACATACGTTAAAATATGAACAATGACAATTATTATGGAATACTGTATCATATCATATCATATCATTTATTTCGCCAATATACAGTACAGTACAAAGTAAGACATAAAAAAAACATTACAAAAGTAAATCAATGAGGCCGGGTTACCTAAAAGTTATAAATAAAAATAACCGTCGAGAGGCTCTCCACATCGAAATACTTACATAAAATGAATAACACACAAAAAAAAACATGAATTCCTATAAAATTGAGATAAAACTATAACATTTCTGCAATTGATTTATATAAAATATTGTTAATTTAAATAGATAGAATTAAGAAAATATCTTTAAAATACACATATATACATGTGCAGTTTAAAACAGATTGTGAAATACTGTACACTGTATATGTTATATACAGTGTAGTGTAGATGAAATTACGAGACCCATCTTGTAATTCAATTTTTAACATGATGACGTCATCAATCAATTATCTAAACAATTACATTAATGAAAATTTGAAGAATTTTGGGCGCGAAAAAGCGAGATGTGCACTACTTTAAACGGTATGAATTTTTACAAAAGAGATGAAAATCAGACTTTTTGAATTCAACTGGCCATATGATGTCATGATATCCAATAGACAAAATTAACTAGTACGAAAGAGAAAAAAAATCCTAATTTTAAAATTTGAGTGGCCATACGGTAGATACAAATTTTACATGAATTAATATCTACAACTAATCAGCTTCCAAAGTACATTAAAAAAAATGTTCCCCCCCCCCACTCCCTTTGTAATATATATATATATATATATTATGCATCCATTTACATATGATTTTATCAACGATTTTTCTTTTCAATGAAAAGGGGGAAAAAATCAACATTAAAAATTGTTAAATCTTCAATTATTGTTGTTGAAGTTGAACCTTCTTCAACGATCGTTAAAACTGACCGATCAAATGGTTCATAAATTACGTCATCATAGTTTGTGAAAAAATATGTACGCGCTGACAATTCTTTACAACGCGACAATGTTTTTTACCTTTTTTTGTACTCTTTTGAAGTCTGATATTTCAAAATAACAAGTGTAAGTAAAACTAAATTATAATATAAAGCCTAAATTAAGATATCAGCGAAAACATGTCCTAGACTGGGTTGAAGCATCAAAACCCGTAACTTTTTCAATTTTCACACGGCTCCGGCTGTGCATAACCGGCTCTGGATTCGCAAAACTTGACGTCCATGTGTCCCAGCAACGCTCGAAAAGAACCAAGAAACCATTAACGATCGTGTAAAAATGTATAAATATTTGCGGTCCGGCTCGATCATCGTTATCGTTATTTATTTTCAACTTTAACGATTTAAAAATTCAACGCAAACTCGTCGTATTGTTTTGTCGACAGGAAAACAGGCTTTAGGCTATTGGCGCAAAAAAAAGCCAGTTTTTTATATTAAATATGGTCTATAAAACCCACTATATTCAGATAATTATATGACAAGAATCGACTGACCAAAACGCCACATATGCTATCTCCGGACGTCTAGACGATTATTTCCCCATATCGGCCCCCCTCTTTATCAAAATCCTAGATCCACCCCTGCTATAACCGATGAAAAATAGGTATATTTTTGCACACATTTTCATTAAATTACCAATTTTTTAGCACACGATTATTAAAGTTTAATGTGCATGTGCATCGGTATTTTGCAATTAAAGTTTATCAAAATGAATAAAATCTACTACAGAAGGTATGAAAAACAAAAATCAATTGCAAAAACCATTTTTCTACGCTTTGTATGAGCTGTGCGCAAGCTAACATCTGTAGCCCACGAAGACTCGGATATAGAATCGGCTTAGTCCTTTTCTCATTTGACTATTATTCCCTTTAAGTAATATCTTCCACTAACTGTATCAATTATTGCCTTTTTATATGGTACTCATTATTTTTGTTATTTTATGTTTTCGATCCGTACATCATTTGAGGCTAATTATTTGGCATTCTTTAATGAACCTTATTACTGATGACGATACATTTGAGGCTCCCATTAATAGCCTAGACAATTATATCGCCCCTACTAAGTTCTCTGAAAAATTTACTGGTATTATGTCACACTCTTTGTCTGTTCTAAATTTTAACATCAGATCACTGAAAAAGAATAGGGGAATTTGAACAAGTTCTTTAATAATAATTTGGGAAATTTTAAAATTATAGGTCTTACTCTTACTGAAGTTTGGAACATTCAAAATCCAGATCTCTTTAATTTGAACTCATACTTATTTGAATACCAATGCAGAGAACATGGTAGGTGTGGTGGAGTAGGCATTGAAATTTGGGCTAGTACATTTGAATCTTACTTAAATCCTGTTTTAATCTTATAAAAAATGATCGTTAGATGTATTACATTTTCAAGTTTTAGGGCACATTCTTCTCCTTCGTTTTATGAACTTAAAATTGTAGATGTTTATAAACTACATAGATTACATGTTCTCAAATTTATTTCAGATAAATTTTATAACCGAAACTCCTCATACGCTAACTGATTATTTTTCATCTATTGGACACTCTCATAGTACAAGATTTAAGAGCAGTTGTCTATAATATTGACCTTTAGGTGGCCATAGTAAAGAAAAATAGATTTTCTATAAAATTTGCACAATGAAAGAGGGTTGGTTAAAACATGCACAGATAAAATCATTTTTGATATCTGTATCTTGTTGCCATAGTAACGGCCATTTTAAAAATTACAGCATTTTCTTGTAATTTTTCCTATTATTTCACTGTCAAATAAGGTAAACGTTGATTTCAATAACTCTTACACAGATTGTTGAAATTTAATATAATTTTTAATACAAGATGATGAAAGACTTATAAACAAACTGAAAGAAAAAAATTGTTGGTCGGTCATGAGAATGGATGGTACCATTTATTTTCAATAGAGGTGTTTTTACATTTTTAAAAAAATCCAATTTTGGCCAAAGTTTGGAGCTTCACAACGTCTATGGTAACGCTTGAATTGCTTTGTTCTTGATTATATATATTCTATGGCCCTTGTGTGAATGGATAAAAGACAAAAAACTTTGGGGATACATTTTTGTTATACTGATGTTGTCACAAAAGTTTATATTTTTTCTGATTTCAGGATATGTTATTTGTAAAGTAATGGCATAACATTTGAACTGAATTCAAGTTGAATCAAATATTAAAATATTAGAGTAGAAAATACTCTATACATTGATATAAAGAATTAAATGTTTGAACAAGAAAAACTGTACTTATGGCTATTTTTTATCAAACCCTACCCAAAATTGATTAATAATCTAGAACTCAGTGTTTTGTTAACTTGTGTACGTACATATTCATAGCTATAAACATGTGCATAACGATGCTTAAATGAATCAGAGTAGGCCTATCATATATTATATATATGAGAATTTTAGATATATTAGTCATATCTTAAATATAATATTTACATGTTTTAGATACGGAAATGTTTATTATTTAAAGATGTATTGTCCCCCTGAAATTTTTTTTTTTTGTTGATTATGCCATTTTAATATCATATAATAGTTATCCACTTTGACCAAAACTTGGATCGAAGAAAAAAAATTATTTACCTGAAAAAACTGTAATTTAAAGCAAAAAATAGTCAAATTGGCTGCCAGCCAATGGATTTTTGGTTGAATTTAACCATTTATTTTGTCATTTTAGTGAAAACATAATTTTTTCTTTGTTTTTTTTTCTACGCAATTGATTAACTTGATTAAAACTACAAAATAACCCATTCAAAGTCTGATGTACTTAATCTTCATGTTTTTGGAGGACAATACATCTTTAAAAAAACATAACCTTATGTGACATCATTAATTATCTAATTACAACTTACATCAAAATAAAGAGACATTGCTTTATACATTGATACCAAAAATTATGAGCAAGGAAAACTGCACTTACAGATATTTGTGTTCCATACCCCAAAATTGTCCAAAACTGTGGAACTGATTGGTATCTATATAAATTTACGTAAGGGCAAAAATCGGTAAATCGCTGTTATTTCTAGAATGTTTACTCGATGGTATATGAAGTTGGTTCGTACTTTCGGTACTGATTTTAACCACCTGATGTAACCCTGTTTACTAATTAAATTGAGTTAGATAATTAGTTATTGACGATTAAAACGAATTTAGGTTCAACGATTTGCCCCAAATAGGGCTCTTTTCTGATTGTGGTATATACACTGTCTAATGGATGTCAATTTGAAAAATACCCGCACACAATAATACGAGGACACTTCGCATTTTCCTATCTCCTCCTACGATAATTGTTTTTAATAGCTGAAAACCGGTTGAACAGTTCGAGTACAGCATCATAATGTTGAAGACAGGCCGATTTTCTTTAAAAAATGCTATTTTGATACATTTAATATACGATTATACAAATGTATTGATTTGCGATGAATGGAACATCCAAGTGTCTATTCCCTCAGGCGTCGTAAAGGCAAGTACTGTATATCATAACAGAAATTCGATCCATTTTTTTTTCAATCTGTGCTGCAGAGGTTGGATATATATTTTTTTTTAACGGATAATGAGCTAGCGTTTTCAGTCGACGTATATTATGTATAAATCTTTATTATTGCAGTTAAACCACCCACATCATCACCCTTCCCTCACTGGCATGAGTAGCGTTGTAAAGCCAGTAGAGGATAGGCCTACGGTGGTACGAAGGATCAACAACAACTTTGGTGGGTAGGGTAGGAACCAACTTAAGTATGAATTGGCTCTAGAAACAATTGAAAACCATTAGGCCTACTAATTAAGTTGAGTTAGATAATTTAATATTTATTAACGATTAAATCGAATTTATGATTTGAGGTGGGTTTCACAAATTGTTTAACATTATATATAAACATACGTCGTAGTGTATCGTTACATGTACTGTACTATTTCAATCGACTACGACGGTGATAGTTTCAACAAAGTATTACATCGCAATGTTTTAATGTGTTTAGTGGTATATTATTTGTAAAACATGAAAACAATTAATATTTTGTTACAAAATAAAGAATATATTTAAAAATTGTTCCTCTTTGCACCCATCCTCTTCCCCATCCCTCAACCATAATGTTACATACAAAACACAAATTAAGTTTGTTTAAATTTGACTTAAACAATTGGTCTCATTTTGTGACAAGTTTCTCTTTCGGAAGTAATTCCCAGGGTGCTAATTTTAGTTGAGTACATAAATCACAGCGTCTATTTATTCGTTCCTGTAAACGACATGTATTATTGTCCTGCATTATTGTACATTTGAAATTGCCAGTTTTTTAACGCTGAAATTATTATGTATTCGAGAACCATCTGTGGGCACGACCTAGATGGTACGCGAGCGAAGCGAGCGTACCATCTAGTAATTAGAAATGCGTTAAAATCCCACCTTAGGGATAAGAATATTTAATGTTAACATCGATTTTTGTGTTCACTGGATATAGGCATTTAAAGATACCAAAAAATGTATGTAGTGTAGACCTCTAATATCCCATGTACTGTATTTTGTTGCTTGTAACCCGTTTTTTCCTTCACTACTTTAATGCTCAAACTTGTGGCCATGTCAAGAACTTAATCACAAGATGTTGAGGTGTCTCTTGATTTTGTTAATCTTCCTCTGGCCAACAGAATAGACCACTTTCATTAGTCTAGTGTGCAAGGCTATCAAACAACTTAAAGGGGGGTTCCGGGTTTAAAATGAATAGTAAAAAATGTAAAATATATTTGTTTGTCTCTTGAACGGTAAAAGTTTCAATTTATAAAAGCGCTCAGTGAAGCAGAACGAAGGCTGTGAAATGAGGCCAGATTACAAGTGCAGCTACGGCGATATGACACTGTGTTACAGAATAGGAAATTCGTAAAATGGTCAATCTTCCGACGACTCGTTATCATTAACCATATCAATTACTTTTGTAAAATTATACTTATCTGATGTAATTTTAGTCGGTCTTCCCATTTATGAAGTCAATTTTCTATGAAAATTTATCAAAACAGTGAAAACTTAGATATGTTTGCACTTTACGTTTGCCGATTTTCGCACTGACTTAGGGAAAGCCTTCAAAATCAATGAAGCGTAACGTATACATTCCTGCTGAGCGAGGAGAGCGAGACGACGATACACGTGCTCTCTCTGGCCATGCTTGGCATCGTCACGTGATAAGCAGATACAGTATACAATACCAAACTGGTCGGGTCGAGTATACCCCGTCTATAATCACAACATGAACGATGTACAGTATTTGATTGAAGGTCGACTCGACCTACCGGAATGGTATAGATAACATAGCTCGAATGAGAGAGTTGGAATATTTGTAAACATAAGTATTGCTAATTTTAACAAGTGTAGCCTATAGTAAAAGGCCTGGTAGTATCAATTCGCATAGGGTCTACTACACTAGCTAGCTCAATTTTTAACTGGGCCGGATCGGCCAGGTCTCCTTCCTACTACCTGGTCTACTTGCTTGATGCAGTATCCGCTTTTTTGGAGAGTAAACTAGGCCTATTTTAGGCCTACTTAGACGATCGGGACACCATACGTGCGGACGGCGATCGGACCTTGTTTTGCCTCAATATTTACAGCCGATTTTGTAAAACGTTTTAGGTTTAGATTGTTTAGGAGTTTGGTTGATAGGATGGATTTGGATCCACTGAGTTTTGTTATTTATGGGCCAATCGTTTAGTAGTAGGCTAGCTAGGCCCATGATGGGCCCCAATGTTTTAAAAAGCCATCGTGGCATGGAATCCCTAGTCAGAATGGCTCTCACCCATGACAAAAACTGATTTAGGCTAGGCCTAGCCTAGTACTTGAAGCCGATAATACGATCTGAACTATTCGAGGTATAAAAATAGTATAACTGTATACAATCTATATATAATCTGTACTAAATTTTGTATTTCATTAAATGTCAAATAAATATATGCTACTACTGTTATTATTACACTTTAGGCCTAGCTTAGAAAATCTACAAAAAATGTATTTCACAATGATCGGGTGGTCGTCGTTTGACAGGGGAGAGAGATGTAAATTAGTTGACAAACACAACGTACATGACGTCGCGAGTTTGGAATCCACTGATGACGTGATTTTGTGAATATCTCATGAATATTAATGAGCTTCCCTAAGCTGCTGAAAAACAGACTTTCCATGAATTTACCCTAAAATGTATATGAAATTTAATTTTTTAAATTTCTCGTTATTACTTCTTCATTCTGACATGTCTATATTGTTATAATATTTTTTATTTAATAAATAAACGATATTTAAAAGCAATTTTAAACCCAGAATCCCCCTTTAATAGCCTTGGTCTGTGTCCCTTCTAGGTGACATTTTCTTTGAAGGAGGCCTAGCTGTGAGGCCTAACTATAAAAGTACATGCAGGCTGTGCAATGTTTAAATAAAGTGTTATAAATAAAAAATGTATGTTTTTTTTGCTTGTATTTTCCATCAATAAAAATAGTCGCTGCTCTTAGGGGGAATACACGTGTGTGGCTTGTCTCACAGCCTTGGCTTTATGGTTTGTTGTTAAATTGCGCCCTCAATGTAAGAAAATAACACTATTTGTGTAATAAATTACTAAAAATGATATGTCATCGGTCATTTTATGCGTAAAATCAGGGTACGTAAAACAGAGGTTCTACTGTAAAGTAACTTAACACTATCTCAAATACCATTGATTGACATAATCCACAAATTTACACATTTTTAAAAGATTTTGACGGTATGCAGTAATAAAAACAATATTACAAATAGAAAAGTCGTTGCTTTGTATGTTATCAATTAAGGTATTTTTTACATGATAGATGATACTTATTTGACGTGTTATATTAGCAAAGTAGAACTACTACTTTAAAATAGGTGTGATTCTTGATTTCATTACAGTATTGTAATAGCTGCTGGTGAGGATGATAATATTACTGTGTTCTACATGGAGACGTTGACTGACCGCAAAAGAGACAGGAGAACAATCATGCATTATCGTAAGTGCCTCTTGAATATATCACATTATAACACACCTGATTGTATTCTTGCAATTTGTTATATCTAATGACTGATCGCATTAGAAAACTCCATCTATAACTGTTCTTCTCCGTGTCTAACATTGGAGCACTGTCTTTATTAATGACCTAGCTACCCGGCCTAACAGTCGTAATGAACAATGAATAAATTGAATAAGTACTGTAGGTGTGTTATAAAATTCGATGAAAAATTGACTTCTCTATTTTAAACTCCACCTCGGTAAAAATAGAGCAGTCATTGAAATATTATCACCATCCAACTCATAAACATTATTATATAACACCTAAATAAATTCCTGTCATTTGATTGGACGATTGTGGGTCACATGCCGTGCAATAGTATGCACTATTAAACAATCATTTAATAGTACTTTTTAAACATTTTTGTGTACGAAAAAAAAACGTTTCGCGGATGAAAACAAATCTGGTGTACAAATTACTGTGAAATACAACAGCGCCACCTGTTGTCCTGCATCTGTTGTTTGTAAACACCACCGCGAGATATGCAACAGCTCGATTTGGAGATATATATGTACTAATTTCATTCAAAAAGGCATTTAAATTAGCTTAAATTGTTTTTAGGATTTTGCTTAATTAATGGGGACATCCCTACAAGACTCGTGGAATCGTTGGAAAAACCATAATAAGCCTAGATAAGTTCCAATTGTCTGTTGAAGTTTTGCCTTTCAGCCAAGCTAGTACTACTAGGTCTAGCCTAGCTAGTATTAGGCTAGGCCTAGCCTAGGCGTTTTAGCCTTGCTAGGCCTAGGTTTGTTTGGTCGTGTGTTTATAAAATCCATATAAATATAACATTTAATATAATATTAAAAACCAAATGCTATTGTTTTAATCATTGTGAATGAAATGTAGGCCTCTTGGCTGGGCTACCTTTTATTTGATTCAAATGACAGGAATCTATTTAGATGTTATATAAAACAAATAATGAATGTTTTATATTCGTGTAATGCTACAAATAATGGCATTTGGTGAATGATGAAAGGTTAAATATCAACTCGGCGTTGCCTCGTTGATATATAACCTTTCATCATTCACCTCATGCCATTATTTGTACCATTACACTCATATACATTCATTATTTGTATAATATTATTTGTATACTATTATTCTACTTTTTATAATACAGACATTTTTGTTATGGAAATGATATTGTCTGATTGTACTTTTGTTTAATTGTGCCACCAAATGAATCTAGCATTTTGTGAAATTAGAATCCATACATGAATATTCATGATGTGACGGAAAACCCTGGATAAGGTTTTCACGTGGTAATCGAAAATGATCTCTCGCCGCGCTGCTAGGGTAGCTGTTGCAAAAACTCACCTATCATGTAGCCGCACCTACGTACATATAGTATTAAAAATTGAGTGTAAAAGAAAGAAGAATTTGACACTAAAATGACATACATGTTTCATATAAATGTTATAATATAATATAGGCCTATTGCTTATGTTTCTGAAATACTTATTTTGTTGACATCCAAAAATGTACATATTAAATGAATTAATTAAAATTCACACTTATCCTTAGAATCAATTGTGATTATACAGTTTAATTATATCATAGCTAGGCCTACATTTAACGGATTCTGCCAAAAAAGGAAAAACAATTAATTCAGCAATGCGACAACATAAGGCTAGGCCTATAGCTATCGTACGATGTTCATACGCTACCGCTCTTTACCAGCTAGGCCTACAAATCTAAGCTGGCCTAGAAACGTCTATTTTGACGCGAGCTACTTAGGTAGTGCATTGTTTTTCTCTTTTTATCATTATTAAGACAAATGTTTTTAAAGTTATATATATGCATTATTTTTACAAAACGTCAACAATTGCAGGTCTAGTATCTTTAACAACATGGAGAGAAAAAGAGTAACTCCGATCTGCACTGCGAACATGCATCAGACCATGAGGTATAAAATAATTAGACAGTGTGTTTTGCAAGTATGACATCATGAATATTCATGATATATGCACGCCTTCTATAGTTTATGCCTTAACCTAATAGGAAAAAATAAAAATATCATCTAAATATTATTCATTAAAAAGTCTTCTTAGACAGTTATTCCTGTGTAAAAAATGTGACAAAATATTTAATATTATTAATTATCTATATATTTGCTACTAAATTTGTGTATTTTGCGTATCTCCTCCAAAACCACTGAACGGTACGTACTCACATTTGGCACACTGATGTTTATTGATGGGCCGCACACTCTAGGCTATGTCACTTTCCTGAATTTTAAGGATGAACACTAAAAAAAGACAAAAAATAGCAGTAATTTGACGTCTCAGCGACTATGTTACGTTACTGTATAAACTACGCAACCTCCTCTGTTGTGTACCGACATGGCCGGATCTACAAATACCATGCCGGTTTGCCAAAAAAAACAGTCTTTAGTCAACCGTATCAAATGATCGCGTCTTTGAAGTTTTAATTAATTACACCGATTCTTTGAACAGAAAGATTTTCGTAAATCATGGTTTGGCTCAGTGAGTAAAACGCTGTGGCCATTGATATGAAGTTCGAATCAAGTTCGAATCCGCCACGTGTAATTATTGAGTATCACCGCTAAGCTAAAAATCAAAACTAGACCACAATTTAATTACAAAACTAGCAAAAAAGATACGTAACCTTACACAAATAAAATTGCAAAATATAAAAGACCATGAAATAAAAAATAAATGAACAAAAAAAACACACACACAGATAAAACGAATCCAAATGGGTGTCATGTTCTGCTAAATATCAAATATCAACAATTTGTTTTTATTTTAATAATTTTTCGAAGTACTTTTATCAGAGTTCGCTTTTATTATGCTTGCCCATGCAAAGTATAACCACATATTAAGGCAGAAAAAGACCGTGCGGGTTACTGCTAGTTATTTATTAATTTTTTTTATCAATTCGCTCTGTTTGCACTTTTCGCGTTCCATACTTTATTAGAGGCCGAATTGACATGAGGCCGCTTTGACTTGAGGCCGCTTTGACTGAATTCCTGGCACTTTACCTTGCAGACATACAAAAATACTAATTTGCAATACAATTATTTTACTATCCCCAGTTGGTAAAAAACGTCGATTTGAATTGGATGTCTTTAGCAAGTGCTGCAAGTTAAAAGGTAAGTGCCTAAAGAATTACCTTACATTATTATTCTGTTGGTAGGAGAGGGAATTACCTATATAAGATATAAGGGGTTAAAAGTCATAACCAATTACAGAAGTGTATCAAAACCAATCTAAGAACAGTATTGCTGTAACTATGTTTTGTCCTATGATTAGAGGTCATAGCACAAAGTTGGTACATAGAACAATTCTGTGGACAATATATAGTGGCTATTTTGTATGGAACGCCTCCTCTGCCTTCAGTTCACATTTGTCATGCAGTACACACCAAACATCATGCAGTACACACCAATCGTCATGCAGTACACACCAAACATCATGCAGTACACACCAAACGTCATGCAGTACACACCAATCGTCATGCAGTACACACCAATGGTCATGCAGTACACACCAATGGTCATGCAGTACACACCAATGGTCATGCAGTACACACCAATCATCATGCAGTCAAATATTGCGTAATTTATACCGCCACCTATCGACAAAATCGAATATCACGTGACGTTTATTAGACGGCTGTAAAACTAGGCTATTCAAACATTATACTACAGCAACTCACGCTGTCTACTACTACACCGTGGGAATTTTTGACATGCTCAAAATGACAAGAAACGCATTAAAAGTTGATTAGAAATTAATTTTGCGCATTTTGAAATTTTAAATGCGCGTGCGCGCGTAACTTCTTGTGAAACATGCCATTTTTAATCCGTAGAAAGTTTGCCCCTGATATGACTTAAATTTTGTCAAAGTGTCAATACTAAATGACTTTTGGTTTTTAATCTATGATCAATCATTGAAATTCATAAAATTGCGCGTAAGTCACGTTGCGCAACTATGACGTCATTCAAAAATAGGAGGTGCACAACTTCACGTAAATGCCCATATGTTGTCAAAGTTATGAAATGTTATGTTTACACATTTTAGAGAAACGCGATCCACAAAAAGGAAGGATGGAAAGAAGCATAATACAGAAAAAAAATATTGATCTCATACAATAACAAGGAGTTATCCGCTCTACCAAGTGGATAACTAATAAATCTTGGAATCTATAAGACGTAAAGCACGTGCGGTGTAGTAGTAGACAGTGTGAGTTGCTGTAGTATAAAGTTTGTATATAGCCTTAGTTTTACAGCCGTCTAATAAACGTCACATGATATTCGATTTTGTCGATAGGTGGCGGTATAAATTACGCAATATTTGACTGCATGACGATTGGTGTGTACTGCATGACGATTGGTGTGTACTGCATGACCATTGGTGTGTACTGCATGACCATTGGTGTGTACTGCATGACCATTGGTGTGTACTGCATGACGATTGGTGTGTACTGCATGATGTTTGGTGTGTACTGCATGACAATTGGTGTGTACTGCATGACGATTGGTGTGTACTGCATGACCATTGTGAACTGAAGGCAGAGGAGGCGTTGCATAATTTTGAATATAAAATGAGGTTATGCAATATATAAGAATTTTTTTTTTCAATTTCGTACAAAATTTCTGAAAAATCTTTATTTTTGAGAATTATTTTTTTTGAAAACTATAATTTTTATAGAACAGAGGATTGTACAGTTTATAAGATATGATATTCTTTTCAGACATCCAAGCAAAATATCATATAACTTGCTTTTGCTCTGCATGTTTTATGGAAGCTGAATTGTATGTGTCACACTTGCATTCAATCAGAATACAAATACAGTACTGTATATCTTATAAACCTAGCTTGCTCTTTTTGAAAAATCCTACTGTCTACATACAGTGGCGTAATGCAGAGGCCTTAGGAACCATAAGTGAACCTCCAACGCTCAAGCGTTTTTAGCCCTTTTTTGACATATTTTGATGCCTGTTTTTCCTCTGGGACCTGCTCGGGGGGCCCCTGTAAGCTCTGGTGTAGCCAATAAGCGCTCATAGCTGTTACGCCACTGTCTACATAGTGCATTCTAGTTCCTGTAATACGTACTCCTCATTTTGGACAAAGCTTTCAATTGTAAGCCTGAAGGACCAACCAACTCCGTTTCAACTAGAGCCCTTGTAATTTCATTTCATTTATTTCGTCAATTTAAAAACATAACACAACACAAATAAACACATGCACATGATGGTAGGCATACACTTAAGCTCACTCGTATCAAGCCTCAAGCAATTCATTGCATGTCACTGAACGACTATATCAAAATGCTTTGAAAAGATTGCTCATAATTAACTCTTAAAACGTACGATGAGGATAAAAAAATACAGTACAGCATACAGTAACTTACTCAGTATATGATAAAACCTGTGACGTATATTATGTTGACGAAATGACAGAACTGCTAAACACTCAATGTTCCCTGTTGAGTATCAGCAACCCAACTTTCTCCAAACTATATTCACTTGTGTCTTGGTTTGGCCTTACCCTTCAGACATGCATCGCATTGCAATTAGTTAAGACGTATTTTTTAATGGTAATTACTTGCGTTTTACTACTGTATACCACCGTATACACTATATTCGTGCTTTTATCGACAGATAAGAAACCACTCGGCCAACAGGGGTCTTTAGGTGAATACTGTACTATAAACCAACCACAATGCAAGGGCTTAATAGAGGAATACTAATTGAAAACAATAGATTTGTTGTTGTATATTGTGTCTTTATTCATACAAATTACAAAAATGATGATATAATAAAATGCAAAAGATGTCATATTTTTATAAAATCAGATTAGAATAGTAGTCGCATACACAGTAGAAAAACACTGATCAAACATTAAATATTTTTTAAAATAAAATTATTAATCACAATTTACAAATATATATTTATATAGACCAATTTTCATTATGTTTAAATCATTCAGTATTTGCGATAGGTCCACAAAGTCCACATTTCCATTCTTTCCTAATGCTTTTCGCACCGCGGCTTTAGCCAGCTAAAACACCAGAGGATATCAATATCAATAAGAAACTGTATCAATATGAAAGCTATTTATTTATCTAAGGCTGACAGTTTTAATATTCTGTAAACTCGACTAATTGATAGGTCCAAGCTGCTGGACCCAAAAAACGTCTGGGAAAAGAGAGTCTATGAGGTTGAACGATTTTGGATTCTCGTACTTTGATTGGTTGACGCATATTAACAGACTCCGGAATAATTTTATCATGTGTGATGTTGTCTCTGAGGATCGGACTGCATGTCCTGACATGTCTAACATACGTCAGGAAAATAATGTATTGAAATTCTTTGAATGAGGTTTAATAAACATATATATCATATTTGATTGAATTTTACAATGTTGATATACAAATTATATTAATAAAAACCTTAATTTTTAAAGTTCATACAATTGCCTACTGAGGGCACAATTTATTTACTTTGGCTAAAAACGATTATTTTTGGCCGTGTTTTGGACCCTATATTTCGAAAACTAAGTCAGATTTTAATATTGATACAAAATATTAACAGGCAATGTATGCTATTAACTTCTAATGTTGCATCGTTATCCTATCATATTTATCTAAATTTATTTAAATTTCAGGTCATTTGTCGTTTGTTTCTGCAGTCAGATTTGACCCAAGTGGTGATTTTTTAATCTCGGTTGGATGGGATGGACAGATTCTTTTTTGGAACACCGCAGACATTGATGATGTCATTAGTTATGGGGCAGGTGATATAAGCACAGTAGAATGTTCAACTGGATTCATGATTGGCCAACAGAAATTTTCTAATTTCCCATCAGATGGAATGAATTTCATGCCATTTTTGTTGTCGTTAGTTAAGCAAATTGTGTACATTTTTGCATATACAGATAGTGAAACTTTATGTTTAGTGGCATATCAGGCACCCAAGAAATACAGGTGAATCTGTACACGTGTGTTTTCGCTTCCTAATAATATTAGAGACATGAAAATCCTAAAAAGATGATTATGCTTTTATTTCAATTGGCAGATAAAAAGGGTGCTTGTCAACAGTAAGCAAGTCAAATGTAATTTTCCTATAGAAAGAATTATGTGAAAAATACTAATTAAATGAATTACTGATGAGTTTGTAACAAGGTAGTTAGTTCTTTAAAGCGTTGTACGTATACCATATCACACAGACTAGCAATTATAAATTTGAACTTGTACCCACAAAGGTCTTAATAAGCTGATATGCTATAGCCTGTTTTGGCGGTAAAGAAAATGCTGCTCCACTATTTAACCCATGTCCGGTTAAAATGTCCATAATCTCTTTCTTTGGAAACCAACGAGCAGCTTCTAATTCATTTTGATCTACTTTAATATAATTGGATGTTGCATATGCTAAGCAGCCAATCATGAGCTGCATAGGCATAGGCCATGGTTGGCAGGTATGGTACTGAACTTTGTCAACTTTTATACCACTCTCTTCCATCACCTCACGACGGACAGCATCTTCAATAGTTTCACCTTTAAAAGAAACAGTTGGAATGGTTTGAAATTTCAAGATATAACACTGCAGTAAAAGTGAAAACCCAACAAAACCATATTTTTCTGGTGTAATTATTATTGACCTTTAGATATTGACTTTAAACATATGGTGTTTTGGATAAACCATTGTATGTTTCTAAACATTTTTAGGCTATCAAGGAGAGAATCGAGAGCCGGGATCTAGCCATCAAGTGCCCATGGACATAGCAGGAGACTTTCAGTACTGTAGGACATATATTTGGGAACCATCTGCATTTAACACTAGCACCATGAGCAACACAGTGCCATGAGCATTGACAGTTGGAATGGCCTTACAGCTGAAGTTACAGAAATCATTTATTATTTCTTTTTGATAAAGAAATGTTTGTCAAAATATTTCTACCAGCTGTAATTTAACATTTTCACAATAGAAAACCAATTATCCCAGAAAATAGGAACATTTGTATTTATTCAATTATTAATGAATACTATTTCACTTCAGGGGCGGACGCAGGGGCGGAGCCCCAGTTGCCCGAGTAACACCCTTAATTTCATACTAAATGTTTTTTCTGCCACTTTTTAAAGTTAAGTTATATTTAGAACCCATTTCATCACATAATGACCATTAAATTAACAGACTGCAGTGTAAAATTAACCAGCAGTCAACAATGGCGCACACAATATAGCGGCGGTCAGCATATTTTTTTTGTAGATATGTTTCTGAACATGCTCAGAATGAATTTCTGACTGTTTGGATTGCTTGTGTTTTCTAAGAAGCTACGAAATGCCACTACACACTGTGTTCGTGAACAACTCCGTCACATGGGTCGTTGATTTGTCCATAATTACAGTATTAAATTTTGCCGGGGATTCTCCCATCATTTAAGCATTTCCATAGTAATCCTATTTATTTTCATTTCCCTACGTCCGTAATATTGGGCCGGGCCAAATTCCATTGGAATGGCGATAAAAAATGGTTAACGGTTGCTTAATACTACAGTATTGGTTGATTGAAACTCGGGTGTCATTTTTATTCCAGAATATACAATATTGATATACCAGTACATATTTAATTAAAGAAATAATATATGAAAGTGTCTAACCTGGTTCCATAAATCCAGCCAGACAAGAAAATAGTCCAGGAGGAAACGTCTTTTGCCTTCCTAGAAGACACTGTTGCTTGTCAGGAGATATGACGAGCATAATCACAACCGGGTCTAATCTGGGATAGCTAGTGTTATGAATGCCTTGTAAACTAATACAATCTGTTAAAAAAAATGATTGGACATAGAAATTAAAAAAAAAAACAGTTTTTTTAGCACTATCTTGCATTTCCTTGTTGAACCAAGCTTGCAAGGAAGACTAAGTTTAGATTTCAAGCCACCCAGAACATAGGTCCTACTGTACTATGAAGCAGTAACTGGTATTTCAGTAGTAGTATACAATTAAGTGTTAAAACAGACTGGGAATAATAGAAGAATAGAATTATGATAAAAAAGTGTGATGTAAATCTACCTTTATTTGCGCAAATTCTTTTATATCCAGCTTCTGCTATGTTTGTTACACTGCCACAGGTTGGACAGAACTTGTAGCGAAGATGCCACGTAAGCAGTGACTTGCATTGTGCAATCACACCTGCCTGAATTTCATCAAAGCCCATAATAGCATATTTATTTTTAGATGATAAAATCTCTGCTTTCTTAGAAAACTTTAACACCCTTTCCTCTTCAAGAGTTGATACATCCAGCGCAAACCATGCATTTCTTTCCCCATTTGTATTTGATAAATCCAAACACCCTAACCCAAGAAAAATATAAACCGGTTTGGGATCTCCCATAAGCAAAAATGAGATGTCCTTGTAAGAAATGGGGCATATTTCATATTTATTGTCTTGATACAAAACAAATGGGTTTAACTTATGAAATAGAATATACTTTGTTGATGCTTGATGGAGCTCTTTTTCTATCCACTCTTGGTTATCTCTCATTGCTGAACATCGATCCAAAGGATTTTTTCCAAAATAGGTGACAACTGTAGAAAGTTGACATGGTATATTTGAATTATTAGAATCACTAGTTATAAGGGTAACTATTGAGGAATGGTTCCAAAACTGAGCTATGTCAACAGCTGTTTGACCAGACTTGGTCATTAGGTCAACATCACATCTGAAAAACAAAAGAATGACAATATATTAAAATGATCTATACAGTATAATATTGAAACTTATGATGCAATGGACATTGTGTGATATCTATTTTAACAGTAACTTTGTTCAGAGTATTTTATATGGTTGCATTTGTATATTTCATCCAGGGCCCTTAATGATCAGTTTCTTCACTAGAACTGGATAGGCCACCCTCATTAAAGATTGTATTAAATAAAATCCATATGTACTGTAGGTATGGACCACTGAAGGTTAAACTATGCTCTATACTATATTACTAGGTGAATTTAAACAAGAATTTAAATAAAAAACAGAATCTTAAAAAGAAACTACTATTACATACCCTTTTTTGATAAGAGCATCAGCCACATTTACTCTTCCATTTCTAGCAGCAAACATTAGCGCTGTCCATCCCTGATCATTCTGTGCATTAATAACGGACTTTTGTTTACTGGACTCAATGATCATCAACACTAAATCCAGCTGGCCTTTACTTGCACTATCATGAAGCTCATCTATCATTTTACCCATTGCAGACCCACTAGGTTCAAGTTGTATACCTTGAAATAAAATGTGATATGCTGAACAGTATGTATGGGGTAAAATAGGTTGAGATATAGCTACTAGATATAGTTTACTACTTTTATTCTAGAATAGACTAAAACTCATCTAAAATGTCCATTGGAAAAAAAAATTGTATTTATTCAATGATTAATGAATACTATTTATAATCACTGGAGAGGCGGACGCAGGGCTGTTGCCCCAGTTGCCCGGGCAACACCCTTAATTTCATACTAAATGTTTTTTCTGCCACTAAATTAAAATTTAAATCCCATTTCATCACATATAATAACCATTAACGTTATAAGTCCAGGGTTCGAAGAGCCTATATGTAAATTGACAGGCTGCAGCGTAGAATTAACCAGCAGTCAACAATACCGTGCACAATTTAGTTTTTGTAGATATGTTTCTGAACATGCTCAGATTGAATTTCTGACTGTTTGGATTGCTTGTGTGCATCATGAGAAGCAATGAAATGCCACTACACACTGTGTTCGTGGACAACTCCGTCATATGGGTCGTTGATTTGTCCATAATTATTGCATTTTGCTGGGGATCCTCCAATCATTTAAGCATTTCCATCGTAACCCTATTTATTTTTATTTCCCTACGTCTGTAATATTGGGCCGGGCCGAATTTCCATGGTAATGACGGATGTTCCTAAGATAAGATAACTTTTATTGATCCTCAAAAAGGAAATTCATTGCTCGTCAAAAAAAGAAAACACAATAACTTTGAAATAACAGTGTTTAATTGCTTCTTTCTGCAAATTTCGATCATATTTTTTTTCCTAGTGTGGTTTATGCAGCGCGTTGCAAAATCGTTTTATGTCACCGTCGATGCATATCCTTCTAATTTCATTCTTTAATCCATGGTTTGACAATGCAAAGTATATGATTCTGCATGTAACTGCAGCTGTAATTTTCTAAAAAAAAACAACTTCAAAGAGAATAATTAATTAAGCAGCTAATAGTATTTGGAACATTTTCATACAAAAAGTCTGTAGCATATAGAACCCATGTCAGGATTTGACGGCATACTTTTTGTAGTTTTTTTTTATATATTGAAAAATTTGAGAAAAATATTTTATTTCAACCAATTTTTAAATAGTTCAGGCTAAACATGTTCAGACTGGAGTCTAGTCAGCAAATTGTTCTGTTGGCTAATTGGTTGTCGACGAAATAACCTGGTCAGCAAAATGGTTGGTGAAATGCCTGGTTGTCTGTTGCCGATATGTCATTTGTGCAAAAATGTCCTGTCAGCGAAAAGTCCTGTCGGCAAAATGTCTTTGTCGGACAAATGTCCAGTCGGCGAAAATGTCAGAGTACATACCTTACTAGCTAAATAGGCCTAAGTGTGCTAAATAAGCTAGCTACTACTACTACTACTACCAAGACTGTATTAGCTATAGATCCTAATAAGATTAATAGAATGGGTGGCCTAGTAGTATAACTTAGCCTAGGCCTACTCTTCTACTATACTATAAGTATACTGGTTTACTGACACGGCTATCTTATATCTTATAAAATAAAGACCAAAACTATATACAATAAAAAATGTTTTAGGTGATTTGGAAATACTAGTATATTACTAGATAGTACCGTATTATATGAAACCACTGCCTGGTGGGCAGTGGTGCTATAAAGTAGTAAAAGAATGTTTGAGGATCGTTTCAATTATATTCAGGACTGCCCTGGTATTTGGGCGACTTTGTATGGGGCGACTTGACTGGATTCCACCAATTGCTCAGCTGCCTGGCTCTCTCCTCCCCATAGAACCAGGGATCTTCTTAAAAAAGTGCCGGTTCGTAAAGAGATACCCGTTGTAGTTGCCCAATTCGGGAAATGTGTAGCTTATTTTGTTCTTCAATTGTTCAGAAAATACCCAGGTCTGTCAAAAATATATCAAAAGGTAGTTTTATAATTAATTTATTTATGCTTGAAGAAGGTGTGCGTAGGTGTACACGTGGAGCAGGGAGGAGAGTAAACAAGTGGGTACTACTACTATGGTACGCCAGGACGGACAACTCAAAGAGGCCGTGAACATACAAAATACAATATTTCAACAATGGTTTTCAATCTGACATTATGTACAGTATTATAAGTAAAATGAAGTTTATGTTAAAAAAACGATTGTATATGCTGTGTTCTCTCGGAACAGTGAGTGTGGTACGCACAAAGTAGGTGGCATAAATTCATCAACAAAACATAAAACCAAAGTACAGTTTGTAGTCATGGAGAAATAAGTTACAATTTGGCAAATGAGCTGAAGTCAGAAAAGCATGCATGTAAACGGTGTCTGGAGGTAATTGTGTGAACAACTTGTTTTAATTAATGACTTGCCTCTTTATAGAGAGCAACCAATAATAAAAACTGTCCCGGCCCCTGATGTACAATTACCGTCCTCGTAAATATTACAGATATTGTTATTGGTCAGCTCCATGAACGGATCCGCACTATTTGAAGGGTGTTACGAAAAAGAGACCACCTTGAAAATAGAGACCCGAAAAACCCCACTAAAACTTTTCTCAATATGTATTCTGTTTTATAGGATCAATCTTTAAACTTATGATGACCTCGATTTGTTTGTGCGCTTTGGCGTGCCATATCCGACTACGAAAGATCGTTGTTGTCCAATCATCGATTGCCATCCAGTCACACAAATCTAGCAGCAGCGGAGCAGCTTGTTTTTTTGCAACCATAAAAATAAAATAAAGGCTAGCGTATCACTGTTTATTTTGCATCAATATGGGTTAGTTTTTCTTAAGTTGTTTTGTGTAATATATAATACCATTAGTATGATAATAGCCTAGCACTAGGCCTAGATTAAATCCCGTCTAAAATAGAGACTAGGAAGAAGCAAGGCTAGAAAATGGAAATCCGCTAGAAAGAAGTAGGAACTAGCCTAGCCTAGGCCCTAGCCAAGGCCTGGTGGTGTAGTGTGTGTAGCCTCTAGGGTAAGCCTTAGTAGGCTACTCATAGGCATAGTATGTATAGTATTAGTAATAGGCTTGTAGTAGGGGATCTAGGTCTAGGAGTTTAAAAGGTGTGTGACCAAAACGGCTGCCGACTGTCTGTAACGGCTGACACCAAATTATGTAATGTTTATTAATGATGATGATATTTAAATTACGTTATTTATGGCTAAAGATACGGTACCGTATCCATACATCTAAAAACTAAAGGTACGGTAATTACGCTATGTAAGATAGATGTTAATCCAATAGGTTATGGCAATGTTTTTCAGCAAGCCAGCTGTGTGGCTTAGTGGGCTTGTGATGAGGCTATGGCTTAAGGGGTTGGAGGTTCGACTTTTTCTATTGTCAAAAATTTCCTTTATTTTCCTCAATTTTTGTGTCACGCAACCGCGATAACAGTTATGTTGTAACTTGGACAGCAGATGCACGTATATATGTAGTTGTGCAACAAACTTTGGTTTAATGAAAATATGGTCATGTAGCGTAACTACGCATGATTTTCTGAAATTCTTAAATATACCTGTAAATTCAAAACTAACAGCCTTTGTCAAATGAAACTTGGACACACGGATGTATCATCATCAGAAAAATTTTGAACATTGGTATTTTCACGCTCACACGCGCTTTTACGTACTTAGTTCGTACGCAGCTTAGACAGACCGTTTTGGACTTGATTGTTGATTCTGTATACCTTTTATGAAGTTCCTTTAATTTTTGATGAATTATGAATGTAAAATAATGACACACAAGCACGTCAAACTTTAAAAATCGTGCGCCCAAAAAGTGGTTAGTTTTATGCAAAATTGTGTAAAAATATGCCTATTTTGAATCGATTATAGCTCTCCAGGATGGCTGGTGACCCCCTATTCTTTTCACTTATTATAAAGGGTAATGAGTTGTATTGTATATGAATTCATGTGAAATTTAGACCGTAAGTATGTTATGACGTCATCTGAATTTTAAAAATTGGATTTCTATCTCTTTCGGCACAGTTTGTCACATTCAATAGAGCGCATATTACGTAAAAGTTATCAATTTTCTGCCAATTTTCAATAATAATGTTATTCTTCTTCAGACACATGAACTTGAAAATGTCATCAAAAACAATTAAATAAACGTGGGAGGTGTAAAATAAAAACTAACCGTCAACTAAACCGTTTACAATGCCAATACAGTCAACTGTTGACGCTTGTTGAATTTGATCGATGCTATGCTGTTTGTACAATCGTTGTGGTGCAGCTTACTGTAGGCTAAGCCTACTAGAATAGCATTTGTATGTTACGATGCGTTGCACGATAGCCTAACCCGTCACCGTGACGAGTTCAAATCTAGTTTTTTAGTTTTTAATTTAGGAGAGATCATTTAGAGTGTTAGGTTTTAATATTTAGGAACAAGTTTTATATTTAGGAATGAGTTTTATATTTAGGTACAAGTTTTAGGAACATGCAATTTTACCGTACCTTTAGCAAACGGAAGCGCCCTCTATAATTACCGTACCTTTAGTTTTTAGAGGTATGGATATGGTACCGTGTATCTTTAGCCATGGCGATATTATTAATAGTATAGGCCTAGGGCGCTAACTGCAGTTTGGCACCTAACTAAATCTGGGCATAAGACATCCCGGTGGTGAACAGACGATCGGGGCCAAGGACAATCAAGGTCACGGAGGATCGGGGCCACGGACGATCCGGGCCATCATAGAGACGATCGGGGCCATTTTTTTATGTGCTCGATTGTCTATACGTTTGACCTGATCGTCTTAGGCGTTGGGCCTGATAGCCAAGTGTATCGTTTGTAAATCCGTTCCATTATATTATATAGTTTATAATTGAGTTCTCGGCAAACAAAGTTTATGTTTATAATATTTTTTTAATGGTAGCCATTACGTGCGATTAAAAAAGATATGATAGAAAATTAGATTAATAAGGTTTTTATAATGAGCCCGATTATCTAATTATATTGGGCCCAAACGTCCTTAAAAAAGCCTGATTGTCTGTCAATTTTCACGGTCACTCACCACCGCTGCGGTGCGGGTGAATGTTTCAAAATTGGGTAAGCTCGAGAGAGTGTGGTGCGAAAGTGCATTTAGTACCACACTAGACTAGTTCCCTTTCGCACCTGTCTTTTATTTCGACTCTAAATTTGTTAAAAAGTAACTTGTGGAATGCGTATATTTTTAGACAGTTCTATGGTGTGATATTCATTTTAAGTTGCTTAACAGGTGCGAAACAGAACTAGCGCCCTCTAGCCTAGGTAGGCCTACATTTTATATGATATAATCAAAGAATAAATTAAATGTTATTTCTTAGGCAAAAACAAATATTTGTAAAATTAAAATGATTGAGTGAGATATGAAAAATATTGAGGTTTACATGTAGGTGTGTGTGGCCAAGACTTGTAAATTATAATATACTGTAAAATGTTAACTAATGATTTCTTTTTAATTTCAAATTCAGCTGTATCATCTGGTCCATCTGCTGTGATTTCATCTCTATTGATGATGCTTTTGTTTGCTGGTATGCAAATGTTCAAAGTACAACTTGCTTCATCTGAGCTTATGACGATTCTTGGAGGTTTTCTGGGATCTCTGCTTTTTATTCTCAGCCTAACAGCTATGAACAATTTAGAAAATGCACTTTTTAGTAAAGGCTTTCAAGCAAAAATATTTCCAGAAGGTAGGCTATTTTATAATTCCATATATTTTTATTGGAAAAAATTAATTTTGTTAATTGGAAGTTTAATCATTGATAAAATACTGTGATGTGTCCATACTGTATATGGACACGGTAATTTCATATCACTACCATATTTGGGCACATCACACTTTTTTGTCAAACTAGTTTGATAGTGTACAGCTTATTAGTCTATTCTGAGAGAAGCTTTTCCTTAGCTTTTTAAAAATTGTTTTCTTTGTAATTTTACAACCATACAGGGATGTTTACTTTTAGGAAGTTGGAAACTTCTGAAACATATTAATTGGTTTGAAATTTGTTTTTACAGTTGTCATGTGTCTTGTAGGATCATGTTTAGCTTCTGGCCTTATTCATAGAGTCTGCATAACAACATGGTACAGTAGCATTTTCTGTCATCATCTCTTATCGTCTTATATAAATTATGAGTCAAAATTAATATGCTTTGTTTGTGTCGTGATAAAGCCTCAACATTAATGGTTACATTTGATCAATGTAACCAGTCTTTTTTAATACAGTCGACTCCGCCTAAGTCGAATCTAATGGGACTGGTATAAAAATTTGAGTTATGAAAACTTTGACTTACAGATTTGTAAAAAAAATGCTAGGCTTAGGTTCACACACTAGCCTCGCTACGGCTAGATAAGCTTCGTGAATACGTATCGCGCGCGACCCACATGATGGGCCTTCTTGAATTGAGTTTGTTACTTAGCTAGCTAGGCCTAATAAATGCTAAGCCATAACAATAATAAGAAAATGTATAAGAAATACATTTCGGTTCTTATTCGAAATCGGCATCCATTGTTTATTGTTATTTGTCTAGAACAAAATGGGTACCCACAAAACAACTCACAGAGTACTGTACAATATATACTAACGCGAGTTATACAGTAGGACGAACCTGTCCCACATTATCACCTCTGTCGTTTGTTTATCGAATTACGTACGTTCCCCTATGCCCTAGCTTTCTGTATTTTATATTGAGTTCCTCTAAGCACTTGAACCAGACATCTCATTCTATTGTATTTATATCTGCATGAATTTTTTTACATTCAAATGTTTAACTTCATTTTTTTTTTCAGTTTCATATTTTCATTAGTGGAGTTGTATTACATTAACAAGGTTTCTGCTACAAAGTACACTGCTCCAGTTACTACACAGACAACTGGCAAGAAGAGACGGTAACTTCTACTGTAGGTCAAAGTGTATGTTCAAGACATAAGAGCAGAAGTATCATTTTCACACTGTACACTAAGCTGGTTACTGACATCAAACAACAATATTAATTCAACTCATCCAGCTATGGAAAATTTTCAAAATTTTTACTTGATTTGCATTATATAAATGAAGTTCAGGTATTACATTCTGAACATTCTTTTGTTATTTCATACTTTTTACAAAATCAAATAACAGACAAAGGATAATAAAATCAACAAACTGGACATAAGTTTGTATATAAATAAGGTCAGAATTCCAATAATTTAAAACAGTTTTGTTTTGTTTTTCGTTTTATTTAGAACCATGTATTATCTATTATAAGGGGAACATTTTAAAACATTAATTATCTTGATTATTCAAAATGTGTCCCTCAAACCATTAATAAAAATCAAACAATAATAATGGTTTTGCTTGAAAAACCATTGACAATGGATTGAATAATGCCCTTCTGGTTGATTTTTTTTTTTTAAACTGTAGCGCCTAAATATTTTTTTTTCTGATCCCGACTTCACATCGACTGTTACCCTGTTATTATATGCGCTAGGCAAATTTGAGCACTTGTCCAGTGGCATTTTGGCGTTCACTCTCGACATGAGTACTAGTGGACGTATGACACTGCAAACGTTTACAAAAATTATGGCGGAGAATGATCTTGCGATGATTTTCTGAGAATGTAGTAAAATTATATTTGCAAACTGAATTATTGTTTTTTATTGGTTATTTAAAAATACAAGTTATGGCCTGCCTTCGTTCAGAAAATTAAGGATCTAGGCCTGTGTACAACACCGGCCCTGCAAGGCGGAATAGCTCCACGGATGCGCGCTACTAGAGATTACAAGGTCAGATGATCCCAAGGTCATTATATCATACGTTCCCTGTCGAAGGGTAACAGTCAACTACGACCCATGTGGACGTGGACTTCGTTTATGTTCACTCAAATCTAAAAGTCCCTTTTAAAACAAGGAATGTTATTTACTGATTGGTCACAAGTATGTAAATCAATATTTTTTGCTTATAAATTCATTATTAAATTTTGACAATAAAATATCTGCTTACTGTACTGATTTATTTCACATTTGTCAAAATGTCTCTCTCGCACCTTGTCATGAACGACAATGTCAATAGTTTTATATTCATCTGAATGATGGATGAAACTATAAGCCAGGACTGTTTAAAGCACCTTAATTAATTACATTTTGCATTACGTTTTATGTAATTTATTATTACATATTATTTATTATTATTATTTTTTAGATACTGAGTATTTGCGCCACAGGAGGAATTTTTGTTAAATGACGCTCGCACGTAAAATTCACAATAACTAGAAATGACACTCTATATCGGGCTACACAGTAGCAAACAGATCATATCACGCCTGTTTTTACTGCCGGTAAAACAAAAGTGAAAAATAACATATTTTGCGTTCAATGCAAAGGCAGAGGAGGTCCCCGGCGAAGGTACTTCCGGTAATTTAATAAATTCTAGCAATTAATACAAATTAATTATTATCAATTAATAATTAAAACAATTTAGCAAAAAAAATGTGAAGCTGCTGCTATAAATATATTTTGAAATAAATGCTAAATAAGTCAGTAAAACCACAATTTCCAAAATTCATTTTCATTTATCCACTATAAACTGTACAACCACCACCGAAATTTGCAGAAAGAAGCAATTAAACACTGTTTTTCAAAGTTTGGAACGTCCATAATTATTACGGAAATTCGCCCAAACATTACGGACGTAGGGAAATGAAGATAAATATAGTCTTTTCCAACCCTGGACTTCTATAACGTTAATAGTTAATATATAATATGATTAAATGGGATCTAAATTTTAATTTAGTGGCAGAAAAAACATTTAGTATGAAATTAAGGGTGTTGCCCAGGCAACTGGGGCAACACCCCTGCGTCCGCCCGTGGGCCTACACCACCAGAAAACATACATTGTTGTTCATCTTAAAGATTCTTTACCACCACAAATCATTCAACTGAACAACAGGATACTACAAGAATATTCAACCAGATTCAACTAAGTCACTGTTCTCCAGTCGGAAATAATATAAACATACTTTGGAAGCTTTTACAAAACATGACAATTTACTAGACGACTATGAAATGCAGGATTATGTCCAATATTTTAATATATTTACACAAACAAAACAAGAACAAAGATACAGATTCTGGGTTTTTTTTATGGCTGCATGTTTTTCATTTGTAATTAAAACAAAACAAAATAGACAATTTATCTTTATCTTCCTTCTAATATAAATGCAATGTACCGCTCTGCACTATACATCCATTTATAGATTTGTGTATACTGCATTGTACTATATTACTCTATTAATCTTTTTGATTCCCGAACCTTACAATCATTTATAAGATATATATATAGCTTTTCGCCTTTTTTTTTTGTATCTCCATTGAGATCCAGCCACTGATACCCACAGCATTGTAATTTTTTCAGTAATTTGCCTTTGGATTTATATATATATAACTTACTTCAAAGAAAAAGAATTAACTCTCAATTAATTGATGATGCTTCCACTGATCATGATCAAGCCATTTTATGTGAACCTAAAACTATCAAATAACATGATCAGCTTAATCACCCTAATATAATCTAGACTATGTGTGTGGATACGCACATTCATGATTTTGATACTGACGTCATTTTACCAGAAGACACTTATTTCAGCATTTGATTTAGTATTCCACGCAACTTAATTTACACAGTTTGCATCAAACCCATTCAACTTTTTATTATCATGAATGATTCCTGACCACAAAAACTAGATACTTTTTTTTCTAGTATTGTTATTATACAGTAAAAAGTTGATATTTGTATCATGGCGAAACTAATTTGCATAAAATTTACATTTCCACAACAGGTGATCACTCCACATATGGTCTTAAAATGATCCCAAACCATGAAAAAAAATGTGCTGAGTTAAAAAGTTTTTTTTTATATGATGGCAGTACTGTACTAATTTGCATAAAAATAGGGACACTCTACGCTCATAGAAAATCATTAAAAATAATTTTCTACTCAATTTTTTAAAGAATCAATTCAAACAAATAGCAGGTACCCGTCCAATTATAATGATTGTAAGATTCGGGAATCAAAAAAGATAATATAGTACAATGC
Organism: Antedon bifida; assembly: GCF_963402885.1. Taxonomy (NCBI): domain Eukaryota; kingdom Metazoa; phylum Echinodermata; class Crinoidea; order Comatulida; family Antedonidae; genus Antedon; species Antedon bifida. The sequence goes on from NC_136231.1 coordinate 10,481,280, forward strand.
AGTATGCACAAATCTATAAATAGATGTATAGTGCCGAGAGGTACATTATACAGCATTTATATTAGGAAGGAATATAAAGTTAATTAAATTCTTTATATTTCAGTGTCTATTTTGTTTTAATTCTAAAAGAAATCAATTTTAAATACAAATGTACAGAGTCATCACAAATAATAGTAGGGCTCACTGTATAATGAATGTCTGGTATAGGACATAATCCTGCATTTTGATAATATCATTTCCGACTGGAGAACAGTGACTTAGTTAAATCTGGTTGAATATTCTTGCAGTATCCTGTATCCAGTTGAATGTCTTGATTTGTGGTGGTAAGAATGTTTGGTGGTAAGAATCTTTAAAATAAACAACAATGTATGTTTTCTGGTGGTGTAGGCCTAATTAGAAAGAAGTAAATATGATTGCATCTTCATCCTCCTTGTTTGTACCTCCTTGTACTTGTAGGCCTACACACCTTGAAAATAAATTACATAATGTACTTTACAATATTTCATATCGGGAGCTAATGTAATTAGAAGCCTCTCTTAGTCAGACATTATATCGGCCTAGTAAAAGTGGGCCGAATTGTCCTGTCACACATGGGCCGAATCATCCTGCATTCAGCTATTGCCTATATATCACCTTAGGAATAGTAATTAATAAGAAACATAACCTAGCCTAGCATTTGGTGTTTGGAAAAATGGTAAAAGGCCAGGGTGCTCAATCCTATGTTTGGCAGTAGGATCGAGAAACATGATCAAGAATACAGTTTCGTACTTACCAGCCATTGCATTTGAAATGGCGCACGGCAGCACTGTTGCTATAATATAACTGCAGCTGCGCTGATCACATGTGTGCTGCTGTCTCGTCTCGATATTGCTAATTACCTGAGTGACCTAATTGTGACGTAGGAAAATGGCCGAGAATTGGTCTAAAAAACACATTTTTTTTACAAATTTGCAATTCCAATATAGACTAATGGAGAAAGGGGAATTAAACGGCGCTAGTATTGGACTTGTGGCTTACAGTAGGAGGAGATAGAGAAACAATTTTGGCTTAGTGCTATTATATTATAGATATTTCTGGGGGTGCATGTTGATCCCTTCTGACAAGCTATAACATTTAATATACAGCACTGTTGTGATATTCTCAGATTTTATTCACAAATCATATTTGATGATTATAATTACATTATAAAATATTTTTTTATCATATATTATTTAAATCATATTCATAATTAATAACCGAATGACACGTCCATGGATATTAATAAACTTAAAGACCCATTCCCTACAATTGTTGATGTTTTGTAAAAATAATGCATATATATTGCTTGTCCTTGTCTTAGATGTACGTTTTATGGTAATTTATGATAAAAAGAGAGAAACAATGCACTACCTAGTAGCTCACGGTGAATGTCCTCTTGTGTATGGTCTTTAGGCCTGGCCTAGCTAGGCTTACTTTTGCAGGCCTAGCTGGTAAACAACAGTAACCTACGAACATTGTACGCTAGCTATAGGCCTAGTCTGACGTTGTCTAGTTGCTGCATTAATTGTCTTTCTGTTTTTGCCAGAATCCGTAATACAGATTGGGAGAAACCCGGTGTTTTCGCTGAAACGTTACGTTTCTTTCATTTATTTTGGCCTTCACGATCGATCGAAAGTAGGTGAATCACAGAAGAATAACTAAAATATCAATCCGCGCGCAATGCATGTTGGGATTTATAGCGGGCCGCTAAAATTAGTAGAATTGACTTTCACATTCATACTTTTAACCGTTCAAAGATGAAAACGTAGTATTTATTTTTACATTAAATGTAGTTTGTGACCTTAAATTAGATCTAAAAAATATAGGGAATGGGACTTTAAGATTAATATAAGTTTATATTAGAATATTCCATCATTTCGTCTTTGTGTTCTTCATAGTTTTGCATACTGTTCAAAAAGTTTGCCAGCCTTCTGGAGCAACATAATATTTCCTTTTACCTTCAACTTCCCAGCCATAAATGCCTGAAAAAATGTAAACAAAGTCACAAGAGTATAAAGCAATTAATGCAAGATATTGAATCTCAAAACCTTTGTCCCAATGGTTGGCCAAAGCTGAAGCATTTTGGGAATAAGGTACCTTTAGGAAATTGCACTGTTATTTTAAAAATGCCTAGGAGGCGGCAGAGTCCGGGATGACCAAGACAAAATTGGTGCTAGCCAGGACTTAAACTAGAACTATAAAAATAAACTGGCTAGCGACGAGGGCGTATCTCCATACTTCGGTTTGGGTTTAGCTTTGCAATATTTATTAGTTTGTTATTTTATCATATAATTCATGTAAATAATGAAAGCAATATTATGTTCAAAATGTCTTTATCAATGTAAAACTATAGAATTTTATCAAAGCACAATCTTATAATGCAATATACCATTTTATCATTATTATACCGAATCTCAATTTTTAATACTGAATATCAATCTTTATATCGTTTTAGCTCTGTAATATAAATTTTCTCTGTATACATATCTGTTTTATCTAGATTTCAACACAATATCAAAATATTTTTAGTCTGTGTAATATCACTCATATTCATTGATAGATAAATAGATAGACATATACTGTATAACCTTTATCATATTGTTTATCATTGCAATAAAAGTGGGTTGCCCCCACAAAAGAGAAAAAAAAGTTATTTTAAAAATGTTAGTGGTCCTATATTTTTATTCAGAGGATCCAGTTTTGGTCCACTAGCCAATAAGTGTTATCCCTTCATGCCTAGTGATCAGCGAATAACCATCCCACTAAGCACGGTTTACCCTCCACTGAGCAGTTTTATGGTAGTGAAATGTTCATTTTTGTAAACACAACATAGACCCATCATCTTTACTTGTTTGCACAAATCTATCAAGTACTGATGTTATCTTCCGACCTTGTTGTTTATTCTGTGTAGAAAGTAATTATTTTTGTAGGATTTTAATTCTCAATTGTGTCCAGCAATCCAGTTGAGCTCTTGCTGGTAAACAACATCTACAAGTGGTTGTGGGGTTACTTGGACAAATAGCCACTTACCTGTTGCGGGTTAAGTGATCCAGTCACAAGTTGAAAAAAGTCTTCATCTGCCATGGTTACTGTACAGTCAGCTTTACCAGATTTTGGTTCACCTTTGTATACCTGTCCAGATGGTGCTTTAGCAACCACAGCTACAGAGTAAACATATCTTTTTTATAGTTTTATACAAATTATAATGTATATTATTACATTTTGTACAATAATTGAAAGTATATAAAGCAAAAAAGTTCTCATCACTGACTGCATTTATTTTTCAACTTACTATGCATGCAATGTCACCTTGACGTTATTTTTCTCTTTTTTTTTGTAATTATGATTGATTAAATGCTTTTGAGGTTTTGGTTTATTCAATTCAATTCAATTCAATAAACTTTATTGTCAAACTCATGAATGGCTTGAAAATTTGGCTGAAAGTACACACATTAAAATTGTCTAAAAACATTGTCGCACAAACAGTAAAAAAGAATAAAATCACATAAAACAGAGAACAAGATTTTATATAAAAAAGTTAAAAGAGGACACAAAAAGTACAAATTGAGTTAAAAATACAGCTAAGATACTTATTGCGGTTATGGTTTCCACATTAAATTAAAATAAATAGCAGATTCTATTACTTAATTCCATCAGAACTAGTTTTTATTTCAATTACATAAATACCCTCATGTGGGCTGAGGTCTTGGAAACATTTTTTCACAAAGAAAAATGTAAAAAAATGGATAGCTAGGTTCCTGGAAATTGCAAATTATAGCTTAAATGTAGTAGTTTATATTGGGGACATGTTTTCCATGATCAATCCCTTTCTGTAATCGTATGTACAGTGACAAATTGTGACACGAAAATGGTTAATTAAATGCTGTAAGCTGAAGGTAAATACTAAGGTTCTCATAAAGATGTTTTCAAAATAATATTGAAATTTCTTTATTATTAAAGGTTGGGTAGAACAGCGAGACACAACATCAAAATGCAGGACAATCCCACCGAAATCAGGACAGTTGGAATTTGTGCAGACATAATCTGGTCTTTCTATGTTTTGGGATTAGTAGACCTACAGACTGACTATTATTAGTTTACTGTGTTGTTTGCATGAGTATATTTGTGCGTTTTAATGATAATAATAATGCTTACTCCATTGTCCAGCTACTTTATTTCCAGCTGTTATATTGTACAGGAAGACACCATTGACCTTTCCAACAAGATCAGGTGACTGAGCCATTTGCTTACCCATTTCATTGAAGATCATTTCAGACTTTAAAATATAACTCTCAGACTAAAAAAAAAAGGTATGTATTCATCATTGATGAAGCTAGGTTAAAATGTATGTGTGCATGGTGGCCAAAATGACAATGTATTATATCGATTTCGATCCAAAGTCAAGTCGGCTCCAAGTCAAGTCGGCCCCAAGTCAAGGTCGGCCCCAAGTCAACTCGGCCTCACGTCAACTCGGCCAAAAAATAATCGGTCAACTCGGCCCCATTAAAGTATGGAACGCAAAAAGTGCAAAGGAAGGGGATTGATATTTCTTCACATTTTTTTACCTATGAATAATTCTGACTTTTAATGAATATTAATATTTAGACAATTAATGATACATTTAGCAACAAAAATAAGAATGATAAGCAATCATACTATTATTAATGATTACAATGAACATTTGGATAACAAATAGGAACACATTGTAGGCCCAATAATGATGATGCACGTACGTCGGCGCGTATGTTCGTTCGTGCGTCAAAATTCAATCATGTCCGATATGCGAGGACATGAATTATTAGGTGTAGTAAGATTGTTTGGTTGAATCATTGAGGTATAAAATATTAATGTTAACTCCATGGTTGAATCACGCGTAGATTATTTTCAGTGTATGCATATCCATTTGATTAGGCGACAACATCTGAAACCAATTCGTAGCTGCGCCTCCCTGCGGCTTTGGTAGCTATTTTGATATCTACAACTGCTACGTGTTTTCGCTGACCGGGGGATTCCCCTTTTTAAAAACGCAAATCATGGACAAAAACGAGGCACGCCAAAACTTAACGATCATTTTTTCTATGGCCAAATGGTGGAACGTAGGCCGGTACGTCTTCGATTTAGGCTTACTAAAATGCGGTACCTGCACGTGTTTTTGTAACACGCGGGTACTTCTATTCATATCGGCAATGAGATCATTTTTTTATATAAGTATTTTTCTTATTTCTTCATTTTTTTTAAAGCGTGGATAGTAATAATCATAATAATATTAAGCACTTTTTGCGTTCCATACTTTATTGTGGCCGAGTTGACCGATTAGTTTTTGGCCGAGTTGACTATTTTAATCACCTCCGGGAAGGTTTTCAGGGTTCAGGGGAGTCATGGAGTATCAAAATGACTGGAATTGTACTGTTTTAAACTACAGTACAGCTAAAAATTAGCCAGGCAGGCCTACTCGGGAGTAACTGCAGGGGTATAATTCGTCCATCCAAGGTGGGTTATTAAAGCTTTTGATAGCTGGTAACAATAGTGTATATTTAACATCTTTCAATCAGAGGCATAGCAAACAAATTCTTTTGTAGTATCACAAACAAAAAACAATACCTTCTCGTGGGAGCGCATGGGATTGCGATAATAAACAATACATTTTGTGGGAGCGCGTGGGATCAAAATTAAAACATAATACTTTGTGGGTTTGCGATTATAAAACAATGCCCCATGCTTAGGCCACAAAGGATTACGCATTGGATCGAACCAGTAAGGCCAAAAAAAATGTTTGTGTTGGCCACGCCTGACCGACCCTAAACTGACGAAAATGAAGGTCAGCTTTTTATTTTGTGAGCCAAACAGCAATTGTGAAACCAAATGGTGAAAAAATATTGTCTTATTCGCCAAATTGGCGAACATATTTCACCTCCGCCGGACGTGTAAAAAAGCGTGCAACCAACCATGAATCAATCACGTGATAATTGGAATACGTGATTATCAATTTTGGGGTATCCAAGTTTTAATTAAATAAAGGCTTTGATTACACAGTGGTTGAGACAGGTTTTTAATAGTTATCACATTTTTAAACACCCTCATAATTAATGAACTCTATCAATGTTCATGCATGCTAGGCCTCTAGCCGGACCTCTCGCCTAGGCCTACTCCTCGATCGATCAATGTCTCTGGTGGGGGCAATTTCCCAGCGATAAGAAATCGACGAAATATGGCTCATATAACGGCCTACATTTTAATGTTATATTTTTATGCCAGTGTAATTACGTATGGATAAAACAATATAAAACTCAATATTTTTCATCTAGAATAATATGTTAAATTTCGTAATGTAGCATTAACACGGAAATAGTTTATTTCGATCTTGATTGTTTTTGTTGGCTTCAAAAATGGTAGCTAGAGCTAGGGCTAGCCTAGGCTTTTTTGCCTCAAAAAGCTAGGCCTACGTTTATTTAATAAACCTTTTTTAAACTTTTGTTGAAAAAATATTTATAGCTAGCGTGAGCGTAGGGTGCTATGAAAAGTGTTTAAAAGTCTTTTTGTATCATTTGTGTAAATTGTTTATTATTTTGCCGGCAACACATTTTTGGTCTGGAAAAAAAAAAAAAAACTTTTCCTACTGACCTACCCATTTTTGGGATTTACCCAAAACGTGGCCAACACAATAATTTCTTTTTTTGGTGTAATTATTAGCTGTACTGTACATTTGAAAACTGGCCTTGTGGGTTGGGAGTAATGGGATATCAACATAATCAGAATTTGTACTGGGAAGGTTTTTAAACTATATTTTTAAAAGATCACCCCATTGCGGGGTATGTTGGAAAGGGGGAGGGGGTTCGGTTTGCTTATTAGGGAGATACTGGCATCCGGGGGGTAATGAGGTATCAAAATGATATGGAAAGTACCAACCATTGAGTAAAGATTTTATAAGTTACACATGATTTACCGAATTTCTGGAATATAGATAATGTTAAACTGACCTCTGCTGGTGATGTAGTTACACTTGCCACATCTGTTAGTTCTATGTATCCATCTGATAAGACTACATCTCCTGTTTCTACAACCTTAAATGAAATATTTATTCAAACAACAATTAGTCACAATAACAACTTGCTTTCCTACAAGTAGAAGAAAAAGGGTGCGAGTCATTATATACATACGGTACATGATTGAAAGAAAGGGAATCACTATTTGTGGCAACCATCACTGTGTATTCTATAATTTCTGCATCCATCTTTCGGGCCTGGCATCACATGCCCAAAACTGTGGGTTCAAGTTAACCTGTTTAATAAGAGATTCTCAAACTATACAAAATTGACATTTTTATTTCATTACATAAGAAAAGCTGAACTCTTTTAATTTGGCTTGAATTAGAAGGAAACAAATTTTATTTATGTTGGTTGTAGTACAATGTTATTCTACCTTACACTGGATGAGAATACGATTTTCTTGTTTCCACATGTTAGTCTGAATAGTTTGTCCTGGAAGCACGGGCTTCGAAAATCGAACCTATAAAATAATAATAATAATAATAATTTATATTAATGTCACAAATTAGAGTATGTGCTCACAATTTAATATGTAAGAGGAGGTTGAATTTTAGGTGGAGTCATTATCATATAATAATAATAACCAATTACAAGCCGCTATTGCCAATTTGAACAATGTTTTAACAATGATTAAAGAATATATAAAAAATTAAATTTTAGTTCATAAAGGTAATCTGTATTTAACGTACTGTATGTGCATGCTGCGCTTGTGCGGATAACCTAATTCATCCATGACACTGTTTACATTCTTTATCAAACAAAGGTTTATAATACGTTTCTTTATTTAGGGTTAAAAACGGTAAAATGTCTTTACATTTAAAATAAAAATACATTTAAAAAAGAGACTTACATTACCAATTATTGTTTAACATTATTTTGTTAACCCAGAATGCCATACTGGGGTTGTATATGCTACTAATAATTGGCATCAACTACTTGTGATCACAAAGATTAGCATATACTGTTATTGTGCAACTTAAATACAAGTCAATTTGATGTTTTACCTTAATAGCTTTAAACTTGGAAACATCATTTCCAGCATACTGCTTTAAAACATGACGAGTAGCATAACCAAAGGAACAGAGACCGTGAAGGATTGGTTGAGAAAAACCTACAAAAAAAAAACAAAATAAAGAATTGTCTGTCAATATTAGACTTCTTATTTGGTACTGAAACTCCAGTTATTCATGTCTATAAAGGTATAATTTAATGGCAGCGCTTGCATTATTTGTTATGAATGAACCTTGTATTTTGTTTTTTAAACATTAGATTTATAAAACAATGTGTTACAATAAGATTAAAGCATAAAAACTAATGATTCAAGATTTAGGAAATTTTTTTTAAAAATATGAATAAACAAATGTACATCAATTTGTGATATTCCGCAATAAAAGTTAAACCAGACACCCTGACGGGGACAGACATTCCTAGGCAATTGATTGATACATTTTTTGTGGTATTTATCACATTTTATCATTATAAAACTACCATTTAATAACATAATTTATTAATATTGCCAATGTTGATTTAATATTTAAAAATAAATTACTAAAAAACGTAATTTTCTATACAATTATTATTTCGCAAACTTCGTTATTTGGGCATTCGCCAAGTGGTCAACAGAGGGCATAATTTGTTTACATCGTTCGCATGGCTAAAACATTTTCGTTAATGTCTTAGTCAGATTGTCAAAGGTTTTGCTTTATTGCATCATTATCCCTAGCAGTACTACCTCAAAATCTCTCTGAAAAGAAAGTTTGGAAAAAAAAGGTTTATTTATGCTTAAAAAATACACTTCAAAGCGGATAAATATAAGTGGGCTGAATCGTCTGAGGGCCAAAATGTCCTGGGCCAAATCATCTCTAGGCCAAATTGTCCAGATACCTTATTCTTCTGCTAGCTCGCTGACACGGTCCCTTGCTTGTGATTCACTATTGCGCTGTGTTGGCATTCCATTGTCTTGTAGAAAGGTGTAATATGATCGCAGTTAATCAACAATTGCGATTTGCCCACAATAGTCATCCTGGAACGCAGCGAAGCCAAATCAGAGTATATGGAAGCGAAAAGGGGCTAGGCCTACTGTAGCGTGTTAGACAAGAACAAGCGATATTTACGTTAATTTAAACTAATTTATGCTGTAGTATACATCTATGCTTTTGATTTATAGCCATGTGATTAGACATACGATTGGAATACTATATTTAGTTTTTTTTTAAATCAACATTATTTTAATAACTGCTACAAAATCGCGATACGATTATCGCATCGTCGCCACAGCGAAGCAAGAACAAAATGTCGGAAAACTTTGATAGTTTGACCACATACATATTTCAAAGCTGAACAGCTTAAAATGTATATACATTACATTTGTTACAATTTTGAATCATAACCACAAAAAAGAAAGTGTACTGTAGGACCTGTATGGTCTAATATAAAGAACTAGAGGCAATGTGGGGTGCGTAAGTTGACGCCTTAAATCTTATTTACCGCAGGGCAGTATATATTTCGTATTATATTATGCAATAAATTATATTAACTTAACAATCTGTGCCTTCAGACTAACCAGGGTCTGGGCACACCACCCAGCCCCTGGAATGCGCGTACTGCATGCAATGTTATAACTTTGCCGTCGCCCAAAATTTCCTGTTTTTTCCATTCAGTTGTAATTGTCGCCCGAGATTAAACAAAAGACATACTGTTACTGTTACAATGATCGAAGATACGTATCTGTAAATAAAGAGTTAAGAATTAATTGCCTATTTTCACCTGAAATTATAACCAATTTTTTTTTCTAGGCCACTCACTGATACGTACTCAACTATATCAATACCTATTTATATTGATATATTTAATTTCATCTACAAATTGATGTAAATAAATATTGAGCTATAATAAGCAACAAATATTGCGATTTTTTTGGGGCTTCCCCTAGACGTACGTTTGCATTGAACTTGAACGCAACCCAATCAAAACAAAATACTGAGAGTGAATGAAATCGGCAACAAAATCTTATCATCCTTTAATTAGTCACATGTGTTTATTGGACGGCCCTTTTTCAGCTGCCTGTGCAAACGCTGATTTGCACAAAGCGCCCTGTTGGGACACTTTTACTCAAAAAAGGGCTATGGGGAAAAATGTCACCTTTTAATAGGCTAGTACCTCAGTTTTCCTATTTAAAATATCAATTTTAATACATTTATAATAACGCGAGAGTGCCATTTCCGACCATCTAGAGATGTTATATTTTCAAAATCGCCTCAACTCGCCCCCAACCATGGTGGGCCCCAGTTGATGTGGACCTTCACAACATCCTGGATCTGCTCTTGAATCAGGTTAATTGAGATGAAGTTTTTTTCTCCTTATGTTGTCTTGTTGTATACGCATTACATACTTTTATTTAGCTAAAAAAAACCTTAAAACTACAGAAAACGCCAATTTCGTATGTTGATGTACTTTACTGTTTTTGGCTAACAAATCTTGAATTGAACTACAGTTGTATGAGACATGCCTTTTATTTGTGGTCTGCAGGACCAGTTATCATAGGAGTATAGACAAACACTTAAGCCTGTTTTCCTGTCGACGTTATCGTCGTTGATCGTTAATAGTTCAACGTCGATCGTTTGAAAACGATCAAGTTGAAATGACGATAGCGAGTACCTTTTCCTGTAATTCGTTAACATTTCAATGTTTACGTAGAAGATTGCCGAATATTGTTAACGATAGCATCGAATAACGTTGACAGGAAAACAGGCTTTAGGATAGAGAGAAACATTGAAATTTAATGTTTGTTTAATCAGAATGTTAAAAGAGCCTTTTGATATGAGATGGAGCTGTTTTAGGTGTGGGTGTTTAAACAGGGCTAGTGCTAGGTGAAAATTGAGCTAGGATAGACATAACTTCAGATTTGGGATGGGGGTGGGGGAATTAAGTTTAAGGTGTGGGTGTTTAAACAGGGCTAAAAGTGTAGGTGAAAATTGAACTAGGATAGACATAACTTTAGACTTGGGATGGGGGGTGGGGGAATTAAGTTTAAGGTGTGGGTGTTTAAAAAGGGCTAAAAGTACTAGGTGAAACTTGACCTAGGATAGACATAACTTTAGATTTGGGATGGGGGGTGGGGGAATTAAGTTTAAGGTGTGGGTGTTTAAAAAGGGCTAAAAGTGCTAGGTGAAACTTGAGCTAGGATAGACATAACTTTAGACTTGGGATGGGGGGTGGGGGAATTAAGTTTAAGGTGTGGGTGTTTAAACAGGGCTAAAAGTACTAGGTGAAAATTGAGCTAGGATAGACATAACTTTAGACTTGGGATGGGGGGTGGGGGAATTAAGTTTAAGGTGTGGGTGTTTAAAAAGGGCTAAAAGTGCTAGGTGAAACTTGAGCTAGGATAGACATAACTTTAGACTTGGGATGGGTGCTGTTCAGTTAATGGATTGGAATATAATACATTATGTTTACCCCGTAATGCAATTTGATGTATGATTTTAGTTTGTTTCAATGTAAAAGTTAATCAGGCAGTCACTGCAATAAACATGGAAATGGTTACCCAAAAAAGTTTGATACTGTACTACTTCTAAAGCTCTGTCTACACTATCAAACTACTAGTTTGACAAAACTAAAATCTATGATGTGCTCAAATATGGTACTGATATACCCAAATATTGTAGTGATATGACATCATCAAGTTCATATACAGTATGTGCACATCACATTTTTTTTGTCACATAAAGTTTGATAGTGTAGACAGAGCTTTTAACAGCTTTTTAAACAGTAAACAAAATGTGTTTAATTAATGCAGTAACTGCATTAGAATAATTTAAACATTGTCCCTACTACTATTTCTTATATTATCTTTTGGTTACCAGCATTTGCAAAATACCTTGCATGGCTACAGTATTGGGTCACGCTGCAATATTCGACATTTTACCTTTTGACATCTGTTTACAGCTGTAATATAACACAGATTGAATGGAGAAAAAAGTAATCATTATTAACCTCACCTCCCATTGCAGCAAACGATGGGTCAATGTGTAGTGGATTATGGTCCCCACTCAGCCTATAGATGGCAGCTTGGTCCACAGTTGTTATCTGTTTAACAGATGCATCAGGAGCTCTACTAGGTGTCTTAAAGGATTGCTATATATAAAATACAAATATAATAAGACTATATATTAGATAGCCTATGTAAATACGTTAACGTGATTGGTTGAAACTGCATCACATGACTACTGCTGCGAAGATCGTAAATCATATTTCCTCGAGTATGATGATATTGACTGAGTAATTTTCGCGTCATTTTCCTGTCATTAAACATATAAAATCCAGTAAATTCTCGAGTACAATGATATTGACTGTGTAATTTTCGTGTGCCAACACTCGTGTTTGCCGATAAATAAACAAAAGTCATCTACTGAGACTTGAACTTGTGAAGATCGGTCCACATCATCACGAGACAACGTTTTACCCGCTGCTAAACTATTTAAACTATACATACATAGCTCCCTCATTTGTTATTCGCCCTCCCTAGATGTGATGAAAGACTGCTTGTGATTGGTCAATACTCACGGTAGTAACCTGGTATGCGCGGCATGCTAAAATTCGGCTCGTCAAGGACGAATTATTAATTATAATATTATTATTATTAATGTAGGATTATTGATGGACATTTTTCTGTTATTATTTAAATGACCTAGGCCTAAGTGGATCATTAATTAGGAATTATCTGTATATTATTCTTCGCAAGGTAAGTAAATGCAACGCCTAACTATAGGCAGGCTTATTACATAAAAGAGGCCTGGCCGCCAGACCCAGTAGATACTCTACTTGTATTTAATTTGGCTATATAATATAACAGATATCGCCTTTTATATTGGTAAAATATAAGATTTGACACCCCCTTGGGAATTATATTTTGCTCAAGGGAATATATTTCCCTCAGCAGGGATGTCAAATCTTATATTTCACCTCTAAGCAGGCAATATCTGTATAATATAGCATTCTAAATAAATTACATATAGTTTGCAATGATTTTACTAGAATCACTGGTTACGACGCTTTATATATTGTATTCATATGTCTAATTGCATGTTAAATTCAACCAATCAAATTTAAAGTCCAATTGCATGTTGAGAAAGTTTACCTTAATTTTATCGGAATTTCTCTTCCCTCCAAAATGTCCAGCTCCAACAAGGAATGTTATAAACTGATTATAAGCTACCAGCTGTTTGGACTCATCAAATGTTTCAACTATAATGTCAAAAAGCAATTACAAATGTTATACAGGGGCCATTTTGAACATAGTTTTTAAAATTTGACTGTTAGTTACAGCTGTTGTGAGTATTGTATTACTGTATTCACTTTTAAACAGAAATTATTACAATTTCTGGGTGTCCAAACATATATAAACACATAATTGTCAGTTAGTTTATTAATATTTTCCCCCATTTCCTCAAAACACTATTACTGTACATTTTCCTGCCAAGTGGTAAATGAACTTGGAATATCATGGTTTTGAGAATGGCCATCTTGAAACTTACTTCCAACCACTATGACCGCTCCAGAACCTTTATCAAGAATGTCAAGAATTGTAGCAACACTGGTCAAAGTGCCTGATGACGGTAGAGGGCGATATAACTCAAGGTACTGCTCACCATGTAAAATCTAGATATAACAAAAATTATTACAAATAGATGCAATGTTAAATATAGTACATTATGATGAGCACTTTTAGTGCATATGTGCGCTATAAATTATTATGAAATAACATGTGTGTATTCACGACACTTTAAAATAATGGCTTATACCCTTTTTACATCTCCAAAAAGTAAAAACTTGTAACAGTGCGCAACCATGTTTGCATAGGGCGAGGACAATTTTTTGGACGAGAGGCTGGTATTAAACTGACTAAATAGGGTGTAACTTTCTCCCAAGGCTTCTCACAGTTTGTGTATGCATGTATGAAAATGTGTAATAAATCGGGAGATCAAATCTGGTTAACAAGTTGTAACAATTAATACAAATGCGAAAAGGGTATTAGTCATGTTACATCAATCAATATTTACCTTGGTAACGTCAATATCTTCCAAACCGGGTATGGAACTGCCAAATAGACCCATTGATGCAATTTGTGCTGGAATTACACCATATGATGGCAACACACAAAACTCATCGTTTAATTCAAAAAGAAATTTTAAGTGATCTGTTTGAGATGTTGAAACACCAACTAGGACAAAAAACATAATACAATTTTTATAATGTTAATTTCCAATAGATACCCTCTCTATATATAAATACGGTTTGATTTAAAAAAAAATTCAATTGTTTTAAAAGTTTTAATGACTAAATTGATTATTATGTACTTACCCCCAAGTGCATACAATATAGCATCTCTAGAAGTGTAACTAAATGTGGCAGGTGGAAACTGAAAACCGATTGCTTTACTCTGAAAACAATTTATTGTTAGAATATGTGTGGATAAACTTCTACCAGTAGATAAAAAAATGTATCTAGGACTGAACAGTTGTATTTGTTCAAGCTAGTTTCAAATATTTTTATAAAAATTACAGATATATGCAAGTCACTATATTAAAGGACAACTTTACAGAGAACTACATATTTTGACAACGTATTAGGGATGTACATGTGATTTCAGAAAAATTGCGCCGTACAGCGGGAAAAATTGCTAGTAAACACACTTTTTAAATAAATCGTAACAAATATAAATGTTGAATTTTGTATTCTGCAATTAACAGACTAAACATATTGGCTAATTTAAGCCTAATACAGGTCAAATTAGCAATTGAAGTGACAGGTACCTATCTCTTGTATGTTAACAACAGTGAAAACTCATGAGGTAGATATATGCTATGCATACATGACGTCACAGCAATTTACAGCGCAAAATTGTAAATCATACGTCAAATCATATGTCAAAATATGGTTCTTGCTAAAGTAAAGTTGTCTTTTAAGTATTGGTGGCAATAATATTGTATTTTTATTATATGGTTTATTGTTCATATACTTTTTCAGGGTTGTGAGCCACTGATTTGTGTTACATGTTACATACTGGATTGAATCCATCTCCTGATGTTTCTTCATTATTAGATGATGGTTCCTCTGATTGATTGTACTCCTCTAGAGCTTGCAACATCACCATATTTGCATCTAAAATTATATTCATCACCATTATACAATTTGGTCACATTTTGATTGATATAAAATAACTAGGCACCTAGACAAAACCAGTTTAAATAAGCAATCACTGTAAGGTTAAATCTTATGGATGATCACCCAAAGGCAGCCATTATTAGCATTATCAAAATATTTTTTTTTTGTCAATTAGATGTTATTACCATAAATCCTCTGGTATAATCCCACCCCTTAGAACACAAAATTGGGCTGAATTTCGGAGAGTGCCCCTAAACCCTGGTTCAGGATAAAAAAAAAAATTGGTAGCATTTCTTGTAAAAACTCATCTGAACTGACTAAGAGAGAAGCCTACATCCAGACCAAATGTCAATACTCGGACTAAACCCGGGGAAATGCCTGTTTGTGAAATCAGATATAAAGTAAAAGGTGGGATTAGACCTGAAGTGGGATTATACTCGAGGATATACAGTATTATTATTATTATGATTTTGCATATTATTGATTCAAATTTGTATTAACAGTATATTGTACAGTTAGGTGTTTTATTTTTAGTTTTAAGAACAAAAAAATACAGTAGGATGAAGAGGATGACTACAGACGTTGCAGTGTTTATAATGGTACAAACATGCTAACTGACTGGGCTGAATACTTCTATTATACGAACCTATCATAATGGTACAGTCCAATTGCATTTACCTTGAATACTTGATGGGTAAGATGGCTCAGAAAAATCTGTTGCAATATCCCAGTTTCGACAAACTACAATTTAATATAAAAGAAATGACATACAAGGAGAACTATTGAAAGAGACATAAAAATAATTCCATTACAGTATTCTTTTCATCCTTTAATAGTAAGTAATCATTTGTGATAGAACCGACTGGTTTTGACTATGTTGATTTTGAGGGAAAATGAATAAAGTGAAGTATAGACAAAAAGTGCACTTACTCTCTTCTGGTGTGAAATTAACATTTTTTTTCCGTACCACAAGACCTTTACTTCTTTGCAATCTCACTGAAAAAGAAAAAACATAAATTTCAATAACAAAACTAAAACAATGAATGTACTAGTTATAAGTAATTTATATTAGGCTAGGCAATCTATCATTTTGAGTGAAACAAATGGTCACATATGATGAGGAGATCAAAAAACTTTGTGATGGAGCGACTTTGTTTTGGGGCGACTTTGTTTTGGGGCGACTTTGTTCTGGGGCGACTTTGTTCTGGGTCGACTTTGCAATGGGGTTGACTTTGCGATGGGGCGACTTGACTAGCCTCTCTATGCATGCATATGGAAATAGGCAAGATTTTCATATACCGTACATGGTATTCCTGGTTCATTATCAGCCCTAGAAACTGAACATCATTTGGATTGATTTTATATAATGGTCATACACACAATAACAAGGTATATATTATTTAAATAATATGCAATTAAAAAAAGGTGAGTCCCGTTTTCTTTGAACATAGGGGAATGAGCTGTTAGGAGCTCATTGTACTAAGCCTCGGCATTATGTGGTAGGGTGGCCAGTTCCTTTCCACGCCGCCTTTTTTCTCCCTAGTATTTTCAACCAGGTACTCATTTATAGCTGAGTGGACTGGGAGTTGTCGGGAATTGAACCCGAGTCTATCTGTATGACAGTCAAGTGTCTAACCACTCGGCTATAAAACTCCTTGGATTATTAAAGTAACTTAAATAGACATGGAACGTTAACTTGAAGTAGAGACTGATTATGATGTAATAAAGGCAATCAAACAAAATAATATCACCTTGATTCATAAATATAAATAATAAAAAATGAAATATTGTTGTTTTTTTTTTATAAAAATACCACTGTTTTGATTGTAAAATGTTTAACTTTCGGCCTAGAAAAAAAGGGGGAGGGTTAAAGTTTAGTAATATTGAAAAAGACAAAAAAATTTGAAAAATACAACAAATACTCTGATAAACAATGAAATTAACTTAGTTATTAATTAATTAATTAAAAAGCCTGATTGAATGTGGAACAAAAGAGTTAAGGAACCTTTTTGTTCTACCTTGAGCAGTCCTCAGTCGGCTTCCAGATCTTAACCATTGATAATTACATGTTTAACTATTGCATAATGAACCATTATTTATCTGTCTACAAACCAATGAAAATACCTAGATTGCTCTAGAAAGCATTACCTTCCATGGAGAAAGCCATCTAACTCACACTAGAAGCACTTGACAGGACCCAGTTGGAAGGTACTCAATCAATCAAACAAAATTTCTCCTACTAAAAACCTTAAATGAAAGTAATGTGCAAGTATGGTGCCTCACCTGTGACACTCTATATTTGGCCCGCGACATTATTTCTAAATTACAATCAGGTCCATGGTAGTAATACTGTTGCGAACCCCTGGCGTACATAAAATATATAACTGCATAATGCAAAGTGCTTACATTTTGCATACCAGCCTGCTCCACATTCAATAATCTCCCCATTTTCATTACAAGACTCATGACATAGGTAAACAACAACAGGTGCTACATAGAAGGGTTTCAAAGCTTCTACCATCTCTGAAAAAAATATTTCAAAATAGGTGTTGTTATTATTACTACTATTATTACTAAATTATTACTATTATTATTACTACTACTATTGCTACTGCTGCTAGTATTACTAGTGTTGTTGCTGCTGCTGCTACTACCATTCTCATTACTATTATGCATTGAATGAAAAGCTAGACACATTACACCAAAACTCACATGCCATGTGGTTTAAAAGTGTAGTTTGAATAAATTATTATTATGAGACTGTAATAGTAATACCATTTTGTAGATTTGACAGTAAACGTAATTCTCCTAAAAACTATGGTATCTTATCATTGCTAAAGATGCAAACATACCTGGTGTCATTACAGTTTGTGTAAGACGTGACCCAGCAAGAGGAGCTATAGAATTGCAGTTGATGTTATACTTCATACCCTCTATTGCCAAGGTGTTTGACAGACCAACCAACCCTAATTTTGCTGGATAAACGGATAGAAATATTGCAGAACAAATGTAAAATTTTGATCACAATTTGTGCTGAAATCACAACATTAGCATTACCAACACTGATTAAAGCTTTCTTGTTAAGATACTAAAATTAAACACTGACAATTATTTTTAGGTTTTAGCTAGAACATAAGAGCTAAAATTGGTTTTATGAATATAGTTTAAAAAAGTCAAACATATGCTATACATAAAAATATTTTAATAAAAATAATAGTAAAGTTCAATTTAATATAGCGAAAAAATGCAATATTGCAAAAGAAATAATGTTATAAATGTAAAATATGCCAAAAATAAGAATAGATTATCATATCGGATGGTAGTAGATAGAGTAATACAAATACCAGTTTGTGGTTTTAGAGTCAAATTGTTGATAATTTTAATAGAATAAAATTGGTGCTCTTTGCTTCATGAAGTTGAAAGCACATTAGTAAATATGTACCAGAGCTATAATTGGCCTGTCCAAAGTTTCCATAGAGACCAGCAGCAGATGCAGTAAATATAATGCGACCATAATTCTGTTCTTTCATATGAGGCCATGCGGCTCTTGTTACTTGAAAGGCACCACGTAGATGCACTCGGTGAACTAAATCTAAAAGATAAATATTCTTCACTGATAAGAATAGCTGTTTTGACACAAACATTTCCGATATTACAAATCATACACATCAGAATGATTCAGTTTATACTAACCTAGCACATGTTATTATATGCTCTAGTGCTAAATTAAACTTAAATATATATTTTTTTATTCCAGAAACAAGTTAAAATATTGTTAAAACTTTTCATTCTAAACGTGTCAATCATCAGCCTCAACGCCCCAAAAAAACAAACTTCTTAAACATTCTCCTTGTTGTAATGAACATCATTTCCAAAGTTTACCAGAATCGGACGTCAGGAAGTGAGTTAATAATCATAAATTCAAAATGGCCCCTATTTACTATACCATTTTGAAGCTCCATATCTCCTAAATGGTTAGTAGAGTAGATATAAATGTGATATTAAACTTTCTAATTAGCATATGTAAATTACCATAACGTACCTATGATGTCATAAGATAAATGACGTCATATTATGTCACAATAATGTTCAATTGCCATTATTCTAAGGGAAAAATATAGAAAACGTAGGAAAAGATTTTTTAAAATAGTAGAATTTAACACATCCAGGTATCAGAAGTTATTTGGCCATCCTTCAACATGCAATAGAACATTCCAGTTAATTTTCTGCAACTGCATCTTTTTATAACTGCAATCTCATATATATTTAAAGAAAAGAGATTCTTAAAGTCTGTAATGAGTCTGGGGTTTAATAATTCGACCTTATCCTAAATATGGAGTTGGATCGTATTTTCCCATCCAAAGTACATACATAGAAAATGTAATAGTTGGCGCCGTCAAAATACTCGCATCATACATACGTCTTATTTACGTCATTATTATGGTAATTAAAATGTGCTAATTGGGAAGTTTAATGTCACATTTATATCTACTCGCAATGCACTTACAGTAGGTGGTCCAAATCCAACCAACCAAGGAGGTACAGAGCTTCAAAATGGTATAGTAAATAGCAACCATTTGAATTTATGCTAATTAACCGACTTCCTGATGTCCAATTTTCAAAACTTTGGAAATGATGTTCATTTCAACAAGGAGAATGTTAAGAAACTTGTTTCTAAATTGTTCGCATAGTATGTCATTTAGGCAGTATAACATAAAATATGACGTCACAACTACCATTATGATGTCAGGTACGTCATATCGGAATTTAAATATGGTAATTAGAGTGTTTAATATATCACATTTATATCTACTCGTAATAGCAAATGGCGGCCAATTTGAATTTATGCTAATTAACCCACTTCCCGATGTCTGATTTTGGTCAATTTTGGATATGATGCTCATAAATAAAACAAACAAAAATTCTGTTGCAATTTTTTTTAGGTTCAACCATACTTTTACTGGACTAAGCGTGCGGTCTTCAGAGTTTCACTTCAGTATTTTTACTTAAATTAACTAATTTTGATTTAAAAATGTATAAAACATACAACTAAATATCAAAATAACATTCATTATAGTGTTAGGAGGTACTTGGAAACATTTTATATCACAATACCAGGCAATAACGGGCATAGATTGATATGAAAACAATAAAACAAGACTCAACAAGAGGCTTACTCTGCTGATTAGTGGGTTGTGTACATATACTCCAACAATAAATCATCATTTATTTTAATATTTACCCCAATCCAAATCACTTGTTCTGGCAAATGAACGATCTCTTAGAATTCCGGCATTATTGATTAATATGTCTAAGAAACGAAAAAAGAATATCAAATAATGTCTAATGTCTATTTGCAATGATTTTGTAACCATTATTTTAAATATAAATGTTCTAAACACGATAAAATATCCCATTTTAAACTCACCGATTCTGCCAAAATGATCAAGCGCTGTTTTAACCAGTTTTTCTCCATCTTCAACAGAATCTGAAGGTAAAAATAATTAAATTATACAGTTAATAATATACATAGAAATAAACAATTGTAATGCATACAATTATTTCTGTTAAAATTGCAATTTTGAGATTTGTGAAATATAAAAAAAATGCATTGAAGAGTTGAAAATAAAGGAAGAATTTTTTTCAAAAGAATAACCCATCAACGGGATGTTTTCTCTTCAGAGTTTCCTAAAGTGGACCTACATGACATTTATTTATTTATTTTATTTGTTCTTTCTTTAAACTGAAATACACTTTCAATACAGATGTACTGATTTCCAAAGTGGTTCAGTAAACATATTTACAACAAAAATAAAATATAAAAGAAAAACAAAAAGAAAGAAAACAGATATAAAACTATTTACAATTGTGAAGGCAAAAAGGTTAATACATATATGATTTCTATAGTGAAGATTTAAAAGTTGCCAAAGACATATTATGGAGTTCTGATTTTATGTTATTTGGTAGAGAATTCCATAATTTAGTTGATCTATAAACAAAAGTTCTTTTACCCTGAGAGTTATTCCATAACGGAATAGATAAATCATTATTACTTTGGGAGCGAGTGCATTTATTATGGTTATCTACAGTAAATTGAAATAATATTGTTAAGTATCTTGGAGCTATTTCTTTTAAACATTTAAATAGCATTATAAGAATATTTTCATTCCATTTTTCTGTAAGTCTACTCCATCCAAGAGTACTTAAGATATCATTAATAGGGGTATACATGTCTACTGATAACAATATTCTACCTAATCTGTTGATTAAAACCTGAAGAGAATCTGAAAAACTTATGTTACAATTGGACCAAACACAGCAACAATAATCAAATAATGGAATAATTAAAGCATTTGCTAACATTTTTAAAGTATACATAGGAAGATACATCTTAATACGACGAATCACACCGATACGTTTAGCTATTTTACAAGACATTTTGTCTATATGTTCCTTCCAATTTAGTTGAGGATCAAAAATGACACCTAAATACTTAAAAGAATCAACTCTTTCAATAGTTTCGTTATTATGAAGTAAAGTTATATTCTTAAATGTTGCCGTTTTCTGATTTGTGCTGAAAACCATAAGCTTGGTCTTATTAAGATTTAGTGTGAGTTGATTATGGTCAAACCATTCTATAATTTTGTTTAGATTGATATTGAGTTGATTCTGAAGTATTAAAGGGTCAGATGAACTACATAAGAGTGTTGTATCATCTGCATACATCACACATTTACATGATAAAAATTCAGGAAGTGAATTTACGTATAAAATAAATAGTAAAGGTCCCAGTATTGATCCTTGTGGGACACCAATATTAACATTCATGGTGTCAGATTTTGTTGAATTTATACAAACAACTTGAGATCGTCCACTTAAATATGATTTAAACCAGTGAAGTGCAATATCATTTAAGCCATAATTCCTTAATTTGGTAAGTAATATTTCATGGTTAACTGTATCAAATGCTTTCTTCAAGTCAAGAAATAAAGCAGCAGATGAAATACCTTTATCAAAGTTATCTAAAATATAATCAGTAACATCTAAAAGAGTAGTTTCTGTAGAGTGACCTTTTCTAAAGCCCGATTGGGAGGGATTTATAAGGTTGTTAGTTCTTAAATACAAGTATAATTGATCATGCACAGCACGTTCTAAGAGTTTTGAAAGTATGGGTAAAACAGAAATTGGGCGGTAATTATAAGGGTCTGACATATCCCCATCTTTATATACAGGTGTTACCTTAGCTAGTTTCCATTCATCTGGAAATCTAGAACTGAACATAGAAAGATTACAAATATATGAGAGTGAGTCACAAATTATCGGAGCAGCTAGTTTAAGAAGTTTGCAATCAAAGTTATCAACACCCATAGCTTTATTAGTTGACAATTTACATAACTGGTTAAAAATGTAATCAGGGGTAAGAAGATCAAATTCAAATTTGTTACCCGCAAAACAATTTTCTGAAGTGTTACTAGTATAATTATTGGAGTTAGTATTATTGGAGTTAGTAAATTGATTTGCTAAAGAACTTCCAATTGAAGTAAAATGAGCATTGAAAACATTGGCTGTGTCTTTATCATTGGATGTATAGTTTTTATTATTATCTTTATATACATTATTTATACTGGGTTTAGTTTTAGGTATTAATTTATTTATTGTATTCCATAATTTCTTAGGATTTTTAGCATTTTCGTTAATAGTATTTGTACAATATTTTCTTTTTAAATTCCTATTTAAATTATTAACTTGATTTCTCAGTTGTTTAGCTTTGTCCCAATCTTCAGGTTCATTAGTTTTGTGAGCTTTCTTATAATAGTAGTCTCTGTCTTTTGTTAATCTTATATAATCAGTGGTTATCCATTCAGGAAGTGATCCTTTCACTCTCTTTGTCTTTAAAGGGGCATGCCGATTACATAACTCACCAAATAAGTGTTTCCATAGTAACCAGACAGTGTTAACATTAGAGTAAAGCTTGATTTGATCCCAGTCAATACATTTTAAATCTTCTATAAATTTGTTTTGGTCAAATTTTTTAAAAGAACGAGAGGTTATAAACTTTGGAGGAATATGTGTTTTTTTAGTTTTTCGAATTAGATATATTAAGGAGTGATCACTTATTCCATGGCTTGATACTCCTGCTGTTGAAATATTACAATTAGTGACAAAAATCAAATCTATAATTGTTTTACTAGTGTTAGTTATTCTTGTAAATTCATTAATTAGTTGGTTAAGATTACTATTTTTAGCTATTTTATTAATTTTTCTTGCGTTAGTATTATTATTTATATCTAAGTTAAAGTCTCCCAAGATCACAACATCATTATATAATGATGTACTTTGTTGGAACATGTTGTCAAGTTCATTTAAATATTCAACTTTAGCATTAGGTGGTCTATAAATATTACCTATAAGTAAAGGTTTAGAATATGGTAAATTTATTTCAATCCAAAGAGCTTCAACATTTTCAGATCTCAGCTCTTGGATTTCTTTAAAGGCAATACCACTTCTAATATAACATAGAACTCCACCGCCAGCTTGAGTATTTGGTCTATCAAGCCTACAAATCTTGTATCCGTCTACTAAAATCTCATTGTTATCAATATTGGTGCTTAGCCACGTTTCGGTTATACAAAATATATCATAGTTATATTCATGGAGAAGTGTTTTGACATTGTCTAATTTGTTTCTAAGTGATTGTATATTTAAGTGGGCAATTTTAAAGCCCTTTTTACTACTTATTTCATAATTAAAATTGTTAAAGTAATTACAAAAAGGTAGTTCCATTAAAGCGTTTTGTATAAAACAATTGTCGCACCACCAATTATTAAGTCTGATTGAAGGATTAGGAAAACAAGAAAAGTCATAAGATAATGAACAAATTTGGCAAGTAGTACACATTAAATTAAGAGTTTGCTTACATTTAGAAGAGCTATTGTTATAATTATATATACTAGTAACAATATTTTTATCAGGTTTAACATTTGCATAATCCTTAGTTAATGGAACAGAAGTATTAAAATTGGTTATATTAGTATTTGCACTTTGTACAGCTGTTCCGGCTTCAACTTCTTCGCCTACTTTTCATTGATCTTTGACATGTTTTGCTTTACAGTATTTCATTTTGTGTCCAAGTTGTTCACAGATATAACAAAACACTGGTTGACCATGACGGCAATTACTGCTAATATGTCCGGTTTCGCTGCAAAAATGACATCTAGGTGATTTCATTCTTTGCTGTTTCTTGCTGTTCTTCTGAAGGATTTGGATACTGTTGTTTATACTCTTGATGAGAGTTGATGTGCCACGTTGGTTCAAGTGTAGGCCATGAGATGTGAAGTTAGACCTAGAACTTTCTTTCAAACCAATGGTATATGAATGATCGATGAAGTATTTTCCGTACATTTGCTTTAATGAATCATTGAGCTTTTCCACTTGCATGTTGTAGTGGGCATTGTCAAAACGAGGGCATACTGCCGATACATACACATTTCCACCGGAAACTTTTGTCCACAACTCTGTTACAAGGTCAGTAAAGTCATTCTCTAGGCTTGTAAGATTAATGTCTGGAACAGCACAATCATTTTTACCTACATGTATTATGACATTTTCGATACCATTAAAATTTACCTCATCCAACCGCTCATAAACTTGCTTAGTTGTAGCCCCTCTCATTGTTTTGACAGATGTTTGATGGAGGCCTCTAGTTTTAATATGCTTTAGCATTGAGTCTCCGATGATTAAATTCTTGTTGGTATTTGATGGTGTTCTATCATGGCTTTTGATAGTAACAGTTTCATTCATGATATCTGTCGTACGTTGTTTAGTTTCATTAGATCTAACCAGCTCACATTTTGCATCGTCTGATTGATCTTGACAGTTATTTTCACTGGACTCGGTGTCAAGAATTACGAAATGATTTGTTGGTTGTAAAATTGCATCTTGAGTAGTGGTTGGTGCACTAACATTGGCAACTACATGTTTTGGTTGAACAAATTCATTGTTTGATTTTTCCTGAAAGCTTCTGAGTTGTATTTCAAGACAGGAGTTTCGTTCGCACAGTTCATTAAAAGCTGATGTCAGCTGTACAAAGTTTGTTTGTACTTTCTTAAGTTCATAAACTTGTTTTTTAAGGTCAGCAATTCTGTCTTCTTGACTCCTGAGTTTTGATTTCAGTGTAGGTGATTCTTCCCATTGACCAGGGGTTTGAGAGGCAGCATTAACTTGTTTAGTTCCAGTTGAGAAATCTGTAGAATTTGATTTGGGAGTAGGGGTAGATGTGACAAAGGAGCTTTTGGATTCCAGAACCTTACATACACGTGCAACTTTGAAGTAGAGTAATTCCTTCTGTAACTGGATGCTTTCATCGGTAAAGCCATAAAAAGATGGCTGGCAATCACTACTGAGGCTTGTTGTTAGGCTCATGTCTGAGTCATTCATCTTAAACAATTGAAAGTAAGGCAAGCAGGAAGGGCAGATAAACAGTGTTAAAAAGCTTTGTATTGAGGCTTTACCAAGCACACATTGGGCCTAGAATATATTAACTTAAGATGCTAAAAATAATAGTAGTGTCATGATGTCATGTGCGTTATAAAGGAAACCCTGAGATGCACTGAATTTTGTTTAGCATTGGCTGGTGGATCAGCGAAATTATTACTCCCCAAAAAAATAAATGTGCCTATAACCCAAACCCATGTATGGTAACTTTACTGAAAATGATAAGAAAAATATTGAGAGACCACGTAAAATTGCACAACGTATTATTAAAGCTGATCTAACGCCTTGTTCATTTATCTATGAAAAGAGTATTTAAAAAAAAGTAAACAATATTATGAAAGACCCCACTCATCCGTTACATTACTGTTATAACTTAAATAGATCAGGTATTAGGCTACGACCTCCAAGAACAAATCTTTGTAGAACTAGAAAATCCTTCGTTGTAAATAGCATTCATATTTTTAATTCTAATGTAAGACGATAATGCAATTTTTAAATAGTTTTACATTTTTAACTTTTTATCTTGTATTTTATCTGTTATAGTTCTGCACGTTTTAAATTGTTGCAATATTGTTGTTTTAATCTACCAAGCAAAGTGAATTTCCATTTTTATGGACAAATAAAATTTCTTGAATCTTGAATCTTGGATCTTGAATGGTGTTTCTGAAATGGTTGGACACTATTATATTTACATATCAATCAATATAGAATCATCTCGTGCATCAACTCTATGCTTCTTCACAGTCATGGCTGTAATATGGTGGAAAACATAAAAGCTTTTCATCACAATCTAGCTATGGATTATATCAAAAAAATTTAATGGCAAAAAACATTGACATTTCAGAACCATCATGGAACCATTCTCAAGAACAAATGAGTAAAATTAACAACGAAATACAAAGCACCAAAGGGTGACAGGAAATACTTAAACAATTAGTAACAAAGACTGAAAACCCTAAAAAGATAGGCTTCTCCTCTTGTCAATTATTAAACAATTATTTCATTATAAAGTAATGTGACTAATCAGAATACTGTATCTGTGCTCAAGTACAAATCCCCATCACAATTCTCAAATATTTTTCTTGTTTAATGTGTTTTATCATGGATTTTGACGTTATTTATACTCATTTGGATTTATGATGTTGAGCTGTCTTTGATATAATATAATTGATTCTATGTTCTTTATGATGTTGACAAGCTTAACTCAACGAAGCTTACTCACACCCATGTTTGATAAGCCCGCGCTAGTGTCACACAAGGGCACACCTTTAGTGTTTTTGGACTTGAAATTGTGTACTTATTTCATTATCAGAACAAGGTAATTTATGCCTACATTCCAAAGGTAATTTATTGATTACAAGGTACATTTATTTAATACTATGAAAGTTATTTTTCTCTTAATCTTATGTTTGGCTGGATCGTTGGAATGTTCTACAACATTTGCATCCGTTCGTAAGCGGCTGGATATTCGACTACATAAGCCTAAATATTTCAGTAGCTGTGTAAAGTACTACTCTGGCTTTACACATTCAGCTACTTTCAAACTGAAGCAGCCGATTTATGGCGACATAGAGAAAAATCCTGGACCACAACATGAAAATGAAAATGATTCACGCAATTCCAACAGCAGGTGTGTCAAAGTTGGTATGTACACTTGATGTATATACTGTAGCTCTGATTTAGCCAGTCATCTTATTGCGAAACAGTATAATCGCGTTCACAGAAACCTGGTTGAATTCTAACATCAGATTCTGAACCTGAAATAGACTATACGCTTTATAAAAAGGACAGAATAGGAAAACAAGGCGGCGGCAGTTACACAACTCGTAGAGTTAGGAATTGGAAGATAAAAACGTTGAACTCATGTGGGTCGAAGTTCAATTTTCAAACACCAAGAAGCTAATGATTACACAAACTAAAAGTGGTGTTGTCGACATTGGCCTATTCTCTCCGAGAAGAGAGCTACAACTTGAATATACAAGACAATTTTGAAACACACCTCTCAGATAATGGTACATTCCATGAACCTTGCCCTCAAGTGGGAACATCCCAACACACCACCATCATCATTGAACAAGACGCTGGTCTTTGTGGGGACCGCGAGTGGGATGTTTATCCAGGTAAGCTAGCACTTATAGACTACCAACACCACTTTTGGTTTGTGTAGTCTATTTCATGCCTATCACCGGACTAGCCAACTAGTCGGAGGTGGGTAGCAAGCCAACTGAATGAACGAGTCTCTACCACTGGGGCGAGGTTCGAAATACTGTACCAAGACGGGTCAGGCTGTGTACACTCGACTGTAATGTAACATCATATAAGCAGTTGGCTAAACTGGTGGATGGTAGTCACTGTGTTGTGTGCTGAACCGTGAAAGACTGTTCCTTTGGTTCACCACGGTTCAAATGACATTGTTGCTCTCCGAGTGTTCCACCTGCGAGGTGGTTCAATTGAACAGACGTACGTAAACAACGCTTGTGATTTGCATTGTTATTCCTACCTTGAACCTGCTATTCAAATCTGATTGGAATAGGCACCTGTTCCACACTCAATTCAGCAGTACATTACCATAAACTACAATCTATAAAACAATGGCTGGTGACAACAAAAAACGTAAACCTGTAGTAGCTAAAGCTAAGCCAGAGTGCACCCATGATCTTGAAGGCACTTTGTCAGATATGGAGGAGGCACCACATCATAAAAAACAAGGTAGCGTAAGTAACATAGCTGAAGTAAAAGAATTAATTGACTCTGAAGTGTTTTAAATATAAGTTTCACAAATAAATCTGATGCTCTTGACAGTTTATTATATTTCATGCATACTAATTTCTCCATAATTGGTATAAGACCTGGCTTAACGATAACAATCCCCCCCCCCCCCATTTTTTGCAAGTACTGTAATAGAAAATATAGTACTGGAGGTGGCGTAGGACTGTTTTTAGATCATTTCGCAACCCTTAGAAATTTGCAGACAGCAACAGCAATGGTGACCTCTAATAAAAAGTAAATTAGCACGGCGCTGAAACAATGTGTAATCAAAAGTAAAAGTACTTTACTCTTTTTTTACGCTTTTTTTCCCAATTTTTTTTTCCTTATGGTAGGATAATTTTTTTCTCTCCAGATTCATAGGGGAGGGGAGACGTGCGGAGGGTGCGCCTGCCCCCCCTGGATCCACCACTGATAAATATAAATATAACTTCTGGTATTATAATTTCAGACATTGTTACTGATCATCTTCCTATTTTACAACTTATCGACCACATTTTCGACAAAACGTCAAATAGAAAATGCTCTTATGTAATAAATGATCATAACTCATTTTGTAACAGTTTGATGCAATAGGACTGGTCTGATGTATATAACTCTGATCCTAAGCTCTCATTTGATATCTTTATTGATAAATTTACTTATATACATAATAGATATCTAATTACCAAATTATTCCGAAACTTTATCGTTTCAAATTAATTAATTAAATTTCAGTATATCACCGGGCGGTTTAGAATTAATGTTCTGTTCCTGATGTGTTTATACAGTATATTTAATATATACTGTAATATGTATTTCTATATACGGTGTGTGTGAATGTGTTGATATTATATATACAAATATATAAACTGAAAGACACACAAATTAAGAAAACATTGGGTACTACGTATAGGCCAAAATATTAAAATTATTATTAATATTAAAGAGGATAAAAATAAGAAAATAACGGAAAAATGTAGAAAATGCTTAGAGATTCTGTAATTGTTGTTTATGAAACATTGAATGAATAAAGGTGGTGGTTAACCACAAAAGAATTTATTATTCCGAAATGCAAATCTTTTAAACAGCCTTGGATGAGTGCCTCATTAATTAAATCAAGTAAACACAAACATAAAAAATTATACAAAAAATATAATATCTCTTCACCAACTGCAAGCCACAAACTAATTTACACTAAATACAAAATTATTTTTATTCAACTGTGTCGTGTTGCTAAATTCAACTACTATAGCCATAAATATGAACAAGTGAAAGGAAATATAAAAAGTACTTGGGATATTATAAATTCGGTAGCAAGTCCAAGCAAAAAAATATCCACTAAAATAAATTCAATTAAAATTGATAATAAAATAATGATAAATCTATATGTGATCATTTTAATAATTATTTTTCATCCATAGGACCGGACATCAATAAGTCTTTACCCGCTTCAGCTATTGATCCGCTAACATTCCTTCCAACACCAACCATTAATTCATTCTACATTATTAAATCTGGTTACTGAATATGAGATTCTTACTATTATTTACAATTTTGATTTAAAAAAGGAGCTGGGCATAATACAGTATATCTCCTCACATATTAAAAACTGTTCTTCCGTGTATAATAAATCCATTAAAATTTTCCATAAATATATGTTTTTGTTCAGGTACAGTACCAACTAAATAGAAATTGGCAAAGGTAGTTCCTCTGTTTAAGAAAGGAGACACCTGAATATTATCTAACGACAGACCTATACTGTATCTATTTTACAAAAATTATTAGAAAAACTTATGCATAAAAGCCTCTTAGACTATAAATAACAGTTTAAACCATCACCAAGTTGGTTTTCGACCTAAACATTTCACTTGTCATGCCATTCTTGAACTAAATAATATCACTGAATCTTTCGAAAATAACTTATTTCAGTTAAGCATATTTCTAGACTTATTATTACTAATTTTACTCTCCAAACTTGATAAATATGGGATCAAAGGTATATCTTTGGACTGGTTCAAAAGTTATCTTACTGGCCGCAAGCAATTTGTTACATTTGATTCATGTAAATCGTCGACGAGGGAATAACCTGTGGAGTTCCACAGGGTTCAGTTCTGGGTCCGTTATTGTTCTTAATATATGGAAATGACTTGACTCGTATTACTATTAGTGACACTCTACAGGTTGCGTCCTTCGCCGACGATACAACATTATTTTTCTCGCATGATAATATAGATATTTTATACAATAGTATAAATAACTAGAAAGCCACTCCGAGAATGCATACCTCCGCCTACTGTAAAATTCTCCTACATAAGATTTCTCCGGGAAATGAGTTAAAAACAATTGGTTTTTGGTTTGATGCAAATGGACTTTTAATAAACACCGAAAAAACGAATTATTTATTATTTCATCCACTCCAAAGGGAAAATATATCAAACTTAAAAAGTTATTTTAAATGGGAAAAACATAAACAAAAAATCTGAAACTCTATTCTTAGGTGTAATTGTAAACGAAAATCTAAGTTGGAAATCTCTTATGTCATAGGAATAATAAACAAACTAAAGTCACTTTCCCTCAACATATTTTAATTACATCATACAATTCTCTTATCCTTCCTTATTTACAATACTGCAACCTTATTTGGTGCAGTGATTATCCTTCAAACCGGAATAGATTACTAAAACTCCAAGAACGTGTTGTAGAATAATCAACCTAGCACCATTTGCCTCAACTTCTGAACCATTGTTTAAAAATATAAAACTAAACAATGCAGATTGGTGCTCTTGTCAAGGACGACTGAAAACATACGTGCATTCAGGACAGAATGTCTGCAAAGATGTTTGGTTTAGAAGAATAGGAGCTGGCATATTAGCTCCATGTTGAGTACAGTTACTGACTGCATAAGGTAAGGATATAAAGCAACAGAAGCAGTAGCGTATCCAGGATTTTGAAGGTGGGGGGGGGGGGGGGTTGGGGGAATTGCCAATTTGCCGACAAAATTAGTGTCATATTACCTGTACAATATATGTTCTAGGATTGCATAGTCATGTTGTCTTATAGGGATAACGATGCAAAATTAAAACCACATTAAACATTATCTGTTAGTATGTTGTATTAATATTACAATAAAGAAAGAATTACGAAAATCTGACTTGTAGTTTTCGAAATATAGGGTCTAAAACATCGCCAAAAATGATCGTTTTTAGCCACGAAAGAAGTAAAACAATTTGCGGCTTCAGTCGAAAATTCTATTAACTACGCCATTTTTGGTTAAAATAATTACGTTTTTTAGTAATTTATTTATATATATCACCATTGGAAATATCAATAAAACATGTTATTAAATGCTTATAAAATATATAAAGTTGTTTTACTTAACGGAATTCGGACAAATTCATTGCTCTAACTTTGTGTAGTAACGATCAGAGAGACCATGTGACTTCATGGATATTTTTTATGGTATGTGTGCCTTTTCTTTAAAAAATTTGAATAATAAAGACCTCATATCGAGAAAAAAACGGGTTTTTTTGGCATTTATAATAAATATATCTTAGAGAAAAAAGCACATGGCATGTGGAACTATATAATCTTGGCGTAGGAAGACATACAAATCTCAAGTCATGAGAGGCTCAACTGCAAAAACAAGGTTGAATAGGGTAAGGTCACCGGACCGTTCAAAGACTTTTGATAAACAATCTAGCGCGTACGGCCGTACGTGCTAGATGATAAGATATTTTAACCATATTTTTAACGTGTTTGGTTAGATGTAATGAAAATAAAAAATAGTTGATCTGAAGGGAATGATATGATATGTAAATAAACAAACACTCAAAAGAATTATGTTTACAGTTCAATTATTGTCAGAATAATAGTTTATTCTTATTTGCCTAACTTTATTTTTTTCCTCGGCACCTTTGTTTGCCGACGGACGCGATGATGTGCCGACGGACGCCAGAAAAGGGGGGGGGGGGGCAGGGCCATTGAACAGTAGAGCTACAGGCAACACTTTCCTAAACTCTATTTATACTCAACTCCACTACCCTGCTAATTTAGCATGACATGACTGCCATTATAGTATTCCCTTCAGCTCTACAGCCAGTAGAGGGTCTACAAAAGGGTCCGGTATAGAAGCATGAGGAACTTGCATAAGCTCCATGTTGTTGCTGTACTTGTTAGTGTACAAGAGCACCAATTTTATCTTTCTTTATCACTATTTTCAGAAAGAAAACAAAAGTAGAAACAAACTAGAATTTAATTCGTCACTTTGACGAATTATAGGTGATCATTTTTATAAATTTATTGACATTAATATTTTTTAAACATGCACGTATGTTAACATACGATCGGAAAATGTTGATGTATGCCATCCTATTATACGCTTATAGTGCTTAGTTGTGCCTATTATATGTCATATCACATTATGTACAGTATACTGTATATCTATATACAGTGTAGCATTGGTGAAATTACGGACACACATCATGTTCTAAGTTTTTTGCACTGATGACATTATCAAAATAAACTTGTGGATACCAATATCGAAAGATAATGAATTGAGCAATAAAATATAACAATTAGAAGAAAATTTGGTACGTAGAAGCGCGGTGCGCGCTCTTCAAAATGTGTATAACTTTGACGAAAGAGATGAAAAAACTACTTTTTAACTTCAACTGGCCATATGGTAACTTCATAACATTCGATAGGCTTAATTTTTATATGCATTCATATCTACATTTTACCAGCTCTCATAATAAGTTATAAACATCAAGGTCAACTTTAATACAGAAGAGCTGTAAGGTATTCAACTATACGTTGTAGGTGAAATTATGTAACCACCGTTATTCAAATTTTAAGACGTGATGACGTCATCGAAATGAAAATATTGGCAACTCATGAGTAACATAATTGGTTGAGGTAGAATATATTGAAAATTAAAAAAAAATCGAGCACAGATAAGCGAGTTACGCTCTGTTGAATATGGTGGTCTATGACAAAATGGGAAAAAACCCTATTTTAAAAATTCATGTGGCCAAATGATGACGTCATACCATTTTGTACGTCTAATGGGTATATACATTTATATCTACAACTCATTAACTTCCATAATAAGTTAAAAAAAATGGGGGTCATCTTCCATTCTGAAGAGTTATATTCATTTTAAAAAGGCCTTATTTTTTACCATTTTTAGCACTTTTGTACAATTATTGTGCGCATTTTGTCATTTTTAACGTGCTCGTAAAGCGTTATTTTAAGTCGGAATGGACTCAAATTTAGTGAATGTACTAAGTAAGATCACTAGGATGCAATTTGTATAAAAAATTGGTATTTTTTAAGCTTTCTATGTACGCACGCGCAAAAACACGTTTTTGCGCAGTAATTTTTTAAAACACGCAAATGGCCTAATTTATGCTCTAAATTGATCAAAACGTAATTTTGAACTTTTTAAATTTTTGACGCGCGATTTCACGCGAATGACCTTGAAACGCGCAAGTTTTTATTTGCTAATATTTTTACCTTTACCTGAAGTTTACGTGTAGTAAATTTCATTAATATGTGATAATGAATTATGGAGATATGATTCATAATGTGATTTCACAAAATGGCGTATAAATGACGTCACGGTTGAGTGATCACGCTGAAAAGCTTATTATGACTAAGTTACAGTATTTGAAAGACATTGTGAAATTTTGGTAATCATTGACATTTAACTTTTTGAGATATTTGTTACACAAAAAGTGTACAGAAAGAATAAAAAAAATAAAAAAAAAAATAAAGATTTCATACAATAACAATAGGTGATCATTTTATTCTAAATGATCACCTAATTATATCATCATTTGACCATTGGAGTGCTTTCACCACATCCAAGGCTAAGATGTACAACCAGAGTGTAGCCCAATTATTATAATCTTTGTAATGAGTGGCTAGTTGATAACTGACTTACAATTCATCAAGGTAAAACTGAATGCATTCTTTTGGGAACTAAACGTCGATTAAAAAATGTCTTGTTTCAACTCAATGCTCTTGAATGTGATATAAAATCGACATTACAGGAAAGAAGGGAATGCGGAGACCTCATCAAAGTTTTTAAATTTTTGAATGGTTACGAAAATATAGATCGCCACTCCATTTTTAAATTAGCATCTGAAGTTGGTCCAAATATCACTCGAGGCTCAACTTTTAAATGAAAGAAACCTAGATGGAACTCAACTAAATGGAAAAATTTTTTAAAAAACCAAGACTAGTAATTAACAAGTGGAACTCGCTGCCCGAATCTGTTGTCAATAGCAAGAGTGTAAATTCATTCAAAAACAAACTTGACAAACACACACACCCACACACATATGAGAGAAGAGGCTCCTTACGAGTTTAAAAACTCATTGCCTCTTAACTTTACTAAAGGTAAGAATTACTAAAGGTAAGAGTCGGTAAGGTATTTAGGTGTCTAGATTGACCAACAGGCTTCAGGAAATCTGATTGCCAATTCAGTAATAACTAGCGCAAATTTATGTACAGACAGTCCAAATATCTTGATTTTGGTAGTAGGAAACTTCTCTGTTCAGCTCTAATTCAGCCTCTTTTTGACTATGCTTCCCCAGCATGGTATAATGACTCTTCTCAGGTACACAAACACAGGCTTCAGACTACTCAAAACAAAATATTCAGATTTATTACTCAATCAGATTCGAGATCTCATGTTGGTCAATCTGAGCTGAAATCAATCGGATATCTGAACGTCCCAGAAAGAGTTAAGTTCAAATATTTATGCAATGTATATAAAATTTTTAATAATTCTGCCCCAATGTATCTAAATAGTAACTTTGTTCGTATTGTTGATTATCACTCTAGAAGGACACGTAGTGCCACAAATTTAAATTACAGGATTCCAATAATTAAGGGTTGCGAACAAAAAACTTTTTATTACAACTCAATAAAAGCCTGGAACGCTATACCATTATGTATGTTAAAATATTTCATTAGAAAATTGTAAATTGGCACTAAAAAAGCATCTTCTCAACATTTAATTCTCATGTGCAATAAATTATAAAAAGTTTTTAGTATAATGCAATAAATCAATAATTTTTTGTAATCTGTAAATTAAGAATAAATATAAAATAAGTGTAAAGATTAATTTTAATTTTTTACTTTAGTGCAATAAATCAATATTTGTATATGGCTTTTATAATAAATCTTTTTTGAAAACTTTTATATTCTATACTAATTTTTTAAAGGATTCTTTTGATGTAATTTGTATGTTCTTTATCAGTTCCTTGCTTTTAGGACCCAAGTGGAAATAAGTTTTTTAACTTTTCTTGGCATTCCTTGTAATCAAGGCCTGTTTTTCTGTGCAATTGTTTTTTCTATTTTCTATGTATTATATTGTATTGTCTTTTAACCTTTATTACCAAATAAAGAAATTCAAATTAAAAAAACACTTATGCATATATCATGGGAAATTTTAGATATTACTGGAAATATATATGATAGTGTAGATATGTTTTACGACTTGGTTGATGCCACCCTGAGAGGTCTTGTTCTTATTGTGCGCCCTAAGCGTAAACTTCCTCTGTGGTATGACCATGCACTGTATAAAATGTTGTTAAAAAAGGAGAAATGTTTTAAGAGAAAGCATTCACATTGCTCCTTACATTTCTGATCAGCAAAAGTTAAAGTTCCAAGTCGCTGTCTCCGTCAACATGATCTGTTTTATGTTTCGTTTGGTCGTGTTAATGTTTGTAAAAATGGTTTTATTTTTCGTTTGTCTTCCATGTATAATGATTTTGTTGCTAATTGCCCTGAAGTTGATTTGTTTTATGATTCTTTAAGTATGTTTAAACACCATGTACATTGCTATGTTTCCCGTAAACTTGTGGGTGGTGGGTGTTTTAAATCTTTCAAGTATATACATATATATTTTATATTTTATATAATATCACCTGTAAGTGGGAACATTGTTCCTGTTGGAATGTTTTGAATAAATAAATACAAATTAATAATCAAATTTGGATTTGCACTTTACAATACTAAATATTGCTCAAAATATTTCAGAATGCAAGGGTTCCATACATTTTATTAAATATTTAGCAAACACTAAATAGAAGAATATACTGTATGATCTATTTTTATCATGTAATCATTCCCTTACCTCACTATCAAAGTCAATCTTTTGAAAGTTGAACTAATTCTCTGAACAAACATCACAAATCTCTTATAAACAAACTGGGCTCAGTATCTAAGGACCGACAAAGTCTAAAGGGAGGTACCTGTACCTTTTCACACGTAATAGATATGAGGGTATTGAAACTGATTTGAAACTAGACATAGACATTCTAAATTCAACCAAATACTTTATATTTATAACATGTTAAAATACTAATACTGGATTTTATTATATATGTGTAGTACTGTAGGTCACTAACTTTCCTGGAATTCATGTGGTTGACCATACTTGTAGTGTAAACTATAGACCTGGGCTGTAACCAATAAGGTGTCAACTCCTAATAATTAAGTGCCTTATTTTATGGAATTGGTATCTAATAATTTCAATCGGGTGTGACCTTAATGGATATACCAGCTCTTGGGAGGGGACAAGTAGGGTCACTAAACTGATAAGTCAATGGACTACTCCTTAAATAGTCATGTATATTCTGTAATTAACACTTTTTGATGAGTAACACAATTAGGGAATAACTTGAACTAATACAACTTAATCACTCTCTGTGTACCATTGAGAGAATTGAACAACAGTCTGTGTCATTTATATAAAGAGAGTTACATATGTAACTAGATTTTAATTTGTCACTTTATGGGTGATCATTTTCCCTGATGCAAATGCAACATGCACATACATTAAAATATGAGCGCAAAAAGTTACATCATCATCATGTGAAATCATCTGGCCATCTGATGACATCACAACATCCTATACGTACAATGTTCACATGAATTCATATCTACTACAATTCAACAGCTTTCATAATAAGTAACATGAAGGTCATCTTTAATTCTGAATACCTCAAATTAGTGAAAATGTGCTGATGTCATCAAAATGAATATGGTGGTAACCCCTGAGATAATTGTTTGAGCAAGTACATACAAACATTTGAGAGAAAATCGATCACACATAAAATGAGATGCATGATGTTGAATGTGATGGTTTATAACGAAAGAGAAAACATCCCAGTGTTCTGATATAGGCTATCGAAGATGGATCAGGATTTATTTCAATTATTATTATTATCAGACAACACATAATGAATATTTGATACCCTGTATGCAAACAGATTTATAAACTTAACTGCTGTCTTCTTTCTCAAAGAATGCAGGTTGTCAGCAGCAATCTGAGATGTCAACTTCACTACCCTTTTATACTGACATGGTCATATAAGTAAATAAGTGCAAGTACAGTTATTTACCATAATTTGCTACAGCTTTGCCACCTTTAGCTCTAATTTCATTTACAACCTTATCAGCTGCTCGTTGACTTTTCCCTCCACCTTTAATGTCTCCTCCAAGGTCATTCACTAAAACAAGAAAATAAAGTAAGATACAGATCCTAAATCTATAACGTCTATTGATCATGTAAAAAAATGATTTGAATGTAATAACAGTACATACCAACAATAGCAGCACCTCTTTCAGCAAACAAAAGGGCATATTCTCTACCAAGTCCTGTAACAGTAATTGAACAATACAAATTGTAACCCATGACGGAGCCTGTTAAAACTCGTAGAGTAGTTCTACAATAGTTAACCTTATTTAACGTTTAGATTTTTACATTAATCCCAGATTAATTAACTTACCATTACACTTAAAACTTTGTTTATATATATGTTAATATAAATAGATTTTCCATTTTAACTTTGTGAGAATTACATAAATAAGGCCAAGTAATAAAAATTAGATGTTTCTCGTCCCCACCGCCTCCTCTTTTGGGGCCGCCTCCTCTTTTGGGGCCGCCTCCTCTTTTGGGGCCGCCTCCTTTTTTGGGGCCGCCTCCTTTTTTTTTTTATTTGTTATTTCTAAAATTTCCATAGAAAATCCCAGTCAATACACTTATTTTAAAACCCAGCCATGCGGAAATACTAAGAGAAAATTATCAATATACAATACTTAACTTGTGGAAAAATAGCAAAAATAAAAATATTAACAAAAAAATATAAAATAACAAATGCCGCCTCCCTCCTTTTTAAAAAAAAAATATTTGGCCTTATATGACGCAATTTAAATTTGAATTGACGCGTTACAAAGTGACGGGAGTACATTTAACACCGTACACGTCCAGACTTTCAGCCTATGACTTCGGCGAGATGTTTTTGGTTTTGCGGGCTAGCGATAAGCTTTAATCGAGGTAAAATGCGTATTACGATACAATATTTTGGTACAACTTTTCATTTCTATATAAAGAACACATTAATACTGTAGATTGACCTAGGCCTAAATTAGTTACGCCGTTGCTAAAGATACAGTACCGTATCCTAACTACCGTTTGCTAAAGGTACGGTAAAATTGCATCAACATATCGGATTATAATACTACTATTTTTATGTTTTATAACGAAATAATATTTGAGATTGAGTGCATGTTTTAAACGCTTTATGTGTAACGTCCACCAACCACATGAACTTGCTCTATTATTACAGCATCGACATTGTCGCCCATTATTAAACTTCTGGATTCAACATTGCAGGTCTAGCCCCGGGGCTGAGTCACAGAATCAGCGCACACATCCATGCAGCCTGGCGCCGCCAATAGGCATTCTCTACAGATGCGATATGAAAGAAAATCTAAAGTCCTTATACGATGACGTCAAACACAGACCAGCACCCAGTCCTACTAAACACCACCAGATACCTGCCAGAGCAACAACAAATCCTACCACCAGAGAGCAGCCACCTGTTTGGAAAGATGTATTGTCCCCCAAAAACATGAAAAATGAAGATTAATTAAATCAGACTTTGAATAGGTTATTTTGTAGTTTTAATAAAGTGAATTACTTCCGTAGAAAAAAAACGGAAAAAAATAATGTTTTCACTTATAAAATAACATGGTTAATGGTTAAATTCAACCAAAAATCCATTGGCTGGCAGCCAATTTGACCACTTTTTGCTTTAAATTCCAGTTTTTGTCAGGTAAATAATTTTTTTTTCGATCCAATTTTTGGTCGAAGTCAATAACTATTATGTGATATTAAAATGGCATATTCAACAAAAAAAATTTTTTTTAATTATTTTTCAGGGAGACAATACATCTTTAAGAATTATAACACTTTAACTGTAATAATAATTAATACAGTACTTTTAGTAATAGTCATAAAAATATAACAAAGCATGCGATGCGATAACTACAGTAACATAGCAAAAACAATAGCACGGTCTAATATATGCGTGAATGGCGCTCCATAGAAATCTGTTGTGGCCGAAACTGTCTGTGGTCGAAATACAGGTACTACTAGCCTATCCTACTATGCCCCCTCCCTGCTGGGCCTAGGCTAGCTTAGTAGCTGGCTTGCTGCTTAGTAGCTGGCTTGCTGCTTAGTACTATTTTTAGTAATAGGATAGGCCTAGGGCATATAATACTTAATTCCTTATGGGCCTCAAATTACCTCCACCAGCCCCAGTAACGAGTGCTACACGTCCATCAAACCTTAAAGTATCCATTTCCCAATAACAGTGTACCAACTAGCTAGCAAGCCTCCTTCAGTGTTCAGAGGAGAGATGAGCAAAATTAAAGTTACACTATCTTTTTCGCATGCACCAACACAACTGTGGCCCAGCGATGGAAATAAAATTATGCTAGGTGGCAGCAGAAAAATTATACCATACAGCCAAATCTGGAGCATTCTCTACTTCTACGGAGCGCCATTTATGCCATTATTTACTTCCGAAATAGAAATAGTACTACTGTAACTGATCCAGTGGACCAAATTTAGCACCGGTGAAGCACAGTGATATAAAATAGAAATAAGTCACTAATTTTAATACCTTTTCGTATGTTAATACACCGTGCTCAAGTGGACCTAATTTGCGCCAGTGAGCACGGTAATATGAAATAGAAATAAGTCACTGAATTTTTATATCTTTTCGTATGTTAATACACTGTGCTCAAGTGGACCCAATTTGGCGCCAGTGGAGCACAGTGATATAATACAGAAATAAGTCACTGAATTTCAATATCTTTTCGTATGTTAATACACTGTGCTCTAGTGGAACCAATTTGGCGCCAGAGGAGCACAGTGATATAAAATAGAAACAAGTTACTGAATTTTAATATATTTTCGTATGTTAATACACTGTGCTCACGTGGACCCAATTTGACGCCAGTGAGCACAGTGATATAAAATAGAAAAAAATCACTAAATGTTAATATCTTTTCTTATGTTAATACACTGTGCTCAAGTGGACCCAATTTGGCACATTGTTCGTATGTTAATATACTGTGCTGCACTGTATCCAATTTAGCACCAGTTGAGCACAGCGAAATAGTCACATACAAAAACATCGAGAAAAAATACTTCTGGAATTCAAAAATATTTCAAACTTGGTATATATTCAATATCGGTTACTCCATCCGTAAAGCAAAAGAAAAAATAGTTTCAAGCCAAATCAGTGATTTTAATAACTTTCGTTTGTTTAAGATAATACAATTCCGACACATTTTTGAAACTCTAAATGACTTTGAAAAAAACCAAAATAAAAAATCGGTTAGGAATTCGATTTTTTCCATGTAAATTCAGCAACTTAAATTTAAAATATACCAAGAAATATATATTGAAATCGAGGAGTATTTTTTTTTACAAAAGAAATTTTCGTATGTTAATACACTGTGCTCCAATGGATCCAATTTGGCGCCAGTGGAGCACAGGGAAATAGTCACATACAACAACTTCGAGAACAAATATTTATCGAATTCAAAAATATTTCAAATTTCAAGCAAGTTATTAAAATCACTGATGTGGCTTGAAACTAATTTTTCTTTTGCATTACGGATGGAGTAACCGATATTGATTTATATCAAGTTTGAAATATTTTTTAACTCCAAAAGTATTTTTTCTCGATGTTTTTTGTGACTATTTCGCTGTGCTCCACTGGCGCCAAATTGGATCAACTGGAGCACAGTGTATTAACATATGAACATATATTAATATTCCTGTTATTAAAATCACTGATGTGGCTTGAAACTAATTTTCCTTTGCATTACGGATGAAGTGACCGATATTGAACATATATACCAAGTTTGAAATATTTTTTTAATTCGAGAAGTACTTTTTTTTCGATGTTTTTGTATGTGATTATTTGACTGTGCTCCACTATACGCCAACACGGGTCCACTTGAGCACAGTGCATTAACACACCAAAAGGTATTTCTTAGTGAGTTTATTTCAACTTAATATCACTGTGCTCCACTCGTGCCAATTTGGGTCCACTTGAGCACAATGTTTCACAAATTAAAAATGATTATTATTTAACCTTGAAGAAAAAATATAAATAATAAATATTAAACAATATTTGAAGCTAGACTTTCAATAAATATTCTATGCATGCTTATATTAACATACGAACAAATATTAAAATGTATTAACTTTATTTCTTTGTTATATCACTGTGCTCCACTGGTGCCAAATTGGGTACATTGAGTACAGTCTATTAACATACGAAAAGATATTAAAATTCAGTGACTCATTTTTATTTCATATTACTGTGCTCACTGGCGCCAATTGGGTCCACTTGAGCACAGTGTATTAACATAACTTTGGTCCACTGGATCAGTTACCGTAGTACTATTTCTATTTCGGAAGTAAATAAAGGCATAAATGGCGCTCCGTAGAGAGAAATGCTCCATCGTCAGAATGACGCTCTCTGATATGGAACGCCATCACTGCCTCCAGCAGCAAACGTTAATTCTATTCGGCTCTTTTAGCATTACGTTCGGCTCTTTTAGCATTCGGCGCATTTCTATTCGGCCCATTTACCATTACGTTCGGCTC
This sequence comes from Antedon bifida, assembly GCF_963402885.1. Classification (NCBI taxonomy): domain Eukaryota; kingdom Metazoa; phylum Echinodermata; class Crinoidea; order Comatulida; family Antedonidae; genus Antedon; species Antedon bifida. The sequence goes on from NC_136231.1 coordinate 10,523,736, forward strand.
TTTTAGCATTTGGCGCATTTCTATTCGGCTCATTTAACATTACGTTCGGCTCTTTCAGCATTCGGCGCATTTCTATTCGGCCCATTTACCATTACGTTCGGCTCTTTCAGCATTCGGCTCTTTTTTATTCGGCCCATTTACCATTACGTTCGGCTCTTTTTTATTCGGCCCTTTTTTATTCGGCTCTTTCTGCATTACGTTCGGCTCGTTTTAAATCGGCCTTTTTTTATACGGCGCAATTAAATTCTAACCTTTGACATGGGGTCAAATGGAAGAAAATCAACGGCTGGAAATGAGTCTATGAAAAGTTTACAAACATTTCATCATCATGGCGCCAACCATGAGTAGCCAATCGATTAAAGATGTGTTGAATAACCTAAATTTAAGTCATCTTTTAACAAATTTTGAGAGAGAAAGGGTAAATTATTATTATTAAATGTTAGTCTGACACTAGGTCTAAGCTAGGCCTAGGCTAGATCTGTAATAATGGTATGGATAGGTAGGAGGCCTAAACTTAAAGTGAAATATCCTGATAACCCACGTCACACAGTAGTAACACACACAAAACAGTAGATACACGTGATACAGAAAAACTAATGAGATGCAATCTAAACAGTCATGGCCATTTTATGGAGATTGACTAGCTAGACTAGTTTGTTAATATAAAGTATGCCTAATAATAATTACTATAATAATAACTATAGTTAATACTTCGCCAGTGCGCCCTCATGGGCTAGAGTTGCTCGTGCTTTGTGGCTTTGATTTCCTTGTTGTTGTATTGAGTTATTGATTGTTATTAAAATACATTATTCGCATTACATCGGTCTATGTGTGATCTGTAGAGTTGTGGCATATAAACATCAACCTTATTGGCGTGGTGGCAGCCCAAGATATTCGGACCTTCCGCTTAAAACCAGTGAGTTATTAGTTGTTGAACTTAGGCCTAGCCTAGGCCCATCCATACCATTATCTACGAGATCGCACTAACGCACAGAGGCGTACGACCAGCCAGCACATATAGCTGGTAGGATGGCGAACGTTAACAGAGCTCCTAAACAGTGGAGCTTAACCAAAACTGAAACAATAAACTCATTTGAGTCATGGCGGCAGAACATTATTTATACACTTTCGTTGGATGAAAATTTTGCTCCATTCTTGATGGAAGGCACACAATGGGGCCCCAAAACCAGAGCATCTCCACTCCGCCTATTTGAGGACGATGATGACACTGTCCCTAGAGCACGTCGACGTACTGCTCAGCAAAAGGTACACATGCTCGAGCTCATGCTAGGCCAGATCGCAAACTTCTGTCCTGTTATTTCTCGAAGCACAATTGTTAAAAACTCCACGTCCATCTCGCATATCTGGCAGGCCATCCGACTTCACTATGGTTTCCAAACGACCGGAGGTCACTTCTTAGACTTTGCCACTATTCACCTCGAGGCTGGTGAACGTCCAGAAGATTTGTATCAACGACTATTGGCATTTGCTGACGATAATTTGCTACGCACTGGAGGCGGAATTAATCATCACGGCGTCGCGATCACAGAGGATGAAGAAATGACACCTACTGTGGAGAACTTTATTGTGTTAACCTGGTTATCCCTTATCCATAAAGACCTCCCGCGTCTAGTCAAGCAACGATATGGAACTGATCTGCGAGATCGTACCCTGGCGACAATAAAGCCCGAAATTTCGCAAGCGATGGATTCCCTTCTCGATGAATTGCATGCTACAGAAGACACACGCGCAATGCGTACTTTCGCAACACCTCCCACGGTCAACTATCAACGCGCTTCTCGCACGTCTCGTAATACTACTAGTCATATTCGTCGACAGCTAAAGTCTTGTCCTCTTTGCAAACAGGCTGGTCGAAAGCATGACACCCACTTTCTCAGTGGATGCATTCACTTACCTGAACAGGACCGGAAGTACATGGTCAGGGCTAGACAGGTCATCGGAATCATTGAAGGTATCGAGGAGACTGACGTTAGCGATGACGCCAGTTTAGCAGATAACCAGACAGAACAGGCTGCACTACGCGTGCAGATCAGACAGTCGCCCTATCTCGACGTTTTCCACAATCACCACACGGCACGTATTACTATCGACAGTGGTGCCACCGGTAATATGATCTCCCTTGCCGCAGCGACAGCCCTATCGGCCGAAATTAGAGAATCATCTCAATCAGCCCACCAAGCAGATGGCTCATCTCCATTAAAGGTTGTCGGCGAGACAACAATTACATTTTCCCGCGACCATATTGAACTTCTTTTTGACGGCCTCGTAGTCGAACGACTCGATGTGGACATTCTGGCAGGCACACCCTTTATGGAAAACAATGACATCGCCATTCGTCCAGCGAAACGTCAAGTAGTCATAGGGAACACTTCTTCTTATACGTACGGTTCTAAGGACACTACTAAGACCCCTGCCATTCGTCGCGCTCAAGTATTACGCGCTCCTAGCAGCTTAACTACTCTGTGGCCCGGTGACTTCATAGAGTTACAAATCCCAGAAGGTGTTTCGACTCATGATAATGAGCTCGCCCTTGAACCTCGCAGCTATACTCATCGACCTCCTACCTGGCCAGAGTATGGTACTATTCACAGCATTGACGGAAAAATTCGCATTGAAAATAACACATCATTACCTCAGGTTCTTAAACGAAACGAACACTTCTGTCAGATACGCCCTGTCTTTGTCCCGGACGATTGTAATACCAATGACCACACTTGTAAACCTCCTGTGAAAACCAGTTCATTACCACGCCCCACACAATCGACACTACATTCATTGCAAATTCACCTTGACCCTGATCGTATCATTCCCCCTACAATCCGACAAAGATTTAAATCTCTTAACGAAGAGTTCGATGTTGTTTTTGATCCGCATATCAAATGCTATAATGGCGCAGCCGGTCCCTTCCAAGCCGTCGTTAATATGGGCCCTGTACAGCCACCACAGCGAAAAGGCAGACTTCCACAGTATTCGCGAGACAAACTTGTTGAGCTTCAAGAGAAGTTCGACGACTTAGAGAAGATGGGTGTTTTTGTGCGACCTGAAGATGCGGGTATTCAAGTAGAATATTTAAACCCATCATTCTTAGTAAAGAAAGACAGCGGAGGATTCCGCCTTGTAACCGCCTTTGCGGATGTCGGTCGATACGCGAAACCTCAGCCTTCACTAATGCCCGACGTCAACTCTGTACTTCGTCATATCGCTAGGTGGAAGTACATTATCTCTACAGACCTCACTAAGGCATTTTATCAGATACCGCTTTCACGCGAATCGATGAAGTACTGCGGAGTGGCCACGCCCTTCAGAGGAATCCGTGTATACGCCAGGTCTGCTATGGGAATGCCGGGATCTGAAACAGCGCTGGAGGAACTAACCTGCCGCGTCTTGGGAGAGCTTCTCTCTGAAGGCGTCATTGCCAAGATTGCAGACGACCTCTACTGCGCAGCCGACTGCTGTCCGAACTTTATAGATGCGGCCTCAGTCTCTCAGCAAGTAAAACATTTATCTGCCCAAAAACTACCACTATACTCGGGTGGACATGGTCCCTTGGCACGTTAAGAGCCAATCCACATCGTATTTCGACGCTCGCTACGTGTTCTCCCCCTAAGACTGTAAAGGGCCTCCGATCATTCATTGGGGCGTATAAAGTGCTCGCACGGGTTATCCCCAACTGCGCTTCCATCCTCACACCTTTAGACGATGCTGTGGCTGGCCGACAGTCCCAAGACAAAATCACGTGGTGTGATGCCCTTTGTGAAGATTTTCAGACTGCTCAAAAGTTGCTCACAACCAGCCAAACAATCACGTTACCCCATCCAGATGACCAGCTTTGGATAGTCACTGATGGTTCAGTAAAAAGACACGGAATTGGGGCAACACTATACATTAGACGAGACGATAGTCTGCGGATCTCCGGATTCTTTAGTGCAAAACTTAGAGCTCGACAGCTTACGTGGCTCCCGTGTGAGATCGAAGCCCTGGCAATCGCTGTCGCAGTTAAGCATTTTAGTCCATATGTTGTTCAATCTACTAAACGAGCTTGTGTTTTAACTGACAGTAAACCGTGCGTGCAGGCTTTTGAAAAGCTTTGCCGGGGTGAATTTTCTGTGAGCCCCAGAGTATCAACTTTCCTGTCCTCCGCTAGCCGATACCAGGTTTCCGTTCGACACCTAGCTGGTTCCGCGAATGTTCCCTCAGACTTTGCAAGCCGCAATGCTCCTGAATGCATTGATGCCAATTGCCAGGTATGTTCCTTTGTTCAGCGCTCTGAGGAATCAGTTGTACTCAGAATCGCTTCACACGATTTCATCACAGGTCAATCCAAGCTGCCCTTCACAAGTAGGTCCGCATGGCTTTCACTACAATCTGAATGCCCTGATTTACGTAGGGTACACGCCCACTTAATCCAAGGTACGCGTCCTTCTAAAAAGGTTACCGATAAGAGAGATGTCAAACGCTACCTCGCTGTCGCATCACTTAGCAAAGACAACCTTCTCGTGTCTCTCGTTCATGAGCCACTTGCTCCTCCACGAGAAAGAATTATTGTTCCACGCCCGTTTTTGCATGGCCTGCTTACTGCCTTACACATCCGATTAGACCACCCGACTTGTCACCAACTCAAACAAATGGCACATCGATATTTTTATGCCCTCGACATGGATAAATCGATCGAAGTCACCACCTCATCTTGCCACCAATGCGCCACCCTTCGCCGAATTCCTAAGGCCTCTATCGATCAGTCTACTGGCGACCCACCGGAAACTGTGGGTGTTACATTCGCTGCAGATGTCATGAAGCGCAATCGTCAATTCATTCTGATTGTAAGAGAAGCGGTAACGTCATTCACAGTCGCTTGTTTTCTTGACAACGAACAGCGTAACTCACTTCGTGACGCTCTTATCCGAATGTGCGTTGAGCTCCGTCCCCTTGATGGTCCCCACGCCATTATCCGTGCCGACGGGGCACCCGGATTCCAAGCACTTGTTAATGACTCATTACTCAAGCAGGAACGCATCTGTATTGAAATAGGCCGACTTAAAAATGTTAATAAAAATCCAGTTGCCGAGAAGGCTATTCAAGAACTGGAAGATGAGCTACTTCGTTTGGATCCTGACGCTGGTTTTATCTCGCCTATTGCACTCGCTCGTGCAACCGCACAACTCAACTCACGCATTCGCTCCCGTGGTTTATCCGCTCGTGAGATGTGGACCCAGCGTGACCAGTTTTCCCACGAACAGATCCCACTCTCTGACCTCGAGCTTATCCGCGAACAGCACTCATCACGCACCTCTAATCACAAATACAGTCGAATTTCAAAAGCTCCCACTCGTGAACTTGCTCCTGCAACTCTTGTGGAGGTGGGTGATCTTGTATACCTGTATGCAGATCTTAACAAGTCTAACGCTCGTAAGAGATACCTTGTCGTATCTGTTGATGGTACATGGTGTTGCGTTCGCAAGTTCAGTGGAACCCAGTTACGAAACACATCGTACCGTGTTAAGCGATCCGAATGCTTTAAAGTTCCTAGCTCTATACTTGCTCCTAGTACACTTACCTCACGAAAGTACCAGAGTGAGGGATCGGACAATGAGGATAATACATTTGGACCTACCGTGGTTGCCCCTGTTCAGCCTGTCATTCCTGTTGAGATATCTTCTCCGCTTGTCGACGGTGCCACAAACACCGTCCTTGAAGATGTTCATGATTCTGATCCGCCCTACCAGATTCGCGATGAACCAACTTCTCAGTCTTGTTCAAGACCTCAACGCTCTCACCACCTACCACACCGATTTGCTGAATTTATTATGGACTAGTGGTTTTACGATCTTGCACGATATTTTATTTTTTAAAATAGTTTCACTCAGAATAACATGATTTTATTTTTTGCTTTGATTTGTGATGCCGGTTCCCATATGTTTTGCTTTTCTCATGTTTTGCTTTAAAGGATATTGTTTTAGATTAAAGCTGATTAAGAAAGAAGAGGAAAGAAAAGTAGTCACGCCAGTGCGCCCTCATGGGCTAGAGTTGCTCGTGCTTTGTGGCTTTGATTTCCTTGTTGTTGTATTGAGTTATTGATTGTTATTAAAATACATTATTCGCATTACATCGGTCTATGTGTGATCTGTAGAGTTGTGGCATATAAACATCAACCTTATTGGCGCTTAGTAGGCAGCCCTAGTTTCTAGGTCCAGGCTACTAGGCCTAGTACTAACCAGGGCCGCCTACCATAAGTACTAACAGTCTAATATAGAAGAGGCCTACCTAGGCTAGGCATATAATATTTTTTACTAGGCCTAGGCCCTAGTTAATAATTATTAATTACTGTATATTGATTTGGCTTATTTATTTTATTTATAAAAAAAAAACTTTTGAATGTATTGTTCACCCTGAAAAAAAATAATTCTTAATAATCTTACTTTTTGTTTAATAAATATGCAATTTTTTGTAATGTCACATAATTGATAGGCCTAGTTATCCACTATATAATAAAACTATATAAAATTAAGTTTTAAAAAAATAGATATAATTAAGAAATAAGTGAATAATAATCTTTATATTTTTAATCTTTAAGTAGGAACAAAATAGGCCAATTCAAAGCCAAAGCCCTGTATTTTTGCATGCAAGGTTGTTATAGTGTGTACAATTTCAGACTCTTATTATCATTTCAGATTACAAGTGATGAAGTTGGTGCTTTGACGGACGCACAGCTAACAAGTCTGGGGGTTGCAACTCTCGGAGCCGTCAGCGTCTACGAGCCAACTGTAGACAGACAGGTATAAGTCCTATAATTGCAATCTCTATGTACTTAACCCCTTTTTTACCCCTTTTACTTGACACCATGGCTATCTACACAATAAATTGTAAATGGAATCCCCTAAAACCGTCCCTCCCTCCAAATGGTGAATGGTCAAGAAAGAAGATGGAGCGTTATAAAAAAAAAAGAAAAAATTTAGGCATCGCTGGGTTTCGAACCTGGGACCATGAACACTAAAGGAGCATAATCAACCGTTCAGCCATCGAATTGGCTTACGATGGAGCTATGTCATAACCGATTTTTCTTTATCAAACTTCTATTGATGTATTCTGCCTTATTTACTTGTGAACATATCCTTTTGATCTTGTTCATTTTAAAACTTATTTTGATGACCATCGACACATGTTATCCTTCATGACCTTTGTTTTCATGTGTATTTTTGTATTAATTTAGCAATTTACAGTATGAATTTTGTGTGTGTGTGTAACGATCAATTTTGTATTATTGGCTTCAAATACTGTTATCTATTTATCTATTTCTGTTTTTTAATAGGATCCATTTTGTCCAGATTTTTGCCAGTAGGCAAAACTAAGCCATATGCAAAAAAACAAAAAAAAACAAAAAATATCATCATGGACAAGGAAGGTGGTTTGCCTGGCTGAGCCAGATACAGATGCAACACCTAAAGCATGTAGAAAGCAGATGCTGGCAGAGGCCGGACTTGGGGAAAAAAATGTTACCGTGCCTGATATAAATGCAACCCCGGAAGAATTCGAAACAGTTTTATTCGCCAGCTTCCCCAAGCTGAAAAATGCAGGGGGATTTGAAATCATGCCCTGCTTTGGGAATGAGAGAAAACTTTTACCTCTGAAGGGAAGTTATACCCCTTTAAACATCAGAGATAAGTTAGGACAAGGCCGAATTTACTTACGGGCAATTCAAAATGCCTTAAGTATGGAAGCAGAGTCTGTAAGTAAAATAGCTTAATAGTTTTTATTCATACTGAGATATTATGGATAGTATATCATTCAATTGTTTTATTGTTTTAGCTTCAATTGCTACATTTACAGATTGTGATAAATTATTTTTATTCATTTTAAATTTGTATTGTTTTTAGAACATTGAAGAAAACTCAGGATTGGTTCAAAAATACATCTGTAGTCGTCTGAATACTGTACGAACACTAACACACAGTATAGCAGCAATTTCAGAACACTTGAAGCCTTCACAAATAAGGCTTTCCAATACTTCTTTTTTGATGACATATGTATTAGCTTTCCCTTTATTTAACAAACTTGAATTTGTACATTCATCTTTTATTGCTGTTACTGTAGCCACATCATACACACCAACAAGCTGAAAATCTGTGACACTCAGAAGTTCTACTACATCAGTAGTGATCTATATTAAATAAGAAATAATAAATATTTATTCAATACATTCTCTATGATTTTTTTCATCATACTGTTATTTGTTAAACATATACTTTAATTTAAATAAATAATAGTTAAATATGGTCAGTTTTGGCTTTCAAAACCTGTCCGGCCAGACCTTTTTTAACTGCCAAAACTAGTCCGGCCTGGATAAAATCGGTCTGGGCAGTAGGACTGTTTTTGACCGCCAAATATGGTCCGGTATTACAAAATTAGTCATAATATATATATCATTCAAAAAAGGTATTATATTGAAAACTACAGGGTTTCATTTGTGATTTTAATATTATAAATTAAGCCTGTTTTTTAATTATCATTATTAATAATGAGTACTATTGTTAGGCTTTTTGTGTACAATAATCCACTTTGTTCTTTTGTTTTAACATCCTCATTTTCATGATGTTAAAAACAATTTAATTCATTACTGATTTATGGTTAATCAATCAATAAATCAGTTCAATCATTATAAAACACTTATACCAATATTGATTTGGCCTAGGAAGAAGGGACTCAATCATAAAATAAAATCTAGCTTGCAATTATATCAGCGTCTCATACGTTGACATGAGTGTGTGGCAGGCTGAAATCTGACTGAACATGTACCTAAGCCTAGAATAAAATGATACACTTAACACGCTGTGTTGCGTATCGTTCTCACGAATAGGCTCAACACAGGCATATAACTATAGCAGTGCATACTGCGTAGGGCATATCTGATTGGTCAATTGCAGCCGCCATCTTGGCACTTCTTGAACTGCGATAACATTGCAGTTTGCCATCTAGCCTTCGGCTGTATGGCTAGGCTAAAACAAAAGTGCTCAAACAGAATTAGTCTAGGCCTACCTAGCAGAGTAGGCCTAGGCTAGACCTAGAGTAGTAATAATAGTCCTATAGGAATTTTTTCATTTCATTTATTTCACTATCATCATCGCAGCCTTAGCTGAATTACAAAGATATTTACATTTTCTCAATATTAAAATTTAAATAAAAGTATAAAACCAATAATAATTATATATAAAAAAGGAGGCAATTTACACAAGAAATACAATACAGGAACATTCAACAAGTTTAGCATTAAAATATTAAAATAGAAAAAAAAAACACCTAAAAGGACCAATAAGAATCGCATAGCTGTACTGGGTGATATATAATGATTATTCATTTAGAAGCGAGATAAGGTATGGTATTGCACTTTTTCTATATCTTTCAACTCTGCATTTGGGTTGTTGATACTTTACATGTCTTAGTTTCATGTTACTTACATTCTTCACTGGAAACCATTTTCCAAAATGAATACTTTTTGAACAATTCAGAGCAAACTTATAGCATAGATTACGCCTTCTATCAGATAAAGTGTCTAAAGAAAGATCATTGAGTGCTTGGTCATAACATATGTAGTCATTACACAATATTATTCTGCAAGCCCTTTTTTGGACAGATTCTATCATATCACTTTGTTTCTTAGTGAGACTAGAATGCCATACTGGGACAGCATATTCAACACTTGGTCTTATGTAACTCTTAAATACATCTACAAGATCAAATTTCGGAAGATTGAACTTTCTTAATCTACACAATATATGCAGACGTCTGCTGGCTTTGGATACAATTTCTTTAACATTACGGTCCCATTTGAGGTTATAGCTTGTATCCATATACCTAGTAACTTAGTTTCATTAACGATTTCAATTGTAGCATTACCAATCAAAAGGGGTTCATGTTCATATTGATTTCTTTGAAAGTTAACATAGTTTTACATTTAGTTGGGTTAAGTTTTAGTTTGTTTTCATTAGACCATACATTCAGTAAAGCAACATCATTCTGAATTGAGGAAATTTCATCCTTTTTTACTATCTGTCCTATGCACAAATCATCTACATATTTCCAAGTTTTACATGGCGAGTCTTGCATGGCATCATTAATTAGAGCAAGAAAGATCATAGGCCCAAGGAGTGTGCCTTGAGGGACGCCACATGTTAGATTAACACTCATTGATAATGTGGATTTATAGCGTACTTGTTGGGTTCTGTTTGACAAAAAGCTAATTAACCACGGTACAATTTCAGGTCTACAGCCAAGTGTTACTAATTTAGAAACTGCTATTGTGTGGTCAACACAATCGAATGCTTTACTAAAGTCAGTTAAAACTAACTGACCAACAGATTTGGGAATGTTACTACCTTCATAGAACACATTTAGTAGATCAACCAAATTATGGGTTGTAGAAAAGTGTTTATGGCAACCATATTGGTTGTTATCAAGATTTTTCTCGATATCTGTTAAGAGCCATTTTTTAATGAAGCCCTCAGCTACCTTAGCTAGGATACATGTAAGCGAGATTGGTCGAAATTTGTCAAAGCGTAATAAATAGGCTAGGTCTAGCCCTATTGTGTTAGGATTGTTTGGGCTAGCCTACCTAGCCTAACTACTACTAAACCAATACTACCACTCTAGTCTAGCCTAGGCCTATCGAAATTATAGTAATATTTTGATTGATACTCTACTACTAGCCTAGGTAGGAGGCCTAGGCCTAGGCTAGTAGGCCTAGCCTAGTATAAACTACCCTATAGGCTAGTACTAGTAGTAGGCCTAGCTAGCTAGCCTCTTGGCAATAAATCAAACCTTCTCTCTCAAAATGGTCAATAAGGTGGGACAATTGCAAGTTCTCTAACACATTAATCATGTCAATAAAATGATTCGTCATATTGAAATAGCCTTTAAATTCATTTAATTCAACCAATTCCAACCCAACTATTCGAGATATTAGTGAACCAAACACTCTGCAGCATGCAGGCAGCAGGCTGTATGTTTTGTAAACTTTTCATAGACTCATTTCCAGCCGTTGATTTTCTTCCGTTTGACTCCATGTCAAAGGTTAGAATTTAATTGCGCCGTATAAAAAAAGGCCGATTTAAAAACGAGCCGAACGTAATGCAGAAAGAGCCGAATAAAAAAGGGCCGAATAAAAAAGAGCCGAACGTAATGGTAAATGGGCCGAATAAAAAAGGGCCGAATAAAAAAGAGCCGAACGTAATGTTAAATGGGCCGAATAAAAAAGAGCCGAATGCTGAAAGAGCCGAACGTAATGGTAAATGGGCCGAATAGAAATGCGCCGAATGCTAAAAGAGCCGAACGTAATGGTAAATGGGCCGAATAAAAATGCGCCGAATGCTAAAAGAGCCGAACGTAATGCTAAAAGAGCCGAATGGAATTAACGTTTGCTGCCGGAGGCAGCGATGGCGTTCCATACTCTGAATGCTCCAACACACTCCACTCCGCTGCATGCTCTGATAATAACATTATCCAGTCAAGTCGCCCCATCGCAAAGTCGCCTCATACAAAGTCGCCCAATACAAAGTCGCCCCATCGCAAAGTCGCCCCAAAACAAAGTCGCCCCGGCACAGTCGCCCCATCGCAAAGTCGCCCCATTACAAAGTCGCCCCAACGCAAAGTCGCCCCAACGCAAAGTCGCCCCATCGCAAAGTCGCCCACGGTTTTATTTCGGTATGATTATGAAGCGCCGCCGCTAGTAGTACGCTGTAGTCGGTTGCGTTTGATATCGATTGCGTTGTTACTTTGGTCGCGCTAAATGTCGTATACATTATAATGTTTATCCTACTTATATACATAATTTGTGTTTTAATTTTTATTTTACAGGTTTTAATGGAGTGATGTGCTTTTTAAAAATCATTAAAGAAATATAGTCCCTTGTTTGAAAGTTCTAAAAAGATTATCCCTGATTTATAGTTTAAAATGTTAATTTAATATGATTTGAAAATTAGTTACCAGAGCCACAATTACGAATCTTTCTTCAACCTACGCGTGGATACCAGCTCATTTTTAGGATAATATAATAAATGTATAAATGTGTAGTAGGCCTTCGTATAGATTTACAGTAGTTAAAACAATAACAGTGTTGTAAGACAATGAGTGTTATAGGCTACTTATTGATCATTTTGCATTTATTGACAAGTTATGTGTCTTAATTTTATAATGACTTTTCAAAATGAAGAAAAAAAAAAAAAATTCATCGCCGATATGATTGTTTTACATGCAGGTATTTTAGTAAAATTTAAAACGCTACATTTTGACCATGGAAAAACCATCGTACAGTATCGTGTGCGTGTTTTTTAAAAAGGGGAATCCCCGACGGTCAGCAGAAAGACGTAGCAGCTGTGAGGAAACAGATACCAGAAGGCGCAGCTCCGATTGGTTTATATGCCTAATAAATATCCTCATATCGGGTGTATATTTAATTTTAAATTAAACAAGACAGTGAAGAGGCACGGAATAATACGTACACGGACGTACGACGAATACACACACGCACGTCATCATTTACGACATATAGTGGTAATATGATGCAATTTTATATAATGATGGGATTGCCTTTCCAGGCTTAGAATCAATGTTCATTGTAATACTATGTATATAATAGTAAACTGAATGTTTATAAATAAATTGTTTTACGTAATTTGTTGCATATAAAATAAAAGACACAGACGCAGCCTACGTTTCCTATAAAATATTTTTTCACATTTAAATAATTATAATACTATAATCTTAAACTATGTTTACAAATTGTCATTTTTTTAAGGCACACATCTTTCTCATCATACTGACCTGTAAAATAAAAACAAAAATCAATTATTAATATAGGCCTAATAATAATAATAAATATTCATCGACCAAAGTAAAAATAATCTAGATCGTATAACATTATTTTATCGCGACCAAAATTAAACGCGACCGATTTCGAACGCGACTGATATCATCGTAAAACTCCGGCGGGGTTTCCCCATCTTCAGATGGTGCGTTGTAGTGCGACAACGGCGGAGTAATTACGGGGGTTTCCCTCTGGTAAGCTAGCACGTTAGTGCGACCGCGGAGTGATTAGTCGGGGTTTCCTCTCTGATGATGGGGGTGCGTGCCGATCGTGTAACCTGAGACTACATGGCGGGGCTTCCCCTTTTATGCATACACGTTCCGTGTTATTTTGTGTATCATTGCGACATTTTACGCACTTGTAAACTATTTTTTAACGTTTTGGGGCGACTTTGCGATAGGGCGACTTTGTGATGGGGCGACTTTGCGATGGGGCGACTTTGCGTTGGGGCGACTTTGCGATGGGGCGACTTTGCGATGGGGCGACTGTGTCGGGGCGACTTTGTTTTGGGGCGACTTTGCGATGGGGCGACTGTGTAAGGGGCGACTTTGTATGGGGCGACTTTGCGATGGGGCGACTTGACTAGCATCCAACAAGACAACCCATATCATCAGCCAGCCTACGATCTTTCATACAATTTTTAATAGGAACGCTTATCGAGCCGCCAAATTTACATTCTAGACTAGATCCGCCTACACAGAGCTCTATAAGTCTTACTATAAATTAAATTAACCTAGGCCTAGGGCCTAGCCATAACCTTTACTTATTACTAAGAGAAGCCTAGGCCAGGCAGGCTACCATAATAGAGGCCTCTCTAGCTAGTAATACTAGGCTAGCCTAGTAGGTAGATCGGGAAAGCATCTAAGCCTAGGCTATCACTAGGCCTACCTAGACCTACACTACTCCTGTCTGATGTCTGTAACTCAGTGTAAATTGGGTTCTCTACTCATCAAAGATCATTATGGAGAGGTTGTTGAGAAAGTATGCACTTACTTAGTCGAACATGGTGCTAGGGCTCTCAGGGTGCTAGCAAAAGAGGCTGGACTTCAACTGGAACAGGTATGTTTGCCGAAAAAGTTTTTAGTAAATATATCATTGAGATTTGAATTTAATAAAATAAAAAACTCTAGGGCCTAGGCCTATATTTATTTTGTACTTGGAAAAGTGACTGCTGATATATTTATCGTGAAAAAGAGATGAGTTAAAAGTTTCAAAGAGACGTACCATTTAAAACCTTGAAAAGAAGTCCATGGGCATGGGCTTCTTTTAGTAGGGTGGGCTTCTTTTCGAGATGGGCTTCTTTTCTAGATGACTTGAAAACTAAAGAGGTATGCTTCTTTAAAATTAATGCTGTAAATTTTGTGTAGAGTTCGCTTGCTTCGCTCGTAATATATCCCGTATTGCCTGTTTGATGTTTCTACGCGCGCGTTACTTATGTATTGTATTTTTATCATTGAGCGCATGCGTAGTTGTGATTTCAACCATCGAATATGAACCCGTATTCGACGGTCCATAAAAAAAGGTAATCGTAATCTTCGAAAGCTCCCTATTGTTGTGATAGCTAGAGGTCAAAATGGATGAAAATGAAGGTCGTCGATTTCAACACTGTATATATTTTTTTTCCTTCTTTGTCCCTTGTCCAATTGCTTATATGTGTACACTAAGACTATAGATAAAATCGTTGCACCCTACTTGTTTGAACAAGTAGAGTGTAACTGATATTATTTGTATGTGTTTATATATCTAACAGTACCCACACTCACAGTAAGAAATTTGCGATTCAAATGGCGACCAAAAATGCTTATACGTATTTACAGTATTGTCAAAGTATTGCAATGCTATATCTAAAGGTTTTAAGTTTATCCCCCAAGGGCCCATAAATTTACCTACTTGTGTTTATACCAAATAATTATACTGGGAGACTAAGAGATTGGAATGTTCCGTTCATCGCAAATCAATACAGTTGTATAAACATATATTAAATCTATCAAAATCGTCCTGTCTTCAACATTATGATGCTGTATTCAAGCTGTTCAACCGGTTTTCAGCTATTTATTAAACAATTATTGTAGAAGGAGATAGGTAATGCGAAGCATCCTCGTATTATTGTGTACAGGTTTTTTTTCAAGATGGACATCCATTAGACAGTGTATACCACGATCGGAAAACACCCCTATTTGGGGAAAATCGTTGAACCTAATTTTTTTTTTAATGGTCAATAACTTATTATCAAACTCAATTTATTTAGTAAACAGGGTTACATCAGGTTGTTAAAATCAGTACCGAAAGTACGAACCAATTTTATATACCATCGCGTAAACATTCTAGAACTTAAGTAACGCGCAATTTACCGAATTTGCTAACTACATTAATAGGAGAGGTCTTGATCAAGATGGGCTTCTTTTCAAGATTACTTTTGCATACCAAAGAAGGGAGATTCTTTTAAAGATGGGTTTCTTTTCGAAGTAAGATTTGCAAAATCTCCCAATTTATGTAACTTTCTTTTCTAGGTTAAGAAAGCATTGACAGTCCTTATACAACTTGGCCATGTTGAGTATGGTTGCCACAAACGCGGATTTGTAGAATACTCAGCTAGACTTGATCGAATACTATTACACACACGGTATCCAAGCTACATTTACTGTGCAAAGTCTTTGTATGGTGATGCTGGTGAATTGATCATCGAGGAGCTGTTGCAGAATGGACACATGCTGATGAGTGAAGTTGTCTCTAAAGTATGGCAGAGGCTTATGGAGGTTGTTGAACGTATGTACATACTACATGTGGTCGGTTTTTTCATCTTTGCTAGGATTACCCAACCTTAAACATTTTGCTATTCTTGCAGTTATTAGTATTTGAAACTATTAAATTGATATTTTATCAGAGAATAAATTTGTAGAAGAGGGGACAGTACGACAAAAATGTGTTGACCTGATCAGCACACATTTCCTTCAGCGAGCCCCAGCAGTTACCAATAACAGTGAGCTGAAGGAAGGCAGTGCAACCCCAACGCTGACTGTTCCAGAAGAAGAAATGTACAAAATACCTAAAGGAATGGCTCCAGATAGTAAGAAAATAGATTGTTTTCTCAATAAAAATACTAGTATAAGTACTGTTTATTGTTGACAATTATTGCAACCAAAATGATAATAGTCTAATACCCTCACTAACTGTACACTCAAAAGTGGAAAAGGGGTATTAAATTATATGTTTTTAACGATTGTATGGTGGCGCTCTTCTCCATAGCCTCTTATTGCATTGTATTGGGAGAGCACCTTTGTTGTGAGTGAGTTTTGTTACAATATACAATATTTATTGTTCAGGAGGGTTTTAAGGGGCTGTTTATATAGAGAGGTGTTTATTTGGGGAAGTCGTTTATTTTTTTTGGGTGTAATTTGGTAACATGTATAATCAAATAAATACTCCTATATAAAAAAATACAACAAAATTGATATAAAAAAATGATAAAATACAGTAAAAATTGTATCAAAATGCTTGGTAAATTGTAGATCATTGTGAATTGTATTTTTTAGGTAAAATTAATATAAGAAAGAGAAAACTATCAGAAACTGGTGCAGATGAGAATCCGTTAAAAAAGAAAAAAACAGAGGTACCAATTTAATTATGAATTCAAATTTTTACCGTAGTTCCAAAATTTGGTGGTGAGACTACAGTATGCCCAGAGATTCCACTATGTATGAGCAGAAAGGACGATCGTTCTGCAAAGTGACATTGAATAATATGTATATTCTGGTGTAAAAATTAGACTTTACTCTTGAAAGCATTCAAATGGAAGGGATGGGTTACAACCAGGTTCATGGTCATATCTTGTGATTGTGGCTTAGCACAAGATATGTTTTCTGTTGATTGTTTAGCGCTTAGAGGCATCATTTTGCGCTATATTAAATTGAACTTTGTTACATTTTTTACCAATGTCTAGTCTAAATAAAATAAAAATTACTTTTTCTTTACTCAAATTTGTTTTAAAACAAAAAAAAAACTCGGCCTAGTTAATAACTGTCCAAATGTCAAAAAGTATACCCTGGAACCTACTTGGGGAGATACAATAACAAGATATAATTGTGTATTTTATTTTGTTTAAATTTTAGCCAGCTATTGACGAAGGAATTTATTGGTGTGTGAACTTTGACAGGTTTCATCAATATATGCGTGATCAGGTGATTGTTGCTGCTATTAAAAGACGAGTTGATGAGGTAAACTAATGAATGACAATAATTTTAGGTTTTTTTGTTTAATTATGTTTAATAATTTATTCATCTTTCATGCCTTTCCATTTAGTTCCAAAAAGGAAACCTCCACATACATTATGTGTACAGATCCAGATCGCTAACTAGCTAACTGTTACGCCCGTATTCTTAAACCGGACTTTAGTTGTTGTAGTTCGAAGTTCGACTTGAAAAGGTCGTAGTTCGAGCTATTCAAATTCGATTAAAAAACAAAGTAGTCGAAGTTTGCAGTTCGACTTAATGAAGTCAAGCTTTTAGTCGAGTTGCACACGTCTGGGTAACAAACGCTATACATTGGCCAATGACAAGAGAGTATTTGAGGAGCAGACGAAATTTTGCGCATTGATATCACTTTTTACGCATCAGGACTATATACATGAAAAATAATTTTAATCGTTAATTATTAGAACAAGATCAGTATTAATTTAACAGTGAAGTACTTTTGATTAACAACAAACAAAATCCATGGCGGTACGGTAACTTTCATATTTTCTAGGCCTCCAACAAGGTATGATCGCGACGAACCACGCACTTCATAGCGTGACAAGAAAGCACTAGGCCCCCTAAACATTCCATCTGCTGGTGAATTTCCGCATCCCATTGTCGCTATGGCGTGAGGTAGTTCAAGTCGGACTTGTGCGAAGAAAATAATGTAATTTGTATACGGTTGTAAATAAAGATGATTTTCATTATTATAACATATACCAATGTATATTTAATTAAGCTAATATAAAAATAGATATTTCATTCTTCAATATCTGGCCAATATAACAACTCAATGACTGTTACATTTTTCATAAACATCGTTTAAAAACCATTTAGTCGACCATTTAGCCTGCCCCCTCCAGGACTAAAAAAATCGATCAAAATCTGTCTCGATTTAGTCAAGGTTGGCCTGAATTAGTCGGCGATTTAGTTGAAGTTTGGTTTATGAATTAAAATGACGTCATTTTTAAAGTTTTAGCTCGAACTACGACTAAAGTCCTTTTTAAGAATACGGGCGTTAGCCTAACCGATCACAGCCTGCACGAGAACGCCTTATCCGATCCAGCTTGATCGGCTTTCCAGATGCCGAACGCTAACGGTTAGAGATTTGACCTTGTTTCATCCAATTTGCTTCTATTATTCCTTTGGTGTCATATCAGTGTCGCTAGGTTAATTTTTCATGTGTGAAGAAGGCTAACAAGCTGACATTCACACATTTCTGTGTGAAGTGCTTTTACTTTAATAAGCACTAGGCCTACATACATCTATATTATAGTTTTTTTCCTTTTTTTCTTTTTGTCAATCAATATAAAATAATAAAAAAATGGTTTTGTTTGTGTTAAGGCTGCACACAAGCATAAGATTTAAATGTAAAAAAAGATATGAATTTGTCATTACCAAATTCATAGGGACATTAGCTATTCACCAAACTAAATGAACTCTGGTCCTGTCAAATAATAAGTTGCAAATAATGTTACCACTTAGAATGCAGCAATGATTGTTCAGACAATGTTGAGAATAAGTGAAGTGACAACCAGTTGTCTAGCAGATGTTACCAACCCAGTTGCAACCAATGAAATTTTGGAAGCTTTACCTAAAGAACCAGCTATAGACCAGAGTACATTGAATCAGTACCTCAAAATACTAGTAGAAGATCAGGTGAGTAGTTCATGACATCAGAGTGCGAGTTTGAGTAGTTTTTAAACAAAGAGTGAAATTTTAGTATTAAACATAAACACCAGTTTTTTTCCGCTGTGTGTTATTGTGAGATTTCAGGTTTTAATAGTATACATGACATCAGGTTTCAAATACTATACATGATTTCAGGTTTCATATTATACATGATTTCAGGTTTCATACTATACATGGTTTCAGATTTCATATTATACATGATTTCAGGTTTCATACTATACATGATTTCAGGTTTCAATACTATACATGATATCAAGTTTCAATACTATACATGATTTCAGCTTTCATATTATACATGATTTCAGGTTTCAATACTATACATGATATCACGTTTCAATACTATACATGATTGCAGGTTTCATACTATATATGATTGCAGGTTTCATATTATACATGATTTCAGGTTCCAATACTATACATGATATCAAGTTTCAATACTATACATGATTTCAGGTTTCAGTACTATATGATTTCAGGTTTCTTCACTATACATGATTTTAGGTTTCAATACTATACATGATTTCAGGTTTCAATACTATACATGATTTCAGGTTTCATACTATACATGATTTCATACTATACATGATTTCAGGTTTCAATACTATACATGATATTAAGTTTCAATACTATACATGATTTCAGCTTTCATATTATACATTATTTATTATTATTTATTCTTTCTTTTGACTGGATTGCATTTTCAGTAACGCAGTACTGCTTTCCAAAATGGTCCAGTTATAAGTTTAAAAGTAAATAAAAATTATAACATAAATACACAGTAGGCCTAATTTAAAAGATATATACAGAACAGTTAAAAACAAATAAAATATAAAAAATTAAATATAAAAAAATGTAAGATCACTTGGATGACATAAGAGTTGCTATATTTTTGAGTTTATAAATATGTTTCCCAGTTACTTTTGTTCTAGTTTCAGTTGGTAAAAGATTCCATTCTTTTGTTGCTCTGTATTTGAAGGTTCTTTTACCTTGAGCATTTTTCCAATTTGGTGTAATTAATGTTTTACAACTTTGGCTACGGGTGCATTTGGGGTGGAGGGAGTCATTAAACTTAAACATTGAGGATAAATATGATGGTGAATGGCCATTAATGCATTTGAAAGTTGTAAGTAGTAGATGTTCCCTCCATCTTTCATTTAGTGTAACCCAATTAAGTGTTTTAAAAATATCGTTTATAAATCGGTGTATATATATCTGCGGATAGCAGAACTCTACCTAATCTATTGAATAATATTTGAAGTGTATTTAAAGTTTCTTTTGTACAATTAGTCCATACAGCACTACAATAGTCAAACAATGGCATTACAAGAGAATTTGCCAGCATAATAGTTGTATGAGATGGCAAGTAGTATTTCACACGCCGTATTACCCCTATTCGTTTAGAAACTTTTGATGATACACTATTTATTTGATCCTTCCATGTCAATTTAGGATCAAATATAACACCTAAATACTTAAATGATTCCACTCTTTCAATGTTAGTTCCATTATCATCAAGTGAAATATTTTGGAAGTTATTTAATAAGTGACTAGTACCAAATACCATAAGTTTAGTTTTTTTAACATTCAAAGTCAATCTGTTGTTATCTAACCATTTTGATATTTTACAAAAATTTGAGTTTAGATTGTTTTGCAGAGTTATAGGATTTGAGGAGCTACATAATAGAGTGGTATCATCAGCGTACATAACACATTTACAATCAACAGCATCAGGAAGAGAATTTACATATATAATAAATAACAAAGGACCTAAAATAGAGCCCTGTGGAATTCCAATGTCAATTTCTCTTAAATCAGAAATTGAACTATTTACATTAATAAGTAAGTAAACCAATTTAGGGCATCATTACATATACCAATTTCCTTAAGTTTAGCAATACTTGTGATTAACAGTATCAAAAGCTTTTTTTAAATCTAAAAATATTGCAGCAGTTACATTACCATCATTATAATTATTTAGAATATAGTCAGATACATCTAAAAGTGTTGTATTTGTGGAATGTTTCTTTCTAAAACCAGATTGTGATGGGTTTAAAATATTATTATTTGTTAAAAACTTATATACTTGATTGTGCACAGCACGTTCAATAATCTTAGATACAATTGGTAAGACAGAAATTGGGCGGTAATTATTTACATCAGATTTGTCACCTTCTTTAAAAATAGGGGTCACCTTTGCAATTTTCCAATCAGATGGAAAAGTTGACGTGAACAAAGAACAATTACATATATATGCGAGAGTTTCACATACAACAGGAGCAGCTAACTTTAATAATTTACAATTTATACCATCAAGACCAGAGGCCTTATTGTTAGAAATGTTATTAATTTCATTAAAAACATATTCTGGTGTAATTATATCAAATTTAAAAGTATTCTGATTTACAGCATTATTTATGTCATTATGGTTAGTAGGAGATATAGTAAGTTTTTCAGAAAGTGATTTACCAATTGAAGAAAAGTGTTTATTAAATTGGTTTGCAGTGTCTTTATCACTTGTAGTTTGCTCATTATTCTTATTTGTAACACTATTTATGCAAGATTTGTTTTTAGGAATTAATTTATGGATTGTATCCCAAAGTTTTTTAGGATTATTAGAATTTTCTTTTATAGAATCTGTACAGTAGCTTTTTTTAAGAGTTTTACTTAAATTGTTAATTTTATTTAGCTTTTTCCCAATCACCAGCATTGTTTGTTTTGTGTGCTTTAGCATAGTAGTAGTCTCTGTCTTTTGTTAAGGTTATATAATCACTTGTGATCCACCCAGGAAGTGAACCTTTTATTTTCTTTGTTCTTACAGGAGCATGTTTATTACATGCATTATCAAATAGCTTTTTCCATGTTGACCATGCAGTATCTACATCATAGCTATGCATAACTTGGTTCCAATCTGTGTTTTTAATGGTATTAATAAATTCATTGTCATTACATTTTTTAAATGAACGTGTTTTAATAATTTTAGGTGGAACCTTAACTTTTTTATTTTTTCGGATTAGGTAAATTAGTGAATGGTCACTTAATCCAAGACTATGAACTCCAGCAATTGAAATATTTTGGTTGGAAACAAATAATAAATCTATTATGGTTTTTCTTGTGTTAGTTACTCTGGTGAAATCTTTGATTAGTTGTATTAGATTACTATGTTTAGCGATTTTGTTAATTTTATCAGCATTACACTTTTTAGCTATATTAACATTGAAATCACCAAGTATCACTACATCCTTATAAAGCATAGTACAATTTTGAAACATGGTATCTAATTTACATAAATATTCAGATGTGGCACTTGGAGGTCTGTATATCGTACCAAGAAGGATAGGTTTAGTGTGTGGTAAGTTTATCTCAATCCAGAGTGCTTCCACATCATCTTCTCTTAAGGTACTTAATTCTTTAAATACTATTCCAGATTTAATATAACATAAAATACCACCACCTAATTTATAGTTTGATCTATCTAATCTACATATATCATAACCATCTATAGTGACTTCCATGTTATCAATATTACAATTTAGCCAAGTTTCAGAAAGGCATAGAATATCCACATCATTAATGTGAAGGAAGACTTTTAGGTGATCAACTTTATTCCTAAGACATTGAATGTTCAAATGAACGATCTTAAAACCCCTTTTGAGTAAACAATTGTGATCAATATAACTTCCTTCACTGAATGAGAGTTCTGATAAAGTTGCCTTAAAGAAGCATGCATCACACCACCAAGTGTTAACCTTAAAAGAACTAGGAATTTTGCAACAATTTAGATGGCAAACCAAAGTGCAGTTGCTACATGAAATACTTTTTTTGTGCAGTATAATATTTTTTAGACAGATTCCACATTGACTTACTTTATTTCTTTTAACATCTTTTTTAACATCATAATTTATATGGTTGCACTTTTCACTATTGTTTGCAGTTATATCATTATTACAATTCTTATTTAATTTTTCTTTGTTTAAATCAAATTTAATATTAGTTGAAAAAGAAGAATCTAGTTCATATTTGGTATCTTCGGCTTCATTTGCTTCGCCTTCATCTCAGTAGACAGTTTTTTTGCAAAATTTAGCTTTATGCCCATTCATGTTGCAGTTCCAGCAGGTAACAGGGCTACGATGACGACAGGCATGACTGACATGACCAGGTTCGTTGCAGTAGTAACATACGTTAGTGGCAGCGGCAGGACTCATTCGATTTACACTGCTCCTAGAATAATTGAGTATGGGTTTAATAGCATGAATACTACGAAGTAGTGCTGTAGTTCCCCTGATGTTAAGGTGCAGTCCATGTTTTGTGAAGTTACTTGGAGAGCTTAGGTGCGTTGCATGGTCAATAAATTGTTGTTTGTAGACAGTTTTTAGCATCTTATTGGCAATTTTCACTTGTTCGTTAGCCTTTGGATCATCAAAGCGTTGGCACATAGCTGAAATGTAGACATTTCCGGTTATCTTCTGCTCTAGCAAAGTCACGAGTGCATCAACATCATCTTCGAATTTCTCCAGGGAAAAGTTATCCCCACTGCAATCATTCGTTCCAACATGAATAATAGCATCTTTTACCTTCAGATCTGTTTCGTTGAGTTTATTGCAGACTTTGTTGATCGTTGCTCCTCTCATGGTCCTCACTTTAGTTTCTAGGAGACCATTGGTCTTTATATGTTTTAGCATTGAATCACCGATTAGTAGAGTTTTGCATTCAATTGATTATTTGGTGTGTACGTCTGAAATAACTGATGTATTAGGGTTTCAATACTATACATGATATCAAGTTTCAATACTATACATGATTTCAGGTTTCATATTATACATGATTTCAGGTTTCATACTATACATGATTTCAGATTTCATATTATACATGATTGCAGGTTTCATACTATACATGATTGCAGGTTTCTTACTATACATGATTTCAGGTTTCATACTATACATGATATCGGGTTTCTTTACTATACATGATTGCAGGTTTCATACTATACATGATTTCAGGTTTCATACTATACATGATTTCAGGTTTCTTTACTATACATGATTTCGGGTTTCATACTATACATGATTTCAGGTTTCAATACTATACATGATTTCAGGTTTTAATACTATACATTATTTCAGGTTTCAATACTATACATTGATTTCAGGTTTCAATACTATACATGATTTTAGGTTTCAATACTATACATGATTTAAGGTTTCAATACTATACATTATTTCAGGTTTCAATACTATACATGATTTCAGGTTTCATACTATACATGATTTCAGGTTTCAATACTATACATGATTTTAGGTTTCAATACTATACATTATTTCAGGTTTCAATACTATACATGATTTCAGGTTTCATACTATACATGATTTCAGGTTTCAATACTATACATGATTTTAGGTTTCAATACTATACATTATTTCAGGTTTTATGCTATACATGATTTCAGGTTTCATACTATACATGATTTCAGGTTTCTTTACTATACATGATTTCAGGTTTCTTTACTATACATGATTTCAGGTTTCAATACTATACATTATTTCAGGTTTCATGATTTCAGGTTTCATACTATACATGATTTTAGGTTTGAATACTATACATGATTTCAATACTATACATGACATCAGGTTTCAAATACTATACATGACATCAGGTTTCAAATACTATACATGATATCAGGTTTCAATACTATACATGATTTCAGGTTTCATACTATACATGATTTCATACTATACATGACTTCAGGTTTCAATACTACACATGATATCAGGTTTCAGTACTATATGATTTCAGGTTTCTTCACTATACATGATTTTAGGTTTCAATACTATACATGATTTCAGGTTTCAATACTATACATGATTTCAGGTTTCAATACTATACATGATTTCAGGTTTCATACTATACATGATTTCATACTATACATGACTTCAGGTTTCAATACTATACATGATTTCATGTTTCATACTATACATGATTTCAGGTTTCATACTATACATGATTTCAGGTTTCATATTATACATGATTTCAGGTTTCATACTATACATGATTTCAGGTTTCAATACTATACATGATATCAAGTTTCAATACTATACATGATTTCAGGTTTCATACTATACATGATTTCAGGTTTCAATACTATACATGATTTCAGGTTCAATACTATACATGACATCAGGTTTCAATACTATACATGATATCGGGTTTCAATACTATACATGATTTCAGGTTTCAATACTATACATGATATCGGGTTTCTTTACCATACATGATTTCGGGTTTCATACTATACATGATTTCAGGTTTCAATACTATACATTATTTCAGGTTTCAATACTATACATGATTTCAGGTTGCATACTATACATGATTGAAGGTTTCAATACTATACATGATTTTAGGTTTCAATACTATACATGATTTCAGGTTTTATGCTATACATGATTTCAAGTTTCTTTATTATACATGATTTCAGGTTTCATACTATACATGATTTCAGGTTTCAATACTATACATAATATCAGGTTTCAATATTATACATAATATCAGGTTTCAATACTATACATGATTTCAGGTTTCTTTACTATACATGACCTTAATGTTTCATACTATACATGATTTCAGGTTTCAATACTATACATAATATCAGGTTTCAATATTATACATAATATCAGGTTTCAATACTATACATGATTTCAGGTTTCTTTACTATACATGACCTTAATGTTTCATACTATACATGATTTCAGGTTTCAATACTATACATTATTTCAGGTTTTAATACTATACATGATTTCAGGTTTACACTATACATGATATCAGGTTTCAATACTATACATGATTTATAGGTTTCATACTATACATGATTTCAGGTTTCAATACTATACATGATTTCAGGTTTCAATACTATACATGATTTCAGGTTTCAATACTATACATGATTTCAGGTTTCATACTATACATGATTTCAGGTTTCATACTATACATGATTTCAGGTTTCATTCTATACATGATTTCAAGTTTCTTTATTATACATGATTTCAGGTTTCTTTACTATACATGATTTCAGGTTTCTTTACTATACATGATATCAGGTTTCAATACTATACATTATTTCAGGTTTCATGATTTAAAGTTTCATACTATACATGATTTCAAGTTTCATACTATACATGATTTCAAGTTTCATACTATACATGATTTTAGGTTTCAATACTATACATGATATCAGGTTTTAATACTATACATTATTTCAGGTTTCAATACTATACATTGATTTCAGGTTTCAATACTATACATGATTTTAGGTTTCAATACTATACATGATTTAAGGTTTCAATACTATACATTATTTCAGGTTTCAATACTATACATGATTTCAGGTTTCATACTATACATGATTTCAGGTTTCAATACTATACATTATTTCAGGTTTCAATACTATACATGATTTCAGGTTTCAATACTATACATGATTTCAGGTTTCAATACTATACATGATTTCAGGTTTCAATACTATACATGATTTTAGGTTTCAATACTATACATTATTTCAGGTTTTATGCTATACATGATTTCAGGTTTCATACTATACATGATTTCAGGTTTCTTTACTATACATGATTTCAGGTTTCTTTACTATACATGATTTCAGGTTTCAATACTATACATTATTTCAGGTTTCATGATTTCAGGTTTCATACTATACATGATTTTAGGTTTGAATACTATACATGATTTCAATACTATACATGACATCAGGTTTCAAATACTATACATGACATCAGGTTTCAAATACTATACATGATATCAGGTTTCAATACTATACATGATTTCAGGTTTCATACTATACATGATTTCATACTATACATGACTTCAGGTTTCAATACTACACATGATATCAGGTTTCAGTACTATATGATTTCAGGTTTCTTCACTATACATGATTTTAGGTTTCAATACTATACATGATTTCAGGTTTCAATACTATACATGATTTCAGGTTTCAATACTATACATGATTTCAGGTTTCATACTATACATGATTTCATACTATACATGACTTCAGGTTTCAATACTATACATGATTTCATGTTTCATACTATACATGATTTCAGGTTTCATACTATACATGATTTCAGGTTTCATATTATACATGATTTCAGGTTTCATACTATACATGATTTCAGGTTTCAATACTATACATGATATCAAGTTTCAATACTATACATGATTTCAGGTTTCATACTATACATGATTTTAGGTTTCAATACTATACATGATTTCAGGTTCAATACTATACATGACATCAGGTTTCAATACTATACATGATATCGGGTTTCAATACTATACATGATTTCAGGTTTCAATACTATACATGATATCGGGTTTCTTTACCATACATGATTTCAGGTTTCATACTATACATGATTTCAGGTTTCAATACTATACATTATTTCAGGTTTCAATACTATACATGATTTCAGGTTTCAATACTATACATGATTTCAGGTTTTATGCTATACATGATTTCAAGTTTCTTTATTATACATGATTTCAGGTTTCATACTATACATGATTTCAGGTTTCAATACTATACATAATATCAGGTTTCAATATTATACATAATATCAGGTTTCAATACTATACATGATTTCAGGTTTCTTTACTATACATGACCTTAATGTTTCATACTATACATGATTTCAGGTTTCAATACTATACATAATATCAGGTTTCAATATTATACATAATATCAGGTTTCAATACTATACATAATATCAGGTTTCAATATTATACATAATATCAGGTTTCAATACTATACATGATTTCAGGTTTCTTTACTATACATGACCTTAATGTTTCATACTATACATGATTTCAGGTTTCAATACTATACATTATTTCAGGTTTTAATACTATACATGATTTCAGGTTTACACTATACATGATATCAGGTTTCAATACTATACATGATTTCAGGTTTCAATACTATACATGATTTCAGGTTTCATACTATACATGATTTATAGGTTTCATACTATACATGATTTCAGGTTTCAATACTATACATGATTTCAGGTTTCAATACTATACATGATTTCAGGTTTCAATACTATACATGATTTCAGGTTTCATACTATACATGATTTCAGGTTTCAATACTATACATGATTTCAGGTTTCATACTATACATGATTTATAGGTTTCATACTATACATGATTTCAGGTTTCAATACTATACATGATTTCAGGTTTCAATACTATACATGATTTCAGGTTTCAATACTATACATGATTTCAGGTTTCATACTATACATGATTTCAGGTTTCATACTATACATGATTTATAGGTTTCATACTATACATGATTTCAGGTTTCAATACTATACATGATTTCAGGTTTCAATACTATACATGATTTCAAGTTTCTTTATTATACATGATTTCAGGTTTCTTTACTATACATGATTTCAGGTTTCTTTACTATACATGATATCAGGTTTCAATACTATACATTATTTCAGGTTTCATGATTTAAAGTTTCATACTATACATGATTTCAAGTTTCATACTATACATGATTTTAGGTTTCATACTATACATGATTTTAGGTTTCAATACTATACATGATATCAGGTTTCAATACTATACAGGATTTAAGGTTTCATACTATACATGATTTCAGGTTTCTTACTATACATGATTTCAGGTTTCATACTATACATGATTTTAGGTTTCATACTATACATGATTTCAGGTTTCAATACTATACACGATTTCAAGTTTCATACTATATATTGATTTGCAGATAATGGACAACACGGCCATATACATGGCTGCAGTCGCATGCTCAAGTTAGTTTTTACCGACCGACCTACCGACTGACATAGTGAGCCGTAGAGATAAACAATAGACAATGCATAACCTATAAGAAATAAAATGCAAAATTATGAATGTTTTTCTTTTCAGACTGAGTTTGTATCAAAGTACAGTACATCTGGTGGAGGGATGTATGTTGTCAGTATCCTTAGATAATTAAATTAAAGGTCTAACTTTTAAAGCCAAATTTCTCGAACAACTATAGTATAGGTACTTTAAATCAATACACGAATCAATGACTGGACAGAGGCTTGGAAATTAGAAGATTTGCTTTTTAATTTAACATAACACATAAATTTAAAATGTCAGTTTATCTCAACGTGTATTTCTAGTTAATTTTCATGTTAACTTCATGCCTGATAGATATTTATAAGGCTGTTAAGGAACTCTGTATAGCCAGTCTAGGATCTACAGTACAAGAAAGGTTTGGCCAGAAAAGTTACAGAATATTTAAGTTGCTACTGACAAAGAAATATTTAGAACAGAAACAGATTGAGGATTTTGCTCTAATACCTGCAAAAGAAGCCAAGGAAATGCTATACAAAATGTTTGCAGAGCAGCTTATTTCAGTGCAAGAGATTCCACGCACACCAGATCATGCACCATCTCGCACGTTCTTCCTATTCAATGTGAATGCTGACCAAGTGTGTCGCAATATTCTGGAACGATCATACAAATCTATTGTGAATCTATTCTTGAGACGCAATCATGAAACTCAAAATAACAAGTAAGTTTTATAAATACAGAACATATTTTAAAGTTGAATTGACAATAGTGAGCATTCGCATCGCGAAGGTAGACGAAAGGAGACGGTAATTTATACGTAAGATTAATCTGTGCATGCGTGTAAAGCCAAGTATAAACAGTTCCATTCATTATCGCGACTGTATTGGGTTGATTTACTGTATGACAAAGAGGCTTACCGCCACCTCAAAAGCGAAAAGCAGGATGGAAGACACTTTATACAACCATCACCATGTTAATGTACCGTCTCCTTTCGTATACTGTCCCAATAAATGTGAAACCTCACTAATGTATTTATCATATCTTGAGCACTAAAGGAACAGATTTTAATTTTGTTATCAGACGTGTAATTGAGAAATCTCAACGTGTGGAGGCAATTGCAGCATCTTTACAAAGCGCTGGAGCTGATGATGCACAGACTGCAGAAATAGAGGATATGATTACACCAGCAGAAGCTGCACAACTCAAACGTTACAAGGACAACATCTCTAAGTATGCCATACAATAGTATATAATTTAATTATTTTTGTCGAACTACAGTACCATCCAGAAATCATCTATCCTTGTACACGTACTGTCCATGGAAAATATTCGGATCAGCTACTTCCTGCTAAAAGTTGGAACTCACGGTACAGCGTGCTCTACCGATCGTCGAAAATTTGTTGAACAAATGATCATGGAGCTAGATCATTATGTAAAACTTGACACGCCCGTTTATTCATAAAACAAAAGATTCCAACTCTGTTATTTGACGAAAATAATCAGGGTTTTTTTAGGCTAGGCGTTGTCAGTTTGTAAAACATTTTTTTACAGTAAAGAAAATACATTTTATGCAGCCTAAAAAGAAAGTTAAAATGTAAATATGTCTTCACTTTATCTTCGATTTATTTATAGTAGTTATATATATTTTTTTGGAATTAATAGAAATATTGTAGTATTAAAGTACGACTATGGTATGTACATAACATACAAAAAAGGCAATATAAAAGTGACTCCATTCAGGCCACCTAGAGAATGTAGCCAAGTGAATCCCACATGTTAAAAGCCATGTTTCATAACCCACGGATTGCACTACAGCAGACAGACGTGATGAAAAAAACGGTTCCTGAAATGCAACATTCTAGATTGATAATAGTAATCCAGTCCGGCAATTTAGACCTACACTGTTTAAAATATATTTAAATATTTCTTATAAACATAGGGTTCAATGCGGAGCTATACGTTCATGGTCACATAGTTGATGTTAGGCCAAAAGTGCATCATATCAGTGTGTTCAATGATTTAAAAACTTAAATTGAATTACCTTGTCTGATATTTTGTAAATTCTGCCATTATTAAGTGAAATTTAAAGATTGTGCATGATTATCAGAATAAAAAAAATAGTCATAGTCAGCAGGACTTTTTGTTAATGGTTGGCCACTGACCGTAACAGCACCTTTGGCCAACCATAACATGAATTTAAGCTCCATGAAACCATACTAATATATTATTACATATTCTAAACAATGTAGGCATATAGCTGGACTTGATACAATCATCTAGAATGTTAAATTTTAGGAAAGTGTTTATCATGTATGCATGCTGTGGCGAAAAAAAAAGGAATCTGGTTTATGGTTATAAGAAACGAACAGCCGATTTTGAGACATGATGTACATACATAGCAGGCCTACGTGAATATTTCTGCAGTATTACACGATATTGATACCACACACCTCATCAAACTAATACCATTTTTTATTGAAATTTGTGTAGCAAAACCGACATTCTATCACAAGTGAAATGTTTTAGCCTTCCGAAATTTTTTTTTTGTACCTAGGTCAAATGCTAAAAAAAAGTGCAATTCAGTAACCAAAAAGTCAACCTGTACGTATACAGGCTTCGCGTTCTGGGACAGTAAATCAATGAATATCAAACAGATTTTTAAACAAATAACACACATAGTTATTGTTTTGTAATAATGACAGACCTTGGCCCTTTTGTCTTGTTGATGAACATCCTTCCAGAGATTCAAAGTAAAAGCCCATAGACAGTTCACTAGAAAAATGAATTACTCAATGCTGTAACTGTTTGTGAATGTCGCTTGTCATATTGTTACCTAAATAACCATGTGTTGTCCGAATTTCGTCCACGGAAAAACTATGTGGGTATGGTACAACTGTCCTGGATGGTACTGTAGTGAAGCTAGAGCTTAAGTCTGCTTCTGGTGAAGATTAGTGTCATAATCCCAGTAAAAATATGATATATATATAGCTTTTTATTGACAAAAAGTTTGTTTTGTTTTTTTCTTTTAGATTGGAAAAGTCTGAGATTCAAGTAGACGAGGCTATCTTTATTTTAAAATTGTACTTAGAATATAGCAAAAGCCGTTGAAGAACTAAAAAAAAAACAGTAATTTTGGCAAACACATAATTTGCACTCAATATAACTTGTAAGTTTATTGATGACAACTTGACAAAAATAAATAACAACACAAGTATTTTATTTGCATTCAATTGTATTTTTGGTCCGATATAGCAAGCAACAGACACACAAAAAATAAAGTATTCACACTGCATTACAACTTATTATTGGGTTAGAGGCAAAGATAATATAAACACACTGTTTCACATACCATTAAAAGATATATTGTCCCCCTGAAAAAATAATTAACATTTTGTTTGTTGAATACTGTATGCCATTTTAATGTCACATATACTTTATTCACTTTGACCAAAAATTGGATTGAAAAAGAAGAATACAGTATTTACCTGAAATTTTTAAAGCAAAAAATAGTCACACAATTGGCTGCATGTCATTTTATAAGTGAAAACATTAATATTATTATTTTGCTACAATATGATTGACTAAAAAATAGCCTATTCAAAGTTTGAATTAATAATCTTCATATTTCATGTTTTTGTGAGACAAAATTTAGTATAAATTAAAGGAGGTGAAATTATACTTGAGCATGGGATATATGGTATTCAGAACACACAAAATACTAAAACACTGGATCTATACTCATTTGTCATAACTGCATATTATTTGAAGAACTTCAGACAACATACATTACCGTATATACTCTAGTATTTTAAAGTATGGTGAATGTGTCCTGAATTGTTTTTAGCTGCGATTTTATGGCCCTGGCATGTAATTTTGTAAAATCTCACTTTTAATTATATATCACAACCATCATTATAATTGTACACAATTCATTCTTTATAAATGTCATTTTAGGTAGCACAATTTACTACATATTAACTTTGGTTTCTGAAGTTTTGGTTTGCTTCGTTTGAATAAAAAAATATTTTAAATTATTAAGTGTTACATACTGCTAAAAATGACATAACATTGGTATTGAAAAACACATACACTACCAGGTTACAGTATGATTACATTTTAAAATATATTTTAAAAAACATCAAGGTCACTACAATTTGCAGAATTATCAAAGCACCTAGTTTAAATTAATCCAGATTTACTTCAAA
The DNA here is from genome assembly GCF_963402885.1 of Antedon bifida. Classification (NCBI taxonomy): domain Eukaryota; kingdom Metazoa; phylum Echinodermata; class Crinoidea; order Comatulida; family Antedonidae; genus Antedon; species Antedon bifida. Next base: position 10,556,624 of record NC_136231.1, read on the forward strand.
TTTATTGAACAAAATCATGTTTTCTATACAATATTTAGTAATTTAGGCTGAATCTAGTCGGTTAAATTCAAATACTGTTCATTGCTTACCAATGATTGGGTAAATCTAGTCAGTTGAATTCAAATATTGTTCATTGCTGACCAATAATAGGCTGAATCTAGAAAGTTGAATTCAAATACTGTTCATTGCTGATCAATGATAGGCTGAATCTTGTCAGTTGAATTAAAATACTGTTCATTGCTGACCAATGATAGACTGAATCTTGTCAGTTGAATTTAAATAAGGTTCATTGCTGACCAATGATAGGCTGAATCTTGTCAGTTGAATTCAAATACTGTTCATTGCCGATCAATGATAGGCTGAATCTTGTCAGTTGAATTCAAATACTGTTCATTGCTGACCAATGATAGGCTGAATCTTGTCAATTGAATTTTAATACTGTTCATTGCCGATTAATGATAGGCTGAATCTTGTCAGTTGAATTCAAATACTGTTCATTGTTGACCAATGATAGGCTGAATCTTGTCAGTTGAATTCAAATACTGTTCATTGCCGATCAATGATAGGCTGAATCTTGTCAATTGAATTCAAATACTGTTCATTGCTGACCAATGATAGGCTGAATCTTGTCAGTTGAATTTAAATACTTTTCATTGCTGATCAATGATAGGAATAATGACAAAACACCTCTCCTCATGCAATCTTAAAGGCATCATTGTTTCAAATATTCATGTTAGCTGTTACAGACACAGCATTTCAATTGATTAAATTGCAGTGAAAAGCTTCTTCAGCTTAGAACAACTGCCTGATGTTCACGTAATTCCAATTGCTGTAATAAACAATAAATTGGTTATTCACATAAGAAAACACATTTAACAAAGCTCAAACACACTCATAATCAAAATAAACTGCTATGAGCAAGTATTTTAATGGTAAATTGTAGTGATCAAGGCAAAAGCTGCAACACACTATAATGATAAATGGATAAATGTACGTTTTTCTCAGACATAAAACAAAAGAAAATTTTCATTTTAGAACTATAGGATAACCATATATCTTTGATAATAAAAAATCCAATCAAATGATATCATGATCAATAAAAAAAATATCATTGTATTGGCACAATATTATTGCTCCTACAAATCATGATGTCATTTTATTGGACATGTGAAAATATTATTTTCATCAATTAAAGGCAGCATATATATGGTTTTCCTATACTGTAGCTTTTTTCTCTTTTGTGACGTTTGTAAAAATAATACATATATATTACTTTAAAAACATTAAACCATGTCATTTCTTGTCTTAAATGTACGTTTTATGGTAAATTATGATAAAAAGTGAGAAACAATGCACTACCTAAGTAGCTCGCGGCGATCGACCTCTCGTGGACGGTCTTAGGCCTAGCCTAGCTAGGCTTAGTTTTGTAGGCCTAGCTGGTAAACATCGGTAATGTACGAACATCGTACGCTAGCTATATACCTAGCCTGAAGTTGTATAGTTGCTGCATTAATTAGGTGATCATTTAGAATGAAATGATCACCTATTGTTATTGTACTTGCATTAAAATATTCTTCTTCTTTCTGTACACTTTTTGTGTGTCAATTATCTCAAAAAGTTGAATGGCAATGATCACAAGAATTTCACAATGTCTTTAAAATACTTTAACTTAGTCCTAATAAGCTTTTCAGCGTGATCACTCATCCGTGACGTCATTTATACGCCATTTTGTGAAATCACATTATGAATCATATCTCCATAATTCATTATCACATATTAATGAAATTCACTACACGTAAACTTCAGGTCAAGGGTAAAAATATTAGCAAAAAAAAACGCCCGCGCATGAAATCGCGCGTTAAAAATTTAAAAAGCTCAAAATTACATTTTGATCAATTTAGAGCATGAATTAGGCCATTTGGGTGTTTTAAAAAATTACTCACGTTTTTGCGCGTGCGTACATAGAAAGCGTAAAAAATACAATATTTTTGTACAAATTTCATTCTACTCATCTTCCTTGGTACATTCACCAAATTTGAGTCCATTTCGACTTAAAATAGTGCTATACGAGCACGTTAAAAATGACAAAATGCGCACATTAATTGTACAAAAGTGCTAAAAATGGTAAAAAATAAGGCCTTTTTAAAATGAATATAACTCTTCAGAATGGAAGGTGACCCCCAATTTTTTAACTTATTATGGAAGCCAATGAGTTGTAGATATAAATGTATATACACATTAGACGTAAAAAATGGTATGACATCATCATTTGGCCACATGAATTTTTAAAATAGGGTTTTTTCCCCTTTTGTCACAAACCACCATATTCAACAGAGCGCAACTCGCTTATCTGTGATCGATTTTCTTAAAATTTTTAATATATTCTACCTCAACCAATTATGTTACTTATGAGTTTCCAATATTTTTATTTGGATGATGTTATCACATCTTAAAATTTAAATAACGGTTATAATTATTATAATAATAAATAATGGTTACGTAATTTCACCTACAAGGTATATTTGAATACCTTACAGCTCTTCTGAATTAAAGTTGACCTTGATGTTTATAACTTATTATGAGAGCTGGTGAAATGTAGATATGAATTATTATAAAAATTAAGCCTATCGGATGTTGTGACGTTATCATATGGCCAGTTGAAGTTAAAAAGTAGTTTTTTCATCTCTTTCGTCAAAGTTATACAATTTTTAAAGAGCGCGCACCGCCCTTCTACGTGCCAAATTTTCTTCGAATTGTTATATTTTATTGCTCAATTCATTATCTTTCGATATTGTTATCCAGAAGTTTATTTTGATAATGTCATCAGTGCCGAAAAATTAGAACATGATACGTGTTCGTAATTTTACCAATGCTACACTGTATATAGATATACAGTATATACTGTACATAATGTATATGGCATATAATAGGCACAGCACTATAGTATAAGCGTATAATAGGATGGCATACATCAACATTTTCTGATTGTATGTTAACATAAGGGCATGTTTAAAAAATATTACTGTCAATAAAATTATAAAAATGATCACCTATAATTCGTCAAAGTGACGAATTAAATTCTAGTTGTCTTTCTATTTTTGCCAGACTCCGTTGATACAAATTGGGGAAAACCCGGTATTTTCGCCGAAAAGTTAGGAGTCTTCCATTTGTTTTGGCCTCACGATCGATCGAAAAGTGGGCGAATTACAGGTGAAAAACAAAAATATCAATCCGCGCGCAATGCATTTTGGGATTTATACCGGGCCGCTATAATTATTAGAATCGACTTATTTTTCACATTTTTAACCGTTTAAAGACGAAAAAAGTTATCGCAATAGGACCATATAGTATTATTTTTACATTAAATATAGTTTGTGATCTTAAATTAGATCTAAAAAACGTAGGGAAGGGGGCTTTAAAACAGGATAATGTTCACAATGAATAGCCTATTTAGCTCAGTGTGAGCAAGCATAGAATGTCACAACCATCTAGATGACAATTTCTTCCGATTATACTGCTTTCATTATTGCACAGAGTACAAAATATGTATTTCATTTCATTTATTTATTCGACCAATACACAGATACAGAACAGAAACAGAGCACAATGGTCAGGGGCAACTAAAGCAAAACAATTACTATAACTCAAAGAGTCAGTTGCCCCTTAAAAACATAAAAATACAAAAAATATTGCACCAAGTAAAACATTTGTATAAGCTTATAAAAAAGTCTCTTAAGACTCAAAATGAGTATCAGGGATTGGTACATAAATATACAAATTTAAAAGATAAAAAGATTAAAAATTGGAAACAACATCTCTTTCAGTGAGGTAATGTCGGACTTTCGAAAAAAAGCATGTTAAAGAGACCTCAACTGCTGAATTTCTTACATCATCAGGAAAAACTGCCCACAGTTTAAATTGGCAGGAGAATTACTAAAGGTTGTGGTGCGGGCGAATTAGTGTCTAAACAAAAGTGAGTCGGAATGCCTTGCATTGACCGAGACACCTTCGACGATACATGAACAGTCAGTTATACCATATAGACATTTAACAACAAAAGAAATCAGCATGTAATCACGCCGAGAGTTCAAAGTTAATAGACCAAGCCGTCTAAGTCGATCAGTGTATGGTATTTCGCCCCATTTAACCTTGAGAATCCGTATGGTGGCAGACCTCTGAATACGTTCTAGTCTATTAGCATTTTTTGTGTTTGGGGCATCCACGCAGGCAGCTCATATTCAATTATTGGTAAAATTAAAGATTTATAAAGGCAATTTAAACAACAGGATGGGCACCTCCTGCAACTCTGAAGATTAAACCAGCAAGTCTGTAATCTACATGATTATTCCATGACAGTCTACTGTCAAGAATAACACCAAGATACTTATGCTCACGTGTTGCATCTAATTTAAGACCATTCATAAAATACATATTTTCTATTTAAGCGATTCGAGAAAACAAATATAAATATGTCAATCAATAGTGATGATCAAGTACACCCTGAAGTCACAGATGTGAGGTAGGGTAAAGCATAGGCCTACCTGTACAGTTCCACACTGTACAGGTATAAAATATAAATTCATTCTCACCTTCAACCGCAAACTATTTGATGCTCCTCTTATTCTCTGGGACTTAGTTGATCTATTTTTGGTAGAAAATTTATGTATATATGAATTAACTATAAAATAGGAAGATTCAAACTGTGATAAATACCCTACAATAACAGTGTAAACATACAACATAATACACACTATACAAATATGATAACTGCCTCTCATTTTTGTACTACTATTTTTTAGATAAATCGTTAAAATCAATATAGTGAGGCATTTGATAAATAGGCAAACTGCCTTAAAATAACTTGACATGTTTCGAGGAACTATTTTCATAAATCAGAACAAAAACCTGTCCTATGGTATATAAGTACTCTAGGCGTTGTTTTCTGTTCTGATGATGAGAATAGTTTCTCAAAACATGTCATGTTATTTTAAGGCAGTTTGCCTATTCTATTTATCAAATGCTTCACTATATTGATTATAACTACTATTTTTATGTTAAAATTAAGTACAACCTGTATATTATGAATTAATATGTTGAAATAGACCTTTATTTGAATTAAATTCAAAGGGTAGCTTCGCCGTGTTTATTCTGTCAAAAACTGTCTCATAAGCAACAAAACAGATCCATTGCTTGCATTATGTCAAATGTAGGATGTTTTCTTAAATTGTAAATTTTATTGCAGCCTAACACAGAAGTTTAACCAATCATATTGCATAACCATTATCATAATTATTAGTAATTATTGGTTAATGTTTCATCGGATTAACAGTTAATTTTTGGCTGCAGAAACACAACCTTACATTTGAGAATTCTTGATAAGGCATTTAAAGTAGTATACAAATGAGACACTGTTATTAACACAATAGTACATGGATTTACAGGCACTAGGGAGGAGGAAGGAATGTTTCACAAACAGGCTATTAGATGGGAATGAAATGCAACTAGGAAGGTAGCAGGAGAGGAGAGAATATCCACCTACATTGATGACCCTCACTGAGCTTGCCAACTAGCGTTAGGTACAATGGGGACTGGTAAGTAGGCTCAGACAACTTCCACCTTCTCAAGTTTGGGAAATGCCTTAGTGTGAAAAATTAATTAGAAATTTATATATTACTATTTTAAAGTTTATATAATAATTATACATACTCTACAGCTAACTATGTCGGTCGGTTGGATGGTCGGTCAGTCAGTCGGATGGTCGGTAGGGTGGGTATCACCACCCGAAAGGAGACAAATTGCCATCCAGACCAAACAACAATGTATTATGTATATGTATTATAACAAATTTATTGAAGCACAATTTGGTCTTTTATTACATTTTTATGACTAGATGGTACACGGTCGTGCCCACAGATGGTTCTCGAAATTTCAGCGTAAAAAAAATGGCGATTTACAATGTATGTACCGCAGGACTATAATACATTGTCGTTTACAGAAACGAATTAATAGACACGATGATTTATGTAGTCAACCAATTAGCACCCTGGGAATTACTTCTGAAAGAAAAACTTGTCACAAAATGAGTCCAAATTTTTGATTTTTAAACAAACCCAATTTGTGTTGTATGTAACATTAGGGTTAATGGATGGGGAAGAGGATAGGTAGAAAGAGGAACAATTTTTAAATATATTCTTTATCCACTTAGTAACAAAATATTGTTTTCATGTTTTATAGGCCTAAAAATAATATACCACTAAATACAGTAAAACATTTGCGATTTAATACTTTGATAAAACTGTCACTGTCATAGTCGATTGAAATAGTAAAGTACATGTAACGATACACCACTACGACGTTTATATTTTTTGTAATTACTAATTAATACAAACATTGAGAAGCAACTGTCAGTAACATAGTTTATTTGTATAGTATATGTTTATAATCTAAGAATAGGGCCTACCCACACTCAAAAAAGTGGTTAATACGTATTTACAGTATTGTATAGTATTGCAATACTATATCTTAAGGTTTTAAGTTTATTCTCTAAGGGCCCATAAATTTACCTCCATGGTTAAACCAAATAATATGGAATGTTCCATTCATCCCAAATGAATACATTTGTATAAACGTATATTAAATCTATCAAAATAGTACTTTTTTAAGAAAATCGGCCTGTCTTCAACATTATGATGCTGTACTCGAGCTGTTCAACCGGTTTTCAGCTATTAAAAACAATTATCATAGCAGGAAAATGCGAAGCATCCTCGTATTATTGTGTGTGGGTATTTTTCAAGATAGACATACATTATACAGTGTATACCACAATCGGAAAACAACCCTATTTGGGGCAAATCGTTGAACCTAAATTTGTTTTAATCGTCAATAACTAATTATCTAACTCAATTTATTTAGTAAACAGGGTTACATCAGGTGGTTAAAATCAGTACCGAAAGTACGAACCAACTTTATATACCATCGAGTAAAAATTCTAGAAGGCGTGATTTACCGAAATTTTCCCTTACGTAAATTTATATATAGATACATACATAATACATTGTTGTAATTGGTCAATTTTGAACTTATATCTCGAAAACGCTTCCTATCCTGATCGATTACCTTCCATATTCGTAATCTACGGAAAATTCTGGTCTAGGAAGTTTGGATGGCAATTTGTCCCCTTTCGAGTGGTGAGTCTCCCCTCCTGCCACCGGACTATAACTCAAATTTGAGCACGGTACGGCAGCCATGTATATGGCCTTTCTTGTTTAAATTTATAATTTAACTCATGGTTAGTGACAAAATAAATAATTTCTTGGTAAATTTTGCATACAATTAAGGATCACATAAGAATGTGTTCTCGCGTTGATGAGAGGCTAGTGGAGCAGTCTGAATAGGAGGTGAATTAAACTGGTGTATCTTGGCTGACTGATGCAGCCATAGACCCCATTTACACTTTAGCTTTTAGCGAGCCTGAGGCCGGCTACGAGCCAACAGTGTACAAGTGTAAACACTCTGGGAACAACCGAGCCGGCCTCGAGCCGGCGCAATTTTGATCCGGCAATTGCGGGTCGGCACTTCGTATAGTGTAAACACTCGCGGTCATAAAATGAATGTTCTGGGTCAACTATAGTTTAAAGTTCACGAAAATTACTGCTGAACCGGAAATACATGTATGTAAAATATAAACAAACAGGCTTCATCTAATAGGCTAGGCCTAGAGGCCTAGTTTCTTCGTTGAAATTAAAGTGGTTAAGATGAATTGATCTACTACTATTCTTCAGACATTTATGACTAGATGGTACACGGTCGTGCCCACAGATGGTTCTCGAAATTTCAGCGTAAAAAAAATGGCGATTTACAATGTATGTACCGCAGGACTATAATACATTGTCGTTTACAGAAACGAATTAATAGACACGATGATTTATGTAGTCAACCAATTAGCACCCTGGGAATTACTTCTGAAAGAAAAACTTGTCACAAAATGAGTCCAAATTTTTGATTTTTAAACAAACCCAATTTGTGTTGTATGTAACATTAGGGTTAATGGATGGGGAAGAGGATAGGTAGAAAGAGGAACAATTTTTAAATATATTCTTTATCCACTTAGTAACAAAATATTGTTTTCATGTTTTATAGGCCTAAAAATAATATACCACTAAATACAGTAAAACATTTGCGATTTAATACTTTGATAAAACTGTCACTGTCATAGTCGATTGAAATAGTAAAGTACATGTAACGATACACCACTACGACGTTTATATTTTTTGTAATTACTAATTAATACAAACATTGAGAAGCAACTGTCAGTAACATAGTTTATTTGTATAGTATATGTTTATAATCTAAGAATAGGGCCTACCCACACTCAAAAAAGTGGTTAATACGTATTTACAGTATTGTATAGTATTGCAATACTATATCTTAAGGTTTTAAGTTTATTCTCTAAGGGCCCATAAATTTACCTCCATGGTTAAACCAAATAATATGGAATGTTCCATTCATCCCAAATGAATACATTTGTATAAACGTATATTAAATCTATCAAAATAGTACTTTTTTAAGAAAATCGGCCTGTCTTCAACATTATGATGCTGTACTCGAGCTGTTCAACCGGTTTTCAGCTATTAAAAACAATTATCATAGCAGGAAAATGCGAAGCATCCTCGTATTATTGTGTGTGGGTATTTTTCAAGATAGACATACATTATACAGTGTATACCACAATCGGAAAACAACCCTATTTGGGGCAAATCGTTGAACCTAAATTTGTTTTAATCGTCAATAACTAATTATCTAACTCAATTTATTTAGTAAACAGGGTTACATCAGGTGGTTAAAATCAGTACCGAAAGTACGAACCAACTTTATATACCATCGAGTAAAAATTCTAGAAGGCGTGATTTACCGAAATTTTCCCTTACGTAAATTTATATATAGATACATACATAATACATTGTTGTAATTGGTCAATTTTGAACTTATATCTCGAAAACGCTTCCTATCCTGATCGATTACCTTCCATATTCGTAATCTACGGAAAATTCTGGTCTAGGAAGTTTGGATGGCAATTTGTCCCCTTTCGAGTGGTGAGTCTCCCCTCCTGCCACCGGACTATAACTCAAATTTGAGCACGGTACGGCAGCCATGTATATGGCCTTTCTTGTTTAAATTTATAATTTAACTCATGGTTAGTGACAAAATAAATAATTTCTTGGTAAATTTTGCATACAATTAAGGATCACATAAGAATGTGTTCTCGCGTTGATGAGAGGCTAGTGGAGCAGTCTGAATAGGAGGTGAATTAAACTGGTGTATCTTGGCTGACTGATGCAGCCATAGACCCCATTTACACTTTAGCTTTTAGCGAGCCTGAGGCCGGCTACGAGCCAACAGTGTACAAGTGTAAACACTCTGGGAACAACCGAGCCGGCCTCGAGCCGGCGCAATTTTGATCCGGCAATTGCGGGTCGGCACTTCGTATAGTGTAAACACTCGCGGTCATAAAATGAATGTTCTGGGTCAACTATAGTTTAAAGTTCACGAAAATTACTGCTGAACCGGAAATACATGTATGTAAAATATAAACAAACAGGCTTCATCTAATAGGCTAGGCCTAGAGGCCTAGTTTCTTCGTTGAAATTAAAGTGGTTAAGATGAATTGATCTACTACTATTCTTCAGAAAACGAGACGCAAACATTAGTAGTATAAAGCAATAATACAATTGTTTTGATCCATATTAAATATCGTTATTTGATGCTTTTTTTGATAAAGTTCGATAGGCCTAGTGTAGATCGACAACGCTTAATAATATTAACTTTGGTTGACAGACAGTTGGTAGCGCACATGAGCGGACATGACGTGAATGTAGAGAAATTGTACCATCGAGCACTCTTCCGCGAGAGCAAGTAGGGGCCCCGAGGCCATCTTTTTGGGTAAGTGTAAACACATTGCGGGCTAAAAAGAAAGCCAGCTTCGGGCCGGCTAATAAATCGTCGATGAAGTGTAAATGGGGTCATATTCTGTGGTCACTTTCCAGTGAATCACATTTTGAGTTTGATTTCTGGTGAATTATATAAATTGTTACTCAAATTAACTTAATCAAATCAAATTAATTTATCATTCATTCTACCCGTGCATTGTTAGCAGCATAAACCATACACTAGCATTTTCCCAATTATTAGTATCAACCTACCTTGTATTAGTTTCAATAGCCACTCCACCCTGGCTACTACCAGCACTATGTGTGCTACACCTCAAGTCTGGTCGTTGGACAACTGGAGCTGGCCCTGACACTAATGATAAACTTAAGGCACCACCACCTTGCAAAGGGCTTTGAGACACACGAACAACATTTGAGAACCCGTAACCAGTGCTACTAAGGCATACATTTGAGGGTGGTGAGCATACCACATTACTAGGAAGGTTTAATGAACTACTTGTTGTTAATAATCTGTGGTTTGTACGATGGCCTGTAAAAAAAGAGATTTTTTAGGATTAGAAAAGAATCTGATACACAATTTATTAGTAGCTAAGATACTAAAGTAGGTAATTTCTCACCTAAGTCTCTTTTGGAAGAGCTGGCACTAAGAACCCTTCTTAGAGGAACTGGGCCTATATTACTTAAGTAATCAGCATCAGCATTTGCTCTACCTCCCACTCTGACACAATCATCCTGTATTCCGTCCTTTATCTTGTGCTCTTCTGGAACTACTGCACTCTGCCATATATCTCGATTTTGTGGAAGCACCTTCCGTGGATCAAAGCGCTGTCGCTGGGTTGTAGTTGATGGGTTCTGTATGAGGTAGTGTGATGAATTAGTTTGACTTAGCAGTCGACTTCTTGGGGCTGCTGATCGCCACTGTCCACTGTGTACTGGAGGATGTGGATGACACCTACCATTAAGAGTCTACAATTGTACATAGTAGAAAACAATAAAGATGAATTCTGATAGCTGTCAGTGGAAATTAGCAATTTATGATAAAAAAAAACACGATTCTTTGACAATACTTTTGATCGTTTTCTTTCATTCTGTGACATTCTTATTCATACTAGGAATCAATTTAGCTGATCTTTCAGCCGTTTTGCAAAACTCTTGCTCAAAACTACGGCACTTCATTAGCTAAATTCCAAATGGACAAGGATATACGTACTGCCACTGGACGTATAACAAAAGATAGTTATACGTACAGCCGCTGGACGTATAACGTGTATTTTGTTATACGTACCGCAGTTGGCCGCAGCTGGACGTACAACGTGTAAAACTCGTCCTAAATAGTAAAACTCGTCCTAAATAATAAAACTCGTCCTAAATATTTAACTCGTCCTAAATAGTAAAACTTGTCCTAAATAATAAAACTCGTCCTAAATATTAAAACTCGTCCTAAATAGTAAAACTCGTCCTAAATAATAAAACTCGTCCTAAATATTAAAACTCTTATCTCTCTCTTAAGTCGTCAAGCAGAGAATCGATCCCACAACCTCTAGGCCATAGCCTCATCACAAACCCACCACGCCACACAACTGGCTTGCAGAAAAACCCCTTCCATAAACTAGATTTGAACTTGTCACTACGGACGAGTTAGGTTATCCGCCACGCAAACGCTACGTGCACGTCATGCGCACAGAAAAACGATTATGCCATTATGACCTGAAGAATTATGACCTTTATTTTGTGTCTAAGTATATACAGTATACAGTAAACTATATACTGTATACATACTACATACAGTGCAGAATAGGTGAAAATAATGGGACCCGCCTTTTATTATAATTGTTAACATGATGATGTCATCAAAATGAAGCACGTAGCAATTTTGGAAGGGAATTATCTGAGCAACAACATATTAACATGTTGAAGAAATTTGGATACGTAGAATATGGATGCATGCTCTTTTAAATGTCATGAACTATGACGCAAAATATGACGTTTATAATTCAACTGGCCATATGATGGCGTCACAATATCCGATGCGCAAAATTTGTAAATGAATTCGTATCTACAATTCAACAGCTTCCAGAAAACATTTTAATCATGAGTATCACTTTTCATTCTGCGGAGCTATAACACATTGAAATTTACTTGAATGATGAAAATAAGTGACCCAAGTTATTCACGCTTTTGAACATGATGACGTTTAATATAAACATTTTTAAAATGGTAACTCATGCGAAAGATAATTGATTGACCTAGACAATATCAAAATCTGGGGGAAAATGGAAAACGGATAAGTGGAGAAGCCCTCAGGCTCTATTAACTGTGATGAGCTATGACAAAAGAGACAAAAATCTTATATTTTATATTATTGAGTGGCCATATGACGTCAAAATGTCCGGTTAGCCATATTTTAAGCCAGTGATTTTAAGTCGAAATTATTAAAAATTACTAGATAAGACTGGAAAAACAAAATTCACATGAAAAAAGATGTTTTTAACGCTATGTGCGCACCACGCACGTAAAAATGTGCATGCGCGTGGTAAATTGTACATGCTTAAAATGACATGAAACGCGTAGAAAGTTGATTTTTCGCATTTTAGACACCTATGTGCGCGTAATTTTGTGTGCAACTTTATCCAGACAATAATAAGGGGTTATCCACCAAGTGCGGATCAATAAAAGAACGGAAAAAAGTTAATCCTAAATCACATGGATTAACACACGACATCTAAATGCTCTATAATTGGTTGCCTGTCGCGGTACGTTTAAGTACCGTATAACAGTCGTTATACGTACCGTCGCTGTACGTATAGCCAGTCACATTCCAAATTACCAATATTGATATAAGGTATGTTTATTTAATCATTATTAATGAATGAAATCCATGTGCAAGGACCAAAAACAATATAATATGCAATAGTTAAAGTGCAATGGTGCAGCTAATTTCTTGTATGAACTAATTTATTAAAATGACCCTTCTAGTTCCCCATGTACTGATAGTCACCTGTGATTTTGAAGTAGTCATGGTGATTTTTATTGCAGTGCTGTCCAGCTTTTCAGAAGGATTATTTGTGAGGTTGTGACACTCAGCTTGCTGCTGTTAGCAGAACATGAACACAAGGAGTAGAAAAAGAATGAGATAGATATTTGCTAATTATTAATAAGATTTAGTTAATTGACACACCAGTTAGTATCATAATGAAGTTTTTAGATTTAGAAAACTAAGATATCTTAGGTCTTACTTTTTTAGAACCGATGATGGGTGTCTATAAAAAAAGATCTATAAAGTTTAGACCCAAGATATGTTAGTGAGAGAGATTTAGATTATTCTATTACCACTAAAAGGGTGATGTGTTGAGATTTTCAGTAAAATGTATAGTATACCTTTGGTCTTAGTTTATAGATCTTATTTTTTTATACATCCATAAAATTAATTAAAAATAATTTTTATAGTACTATTTTGTGAGCGCTTTTTAAAAATAAAAAAATCTACAGAAAAATTATTTACTTACTTTCTCAGATGATGTTGAATTGTTACTAGTACAATTAACTTTAGGATAATTTAAACTTGTAAGTAAAAGCAAAGGAGTGATATATGGGCCTAAATCTTGGTCATTTTCAATGCTCAAATCAGGATTCTGCAAGAACTCTCTCTGAACTTTCCTAAATTGTGAACTTTTGCTGATTCCACTAAATGCATTATGTCTTGAATTGTTTTTCCATGCTAGCCTAGGTTCCTTGCTAATCTGATGTGTAGCATTGGAGTTAGTGTTCTCGTCCGAGTGGCTTTCTAGCCTAGTACTACCACTATTCAGCCTAACTCCTGGCCTAGTACTTGAGTTTGTTATCTCAAAATCTAGCTGATCATTTTTCTGACTGTTCTTTTTATGTCCTAGCTTTTGTTCTTGTTCTGATTTCTTCTGGCTAGGGGGTGGTTCAAGGTGTAAATATTTATTATGTCGATTGCAATACGTCAAACTGGAATATAATCTTCTAGCTCCTAGGAAATTCCTCACCTAAAAGATTGACCCAGCATTTTGTTTTTCTGGATATTAATACATTAAAAACAGTTTCTAGATAATTAAAACTAACTATTTAAAAACTTGAAATACATAGTTTAAATACAAAAGTAATGAATGTGTATGATTTTTAATAATTAGTATTGCATTGTGGCTATTATATGATTTAGTATTAGTAATGATTTTAGGATAGTAAATCATTATGCAGATACAGTAGAATAAGCCAGGGATATAGCCACCAGTCAACCTAACCACTTTTTGACATTAAGATTCCCCAACAAGATTAAAATGCATCTTAAAGAATGCTAATAAGAGATCTCCATACAGTATAATCTATGTATAGATCTGTGTATATAGTATATGTGTGAACAACACAGGACCATCCTTGACACCCATCTACTTCACACCCCCTCACCTAGGCACCACAAGGATATGGCCCTGTTTGTGAATAATATATTGCATTTCTAATTGATAAATATCACAATGTATTTATTATAACACACCTGAATAGATTCTTGTCATTTTATTGGATGATTGTGGTCACATGACATTTAATAAATATTCTATTGAACTCTTAATTCATCAAAAAGAGTGCAATTTCGGTATATGCAGGATGCGGGTGCAATTTTGTTATAATTATAATTGCGGTCATTCTTACAAAGTGAGCAACTGGAATACCCGAATATGAGGCATAAGGCTAAACTAGGCTGCATGTTCGAAAGCGACAGCGTCTGTTCTACTACAGTATGCCTTCTCCAATTGTTTTAACCCGTTGGCCTAGCCCTCTCATTAAAAGTAGGTGTGTTATAGAATAATGAATGTTTGATATTCATGCAATGGTACAAATTTTCATTTGGTGAAAAATCAAATGTTCTTCCATCTCATGAAATTATTTTTACTATTACACTCATAAACATTCGTTATTTGAATATTAACTAATTTTAGAAAATTTATAGCAACACTATAGTTAATTGATACAAATACATTATTCAATTCCTTTTACGAAACAGTAGTGGTATTGTTGTTGGTATTGTATTTATTATAACATTACCAGAGGTAGCCCGATTATACTTACATTAACAGCTCTATCTGCACTCTTTAAGACACCCACAGTACCTGGTGTACAATGTAAAAGCCTGTACACATGTTCTACTACTCCTAAACCTCGGACAAGGTTATCACGTTGTAGTAATGCACTAACTCTATCAAGTTCATCATCCTCACTGATGTCCAATGGTCGCATACTATCTATCGGCTGGTGGTAGTCAACTTTGGCATCCTTTAAAATAAAGAAAAAGTCACCATGGATGTCAACAGATGACAAAATTAGATTTGAATTTGTCACTTGGGACGAGTTAGGTTATCGGTGCAAACGTATTATGTTAGAACATGCACACATAAATTACCATCCATGTTTTTAGTGCTGACTATTTTGTGTCATATAGTGTACTGTATCACTACATACATCATAGGTGCATAACAGATCCCACCTACTACTCTAATTTTTTAACATGACGACGTCTTCAAAATAAAACATGACAACAATTTATGTTTATTATATTCATTGTCTTACCAAAAACTGACATTTATCTTATATGCCCTTATATTTGTGGTAAGCAGTATGACACAACATAGATCAGCAATCAAAACATTAATTATCAACATTTAGTTGAAAATTTTAATTCAGCTGGTCACTCGCAAATTTCAGAGTAGTTGCAATAGACCATGTTGTCAAATGGAGTGACAAAACTAAAAAAACACTGGGAATTACTACTTAAAACCACAAAACCTTTCTCCTGGATTGGTAAAATTATTCCATTGACATCTCAAGTTTCAATATTAATCACCATTTGAGTTTTTATTTAGTTCTCTATTCCAAAATTGTTTATATCTACTGTACCAAGCTTTCTTGTTTTTTACTCTACTCTCTCCAGCCTCTATTCAACAGTTTTTGTTTTGCCTCCTTTCCTTTATTCCAATCCATTCAGGCAGCATGGCTCACTAGCGTAACCAAAAATTTCTGCAATTTATTTCCGACTGTTTAACTTTATCGTTTTGTTTATTTTATTTTTTATCTCCATTGAGATCCAGCCACTGATACCCACAGCATTGTCATTTTTTTCAGTAATTTGACTTACGGATTTATATTTAGAACACTGGTAGCCACAATAGGTAATAAAATAAGGTGCACAAAAGAATACTTATCCTTACATCCGTTGGTAATCTATATGGTCTCCTAGCAACCCTTGGAACTGAACATCTCATTAAAGTCCTGCGCTTAGTTTTTTCACTGCCAGGACTTTCAGGTCGGAGCATTTCCTTTTCTTTACTAGCTGGTCGATTTTTCTTCAACATACATTCTAATTTTTCCTGTTTTGCTCTAATTTCTTCTCTTTGTTGTCTGAATAATAAAGTTATAAATTACTTGTTACTGGCTCACATTTCTGCATCTCGGATATGACATGGGTTACACAATTCTGGATAATGTTCATTGTAACAGGGGTAATAGTCTTGAATTAAAATAGAGAAGTTGGTAATATGTAATGTAAGTAAATCAATAATCTATTTACCGTGCACATTCTCCTCTAGCTTTTGATGCTGCTGTTTGCTGGAATAAAGAACCACTATGCTGAAAAAATTGTTCATACTTCTCATGACCCTCAATGGGATAGATACGTCTAAAATCCCCACTATGTTCAGCTTCATACTTCATCTGAGCTTCATTTGCTGATGCTTGGCATTCTTCCATCTCTTCACGCCTTCAAAATTAAAAAAATTAAAAAAAAACTTTCTACAGTTTTCATCTATTTGTTCTATTGAGTTGAGTAGCACACTCATACCTTAAAAAACTGATAAAAAACACGAAAAAAGGCAGTCTTTTTAATATAATAATAATAAATATTCAAATAACCTCAGATATCCTAATTGGGCAAAGATGTTTCCTAATAAATAAATTTTGTTAATCAATTGACTTGCACCTGAAAATGTCAAAAATTTCAATGAAAGTAAAGTAACTTGAAAAGGATTCAGAATCAAATTTTGACATTTGTTTTATATTTCTGAATAGTCGGATTTGCATCCCAAGTATTTTTTTTTTAAATAACATAATTATAAAATTTAATATAGTATCGATTACAACCTATGAGAAAGTGGTTCAAAATCATTATAGCACTTTTTTTGGTGACTGATGTGAGCTCACCATTTGCTGTGTATAGTTCATAGAGAAGGGCTAGCATAGTCAGGCCCGACTAGGCTAGGGGTGCGCATGACTTTTTTTCACAAGTAAAATAGGCCTAGTCTAGTTTAATCCAATGGATATGACAAAGATGTCAAACTTTTATTAGGTTATATGCATAATAATGCATATAACTATTGATTTTGTCAGAATCTTTATTTAAGTTCCTTAACAATTTTGTCGGTCAATTATCTTAAATTTCATCTGGCTAAGTGCACGGAAGTGAGCCCGCTAGAGAGAAAGAGGGGGGGGGGATGTGGGGTAGGGGGTTAGTTATTAAACTAATAATAAATAAAGAAAACAAAGCTATAATTTCTATTTAAACCATATTATCAGATCTTAACTGGTCTTATAAAATATATATATTTAACGTTCATCAAATCTTGAAAGTAAATAGTTCTTGTATACTAATTTAAATTTAGAAGTTGTAAATGCATTTTTAATATCTACATGGACTGAATTCCATAATTTAGCTCCTTGGTATTTAATAGAGTTCTTGATCAAAATGTTTGTATATTTAGGTAAAGATAATCATTTGCATTGTCTGTATTATGACTATTGTCCCTACTATTATGATTATTTAAAAAAATAAGACTGGTGATATTAAGTCTAAAAATAATTATTGTCCTATTGCTTTAGCTTGTATTTCGTCTAAGGTTTTTGAATGTATTTTAGTTAATTTATGCAATGACTCATTAGTTACAGATGATTGTCAATTTGCATTTAAGTCTGATCATTCTACAGATATGTGTATTTTATTGTGAAACAAATTATAACCGTAATGGAAGCCCTGTTTTTGCCTGTTTTTTTTACAAGTTGTCCTAACCATTAGACCACTGGGGCTTTCATGGTAGAATAGCGACTCTTTAACATTCTCGGCGTGGTACGGCGGAACAGCACTAGTCCCTCAATTGTACGCACACGCACCAGAAATCAAATTGATACGCCCTCATCTATTCAGTATTTTTATTCACGAAGCGGGATCTCATATATATATATAATATATATTTATTTATTTATTTATTTATATGTATGTTATTTTATAAATGTTGTATTTTTTATTGTTTTATGTGCAATTTGGACCCCATTGGAAATGGGCTGGTTTTACCCGGCCTAATGGGTGTTCCTGATGCTCGTTATTTTGTCTTTTGTCTGTATGTAATTTTAATGTTGAGCATCAAATAAATTCAATCAATCAATCAATAGACTTCGATTATCAAAAGTAGGGATATTATTCTTTGGTGCCATGCCCATTTTTTGGGGTAGGGGTCGAGTTGTAATGTTGATGTGTAAATGCCATTACAAGCCCATGTATGATTATATAACTCATTCTAACTAGCCTCGGCATATGTATAATTCCAATGGTATTAATAAAGCATTTTGTTCAATGTGTAAGATATTCCCCCATCACATGTAGCCGCGTATGTCATTTTCCCAAGTACTGTACTCGGAAACAGTGAGTAAGTATGGTGAAAGCCTTGTCAATGAACAGCGGCCTAGTTAGTATTTGATGAAATCACTCATTTCATACCTGGGCAAAGCCGTTGATATGAGTAAATGCGTATAATTAAGGTAAAGTCAAATAAAAATTTAAGAATTAAGCATAATAAGGCCAAAATTGTCAATAAAATGAAATCGTGAAAACTAAAAGGTCGCAAAACAGATGTAAAAGCGTGGGGCCATGAAAATGTTGGTCTCTATAGTATATCTATAATACCTTGATTCCTTCGGTTTTGATCGATTCATCAATCTTTCTTTGATTTTCTTTTTCTCTTCTTCAATACATTTTTTTCGATCAAATGGTGACAAGTTCATAATACAAAGGGCATCATAAAGAAATCCTTCTTTAACTTCTTTGTCAAGTTTTGCATCTGTATGGAAGCTGGGTGAATGATTTACCTGGAAATAATTAATTAACAATTTAACAGGATTTAAAAGTGAAACTTGAAACCATCTATCTCCATTTTATCTAACAATAAGAATGTTACTATTGCATAGAACAACTAATAAGACATTTTTTTGTTAAAAGATAGCCCATAAAGATGTCAATTTACTTAGTCCTCTGAAAATGAAATTAAATAAGGAAAATTAAATCAAATAGCTTATGTGTGTTGGCATAACTGGTATGGATAAGAATTAACATAAGGATATTAACCTCATATTAAGGCACAACTGTCCATACCTCTAACACCCATGGCTTCAACTTTCTATCTAGCATCAGATCAAATCCTAGAATTTCAAAACATCCACTGCCCTTTACATGGTTTGGGAAGCATGTACGATAGTTATGCTTTAAAATCGGATGAGCCGAGATTAAAGTCTTAATGATTACATCTTCCATATCAGCCCAGATTTTCTTGATATCATAACCATTCTTTTCAAACCAACGATCCACTGTTGTTATTTTCCTGAAGAGAAATTAAGATTCAAGTTAAAAATATGTGCAGCGGGATGATCCAGCCTACAAACTATTCAGCCGACTTTGCAATTCATAAAATAATAATAAATTCATAGCCTATTTATAAAAACTTTCTATAGTATCTTTGATAATGTTTAATATTTGGTTTTGGTTTATTTTCAGAAGACTGGGGGTATTACTACTAGGATAATGAAACAATAAAGCTAATTTATCAAAACCTGACTTGCACAGGGCCAGAACATTTCCGAAAAAGGATCAATTTTTTAAAAACAAGTCATGGCCTATGTTGGTGAATGCATGAATTACGAAAGCTTTCACAATAATTATATTGCATAAATCCCTTTTTTAAAAACAACATTACATACAGTATATCAATAAAATAAGTTGAATAAATAAATGATCATTTTTACTGTACTCACTATCCAGCTAGGCATACTTACTTATACTAGGTCTACTATCTAGGACTAGAATATTGCTTAACACAAAATAACACAGTGTATGTGACTCAATTATTGTATAAAACAATGAAAATTAATTGTTTTAGTAGAGAGTATTACCTTTTGCTTCCACAGTCATCATCACGAATAAAGTCTGAGCTATGCTTGTTTATTGCATAGTTTGTAAGGTGCATACACTGTTCATCCTGAAAAACATACAGTATAATTATAACAGTATAAAACAATGCATATTTATTATTATTATCCATGTTTATTCAAGACTACAGTACTGTATTCAACTAAATATTCTACAAATAATGAGTATGTAGTGCAATTGTAATGAGGTGAAAATAGAACATTTGAATTAAATTAGTTCTATTGCACAAATAACGAGAGGCTAGGCCAAGGCCTAAATCATTCAAACCATTTTGGTCTACGAGTATCAAACCCAATTTCCATTGGTTGGCTAATGCCAGATTTTTTACTTAAACACTTACTGTATTGTTACTAGTTGGTTCAATATACTTTATAGTAGCAAATCGTGCCAGGCCATCTTTGTAAACGTATATTCTTAATGGATCACAAGATGTAACTAACACATAAATTCGTAGATCAAATTTAAATCCATCAATGAGAAACGGCTAATAAAAGGAAAACATAAAAATTAGTAAAACATTGGTTTCAAGATTTATAATATGTTGGAACAAATACAATGATCATATTAATCAATCTTTTTTCCACAGCATTTACAGAAAGGGTGGCAATAAGCACATTTACCTTGGACACATATTGTTGACAGACTTGATGTTCCCCTGGTTTGATGTCTTTAATATTTTTGGTTATAAATATTCCTTTACCCTGACAACCACTTTCTGGCTTGCAGATGTATGTTTTGTTTTTCTTTGTACGACAAAATGCTAAAAAATCACCATAACTATGGAAGCAAACGAAAAAATGTTTTAAAAGTATAAGATTTATTATGATGATTCTTAATTAACTCAACTAATTCCTTGCTGAATCAGTGTACAATTTAATGAATTAAGAATTAATAAATATTATTATTATACCAAAATATTCCTTTATTTTTTTCAGCAAGGTAACTAAATTCAACTTACTCTGCAGGAAGCACCCAAGTCCTTGGAAAAATTGCAAATTCTTTCGGAAACAACTTCTGTAAACGTGTCAGATTACGCGCTAGCAGATCCTTTCGACAAATTTCACTCATTCCTGGGAAATGATTAATTTTCTAGGAAAAAAAAAGTTAAAATGCAGTAATAGTTTTGCTTATTTGGAACCGTTTATTAGGCATTTTGTTTTTAAATGATTTGATAAAAAACCAGGTTGTAAATTTAAAAATCAATATGCAGTAAGGATGCGCATAATGAAAACAAAAAGATGTCACATGGCATTTAAGTTAAGTGACCTCTGCACATGATAATGTGTTTATTAGGTCATTTTTCATTTACAATCCTAGACAAGCATATTGTACAGGATTTTATATTAACACTACACATTTTAAAGGTTCAAATCCTCTTGTGTTTAATAACGAATTTACTTATTTACTTAAATCTTGATTAAAATAAAATAACTTGATATTTATTCTTTTTCAAATTACCTGATACTTTTTCATCTCCATAACTCTTTCTAATGCAACAGAATAATCCGTCCAATAGAGTGTCCAATCATCATCTTCTCCAACCTCTTTCATTCCAAATTTACGAGCCATACGACGAACTAACATTATATAACACAATAATGCAATTTACGTTTATGTTTATTTATATTTATGTGCATTTTCTTTAAATATACACTATATAAAGTTCCCTCGGGTACTTATATATTGATGGAATAGGGGGGCACAGCAAGTTGGCCTCCGGTTGTTCGTTAATTTGAGGCGCAGCAAGGCCAACTTGAAAGGCATCAAGGTCATTATTTAAAAAAAAAATAGGTCAAGCCTAGGCCTAGTATAGAATAGTGTACAAGAATTACGGAAAAATGCAATTTATAACTGAAACGAAAAAAAAAAAAAAAAAAAAGAAGAGATACGACAATGACAACAACAACAATAATAATAATAAATGCCAAGACAGGGCTGTGAAACAGCTGATAAACTAGGGAGCGCAAAAAAAACATGAGTTTTACTGAAAATAGTGCTGAGCTGTGGAAACGGCCGATACTGTACTGTGTAGTTGAGAGCGAATTACACATGGTCAATTATGAGTGGGAGTCCAGCAATATTCGATAAGTCGAGCGCGAAAACATGTGGTTTCTTTTTGCTCTCTTTTCATACACAGTACGTCTTGCAGCTTGAGCGGAAGTCTAAGAGCGTTATTTTTGTAAATAAAAACAAAATATGGTACGATACTATCAGCATTTCTTTTTTTTCAACTGAACGTAGGCCCAGGCGTAGTCTAGTTTTTTTCTTTATTTATTAGTGTAGCTAGTTCGCCGGTGGAACATCTGCCTCAAATTCATTGTTGAAAATTTATATTTATATTTTCGCCATTTGGTGGTTTTTATTGTGGTGAAAATTCTACGGCACTAAGGCCAGTTAGTGGCTGTGGTGCATAGCTCACATGCAATGAGCGAAATACTGATTTTGTATTCTTAGTATATAAAATAATAAAAAACATATGGTAAATGTGTCATTTTTTTTATTTCAAGATATATTTTTCAGTAGACAAAATGTAGCTTTTTTTTATTGCCATTAAAACAAAACTGTGGAGGTATAATGAGCTACTACGGTGCTTTTTTATGCGTGAAAGGGCGATATTTCAATTAATCAAGAACATTTACATAGGTTGGCATTTGGCAGTGTAAATACATGCAACCTGTGTTGCTGAATCCGTTTACTGTGCTTGGCAGTGTAAATGGGATGTATTAGATTGAAGTGTCAAAGTACAATGAAAGTGAATTAGGCAATAAATAAATAAAAAAAGGGAATAATATTTTTTTAATGTTAAATAATAATATTATTATAATAATATAAATAATAATAATAATTTTCTATAAATGCCAAGTAACTTAGTAGTTTTGCTGTAAATTGTTTTTTATCAATAGAGAAAAATAAAAAACAATATTCATATGGTACAATATGTTTATTTATTACTCTGTATGTTTGGTATAACTAAAATGTTAAGTTATTAACACTCACCGCTGTCATACTTGCAGTTAGCTAAACAAATTCCCATAAATCTGTGAAATAAAAAAAAATACACACATACATTTACTGGACATGATGGATCGGAAAGTTTCTTAAGTTTCTTTTATTAAGTCATTATTGGTGGCGCATTATGTTGCATTGCAATTGTTCACTTGTATTCATATGTATTTACATATCAGGTGAAGCATTCACAGACCATGCAGCTCAAGAAAACCACATCATCGATTGGGAGGGGGCCAAAATTCTTGACAGAGACTCTAACCCATTCAAGCGTAGAATCAGAGAGGCAATCCAAATCAGAAAGAGGGGGGGCTAACGCAATCAACTGCGACGAAGGGGCTGTATATCTCGATCACGTATACACATCATTGCTACGAAAAAGTATGACGTCACCTAGAAACAATAACAACAGATTTCCAGGAAGTAGCAGTGGACCGGATCACTAATTGTGATCAAGCCATCAGCCAAGATGGCGAAAGCTAAAGAATGTGAGTAATTTCTTTTGGATTTGTCAAACAAAATGATTTATTTATTATATTGAATAGGCTACATGAGCGTTGTTTTGGCAGAAGTATTTTTAGTTGTTCAAGTAAGATATGTTATTGTTATATATCGTATTTGTGAAGTTGTGAATTTTTGCCAATACTGTGAGTAGATAACTTGATATATTTTCTGGGTTCTAACAATAATGTATTATTACTATGAATGAATTATTTACTTAAGTTTTTATATCGTTCATTATTTGACGACACAAAGACAATGAAAGTACCATCTATATATTAATGCTACTAATTTTTTTTATTTTACGTATCTACTCCAAAACCACTGAATGGTACGTGCTCACATTTGACACACTGATGTTTACTGATACACGATAGACTATGTCACTTTCCTGAATTTTAAGGATAAACACTAAAAAAGTAAAAAAATAGCAGTAATTTGGCGTCTCAGCGACCGTGTTACGTCACTGTATAAACTACGCAAACTCCTCTTTGTGTACCGCCATGGCCAGATCTACAAATACCATGCCAGGCCGCCAAAACAAGTCAACCATATCGAATGATCGCGTCGTTGAAGTTAATTACACCTATTGTTTGAACAGAATGATTTTTGTAAATCACGGTATGGCTCAGTGAGTAAATCGCCGTGACCATTGATATCAATGTTTAGTACGTTCGAGGTCGAATCCGCGACATGCTTAAAGCTAAAAATCAAAACTAGACCTTAATCTAATAATCTCATTACAAAACTGGCAAACGGAATATGAAACCTCACACACACACAAAAATAGCAAAATATAATAAACTATGAAATAATAAAAACATGTAAACAAAAAAAAAAGTAAAAAAAACAAAAAAAAACACATAAAACGAATCCAAATGGATATATCAATATTAACGAAAAAACACCCAAAAAGTTTGTGTCCGAGCGCATCATCAAATTTCGACTACTTCTTGTGTTGATTTATTCCAATAATTAAAATGTTTTAATCTCATGCACTTTCTGAGGTGCATCCTAGATTAATATGTATTCCGTTCCATTTTTGTTCACTTTTTAATTTCATTTCAATGTATAAAATAAATAATACACCACGAAAAACAACCAAAATAATATAGTTTGCCATTTTATACTTTCATTATGTTATTGCGCGCATCATCTTATTCACACATTATATTGTATTGCTTTCATTTTGTAGCTCATAGTTACTTAAAAGTGAAGGAATACTTGGTGTATAACAAAATCCATGGCTTTTTATGAGGGAAGAGTGCGCTTATATGATACTTACTCATCCCATGCGAATTAGTATATACCATACAATTAAGCCGACAAAGACCGTGCGGAGCACGGGTTACTGCTAGTTTTAATAAAGGGTCGACACTTGGTTAGAAGCATAAAATTTGGTACGGCAACTCGGGCAAAAAACTTTTAAAATTTGAGGCCATTCAAAAGTTGACCTCTGACCTCATATATTTTGGGTATAAGGAGCCCCATTAATATGGCTACAAATGAAATATTATCAGTGAATTATTAATCTCTTTGATATACAGCTGTCTTATTGGAAATACCATGATTACAAAAAAACCTAAAAAACAATGTTTGACACATTTTATTCAGATCTTCTGAAACATTTGTACTTTGTGTGGCACTGTACATACTGTACTGTATATAGTCTGAAAATGGAACTTCCTATCGCTGTTATACTTTGGTAGAAACTAGAAATGAAGGTAATGCTTAGCTACCCATGTGAGTCATCTACGCAAATGCCACAATTTCTACAGAAACACACATACTGTACAAATTATAAATCATACAGTACCAATAATCGCCTGCTAAAAAACATACATATTAGTTATGTGTGGTATAAAATGATTACTTTTTTTTTTTCCTCTTTTTCTTTTTTGCTGGTGATGATGTGGGTCTCTCACGGTTTGTAGTTTCGTCTTCTCCACCACTATCTCCTCCTTCACCTTCCTCCTCTAGATAACCTTCCCCATCCACCTCAGTATCACTATCAACCTTTAAACCATTCTTCTGTTTGCTGTCAATTGTTAATGAGTTGTTTACATCTTTGTTTTTTTCTAGCATCTTTTCATAAACCATTCTTACTCAAGTATATTTACCAAGTCTCTGAGAAAAAACAAATATTTTACTGTAATCAACACAATTCTCGATTTTAAATTGTAATAATACAATGGTGGACAAAACTGTCCTAGACCTATTTCTTCATTTCAGAAAACATGCCGACTTTGTTTCTGCTGTTGTTTTTGGTTTTAAAAATAAAAAAATAAGGCCAAAAAAGTATACCTGTTAAGCGTCGCCTCCCTTCCCTAATTTTTGTGCCGCTTGTGTTTTGAAAGAATTTTGTATTTTTGAAAAATGACAAAAAACAAATATCCAAAACATTTGATTATCGCAAGCATACAATTTTATTGCATTAAATAGTTTTCTTGAAGTTGAAAATGTATGTAGTGATCCATTGAATTGCTATTCAATTATTCATTTTGTCATCTTTTTCGTTCTATGCCCTGCAACTGTACTTTTTTCTGTTCATCATTTTTACTTTATTTTTTATATATTATGGTATTATATTCATTTTTTTATTCCATTATTTTTAAATTAATTTATTAACTTTAGTTAATGCATTTTTCCAACGTCATTTCTCAACCAATAGAAATAGGTTTTATATCATTTACATGAATATATTTAGAAATCTAATTCCGCTTCAACAAGTGAAATCCCAACAGTAGTTTTCAAACTACAATGGTTTGAAGTGCATGGACCCTACAAATTATGGGTGGCTACACTGTAAAAGGTAGCAAAATTGTGATTAAAAACTGGATTTTCCGACGAGATAACACATATTTCAGTGATGTGACTTGTAATAAGACTTTGTTTATGTAGATCATCTTGTGTATATGTTTGTCTTGTGAACCTCTGAGGTTTGGTTATTTTTTATACACATTTTACCGTTTGAACCAGGTAAATCCAACGATCATTAGTGGAGAAAACTTTAAAAAATATGCTGAAAATAGTGATTTTTGCACAATTAGGCCGCGTTTAGGTGTACACAGCATGTGTTGCTTATTTACGGAATAAAATTGATATGCACATCTTTTTCAAGAACTGTAAATAAAACATTTAAAAAAAAAACATTAATTAAAATATTCATTTTTACTAATTTATTTAGACGGTAAAATAATATAACTTTAAATCTATACAAACGGCAAAAAAAAAATGTCCTAACCCATATTGTGCGATTTATACCCTTTTCACTGTTCTTCTGTACAGACACTGACAGTTATTTCTGGCGGCCAAAATGATCATGCCATATTTTGTCCTTTTTGGAGTTCATGAATTTGGTCGTTCCATAATCGGCGGCCGAAATGATTGGCGGCCGAAATGCACTGTTACCCCTAAGAGGGCTCTAAGCGTAGGCCTAGCTAGGTAGCCTACCTAGGCCTAGGTGGCCTAGCCTAGCTACGCTAGAGCCCCTCCTTTCTGTTTTCTACAAATACATACTAGGGCCTAGGCCTAGGGACCGCCTACTAGCCTACATAGCATAGGCCTATATAGCTAGACTAGGCCTTTAACTCACCAAATGTTACATGTTAAACGTAAACACCATCTTATTTTTTATAATTATTAATAGTATTATTGCTTGTAAATGTCAAAATAAGTTACAGTTGTTTCCTAATAACACTAATATAATAGGCCTCTCCTCGCCTCTAGTAGGAGGCCTCGTATGTTATTTAGTCAACGAGTTGGCGTATTGATATGCGATAGGCCCGTCTCTTCTCTTCGATCCTCTACACTCTAGGCCTACCCATTTACAAGAAAAAAGATTTTTAAAAAGTGCCCTCCCATACAGTATGCTGTGTTTTTCATCAATAAAAAAAACAATTGTTAACAACATTGGCCTTGATGCAATTTATTTCCTATTTGTAATTTATGGCATTGTATTTGTAAGAGGGACCATTTTGTATTGAGTAAGGGTACTCTAGTAGACATTGGGTGGTGGGGTGGTGGTGTGGTACGGTGGGCTCTCTCTCTTAACAACGGGAAGAGCCATCCATATTATATGATGACAACGGGATGGGATTCCATACTTTACTCTCTAATTGGCCGACGGTTGCTGGGATGTCGTCGTCTGCTCCTACTTATGTTGCGTCAAAAATAATTTTATATTTTTTGTTTAAAATTATGGAAATAAAGTATTTGTGTAAATTTTAATTCAAGAAATAATATTCTAGAAGTAAAGTATTATTTTCTGTGCAAAAATATGTTATGATATCTGTTTACATAATTTATAATTTGTTTAAAAAGTATATTTAGTGTGGGCACATAAGACGACTGCTACTTTTTCCAGTCCACGTCATCATCTCTTCGCCGCCGTCTGCTGCTGAAGGGAAAGCTGGGCATCTTGATTATATTATCGTTTTTCTATTAAAATGGCAAACCAAGAGGATATTGATGAGTTGTATGAAATTAAGAATGCATTTTATCTTGGAAATTATCAGCATTGTATAAATGAAGCACAGAATTTAAAGGTTAGCTAGCCTACTATCGATTGTCTTTACACACAACTTCCTACTCTATTTCTCTAGCCTAGAGGGCCTAGGCCTAGCCTATGCCCTAGTCTAGCCTAGAGAGGCCTACCCTAGCCTATTATCAGGCTATCTAGCTAGCAGTAGCTAGGCCTAGCTTAGGCCCTAGCTAGCCGGTGTCAGATGAAATCGGTCGCGCTTGAAATCGTCTGTGCTTGAAATCGGTCGCGATAAAATCAACATCTGGTGTTTTGTATGGAGCGCCGCTAGATACACTTTTTATATCATATTATTAGGCCTACCTAGGTCTAGCTAGTTACGTTTGATATCGGTCGTGTTTTATTTTGGTCGCGCTAATTTGTATGGGGCGCACTAGATACACATAGGCTACATTATCGCCGTTTCTAGGCCTAGGTGTTTCTAATGAAAACACTCATTATGACGATTATTATACACACTTTATGTTGCGAAATCGTGCGATCACATACACAATGGTTTGAGCGTTCACGATTGACGGGAGGTGAGTCGGATTTTCATGAAAATATAAAAAAATTTGTACTTTTCCCATATTTACCAATGTTTTTTCTTAACAAATACACAAAGATGAAAAATGAACTTTTTGGGTGCGGGGCATAAAATCGCGAGCGGGCGCTGACGAGAACTGTGTAATGTATTTCCAGCGTTCTAATTCACACAGCACAATTTTTCTTTAGCGTCTTTTATTTTCGAAAACTCTGAACAGTCAAAAGTAAAGTCTAAAGTTCCATATCATACTATTTAGTATTGCTTATATAATTTTTTTACCTACGTTATATTTTAAATTGAAGGGATAGTGTATAACAAATCAATGGCAGTAGTTCCGAATTTTGTGATAAAATTTGTTTTTATTTTAATAATAAGTTACTAATAAGTACGTTTACAGTATCAGAGTGCGCATTTATTATGCAAAGTATAAACACATATGAAGGCAGAAAAGACTGTGTGGAGCACGGGTTAACTGCTAGTAATAATATAATAGCACTAAGCCAAAATTTGTTCCTCTATCTCCTCTTAAACCACAAGTCCGATATTAATGCCGTTGCATTACAGTAGTCTATATTAGAATGGAAAATTTGTACGAAAAGGTGTTTTTAGACCAATTTCTTTGCAACTTCCGAACCCAGAGATCGGTAATTTTCGGCCGTTTCAAAGATCGATTGAGCATGCAAAACACAATAACAATTAAAGAGCGCCACGGGAAGCAGATCATCGGCGCTCGAGCGTGCAATATAATATAAAAATTAAAGAGCAGGTCATCGTCGACCCAGCTACCATGCACACACTGATTTATTTCGACCGTAAACCCAAACCCGGATAGACGATAAGAATTCTCAGCTCATCCGCCCATGTTTGCATATCGCCCAAACGCATCCATCCCTGCCTAACTAAGCCATGAAATCCTAACCTACCACACCATCTTCCAAATGCAATTGCAAGCCTACCTACTCTAACTGGGCTGGACGTTTTTTAATTTGATCTCTTAAAATGCTGACCTCTGTTCAAATGAGGCGTTCGGCCATTTTGTGTATCTCAGGTAAACGCTATTTTCCTTTTAATGCCTCTCTATCCATTAGTCTATACAGTATTAGAACGGCAAATGTGTTTTTTTAGGCCAATTTCTTTGCAACTGCCGAACGCTGCTTTTGTAAATTCTTGGCCATTTTCCTACATCACAATTAAGTCACTTGGGGAATTGGCAATATCGAGAAAAGAAAGCAGCACATATCAGCACAGCTGCAGTTATAGTATAGCGGTAGTGATGCCGTGCGCCTTTCCACATGAAACGAGCAAGTAAGTGTAAAACTGTATTCTTGATCATGTTTCTCGCGGCTCCCAAACATAAGATTGAGCACCCTTTTTACCATTTTTCCTAACACCAAATGCAGTGATAACACTAGACTAGGTTATGTTTCTTACTATTAATATTCCAAAGCTGCTATGCTGGCAATAGTTAATAATTTAATGCGGGATGGTTTGGCCCAGGTGTGACGGGACGATTCGGCACACTTCTAAGCCGATCTAATGTCTGACTAAGAGAGGCTTCTCATTTCATTAGCTCCCAGTAAGGTTTTATGATATGAAATATTGTAAAGCACATTATGCTAACATTATGTTTTGCATTATGTTTTATGTACAGTAATTTATTTTCAAGAGGTGTAGACCTACAAGGAGGTACAAACAAGGAGGATGAAGTTGCAATCATATTTACTTCTTTCTAATTAGGCCTACACCACCAGAAAACATACATTGTTCATCTTAAAATGGACCTGAAATGGATTTTCGATTTTTTTCATTTTAGAATGATGTTTTAGGGGCTATTAGGTGTTGCTAGAATGTATATTGTTACAAAATATAAATTCGCCCTATTGGGGAAAGCCCCATTTGAAAATAAAAAAAATTCGCGGGTGACGTCACTTTGCGAATATATTCCTATCCCTCCAATGGACAATTTGCAGTTTTTTGGCTATAACTCTTGAAATCTATGGAGTATTTTCTAAAAAATGCTTGTGCTTTTGCAGAAACGTATTTAGAATTTTTTTAGATAAAATTATTACCGTATAAACGGTTATTCATCGAGTAAATGACAATTTAAAATCTCCAAATCAACGGTTTTTTCCTGGCAACGTTGTCCGGGATACAGCGCCGTGTGCAATGATGCGTATCCATATTTTTCCGTTCGTGTATTGTGTATATCGTTCGTAATTTATACTGCTAAAATGTGTTAGTTTCTTTAGTTTTTAGTTTAGCAGAATTAAATTAGTAATATGAGATGATAATTTATTTGTCACGAATCAGGCAGTTCGAAAACGAATTTGATTCATATTTTACTTTGGCTTGACAATAAGCAGCAAGTTGTTGATATCGCTTTGGATGCACATGAAACGGAGCCTCGCATATGGGTGGGTGGTGGATCGACTCCGCGCGCTGGGGGGCCTAGGTCTAGTAAAGGTTTGGGAGGTAGGCCTAGGCCTTCTAAGTTCGGGTTTTAGAACAAACAAAGTACATTTTGGGGCACTATATTTCAACAACATTATATATTGAATAAATTAGTATTAGTGTCAACTTTCCAGGCCGTCGATCATTCACGGACTATCGGGCGGCATATATACGCTCTCGATATAATTGTGGTGTGTATATGTGACGTCGTGAATATAGATGCTCCCGACGGCCGTTGAAATAGAATATTGCAATGGCGTGATTAATTTTCGCTAATTTACCAAGGTATCTTAAAATTTCGTTTTTTCTCAAAATACTATACATTTTGTTTTTATTTGTATGGGCTTGTGATAATTTGATACATTTAAATAACATGTGTGAATTTCTTGAAAATCGAAAGTCCATTTTAATTAAAGACAATCCACCAAACATTCTTACCATCACAAACAGTCAACAACTGGATACAGGATACTGCAAGAATTCAACCAGATTCAACTAAGTCACTGTTCTTTACAGTAGTCGGAAATAATATACAGTATATTATAATTAATTATTATCCAGTTTTAAGTTTTTCTGAAAAGACTTATTGGTGTCATACTTTAAAATCAATTTAATTTAAAAAACAAAATGGTGGCCATTAAATGAACTTCACAAAAATGCTCTAATTGAAATCCTTGACCCTCAAAACATATACATTGCCGCCAAAGACAAAAATGTTTTTATTTTTTGGCGGTCATTTTGAAAATGAAGAAATGGCGACCATTGAGTGAATTTAGAAAATGCTGTTTTTCGATTTCTTGACCCTCACAACCTATACCTGTACTTTGCCAGTAAAATCACATCCATACACAATTTAGAAGTTGAGATGAGTACAAATTCTGTATTTTCAAAACATATACTTTGCCACGAAAATCACATCCATCCATGTAGAAGCTGACACTGACAGATGAGCAAAAATATGTATTTTATGGTTGCCATTTTAAAAATCCAAAAATGGCAACTTTCCCCAGGCCAGATGAGCTGGAACTTTTTGTTGGTGGATATATAGACCCTATATAACACAAATCAGTTGAGGTACACTTGTTTATAATTTTTTCCCAGATTGGAATAGGGATTCCTGCTTTTGAACAACCACAAGTTGAAATTTCTGATGATTTCATTGTCATAACTTAGATTTGGGTAGCATTTATGAAAGAGCAAAGCTCTGAAGGAGTAGTGACTTTAAAAAGGGGTGACTTCAATTTACTGGATCCTGATGGATTGGCTGAAATTTACTAGATAAAAGTCCTGAAGGGTGTGTGGACATTTTTCTTTTAGTTATTGTCACATTGACTTTGACACAAAAGTTTTAATTGCACTTTTTAAATTTTATTTTGTATAGCCATCAAATTCAGATACCCGTGTAGCAAGAGATGTCTTCATGTACAGAGCATATACAGCTGGTGTAAGTAAAACTACACAATTTAGATTTGTTGGTTATGATAAAAAATTTACATTATAAATATTGACCTGAATTTAGAACTGGTTGGTTATTAAAATGTTTTATTCCTTTTTTTTTTTAAATTTCAGCACAAATTTGGTGTTGTTCTTGATGAAGTTAGCACCTCATCACCTCCAGAACTTGTTGCTGTTCGAACTCTTGCAGACTATCTAGCAAGCAAAAGCAAAAGGTATTCATACAAAATGCATTGAAACTGCACAAAATCGCTTGTGAAATTAATCTGTCAAAAGAACCTGTATTGTAGCCTTTCACTTTACAGCTTTCAATTCCCTGACTGAGAACCTGTTAAAGAAAATATGTAATGAATGTAGTTTTTCATGTTGAGGTGTTTTTCTTTTTTTTAGAGAGAAAATAGTTTGTAATCTGGATGGTCAAATGAGCAGCAATGTTGATATCAGTAACAGCACCTTTCTGCTAATGGCAGCATCCATTTATTATCATGAAAAAGTAAGTAAAGTCTACCTTTTCATAGGCATTACCCTCTCCCTGTCTTCCTTTCGACATTTAAAAATCAAAACTGGTAGTCTACAGTTTAACTAATCCATAGCCATAACATCGGCATGTGTTTTAGGCTTACTCAATCCATGGTTCTGGTGGTAGGTCAAGTCTTCTTGGGTATTAGGACTATAAACCATAGGCCCAGTGTACACAAAATGCTTGTGTGCACTAGAACCTACTACATCTTTGGAGTCGAGTAGGGAGTTACCCTGGTGTACTAACTCACACAGCCACTGTCATCAATAATCAAAGCAGCTCTAGAATTGGCAGCACTGACATGACGTGACTCTGGAGTTAAGCATGTATTTGGAAGGTAAAACAGGCAAATATAAAGTTATATTTTTTATTGCCGTCATTCCATACCTTAGTGCCAAGTATTGTAAAAAAAAAAAAGATTTCTGGTTCCTGTGGTTCTTATAGTCACATCACATTAAAACATTGTTTTTATTTTTAGAATTACGATTCAGCTCTTCGTTGTTTGCATTCATCAGATGACTTGGAATGGTAAATATACTGTAGACTATACTAAAGTTGGATCAACTTTATTATAAATAGGTATCCCAATGAACGTGCGCTGTGTTGTGACAGTTTTGAAATATTTACGAAATTCTAAAAAGTGATATGGCTATGATGTTAAAATTACTACATTAATTTTGATTGTATTTTTATAAAAATCAAATATATTAAAAGAATGTTTTTTATTGTTCACTATGTGTTATTTATTAAAATTGACGAAGTATTTCCAGTGAAAACAGTACTTTAAAATTAGTCCAAATTGCGCGATAACTGATTTCCGAGAAAACACCTCACCTGTTTTCAAAACACGATCACTCGATGGCTGTCAGAGGTAGCTGTGTGGTTTCTTTTGTATGTTATCAGGCTTTAAATGAGCTTTAATTTGATACTTAAATCGTCTTCTATGAACAAGTTTTTTTCGTCATGTAAACCAGATTTTGGTGTCAAAAATCGTATTGGTTTGCAACAGTACAGTTGTGCATGCATATGTAATAACATTACTGAGAAGCTATTTAATTTGTTCAAATGTACGGTACATTTTGGTAGCATTCAAGAGATTATTCTTAAATTAGCATGTATGTTTATATACTATATTTGACTGAGTTGAGTACAAAGTTTTACATTTTCTAAGTGAGTACCTCTGCTTTATTGTCTGTAGTATTTCTCTGATGGTGCAAACATACCTGAAACTTGATAGAGTTGACTTGGCCAGGTAAGCTTTTAGAATTAGTCTCAAAGTAGGTACAATTTCAATTTAATTACATAAGTTTGTACTGACTGAAAAGAACTGTTTTTATATTTTACAAACATTTTATTATATAGTATATGTATTTGTATAATGTACCGTTGTATAACAACAGAATGAATAAATGTGGGTGACCCCCTAGTCCAATAAAGATTAGTCAAAAATAGGATGAACCTTGAACAAATTGCAACAGAATTCATATCCAAAGTTGACCAAAATCGGACATCAGGAAAGTGGGTTAATTAGCATAAATTCAAAAAGGGCCGCCAATTGCTATTTTAAAGCCCCATCTCCTTAACGGTTGGATTTAAACCACTTAAGTGCATTACGAGTAGATATAAATGTGATATTAAACATTCTTACCATGTTTAAGAGCAGTTGAATACAAATATCGACCTATTTCATTAAAAAGTGGCCAAATGCCAAAAAATAGATTTTCTTCATACTTTGGTAATTGATCACACTTTAGGTAAATATAACAAAACTGAAATATTTTTGAAAAAGAAAATTAAGTTTGAGCATTGAAGTAGTGAAGGGAAAAACAGGTTACAAGCAACAAAATACAGTACATGGGATATGAGAGGTCTACACTACGTACATTTTTTGGTATCTTTATGCATGCCTACCTATATCCAGTGAACACAAAAATTGATGTTAACATTAAATATTCTCATCCCTAAGGTGGAATTTTATCGCATTTCTAATTATACCAATCAGTTCCACAGTTTTGGACAATTTTGGGGTATGGAACACAAATATCTGTAAGTGCAGTTTTCCTTGCTCATCATTTTTGGTATCAATGTATAAAGCAATGTCTCTTTTTTTTTAATCTAAGTTGATTGTAATTAGATAATTAATGACGTCACATAAGTACATAAGGTTATGTATTGTCCCCCAAAAACATGGAAAATGAAGATTAATTACATCAGACTTTGAATATGTTATTTTGTAGTTTTAATCAATTGCGTAGAAAAACAAAGAAAAATTATGTTTTCACTAAAATTACACAATAAATGGTTAAATTCAACCAAAAATCCATTGGCTGGCAGTCAATTTGACTATTATTTTGCTTTAATTAGTTTAATTAGTTTAGTTAGTTTTTTCAGGTAAATAATTTTTTTTTCGATCCAAGTTTTGGTCAAATATATATATATGATTTTAAAATGGCCTAATCAACAAAAAAATGTAAAAAAATATTTTTTCAGGGGGGACAATAGATCTTTAAATAATGAACATTTCCGTATCAAAAACATGTAAATATTATTTTTAAGATAAGACTAATATATTTAAAATTCTCATATATATACATATAATATATGATAGGCCTTTTCTCTGATTCATTTAAGCATCGTTATGCACATGTTTATAGCTATGAATATGTACGAATACAAGTTAACAAAACACTGAGTTCTAGATTATTAAACAATTTTGGGTAGGGTTTGATCAAAAATAGCCATAAGTACAGTTTTTCTTGTTCAAACATTTCATTCTTTATATCAATGACATTTTGGTTTTGATAATTGATTCAATTTGAATTCAGTTCAAATTTTATGCCATTACTTTACAAATAACATGTCCTGAAATAAAAACATCAATATAACAAAAATGTATTCCCCAAAGTTTTTTTCCTTTTATCCATTAACACAAGGGCCATAGAATATATATAATCAAGAACAACGCAATTCAAGTGTTACCATAGACGTTGTGAAGCTCCAAACTTTGGCCAAAATTGATTTTTTACCACAAGTAAAAACACAAGTAGAGATTCTTTCTTTGATTTACGTATCATAAACCCATGGAATTCATTACCTTATCACATTGTTTCAAGCCCAACACTTAACACTTTCAAACGAATATGACTCACACATAAACACAGCCTATACGAGTAACACTCTTTGCCTCCTTATTTCACTTAATGTAAGCATCACTTAAGGTAAGCAATCTGTGGGAAAAGATGTTTTCAATCTCAGGAAAATAGTAGAACATTTAACACATCCAGTTTAATATCATTGGTATCATACTCGGCCACCCTTCACAACATGCAATGGAACATTCCAGTTAATCTCATATATATTTAAAGAAAAGAGATTCTAATGTCTGTAATGAGTCTGGGGTTTAATAATTCAACTCCATCCCAAATATGGAGTTGGATTACAATTTCCCATCCAAAGTACATACATAGAAAATGTAATAGTTGGAGCCGTCAAAATACTTGCACCATACATACAAGTCTACTTCACTGGCTTTTCTTATGCCTTGTTAATTTTGGACTGAACAGTTGTTGCTTCAAATATAATTCATCCCTCTGTTTCTTTGCAAGTGCACAGAGTTACAAAGATGTTGCAAATTTGCTCCTTAAGATGTTTTCTTTAACTACAGATTATTCCACTATTTTTTGCTTCTTCTGTCTGAAAACACAATAGCTTTTTTAATGCTAGCAAAGTAATAGATTTAATAGATAATCATGTGCATTCAAAGTTTCTATTCCATTTTTCTGACATTGTCTGTCAAGGAAATTGAATACAGCTTGATGTCAAAAAATAAAATACTGTAATTGGTAATGGCAAGTTTGAAAATTACTTTATTACCTTAACAACCCCTTTTGAATTATGTTGATGTGTTGTTAAGCAGAATCTTTAACTTATGATTCTTCATCCTTGTTGGACATTAAATGTCCTTTTTATATGCTCATTGAATTTTGGAAACAACATTCAAAAGATAAACATTATTTATGTCATAAAAAGTTGTTGGCTCATAAATGATCGGCACCAAACAGATGCAATTTCTGGGGGTATCTGGCAATGAAATAGCAACCTTGAATGCAGAATGGAAATGCTGACTACTGCTGCAGTATGACATTTATCATTTCATGTGTCATCTCAATTTTGGATTTTTAGCGGCCATTTTAAATTTATTGTAATTAACCCCCTTCTTGAAGTCCGGTTTTAGTAAACTTTGGATATGTTCATTTCAACAGGGAAATGTTAGAAAATTGTTTTCCTGTAGTTTCTACA
This sequence comes from Antedon bifida, assembly GCF_963402885.1. Classification (NCBI taxonomy): domain Eukaryota; kingdom Metazoa; phylum Echinodermata; class Crinoidea; order Comatulida; family Antedonidae; genus Antedon; species Antedon bifida. Next base: position 10,594,133 of record NC_136231.1, read on the forward strand.
TTTTTTAGCATAAGATAATCTCATTTAAGCAGTTATAACATAATATATGACAACACAACTACCTTATGACGTCAAAGTTACATCATATGTAAATTTAAATTTATGCTAATTAGTAAGTTTACTGTCACTATATCTGCCTGCAATGCACTTAGGTGGTCTAAAACCAACCTTTAAGGAGATACAGAGCTTTAACATGATATAGTAAATAAAGGCCATTTTTAATTTATGGTAAATTAACCCGCTTCCTGATGTCCGATTTTGGTAAACTTTGGAGATGATGTTCATTTCAACAAGGAGAATGTTAGGAAACTTGTTTTCTTGCAGTTTCTAAATGTTCGCATAGTATGTCATTTGTTTAAGCAGTTACAACATAATATATGACGTCACAACTATCATATGACGTCATAGGTACGTCTTATGGGAATTTAACCATGCTAATTAGAATGTTCAATATCACATTTATATCTACTCGTAATGCACTTAATCCAACCGTTAAGAAGATATGGGGCTTTAAAATAGCAAATGGCAGCCATTTTGAATTTATGCTAATTAACCCACTTCCCGATGTCCGATTTTGGTAAACTTTTGGTAAGCTCTGACGTTCATTTGGACCATATCAACCAGATAAAACAAAAACAAATTTTGTTGCAATTTGTTCTAGGTTCAACCATACTTTTACTGGACTACCCCACGAAAGGGTAAAAAAAATGACAGAAAAGAAACATCATCATTGGCTTGCATGCCTTTTCCTTAGATAAAAACAAATTCTTCCATAATTATATATTATTAAATTTTAAAAAGGCGTATGGAAATTTTAAGCTTTACAGTATTGAAAATTCTTTGATTTTAAAAGTTATTTTTCTCTTGTGTAATACATCCCTCAATGTTTTCAAATTAATTCTTTGGAGAGTGGTTGAACCATTGACACTTTAGCGCAGAAAATAATAATCAATACCTTGAAAATTGTCTGTATTAAATTCTAGAAAAGAAGTAAAGCGTATGCAGGAAATTGATGATGATGCAACACTAACACAGCTAGCTCAAGCCTGGTTCAATCTTGCAGTGGTGAGTCCATTCATAGCTAATTGTGATAATGAAGTAAAGTTAGTAGTGGTAGGTAAAGTTACATGTATATATGGATATCTTATTTAATCTTTACTCAGGCGATTATCTTATTTTGTCCAGCATCATAGGCAAATTCTGTGATGCAGCATGTATGGCATGTTTGATGACCCTAACCTAACACTTAACCTAACCTGTGTACAGTAAACACATGTGACACACAAAATATGCTGTATTATGAAATTTGCCCATGATACTGAACATATGTGGAGATACAGCAATCGGATGCTTTACTGATGATGTATTGACTCATACCCCTAGTATGTGAACAATGTACTATCGATAATAAATACACATAACAACTTTGACATTCAAACTTCTATATAAAAACTAAACAGATTTTTTTTTAATGAGTACAGTACTAATATTAGTACTACAGTACTGTACACAAATTTGTTTTGTGCTGCAGTCGATACTAATAAAGTACAATATCAAAACAAAGCTTCATCGGTGTGTCATGCTTGAGCAACTTTAAATAGGCTAGCATAATAATAATAATAATAAACTTTTATAAAGCGCTATTTACTGAAGTCTCACAATGCTAAAAGACCAACAAGAATTAACGTTGTAACATAAACGAGAGGAAAAAATATGCTTAAAAAATATAATATTTATAATAGAGTGTGATAATAAAAGTGGGACGAACCCACACAAGACAAAAAAAAAAAGAAAGACCAACAAGAATTATTGAAAAATTGGAGATTTTAGAAGTGACTTGAATTGCTTAAGAGATTTACATTGACGGATATGGAGTTAAAGCTGGTTCCAAACTAGTGGCGCTTGTGCAAAAAACCCTTGGGAAGGGTCACTTTCAGAGCAAAGACCTTTTTATGTTGGGACATGAATGAGATTAAATACTGCAGTTATGTTATTTTCCATCCAACATTTTTTAGCTGGGCCTACATTTTATAATTACTACTACAAGTTTTGTTGCATAAAAACACATGGCAGTGGCAGTATCCTACAAAAGGGTAATAATAGTGTAACACTGTTGCTACCTCCGCCAATGATGTTTTATTTTTGTATGCAATATTTGTTTGTGTTTGTCATGATAATGTCAAGGCTAAAAGACTGAACTTTGCCAAAAATAAAACTCTAAAAGCTACTATATAGTTTCAAATGATTCCATTAAATTAAATAGACTAGGATCCCAATTATGGACCACTTTTAGACTCTGGGATGATGGCTAAATTGTGACTTTCTGTAGTAACCAATTGAAATAATTTGTATACTGTAACAGTAAACATAATAATATTACATTATTATTAGGCCACAGAGACTACTGTAATTCCTCAGGAATAATCCCCCACCCACCTTGTATTGAAATGTATGGGTGGTGGGATTATTGAAGATTAACGTGAAAATGAAGATTGTTCTGTGAAGTGTTATTTGAATAATTTCCCTACGGTCCAACATCCTACTGCCTACTAAAGTTATATTCCAGTGGATTGATTGTGGATAGGATTGAGACTTTACATAAGCATTTAAATGGAGAGGAGCAACTTTAACTGTAGGTTGAAAGACCTATGCCATATCTTGGTCTTACTCAAAGCCAGCATGCAGTATCAATAACAATTTGCAGTGAAACCAAAATAATAAACATTTGTTTGTATTCAACTTTACTATGACTAATGTCTTGATCAATATCTAAACAATTTCAAGTCATCTGAATTCAGCTATTGTCCGAAATTTATTATACTGTATATTTATATATAAAAGTGTCTGTATGCAACGGTGAACGTAAAGTCGGGGGTGGGATTATATCCGAGATGGAACTATCCATAGAATGATCTAAAAAGAACAGTTTACTTGTTTTATATAACAATAATAATATATTTATTTCCCTCCATATAATTGTATACAAATGAATAAAAACTACATACAGGAGGTTTTGACTGCCCTTTGAAATGACATGTGTTGTACTTATAATATAAGTTTGTGATATATTTCAGGGAGGAGAAAAGTTACAAGATGCTTACTACATTTTCCAAGACCTTGCTGACAAAAACACAGCAACTCCACTACTACTAAATGCCCAGGCAGCTGCCTTTCTACAACAAGGCAAGTTTGATGAGGCTGAGGGTGCACTTCAAGATGCTTTAGAAAAGGTAAAATCATTTTTTTTGTTAGATTAAAATGTCCAATGTAAAAAAAATGTAAAATAAACTAAAATCTCAATTAATTAATATAATATAAATTAATGTAATTTATTTAGGTCTTATAATTATTAATACAGGTATGACATTTACTTTGATATTTCAAATCTCCTCAATAAAAGCTTCTTTTTTAGCTTAAATTACAAACAACAAATTGCATTTTAGATACAGCTCTCAATATGACATTAGGGAAAAAATGCTACATAAATTATGCACCTTTGCACATGAGTATTTTGTTTCCAATACCAAAATGCTATCAGGCTAGCTGTGAGACCTGTGTATAACTACAAGAACATAATTGGTCGATATAGCATCACATGACTACCGATCCAAAGATCTATAACGTTGTATTGCCCTAAAGGGAAATATATAATGCATTTTATTTCTAAAAATTCAATGATGATGATGATGATGATGTCAGCAAATTTTACCCAATAAACATTCAGTGACAGGGTTTAGTGTCAAATTGTTTTTTTTTGTCCAAAAATGGCTGCAACTACCATTTCTTGCACTTTATTAGTAATCCTAGATGCCTGCAAATAAATATCGTATATATAACGAAGATCAACCAATACCATGGGTAGAGCTGATGTGTTAGGCCTACTCTTTGCTGGTCATATGAAACAAATTTGTAGTAATAAAGCACCATGAAGTAACCAAGTTCATAGTTTTTATTTTATTGTAATGTATATAACAATTTATATTTGATCTAATGAACATTGCAGGCTCTATCTTGTATTCCAACTACTGGTCACAAAAAGACAAACTTAAAGTGTTTGGGATATGTTTATATTTGTACCATTTTATACAATAGTGACCAGAATGGCCAGATACAGCCATATTTAGATTTTAGCTATCTAAAGCTAACCATTTTCATCTGTAAATGAACATATATTGCCTTTTATATCTTTTTAATATACTATTTGAGATTCGAGGAATTATATTTTTCCTCTATGCATGCAATGTTTGTATAATGTGAGCTATCTCTATGCCACAATTTAGAATCTATATTTCATCCATAAACATCAGCATATACATCTCCATGTAGTTCAAGTTGTTCTGATGCTTATTCTGTTTATAAAGCATTAAACTGATTACTTGTTTTTGTTATGTTTAAATACTATTAATAATATTTTATTATCACCACAGGATAGCAATAACCCAGAGACTTTAATCAATATGATAGTGTTGGCTCAGCATGTTGGCAAAGCCCCTGAGGTAAGGATACCAAATTGCAACATGCATTCTTACATTACATGTTATTTGTATTAGTATGCATTTTATGTCTTAATCATGAAATATATGAATGTAAAATGAATATATTCAATACACTACATTCTGTACTAATGGGGCTAGGTCCCACCTTTGATTTAGTATTTGTATCTCTCTTAAACAAAATGTTTGTTGTTAACCAAGTTTTGCAAAATTTGGCCCTGTACTTGCTAGAATTTTATTTATTAGGTGATCATTTAGAATAAAATGATCACCTATTGTTATTGTATGAAATCTTTATTATTATTATTATTGGTTATCTGCAAGTTTTGTTGCGGATAACCAACTTTTGTTGCAGATAACCCTTGTTATCTTCTTTATTCTTCTTTCTTTCCATAATTTTTGTGCACAGCCTATCTCAAAATCTTGTAAGCATAGCATTTTGTAACTTTACCAGAAATTAAACCTTTATCTGAAGATGCCGTAATAAGGTTTTTGTTAGTGCCGGACTAAAAAAAAAGCGTAAAATACGTGTCATTTCATGAAATTCTATGATTATTTTTTTATTGAAATTTCATAAAATCATAATTTGAGGCCTGGCATCACAAAAGCGGCGCAGAGTCGCAACCCGAACTTTTGAGATATTTAGCCTTGAAGTTCAGAATATGAAAATCGGCCTAACCTATCCATTTTAAAATTTCAATAAAAAACGATACTATAAAACACTTATCTTTAACATATCAAACTCTTGTTCGTAAAAAAATATCACAAGTATGTGTATTTTGCAATTATTTAAGTCGTTTCCATTGAAAATCATTATGAAATTGTATTTTTGTTCAAAATCAACTTTCTTTACGGCGCTTTTGTAAACAAACCGCTTACCCGAATGACGTCATGTTTGGTACCTATCTGTTCGAAAATATATCAGCTACCATAATTTTTAACAACCTAAGGGATTTTTTTTAATCTAGCCAATGGAAATTGGTTTTATTAAGGTGTTAGGTTGCTGAAATTTCTAACAAGAATTTGTGAATCCTTGACTGTGATTGGCTATAGAGATTAATTACGCTCTCTGATTGGCTGACGCTTTTGTTTACGATGAAACAGCATGTCTTCCATCGTAGTTTCTCGAATGAACGTTTCAACATTTAATGAATATTTAGGAAGTTAATCGTTATTTTTATCCATATATTTTTTTAAAATAACAAAAAATATAATATTATGTACCACACAATGATATATTTTCGACTAGTTTGCCGTTATTGAGAGAAAAATAGCGAGTTTTGACAGAGAGTCTGGTCGCGTTGATCGGCGGGCTAGGCTAGGCCAAGCTAATCGGTGTCGCTACTTCATTGTTGATTTTCTCAAAATGAAGATTTCCTGAGTTAGAAAGTATCTTGTATGTTTTCATTAATAACTCCAATTTTAATAAACAACGCCTCATTTTAAAGCTTATTAAATGTAGATTACGAATATATAAAAATCTAAAAAATGATTATTTCCGACACTACGCCGATTTTGTGATGCCATGCCTCATTTATATAAGGGGTCAACTTTGTATGGAATAAAAATGGCTTATTGCACAAGAAATTATGCATGCATGCACAATTAAAATTTTATATTGTAAAAAATCAATTTCTAATCAATTTTCTGCACGTTTCAGGTCATTTTGAGCATTTTGAACATTTGTTACCTTTTTTATGTTACCCGCGCATATTTGCGCACACAGATTGTAAGCAGCATAGAAAGGCTGTTTTTGCAATTGATTTTTGCTTTTGTAATAGATTGCATTCATTTTGATGAACTTTAATTGCAAAATAACGACGCAAGTGCACGTTACACTTTAATAATCGTGTGCTAAAAAATGGGTAATTGAATGAAAATTTGTGAAAAAATGTACCTAGTTCAGTTTAGTCAGTTATAGTTCCTCAGGATGGCTGGTTACTCCTATTTTTTTAATGTATTATGGAAGCTGATGAGTTGTAGATTCATGTAAAATTTGTACCTACTGGATGTTCTGACATCACCATATGGCCACTCGAATTTAAAAAATAGAATTTTGTTTTCTTTTGTACTAGTTAATCACATTTAATAGAGCGCATTGCGCTCCCTATTTTCTCCTAGATTGTAATACGTTCTTGCTAAATCATTTTTCTTTCGCATGAGTTAAAAATAATGTTTATTATGTCATCATATAAAAAAATTAGAATAACATGATTTACTTAATTTCATCTATACAGTATATTTTAATCTGTTATATCTCATTGGAATGAAAAATGACCCACGTGATTAAGATTTATTATGGAAGTTGTTGAATTGTAGATATGAATTCATATACAAATTTTGTCTATCTGAAGTCATGATGTCATCATATGGCCAGTTGAATTCAAAAAGTCGGATTTCCATCTCTTAAGTAAAGGCTCATCGCGTTTAAACGTGCCAAAAATTCTTCTGTAATTATTTAGGTAATTATCTTCTAAAGTAGTTATCTTTATATATAAGTCAATTTGATGACGTCATCGTGTTAATAATTGGATTTAAAAGATGGGGTCTCGTAATTTCATCTGTGCTACATATTTAATTCATGTCATAGGATGGCATAATAATTATCGATGTTCGTATAGTTTAACATATGTGCATGTTGCCTTTCTGTAGATAACCCGAACTTGTCAAAGTGACGGTGAATCTAGTTAGGCTATCACTCTCTCAATTTTTGTGTCACGTAGATCTCGAAAACAGCAATAGCAGTTATGTTGTAACTTGGACAGCAGATGCATGTAGTTCTGCAACCGACTTTGGTTTAATGAAAATATGGTTGTGTAGTGTAACTATGCGCTATTTTCTGAAATTCTTTTCAGACTTTTTCAAATGAAACTTGGACACACGTATGCTTCATGTCAAGGGTCATCTTCATGTATCATCAGCAAAACTGTGAACATTGAAGGTTCAGGTCATGCGCACGTTAAAAATTGAAAAAGCTCAAAATTAAATTTTGATCAATTTAGAGCATTTGTGTGATTTAAAAAATGCGATTTTTAGAAATCGTAAAAGATATAATTGTTGTACAAATCAAATTCTACTCACAATCCTTAGTACATTCACCGAAGTGCATCTCTGTTATTTGAGCCAGATTTTCACTCAAATTTCAGTTTCAAAGTTTGATGTTACACATCTCGAACTGTTCTAGTTTCTTATTAAATCCAAAAATAATTACTTTTGTTTTGTTAATATTCAATTTAAATTTGTTTTTAAATACAAATCAGTAACGTTATTATAGAATGTTTGCCTGGTTTTGATTGTCAGAATCTAAAGGTTACCTTGAATATATGTATTTTATTTTTATAGGTAAGCAATCGATATATTACACAGTTAAAGGACTCGCACGCAAGTCACCCATTTGTGCAGGATCTTGTCAATAAGGTATTGTTTTTTACAATTTTTCGTCTTGTCCGCTTGATTTTCTTAATAATGAGAATTTTCTATGGAGCTCAAACTCAATATTATGTTTTTCTCATGGACAAAACAGTGGGAGACACTGCTTAGTAATTTAGTATTTTCGTTTGCAAATCATGAGGAAAGTGTAAACATTATGTTTTATGAATAATGAAACAAAATGACACTAATAGATTAAATGAAATAATAATGTTACTGTCAAATTATTTGGAAGATGCATATTAATATTGCTTTCTAATGGAAAATGTGTCCAAAATGGCCAGAAGTATGATTAAAATTGCTGTTCCAAAACACCTGCTATAGTACGATCTTGTTTTATTCTCAGAGTCTCACCTTCAGTTATATGATTACATACATGTCATGTCACTATACTGTGTGTTTACATTGGATTTATAGTTATCTATGCATTCTATTAATGTTTCTTTAATATATCTATGAGAGCTTATTTTTGTGAGCTCTCATAGATATTAAAGAAACATTCAACTTATTGTGATCTATTCATCCACATTCTTACCTTTGTTACTGTGCAAATAAAAGCACTAACATTGTTATTTGTAGTTTAAAAGTGCTATTTTAGTGCATGATTTGTTTTTATGTTATAATTATCAAGTCTATTCTAGACCCAGCTTTACATCATAAGGTTTACAGTATCTGTCCCATTTAATATTGGTCATGATCAATTAGTATGATCTCGCTAGCTAAAGGACACAGTTGTGAAAACTACTTCACTATTACAATTTGTGCATGCGCAAGTCAACTAACACATCAACTGCCAAATTTGAGGACATGTTCAGTTGCATTTTGCTGTTCCCTCTCTGACTGAGATACCACAAAATATATATTTTTTCCTTTATGTTGAATTGCAGAGGTAATTGCCTAACCACTGCAACATTAACATAGTTTCAATTCCCAGTTTCATGAGTCTAGTTCAGTTATTGTTCATTTGGCATTAATTGTTTTTCGTCCTGAGCCAGCTATATTCCCAGAGGACTACTCGTTCAGAAGCTATATCAAGCGGAAGCTGTAGTTCTAGAGGCTGACAGTTTTGGAATTTTGTAAACTTGGCCGGGTCATGCTCTAATTACAAACCCCAAGGCACATCTGGGAGAAGAGACTATGAAAACATTTGCTGATAATACAGTATAATTGAGATGCATGTAGATTCTAATTTGTAAAATCTTTTAAAATAAATAATGACTTTGTTCTTGCTGTCAACCTAGGCCGGTATTATAATAATTCACTGTCAAATCAGTCAAATCAAAACTTTATTTTGGCTGTCAACCTATAGGCCGGTATTTACAATTCCATTTGACTGTCAATCTAGGCTGATATTATAATAATTCGCCGTCAGATAATCATTGAATTATCATCAAAACAGTTCGTGGTTGACTTCTGCCCTTACAACACGCTAAAAACTGTTCAACTTTAGGGTGTTGTATAAACATAGTCTATTACTAGAGGATTATTAGATTTGTGAATGCTATGGTGAAGCATATAATGTGTATGTTCAATATCTATTGTACTATTGTGTTTTGAATAATCAATAATCCAACATATTTAAACATTTTATATTATTCCTTCTATAGCATTATAAAGTTGACTTTTTCTTTTCCCCTCACAAAATTTGATTATGATACTTATTATTGCTCATATACGTGCCTTCGATACTGAGGAGGTTTTTAAAGGTTATTGTGATTAAAGTGTGCATAAGATACAGCTTCAAATTAATAGTGATCTGTAATGTGTATTTTGATGACAACCCTAGCATCTCAATATGGCTTGAGTTACACATAATCTATTTGGCTGTGGCTTTAATATCTAAGTAGGATAAGGCAGTGTTTATAGGTTTCCTAATAAAAATCGCTATGCACTAAATAGCTAGTTAAATTAATAGGAAGTAGTAATACTCAAAGTAATTGAGTAAACAACCCCCTCTAGTTTGACTTCATTCTTGGTCTATTTAATAATTATTCTTTCAGTGCAATTGCCAATTATTGATTAATTATTATTTTAACTTTGTAGAATTAGATGTGGAGAGAGTGGCATTTAATTCCGGAATTTGAAAATGAGGCTTTATGGTGAAGCCATTTCACATTATATACATTGATTGATTCTACTTTATTAGGCAGAAAGACATTTGACCGTTTAATTGAACCCTGTAGGCTGGGAGGAAATGAAAGCGATACTTATGAGCTGAGGGTAATATGTTTTGCAAAAGACATGCAGCTTTTCAGTGAACAACCCTATGTCACTGTAATTTATATTTCATTTAGATCTTAAAGGTATTCATACATATTATTCTTACATACTTTTGAAACCAAAATGACATCTGTTTCACCAATTAACCAAATATGGAATGTTATCCTACGTCATTCAATGTTTGCAGTCTGTTATGTATGATATAATATGATAGAGACTTGTATTTTTAATTTAATTTTGTATATCTAAAATAATGAATAAAAATGGTCAAAAATGATTAGAGACATTTCAGTTCAGTTCAATAACATCTGATGCGCGGCTATTATTCTCAAAAGCCTAACATTGTATTTCCATTCATGTCGGCCCCTTGATTTCATTTAGTACTCCCAAATCACTCTTTATCCAGAATTGTGAATGTATTTGTTTTGATGTTACTGAACTAGCGAAACAACACTCAGTGGTGTACGTTTATTAATGCAATATTCACTATTGAAATGGCATGAAAAAAAACAACATTTTGAGCTATACTATTATTCAGGCCCAGCAGCTACATTCAGCATTGCAAATTGATTCCAACTCCTCTAAAAGTATAAAAGATCTACTGAGCAGCACAATTCATGACCCCCAAATCTACACAGGCCCCTTGTGTACTAAAATGATAAAGTTGCATACAAGGCCCTCAAAAAAGCAACAAAAATCAAATCAAAACATTGACATCTTACAAGCTTCTTAACAATGACTACATAGTACAATCAACATTTCGTAGTATGTCAGGAGATCCTGACATCTCAACACAATAATTTGTAATTCTTTCATAAAGTTATCATAACAATGTTGTATAAAACTCCATCGTGTGAGTGTCGTAACAGGAAATTGACAACATTGTTTTCATTACGAATTGATACGATTTTTGTAAATTTCTAATTAATAATTTTTAGCCAAATTCTTGAATGGGGAAGAGGAACATTATAAATCCAAAATATAAATAAACATAAAATAAAATAACATAACATACCACAAAATAACATAACATAGAACACAGTAACGCAACATAGAACACAGTAACATAACATAGAACAAAAAAACATAACATAGAACACAGTAACACAACATAGAACAAAATAACATAACATAGAACAAAAAAACATAACATAGAACACAGTAACACAACATAGAACAAAATAACATAACACAATTTGTCTTATAAAGGTGGATTATATTATGAGATAATAAAATTCAAACATTCAGTAATATATTTGAAATTTTTATGCAATTAATGGAAAATACATTTGACATTTATATTTATGAGTGACACAGTTCTCAAACCAGTGTCTAAGTGAATCTACAGTTTTCTAAATTAATTGCATTGCATTTTATTAATTTACATTTCTAAGAAAGTTATACTTTTGAATGATTGTTGCAATGAAATTAATCATTTTTTATATTGATAATATTATTCTGCATGATCATATCATGTAATGGGATTATTTTTTAATGAATATTAACTAGATATTAATTGGTTAATCCGCACTTGGCAGATAACCATTGTGATTTTCAGAATCTTTTCTTTTTTCAGTAGTATTGGTTTTTCGAAATCAATGAGGAAACTCTTTAACCAACCAAGTTTTTCTTTTTTGTTTCCTTCAATTTTTTTCTGTGACATTTCATTTTATAATATGGTCATCATCTAACCTTTATTTGTAGTTATTTCTGGTTGTTTTATTCACAAAATTACTTCTTTTTTTTATGGATTCATAAAATTGCCCATAGCAGTAAGAGCTAAATTGCGACAGAACATTTAAAATTCAAAAATATAAAAAATGCAATTTCGAAGTTATACAATTACAAGACAAATTTTGTATTACAAATAATCTGATGAGGCCTAGGCTAGAATTTAAGTTTTAACGAAAATATCAACACACGAAACCTAACGAAAGTGATAAATTGCGCTAATAATAGTATAAAAATTATACTGTATGTGAAGTTGTGGAAGCCACCTATATTCAAATCTTTTAGCATGATGACTTCATCAAATTGAAACTACTTTTTTAATTCAGCTCCATAATAATAAGTTATAAACATGCTGAGGAACAATAGCTAATTAAAATACTATCAGTTTACTGTAGGGTCCAAAACATCACCGAAAAATAATCGTTTTTAGCCACGAATGAAGTAAATAAATTCGTTTTAATTGTCAATAACTAATTATATAACTCAATTTAATTAGTAAACAGAGTTACAACAGGTGGTTAAAATCAGTACCGAAAGTATGAACCAACTTTATATACCATCGAGTAAACATTCTAGATGTTTTTCTTTTGAATAACTGTCAACAATCGCGAATATATATTTACGTTGTATGTATTTATTTGGGTATTAGGTTATTTTGATAATTTAAAGTATCTCTCAAAGCTATTGAGCTAACATTAATAAAATTCAATCCATATCATTCTGACATTGTATCTACTTCATCTTAACAGAATTTATTAAGATATTCAAAAAATCTAAGAATATGTGCATCTTTTTAATATTGTACTATTTTAAGGAATATCAATTTGATCTCTGTTGCATTGATTGATTCATACATCAAATTTAAATATAAAATAGATAATATGGAATTCTGACAATAACGTACAACAAATTCATTGCTATTAAGCCTATTCATTGTTATTCCTTGAAATCATTAAGTAAATCATTAGGTGAATGGCCTATTATTGTGTCTTTTTACCCGTTTTTTGTGGTTGCATTTCTCTAAAATCATGGACAGAAAATCTTATTATGATAGCAACATGCAGTATTTTATTTCTAGTAACAAGTCCACCTGTTAAGGAGTCCCATAATGGTAGAAAATAAGATTAGAAATGCTAATGTCTATTATCAATTGTGGCCGACTTCGATTAGAATTGCTAATGTTGATCCTATATTTCTATATATAAATTATGCTTATTCTGAGATAGGGATTCACAATGAAAAATATGTGTACTTAACCATCTTGGTTATAGGTACAGTAGTTTTGATTTGAAGTTTGAGTTAAAGTATACAATATGTTCCACATTTGTCTCGTTAAAAAAATAAACATTCTTTTTTATTGCTCACTGCCTTGGGAAATAAAACAGTTTTCTTTATGTGTACTACTCACTTCGGGTCCCAGCCCAAAACACCCCATCATGCTCCCTCTCTCTTAAAGGCTGTGGATGGGGAACACCAACTATGTTTTTTAAAGAGCTCGCAATGCATATTTTTTAGTGCAAAACATTGTTCAATATGTGTTATGTATGTGAGACTTGGTTGGTATTACTCCATACATTTTACACTCTTCATACCAATCACAAGTACATATTTCAAGGCTCAAGTTTACTCAAGCCATAATTAAATTCCACTTACTAGAGGACGAGTGCGGCCATTTTAAAATTTAATTTTAACATGCTGAGCATAAAATCCTATTTATAACCATAATCAGGCTCAAATCAATACAATTGTTTTTTAGACTAGGTAGGTATACGGATGTTTATTAATTCACTTGTCAGGTGATTTGAATTGATTGATTTGTTGTTTGAAGCGGGCAAATGAGCATGGAAATCAGATTAGTCATTGCATATGTCTTTATAATATTTTTAATTGCTTCTAGTTTTAATCTTACAGTGACATATATAACATAACTTCAGTACTATGATCCAGAATCCCTCATTTTTGGATACCAATATTCAGAGGAAACCTCTATTAAGGGGACAGTTTTTTCTTAAATAAATGAGTGACAATATAATAACCAATGAGATTTTAGAGGACACTTTGTTGGGTCCTAAAGGTGTCCCTTTAATAAATAGGGGTTCTACTCTATCTATCTGAATATTCAGGTTACTCATTTAAATGTGTAGACTGTTAGTTACTATAGTGTGCTGACTATGGTAGGCACTGCATTCTGGCTACCATGGATCTGGAGGGGACCAAATCCAAATATCCACCAGTTTATGAGGATGATTAACAAAACATTTCCTTTGACACACACCTATTGCAAACAAGTGTTAATATTTGAACCATAAGAAACCATAACTAAAGCTATTAATCAGGCCTACCTTACTATTCAAATTAATTCATTCATTTTTCAATATTAAATTTTTTTTTTTTTTTTTTTTAACCATATTTAAAGAGGGTGATCCATCCAGCAATTGCTGATCATTAGGGACACAAGACAAACATATACACAAGATGCTCTACATAAACAAAGTCTTATTACAAGTCTTTGGGAGTGGAGTTGTAATTTTGTCCTTAGAAAAAAACCTGACATGTGATGGGACTTGAACCCAGGACCCTTGGAGTGGTAGCCAAGCATCATAACCACCAAGCCACAACTCCACTAAGTTACACAAATGTTTTGGAGAAAAATTTTTGTTTAATGACAAAATCCCATTATTAATTACATTGCGAGTTGCTACACCACTATACTTATTAATGTAAATTTACAAATTGTAATGTGCAAATGTTGTGCAAAAAATAAAAATACAGTACTAACATGTTTTAAGTTTGATGATGACAATACTTCAGGTATTAAGGTAAAACTAAACTAAAAACTCCTATAACTTAGAACATCCCCCCCTCCCATCATGTATATGTATAAATTGAACTAATTTATAATTACAATTTTTAATTTCTTTTTTTTCTGTAGGAGAATGAACTAGATATTCTCGCCAGGCAGTTTGTATCCTCATAAAGAAGTCTTCATTTGAATAGTGATTTTCATACTTGATGCTCCTTGACCCGTCATAGAATGATAATCATCTCACCTGCTGAGCATCTACATACTCATTAACTTGGCTTCTCGTTAATGAAACACTGCTGATTAGCTGACTTTCAATGATTATGTTTACAAACTCGTATCTCATTGTATGTGTTGTACTGGTAGATTTAGAAAATTGATATTAAAAAAAAAAAAACTATAATGACAATATTTTGATAATTAAAAACATCAGGGCTTTAAATAAAAATCTGCTCTATCCAATTAGATAAGTTTATTATTAAATAAAAATCATTAAAACATGATTCTTGATCTATTATTTATTTTTATAGGTTGTTTTCATAACCCAATCTACAAAGATAAAGGGACTGTTTCTGCTGCATAAAAATAACCGGTTAAAATCGATGTGAATAAATTAACTGCATTCCTTGGGAGCAGAAACAGGACAAACTTGTGGTAACTGGTTAAAAGGCAGCGCAAAACAACCGGTTAAAAACACCCATTCAATTCTGTGTTAGAACGCCATTTAACCGGTTATCGCTGGGCAACTTTTAGCTGCAACACAAAATAATGGTTATTTGATTGACAGCTGCTGACCCCGAGTGAACTACACGGCAGTAAGGTTTGAATTAACCGCCAGGACCAATTGCATTTTGGGTAATTCTAACTATTTTTGTCAACGACCACCCACTGATATAACCGGTTATTTCGGAGCACAAATTGAGCAGCAACGCGGTCTTGATATTTTTAATCCATTTTAAAATAAACGGTTAATTTGTGCAAGTGCAAGAGAGCAATTGAAATTTCATGTGCATACTGTATTTAGATGTTCAATTAAAATCATGCGGGTTTTACTTTTAAAACCATGCTGTGTTTACTTAAACAATCGATCATGTCCATTTTGATCCAAGTGAACCTTGTCTTCAAATATTGCATGCTGCCAATATCATTTTCATTTCATATATCAAAATAGAGTAAAGACATGTTTAAAGTAGTGTATAGAACATTTCATCGATGTTCTATTCTATTAATACAGGGTTTGAAAACACATACAGTAATTTGCTTGCTGCTTTCTGAGCTTGAATAGTTGTATACATGTCTATTGCAAAACCAATGGAGATATCAAGGTGCTGATTGCAGCATTTTAAAATAAAGGCTTATATAACTAATATCATTTAATTATTTCTGTCCCCGAAAAAAACCCCATTTTCTTAATTGTATGTGGGCGTATGTGTTGATTAGCCATTTTTATTTATTTATTATTCTCCTTACAATGATACTGGGTTAAATGCACAATATAAATTTATTATTAAAACAATCTATAGTAAAATAACTTAATAGTGTATACAGTATAAAAATCTTCATTGAATTCTAGTGAACCATTGTGGTTTGTGTGGACAAAATAATTTTGTATAAAATAACCATGTTATTTAATAGAAATTATGTTAAGCTTTTATAATGAATTGTATGCACAAGTCATTTATTCTGTATAAGTATAATTTAATGAGTTTGTTATTAGTTAATAAATTGCGAAATTGGGAACATTTGTTGAAAGAAATTAATTATAAAGGTTTGGATTTTGATCTGGTAATTATTCACTTGAATTCTATAAAATGTTCAAAACCTGAGCGTGCAATATAACCTTCAATCTAAAATTTCGCATTATAATTATGATATTATTCAAAATAGAAGCACCATAGTTTTACGCAGTGATCTGGATCTAGAATAGATTAGTAATATTTACTACACGATTATTTTGCCATTTTGAATTGCAATGTAACGCATATTAACCCGTCACAGACTACTGCTTAACATAGCACATTGTAGTCGCAACAAATTGTCCGTGCCGCTTTATCAAAGCATTATCAATACTGACTCATCAGTTTAAGTTCACTTCTTCGATCGGCCTCTGCACTCAACAATCGACCATTCTTGAAGCTATAGGCCTACTATTCTTTTATTCATAATTTAAAGACTGCAATTGAAATGTTGATTATGCTATTAATTATTATCTACATATAAATGAATACATTATTACTATTACTTCAGTACTCATTATCTATATATAAATTATGGTTAATTCTGACATAGGCGAGCACAATGCAAAAACTTAGGTACAAATCTCCGCCTTGGATACCTACCTTATCTATCTCGGATGTACCGCGAAACATAGATTTGATAACATTAGTGTTCAGTTCGACGCTATTGTTCCATATTTCTATCTTAGGAAGATATTATAAAGAGTATTTTAACAAAATTTATGATTTCAACAGTAGATTTTCAACTCAATTTCAATTCTTCGCGGTCAAAGTAATTTTCGGGTTTACGATAAGTTCACCTTGCAACAACCTGGTTTCAACTATTGTCTCTCTTTTATACACAAGGGAGCAGTTAAAATAATAGACTTGACCCTAAAGGTGACTGGAAACATGCACTTTCCATCAATCAATACAGTGTCCCTTTGGAAGACGAAAAAAAAATCAGATAGTAGGACTGGAGCTTAAGTTGGCCATTAGTCATAGGCATTTCAGTTTTTTGTTTATTTTAAAACATACCGCGCGTGTGTGAAGGTACAGTAGTTACAAAATAGAAATTATCTGCAAATTAATAAAGATCAAATTAAATATACGCCATAAAGAATCGGAATATATTGTGGGGAATAGTATTATAAAATTACATAGGGAGATTTGATGATAAGACATTTTGTTTAAAATCGAGTGAAATCCTGATAGCTGAGTTTTATTGAGTAAGCTGGCAGGAATAACTGTAGGCTATCTTCCTGTGTCCCGTTAGGACCGAGATGTCTGCCCATGTTGCAAGCCGTAATGTCTTCTTTCTTGGGCCCACTCTGTCACGGCAGTTAGTTTCAAAAGATGTTTAAATTAAATAATGTATTAATAATTATTAGGATGGTATTTATTTGAATAAACGCCTCTCCAATAAAACATCACTTTGAATAATAATCTCCCCCCCCCCCCCCCACTTCCAACCCAACTATCTAATAAACGTCCATCCACATTTATAATAACACAATTATACTATTTGTAGTAGAATTCATCGCACTGTTATCTACAATTTACCAAGCATTTGTTATTCTTTTTTACCACTTTTCATATCTATTAGAGGATTTCATTTGATTATAAATGTTACCATATTATTAAAACTAAAAAATTTAACATATATCCCTCGAATAAGCACCTCCATCAAATGAACTCCGCCTCCCCAAAGGGCCCTACCAAACAATAAAAACTATACTTTAAAATGTTATTAATCATCTAAAACACTGTGAAACAAAGTAGTTTAGTTTTACGAATGTCAAGCATTTTCAATAATGGTAACCGACAGAAAACGTACAAGGAGAACATTATCATTCCGAGAACCATCGTCTACACTTCCTAGAGGGGGAGCGAGCGAAGCGAGCTCACCCTCTAGTATCAGAGAATTGATTAGAACACACATTTTGTTCTTCCACATTCATGGTATATGTATATCTGTATCAGCACACTATGAAAGATGGAAATGCATTTAAAAACATTGCAATATTTTAAATATTCATTGATCTTTTAAGGTACATGCCTCTCTTAAAGGTAGGCCTACTACAGTATAAAATGACAATTAATTTTCATCAATATTACCAATGTCTTTTGTTGCCGACGCGACCAACGACCAACCATAATGATTTAGCTGGCTGTAAATCTTTAATAATATTGTAATTGAAACTTTCTGCGAATTGCTCCGACGACGCTTGAAAGACTACACGATACCAGGGAACTCTTCCCTGACGATACGAAATAACATTATTTCTTTTCTCCGTGTATCATGCTTTCAAACACTGTGATAGAAGCACATCGGTTTAAAACACAAGTACAATAATTCATTTAACGTATTTGGTAAATTAACAAGGCCATATACATGGCTGTAGTCGCGTGCGCAAATTTGAGTTAGTGTTTACCGACAGAGTGAGCTGTAGAGTCGCGTTTGCACGCGAGTAAAAACTTGTAACGGAAATCACGATGAAAAACAAAGACAGAATTTGGCGAAAGTCTGTTTTAAATTGGATAGCGACTCTTCAACTGTTCAATTTAAACAATACCATGGAAATAATACCTGTAACATATCAAGTATTTAGGCCTAGTCGGCTTTTTCTCCTTCCCACAAATTTCCTCATATTTTATTTATCATTTCTAAATTAATTAATATTATATCATCGGGAGTGACGTATAATGTAAATATTTGTTGGTTTTTCCAAAACATCCATTCATATTTCAAAGCCTAAGGTTATGTTGTCATACATACAAAAGGTAAAGATCGTAAAATGTGTGGCGTCCATATTGTGGATTCTATCGCAAGTGAAATTTGAATCGTTGCGTACCGTATTGTCTAAATTTAAGTGTGGATAAAAATATATTATTAATATGCCAATAAAAATACAATATATTATATTATATAACTTAGTATTACTCACAGGCTTTTAATGTTTCTATGAACAAGTATATGTATGATCGGACAGTCTCGAATACCACAGATTAATTGAAATTTGATATTGAAAGGTGACCATATAACAAGTAGGCCTAATATAGAAATATTTAATTTGCATATCGACAACTCCCACCACCGATAATTAAATAATGTATATTTTAGAACCAGTTTACTAGGCTGTAGTAAATGTGGAAATGTTTTCATGAACATCGAGTTTTTAAAATTCAAATAATACATAAATTCAATTCCTATAAAATATTATAGATTCTGTGACGCTACGATCTTCTGAAGTTACTTGTGAGACGTGTTCTATTTACATATTTCTATTTATGGATCAATGTATTTTATACTAGGCCTAGAATTGTAATTGCTATCAATTTTGTTTGGAAATGAAAAGGTTTAATGTCCAAAATCATTATCCGTTCAAATATAAATTAGTATTCATTTGGAAAAGCGTGTGAGAAACATCATATTTTGTCAATATTTTGTTTCAACGTAATTACAGACCTTAATGAGAGATTTCGCTTTAGTTATACATAGATAATCCAATTCAGGTTCGTGTGAGCGATTATTGCATCATATCTGCGTCGTAGTTACTCATACTTTCAATTTGCACAAATGACATTTCACCTGACCGCCTTCAAAAACTATTATTATGACTTTTGTACGCACACATTGACTTTGTGGGGGTGTTTTTTGTGAAGAAAACTTATATTGTATAAAATTATTGTAATTAGACTACATATAGCAGATCGTAAAACATGGATTTAGGACTTTTTTCTAGAAATTGTTCAGTATAAGTTCATAGTAATTGATATTGGTCCAAAATAAAATTCATTTATTCATTGCTTCCCGAAGTAAGATTGAATTTCAATACATTTTCAAAAAATAATAATAATGTTCAATATGTAAAAGGAAAATATCGTTGGTTATAAGATTTAGTGTACTAATTCAGAAGCTATATCAAGCGGTAGCTATAGTCGATGTACTTAAAATATTAATTAAAATTTAGTTTAATAATTTTGACCTTTGACCTATTCTTAAGTGGCTTTGGTCCCGGATATTAAACTTAAGAATGATGAATCCTTAATCAGTATGTTCGTAAGTATTTGATGTGAATTTCGTTGATGTACTCAAATTGCTAATTAAATGTCTAATTAGCACGAATTAAAGGCGTTCTTAAGTAAATTTAGCACAGGAAAAGAATCACTTAAGAATTATGGCTTTTGAACATTTTAGAATTGGTTTGGTCCATGTACTCGATATGCTAATTAAATCCAATTTTAGGGGTAAGGTGGGTGGTTCCCCTTAAAATTGAGCAGGACCCGTCACTTAAGAATTGCCATTTCTAAGTCCCATAGACCATATCTACATACTCCACACCTCAAACCTTTTGTACTCAAATTGCTAATTAAAACCTTCTGGGCTCCCAGACTATATACACTATCACTTAAATTGACCAGTTATCCCAAAATATGTCTATAAATATGAAATTTATAATAATTATTATTATTATTGGGGCTTATCTACAAAAACACCTATAGAAATAATTTGACTAAAGCCTCAACTACCCTAATTGACCAATCAGATTACAGTATGATGAATATATAATGAGGCAGATTAATGCTCTTAGGAGAAAAGCCTTTTTCATATATTTTGTAATTTTGTTACAAATTACCTAATCTAAATTACAGTTATAATAAAAATGTTTTGATAAATTGTCATAAAAAACCCTGTTTTCAAAGTATTTCCCGCCATTTTTAAGTACAAATAATTTGAGAAAAGGCTTTATCTGCAATTTTACCCCCCAAAATAAAACAAGTTAGTATTTACCGACCAACCGACAGACATAGTGAGCTGTAGATTCGCGTTGCACGCGACTAAAAATAATAATTGAAAATTATATCAGATATTTTTTAATAATGTACTTTTGAAATATATTCATTTGAAAATAAAATACTTGGCCTACATGAACTTTTGTAATGAAAAACAAAAACACGTTTTGTCAATTACTCAAATGTAGCTTTTTGTAAAGCCCTTTCTCAACTAAACTGTCATTCAATAGGCATGGCTAAATAAAAAAAACGGACGATTTTAGCCACGGAAATACATTTCAATTTCTGGAAAACGTTAACAGCTATTCATCATTATTGTATTGTGTATTGTCGGCTTAGCGTTTCGTTTTTATTATTTAATAATTTATAGAGTTTCTGCAAATTGTGACCGGGTTTAAGTACCTCGTCCTGGTTTCGGATTGTCTCTACTATTAAAGTTCTAAAATGATAATACATTTATTTTACTTATTCCTTAGAGACCTGGCGACTATTAGACCATACAACGTACGAAAACTGCATGAATATTCGATAGTTTTATTCAATCTTTTATTTCGAATCTCTGCTTCATAGAAAATAACATAATTACGTGCAAATTAACAAATATAAACTGACTGATTACAATAAGACGCGCTATCATCGCAGGATGCCATTCCACCCGGAGAGCATCTTTGACTTATATTGACAAAATCATAACTGTGCTTGGTATTTTAAAATAAAAGTGTGAAACACCACGAGAAAGTAGAAATTATTGAAAGATTTTCGTTTGACATTATGGAACCGATGATTAAAGAAACTTTATTTGTATGTTTTTTTTCAAAATTCCAAATTGTATCGACGGTGATACTGAGAAATGTGGTGATATGGCTATAGTAATGGTTGATTGAAAGTACAAATTGTGATATTTCAATGTTTGTTGGTCTATTGTTTCCGCTGAAGTACATAAATATATCGTTGTCTAGGTTGTATTAACATAATCTATTTAGTTTTACACCATTTCTTCATTTAATTTTTTCATTATAAAAAGATACCCTTCTATTCTATAACCATGGTAAATGGTATTTTGTCATGATTTTAATAATTTGCATCTGAAAATAGTTAAAATAATAACATACAATCAAATTGATAAATTCTACAATATAAAACATGGAAAAATGATTGTTTTTAAATAATTTAATTTGACCTATTAATATTAAAAACACTTCTTTAAACTAACTTGTAAACTCGAGAAAGTGAACAAATCAGAATATAAAGACAAATGCAGAACTGTTACACGTTTCTCTGGGAACAACTCAATAAAATATTCAATTTTTGTACTGTAGTATGTTTAATAGATTAATTAAAAAATCCATGACAAATATACTTGTTGTATCGACATATGGTTCCATTGGGTAATAAAACTGGAATCAATATCTCACTGGTATAAACATGAAGAGCATACGGCAAATTCAAATATGGTTGATTTGTGTGATGAAGATAAGTGTTTTAAATAAACAAAACAAATTGGCTAATACTAGGCCTAATAATCATGCTTCACCGATTCAGCTTAACTCTCTGAAGAAGATTTTGAATTTAAATAAATAACAATAAAAATTAAAGTCTCCCCCTAGCCTAAAGAAAGAACATTTATTCATCATTTCTTGTATTATTTATATTCTACACCATAAATGAAATGATAATTATGCCTAAATGATTATTTGAAAATTACTTAAATAAGCAATATTCCCGTTAAATGTATAATACCTAAGCTAGAATATTGAAAACTATTATTATTTTATTATCAATTTATTCAAAATTTATAATGTATTTTGTTATATATTTATGTTAGATTCATATATTTATTAAGGTTACTATTCCAAGTTTCAACCCATTGAATCAACTGCCTTGGCATTACATACCGCATGATACTAATATGGAGTGGAGTTGTGGCTTGGTGGTTATGATGCTTGGCTACCACTCTAAGGGTCCTGGGTTCAAGTCCCGTCACATGTCAGGATTTTTTCTAAGGACCAAATTACTCCACTCCCAAAGACTTGTAATAAGACTTTGTTTATGTAGAGCATCTTGTGTATATGTTTGTCTTGTGAACTTCTGAGGGTCCCTAATGATCAGCAATAGCTGGATGGATCACCCTCATTAAATATGGTTTAAAAAAAAAAAAAAAAAAAAAAAAAAAAAAAAAATATCCATGCGCTGCTATTCATCCTAGTATCTGATGTCGTTAAGAATACTACAACATTTTAATCTCATCATAAATGTTATTGTAGAAGAAACTGAAGAAAATCTACTTAATACTAACATTACTACGTTTTCTATTTCACAATCATTCGTCTTAATTTACAAGGTTCTATTCGGTGGACGATCGTCAGGTCACGAACATGCAGTATACAAATGCTTCTAACCAATCTTGTTTCTTAGAAAATATTATTATACTTCAAACATTTTCATAAGTTAGTCTAATCTTGTCAAACTCAATTAGAGGACATATCGTATATCGTATTGCATCAATTTTAGACGAGAGTAATAAGTAATATCTCATGTACGAATTTCGTATACAGTAAAAATACAATGTAATGAAAGAACCAACGGGCGCTAAGATCCGATTCGGTGGGAGGGGACGACAAAAAATCGAGTAGGCCTACTTTGCGAGCGAAGGAGCAATTTTTGGCTGCGGCCTGGGTGTTGCCATTGGCTCTCAGTTTTAGGTCGTTTCAATCGGTTTACAAGCACATCAGTATAGTAGAATAATTGAATTGATAGGAGACTAAATGATATTTATAAACTAAATAAAACGACTGGTACAAACAAAACAATGTAGTTACTTTAGATAATTACTGTAATATACGGTGTTCTGCAATGGATGGATTGACTTGGTGGTAAAAGAACTCCTAAAGTTAATAAAGAAAAAGTAAAAACATGTACTACTGTGCGATTGATTTACATTTTTCAGAATTGCACTAGAACGCCTTTCTGAAAACCATCAGAGATTATACGTTATAACTACTGTAGCCCCCCCCCCCCTTCAAAGACATACACTTAGGCCTAATACCGTTTAGTTAGAACGGCTATATCATGGCACATATTGTTTCTGTGTTTAATGCTATGAATCAAATACTTTCATCAGTTGGTTTTAACAAGGAATTTGATTGTCTTGGTTATAGAATTAGAATTTTAAATCGTTTTATGTATTCTGGGAGGAAACAGTTACTTTTATTTAGATTGATTTTGGATTTAAAACTGTTATTTTCTATCTTAATAAATATTTCATTTGGTTTAAGTTTTGACAGCAGCCTTTGTGAAGTAATGCCATCATTTAATTATTCAAAATCAGCAGGTCTTCATACTAAATGTGTATCTTCCAAACCTCGTTCATTACGCGTCGTCTATTTTGTGACGTCATCGATACGTGTCCGTATGCTAACTAATCAAAATACGAAAAGAATAGACACAGACGCGCCGAATCTGATCAATTAATGTTAATATATCTCTTATCGCCAAACTGCATTGGTTTGCATTGCTCTCCAAAGAAGCGAGTTGTGTGTTCCAATATTACGGTTGCCCATGGTTTGTGAAAAGTCAGTTGGATTAAATATCTTTTACCTTCCCGTTTAAGATAGGGTTTGTAGGAGGCGAGGGAACGGTTTTGGGGCGAGTATGATTTTGATTCCAGTTATCGTAGCGTTAGCATGCATATATTTTCCTCAAGTAGTAACCACTCTTTCAGAAAATGAGCCGAATTTTACTAATGAGTTCGCTGTTCAAGTCCACGGTGGTCCTGATGTAGTCAAGAGGCTAGCCGACGATCTAGGTTATGACATGCTAGGAAGGGTAAGTTTGCTAATTGTAGATTATATTCTATAAACAGATGGAATACCATGTAACGAGCACCGTAGTAATAACAAGTTTCGACCTTCTTTTTCTTACTTTTTATTCAAACAATAGTTTGGTACTAAACATAATATCTTTTCATTCTCAACATTTATTTTATTTCGACTGATAAATCAATTATATAAGGTAAGTTTGTTCATAAATAAAGTTAGTCAGGATCATGTCAAGAAGTACAAAATCACAAAATAGAAGCAAAAAATAATAATAAAAGAAAAACAGGCCATATATATGGCTGCAGTCGCGTGCTCAAGTTAGTGTTTACCGACCAACCGACCGACAGACAAAGTGAGCTGTAGAGTCGCGTTGCACGCGACTAAAAACAGGGTAGCGTAACGTAAAATAAGATAGATAAGGCAAGTACAGTACCTAAAGAGATAACAATTTCTTGCGAAAAATAACAAATAATACAACAGTACTGAAAACCTATTAAAACAAATCGAGTAACAACGGTCTAAATCGTCTGATCACAAAGAACGATTTTTAAATGTGTATATTGTGCTCGTTTACCGTTTAGTTTGTCTGAATACATTATAATCTGTATTTTTATTGATGTTTATAATTGTATTTGCTCTGAATAAATATGGACCATATGTCATTAAAATGATGCGTGTTTTTTTATTTTACAGTTTTTACTATTTTATGTAATTGTTCAAAATGTCAACTGTAGGCCTATCCTATTCGAACAACATTTATCATCAACTAGTTCAAATATAATATCCATAAAAACTACGATAATTATTTTGTCGCATACGAAACCTCATTTGCTTTAAATCATTTTAGTGCACAGTGTTTTATGCAAAATTGAAACGCTCTGTTTGGAATGAAATTAAGATCTCGTTCCGAGTGTACAGCACACTAATATTGTATTGACCTCTATTGATTTGTGAATATAATTTATACAGTGTAAACCCGCTAACATAGACGCATCGCAGGTTTCGTGTAAACGGCATAATACCTGTCTTGTGTTATCATTTAGATGAAAAACCAAATACTGTAGATAGACCTATTATAATATTCACTACTACTTACACTACCGTTTTAAACAAGTAGACTACGTGTGCATATTAAAAGCGTGTAGGCCTATATTATTACTAACACAATGTGTGTTTACAAGAATATCACATTTTGTAACAGTAGCCTATGTATAGAATGTTTTGCCATTTTACAAAGGGTCTTACGACTACAGTATTGTTTGTAACAATGTAACCATATTGCTGAAAAAATGTGAATTGGCTATTCTCTGTGTGTGTGTATATAATCTGTTTAGTGCTTTTTTTCCAAATCCATTGGTTTAGATATTATGTCACATAACCACAATGCCTAACATTCTGCAGCTATAGGCGGATCAGATGATTCAGATTCGATTTATTAAGTCATTCATACATAGTACAATGATAATTGTTTTCTTGGCAGAAAAACACACGAAAAACAATACACACATAATATTTACATTCGTGATCAACATGGAACTAACAACTGATCAAGCAATATAAAATACAAAAGACCTAATTACCTATCTTTGGAACTCCTTGTTGTGTAGTCTAATAGCGCTAGGTAAGAATGAAAATGTATATCTATTTGTTTTAACTGGAATTGTTGTTAATCCTCCAGATGGTAACTACTACCTTATTGTTGAGAATATGAGATTCGTCAGCTAAAATACTATTTAATTTAGATATCATTTCATCATTACATATTTGTGTGATATCTTTAGGCTAATCTCGACCAGTAATTTTGCTTGCACTCCTAACTATTCTGTTTAACTTACTCAAATTGTTAGGTCATTTACCCAAGTAACAGCAAAAGCTTAATACAGATTGAATAATACTTTTTGATAAAAAAGAAATAAAGAATCACAGCCTATATTATATTGTTTCAACTTCCTTAAGGAATACAGTCATTGAACACCTTTAGCATACACTTTGTACGTATGTGTATCCAAACTTAGATTCGTATCTATCCAAACCCCTAAATATTTATGAGACTCTGGATTTTCAACATAATTTCCATACCTTATTCAACATTTGTCCATATTGTTCAAACAACACACTGCAACTACTTGCTGAAACACAAATAGACATCTTTAGGTTTCCTTGATTATAAGATACTATTATGTGTTAACATTGATTAGGCCTACTTAGAAACTCGGAAAAAACATCCATAACATCCTCCTAATGACCATAAAAAAGTGACATATCTTTCTAACATAAATTCAAAGTAATGACCCGAGACTTTTTCTTTTGATCCCATGTGTGTCGTTTAATGCTTTTGTATCATCTTGACAAATTTCAGAAAGAAGAAGTATATCATGATTATAAGATGATTTTCTATATAAATTACTCACTTTGAAGTTAATGATTCGGAACTTTCTATACTTGTTTCAGTATCATTTGGTACTTATAATATATGAATCCTGGCAAAATCGCAAGTAGAATAAGCAATATTCATAAACTAAGGGAAGAAATCATTTGGGTCCCCATCTCTGATGAAACTGTATTATTTTAGTACGATACTGTAGAACTTTTTTAGAATCATTTCATGACTGTGTCGTACTCCATTTCTACCGTTGAATCTGTAAGGGGATTGGTTCTCTGTCGGTTTAGGTACAGTTAGGAGTAACAATTGAAAGTATCTTTTTAGTGAAAATGTTTTTCCATTTAACGCGTTTTCTAAACACAGCACTTGTACGGAGGTCACCGACTGACAAGAATCTGCAACTACCACCCAAAGAATTACTGTACCCGAACCTACTATTATAACGGTTTAAAAGAACCCTTAAATTTAATATCAGCTACAGGCGATACGATTATGAGACATTGCGGTTTGATACTCAATTCAATTCTAACAGTATTCGCTTGTTTCTAACATATTCAGGCTGAAATAGTGGAGTCTGGTGTTAACTGCATTTTTTACTGAACGCTTTTTTATATTCTAGGCCTATTGTCTTTTTTTAACTTGTATTTTTTATGACTTTTTTAACTATGGTACTGAACGGTATTCTGTTTTAATGCTGTATTTTATGCCATTTTTAAACCTTTTTTAAGCCATTTTTTAACCATAATTTTAAACATTTGCATTGTTTTAGATAGTTTATAACATTTTTTCCTTCTTTTTAATTGTGAGTCTCAAGTTTTAACTTTTTGTATTGTAACATTGTTATGTAATCATGTATTGTATGTTGATTTTGACCGAATAAATGAATGAATGAATCATCAGTTAATACTCTAAACATAAAAAAAACTGTGTCAGATTTTATTAATAATGTATCAAAATATTTTTTTTTCATTTGTGTCCTCAATATTATGAAGATTTACTAGGCCAAATCTATACGTAATGAAAAATGTTTGTAATTATGGTATTCGGAAATCACCCGTTATAATTATACAATTCATCTCAACTGGGATATATTTAAATTAATCTGGGTTATTGCGTTATAATTATGCTAGCACAAGATAAGTTCCGTCTGTCTAGATATCAGTTTCAAAAGTAATTTCATAATATTCCGGGTTTTTTTTTTTGCATTTTCTTTCTTATTATCACGTCGTAACAGTGTACGCATTGATCCAATGGCAAAGGATGTATTATTTATGTATTTATTTATTCAACGTTGTTTTAAAAGGGTAGCTCTAACAGCTGTATAAAGATGACAACAAAGCAAGGTTTCAAATACTAATTTTTATTTCGAACGAAATAGATATAACTTTCTGCTTTTATTTGTGAATAAAGTTGACTGCAATCATAAATGTATACTGTTAAACACACTATGAGATCATGATTCTTTAAAGTTGGCCATTCTTTAAATCTATGCTAATTCTGAGCGGGGCGCATAATGTTTTGCGCATGGGTTAGGTACTCGCATACGAAAAATAATTAAAAATGAAGATGTTATTATTAGGCCTAAACTGATATGATAATAATCAATAATCGTTAGGCCTATAATTATATACAATCAATCGATTACTTATTCACGAGCAATATATATTAATTCAAATACGGGTACATGAATAAAGTTTATTATCATCCATAATATAATGAATTTTAATGAGATGAATGGTGAAAGTCTATTTTATGAGTTGAACTTACGCTACTGCAGAGCAGTCAATATCAACAGATGAAATATTCTTACCATTAAGTTAATAAACAATTATTCAGGCTGTTCTAAAGTAAACTTGTATTCAATTAATCAATCAACTGCTTCAATCAGTGTCGAATATGTGTTCAATATGATGTAGGCCTAATAATAAATTCAATAAATAAATTACTGTAATCACAATTGTTGATGCAGCAATGATATCTACAGTTTTTTTGATGGCGTGAACACCACTTTTATTTACACATTAATATCATAATTAATACATCTTCATATTTTTTCTAATTGCTCATTTTCATCAATAATTGGTATTATATATAATTTGCAATATATTCCATATTTCTATAGTTAAACAAAATGTTGATCAAGTACATAAACATACAAAAACATAATTATACCCACTAAAAAACTTCTCCTTAAATTCAGGTCATCTAGGTATCACTTTGTTTCAATTTCTATCTTGGATACGGTAATTAACATGACTTTTTTCAACTTGCTGTAATGATGACAATACCTAATTTGATAGCAAAATTAATGAACAAACAATATTTATCTAGGCAAATTTTCACTGATTATTCAACTACCGTATAACATAGTGTTGTCGCTAACAAGTATGAATTTACTCATACCATCTATGAAGAAAGACAAATTATATTTTTCGGACTATTCTCTTTTCATACATTTTAATTTTACAGTGCATCATTTCAAGTTTTTGATTATGAACTCTAACGTGTATAGATAATAAAATTGGAAACGGAATTGCCAAGTGCAAATTCAGACGAAACAGTGACGCTATAAAATTGTCGTTTTATTACATGTTAACACGTTGATAACAATAGACATGAAGGTTAAAAAAACAAAATAACGTATTATTAGCAGGTGAAAAATGGACGTTAAAAACATAGAAGCAAATATTTACTATAATAAATCGTGTCTATTGAATACACACAAACCCAAATGATGATCAGAAGAACGTCAGCAAATCTTAACTATCCATTACATTTGTTTACGTATTGCTTTTATTAAACTGCATGTGCTACTAGAAACACTAGAAAAAAGATAGCCTAAAGCCAATTTAAAGTTTATAGTACCCTAATCAGAATGTATTGTATTATTAAGGATGATAAATAACTAGTTCCTTTAAATAGAAGATGATTTATTGAGAAAACTTAACGTTGACCTTGGTATAAAATGACAGCTGAAATTCTAAATCCAACAAGTTTATTGTTTATTAAGTGTAAATTAACACATAAATAGAATATATAAAAAATGTAGAATGGAGGAACAATAAAGAACGGCAGCAGATATTTTATATAGCCATTTTAGATATACCGATGTATATACTACACTGTATTGTAAACATTATTTATGCATTGTTACTTTTATTTACTATAAACTTGAGTATCCTAAATTCAAGAAAATAATGGAAAAAAAAGAGATTATTATGTCAATATGTATTTGTAATAATTATGATGAACGAATAAATGTGGTAGATTACACCACAAAAGAGAAAAAAAAGAACGGCAGCATACAAAAGAAAACATAACATCATCATCGTCATCTTCGTCATCATCACCATCATTATCATCATCATCATTATCATCATCCATCATTATTATCATCATCATCATCACCATCACCATCGTCATCTCATCATCATCATCATCATCATTATCATCACCATCGTCCTCATCATCATTATCATTATCATCATCACCATCACCATCGTCATCTCATCATCATCATCATCACCATCGTCCTCATCATCATTATCATCATCATCATCACCACCACCATCGTCATCATCATCATTATCATCACCATCGTCATCATCATCATGATCATCATCACCATCGTCATCATCATCATTATCATCATCATCACCATCGTCATCATTACCATCATCATCCTCATCATCATCATTAACATCACCATCACTATCGTCATCATCATCATCATCATTATCATCCAGTACCGGGACTGAACTAATTACACATATCACATAGGCCTAATATTTTATTACAGTATTTTTAGTTTTATTAAACGGGACATTTTTTTGTATTGATGGAGAATACACATGTTAATTTTACCAGCAATTATGGTGCACAATAGATTTATTACCCAATATTATTACGTTGCAAATTGTATAACATCTGAACAAAATATTTGACCAGAAAATAATCATTTTTTGTGACTGCAAGTGTTTTACATTCTCAATAGAAACACACTTGCCCCGTTTTTATAAACGCGTATGCCATTCATCATGTTAAAAATAGATTCAATATTTTCTTCAGGTAAAATCAATGCATTCACTCGCCTCGTTATAAAGGAAACGAGTAAACAATATGACATACACCTTATTCGTTAGATGGTTTCAATTATGTAATCAAATTGTCTCTATATCTGACATTTAAAATTTGATGAATCAGTACGAATGATAAGGTAAGTTGCCATTGATTAGTGATGACATTTCAGTTATCAATTGTTTAGAAGTATGATGCCATATTAATTGCAGGAAACCACATGTTCGAGTACCACAAGAAAGAACAACATTTTTATGTCTCCGTTCTAATACGGAGTCCTGCCGAGTAAACCAGTAGACATAGGCTACATTTATCACTTCCTCTTGACTTTTGATATATTACTGTCGTAGATATTATAATAATTACTAGGCCTGTAGTATTATCGTCTGTTGTCAATCATCCATTAAAACATATTTCTTATAATATTATTATTATATACTGTAATACAGTGTACACGAACACCACACTCACATGTGAGATCAAACTGTTACGTTTACATCTTGTAATGTGTGTGTGGGATGTGATGTCAGGACTCGTTCAACGCTTTTTACTGACGAGCAAATAAACAAATCTGCTAAATGCTAATTATTTTCGCGAATAAACAGAGATCACACTAGCTGTTTAGGCCTATAAATATTTTCTATATTCTTCCCTGTGCATATATTATTTAGCATTGGTAAAAACGGCAGCATATGCAATCATGCGCTTCAATTTACATCATGTTCTAGTTCACTAGTAATTACAGAGTCAGATGTATAGGTACTGTACAAGGCATATATTCAGTTTTATTGTATTTGCTTCGATGGCAAAAAAGTACAAATAGACGAATTTGTCTCGTTGATAATTATCATTATTGTCACCATCGCTTCTGAAACTGTCCGTGATGGATATTGATATTCCAATAGTCAAGACATGAGATTCGATTTGTTTGTTTTTTACTCAGGTGTTAATCGTATGTTTAAGCAAGTCGACTCAATAACTCAAATTTGACGTAAACATATACAATGCAGTATATTAATAATTCAAATATATTTTACATATAATAATAATAATAAAAATAAAAATAAACATGTTTCTCATATCATCTTCTATCCTCATGATAACAAGTATAATACTTGGAAAAGAATAAAGCACAAATTATACAAATATCACCTTGAGTGTAATTTTATATCAGATATATTATATGAACATTCAAACCGCGAATCTCATAAAATGTGTCAGCGGTTCAATTGTTTGCAACTCTAGGTAATGTCTGTCGGTCATGAGTCTAATTCCTAGTCAGCAGTCAGTTAAGCCGATTTTCCACTAGGCGAAATTGACGCTTTCAATTCGCCTAGTATAGTTGAAAATCGGCTTTATTCATAGGGGTCAACCGAATACGATTGATAACGATATATTACTAAATTTGAGAACAATCACAATCTATCAGAAAAACTCAAATAACATAATGGACACAGAACATCAAGTGACAGTTGACTATGACCAATGAATGGAGTCAACATCAAATACTCTCTAACTGGTCACAGCTGGCATCAGTTCACATTTATGCGTTGTTCGTAGAATTATTGTGATCAAAATCATGAAGGGACCAAAAATCAAGTATGCCTACAAATTAACGACAAATTAATTCGTACAATATTTTGTTTACAACAACTATGGTTTGTTACTAAATGCATAAGGGCCGTCCACCTATACCCGGGATACTCAACTGGCACTAAAATGATTTGTTATAACTTGCCCTAATTACAGGAAACTCTCGTTTTTAGTCAGAGTGCTGAGCGGTAGTTTAAAGCTTTAAAATATGAAAGGCTTTATTACAATATATTTCAATTCATGAAGGTTTGTTAGAGACGGATCAAGAAAACTTGTTTACTGAAAATAGTGATGAAGTGCAAAGGTTAGATTTCCCGTGTTTCTTTTGAATATGACATCTAATGCTAAAGCCAACGGAAACTAATTTCGTCTATGGAAGGATTAATTGGGTCGTCCTGAATCTATCTAAACATAATATACACATGATTTTGAACAGTAAATATAGCATTTATACCATATACGGTAAAATCTCGTAAAGAAATCAATTGGCTTCTTTTTTTTTAGTACTCTTTGGTGGGCGAAATAGGTTTTACCTGCCAATGTTAAGTATTGATCAAAATACCAACGGAATTTACGATATAACTCGATCATACATTATATCTGTATCACAAGTTATCTGCCATTATATCGCGTTGTTACTTTGATATTCAAATAGTCTATCGTGAAAAGAAGCCCAGTGGGCTTGATTTCGACGGAGAGCTTCTTTTTGAAATGTGTTTCTTTTCAAAATTAATCCCAGGAGGCCTCTTTGTCGAGGTTTTACGGTATTATTTATTTAAAAAAGAGGAAAAGATTACTGTTAGGCCTAATGTGATTGTTGAAACAGATTCAGAATTTAATTTTCTCCAACGATAAAATAGTAATTTGACAATCAACAATTTCTGTGTCACCTTTTCATTGACTTTAGTTTTGATTGCAAATAATAACTTTACAAAGTCCTGTATGTGTAATGCAGTAGACTATGGTATGTTCATAAAATAGGCCGACTGTACTTTTTCCAATATGATGATTATTAGGTTGGGTGTGGTCTATAAGTATTTTGAAAGTTTACAGAAGGATACATGTTCCATAGGCATACTTTACTACATAAATACGATTATACAGTATAATGAAATGTAATATAATTGAAAAATTATGAAAAAGTACTAATGAAATTGGACAGATATTCCTAAAACTGTGTTAGAATAAAAAACAAAAGCTATCCAACGATATCAAGCAGTATGGTATTTGGTAAAATTAGATGTTGACCTGTTGACCTTTGCTGATCACGTGACTTGTTTTATTGCTAAATGACTGTGTAACTATGACTTTTTATATATAGGTGTAATGGAATAAATTTATCAGTAATTAGTTTCTCTTTCCAATGACACCATGAATGTTTAGTGTGGATTGTTTTCGGCCATTTTGAAACCCATAATGGCCGCTTTCCCCTGACCAAATTCTGGGCAACCCTTCCATTTTATGTTTTTGATACACCAATAAAAAACTGTTTTTCCAGTAGAATGTTATCACAATTTGAAGGATTTGCCTCAAATGAGCACATTAACACGCCTACTACACCGGTAACCCATGTTAGATGCTCGTTCACAGACCCCGTTGAAAATTGCGCTTTTAAATGCTATGTAATACATACCGGTAATGTTAAGGAAAAATATAATTTATTTCCGAAATTTAGTTTATACCTAATAATAATAATTTAGTAAAAATTATTGTCAGTATCTAATTAATGTTATAACATTGTAGCCTACTGGAATGAAAATATTCATCTAACCATTAGGCTAGTCCATGAATTTACAATTCATTAGATGAGTTTGATTGCAATTTTTCTAACAGTATCAGTTTGGTTACTGATTAATCGAGTAAAATACATCTTTATAATCACTACATTATTAAAGTTTCTAATCTATATTACAAATGGCATTGAACAAACAAGAAAATAATTTAGGCTAAACATTTGGAGATTGCTTTGAATATAACGAGATATGTCAATCAACCTAAACTGAAACTAATACTACTATACAAATGTTAGAACATCATCTGCACAATTTACCAAAATTTGAACGCCGAAATTGAATTGAAAAATAAGTCTGTAGCTTGAAGCTTTTCTGTTTTACTCTGAATACAATTTGCTTTTCAGATTGGTGGATTGGATGACTACTACTTGTTAAAACATCAGGAGATTCCAAGCAGATCAATTAGATCAGCTGTTCACGTGACCAAACGTCTGGCAGACGACAAACGGGTAAGATACAAATTGTGTAGGCCTGTTGAGCCGTGAAATGTGCAAAAAGTCACATTTGTGCAATCAACCACATTTATGCAAACATTTTGCCCTCAAATGTGTAAACAACCACATTGATTCAAATATTGATTCATAATCTACTAATGTGCAAACATCACGCCCTTAAATATAAAACGATCTTTGACGTTAAATGTGGAAACGAAATTCTACAAATGTGTAAATAGTTTTTTTCAACAAAAATAAGTTTAGGCATAGTTAAATACAGTACAATGATTAAAATATTTCAAAATATTCACGGCTTTTTCTAACAAAAATATTTTCGATACATAGCCACTGACGTATTTAATTGTAGTAATACAGGCTGAAATAATCTTTTTTGTTACCAAAAAACACAATGATGTTCGTGATCGCTGCTTGTCCCCTTATCTTAAAGTAAATTTACAAAATAATTGACTTGATTTTTCTATTTATACATTTTTTTTATGCGAGATTAAAAAATAAATAAATTGTTATTGAAATTGCAAAAAAAAATGTCCTTGCGAAATTTAAAATTATACAGGGTTATTTATATTGTGCAGATTCAATTGCGCAACAAAATCTTTGCGATATTTGAATATTATTTCATTACAGTGTTTAAATACATGTACATGCCTGACACAGGCCTATATTTTATCAATTTCAGAAAAAAGGGTTTTAATGACACTATTGAAAGAATTTAAAGTAACATAAGCAAGTGTACATATGCTCATTCGACTGGTATACCAGCGTTTGTTGTAATTGGTACAGATTATGTGATGTCATGGGTGCATTGAGAAAAGTAGAATAATGATATATAATAATAAATACCAAACATTGATAATATGATATGTTATGTCATATAAACCTACCATATTATGGTAGGTTTATATAAGAAATAAAAACAAAAAATTAAATCTAATTTGTGATTTATACAAATTAATCAGTTACTCTAATACACATCCACGTAGAAACCTATGTCTTTATTCTAAGATTTACGCCTACATTCAGTAGGATTATTTTATATAGATTGTGTTTTCATATAGAATTGATATTGAATTATATATTATTATGTGTTGCGAGATCTACTGTACTCCTCGGATCCCTTGCGAGTAGTTCTTTTGTGAGTTGAGGAGATGGTCAACGACCAGATATGCCTTACAGCTACTGAAACAAAAATCAAGATCAAACGAGAGCGAGATTTTAAAGTTTAAACAATTTGTTTAATTCATTCCGTAGATTCAATGGGTTGAGCAGCAACGTAGTATTGTTCGTCAGAAGCGTGATTACTTAGTATCTGAACCTTACCCAGAACCTACCCAGATGTTCAACGATGAGTACTGGCCAAAGCAATGGTACCTGGTACGTATTAATCATTAATCAATCTACACCTCTGCTTGGAAACGAGATGATTTGTTTTAAACCTTGCATACGGTCTAAACTCTTGATTTAAACAAATTAAAATGGTTATATCGTTTTAAAACAACAAACACATTAAACAGAATTTGAACACACGTATTTCTGTATGCATGTTTTTAGTTCGATCAACGTAAAACAACTGATGAGCCAAAAACAGATTTACATGTAATGCCAGTTTGGAAAAAGAATATCACAGGTGCTGGTGTAGTTGTTAGCATCATCGATGACGGTAAGAATGTGAATGATATCAACTAGTAGCAGTCATACCCTGCTCACTAACTCTGAAAAAAATATTCTTATTAAAATACTGAAACCTGTTTTTAAAATAGTCTGCCGAAGTTCTTTCGTTTCTGTATAAAGTTTACATGTTTCTTGCTCAAGTTATTAGAATTTGTTCATCAGCTTGCTGGCCTTAATCCCTGGTCACTCTTTTCCATTTTCCGTCTTTCTGCAATTTAATTTTTAATTTTAATCGTATCTACAGGAAATATTGATTAAAATACTAATTTAACTTTAGGTTTGCAAAAAAATCATCGAGATTTAATCAAGAACTACGATCCAAAGGCGAGTTATGACTATAACGATAAAGACGACGATCCATCTCCACGCGCCACAGCTAACAACGAAAATGCGTAAGCATCCTTAATTGTCTATGTTCTATTTTTAACGAGTATTTGTTTATTATTTTTTTTAGAATGAACCAGTACTCTAAAATGGTAGGCATATATGCATGGGATTTAGATCTATGAACTTTAATTCTCTTTTCGTATCCAAGTGAAATTTTACTGTGTGATTAATTAGAGCAATTTCAATCACATCGAATTTAATTAGAAATGATCAATCATGATAGAGTTTCCATTAAAGTAAATTATTGTAATGAAATTGTGTCCAGGCAAGAAATTATATTCTCTACTGCTTTATCAACACGCAGGTCGAAGGTTACAAACCAAAAATATATAAGAAGTAGGCTTGAACATTCCAATACCAGCGTTTGTTGTAATTGGTACAGATTATGTGATGTCATGGGTGCATTGAGAAAAGTAGAATAATGATATATAATAATAAATACCAAACATTGATAATATGATATGTTATGTCATATAAACCTACCATATTATGGTAGGTTTATATAAGAAAAAAAAAAATTAAATCTGATTTGTGATTTATACAAATTAATCAGTTAATCTAATACACATCCACGTAGAATCCTATGTCTTTATTCTAAGATTTACGCCTACATTCAGTAGGATTATTTTATATAGATTGTGTTTTCATATAGAATTGATATAGAATTATATATTATATTGTCAACGCGCCGTTGGCTATTATTTCTAAATCAATTTCAGGTTCACAAAATGACACACATATATATATATATAGGCCTAAAGGAAAGCAATATATTTTAGTGTTAGTGAATTCTCTATTAGTATAATGCAGTCTTATTATTCATAAGTTGAATGTCATAAATCTATAAGATGGATTATTTATGGTATTTAATCACCAAACAATTCAAAATTTAAATGAAGTATAATTCTAAATTAGTAATATTAAATAAGCTATCAGTAGCCGATGGACCGCTTTAAAAAATGATGTTACCCTATTTTATTGACCAACGAAGATTTTAATGAAGCAAAAAGAATACCATGGTCTTTGACGACTATACTCAAGCAATGTCATAATCGATTATGACACCAGTGAGCTACTCCCTGATGATACTAAGGCTTTATAACCAACTGTTTTTTTTACAAAATAAGCAGATTTGTCCATGTTCGCTTCATAGAGAAAATAAAGAGAAAAAATAGCAATTTATGCAAAGCAAGTTGACATTGGTACATTTAAGATTTTTTTTTTAATCATTCATTTCAGCTAATGTTCATTAAGAGGAAAACATTTACATACATACTATCGTTTTCTTCACTATTGTTACCCGCTATCAAATTACTAAACTTTACACTGATAAATATTGAATGTCCGACGAACAATATTTTGAATCATGCCTTTCATTATACTGTAACAACAGCCATATTCTACATAAGAATGATGGTAACACATTATAACGTAAATTGATCGTTTTGTTGATTGAATATGATTCATTGCCAATTCATCCTATTTGTGCAAAAGGGTATTATTTGTTTATAATTGCCTATTGTTTGTGGTTCTTTTTGTGTTATCAATTAGAAATTTCTTTCTATGTCTAAAAGTAGATACCAACTACTCACAGGTAGTTTGCCTTTGCTTTATATATATATAAAAATCCAAAGGCAAATTACTGAAAAAAAGACAATGCTGTGGCTGGATCTCAATCGAGATACAAAAAAAAGCTAAATCAAAACGATAAAGTAAAACAGCTAGAAAAGTTAAAAGGGAGGAACTTGGATAGAGTCAGTAGAATAAGAACAGGCAAGCGTTGCCTGAGTGGACATGAATAAAAGAAATATAACAAAGGGAGACAGGGTGGTGAATGGTCGGTAAGAGTAGAAAACAAAGAAGGTGCTTGGTAGACAATTTTGGAATGGAACTTAAAAAACAGCTAAATGTTGGTTAATATTGAAACTTAAATTTTGGTAGTTAATGGAGTGATTTTACCGATCTGGGAGTATGTTTCTAATGTTAAGTCCAAAAGGTTTTGTGTATATATAATATTTGTTGTTTACACAACAGGCAAAGAACATTAATTCTAAACCGCCCGGTAGCTCATCCGTATTTTTAGTTGTATGAAAAAATGTCTCTATAGGCCTAAGTAGTGTGGAAGGAAAACAAACTTTTCAGTTTTGCTTCAACAAAGAAGATACATCTTATAAATCATCTGTCTTAACGTTGTTTTAGCGTAATAACAAATTTACACTAATAGAAGTAGATCTACTGGTCTTACCTATAATAGGCCTACTTCTCCAATTTCTAAAGAGATGTTCCGACTAAAGTTCTTTTCCCGAAAATAGGCTACTAATTAAATATCAAAAGCCCGTTCAGTGGAACGTTAATCGATTTAACGATAAACTTCTTGGGCGATCCTTTAATTTAAAAGATGTCTGCGATTATGTTATTTTTATGCGCACATCAAATGAAAACACGTGGCGTGGGTTATTCCTGTTTATTCCAAAGCTAGTCAGTAGAGGGCGGTCAACGTCCAAACTGGAGAGAGATAAACCTCCGAAAGGATAAATAAAAAGCTTGACTTTCGGGGAAAAAACAATTAAAAACTAAGCAATAATGGTTTAGCGAAAAAAAAGGTGCTTATTCACTATTACACTAAAACGGCGCACTTTTATTTTGTGTAACTAATGCAGACTCCTTAATTATAACAATGGATGGTATATCAAATTAAACGATTTATCAGAGCTTTTATGTTCCTATACTTAGACATGGGACCCGATGTGCGGGAGAGGTTGCCATGGAAGCAAATAACAGGATCTGTGGAGTTGGCATAGCATTTAATGCTAAGATTGGCGGTCAGTTTATAGGATAATAAGTCCGCAAATGATGGCTAGTTTATAAATTTAAATATAAATTCTCATTTAAAAATCTCAAGCCATAGAAAATAATAAAATACGTTATTTTATCATTTTAATTGTTTTTAATCAAGATAAATTGTAGGCAAACGTACGTGCTAATAGTACCAGTACATAAATGCCACTTACGTATTGAAGAATTTCGACTGAACGTAAACTCATCTTACTGAATATAGATTTATAGTCAAAGTATTTAGCAGAAATTAATAAAAAATATTAATGCTAAATTACATTTTTAACAAATATTTTAAAAAATAATTATTTTTATTAAATAATAAATG
Source organism: Antedon bifida (assembly GCF_963402885.1). Taxonomy (NCBI): domain Eukaryota; kingdom Metazoa; phylum Echinodermata; class Crinoidea; order Comatulida; family Antedonidae; genus Antedon; species Antedon bifida. The sequence goes on from NC_136231.1 coordinate 10,634,658, forward strand.
CCGATGCTTAAGAAATGCAAGAAATAGGACTATATAGAACTTAGTCTTGATTTATGCCTCAAAGATATATTGTAATAGCATGAAGCTTTGTTTTTCCATAAGCATCCAATTTAACTGTTTTTTCATCAATAATTTGATAGGAATTCGGATGTTGGACGGAAAGGTAACGGACGCACTAGAAGCCGCCGCATTCAGTCATGCCTTAGATCATATCGATATATTTAGTGCAAGTTGGGGACCTAGTGATGACGGAAAAACGGTAGAGGGACCAGGCACTCTAGCATCAAAAGCAATTAAAACTGGTATTACAGTAGTAAGTATTTCATTATTAATTATGGATTCATTTCAATAATCAAACAGGTAGCAATGGCGACAATATGTGAACAATAAGCAGCTACATAAATATTTTTTGCAGAGGTGCATGCGCTGATACTAACAATCATAATTAATTATATTCAAATCATTTTTTCTTTTGGATGATCCAAAGGCAAATAAAAATCGTAAAACTTACGTTTTTACTCTAGCTTTCGCTGGTCAACGACGCAGCTTAATATCATGAGTTAGTCTATGCGACTTGGAAGTTGGAATTGTTACCATGAGATCTCGTATTTGGTATACCGCCATCTATGGAACGTTCAGGTTTACTCAAATGGGATTGTCGGGGCCTCCTCTTAAGTAAGTTGTTGTACAGTTTCGGTAGTTCTAATCCGCCGCTGAGTTATGAACAACTGTGGCTGAATTTCTGGCTGAACGTGTTAAAATACCTGTGCAGATGTTACTTCACATTACACACGTGCAGCCAGAAATCCAGCCTCAGAAATTGTTCATAACTCAGCCATCACCGATCACATGACCACTCACACTCATTTACCAAATTGGAACGTAAAAATACTAGGCACAGAATCTTCATGGAAAGATAGAAAAATAAAAGAATACATAAAAATAAGAAAACATGGTAATACTATGAACAGAGACGACGGCGGATTAGAACTACCAAAACTGTAAAACAACTTACTAAAGAGGAGGCCCCGACAATCCCATTTGGGTAAACCTGAACGTTCCATAGATGGCGGTATACCCAATACGAGATCCCATAGTAACAATTCCAAGTGGCATAGACTCACTTATGATATTAAGCTGCGTCGTTGACCAGCGAAAACTAGAGTAAAAACGTAAGTTTTACGATTTTTATTTGCCTTTGGATCATCCAAAAGAAAAATTATTTGAATACTATACAGAGATCCAGATGAACCTTTTTACTAACATATTAATTATAGTCAATAATAAATATATATTTAATAACAATGAAAAAAGGGTGGTATTATGTTTAAACTTATTGTAGGCCTACCTACAGATGTCATTTATTGTTTACAATTTCAGTCGAATATTACTTCCAATTATAAACGACTAAAATCATAGAAGATAAACTTGAATTTAGGTGTATTCTGATCACCGTCGTGAAATAAACAAATAAAATTTAACAAAGTAAACAAAAAATAAAATGAATATAATACGTGTTCTCTGCAGTGAAAATTGTATGTAACTAGGTCGTGTCCACAGATGGTTCTCGAATACACAGTAATTTCAGCGTAAAAAAACTGGCGATTTCAAATGTACGTACCGGAGGACTATAGTACATTGTCGTTTACAGAAACGAATAAATAAACACGATGATTTATGTAGTCAACTAAAATTAGCACCCTGGGAATTAGGCCTACCGAAGGAGAAACTTGTCTTAAAAATGAGTTCAAATTTTTTATTTGAACTCATTTAAACAAACCCATTTTGTGTTTTGTATATAACATTAGAGTTGAGGGATGGGGAAGAGGATGGGAAGAACAATTTTTAGATATATTCTTTATCCACTCAGTAACGAAATATTGTTTTAAATGTTTTATATGCCTATCAATAATATACCACTAAACACAGTAAAACATTTACGATTTAATACTTTTTTAAAACTTTCCCTGTTATAGTCGATTGAAATAGTAAAGTACATGTAACGATACACCACTACGACGTTTATATTTTTTATAATTATTAATTAATACAAACGTTGAGAAGCAACTGTCAGTAATAAAGTTTTTATTTGTATATTGTGTATTTATATATCCAGCAGTAGAGCCTACCCAGTCACAGTAATACATGTTATTTGTATATGTGTTTATATCTAACAGTAACCACATTCACATTCACAGTAAAACATTTACGATTTAATACTTTTTAAAAACTGTCCCTGTTATAGTCGATTGAAATAGTAAAGTACATGTAACGATACACCACTCCGACGTTTATATTTTTTATAATTATTAATTAATACAAACGTTGAGAAGCAACTGTCAGTAATAAAGTTTGTATTTGACACAGTAAAACATTTACGATTTAATACTTTTTTAAAACTGTCCCTGTTATAGTCGATTGAAATAGTAAAGTACATGTAACGATACACCACTACGACGTTTATATTTTTTATAATTATTAATTAATACAAACGTTGAGAAGCAACTGTCAGTAATAAAGTTTGTATTTGTATATTATGTGTTATATATCCAGCAGTAGAGCCTACCCACAGTCACATAAATGTTATTTGTATATGTGTTTATATCTAACAGTAACCACATTCACAGTAAGACAATTTCGATTCAAATGCGATCAAAAATGGTTAATACGTATTTACAATATTGTCAAAGTATTGCAATACTATATCTCGGTTTTAAGTTTATTCTCCAAGGGCCCATAAATTTACCTACTTGTGTTAAACAAAGGGCTCATAAATTTACCTACAAACTGGGAGTCTGAGAGATTGGAATGTTCCATTCATCGCAAATCAATACATTTGTATAAACATTATATTAAATCTATGAAAATAGTATTTTTTAAAGAAAATCGGCCTGTCTTCAACATTATGATACTGTACTCGAGCTGTTCAACCGGTTTTCAGCTGAAAAACAATTATCGTCGGAGGAGATAGGAAAACGCGAAGCATCCTCGTCTTATTGTGTGCAGGTATTTTTCAAGAGGACATCCATTAGACAGTGTATACCACGATCGGAAAACACCCCTATTTGGGGCAAATCGTTGAACCTAAATTCGTTTTAATTGTCAATAACTAATTATCTAACTAAATTTAATTAGTAAACAGGGTTACATCATGTGGTTAAAATCAGTACCGAGATTCTAACCAACTTTATATACCATCGAGTAAACATTCTAGAAATAACGCGCGATTTACCCTTACGTAAATTTATATATAGATATCATTTTTCAGGGTCGTGATGGAAAGGGTGTTATATACGTTTGGGCTTCTGGCAATGGTGGTAGGAATATGGACAACTGCAACTGCGATGGGTATGCTGATAGTATCTACACAATCTCAATATCAAGCGCGTCGTCGGATGGTCAGTCAACATGGTACGGCGAACGTTGTCCTTCAACTCTTGCATCGACATTTAGTAGCGATTTCACCAACTCACAACAGGTAATAACGACTGATCTAGATGATACATGTACAACGCAGCACAGTGGCACGTCGGCATCCGCACCCATGGCTGCCGGTATTCTAGCATTAGCTCTGGAAGTCAAGTAAGTTAGTGCAATACAAATGATAAAATGTAACTGTTCTGTTCTGTTATTCCACTAAAGGATTCCTACTGAACACGATGTACTCATATTTTACAATCAATTGATTACAAAAATTGAGTAGAATGTAAACTACCTTATAATCTATGTCAACGATTTACATTGCTGCGAAGGTGTTGGTAATGACGGACTCGTCTGTGAAGCCAAATATTGTTTGATAAACATGACAATGACATTATATATTAATCAGTAATATTTTCTGACATAGTCCTAGTCTCACATGGCGCGACGTTCAACACATCATCGTATGGACTTCAGAGTACGCACCGTTAAAATCAAACGATGGATGGAAATCTAACGGAATAGGTCTCAAAGTAAACTCAAATTTTGGTTTTGGTCTTCTCAACGCACATGCAATAGTAGAGATGGCAGACCCAAAAGTATGGAAATCTGTTCCGCCAAAGAACAAATGTCAAATGGGATCTTACAAACCAAGGCAAGTCTTTGATAACAATACATTGAATTTATGTAGGCCTATTCCTCTCCACACGGTGTTAAATTGGTTTCAAATATGGTATATTAGTGCGTATGTGGGCGATTAAAACAACATTTGCTGATTGGCTATTTCTTACCTTTCTGATCATGATCTGTGTATTATTATATATAATTAATGTAATCAACATTAGTCTCAGCGTATTATGAGGAATTGATTTTTTAAATGTCACAGTTGTATCTATTATGTCTTATATGATTTAAAATCAATATTGAACACTTACTAGAGCATTTTCGAAGCAAAATAAACTATCTATGATGATACATACGACGGGCTGTGAAGGAACTGAAGCAGAAGTGAGTGTATTGGAACATGTACAGGTTATACTAACACTTAACTACACAAGACGAGGAAATCTCCAAATCACTTTAACATCTCCACAAGGTATTGTTTCTATTGTTCTACATCCTATATTTTCTTCAATTCAGTTTGAAAATACGACGTTATTTATTTATATCAAAATACTTAAATGAATTACAATATCCCAAATCTGTATCTCCCTAGGTACTTCAACCAATTTACTCGAACCTCGTCAAACTGATGAATCACAGGAAGGTTTTCGAGATTGGGCTTTTATGTCCGTTCACACGTGGGGTGAAAATCCATCAGCAAGAGGAGGTGAATGGCAACTTACTATTGAAGATTTGGTAGGAAGACATTGATTCATAATAAACTAGACAATACTGCAACGGTTCCTTGTAATATTTCCATAGGGTGCTTACCATATTATTATTATCCTTTATTGACAACTGGGGATAACAGTGTCCAAAATGGCATACAAATAGTCGGCGATACAAGCATGACAATAGCAATAACAAACTTAAATAATATTTTCACTAACTTTAAGAACTTCAAAAACAAATTTTGACAGTAATAAATGTTCAATAGAAAATAAAAACATACATATCCTGAAACTAAATTCCAAAAATGACGCGCGAAGAAGTGTAATTTATTTTATTCTTTTAGTTTTTATTTGGAAACGGCTATATGCGATTATTATTAAATGCTTTACCAGAAGGTTTCATTTTTATTGGTCTTTCCTGTATGTATTTATAGCTAATTATTACATAATTCATGATACAAGAGTTTATTGTTGTTGATTGATAATTATTTGCATTTGTAGGGCACAAACGACGGTAACTCTGGGGTGCTTATATCCTGGGAGCTTGTTTTACATGGAATGAAGAATCAACCAGAATACCAAAAACAAGGTCGGAAATATGTAGATAATTATAATGAAGTCAAGGATGAAAAGGTATAGTAATGACATATTTTCATTTCCAATTTAAATAATCAGTTTATCATTCTATAGGTTTGAGTTTCGACTTTCTTAAATTTGACCTAAGCTATCCACTCCGTCTGAGAGACTTGTGATGGCTTCTGTTTCACGACCTCTTGCCAGATCCTCCTATCTTATGACGTTCTAGTTGCACTTATTAGGGATCCTTGGTTTCTTGATGTGCAGTCTGCCTTCACACAGTCTAACCATTTCTTGCCTGGTCTCCCTCGTTGTCTATTTCCTTGGACAACTTCACCCGAAAGTAAATTTGGGTATCTTGTGGAGAGCATCCTGATAACATGTCAAAAATACCGTAGCCTCTATTTGGCTATCCTATCCAGCCAAAAGGTTTCTCCGATTTTAGTGTTTCTGATCTTGTTTAGTCTTGTTATGCCCAAGATCTTTCTGAAACAGATCATCTCGAAAGTGAGTAATCTGTTCTCGTCATCCTTTCGCAGTGTCCATTTTTTACCTTGTAGAATCGTTTTGTGGAACAGGTGATATCTTTGGCTGCCCATATTTTTGAACTGCGCCAAGAACTTTCCCAATTCTGATTTTGACATCGTCTATACAGCGACCTGACTCGGTAATGGTTCCCCCTAAATACGCAAATGTTTCCACTTGCTTTAATTTTGCGGCTCCAATGTTGATGTTGATATCCTGATGTGATTTACTGATTAATTTATTTCTTAGATAATTCTAGCTCAAATAGAACAATGAATTATTTGTTTACTCTTTCAGAGGCAGAGAATACATAGTCATCTAGAAGAGTCAATGACGGAACAATTAGAGGAATTAAAAGAAGCTAGAGATTGGGCTAAGGGATTTATATCTTATTTTAATTCTAAAGATACAAACCGTCAATAGAACCTAAGTCTGTCATAACGCATCATCTAAGTGTTACTCAATATTCTCCAAGAACCTCCTTAACTGAACTATATTCTTAGAAACCTCGAAAAGGGTGTATACAAAAGGTGTTTTAACAAATCAACTTATTTTGGAGACCCATTGTAAACATTCCAATTACTTAAAATGTGTTTTCTTTTAACGGTAGGCCTACACTACATAAGCCGATATTCCCACAAATTTAGCCACATTAACCAATGTTGAGTGTTACCATTAACGGAGGATACTGAAACGAATGTCACTTTATTCTGGTTAAATTCCAATAATGTAAATTTGATGATATGTATACTATGTATAATATAATTCTGTAAATTCAAATTGTTACGATATTTACGTGTTGCAATGTTACATTGGTACTTACTTACACGTTGTGTCCCAGTAGTAGTGTTCGGAATACTGTTTCTTTAATGTAGTCGTCATAATGTTAAATAGGTCAATTCTAAATATGTAACTATATTTACATCTACAATATACCTAAAAACGGGCTGTCAACTTTCAAACACCCGTCTAAGATTTGTAACTTTTAGAATGAAGTGATTCTTTTATTTTTCTCGGTAAACAAACATCCATTCTGTATGCACTGACTTGGTAACAGTTTAGTATCAACCTTTGTTCAACACATTTCCTTAGTAAAACATAAGGGAAATAAAGTATATTCTTAATAAAATTGTGACTTCATTTGTTATATTATTAAATTTACTGTTTTTAATTTTAAGATCTAATCAAGAAAGCGCAGTACAAAAAACCCAAGTGTACCGATACATGGCACACATTTGAAAAAACATTGGTTAATAATATACAAATAATGTTTTGAGTGTTATGGTACAAATAATTTCATGAGGCATGAAGATAAAACATTTCATTTTTCACCCAATGAAATTACTCCTTTATTGCATATTTGTATTAAATTGCTGCAGCTAAACTAAATAATTCGAAAGGCAACCAGAAACAATTGCTGGAAAATGGTGAACCGTAGTATAGCAATACACACAAAAATTAAGTCTACTCGGGAAGAATAATGTCTTGAAATAAAAATGAATAATAAATAACCATAAGTTTTAATTAATAAATAAGCGAATAAACAAAATCAATCTTATCTTAATTCTATGTAAATTAAATACTATAGTGAGCGAGGATAGTAAACAAACGGGTAAAGATACGCTGAGCGTTTTACACCGCCAACACGGGTTCATCCCGGGTGCGTCCCGGGTTGACTTGACGCTGTATACATTCCGCATTACTTACCCGGGTGATTCAGCGACCCGGGTAACTTTTTACGTCGTTTACACCGGCCTACAATTCCGTATTTTTGCGTCCCGGGTACGACTCGGGTTATACAATTCCGGATCAACTACGCATTTTTACTGGCGGTGTAAAAGGGGTATTATAGTCATAGTTTTTTATGTTCAATACAAGACAGAACACTTGCATATCTGAATACTTGATAAATAGACCACATTTTTACATTGTTTTACATATAATTAAAATGAACACCATATATATATTTTCTCATAGTTTTGAATCAACTGTCTACAGACGATACTATAAAACAGTAATGATTGATGTCACAATTATAACATTATTCAAATCCATTATTGAAATAATAAATGAATAAATAATAAATTAAATGGCAGAGTTTACTCAACAACTAATGTATAGTTATGCATTTTTATTTAGCAATGTGATCGCTCATTGTTTACAAAAATTAAACTTTAAATAGGCCATTTATATCCAAATCCATTCTATAAGTGAAACATATAGGCTAATCTGGGTACATTATAAAAACACTCCATTCAAGCTGATAAACTGTTATAAACAAGAGATAACAATACGATAATTTGCTAACTCAATACTTGAACCATTTTCGGTTTTATTCAACATTTTCGGTTTTATTGTAAATTAAAACTTTTTATAATGAATGCAAAACTGCTAGAACCAGTGCAGGCATATTCTCAATTGACACAATTAACAGCATACCATACAATTAAATTATAGAGAAACAAAATGGTAACAGATTCATTGACATAATTATATGTTTATTTGTTTTTACTGATTACCTGATACAAGTGAAAGGAATGTAGATACAGAAACAAAATGGTAACAGATTCATTGACGTAATTAAATGTTTATATGGAAAGCATACAACATAGGTCCCGGAAGAATTGTAAATATCGAAGATAACACAGAGCCTGCCGTCATTCAAGTTGACGAATCCCTATCCAACCAAATTATCTTCAGAAGGTTAACAGCACAGCAGAAAAGGAAAGAAGAAATTATGTTAATCTTGAAGATACAGATACAGAGATGAGTGGATTATTCTTTTGTCCCGAAGGAGGTTGTGTGAAGGCATATTCATCATTAGGTCGTTTGGCGATCCATTTGAATGCAGAGAAGCATACATATGCTCCTGAACATGAAAATGTATGCGACAGAGCACGTATAGCTTATGCTTCACAACTAGCCGGAACAAGCACTAAAGTATTTTCAATTAAAAGATAGTACCTCATCAGCATCTTGTCAAAAAAGTCTTGATATGGGATGGGCATTGAAAGTAGTGAAAGGAGCAAAAAGGTTCACTAACAAGCAAATAGAGTATTTTCGATGTAAATTCGAGGAAGGAGAAGCATGTATTAAACATGATCCTGAAGATGTGAGTATAGGTATGAGAAGGGAAAGAAACAAAGATGGAACAACATTCAGTGGATTTTTTTCCAGAGAAGCCAAACGATTAAGGAGATTGGAATATTCTGAATGCAATGATGATCCCGCTAAAGAAGAAAACAACATTCAAATGATATATAAAGCTGTAAGAGAAAGGCTCATGTTAAACCATTCATTACAATTTGAGAATGTTAACATCTGCAACATTTTTTAGTTTACAACAGCTTAAGAACATCTGTGACTATTTTGACACAGATATATCTAGTCTCAACAAAAAAAGAAAAGATCCTTTTATTACGAAGATTAAGGAGACTAGAGGGTGAGCTCGCTTCGCTCGCTCCCCCTCTAAGAAGTTTAGACGATGGTTCTCGGAATGACTCGGGTAAAAAGGTTTTAGAAGGACATTCTGGCCTGGACGTTTTCGGTCGGTTACCAATATTGAAATGCTTGATATCGTAAAACTAAACCTACTCACTAACCTGTTTCACAGTGTCTTAGATGATTAATAGCGTTTTACGTATTGTGTTTATTGTTTGGTAGGGTCCTTATAGTGTGGATGTGGGGAGGCGGAGTTAATTTGAGGGAGGTGCTTATTTGAGGGATAAGTTACATTTTTTAGTTTCAATAATATGGTACATTTACAAATAAAATCCTCTAGTAAATTATGAAAAGAATAAGAAATGCTTGGTAAATTGTAGATAACAGTCCGATGAAATCTACTAAAAATAGCATAATTGTGTTATAAATATAATACAATATTGTGTGTATAAATGTGGATGGGCGTTTATTAATTGTTGTTTTATTGGGGAGGTGTTTATTCTATATAATAAATACATTATTCCGCGAAACAGTGAGTCTTTTTGGCCTACGAAGGAAGACGTTTCAGACGGCTTGCAACATGGGCAGAAGTGTCCCAGGGTCCAAACGGGACACAGATAGCGCACAGTATACATAAAGTCCTGACAGCTTACTCAACAACTCGGCTATCGGGGTTTCATTCGATTTCAAACAAAAGCTCGATGTAATTTTATATACTTATTCCCCACAATATACTCCTATGTATACCTTCACACGCGCGGTCCGAAAATAAACAAAAAAATAAAATGGCTATCGCCACCAACGGCCAACTTAGTTGAAACCAACCATGCAGGAAGTTGCAAGGTGATTGGCACACCTTACCGTGAACCCGGAAATTACTTCTACCGCTCGTAGAGTTAAAAATCTACCGATGAAATCAGGAATTTTGTTATAAAACCCTTTATAATATCTTCCTAAGATAGAAATATGGAACAATATCCTAATAGTGGAAACTAATGTCATCAAATCTACGTTTCGCGGTACATCTGAGATAGATAAGGTAGGTATCCAAGGCGGAGATTTGTCACGAAGTTTTTCCATTGTGCTCGTGTATGTCAGAATTAACCATAATTTATATATATAGATTTCCATTGTGTTCGTCTATGTCAGAATTAACCATAATTATAGATACAAAACCAATGCACTTGTTCTGGGTAATTTGATTCCTAGACTATGTGCAAGTGGAAGTGCAAGAATTGCCAACCAAAGGAAAGATAATATTTAAAATGAGTTTGTAGTAACCCTAATTTTATTACTGAAAATGATTAGAACCAACAGTAAAAAAGTCTTTGCTTTTAAACACTTTTTATTATATTATACTGTATGTTTTTAATTATTGACAATTATTGACATATTGACATACATTTGCAAAACAAATCGATTCGAGTGTTACCATATTTTTTTTAATTTTTTCATACAACTAAAAAATATGGAACTTTTGCCAATGACCTATGCTCGACGCGATTATGAGATCATGCAACACAATTGATTTACATATACACAATATTATTTTAAAAACCGTTGCGTATTAAAGTTGGAATTTATTCGGACTTGTTAAGCCTCCACTGAGTGTGAGGGCGTTTGTTGTATGAGAGAATGTATCTGGTGGGTGAAAATCTGTGAAAATACCATATATGGCTCTGTGGTCTGGTGGTACGATACTCGCCCTGTAAGCGGGAGGTTGCAGGTTCGAATCCCGCCAGAGACATTTTTTCATACAACTAAAAAATATGGAACTTTCGCCAATGAGCTATGCTCGACGCGATTATGAGATCATGTTCCGAATATGAGCACTGTTTCTATACACAGTGCTACGCAAAACAATTGATTTACATATACACAATATCATTTAAAAAACCGTTGCGTATTAAAGTTGGAATTTATTCTGACTTGTTAAGCCTTCACTGAGTGTGAGGGCGTGTGTTGTATGAGAGAATGTATCTGGTGGTTGAAAATCTGTGATAAAGTAAAACAGCCAGAAAAGTTAACAGAGCTTTCGGGCAACACTAGCCCTTCATCAGTGCAAGTGCATATATATAACTCCTACTACAAATAAATGGTACAGTCCAATCCTGTACACTACCAGAAATGTAACGCTTTCAATTTATTCAAGTCTTCTATCTACCTTTCACAAAGGAAGCATTTGTTGATATCTGTATAGAGCAATGTCTACATCATCGTTATGTACATGTTTAAATGAAGTTGTACGCACACAAGTTAGCAAAACAATCAGTTCTAGATTTTTAAACAATTTTGGGGTAGGGTATAATACGAATAGCCATAAGTACAGTTTCTCTTGCTCAAACATTTAATTCTTTATACCAATAAATAGAGTAATGTCTGTACTACATTTTGGTTTTAATATTTGATTCAATTTGAATTCAGTTCAATTTTTATGCCATTACCTTACAAAATACCATATCCCGATTCAGAAAAAATAAAAATATTTATGTCAACATCAGTATAACAAAAATATATTCCCCAAAGTTGTTTGCCTTTTATCCATTCACACAATGTCCATAGAATATATATAATTAAGAACACCGCAATTCAAGTGTTACCATAGACGTTCTGAGGCATTAAACTTTGGCCAAAATTGGAATTTTTACAACTGGTAAAAACACCCCTATTGAAAATAAATGGTAAGGTCCATTCACATACCCGATCAACAATGTTTTGCTTTCAGTTTGTTTATAAGTCTTTCATCATCTTGTATCCAAAATTAAATGAAATTTCAACAATCCGTGTAAGAGTTAAAGTTAAAATCAACGTTTACCTTATTTTACAGTGAAATAACAGACAAAATTACAAGAAAATGCTGTAATTTTAAAAAATGGCGTTACTATGGCAACAAGGTAGAGATAACCCTAACCAAAATAATTTTATCTGTGCATGTTTGCAACCAAACCTCTTTCACTGTGCAAATTTTAAAGAAAATCTTATTATGATTTATACAATATTCACACTTTTGGATAGTTAAGAACATGGCTGCATTCGTATGCTCAAGTTAGTGTTTACCGACCGACCGACCAACCGACCGACCGACCAACCGACAGACTGACATAGTGAGCTTTAGAGTTTCGTTGCATGCGACTAAAAATGTGAATAGTGTATTGTGAATATAATAGTGTAATCATTGTTAATAATGTATAGCATTTTTAGGTTTTTTTTATTTAATACATTTTTTAAACACTATAAATATTTTTAATCATCTGAAGATAACTATATAATTAATAGTGTAAGATCAATGTGTTACGTTCACCACCCAAACCATTAAGTCCAGGTGATTTCCCTACAGAGAGTTTATCAATGCAATTAGATCTAAGATCAGGAGTGACATTTATACCAATCTCAAGCGGACAGTATTCTACAAAAGCTTCATGAGTCGTGTTATCCACACAGTTAAACAAATTCAATGATTACAAATGTTGTTTTCACCACTAACATTATCAATAACTTCAGAGGTATTAGCTCTAGTATCATTCATATGCTTAACACCTTCCCAAAAACCTTGGTAGTCCCTATCACTGAAAGATTGAGCCAATTTATCAGTAAGTTGTTGATCATTCTGTTTACACGTGCGTAACGCAACTTAAGACAAGAACGAGAAAATGTCATAGAATGAAACAAAGGCCCATTTCTGGGTTTGCCGTTAGTTCTCCATAATAAAAAGGCTTCACGAGCAACATAATGCAGATCAGAAACATAATCATTCCAGCCCAGCACAATATTATATGACTTATTACCATGTATTATTACATGTTAGTGCATCAGTACAAATGTTAATATTACTAAGTAAATATTCAGTAAATGAAGCATAAATGTCAATATTAAAATATCCTAAATACTACATTACAATCGGTTAAATTACCTACATTCTATAACGCTTCCATAATTCATTTATTCCGTACTCAATTAGACATTTTAATAACCGTAGTTAAGTTGTTGATTTTTGTTGCTATGTAATTTTATTGTATTAACCTTTTAACTCTGAGCAATTGTATGTCACATGAATTTCCGTATTATATGGACAACTAAACTGAACTATGAACTATGTTATGAAATATGTAAAAGAATGCTGGCCAATGCATTCTAATCGGCCCAATCTCTATCGGTAGATAAATCGTATTTTTTATTTGCAAGGGATAAATCCCAACGACATGGATTTGAACCCAAGAATTGAAGATTCATTGACATAATTATATGTTTTTGTTTGTTTTACTGATCACCTGATACATTTACATTTAATGCTAAATGTAAAACGAATTGTAGATACAGAAACAAAATGGCAACAGATTCATTGACATAATTATATGTTTATTTGTTTTACTGATTACCTGACATTTACATTACATTTTAAATGTAAATAAATTAAACGAATGTAGATACAGAAACAAAATGGTAACAGATTCATTGACGTAATTATATGCTATGATAGTATGTTATATATGAAATAAAGTTATTAAACATAAAATCATATCTATAACAAGGCCATACAGCACATGCAGGTGCATTGTGTTCTGGTGCAGTTGTTAACTGGTATGATTGTTATTATTTTTGTTATTAGGACATTTTGTGTTCATATTTAGTGAGAAATTAACGATTTTAGATACATGAACCTCACGTGCTCGTGTTTTGTGGATCTAGGCCCTAAGCCTACAGATAGTTGCCTTCTTGTTTTTGATACGAATCAGTCATGTACTATAAAAGACAAGTTGAAATGTTACGGTTATAATGTTATGATTGATAAGTTGTACTGTAGTTCCATGACAGCATCATGTTTTATCTTTCTATGTAATTGTATTATTATTGGTATTCTTTAACCAAGAACATGCAGTCCACACAATATTACAAAAAAGGAGTGCCCATATCCGCAGATGGATCCAAATGGATTAGGTCCTATAAACACTTCATTCACTGATACGTTCTATCCAAGTCCAAGATGGGTTCAATTATTATTGCGCTCGTGTTCTCTATCTACGTAAACTTCTGCACTTCGGCTAGCCCAAAACCTCATGTCATATTCATGCTATCTGATGATCAAGGGTATCGCGATATTGGCTATCACGGATCGATTTTTGATACACCTGTGATGGACAGCCTAGCAGCGGAAGGGGTAAAGCTGGAAAACTATTACGTCCAACCTCTTTGCACACCAACAAGAAGCCAACTACTGACCGGAAGGTACCAAGTAAGTACTGATTTGTACTATTCTGTAGCCAAGATGATCTTGGCTACTAAATATTATACTCCGTGACATTCAGTGATACTTTCATTTCATTTTTTATTTATTTTTCAAAATCACATAGATTTAAAATTGACAAAAACAAAACAGAAAACGAGAGAAATCTTAGGAGACAATGATTATCCAGTTTACAAGCAGAACAAATACTTAGATCTCTTTAGAAACCTTCATGCCATGTCACATTTGCGGCAAATCTTGCAAAACTTTATTTGTCGACACTACTAAAGCATTTACGGGTTACTAAACTGGTTGCATTTTTCGAATGTAAAATGTCTCCGTATAAGAATAGTCACACAACATAATATAGATTAGCAATCAAATGATTGATCAACCTGTTGAACAGAACAGACAATTTTAATTCAGCTGGTCACTCGATTACTTTTAATATTGTATATATAATAAATACTACATATGCCTTTATCAACCCACATTTATTATACACTTCAGCACCGGATAAGGTGGGAATGGATGCTTCCTTTGATAACGTTTAAACCTTGAATAGTTGAAGAAGATAGATAATGAAGAAAGATAGTGACCTACTAAAGGATTAAAAGCGCAGAGTGAAGAACAACAATGAATTTTAGTCGTAGGCATATTCTTAATTTTTCTTTCAACAATAACTAAAGATAGTCTGACTCTACAGCTGACTCTGTCGGTCGGTTGGTAGGTAAATACTAAATTGTATTGATATCAGTTTCATCTAGCTAAGTCAATTTTTCAGAGTATATTCCTTATGGCCCGAATGCGATGTGATTATTTTTTCACGGTGCGCAATAAAAAATTACGCGGTTTACGCACGATTTAACGAAATCATGTTTGTAATCATATCTTCACAAGCATGAATCACAATTAAATAAAATTTGATAATCATAAATTTCAGGTCATATTTCATCATTTGGCAATAAAATTACGTGCGTAGCGCATATAATGCATGCCTACACGCGATTAAAATGTTCAAAACTGTCAACATTTATTTACGATGAAATTAGATTACGTTTCAGGCCATTTTAAGCGTTTAAAATATTGCCATGAGGGCGCAGATTTTTGCACGCGCACTGTGCGTTAAACGTTAATACGCACTCTTTTTGCCCGATTTCTGTTTTGCAACCTTTCTTTAATAATATCATCATATTTGATTCACTTTTCAACTCGAAATTACGTTATACGAGCACGTTAAAAGTGACAGGCTGCGCACCTGTAAGTTAACAAATTGGTGAAAATATGCTAAATTTTAAAATTAATATAGGCCTAGATCGTCAGAATGCTCGGGAACACATATTTTGCATTTCATTTTCTTAAAGTGCATCATATGTATGATTTATTATGAAATTAAGAGAACACAAGTTGAATAAGTCATCATTAATTGCATATTAATTTTTTTTTAAATAGTTTCGACAATCAAACAAATGATGACATTTTCATAGGCCGAAATAACAAACTTAAAATTAACTTTCTTCCTTAAAATGCTCATATATTAAATTTAAAAGTATATAGTTTGACAGTGCATCATTTTTTTATATTTTAAAGTCATCATAGTTCAAAATTATAATTCATTGCGGCATTTAATAATCTGTCTCCACCAAAGTGGTTACTGCATAGTAAATACAACTTATAGTGATGTATGGTTCGGTGGTACCGAGATCGAGTCTTACCTTGGGAAACAAAACGAAATAAGAAGCTTAGAGACATAACAGCTTCCTCAATATGTGTGCTCTTTACAGGATGGCCGATATCTGAGCTCTTAACTTTTCATGCCATTTTTTTTTTGCATTTATTTTTAATTGTTCCAAGAGCGCCAATTACGATTGGAACCTACATTTCTTTACAATAGTAATATCAGGTCGATTGTGTTTTAATTTCTTATCCGTGTAAACTGTCCCAAGTAATTCGAATGTTTATTATAAACACTAACTCAAATTTGAGCACGCAACTGCAGCCATGTATATGTTTATTATTATTATGCAAAATCGATAAGTAATTGTGCAAAACAGAAAATAACGGAGAGAGGTATTTATATATCAAGGTTTATTTATTTCAATTGTTCTTGCAGTCAAAAAAACTGAATTACAACAATCATGACAATTTATAAAAATTGGATAAATAATATAATAACATTTAACATTAAAATTAACATCTCCATTAATCAACAACATACAATTATTTTATTTTATTATATAATGTATATTTTAAATTGTAATTATTACAATTTAAAATATACATTATATAATAAAATACAAATTTACATTTGTCAATTTCCCATGATGATTTCTATGAAAACAAACACCCATGTTCTCTTGATCCGACGCCATTGATTGATGGTGTTCTTGATTTTGTATATTAAATTATAAACTGGCTTTTGTATAAATTCTTGAAAATTGTATCCGCCAAACCATTAAGAAGCCTAATCTTGCCTGAAGCCTGAAAATCTCATTATCTGATTATTATCGCTTTTTACTTTAAAATGTTAAAAACAAGTTGCTGTTTACGGAATGTAGAATTCCTTCTTTTTATGAATATATGGCCTGATTGGTAGAATAAATACAAGCGAAAATGTGATAATAAGCAACGTCTTAGTTAAGTCGAAGATGCTCTCCAGGTGGAATGCCATCCTGAGATGAGTAGTAGTAATTAGTCTTGTTTATTTTATTTCATTTTTATGTGATTTTTACTTTCTATGGACCAGAGATTCCGAAATAAAAGATTGAATGAATGAATGAATAATAATCAAAATATTTGATATGAAACCACGTCAACTTTATCAATCGGATTTAGACGTTCATTTGAAACTGCTGATCATCATCGACATCTTCATAATGTTTTTCTTTTTTTGTAAAATGTGAAGTTTCACTCCATTAATTTGTAAAGGATTTTTGTTTGCATTTTTGCTTATCTGATTAAATAACTTGAAATTAAAGTTAAACTAAATTATGGATGATACTCCCATGTTGGGACGAAAGCCAGACTGGCTAAAAGGATTGGTCTTTGGCAAGTAAATACAATACCATGGACTACCATTTAACTCTTATTCTATTGGATTGTCTTGTGCAGATTCGAACGGGTCTTCAGCATGGTGTTCTGAAGCAGAACCAGCCAAGCTGTCTTCCAACTGATGAGGTAACCATTGCCGAGAAGATGCGCGATGCAGGTTACTCAACACATATGGTTGGAAAATGGCATCTTGGATTTTATGAAAATGCATGTATGCCAACAGAAAGGGGTTTCGATACTTTTTTGGGTAATTTTAGTTTCTTTTAACTAATTGGTTGGGACACTATCTTCCTAACTATGTTGTTTTAGCATAGGCCTATCAGTTAAATTAATCAACAACAACTGTGACACATAACATTAACAAACACCTTTAACATCACCAAATGTAAGCATCATCATCATCATACCACCCGAAAGGTCACTATAAAATAGATATGTTGTCCAACATTATTAAATGTAACCAAGTGAATTTACTTCACCAGATATTTATTAGTGATTCCAAATCTAGGTCTTTTTACTCGCAAAATGTAAAAAACACCCTAATTGATAACATACAAATGACTTTTCTATTTATTATTAATATTGTCTCAATTGTCTTAATATTGTGCCTAATTTCAAAAGGATTGATGCATTTCATCAAATACTGTGCCATAAAATAAAGATATTGGTAAAATTGCGTGAAAAATAGGTCATTGACCTCTGACCCAAAAATGCAAGAATTGGATTTTCAGATGTACCAAAGTATGTCTCACACAAAATTCATATTAATACCAATGGTAAAATATGTGCACTGAATCGACTCATCTCTCAGTCTATCTGTAAATATATACCTATCTACACCGAAATGAATGATAACTTTTATAATTTTTATACACTATATTTTTAATCGTCATGCACCCATTGTCAGTAGGCGTTTTAGATCTAAACTACCTGCCTGGCTTATTGATAGGGATGATTTGCTTGATCTTGTGCACAAAATATATCAGCAGCCCTCAAATGGTTCAATGACTATTTTGTCAATATCGGTCCCTCTCTTATAAACAGAGAAAAGCTAGATCGCTCTCCTTTCAACACTAACATCCAGGTAAAAGAAAGACAATCACCTGTTTTCAGTTTTCAAACTGTTAGTCAGTATGAAGTTGAGGGAGAGTTGCTCACGGTCGATCCTAAGCAGGCCACTGGTCCGGACGGAATCGGGGGCAGGATCTTGAGGCTTGCAGCCAAACACATTTCCATACCTGTTACATATATCATAAATCATTCTATTAAATCAAACACATTCCTCTACATCAGGAAACAATCAAAATGTCACCCCCATACACAAATCTGGTGATACTCATGACTTATACAACTACAGATCTATTTCCATACTATGTAACTGCTCCAAAATCCTTGAAAAAAATGATTCACACTCAACTTTAAAATCACCTCACTGAAAATAACCTTCTTTGTTCCAGTCAATCTGGTTTCAGATCCGGCTTCTCCACACTGTCAGCAGTGACTAAGACACTTAATAACTGTTATACTAACATCAACCGTGGCTTTCTCAGTGCCGCAGTTTTCATTGATCTCCGCAAGGCTTTTGACCTTGTGGATCACCAACTTCTTGTAAATAAACTCCCTTATTACATACATATCTCCATCATCCTCACAACTTATTAAACAGTCAAATTCGCTGGACCTCAAAGTGCATACGAAAGTTGATCTAGCTACTAGTAGCAATTGTTATCATAGTTTAGAAACCTGTTTACCGCATCCATTCTGCTTTTCTTTTTCCTTTGACGTCAGGTTATCTAACTGGATCTGAAGATTACTACTCACATGATAAATCAAGTGGCTATGACTTCAGACGTAACGCCTCGGTTGAGTGGAACTATGATGGAGTCTATTCTACTATACTATATGCCGAGGAAGCAGTCGATATCATATCAGAGCATGACCCAGATGAGGTAGGTCAGCATAATTTCTTACGACTTTTTTTCAAGACATTATGTGGAGCATCTTGTGTGTGTTTATCCTGTGAAATGGGTTTCCACCTCTCTGGAGAGGACTTTCATTATTGTCAATCCTTTTGTTTCTAGTCAGTGCGGCAACATGTAAGCCTTATAAAGCTCAATATGAATGACATTTAGAATAATGTTATTGTGATAAAAATATAAATATATAATCAATTTTTTTTTCTGTAGCCAATGTTTCTATACATCCCGTTCCAGGCACCTCATACACCATTAAGTGCCCCTTCAAATTATACTGACCCTTACACATCAACAATAAATGACAATGATCGTTTAGCATACGCCGGTATGGTGACGTGTATGGACGAAGCTGTAGGAAATATTATTGAAGCACTTAAATCTAACTCTGATATGTACGACAATACTGTTATCATCTTTTCAAGTGGTATGTATTAGAAAATGGCAAAGAAATAATGAAAGCATCATGTCAAGTCGAGAGGATGATGGTGATAGCGTCCACAAATAAATGAAATCCTTCTATATTAGTATTTTTTAATATATTATTTTGTACCTTAATTATTCTAAGTCAATTTAAAATGTAAACGTTTAAACGTTTGTAGATAACGGTGGTGATACAGCTGCAGGTGGATATAACTGGCCGCTTCGAGGCGAGAAGGGGTCATACTTTGAGGGCGGTATTCGTGCTATTGGATTCGTCCATAGTCCACTCCTCGATGATGGAATCAAAGGAACAGTAAACAATGAACTAATCCATGTAAGTGATTGGTTCCCGACAATCATTGAAGGCATTGCTGACTGGAATACTAACGGAACAAAAACTCTTGACGGTGTGAATCAATGGAATACGATTAAGTGAGTCACTGTTTTGCTGAGGTTCGCGAATAGGCTACATTCGCTACATTTTTTAATTTTCGTGTATTCATTAAATTCACTTTAATTATTAACATTATTAACAAACGTTAATCCACAACTAAACAAGAGTTGACTTAACTTTTTTTTAATAAGCTTCGATGTAACTTAATTCTTTGTATAAAAGTCAAATACCGATTTTTTCATGAATTCTTGTAATGTGTGTGCACTCGGCCTAAAATATCTAGGCTGGCGTAATAAATTCCTCGCATTGTTATATAGCACATACACGAATTACATTAGTGTATTCATAGAGAAAGCTCTGATAAAAGAAAATAGAAGCACATACAAAATGAGTCAAAAAATGTCAGAACTAAAATTATACAAAGTGTATGTATGCATTAGTTAGTTATTAGTGTATTTTGACATCTAAATCATCGTTTAGATCGTTTTATATTATATGACCCAGATATGGAAGAGAGTAATTTCACTCTGGTATTAGCATTGAAACTTGTTTTAGGTTACCCATATGTCTTCTTACTAATTGGGGATAAATTCCATACATACAGACTTCTTCTCATTATTAGATATAAAATACGATTATAAGCATATATACTTTTGACACACATTTACAATGTTCTAGACCATACATACTTGGTGCAAGCAAAACCATATTGTCGGCGTACTTACTTCAATAAATGCAGAGGGAAGAGCATTTTACCATCAAGATAAAATAAGCGTCTGTGTACTTATTTTGATCTTCCATACCAGTTCTCCTAATAATCTTATTTAATGCGTCGGTGAAAATATGTATTCACAATTTGAGTAAATAGCTCCAGCAGCAGGCACCGGTTGATTTAATAATGATTTATTATTTTTACTATTTTTCATGAAGGAGTGGAAGTGCCTCAGGGCGAACAGAAATTCTTTATAACATTGATCCGATGGCGGTGTTGAGTAAAGGGGGTAAGAAATGGAACGGACAATCTTTCGATGTTAAGATCAGTGCTGCCATTAGGTCTGGTGATATGAAGCTAATTACAGGCGACAAAGGTAAGCACAACGTTGTTGATTTCACAAAGATTAATTTGAAATTTCCCAATAGGCCTGCAGTCATATATTTTTTCAATATTCAACATACATTTTGTCAGACTGCCGTTACTCCTTCTATCATCTTGTGTATATATAATTTTCACAATTATTATTATTTTACATTCCTGGTTGTTAACATTAGGGAAACAAACTACAGATAACACACAAGTGGTATAAATTAATGAATATTGAAGTGAATATAAGTAAAGTTTTGTATTGTGTGAAAACGAAAATAATTTAGGCCTAATTAATAATGTATTTTTAAAAATAGGAACTGATGGATGGATTGCTCCTCCAGACGCCTCGTTGACGTCTGTATCTGGTCCTGCATACTCGGGACAAGTCGTCTGGCTTTACAACATCACAGCCGATCCTACAGAAGAGAATGATCTTGCCGAAACCGAAATTGATACTGTGATTGCGTTATTAGATAGACTCGCCGTGTATGAAGCGGATGCAGTTGCAGTAAATTATCCGACTTCGGAG
The DNA here is from genome assembly GCF_963402885.1 of Antedon bifida. NCBI lineage: Eukaryota > Metazoa > Echinodermata > Crinoidea > Comatulida > Antedonidae > Antedon > Antedon bifida. The sequence goes on from NC_136231.1 coordinate 10,656,629, forward strand.
TCTGGTGCCAATCCAAACACCAACGGCAATGGAGGTGTATGGGGCCCGTGGGCATAATATAAAGTTTGCCAAAATTTTATTAGAAGTTTTTTTGTTTGCCATATAACATTTATTCCATCATGTTTCATCAGACTTCTGTCCCATTTAAATTAAAACTACAACTAGTAAAGTAACGTATATATGCCTCGCATATGAGTGTGTTGACTGCCATTTCTTATTGTAGACATATGCCCTTTTCCATACTATACATTACGATTTTGCTTGATCCTTATTAAAACATGAAATCTCTATTAATCCTTATAAATTATTATTATTTTTTCTTTATTACTGTTTTATATAATTTAGTACCGTACACCTAATTTGTATAATAAACTAGATTTGAACTCGTCACTATGGACGAGTTAGGTTATCCGCCGCGCAAACTCCACGTGCACGTCATACGGTAGTATATATTGCGCACAGAAAAAAGATTATGCCATTGTGTCTGAAGAAAATAAAATTATATTAGTGTGCTCTCTATTTTGTATACATTGTTTATATACAGTTATATATATAGGCCTACTACATACAGTGTAGTTAGGTGAAAATAATGAGACCCGCCTTTTATTCCATTTTTTAACATCATAACGTCATCAAAATAAAACACGTTGATATCAATTTTGGAAGAAAATTATATGAGCAACAACATATTAACGTGTTGAAGAAATTTGGATACGTAGAATATGGATGCGCGCTCTTAAATGTCATGAACTATGACGCAAAATATAAAATTACGACTTTTATAATTAAACTGGCCATATAATGACGTCACAACATCCGATGCGCAAAAATGTGCACAGGAATACGTATCTACAATTCAACAGCTTCCAGAAAACGTTTAATCATGAGTATCACTTTTCATTCTGAAAAGCTATAACATATTGAAATTTACTGTAATGATGAAAATAAGTGACCCAAGTAATTCACGCTTTTGAACATGATGACGTCATAAAAATTTTAAAAATGGTAAATCGAGCGAAAGATAATTGACTGACCTAGACAATATAAAAATGTGGGGGGGGGGGCGGGGGAATGGAATACGAATAAGTGAAAGATGCGCTCTATCAAATGTGATGAGCTATGACGAAAGAGACAACAATCCTATATTTTAAATTCGAGTGCCATACGATGACGTCACAATGTCCGGTTATCCATATTGATGCATGATCCGATATCTACAACTCATCATCTTCCAAAATATGTAATAAAAATAACTTTGACCGTTTAATTTAGAAACTATGACTGTTTAAAAAAAGGCATAATTTTGATGAACTTTTTCATCAAAACGCACGCGAATTGTCCAATTCGAAGTGCTCGTATGATGTGATTTTAAGTCGAAATTGTTTAAAAGTTGGTAAAATTACTAGAAAAGGCTGGAAAAACATAATTCACGCGAAAAAAAATGTTTTTAGCGCTACGTCCGCACCGAGTGTGAAAACATTTTGCGCTCGCTTTGAAATTTTGATATACTTAAAATGACATGAAACGCTTATATAGTTGATTAGAAATTGATTTTACACCTTAAAATTGTAAACGCGCGTGCGCGTTTAACTTTCTCTGACATTTTTAGTTAGTTAAAGTTAAAGTTAGCACATGATAGGCCTATATACAGTATTTTTGCTAAGTTTCAATTTAAAATGTTATTTGGTTTACGACCTATGCTAAATTCGTAAAATCGCACGTAAGTCACTTTGAATGTAGACGCAAGGCAAAATTAATTCACAAGACAACGTAGTATATAGATCATGATTACACGTTGTAGCTACACTTAAGATTAGCCTACCAATATGCCTATATCAATGTCGGCAAATCATAGGGTTACTAGTAAGCCTAGAAGGCCTGGGCCTAGTATCCTTGCTGATTTTGTAATTTTACATGTAGGGAGACAACAACTAGTTGTTGTCGCAGATGTAGGACTACTAAAGGTCATAAAATGCTACTTTAAGGTCATAAAAACATTAGCGTAGATCAATCGCGGCAGATTTCGAACATTGGCAAAATTAATGTTTTTTAAACCCAAAGGGTACTACTACAATTTACAAACAATTTGTATTTAATCTTGTAAATTACATTTATTAATAATCTTGTAATAATAAATAAGAGAAATATATACATGTACATATATATATATAAATCCCAAGGCAAATTACTGAAAAAATGACAATGCTGTGGGTATCAGTGGCTGCATCTCAATAGAGATACAAAAAAAGCGAAAACCTAAATCAAAACGATAAAAGTAAAACAGCCAGAAAAATTAGCAGAGCTTTCGGGCAGCACTAGCCTAACCTAGAGGCCTATGTACAAAATAATTTAATCAATGTTGATATAATAATAATTATTGGTTTAATATTAATAATGATACACTATTCCTGTTTTAATAGACTAGGTATATTACGAACGATCCCGTGCAAACGCGACTCTATAGCTCACTATGTCGGTCGGTTGGTCGGTCGGTCGGTAAACACTAACTCAAATTTGCGCCCTTGTTATTATTGTTGTCCAGGTACGTACTAATAAGCCTGGCGCTAGTTTCCTTCGCTTGTATTTTGACTCCAAATTTGATAACTAACTTTATCGTGTGAATACCACAACTTAAAATTATGCCTCATCTATCTATCTATCTATCTATAATATAATAGCACTAAGCCAAAATGTGTTCCTCTATCTAGTCTTAAACCGCAAGTCCGATACCAGCTTCGTTCGAGCTGGGGCACCAATTCTCCTTTATCCATTAGTCTATATTAGAACGGAAAATTTGTACGAAAAAAAATGTGTTTTTTAGACCAATTTCATTGCAAACTGTTCGGTAATCCTCGGCCATTTTCCTACATCACAATTTGGTCACTCGGGTCACTAGCAATATCGAGACAGCCTGTAGCACATGATCAGTGATCAGCGCAGTGCTGCTGTACACCATTTCAAATGAATCTCACGGGCACTGAAATATAAAGAAGAATTCAGTACTGTATAACTTTATCTTCCTTCTAATATAAATGCTGTATGTACATTAGTCTCTACAGTATACATCCATTTACAGATTTGTGTATACCACATTGTACTATTATTACAGTACTATCTATCTTTTTGATTGCCGAACCTTACAGTCACAAGGGTGTGTACTCTCACCAATTTTATTTTCTATATTTATTAATGAATTTGTTAAACTTCTTCGTGAAAGCAATTTCGGGGTAAGAATGAATGGTGTCTGGATGGGAGGGCTCTTTTGGGCTGATGATGTTATATTGATTGCTAATAATGAAAGGGAAATGACTGAAATGTTAGAAATTGCCAATATATTCGCCAAAGAATGGAAACTTGGTTTTAATCATGAAAAATCAAATGTCATGGTTGTTGGAAAACGCATAAATAAAGATAAAGAGTGGAAATTAGGTGAAAAATCGATAAAAGAAGTAAATAGTTATAAATATTTAGGGGTCTATATTTCCTCAAACATGAGTGAACATTCACATTATGAACATGTTATCCAAAAGGGCAACCGGCTTATAGCTTATATCAAAGGTATCATAGCTAACCTTGATGACTTTAACCGGGTGTACTATGGAAACATACTGTGGAAAACCATTGCAATTCCTTCAATAAATTATGCTTGTAGCATTTGGTATAATAATTCCAAGAAGGATAACGAAGACCTAGAGAAAGTGCAATTGCAAATGGCCCGCTTTCTTCTCAAAGCTCCACGGTATACTCCAAAAGAGGCACTTTATGGTGACCTTGGGTGGGTTCCATTATCCAAGTTACACAAACTGTCCAGAGTTAAATTATTTAATCGTTTTATAACTATGGATGACCACAGGTGGCCTAATATTGTACTTAATTCTATGCTACAATTGAAATGTGACTTTGATCGTTTAAAATATAAATTTCTTAGTAGTTGTGTTGACATATTTGAAAAATGTACAGATATAGGCTTTTACAACAATGTTTTTGATAATGATAGTTTAACTCTTGTTCCTTTCTCAGTCAGCAATGTCGAGCGATGTGTGTCAGAATCATATAAATCAGAGTGGTCAAATAATATAATGCAAAAAACCTCATTAAATTTATACTCAAAATTGAAACCTTTCCCTAATTTAGAAAAATATTTACTTGATAAAACACATTTTTATGAGACAAGTCTGAAATTTAAATTAAGATCTAACACTCTACCTTTAGATTGTAAAACTTATAAATGGTCCAATGATGTGTCCGGTCTTTGTACTTTATGTGGGAATGGTGAAATTGAAGACATTAAACATTTTTTATTAAACTGTAAAGCATTTGATAATATTAGAATGAAAGAATTATCCATTCTACAAAATAATCTTGTGCTCTGTAATGATTATGACACATGGAATCGTTACACAACAGCCAGTGCTGATGATAAATTACAGTATATTTTAGGTGGAGATTCTATCGCGATTTGTAAAGAATCTGAGACCTTTTTTGATTTGTTTTGTAAACAATACACAAGAGCTGCATGGGAGAAACGGTCAGAACTTAAATCTCCCAATATATAGATTGTTTTTCTTTTGTATTGTTGCTTTTATATATGATTTGTAAATATTATACACCTGTGATAACAACTATAGGTCTTCAGTACCTGATGTTGAAACACAATGGTTTGTAATGTAAACTCTTTACTATATATTTTATGTTTATTTTTATATACCTTTTTAAATTATCAACTCAAACCTATGATACTGTAGGACAATTTAATACAGTACCTGTATTACCATGTTGATAATGATTTTTCTTTTATATTTTTGCAAATAGTTTAAGAACCTGTATCCGTCATATTATGTATTGTTTTGATGTATTATGTTAATTTGGATGCACCACTTCTGTGTGTGCCACCGATGCAAAGGTGTCATTTCCTAATAAATTATTATTATTATAGTCATTATACGACGGTGCCCGTTCATTAGACGGGACGTACCTGCTAGTAAGTACTTTAATGAAGAAGAATCACATAAAAAGTAACAAATAAACCCTTAAATGAATGATTTTACTGACGTGTTTCTCGCACACTGGTCGCGAATTTCGCTTATTCAGTGTTCAATATTTTTGTTTCTATGGAGCGCCAAAAGAGCAACGATAATAAATAGAGGAATAAAACTCAGTGGAATGCGTCAACTTCTAATGCTGTAATATGTTACTGCTGATACTGTTCTGTTTTCAAAGAATAATAACAACCCTAAATCAACATCACTACCTACTTTGTCTATTTTATTCTTAAAGTTAACGAAACCGTGTATAGTATCAACAGTAACATTTTTTCCTTATTGACAGTGACAAAATATATTGAAATTGAACGTGATTTTCACCAAATAATGCGTTAAATAATAATAATGTTGCTCTTTTGGCGTTCCATAGAAACCAAAATATTGAACATTTGAGTATGCGAATTCACGAAATGCGAGAAAAACGTCTGTAAAATCACCAATTTAAAGGATTTATTGTTACTTTTATGTAATTTTCTTCATTAAAGTTCTAAGGTGTGATATTCAGGATAAAGTTGGTTAACACATTTTAGTTAAAATGTTTCTTATTATTATTTACAAAATGTGTTTAATTTTCGCGATTTGCCAGACTTTGCCAGAAAACTCATGACGTAAATTTTGCGATGCACCTGTGGCTGTAATAAATCGTAAAAAAATATAAATGTTGATTTTTGATTGTTTCTTTTGCTTATCTGGACTCATTAAGTATATTTTGCGATGCACATGTGAGGTCACAACAATTTACGGCGATGGCTATACGGCGAGCGCGTGCGCGGCGGTGATATCCTTAATCTTGCGATTACGATTGTTCTGAAATCATAAATTATACAGGCCTACATCCCTAATACGTTGTAAAAATATGGTTCTCGGTCAAGTTGTCCTTTAAGATTTTTTAATTCCGATTGTGATATTTAGTTTAGTTGTTTGTAGTTTAACATGTTTTAATTCCGATTGTATTGTAGTATTTATTATTATATTGTAGTATTTAGTATTTCCTATCTCTTATACACTGCGCATGAGATCTCTCTTTATTTTTATTTTATTCAGTTGACAACCAACAGCGATAAAACCGCCACTAACAGGTTGAATCTAAACATAATAAACTATAATAATACATTCAAATAAGCAACAATAACATAAACAAAGATCGGAACATTATAGAGATTTAACAATTTTACCCTATCATAAAATAAATCAATATCCAATCAAGTAACAAGCAACCTATTAAATGTGTTAGGTAACTGCTGAAAAATACCTCGTTTTGTGCATTCAACACGACCACAAGGAACGTGAAGCAAACACTTGCTACGAGTACGAGTTGGTATATTCAACTTAAACAAAGCAACAAGAGGACAACCATAAACAGAATTGAAAGAGTTGTATAAAAGAACCATATCAAAAACAACTTTACGATTTTCAAGAGAAATAAGAGAAACATTATAGTTAGGACAAGTGTGAGTAAGGAATCTAATAAATTTGTTCTGAACATTAGAAATACGCTGAGATTGTGTACAAGAAATTGAATTAAAAATGACAGAACAGTATTCCAGGTGGGGCGCACGACTGAACGATACAATGATGGTAATGCTCCACCATTGCCCATGAATCTACAGTTCCTCCATAACAAACCCAACATTCTATTTGCCTTAGATACAACATAATTAACATGCAAACATAAATTCAATTAAAACTCCTAAATCCCTTTGAAAATTAACACAATCTAATTCCTGATCATTCAACTTATATTTGGTTAAAATAGGCTTTGTTTTCAGAGTGATACAAAGATTTACATTGTCATTTGCTTATTTTTAAAGAAAGTTTCCATGTCTCAGCCCATCCCACATTTGAATTCAGATCCTCTTGCAGCAGAAGAGCGTGTCAGGTGAAGAGATTACTTTAAACAACTTAAGGTCATCATCAAACAGAAGTGATTGTGAAAACTTAAAAACAGAAGGAAGGTCATTAATATACAAATTAAAAAGCAAGGGGCCAATAATTGACCCCTGCCAGAGCCATATATATAAACTGGTACTGGTACTGGTTCAAATAACCGTCTCACAGAGACATCTGGTAGCCATTGACTTAAAGTTGGCATTTGGATGTGTTACTTTTAAATGTAGGCCTACAGTATGAGAGTGACTACTACCAAATTACACAGTCACAAAACAACTTATAAACAGTTCATATATACAGTTAAAACATTGCTGGGAATTATAAATTTCTGTTGAAGCAGGCTCTAATGAAGTTGCATCTAGTAAGTTGACTTTGTTGTACAACTCTATCAAGTATTGATGGTATCTTCCGACCTCTTCGTTTACTTTGGGTTGTGTGAAAAGTAAGAATTTTTGTAGGATCTTCATTTTCTTTTCTAATTACATGTCCGATCCAGTTGAATTGTTGCTTGTAGACATATTCTTCTAGCGGTTGACAGCCAGTAATTTTGTAGAGATCGTCATTATCAATAACGTAACGCCAGTCTATATAGTTTTCATCTGTTTCTTCATCTGAGGATATGTCTACATGGTTTGGTGGGCAGACTCTTTGAAAGCCATTCACTAGCATTCTTCTTAGGAAGGTTTTGTATGTTGTGCTAAGTTTGGACATTTCACTTCCTGTTGCCCTCCAAGCATGGCAACCATAGGTGAGTCTACTCCTAACTAGACCATTAAGAAACATCATTCTTGTTTGTAAGTGGATCGTTCTGTTGGTAAGCAATGCTCTATTCTCTGCAAATGCTCCTTTGGCTGAATTGATTCTGTATTTTACTTCTTGATCTCCAATATGAACATCATTGTAGGTAGCCCATACACCAAGGTATCTAAAGTGTGTTACGTTGTTAATGTGTACGCCGCCAATTTGTATGATGCATCTTGGGTATTCTTCAACTTCCTCTTTCCAGTTCCATATAATGGTTTCTGTTTTGGGGGCACTAATTCTTAGACCAAATTCCAGACAAACTTTATTCAAGATGTTCACAATGGTTTGCAGTTCTTCTTGTGACCAGGAGCTTACAGCAAAGTCATCAGCATAGCCACTTTCAAAGTCGTCATAGATGCCCCTTGATGGTGCTTTACGTCTTTGAGCACGATTTGTAGCTTCAATAGGAATTAGGTATTGTATCATTAGGCCATCCAAACTAGCATCTTTACAGCGTTGTTTGAACACTCTAATAACGTAATCAAAATATTGGTTAAACATGCTGGTACTCTCAATACCACCCTGTCGCACCCCAGAAGATGTTTCGAACTTATCATCACTCGGATCGTCGTCAGCAAGGTATGCTTTCGTTGAGCTGTACAGTGATTGTATAATGTCAATCATAGTAGTAGACTGGTTTAAGTGAAACCTATTACGAACGCTTAGGAAAAGAAGATTACGATTCACATGGTCGAATGCTGCTGTTAAATCAATGAAGCATGTATAGAGTTTGCGATTTGAGCGATACGCAATTTCCTGGATCTGCTTGATTACATATATAGCATCATTGCACCCTCTGTTGGACCTGAATCCAAACTGTGTGCGTAGAAGTTGACTTTCATAAAAGATGGAAAAACGTGAAAGAATGATAACCATAAGTATCTTTGAAAATGTAGACCCAATCGATATTCCTCTATACATTGATGGATCAAGTGGACTGCCTTTTTTTTTCCAAATGGTTGTTAATTTGGACAGTCCCCAATCACTTGGTACTTCTTTCGTTCTCCAAATTTCCTCAAACAGTCTATGTACATGGTCGACGAATACTGGGTTCTCTGTGGCGACTTGCAACATTTCAGAAGCGACATCTAGGGTAGCTTTGCGACCTTTTAGATGTCCGATTGCATCAATAATTTCTTTCTTGGACGGAGGTTCATTGTCTATCTCAAATTCTGGTTGTCTCAGGTTGATAATATATTCTCTAAAGAGTTACGACTTTGAAGATTAGAAGCCATTTTTGTGTTAAACACACAAATTCACCCCTCTTTTTATACAGTAGTAGTAGTGGCTCTCTGTTGTGTGTTTTTGCAGAGCCATATAATAAAGAGTTACGACATTGTAAAATCGCTACACCGTTGCCATTGAAATCGCTACACGCGCAGATGTCGCCGACGCGAATCGGGGAGGTCTCCCCGATTCATCGCAGACAAATCGGCAAAGTTCAACCATTAAGCCTGGTTTCCATAAAATCGCTACACCGTCGCTACAGCGTTTCCATTAAAATCGCTACACGCGCAGAGATGTCCTCGACGCAATCGGGAAGGCTCCCCGATTCAGGGTTGGGTAGGTTTGGCCAGTATGCGTACCTTTTTATGGCCAGCGGGCGTCCCGGATATTGCGCAATATGGCCAGCGGGCGTCCAATTATTGCGCAATATTTTTTCAATGGCAGCGTCCGCTCCGTGCGTACGTCGTGTGACGTGTGTGAAGTACGTACAATGCGACACAGAGGGCGTTATATTTAAATTTTCCGCGCGAGATCATCGGCGGGGAGAGAGTCGGTTTTCATTTTTAAGAGTTTAAATTGTTTTAAACCTAGGCCTAGGCCCACTGTAAACACTTTTGCCTATACAAAGGAGCATACACTATAGGCAATATAAATGAAAAGGCTAGTAGCATTATTTAATAAACAAAGTTGAGTTCTAATAGCCTAACTAGGCTAGGCTAGGCCTACTAGGCTAGCCTATATCCTACTAGGTTAGGCTCCGCTAGCCTCCTACTAGCTACTACTACTACTAGGCTAGAGCTAGGCCTAGGCTAGTCTATGCCTCTAGCTAGGCTAGGTTAGGCCTAGTAGGCCCTAGCTAGTAATACTACTACTAGGCCTAGCCTACCTACCCTACTAACTAGGAGGGTCTGGGGCGGATCCAGAGGGGGGGTCCACGGGGTCCGGACCCCCCCTAAATTTTAAGGGTCCCCCCTAAATTTTAAGGGTGCCCTCTTTTTAGAGGTTCAATATTTTATTTGTGTGACATATTTGTGTGTATATTAGTATGCACAGAGTAGGCTACACTAACCCCAAAAATAAAAACAGAAATGTATCACAATGAGCGCGATGTTAAGTTACGGCGGCCGATCAAAGAGCATCGTGAGAGGTGGTGTGACGCGTGATGATCTCTACTTAAACTTCTAAAAATAGATCGTTTCACATACTACAGAGGGCGCATGTAAACTTTTTACGATTCAACTCCGCGTACGTTACCATGCGCGCTATGTCATTGACTCGATTATTTGTCCATTGGTAAACACATTTTTATGTATTATTATTCTGAAAATAATTGAACTGTAAACATAATTCTGTTGAGTATTTGTTTATTTACATATCATTCCATCAGATCAACTATTTTTTATTTCCATTACATCCAACCAAACATGTAAAAAATGTAGTTAAAATATCGTACTATCTATAGCGCGTACGACCATACGCGGTAGATTGTTTACTCAAAAATCATCGAAATTACACTATTCAACCTTGTTTTTGTAGTTGAGCCTCTCATGACCTGGGATTTGTTTGTCTTCCTATGCCAAGATAATATAGTTCTACAAGTTGAAGCCATGTGCTTTTTTCTCTGAGAAATATTTATTATAAGTGCCAAAAAAATTGTTTTTTTCTCGATATGAAACCTTTATTATTCAAATCTTTTAAAGAAAAATCACACATACCATAAAGAAGGTTCATTTATTTCATTTTTGAAACAATATTTGTGAAAATTACGTGAGGCTCAACTACAAAACCACCATTTTGTGATATGATGTCATCGTAAGCCAATCAAAACTGAGCTTTCCCGCGATCGGCAGAGCTCACGGTTGAATGATTTTGGATTCTGGCTATTTGATTGGTGGACGCGAATCACCCACAGAGCGGAATGTTTTCTCTCGCGTGTACCAAGAAGTCACGTGATCTCTCTGTACTAAACGGTACTACACAAATTTAGAGCAATGAATTTGTACGAATTCCGTTAAATAAACAACTCTATATATTTTATAAACATTTAATAACATATTTTATTGATATTTCCAATGTTGATATATAAAAGAAATTACTATAAAACGTAATTATATGTAATTATTTTAGCGAAAAATGGCGCAATTTGTTTACAACGTTCGTGGCTAAAAACGATCATTTTCGGCAATGTTTTAGACCCTATATTTCGAAAACTACAAGTCAGATTTTCGTAATTCTTTCTTTATTGGAATATTGAAACAAAATACCAACAGATAATGTTTAAATTGGTTGAAAAATAACAACTTTTAATTTTGCATCGTTATACCCTGCTAATAAGTGTCATTTCCGGCGAACTAGAAAGGTGCCATTTATCATGGATTTTGCTAGACTTGCCCCAAGTCTGTATTTATTGTCTTTCTTTTTTATTTATTTGTTTTTATTTCGATTTTTGTCTGAAAATACAGACTTGTGAAACACGTATAGAAATCGATTTGCAGACCGCAAACATCCGATAAGAATGACGTAGGTTATCATACCGTATTTGGCTATATGGGGCGGGCGGTATGTAAATATGGATTTCGAATCAACCAATGATCATTTTGTTTCAAAATGAAAAAGATCGAGTACGTACGTACAGTGCTGAATGTACGATCAAGACTGAACAACTGTTGAAATATAAAATCGTGTTGCCAAGTTGTTTTGTTTATTAATTGTTTAGTCCTGGCCTAGGCCTCCTTCGTAGGGCTACTCAACTCGTACGTATGACCTGCCAAATAAAACGCCAATAAGGTACATATACCACTACCGACCGGCACACAACAGGGCTACACCACCACACAGAACAGGACAGGGTCTGGGTGGGAATTAAATCAAATTGTCTCCGCATAATAAATGATCCATTCAAAGTTTGATTTGGCGGAGAAGCTAGCCTATCATATCAAGACGAGTTTTCATGTTCTTGAGAAAAATCTCATCAAATGTTTACCAGACTACTAGGCATATAAAATCATTTCTAGCCTTCAGAAACTTTCATCAATGTACCCAACCAAGTACACATTGTCTAAACGTAACATAGCGCATGCGCATCGTCTTAGATGTTGAGTCTTTGAAATTCTGAAATATGAATATTAAAACAACGTACGAGTGAGTAGCCAATGGCATGCGGCTGAAACTAGTCAACTGGATAATTTATGCACCAAGAATTCTTGGTGTCAAACCACGTGACTTATGCGTGTTTCCCCAGACGGAGTATCCAAACTCAAGTAATACACGTATGAAACGCCATATGTGCAAAAATATTTATATTTTTACAAAACTCCGTCTGGAGCCCAGACTAGGATTTTGCGTGCGAGAGTGCCATTTCCGGCCATCTAAGTGTGTCCTGTAACAAAATTCGCCACAACCCCCACCATGGGGGGGCTGTGGCTCAAATACTCAATATCTGATGTGCCCTCTTTATCGGCGGACCCCCCCTCTCAAAAATGTCTGGATCCGCCCCAGAGGGTATAGGCTAGATAGGCTAGGCCTAGCTAGCCCGTACTATTTGTAGCCTAATTAAGGCCAGGCTAGGCTAGTGCATTATTTATATTATTATTAGGCCTAGCCTATAGTAGGCCTATCTAAAATAAGACTACCACTCTCTCTGTGTGTGTGGCTAGGGTATGGCCTATCTGGACTAGCCTAGAGGTAGGAGGACTAGGCTAGCTCGTAGGAGGCCTGAGGCCTAGGATTTACTAGCTTCCTTAGGCCTAGCTAGAATAGCCTAACTAGGCCAGTATTACTATTAGTATTATAATAATATATAGGCTGGGCCTAGCTACCTAGATAGTAGTAGTAGACCTCTAGCTAGCTAGCTAGGTTAGGCTAGCCCTATTTAGGCCTAGCTAGGCTTAGGCCTATTTTTAAAAAAGTCTGCCATACCATATAGTTTAGTACTATACTAAAAAGAGAGGCCCTTCTTAATTAAGAGGCTAGGGAAAGGCATAGCTCTCTTGACAGCTAGGCTATAGTCTAGCCTATGCCTAGTTTGCCTAGCTAGTAGTAACTAGTAGTAGTAGTAGGCTAGGCCTACAGTACTAACCTAATAATTAATAGTTAGTAAGCCAGGCCTACAGTACTAAACCTAATATACTAGTAGGCCAGCTAGGCCTACAATACTAGACTGGCTAGGCCATATCTAGAAAGGCCTATCTCATAGCTAGCTTTATTAGTATTTAGGCTTAGGTCCATGATTATGAAAACAATTGTAATCCTGTCTATTCTAAGGGTTGTCTACAACTACAGTAATTGTCAGTATAATTATTATTGTTACTACTGTATTAAGAGCCATTGTCTGTAAAAATCAAAGATTTGGTGGCAGATGTAAAAAAATGGATTTCGCTCAAATTTTTACCATGAATAGACATTTCAATAAAAAGCATATCTACAACATTCTTTTTAATTTTTAGCCTCCGTTGTCATGACAACGGTCAATTATCCAAATTTTGATGTTTTTGCCATTTTTCACATATTTCCTATAGTGAAAAAGTACAAACTTGTATACTTATTTTAACCAAAAATACTTACAGTATACAGTTTTTGTTTATAGCAGTGTAAACAACATGTATTGAGTTCCATTTAATGTAGAAAAAAAAAATTTACAAAATGGAGTTTGGTTGATACCATTATTTTAAAAAGGGGTGTTTTTAAAAAAAGATTTTTTTATAAAAGTATACCTCATAAACGTACCTATAACTTCCAAAGTGGTGTTTTTATATCAATGAACTTTTGTAATTTGATAGTCAATAGGTTTGTCAACAATAATCACGAAAAAAACACTGGGGTAAATTTCGTACATAGGTTTTTTGTTGCCAGGAAAATACGAAAAATTCAAAAAAATACAAACAAAATATCAACAAACAAAACACATGCAACACAATTTAAATATGGCTAATACAATAATAAAATGTATATGTGGCTTGTCATAATGCTACTAGAGTCATACGAATAGTTTAGATAAAATAGGAGAATGTGTTGCCAGGTTTATTTCAATTAATTGCCAGAAAAACAGTATTTTGCATTGAAATACTGTATTTAGTTGATGGAAAATAACGTTAAACTTTGAAATAATTGCGTCAATGGTTTTTATAATTTTTACATCTATTTTGTGTAAAGAGATACAGAAAGACCTCGCAAAAAATCTGACCTTGTAAAGGTCAAAGGTCATTTGAGGTCAAAAGGGGTCAGAATGCAAAACAGGACAGGTCCCCACTTTACTACAACTATTAATGTTTGATCAAAATTTACAAGATAGTTCATAAAAAATTCTCAACAATTTTCATTTTTTACCTATAGTGTTACCTTAGCAACCATTTCTATGTGTAACTAAGGAAAGTAATTTAAAAAAAACTGTAAAAAATGGCGTTTTTATGAATACAAAGAATTTATTGCATTTGTAATTTTTCTCAATTTTACTTCTACTGCATTCTAATAATCTTAAAGTGATGACAAACTTGACCTTGTAAATTCATTCATTTTGAGGTCAAATGAGGTCAACATTTTACCATAGTAACTGTTTCTATGCGAAAATATTAAAAAATAAGGGGTTTTTCATAAATACAAAACATTTTTTCTACATAGTTTTACATTTCTACTTTTTGCCAAATTTACTTTCAATACTGAATCCTAATAATCTCAGAAAGAAAGTCTTGACAAATCTGAATAAAGGTAAAAAATTGACCTTTAGTGTTATCTTAAACCTTTTTACGTAACTAAGGATAATTTTTTTTAAATAAAATATGGAGTTTTCATACAAAAAAAAATTATACTTTACATATTGAGGTCAAATGACATTTTACCTATAGTGTACTGTAGCAACTGTTTCTATACGTAACTAAGTACAATATTTTTAATATGGGGTTTCATGACTACAAACAATTGATTACATAGCTTTACTACTTTTTCTCAAATTTACTTACCTACTGAATCCCAGAAAATGTCTGACTTTGTGAAAGGGTCATTTGTTGGGTCAAATTATGTCAAAATGTATTATTTATGTTATCTTAGAACCTGTTTCTATGCGTAACTAAGGAAAAGTGGCCTCTTACGGGCGGTGACCCCTTACGGGAGGTTCTGCCGATAAAGGGCCAAAATCACGTATTATGGCTATACACGATACATGAAAAGAGCCTCTCAATTTTCCAGCTAATTGTATTATTATTTATAATCAGGTGGTTTAGTATTTTTTAGCATTTTCAGACAAATTTTAAAAGCTTTTATCATATGAAAAATGGTCGGTCAAAATCTGTGTAGTTTTCTCATCTCTTCACAGTAATGTTTTTAAAACACTTCGAAATAAAGATAAAAAGAAATACAATAAACATGGACCTCTAATTCATAGGTCCATGCAATAAGTATCACATTTTTCGGGTGGCCGCTTACGGGAGGTCATTTATCATACAAAAAATCTCATTTTTAGTATAAAAAGGTGCCCGCAGCTGCTTACGGGAGGTGGCCGCTTACGGTAGGTACCGAATGTACTAATTAGATAGGAAGAACAAACAGGCTTTTCAAATTGCGTCCGTTAAGGGAGGTGGCCGCTTACGGGAGGTGCCCGCTGTAAATAAAATATGGGGTTTTCATGAATAAAAATAATCACAGAAGAAAGTCCTTATGAATATGACCTTGTGAAACGGTAATTTGAAAATGTAAATAAGGCATGCCTGCTAATAATCTACAAATTTAAATTTGTATAAGATAAGTATGAAAAATCTAAAGAATATCTCAATTTTAGTTACCATAGTAACTGTTGCTATGCATAACTAAGGGAAATTAAATAATTATCAGATAATTATTAATTAATAATTAATACTGAATCCAAAACCATCACAGTAAAAAAAATATAGAATTTAAAACCAATATTTAATATAAAGTGTGATATTTTACATGCTGACCTTAAATGAAATGAAATTTCACATCAGGGCTTCAATATTTGTTATGTAGCATTAACATACCTGAGTATATCATTGACTTTTGATTGGTTCAACTTTGGGGAGGGGAAAGTGGTGGATCCAGGAGTTTGAAATAGTAAGGGGGTTGGAGGCGAGGGTCTAAAAACTTAACTTTTTGTCCTATCTTTTGCATTGCAATTTTTAACTTGGGGTGGGTGGGGGCTTTGAGAAAGGGGGAGGGGGTGGGATGGAGGAGTTTGAATCCGTCTATTGGTTGGGCGATGGTAGCGGCAGTGTGGGTGGTGCTTGAATGCATGCATTTGACACTCTATAGTGGATGATCGACCAAAGTGTTGCAGTTTATCTTTTTGTGGTTATTGTCGGGGTAGGGAGGGGGGGGGGGGGGTTGGTGGTAGTCGAAAGTGGTGGTGGATGGGCATGTGGGATCTGCTTAGGTTAGCAAATAAAAGAAGTAAAAAAATGAAAGAGGAGCTTCAAAATAAGAGAGGAGTAATCTGTTGCAAAGATTAAAATTCACAACGATCTGATAATTTATTCAAATTTCCAGAGGATATAACCTATAAAATGACATTAAAACTGGGAATTACATTATTTTTTTCTTACAACACAACTAGAACTATATAAAACATTAAACATTTTTCTGACCAAAGAGTTTCAAATCAAATAATCAAAGAAAATAAAATGTTTTTACTAATATACCATGTTTTTTTAAAAATAAAAATGCCTATGTTTCTCGCAACACTGCTTGTAGATTTTTAAATTACCCCAGTATTTTATTTTAGAAATCAATTATTAAACCTTAGAACAACCTATTTCTAATAAATCAGCTAAAAAAATACACCACTTTGGGTGTTATGGTGAAGTAAAGTTTAGTTGCATTTAACAATTTAAAAAAAGTGAAAAACACCCCTTTTTAAATAAATGGTATCTCCCAAAGTATAAAATCAAAAATATAAAAAAAATTATGAAACAGGTACACAATGCATTGTTATTATGCATACACTAATTATTTTTTATAATTAAATGAGCAAAACAAAAATATCGTTCATCAAAGTAGTACCAATATCCATTTTAAAAAACCTTAAAAAAGGACAAAATTTGTCAAAAACACAAATTTGACCGTTGCCATGAAAAGAATTGATGGTCAAAAAAGAGTAATATTACATTTTTTTCCCTTTTAATTTAAAGGTTTGATAGAGTTGCGGTAAGATTGTAAAATGCATTATATTAAAAAAGTTAATAACCTCTTGTAAATAGTAAGGATTTGAGGTAAAATTGTTTGCGCTGTTTCTGGGTTTAGGCTCGGTGTTATTTTTTGTGTTGAATTTATTGATTGTCCATTTATATTAACCTGATTACTTATTGATTACTAAAAAAATAGTAAATGTTATAAATGCTTTCCTAATTGTGGATTTGTTTTATGTTGATATACTGTGTTTGTTATATGTTACGCAGTATTTTGTTTTATGTAATGTTGTAATTTCTGGTTATAAATGAAAAAGTAATTTGATAAAAAAAATCAATAAAACACATTTATTTACTTTTATACAGGCATATTTGAATTAATTATATTCTTTTTTGTTCTCCACAGTGTTAATTATTCCAAGTTGTGATACTCAAAACTGTGATACTGTAAGTCAGTGACGGGACCAGGCTATAGGCGCTTGACCTTTGACAAGATC
Organism: Antedon bifida; assembly: GCF_963402885.1. Lineage (NCBI taxonomy): Eukaryota > Metazoa > Echinodermata > Crinoidea > Comatulida > Antedonidae > Antedon > Antedon bifida. The sequence goes on from NC_136231.1 coordinate 10,674,221, forward strand.
GCCTAAAATTTATAATTTAAATCTACGATACTTAGTATTGTATATTCAGGAATAGCCGCTCCATAGTCTCTTTGCTTTTCTTCCTGATATCTTATTTTCATTAACTCAAAATTATTTTTACTAACAAACATTACTATTTATATGCCTAGTGTGTAAACATTATTGACATAATTTCATTAAACATCCACATACAGTACAACTCTTCTTAACAATTTTTTCAATCTTCTATCAACTAAAAGTCGTAGTTAGTCATGCCTCGGGTCACATTCTATGGTCACCGTACAGGTAGGCTACTACATCAGTACTTCTATGAATGGATGACTAGTCGGTGACAATAATGCTAGTTGGTCATACCCAGTACCGTTTTGATTTTACGATCATTCGGGAAACCACCTCACAACCACCTCACGAAGTTTAATTCATCAATTCCCATGCAGAGCAGAACTGGACCAGGATATAAAAAATTGATTGCAGTAAATAAAAAGTTGATTGTGTTTAGTTATCAAAGAAAAAGACTAATTATGTGGTAGTGACGGTTTGAGTTTAATTCATCAATTCCCATGCAGAGCAGAGCTGGACCAGGATATAAAAAATTGATTGCAGTAAATAAAAAGTTGATTGTGTTTAGTTATCAAAGAAAAAGACTAATTATGTGGCAGTGACAGTTTGAGTTTAATTCATCAATTCCCATGCAGAGCAGAACTGGACCAGGATATAAAAAATTGATTGCAGTAAATAAAAAGTTGATTATGTTTAGTTATCAAAGAAAAAGACTAATTATGTGGCAGTGACGGTTTGAGTTTAATTTATCAATTCCCATGCAGAGCAGAACTGCAGAACTGTACCAGGATATAAAAAATTGATTGCAGTAAAAAAAAAAGTTAATTGTGTTTAGCAATAAAAAAAAAGAGTAATTATGTGGCAGTGTCGGTTTGAGTTTAATTCATCAATTTCCATGCAGAGCAGAACTGGACCAGGATATAAAAAATTGATTGCAGTAAATAAAAAGTTGATTGTGTTTAGTTATCAAAGAAAAAGACTAATTATGTGGCAGTGACGGTTTGAGTTTAATTCATCAATTCCCATGCAGAGCAGAACTGCAGAACTGTACCAGGATATAAAAAATTGATTGCAGTAAAAAAAAAAGTTAATTGTGTTTAGCAATAAAAAAAAAGAGTAATTATGTGGCAGTGTCGGTTTGAGTTTAATTCATCAATTTCCATGCAGAGCAGAACTGGACCAGGATATAAAAAATTGATTGCAGTAAAAAAAAAAGTTGATTGTGTTTAGTTATCAAAGAAAAAGACTAATTATGTGGCAGTGACAGTTTGAGTTTAATTCATCAATTCCCATGCAGAGCAGAACTGGACCAGGATATAAAAAATTGATTGCAGTAAATAAAAAGTTGATTGTGTTTAGTTATCAAAGAAAAAGACTAATTATGTGGCAGTGACAGTTTGAGTTTAATTCATCAATTCCCATGCAGAGCAGAACTGGACCAGGATATAAAAAATTGATTGCAGTAAATAAAAAGTTGATTGTGTTTAGTTATCAAAGAAAAAGACTAATTATGTGGTAGTGACGGTTTGAGTTTAATTCATCAATTCCCATGCAGAGCAGAGCTGGACCAGGATATAAAAAATTGATTGCAGTAAATAAAAAGTTGATTGTGTTTAGTTATCAAAGAAAAAGACTAATTATGTGGTAGTGACGGTTTGAGTTTAATTCATCAATTCCCATGCAGAGCAGAACTGGACCAGGATATAAAAAATTGGTTGCAGTAAATAAAAAGTTAATTGTGTTTAGCAATAAAAAAAAAGACTAATTATGTGGCAGTGTCAGTTTGAGTTTAATTCATCAATTCCCATGCAGAGCAGAACTGGACCAGGATATAAAAAATTGATTGCAGTAAAAAAAAAAATTGATTGTGTTTAGTAATTTTTAAAAAGACTAATTATTATAATTAAAACTACATTCATAACAGTTTCATGGAATGGAAGCCAGCGCTGTTCAATACTGTAAATGATACATTTCAAATCATTCGTTCTGTAAAGTGAGTGAATGTAGCGTAATTCATCAAAAACAAAATGATTGTAGTAAATAAAATTATTTTTGAAAGTAATTTGTTAGGTTGATATTTGTTAGTAGAGTTTTGGGAACAAAAATGTTGCACATCATATCTCCCCTAATACACTACTTCTACAAATACCCATCTGTAAATGTGTTGTAGGCCTAACTTAACCAAAAAAAAAAAAGAATTAGAGAATTAAGCTTGTGCATTGAATCACAAGTATATTCAAATGTAATTCTTTTTATGTGAAATCAGTGATAGGCCTACAGTAGCTAGTTAATTTCAAAAACTGTCCCTAAAAATGTCTAATCTAATCTGTAATGTAGGCAAATTGAAACAGTGTGAATACTACTTTTTAAAGCTCTACCAGGTTTGGTTGTTAATACCTACTAGCCAAGCAGCAATTGTTGACAACAAATTGTATACATAGGTACTGTACCACTTCAACAAAAAAACAATTTGTGCTTCTTTTATTTGCTAGTAAGAAGTACAATTCTTTTGGATGGATATTTTGTCCCAAATCTATTAGCATCATTGTACTAAAAACAGTTTTACAGATATTTAAAAGCAAAATGATGGTATCTATAGCATGAACAACACTGTGTCTGGGAAAGGTGAAATGGTGCAGCAGTGATTGCTCAGACTTTTAATCTCATGGTTGGGAGTTTGCATCTAACGTTGTCTATTCTCCACCAGCCTGCTTTCATCTGTAATAATGTTGAAAGTGACTTAAGCCATAGTCCATGGCTACAATGGTCACTTTATGGAAGTTCCATAAAGGATATACTTTTTGTCTTTGAAATTGTAATTAATGTTGTGTCACACACAACACAAGTGCATTAAAGTACCAACTATACAAACAATCATTCATAATTAAAGTTTCCATTCATGAGAAAATTCCTGTAATCAAAAGTCATGTGATTGTAATGCACAATTACAAATTGGGTAGACAACCCTAGATTACTAAGAGATCAGTACCTTTGTTCAAGTCAGTTCAATGATTGATTGCTGCATTTTTAGGTATCAGCAAACTAATACAGTAGGCCTATAGTTTTGTAAGCACACTCCCTCTGCATCAGCTTCGTTCATCTTCTAAACATCTATTGACATTTCTATATCTTCAGCACAAAACCAAAACATATGGTCAACGTGCCTTCTCTTTTCAAGCCCCTCTTGGAACTTGTTACCATTTTCTGTTTGTAATTCTTTTTGTAAAACATGTTTTCATATTTTTAATATCACAATTTATCACATTATAGCCTTTGCATTTTAGCCTCCGTATTTTTCTCTCTTTAGTAGGGCCACTTTTATTAGCACATAACATAATTGTAACCTATAAAGGTTTTATCATTTTCTTAATGAATATTTTTACTGCATAATTATAATTTTTTTTGACAATTTTTCATTGACTTATAAATGATAAACCATTTTAATTATTAACAATAATTTATACCAAATCCACTTAATGTATCTTTTTATTTAAAGAATACTTATGGTGTTTGATTTCTTTGCCTCTTGTAATTTACATTATCTTTTACTAATATGGTGTTAATGGTATAGCTAATACATTTCTACGTATTTATTTTCTTCATCTTTAAGCCATTTTATAGTATGTATTTAATTTTTACATTTATCTGTTACCTAAAATATTTATACTTTTATAACCTTTTACATATTTTTTATTGATCTTACTTTATTCTCACACAGCACCTTTGATAAATACTGTGGTATATTGTATAACCAGAAAATCACCATGTAATTAATCTTGGAATTCTAAATGTGTTTTTTGTATACAGCAAGTTTTTTTTAATGGAATCAAAAATTAAAAATTAATTATTCTTAATCTGGCAAAATTTTCTTTAATAATTTTTATGTAGGTTAAATACTGTATACATCATGGATAAAATACAATAATTAAATAATTGAACTGCTACTGTGATCTTTTCATCAATTCGTTGGCCTACTGTATATAAATGTTAAAATAAAAATTAATATTTGAACAAATCTTTGAATGTAATATAGTCTTTGTTGTGTTTCTTTTGTGTTACTTTGTGATAGTTAAAATAATATCATTTATACGTTTTTCCCCAACAATTGTTTGATTTTTACTTCCTCTTGCATTTATTGTCTGTGTCTGGTTTAGAATTTGTTTTGTCCCTGTGATGTTTATAATTCACCATATTATATAGGCCTTATTATATAATATGATTTACATTTATTATTAATTAATTATTATTAATATTAATTATTATTCATCAGAAAAAAAAATATGAAAAAAATTAAATGTGAACTTTCATTTAAAATGTTTTTTGATTGACATTATAATAGTTTAAGTAGGCATAAGCAAGGAAGTTAAGAATTATTTTTATTAATTAGGCCCTAAAATACAGTAGTATAATTTATTAAATCAGTTTAACTTAGGCTAGCCTGCTCTGAACAGAAGATAGGCTTTAAGAGGCCTCAGTTCAGGCTTGCCCTACTTGCAAATGCTGTATAATTATATAAAATTAATAATGTATATAGCGCCCTCTGTCGCATTGTACGTATCTCACGCACGGAGCGGACGCTGCCATTGAAAAAATATTGCGCAATAATTGGACGCCCGCTGGCCATATTGCGCAATATCCGGGACGCCCGCTGGCCATAAAAAGGTACGCATACTGGCCAAACCTACCCAACCCGTATCGATTTTGTCGGCGATGAATCGTATACGCGTGTACCAAAGAATATTTAGCGCTCGCGTACTAGATCCCCCAAAAATTCTAGTTTCCATAGAATCGCTACGCTCTGTCGGCGACAGCAGCAGTCGGCGACACGATGTAGCGATTTTATGGAAACCAGCTTTAAGCCACGTGATATGCAGATCAAATTGTGTCAAACTTGTCTCCGTTAATGCATTTAAAATATAGGAGCAACAAAATACTTTCAACTTATATTTAAAAAAATGTAATTGCACATTTTACAGTGAAATATCGACGTGCACAGCGTACAGAAGTACTTGCGGCAAAGAATATGCGCTAGTACATTATAAAGTTCGATTGATTGATTTTGGAACGAAACATCCCATAACTACGTCCTACTACAGTTATGCAATTCTATGATTGAATTCTCAGTTTTCCGGTCAACGATCCATTCTAAACAAAAAAATCTCTCAGCACCAAATTTTTGGTTTGGCGCTATAAGGTACATTAGGCCTATATATTATTCAAAGGCTTTGTAATTTCCGATACCATTAATTCCAACAAACATTTATGTGGTCCATCATATAGTTACCAATCGTCTCGCATCGTTCGGGACGCGGTCCCGCATTTCAAGTGATTTTTAATGAAACACGTCTTTGAACACATAAGTAGGCCTATATTCAATGCGTTATCATTGAGAGGAAAATGCATTCAAATTAATTGGTATATTTTAAAAGTATAGAACACTATGCGAGTATTCATATAACACCACACATCAATAAAATATCTGGGGAAAATTAATTTTTCCGTGGTCGCTCGCCGTGACGAGGATGGGCCGATAACCATACGTTAGTCACGATCGCAATTACACATGACATGATGTGTGCGTTTAAAAGGTAAACCCAATTTTCTTGCCATTGGTTGGTGGATCAGTTCAATTTTTACCCTTCAATATTTTTTTTTTAATAGAATAAATTCAAGAATCAGCATGAAAAACGTTAAATTACAGATTAACAAAAAAAGAATAACATACAATCTAATAATAGTTGCATCGTTTACCGTACCAGAATACAAGAGGTGCCATTCATCATGAATTTTACGTGCGAGAGTAATATTTCCGTCCATCTAGGATCAGTGCCAGTGAACTAAATTTGTTTCCGTCGCAGCTGTGCCGCCACGAGGGGTGGGGGCTAAAAATACTTCGTGTCCGATCACGCCCCCGCCCCTCACCCCAAAAATAGTCTGCCCGCATTTTAAATCTCTCAGGTTGGTAAGTATGGTGGTCATAGTTAAATTGGTTATTACAACAATTAAATACTTAAAGTACAACAAAATAAACTCGCCCTAAAAATAACAGAAATTGCATATTTAACTTTGGACTTTAATTTGGTTCCAATATAAGAAATATAAACAGAGCTGTAAAGAGCATGTTAAAAAGATGAAAATCTGTCATTGAGTAAGATGAAACTTAAATTGAATTAAAACCGACATTTTTAATAAGTGTTTTCCTTAGGTAAGTGAATCCCTTAACTCATTTGTGAATACCCCTTAAGTGTTTCCCTTTGTTAAGGGAATTCTTAAATGTTAAGGGTAAGTATTTCCTTTAGCCTAAGTGAGACTGCAGTTTTTCAATATTTATTACAAATTTGACCGCAATTACCCACAGTAAAATGGTATAGCCAGTGTTACACTCTATATATGGCTCTGCACAGAGCCAGAGCCATTATATATAAAGAGTTACGACATTGAAAATTAGAAGCCATTTTTGTGTCAAAGAATTCGCACGCTGAGGGCGCGCGCGTCTCTTTTGTATAGCGTTTTCCTATAGTTCATGCATTATTTTTAGATTTTTTTGTCTATGAAATAAAGCTTATATTCCGTTTTTATTTTAGTAATTAATTTTATTAATGGTATTAATTTGGTAACATAAATATATTGTATCTATAATAACAAAAGAATAAATGCTAGGGCCTACATGCAAGTCAGGATACATCAAAGCATGAACCAATACAAAAAACACACAAATTCACCCCTCTTTTTATACAGTATATGGCTCTCTGTGTGTTTTTGACACAAACTTTCAGAGACTCGTTCATCATTTCATTTGTAATAATTTGCCTTTATTATTTTAATATTGTTCATACCCTATTCAATATATTAACAAATATATCCACGACACTTCATTATTTTATTTAGTCATCAAAGCATGCATTATAAATTGAAAATATTACATAATTGTTATTAATAGGACGTAGTTATGGGATGTTTCGTTCCAAAATCAATCAATCGAACTTTATAATGTACTAGCGCACGCGCGCGCAATATTCTTTGCCGCAAGTACTTCTGTACGCTGTGCACATCGATATTTCACCGTAAAATGTGCAATTACATTTTTTTAAATATAAGAAAAAGTTTAAAGTATTTTCTTGCTCCTATACTTTACATGCATTAACGGAGACAAGTTTGACACAAATTGATCTGCATATCACGTGACTATAATCCAATGTCGTAACTCTTTATATATATGGCTCTGCACAGAGCCAGAGCCATATATAAAGAGTTACGACATTGAAAATTAGAAGCCATTTTTGTGTCAAAGAATTCGCACGCTGACGGCGCGCGCGTCTCTTTTGTATAGCGTTTTCCTATAGTTCATGCATTATTTTTAGATTTTTTTGTCTATGAAATAACGCTTATATTCCGTTTTTATTTTAGTAATTAATTTTATTAATGGTATTAATTTGGCAACATATATATATTGTGTCTATAATAACAAAAGAATAAATGCTAGGGCCTACATGCAAGTCAGGATACATCAAAGCATGAACCAATACAAAAAACACACAAATTCACTCCTCTTTTTATACAGTATATGGCTCTCTGTGTGTTTTTGACACAAACTTTCAGAGACTCGTTCATCATTTCATTTGTAATAATTTGCCTTTATTATTTTAATATTGTTCATACCCTATTCAATATATTAACAAATATATCCACGACACTTTATTATTTTATTTAGTCATCAAAGCATGCATTATGAAATGAAAATATTACATAATTGTTATTAATAGGACGTAGTTATGGGATGTTTCGTTCCAAAATCAATCAATCGAACTTTATAATGTACTAGCGCACGCGCGCGCAATATTCTTTGTCGCAAGTACTTCTGTACGCTGTGCACATCGATATTTCACCGTAAAATGTGCAATTACATTTTTTTAAATATAAGAAAAAGTTTAAAGTATTTTCTTGCTCCTATACTTTACATGCATTAACGGAGACAAGTTTGACACAAATTGATCTGCATATCACGTGACTATAATCCGATGTCGTAACTCTTTATATATATGGCTCTGCACAGAGCCATTCTACAGCGCCCTCCTCATGACAACATAAACAATTTTAAATTCTTTTTCGGCGAAAAAAGATAGGCCTAGCCTAGTTCAAATTGTTAGTAAATTGAGTAATATAAGTTATGAGGTGTGTATATTTTGCTTCTTTTATCTAGGATAATTAATAAATATTCTATATGCAGGATGTAATTAATGTAATTAAGGTCGATGATACTGATAGTTATTGTTTCTAGCTAGGCCTAGCCTAGTAGTTGTTTGTAGTAGGTTAGGCCTAGGCCTAATAATAGTAAGTAGGCCGAATACAGGGGTCCTCCTAAATACCAAGACCTACCAAGACCTACCAAGACCTACCAAGACCTACCAAGACCTGTCAATTTAAAGTGTTAATTTAACGAAATATGATATATATAGACTTCTAATAGCTTTTCAAACAATAAAACCTCAATTGTAGCGCGATATAGACACCAAAAATGTTAAATGTAGGCCTACGACCCAGTAGGCCTATGACAGGAGAACTGCGTCGAGTGTCAGTGAGCCATACTAGTTGACGCAATACGGACATTAATTTGTGACGCAATGTATGCATCAACAACTCAGTTCATTTCACGAAGTTTGTCGATTATTTAACATTTTCGTAACATTTTTGGTGTCTATATCGCGCTGAAATTGAGGTTTAATTGTTGGAAATGCTATTAGAAGTCTATATATATCATATTTCGTTAAAATAACACTTTAAATTGACAGGTCTTGGTAGTTCTTGGTAGGTCATACTAGTTGACGCAATACGGACATTTGTGACGCAATGTATGCATCAACTCAGTTCGTTTCGCGAACGCGAAGCTTGTCGATTATTTAACATTTTTGGTGTCTATATAGCGCTAAAATTGAGGTTTTATTGTTGGAAATGCTATTAAAAGTCTATATATATCATATTTCGTTAAATTAACACTTTAAATTGACAGGTCTTGGTAGTTCTTGGTAGGTCTTGGTAGTTCTTGGTAGGTCTTGGTAGGTCTTGGTATTTAGGAGGACCCGAATACAGGTCAACCCGTACCCATGCCAACTCGTACCCCCCAACTCGTACCCAAATTTTGGCTTACTCGTACCCAAAATTTTGGCTGACCCGTACCCAAAATTTTGGCTGACCCGTACCCATCATTGGCTGGCCCGTACCCAAGTTTAATGCTATTTAAAGTATATTTATATTACATTTAAACCCAGTTTTATTAAATTTTTAGATACCAATCATATGTTCGATATTATAATGGCAAAAACTATTGACCTAAAAAGTATAATAATATGTACAGACTCGTACGAAAAAACCACAGCTTTCATCGTATTTGCGTATGTCATATTTGGTCAAGTTAATACTTGAGGGCGCTGTTTTATATGGCTCTGTGGAAGATGTCAGTGGTCGGCTGTGCTGCATTCTATTTTTTTTCATTTATGAGTTATTAATCTATTATTTTCTACGAATAGTAGTACACGGAAATTGAAATACCCACTAGTCTGTGATGATGAAAACTTGAATTATTAAAAGTAAACATGAATATCTTTTATACATAATTTGTATTTTTTATTTTACAGATAATGAAGTAATGTGCTTTTTGAAAATCGTTTTAAAACGAATGGTTTTTGTTGTTTTGTTTTGCAAGTTTTGGAAAATATTAAACTGTTTTTACATTTCGAAAATATTTAATACATTTTTAAGTAGTCACTCGTATTTTAAAATCACAAAACTATTTAAGTGGATACCAGCCTCATTGCTGCTATGAGCATTTAGTAGTAGATTAGATTATTGCCGTTTATCTAGTATACAATGACGGATGTGAGAGTAATAATAAAGGTAACCTCCAATAATTTAACATTTAATTACAAACGATGACATTTGCTGTTATTACGTTTTTATTTTATAATGATTATTACTGTATTAACTATTATTATGACTAAAAACCGAAATAAATACTACTAAAACTTAAAAAAATCATCTTATCGCTGACAGATACGTAAGTACTCAGACACGTGTAGGTAGGCCTTCAGAACGTTTATATTATTTTAGTAAATAAGACGACATCCGTTGCCATGGAAAAACGATTGAGTTCATTCATTTGTCTTATTTGACACATTATAGAGTGCGTATTTTTTTTTAAAAAGGGAATCCCTCGTCAGCAAAAACACGTAGCTGTAAGTTATTGAGGAAACATCTACCAAAAATGTTTAATTACCGTAAACAAACAGATAATTTTACTGAATTATTTAAGAAAAAAAATAAATAGAAAACGATCATACGCCACATTGCGTTGTCTATTTTGGACACACTACAAATGGACCCGTACAAATGCGTTTTTTTTAATATTAAAGAGGAATCCCCATTCAGCAAAAACACGTAGCTGTTATAGAAGAAAATCTGCCAAAATGTTTAATAATTGCCTTACAGTACGACAGTACGTGTATATGATCATTTCACTGAATTATTAATAAATAAAATATATGGAAAACGATCATACATCATTACTGAGTCGTCTCTTTGACGCCGGCCCTATAAATGCGTCTTTTTTATAATAAAAGGTTAATCCCGGTCAGCAAAAACACGTAACACGAAATCTACGAGTAATTCGACCCCATAGCCGGCCCTGCAGGCTTTTTGCTTAAATCAGGGCGTTGTTAATTCAACAAATTTTAAATATACCAATACAATAGAAATAATAATTACTTGATCGAATGTAATCGGGGAAGATAATTAGAATAAAATAAAAGAATAAAAAAAAAGAATAAAAATTGAGTATAAAATTATACATTGTTGGTACTTTACCTGGGCTTAATTGAATTGTAATACTAACTATACAACAGTCAAAATTTTTTAAATTAATTAATGTTCTCTTACGTAAATAAAAAAGACACGTCAAACATACTTTTTTAAAGTTTATAAAACTATTATACTACATTTAAATAAATGTTAACAAATATATGCCTAATTAAACGAAGTCTACAATCAAATCAATGGTCATTTTTATTAGCACACATTTCACCGAGACCTGTAAAATAAAAAAAACAATTTAAATATAAAAATATTCATACGGCAAAAGCATACCACTAGTTTTGCGCCGATCAAATCATTACAAGTAATTATTCAAATTGGGTACGAGTAGGCCAAATAATAGGTACGAGTAAGCCAAAAATGGGTACGGGTAAGCCAAATAATGGGTACGAGTAAGCCAAATAATGGGTACGAGTAAGCCAAATACTTGGGTACGAGTAAGCCAAATATTTAGGTACGAGTTGGCATGGGTACGTGTTGGTTTGGGTACGGGTTAGCCAAAGTGGGTACGAGTTGACCAATTATTTGGGTACGGGTTAGCCAAGTTGGGTACGAGTTGGCATGGGTGCGGGTTGGTTTGGGTACGGGTTGACCAGCACCCAGTAGGCCTATTGTATCCTAGCTAGGCCTAAGCCTTGCTAGGGATCCCTTGCTAGCTGGCCTAGTTTTAGATAGATGAATCCGGGCTGGCCGTCTCAGGGCCGAATCGTCCCGCTACCGCCTTGGCCCTTGGGCAGACTAGTAGTAATTTTAGGGTAAGTTTGACAAAGTGCGAGGTATGCGAGGCATCATTTTATCATTTCCAAAGTGCGAGGCATGCGAGGGATATCCTAGAGCCTAGTTTACAATTTCAAAAAGGTGTGATGCATATCTTAACATGCTATTATGCTATATTATAGGCCTAATAATCAATTATTTATAATTTTGTAATAGCCTTTTAATAGCCCATTGTAGATTCATCTTCCCTCAATCAACATATTTTATAATAGGCCTACCTTAAAACATGTACTCTGTGGTATATCCACTTGCATTGTAGGCATAGAAAGAACGTCTATACTATATTACTAAATAAACTATTTTAACTATTAATTTCTGATTTATTTTCATTATATACATTAGAACCTTCGGCAATACAATAAGTATGTTAAGTTAAATCTATTACATTTCATTGATTCATTCATTTCATTAATGACAGCCTCTCATCATGGAAACTCTCTAAGAAAATGAGAACAATTTGTCCATACTTAAAATCATTATTGAAACCCATGAAATCCCATCAGTTAAATCTATTACATTTCATTGATTCATTCATTTCATTAATGCCATCCTCTCATCATGGAAGCTCTCTAAGAAAATGAGAACAAAGTGTGTCTTGGAATCCTATCTAGGCTATCTTTCTTCCTCCCCCTCTACTGTAGTATTCTCAGAACCCATTATCCTTAACTCATCCTTCCTTATTCGGACATTAACGCTCGTATTCTTAAACTGGACTTTAGTCGTAGTTCGAGCTAAAACTTAAAAAATGACGTCATCTTAATTTATAAACCGAACTTCAACTAAATCGCCGACTAATTCAGGCCAACCTCGACTAAATCGAGACGGATTTTGATCGATTTTTTTAGTCCTGGAGGGGGCAGGCTAAATGGTCGACTAAATGGTTTTTAAACGATGTTTACAAAAAAACGTAGCAGTCATTGAGTTGTTATATTGACCAGATATTGAAGAATGAAATATCTATTTTTATATTAGCTTAATTAAATATACATTGGTATATGTTATAATAATGAAAATCATCTTTATTTACAACCGTATACAAATTACATTATTTTCTTCGCGCAAGTCCGACTTGAACTACGTCACGCCATAGCGACAATAGGAGATGCGGAAATTCACCACGCGATGGAATGTTTAGGGGGCCTAGCGCTTTCTTGTCACGCTATGAAGTGCGTGGTTCGTCGCGATCATACTTTGTTGGAGGCCTAGAAAATATGAAAGTTACCGTACCGCCATGGTTCCTAAATATATTTCAAAGATTTTGTTTGTTGTTAATCAAAAGTACTTCACTGTTAAATTAATACTGATCTTGTTCTAATAATTAACGATTAAAATTATTTTTCATGTCCTGATGCGTAAAAGGTTTTGTAAGAAAATGGAAAGTGATATCAATGCGCAAAATATTGTCTGCTTCTCAAATAGTCTCTTGTCATTGGCCAATGTATAGCCTTTGTTACCCAGACGTGTGCAACTCAACTAAAAGCTCGACTTCATTAAGTCGAACTGCAAACTTCAACTACTTTGTTTTTGAATCGAATTTGAAGTAATAGCTCGAACTACGACTTTTTCAAGTCGAACTTCGAACTACGACTAAAGTCCGGTTTAAGAATACGGGCGTAATTCTTTTACCATCAAGGTATATTTGGTTTTTTTTCACATGTCATCTTAGCAACCTTTTTGCTACCAATAACACCATTCAATGCCAGCTGCCACAAGATCTTCATCTTTTTGGGATTTCGTATTCGTCCATTCATATTTTACATTATTATTATAGTGGTTTTCTTAATAAGCGGAATAGGTAGGCCTACAGGTGATTGATCTTCAGTTGTATCTAAATATAAACATTTTAGCATTGGTTTCACATTTTGTTCGCACTTCTCATTTAGATAAAAACGAATTATCAAAAAATAGCCCTAAAACTTTAAACATCTGGGTCTATACCATACAAAAGCAATTTATTAAATGATTAATAAATGATTTACACATTTTAATCTTGAATTGAGACAACAGGCCTAATTAAGAAGTGCAAATGACACTCTCAGATCAGAAGACAAAATGCTGGGTGGCAAAAGACCGGGTGGCAAAAGCCCAGGTGACAAAAGGCCGGGTGGTAAAATGGTGGTAATTGGCCGGGCTGGAAATAGGCAGGTGGCGAAAGGCCGGGTGGCAAAAGGAACCCATGTACTCACTGCTAATTAAAGTTCAGGTGGGAAATACATTAACCTATATGACCCTTTCTTAAGGGGTCATGGTACAGGATTTGGCACTTTACGTTTTCTCAGTTGGTTAAACATACTTATTGTACTTTCTAAGGTTTTTATCGATGGACTTAATCATGCTAATTATTAAAATGTTAATTACCACTAATTACTTTCTTAAGCAGATTAGGTACAGTTGTTGATACTCAAGAATGATAGATCTTCTCAATTCTAAAAATAAACATTTTAGCATTGGTTTCACATGTGTACTCCTTATTTTAATTAAGTCCGGGTGGGACATACATTGACCTTTGACCCTTTCCTAAGGGGTCATGGTACAGGATTTGGCACTTAAGAATTACGTTTTCTCTGTTGGGTAAACGTACTTATTGTATTGTCAAAGGTTTCATCGATGTACCCGACCATGCTAATTAAAAGGCTAATATTAGCACTAATTAGTGGCTTTTTTAAGAGGACTAGGTACAGGAGTTGACACTTAATAATGATGGATCTTCAATTAGACTCTAAAAATAAAAATTTTAGCAGTGGTTTCATTTATGTACTCGATTATGCTAATTAATTAAAATTTTGGGGTATTTTGAACCTGGAGATGGTACAGGTACAGGTACATATTCTATGCTTCAGACCTTTTGTACTCGCAATGCTAAACAAATCTTCATGGCTCCCGGATTAATATGTACAATGTTTTTTTCATGGTCAAAATATGGCGTCTCTTATTAATTTTACTAAAATACCTGCATGTAAAACAATCATATCAGTATTTTTTATTTCTTCATTTTGAAATGCGATCATAACCATAATAGTATTAAATAACAATAGACTACTCATCTTACATTTTACAACGCTGTTTGTAACTAATCTATACATTAGGCCTAAGATCTAAATATTATCATTTATACATTTATTATTATATTATCCTAAAACTATGGCACTAAAGCAAAAATTAGCTGGAAACCACATGTAGGTATCATAGAAAGATTCGTAATTGTGGTTTTAATATACATAATAGTAACTGGTAACTAAACATTTTCAAAACTTTAAATCAGTGGAGATCTTTTTAGAAACTTTCAAAACAAAGAACTAATTTTGTTTTTAGTGATTTTCAAAAAGCAAATTTCATTGAAACCTGTAAAAAATAAAACACAATTTATGTATATAATAGGATAAACAAACATTATAATGTATACGACATTAAACCCAATCGATGGCCTAAACTAGGATGCCTGCTGTCGCTACTGCAAACGTTAACAATTTCAGGAGGTTTACATTACAATATAATACTGTTAATGTTAACGCATTGGCCTAGCTAGGCTACTTATCAACCTGAGAGATTTTTGAAATGCGTGACAGACTCTCCGCCATTTGGTTATTTCGGCTTACCCACTGGCTCAACAACAAAAATTCAGTGCATATCAGGGTTTTCCCTTTATAATGTCATTGTCAGTGTGGCATCACACTTCACACAGGATTTTACATTACATCACGATACATTAATCCCGAAACTGTGGCCGTTTGGTACATTTACGAACACTATTTTGTTTTAAATATTAGCATTCCTCATTTTTTTTATTACGCAGCAGAATTACAACACCAACCAAGAGTAACAAAAAAAATGTCAAGCTCAACCAAGGCAAGATTTGAAGAACTTTTACAACAGGTAGCTACTGAACAGAATGAGTAAGTTGTAATAAATCGTGTTGTGCAGCCACCAAAGGCTTTTCACCATGTTATTGTATGTATTATAATGAAGGTTTGAAACTCAAGGAACATATATTGTTTTCCAGTTTAAAATTCTTATTTTGCAATGTTCTAGCTCTAATTCTAGCCAATGTAATTGTTCAGTTATTTATGATTTGACATATTTTTTATCAAAATTTTGTAGTAAATTGAATTTGAAACAGGATCACAACAATTCTTTTTTCATTAGTAAAATACTAACCACAAGGTAAAAATTTGGGATTTGTGTGTTTCTATTTTTATTTTTGCCAAAACATTCACTGAATAAGATGACATTTATTTATGTAAAGTGAAATTTAGTATTCTGCATTCAAGGTGTCAGCGAAAATGAAAATCTGATAGGTACTTAGTAATGTTAACACAAGTTTTATTTTAGTACTTTTTCTGTAATTTGCATATCTGATATATGGATTAACTTTTAGAACTTTTTTAAGTGAAAAGAAAGCAAGCCCAAAGAAAAAAAAGAAAGCAAGAAGGCGAGCAGATGAGCAAATGGTAAGTATGTGTGTTTTTTTTATGGTATAACATGATTCTATGTTGGTTCATTTGTCATCACAAATCATTATTTGCTGTTGTGGTAGATTTCAAGGCATCCTTCGTATTAGCCTGAGCCACTAATGAAAAAAAAATAGTTTGTATATTTTGTACGGTTGTACAAATGTTTCCTACTCAACTCAAATTGGACTGCACTTGTACTGGGAAGGTTTTAAACTAAATTTGAAAACCAACCCAAGTAAGGAAAAATGCTGGATTTGCTAGAAAATGACTGCAATTGTACTTTGACTTATTATTTATCCGCACCTTGGCAGATAACTCCTTGTGATTGTATGAGATCATCAACTGTTTTTTTCTGTATTATTATTCTTCTTTCTTTCCACCCTATGTGTGCATCGCGTTTCTCTAAAATGTGTAAACATAACATTTCGTAACTTTGTCAATATCAACAACACAACATTTACGTGAAGTTGTGCACTTCCTATTTTTTAAAAACGTTAGAGTTGCGCAATGTGAGTTGTACACGATTTTATGAATTTAAATGATTGATCATAATCTGATTTAATTTGGTCATTAAAAACCAAAAGTCATTTTGAATTGACACTTATTAATTAATTAAAAATGACATGTTTCCCACAAAGTTATGCGCGCACGCGGATTAAAATTTTTTAAATGCGTACAATTAATTTCTAATCAATTTTTTATATGTTTCAGTACATTTTGAGCGTTTCAACATTTTGCATGCGCACAGCTCGTACATGGCATAGAAAGGCCGTTTTTGCAATTTGATTTTTGTTCTTCATACTTTCTGTGACAGATTTAATTTATTTTTATGAATTTTAATTACAGAATAATGACGCACGTGCATGTTAAACTTTAAAAACCGTGCGCTTAAAAATTTCAAATTCAGTGGAAATTTATGAAAAATATGCCTATTTTAAATCTATTATAGCGCTTCAGGAAGACCGTTGACTCACCATTTTTTCAATTATTTTGAAAGCTAATGAGTTGTAGATATGAATTCATGTACGGTAACTTTGTTGCTTGACAAGTTGTCTGAAGTCATCATATGGCTACTTGAATGAAAAAAATGTTTTCATAGCTCATCGCCTTTAATAGAACGCATTCTGCTTATTAGTATTCCATTTTCCCCCAGTTTTTAATATTGTCTAGGTTAATCAATTGTCTTTCAGATGAGTTACAACTATTTTAATTTGGATGACGTCATCACATCAAAAAATTTGAATAACGTGGGTCACTTATTTTCATCTTTACAGTTAATTTCAATATGCTATAGCTTGTCAGAATAAAAAGTGATACTCCTGATTAAAATGTTTTCTGGAAGCTGTTGAATTGTAGATACAAATTCATGTAAACATTTTGCCAATCGGATGTTGTGACGTCGTCATATGGCCAGTTAAATAAATAGTTTTTGCGTCATAGTTCATCACATTTAAAAGAGCGTGCATCTCGATTCTATGTATCAGAATTTCTTCAACATTTTAATATGTTGTTGCTAAAACAATTATCTTCCGAAACTGTTCTTCATATTTAATTTTGATGACGTTATCATGTTAAAAATTTGAATAAAAGGTGGGTCAAATAATTTCAACTACGCTACACTGTATGTAGATATATACACTATTATACTGTATACTATAATAAGGCACAAAAATAGACAGAGTTTAGCACCAACGTGATGAGTTCAAATCTAGTTCAAATTAGAACCAACGGAGACAAAAGCCTTAACCAACACATGTTATTTGGCTATGTAATAATAGAAAATGTGTTTTTCAGTCCAATTTCTTTGTGATGGCCAAATTCTGTCATTCTACAATTCTTTACCATATTCTCTGTCACAGTCAGGTTGTAGAGAGGTAATAATGAGTTCATTTAAACTGCTAGTCCAACCATATTCAGTCAGAAAATGGCTGATTCCTTGTATTTTAAAAATAGATATTGAGTGAAATCTTGTCAATGTTTTTTATCAGTTAGAACAGCTAAAAGAAGGGGCTGACCTACAAAAAGAACAGGATGCATCATTACTTGCCAACACATACAATGCAGAAGACAGTCCCAGATTTCGAAAGAATGTCACAAATGAACGACGTCCCAAACTACCTGCAAAAAGTGGCAAAGTTAATAAAGGATTTGAAAGAGATGATGTGATTGAGGATGAAGAAAAACAAAAAACACAGAGAAAGAATTCACCAAAGAAATTAAATGTGCAAGAAAAGTAAGTTCATTTTTTTTCTAGATTAACTGTCGGCCATCTTTATTTTATGTCAAATTTAGACCATTTACGGTAGTCCACTTTGTACTATTTATATGTGGCACATGCAAGAGAAATCAGACATAAGTTGGAATTTTCGAAGTTGAGATTTTCACAAATACTGAAACTTTATAATCCAAGATTTAAAATGCTTGTTTGAGAAAAATGCTTTTAAAGTTAAGTAGCAGGAAATGACAAATACAAACAGGGCGTTTAAGTTTACGCCTTAGTAAAAGGGTATTCTAATTGTTTTATTTCAATGAACACAAAATGTTAAAATTTATTTATTTATTTGTCTCAAAATGGAAAAAAACTAAGGTAATGTAAATAAATACTGTTTCAGCTATCATTGTCTGTAAACATTTTAAAAATGTAATTTCTCAGCCTTTTATTGTTTTTGGCTGTCTCTACAAATCAACACATGCAACTTATGTCCAATTTCGCTTGCATGTGCCACATATGCTCAAAATTGTTAGGGGTACCCTTTGCAAAAAAGCCGTATACGATCCGTATACGCTGAAAACGTATACGACGTATACGGATCGTATACGATTTCACTGTTTACATTATTTCCACTCTGTTGCTCCACAAAGAGTTGGCGTCGTATACGTTTAGCATACGTATCGTATACGTTGTTTATTCATGATAAGAATATCGTATACGGGACGTATACGAATCATATACGAACAAACTAGGCCATTTTATAAATTATAATAGTAGTAATGAGTAGAATAGAGCTAAATAAAACATTTAAATTGTCATTACAAATACGTACGTAGGCTGGCTCTCTGGCCTAGCTAGCACCAGCCACTAGTACTAGTAGTATTAGGAGCTAGGACATAAGACCATATTTATTTCTATTTATTAGATAGCCTAGGCTACCGATAAAATTCAAACAACGTTTTTCGCAAGTCAATAAAATACGCTAAACAGGTATACTACTACTAGGTAGGCCTAGAAAGGACAAGACAAGGGGCCATTTTCACGATGTTGTTTGCAGTTTTCCTTTATAAAATGACAGAGGTCAGTAAGTTCAGCCGCCGACGACGACCGAGCGTCGCTCGGTTGCCTACAGTTGCAACTCGTGGTCGACTCGGCTCTCTGGTGGCCAATCATGCATATCATCGGGTACGTCGTTCAATCTTCTCAATTCGTCACACCACGTGCGAGCTTTGGATGGTCAAATTACATCGTTTATGTTAAGCGATATTATTCCGCGACATGTGTTGTAGTATAGCATGGAGATGGAATAACAATAATTTGGCAAATAATGCCGAAGAGGAAAACCATGATCCAAAACAGAAGTGGGATGTGTTGATATGTACATTAACATTATATAATAATAATTATTTAACGATGAATACAATCGGATTTTGAATATGAAGTTGATCTCTTCCGTAGAAAAAAAATAAAAAACAAAATAAGTGGTTATAGTAAATACAATTATATCGAATTTCAATTTTTTCCCGGTTAAGCGAACAGATTGAATTGCTTTCATTTATCTCAGCGGTATTTCTGCTTGGTGATTAAGAAATCATAAAACATGTCTTCAAAAAATAACCACCCTCAACTGTAAATAACAAATTAAATAAGTCTACTAAACATTGTTGATTTCCCATGGACCCAACAATACCCCAACTATTTCATTCATAATTGTTTATTTGTAACAGTTTATTTGAAATTCTTGTCCTTTGTTAATTCAATTGTGTGACAATTAAATTAGATTGTACAGGCTGATGCTGTATATTATGTAAAAGGATGAGTCATGTTTATCAGATTCTTGAAAAAGATCAAAACTTTGAATTCTCAAAATGTGTTCTATATCTTTATTTGGAGTTAGACTCGTACTACATTCATTAAAATGATAAACAAATATCCAGCAGCCGTGTGTACAGAGGGGGCACAACAAAACTATTAGCTACTTTTGTACACAATTTATTACATCCTTTTTTAAGTAACACATATTCAATATTATAGTAAAACGTCTATACGTCAATACGTAGTTACGAGGCGTTATCCTCGCAACTAGGCTCAAAGTTGTTTACCACTCCAACACATATGATATGAATAAAGCCTATCTTATTAAATAGTATCTCGCGCCCGCGCATATACAACAAAAAGTTACAAAGGTTCACATATTTATATTAACGATTTTTTTAAAATTTACGAATTAAATAAATAAAAATATAATTAAATACTGCTTGGCCTGTCAATGATGGAGGCATAAAAATGGGAGCGTGGGGTACCTTTTTACCAGGGAGATGTAAAATAAGTATTTAATATTTACCTGGTTTTACTACGTTCGCGTACAATTTATCATTTGGATTTGGTTACGTGTAGGTTATGTTAAATTGTATTCATCAGTGACAACTCTAGGAAATTTACAGCAATTAGTTCTGATGCCTAAAATAGTAAAATGCTTTAAAACGTCGGAGCTTCTTTTTTTGTATTTTTGGCTGTTGAATGTTTTGTTGGCACCCCCTAACTCTGCAACGATGATATCCATAATGCATCATATTTTTATTTCACCGTTGTTGATTTACTACTAGCTAGAGTAGGTTATTATAATAATACAACCAATATAACCAAATCTAATATATGGGGGAAAGCTAGCTAGCTTATTTTCACAATGAGTGTACCACAGACTCTTTTCCTTGGCGTAGCTGCTGCAGTAGCTAGTTACTGCATGTTCGATCTATACAATTACGATATGCCTATAGCCTAGCTAGCTAGAAGTCATCGAATTTACTATCTACTTTGGCCTACTGTAACTAGGCCTACATCCCATTTTTTATTTTTTTTATGGCGAGTTAAAACCCGTAGCAAAAAAAATCCTGTTGGACAACAACAATGATGATTGAAAATGAATGAAATCTGATCCATCCATGTGATGAATGCATGCAGCACACACAACAAGCACGTTTTGGGCGAATTTATTTGGATCATTCCATATATATATAATAGGTATTCTACATTTTTATTACATCGTAATTTATGGATTTTACTTACTCGTTTTAAATTTAATATACTGCAGGTCCAATTTAATATTTATTTATTTATTTCCAAGTACATTAATATTAATTAAAGCACTTTCAAATTAATAACAGCACATTTTGTATGATTCACTTATTAATGGAACGTACCAAAGGTAAAGAAATAGCAGAGGGGATAAACAAGACGGAACAGCCTGGGTGGGTTTTTATGCTTGATAGAAAAATAACGTCTTGTAAAATACAGCACCAATTTTTTTCATTAGCGAAAACTATGAACTAAATCATCATAGGGAATTTAATGTACATATACCGACTGGAAAAAAAAACCAAACCAATTGTACACTAATTATTGAAGTCAAGATGCTCCTGCCATCGTAAACGTATGCTATCGTCGTCTTGTAAAAAGAGGGACAGTCCCTTTTCGCTTGGTAATATGATGCAGTTTGTATACACGCGTACTCGTATCGTATATGGATCGTATACGGATCGTATAATTAGGAAATTGTTTATAAATGATCGTATACGGTTCGTATATGTTTATTATGCGGGCAGGAACTTCTGAATTGACGTATACGAAACGTATGTAAATCGTATACGTTCGTATACGGCTTTTTTGCAAAGGGTAATGATCAAACAGTATAACTCGACTAAATAAAAACTCCATATTTAACATTCTCATTCTATTTTTTTCTTCATTCATTTTGTTTTTATTAAAAATGCACTCGCACTAAAATGATATTAGATTGTATGGATCTAGGCCAGTTTGTCGACTTCCAGTTTGCTGACTCCAGTTTGCCGAATCCAGTTTGCCGAATCCCAATTTGTCGACTGGCTATGTAAATGGTGTATCACATAGCCTAGTCTGCACACGAAAAACCCACATTGCCGACAATAATAAAACTATGAAAAATCATACTTTAATCAATGGTTTCTATTGCCTAAGATACCTTGGTGTTTTGTAATCACAATTCAACAAAATTTCAGGTCATATTTCATCATATAGCAATAAAATTACGAGCGTAGCGCATATAACACATTCGTATGCGCACTTAAAAGTTTCAAAATTGTCAAAGAGTATGTTTCAGGCAATTTTAGGCGTTTAAAAAATTGCCATGAGTGCGCAGATGTTTGCACACACACTGCCTGTTAAACGTTAATGTGCACTCTTTTTGCCCCATTTCTGTTTTACAACCTTTCTTTAATATCATATTTGATTCACTTTTCAACTCGAAATTGCGTTATACGAGCACATCAAATGTGACAGGCTACACACATGTAAGTTAACAAAATGGTGAAAATATTCAAAATTTGTGATTAAAATACAAATAAAACATGACCGCATTCAAAAATGTTAGGCCTATCTACTGCAGCCTAAACCGGCCTGACGCGATACCAGTCGCCACGGCCAAGGAGGTCTACTCAATAGTTGGCTATCTATGCCACGGCCGAGTCATGTATGATCGGCTTCAATTATCAGCATATGCAGCCTGCCTGGATGAAGTTTTTACTCCGGGTACCCGAGTCTAGGACTCTCTCATCTTCTCCTCCATCCGACACTATTGAGTAAAAAGTGTGATTTATAAAGTACTACTCCTCCATTATTCGTTGTAGTATTGAGCTGAGATTTAGCATGAATATACTACAGGGACATGTCCTCAAAGCTTTAGACCGGATTTTTAAATTTCAAACCGGATGCAGCTATATGACGTCTCGAAGATGGTACCATACAGCTGTATTTGGTACCGAGGTTATTGATGTGTATGTGACGTCACATCCCGTCTTATGACGTCATTACAGCTTCTTTTGCTGTACTCCGAGTATCGCACATTCGTGCTTGTTCATCACAAACAATAAAATAAATAGTTTGAGTTGTATGCTTCTTATTCACCCACGAAAACATCGTAACACACACCACAAACGAACTACGACGACGTTGTTTGTTTGTTCGTAATTACAATTATTGCGCATGTCTAATCATAAATAAATTCTCCTTAGTCGGGTGCGTGTACATTTACAGATAACACGATTTACAACTACTCGCCTGTACAATAAATAGGCCTCCTAGCGGAAAACTCGTTTTAATTTATTCGAGTGACGCGAAAAAAACGTTGTTGATGGTAAGTAACGCTACATTGCTGTCACTTATTATAGGCTGACAACGGCGGCGAAGGCATTGTGGTTTACATAAAACGGACAAAGTTTTGAGTTTTGCGAATGATATAAATTTTTTTTTTCGCAAATTAACAACTCCAATCGCAACAAAAACGCGAATGGCTAGCGTGAGCGTAAGATAACCTATAATTCGTCATAGTGACAAATTAAATCTAGTATATATATAATTTAGTATTTAAAATAAATATGTGGTTGGTGGCGCCATAAATTAATACGATCGACATTCCTTATTTATGGTGACGTACGTGTGCATGTTCGCTGGGCTGTATAGTGTACAGTAGCTTCGCTAGCTAGGCCTAGCGATCGCTAGCTTAGTGGTGAGCTAGGCTTGTGATTTGTTCGTTTTGTGTATGAAAAAGACATTACAAACCACCAAAGTATCATAAGCAATAGAAACCATTAATTAAAGTACAACTTTTCATAGTTTTATTTTTTTTTTTGGCAATGTGGGTTTTTTGTGTGCCGACTTGCACTCAATTACATACTAGTCGGCAAATTGGGATTCGGCAAACTGGAGTCGGCAAACTGGGTTTCGGCAGACTAGGAGTCGGCAAACTGGTCAGATACCGATTGTATTGCATTTTAATATATTAAAGATTTCAGTTCAATGTTTGTCATAATGTGTCGCTGTCATCGAAAGTATGTTATTTTTACTGTGCTGTTTCATCCTCTGTAAAATGCCAAAATAAAACAAAATAACACCGATCAATTTTCATATATACGCTTACATGCTTCCTTAATTTCAGTCATTGGTTTATGTCAATGGGTAAACTATTAAAACTTAGTATGAAGCATAATTGTCATTCAACGTATTTAATTATCATAAAGTCAGAGTACATTTTTCCAAAAGTCCAAGCTTCCAAATCCAAAATCATGAAACGACGTTCTCCAATAACTTCTTTATTATGTTTACAGTGTCCACCAAAATGTCCACTGAATTATAGCCTGGTCTACAGTATATCCACAATCGCAATGAGTTCTTCGCCCTCTCTCATCCTTCCACCACAACTCCATGATTTTCATTGCATCATGATACTGTTCGACACTTGTACGCATAAAATGCATTACAACTTCATTGGAAAGTTTTAATAACTGTCAAGAGTGATCAAACTGGGAGAAACCTAAAATGTCTTTTAATCAGATTATTTGAACAAAACATTTTCAGTATTTAATTATTTTTATATTATTTTAAGAGAGGAAGTGAATAGAGAAAATGATGGATCACTAAGGAAAAAGAAAAAAAAACCCAGACTGAGGAAAGAAACAGAAAACTTGAATGAGGTTGGTAAAGTAGTGGAACATACTGATGATGAAAATGCAGATGAAAATGAAGAAGAACTTGAAAGAAAAACAAAAAGAAAAAAGAAACGAAGAAAGAAAAAAGGTTAGATAGTATACATTATAATAATTGAAAAACTGAAGTACAGTATCTGTCCCCACGATACAAGACCCATTCCCTACAATTTGTGATGTTTTGTAAATATAATGCATATTTATATTACTTTAATAAAAACATTAAACCAGGTCATTTGTTTTCTTAAATGTACGTTTTATGGTAAATTATGATAAAAAGAGAGAAACAATGCACTACCTAAGTAGCTCGGCCTAGCTAGGCTTATTATGTAGGCCTAAGCTGCCCTTTGCAAAAAATCCGTATACGCTGAAAACGTATACGACGTATACGGATCGTATACGATTTCACTGTTTACATTATTTCCACTCTGTTGCTCCACAAAGAGTTGGCGTCGTATACGTTTAGCATACGTAACGTATACGTTGTTTATTCATGATAAGAATATCGTATACGAATCATATACGAACAAACTAGGCCATTTTATAAATTATAATAGTAGTAATGAGTAGAATAGAGCTAAATAAAACATTTAAATTGTCATTACAACAAATACGTACGTAGGCTGGCTCTCTGGCCTAGCTAGCACCAGCCACTAGTCTAGTAGTATTATTAGTATAGTTATTAGTAGTAGTAGGAGCTAGGACATAAGACCATATTTATTTCTATTTACTAGATAGCCTAGGCTACCGATAAAATTCAAACAACGTTTTTCGCAAGTCAATAAAATACGCTAAACAGGTATACTACTACTAGGTAGGCCTAGAAAGGACAAGACAAGGGGCCATTTTCACGATGTTGTTTGCAGTTTTCCTTTATAAAATATGACAGAGGTCAGTAAGTTCAGCCGCCGACGACGACCGAGCGTCGCTCGGTTGCCTACAGTTGCAACTTGTGGTCGACTCGGTTCTCTGGTGGCCAATCATGCATATCATCGGGTACGTCGCGTCGTTCGATCTTCTCAATTCGTCACACCACGTGCGAGCTTTGGGTGGTCAAATTACATCGTTTATGTTAAGCGATATTATTCCGCGACATGTGTTGTAGTATAGCATGGAGATGGAGTAACAATAATTTGGCAAATAATGCTGAAGAGGAAAACCATGATCCAAAACAGAAGTGGGATGTGTTGATATGTACATTAACATTATATAATAATAATAATTATTATTTAACGATGAATACAATCGGATTTTGAATATGAAGTTGATCACTTCCGTAGAAAAAAAATTAAAAAACAAAATTAGTGGTTATAGTAAATACAATTATATCGAATTTCAATTTTTTCCCGGTTAAGCAAACAGATTGAATTGCTTTCATTTATCTCAGCGGTATTTCTGCTTGGTGATTAAGAAATCATAAAACATGTCTTAAAAAATAACCACTCTCAACTGTAAATAACAAATTAAATAAGTCTACTAAACATTGTTGATTTCCCATGGACCCAACAATACCCCAACTATTTCATTCATAATTGTTTATTTGTAACAGTTTATTTGAAATCCTTGTCTTTTGTTAATTCAATTGTGTGACAATTAAATTAGATTGTACATTATGTAAAAAGATGAGTCATGTTTATCAGATTCTTGAAAAAGATCAAAACTTTGAATTCTCAAAATGTGTTCTAGTTATATCTTTATTTGGAGTTAGACTTGTACTACATTCATTAAAATGATAAACAAATATCCAGCAGCCGTGTGTACAGAGGGGCACAAAAAAACTATTAGCTACTAAAAATTGTACACAATTTATTACATGTAACACATATTCAATATTATAGTAAAACGTCTATACGTAGTTACGAGGCGGTATCCTCGCAACTAGGCTCATAGTTGTTTACCACTCCAACATATGATATGAATAAACCTATCTTATTAAGTATCTCGCGCCCGCACATATACAACAAAATTCCAAAGGTTAACATATTTATATTAACGATTTTTTTTAAATTTACGAATTAAATAAATAAAAATATAATTAAATACCGCTTGGCCTGTCAGCGTTTACCAGGGAGATGTAAAATAAGTATTTAACATTTACCTGGTTTTACTACGTTCGCGTACAATTTATCATTTGGATTTTTTAAGTTACATGTAGGTTATGTTAAATTGTATTCATCAGTGACAACTCTAGGAAATTTACAGCAATTAGTTCTGATGCCTAAAATAGTAAAATGCTTTAAAACGTCGGAGCTTCTTTTTTTGTATTTTTGGCTGTTGAATGTTTTGTTGGCACCCTCTAACTTTGCAATGATGATATCCATAATGCATCGTATTTCCATTTCACCGTTGTTGATTTACTACTAGCTAGAGTAGGTTATTAAAATAATACAATATAACCAAATCTAATAAATAGGGGAAAGCTAGCTAGCTTATTTTCACAATGAGTGTACCACAGACTCTTTTCCTTGGCGTATTTTTTCCTTTGTCGTATCGTATACGGGTCCCGGATCGTATAATTAGGAAATTGTTTATAAATGATCGTATACGGTTCGTATATGTTTATTATGCGGGCAGGAACTTCCGAATTGGCGTATACGTTTCGTATACGAAATGGACTTCCTATACGAAACATATACGAAACGTATGTAAATCGTATACGTTCGTATACGGCTTTTTTGCAAAGGGTGGTAAACATTGGTAACGTACGAACATCGTACACTAGCTATAGGCCTAGCCTAACGTATAGTTGCTACATTAATTGTCTTTCTGTTTTTGCCAGAATCCGTTGATACAAAAATATCAATCTGCGCACAATGCATGTTGGGATTTATAGCAGGCTGCTAAAATTATTAGAATCAACTTTTTTTCACATTTTTAACAGTTTAAAGACGAAACTAGACATGAAACTCGTCACTTTGACGAGTTAGTTATCCGCACCACGACAAACGCCACGTGCACGTCATACGTTGGAATATTGCACACAGATAAAGTTTATGGCATTATGACAAGAACTGAAGAATATGATATGCTGTTAGTGCTGAATTCTGTCAATTTTGTGTCATATAGTATATACATGCAAACAGTATAAGCTGTATACATATTACATACAGTGTAGAATAGGTGAAATTACGGGACCCGCCATTTATTCCAATTTTTAACATGGCGACGGTATCAAAATGAAACACTTAGATAGCAATTTCAGAAGGAAATTATCTCAGGAACAACATATTAACGTGTAGAAGAAATTTGAATACGTAAAATATAGATGCGCACCCTTTTAAATGTGATGAACTATTACGCAAAATATGAAAATACAACTTTTTTTATTCAACTGGCCATATGATGACGTCACAACATCCGATTGGCAAAATGTTTACATGAATTCGTATCTACAATCCAATAGCTTCCAGAAAACGTTTTAATCGTGATTATCACATTTTATTCTTACGAGCTATTACAGATTAAAATTTACTGTAAAGATGAAATTAATGACCCACGTAATTAAAATTTTTAGGCATGATGACGTCATAAAAATTAAAATATTTTTATCTCATGCTAAAGAAAGTTGATTGACCTACACAATATATAAATGTAGGAGAAAAAGGAATACAGATAAGCGTGATGCGCTCCATTGAATGTGATGAGCAATAACGAAAGAGACAAAAATCCTATATTTTACATTCGTGTGGCCATACGATGACGTCACAATGTTTTTTTAGCCTTATTGATGCATGATCCGATATCTACAACTCATCAACTTCTAGATTTTGTAATAAAAATAAACGGTTAACGGTTTACTTTAGAAACTATGACTGTTTAAAAAAAGACATAATTTTGACGATTTTTTAAGCTTTTTCATAAAAAACGCGCACAAATTGTCTAATTCAACGTGTTCGTATGGCGTTATTTAAACTGAAAAAGGTCTAAATTGTTTTCAAAATTACTAGGAAAGGCTTGAAAAATATAATTCAAGAGAAAAAAATATGTTTTTAACGCTACGTGCGCACCGCGCGCGTAAAAAATTGCGCGCCCGTGGGAATTTTTGACATGCTCAAAATGACAAGAAACGCGTAAAAAGTTGATTAGAAATTAATTTTGCGCATTTTGAAATTTTAAATGCGTGTGCACGCGTAACTTCTTGTGAAACATGCCATTTTAAATCCGTAGAAAGTTTGCCCCTGATATGACTTAAATTTTGTCAAAGTGTCAATACTAAATGACTTTTGGTTTTTAATCTATGATCAATCATTGAAATTCATAAAATTGCGCGTCAGTCACGTTGCGCAACTATGACGTCATTCAAAAATAGGAGGTGCACAACTTCACATAAATGCCCATATGTTGTCAAAGTTATGAAATGTTATGTTTACACATTTTAGAGAAACACGACTCACAAAAAGGAAGGAAGGAAAGAAGAATAATACAGAAAAAAAATATTGATCTCATACAATAACAAGGAGTTATCCGCTTGGTATACCAAGCGGATAACTAAAAAGTTATCTCAATAGGACCATATAGTATGTATTTTTACATTAAATATAGTTTGTGATCTTAAATTAGATCTAAAAAACGTAGGGAATGGGACTTTTAAGAACTATTAGGCATGTGTGTATTTGGCATTTAAAAAATAATTGAGAAGGTAACACTTAAATGTGCCTGCAAGCATGTTAATTCACTTAACCTTAACTTAAAAAAATGTTGATTTCGTATGGGATGGTAAATATGAAAAAATAAAACGCAAAATACTTTACTCAAACCATGAAAATGGTGGCATAATGCCCGATATTCGTTCAATCACTACAAGGTAAGTGGATATTTGAATTATATGACCCATCGCACGACCATGGTAAATGGAAGCTAATACGATTGTATTATTTGCAAAGAATATGTACAATTCATTTTTAATAAAATTGACAAATGTTGTTGACATAGATAATAATATTCTATCTAGTTTACCTTCTTTCTATAAGAATGTAATTAAGTCAATGTCTTGTACAATGTTGCTCCTAATACCTGCAATAAAGTTATGAAGCAGTCTTTATGTGGCAACAATAATATTGTTATTAGAAACAAATCAGTAGCCTTTAAAACTGTGTGATTTGGGTATATTGTCGTTGATGGTTATCTAGCCCCTGCTGATACCATACGTCAAAAGTTAATGAAGTCCAATAATTATGTGAGGGAATACTGAATGGTTATTAATGCTTTGCCTAGTGAATGGAAACGTATTATTCCAAATATTGGAAAACCAAATCCAGTAGATGATATCAAAATTAATAATAACCTGAAAACCAAAGAAATCCACACTCGTATTTTATAGAAATGAAAATAACGTATCTGATTAAACTCAATCAAGATGGGAAACATTTGACTGGAATATAATCTGGACCCGAAAAGTATCTTGTATGTTTGAAAAGAAAATTTAATTTAAAATTATTACATAGAGTTCTAGCTACGAAAGAGAGGCTTTACAAATGGAAAAAGGTTAAACAATACTCTTTCTTGTGGAAAAGCAGAGAATGAAAAACATCTATTTTATTATATGACTGTAGAAATGCTTGTGATATGTGGAGAACTATTTTATTAAAAATAAATGAAAATCTGGAATGTTGTATGAAAATATTATTCTTGGCACAGGAGATAAATATTTCATTAGGAGCATTTTGCTTATATAAAACATCTGTACTTAAAAGTTTGTCAAGTGTTTATTTATATATCATCTATGTTCTGCTCTGAATTTCATAATAGTGATAGTGGTTACTGAAACATGTGGTTTAGTCCTTATACAGTGAAAATAAAATAAATAAAACACTTAAAGATAACCTATAAAGTATTAAATATAGATAATCATTATCTATATATATTAATGCTATTTTAAAGAATATTTTACGTATCTCCTCCAAAGCCACTGAACGTTACGTGCCCACATTTGGGATACTGATGTTTATTGATGGGCCGCACACGATAGGCTATGTCACTTTCCTGAATTTTAAGGATAAACTCTAAAAAAAGGCAGAAAATAGCAGTAATTTGACGTCTCAGCGACCATGTTACGTCACAGTATAAACTACGCAACTTCCTCTGTTGTGTACCGCCATGGCCAGATCTACAAATACCATGCTGGGCCACAAAAAAACAGTCTTTAGTCAACCATGTCGAATGATCACGTCGTTGGAAGTTTTAATTACACCTATTCTTTAAACAGAATTATTTTCGTAAATCATGGTTTGTCCCAGCATGGGGAAATAAGTTATGGTCTCAGTGAGTAAAGCGCCATGGCCATTGATATCAATGCTTAGTATGTTCGAGTTCAAATCCGCGACATGATCATTATTTTACTAAAAAAGATACGAAACCTCACACAAAAAAAAACTGCTAGACCACAATTTAATTACAAAAGTAGCAAAGTATGTAACAAATCTCCCATACAAAAAAATTGCAAAATATCAAAACCAGTGAAATAAAAATAAAATGTAAATGAATAAACTTAACAATTCATGTTTCCGCAGCAATGTGTTTTTCGTTCGATTTTTGTCCACTTTTTTATTTTATCTCTATGTATCAAATATATAATACACCACTAAAAATAATATAGTTTGGCAATTTATAGTTTCGTTATGTGTTTGCCAAATCATCTAATTCACACAGCACAATTTTTCTTTAGCGTCTTATTTTCTGAACAGTCAAAAGTAAAGTCTAAAGTTCCATATCCACTATTGCTTTCATTTTTTAGCCTACATATATTTTTGAAGTGAAGGGATAGTGTATAACAAATCAATGGCCGTAAATACAGTAGTTCCGAATTTTATTTGTGATACAATTTGTTTTTCTTTTTGTCAAAGTACTTTTATCAGAGTTCGCTTTTAGTATACTTGCCCATGCAAAGTATATAACCATATATTAAGGAAGAAAAATACCGTGCAGAGCACAGGTTACTGCTAGTAATAATAATTAAATTTAATTGTATTGATCATGATTTACAATATGTACAACAAGAGGGTTTGATGAATCATTATACTGTATGTATTGATGTAGAATTAAAGAAGAATATAACTCATTATTATTGTATTCATAAATTATATTAATCAAAGGTGAAAAGAATGCAAGACAAAGCAAATTATAAATACTAATCTTAAAAGTATATATGCCCACCTAAAGTGTTTATGAATGTCACGTAAGAAAGTTATTTTATGTATGTATGCATTACCTTTTTGGTGTTGCTCGACCTATCGGTTGTGATTTACCAAAATGTGTTGATTTCACATCTTTCTGAAATTTTTTACATTAGCAATAGTGTACTAAATCCTAAGCAATTAGGGAAACAAGAAAAACAATAGAAAATTTAATAAAACAATAACAAATGACCACATGGGTTTATATGAGAGCCGAAACCATTGACGTAACGCATTACCACGTGTGTTCCTGCAACCCGCCAAACGATCGTGTAGGCTTACAAAGTGGAAACAAAATACTGCCAGTCAAGTAGCGTAACAAAATAAACACAAAAACAAAATAAAAAAAATAAAAGTATTGAATATTTCCGTAAGAGATTTGTGTAATTTCTTGCAAACGTCTTGATGTAATTATTTTATTGATGTGTGTATAAATTTAATGATTTAATGAAAAACAAACAGTGCACTATTTAAAAAAATTATATTCTTAGCTATAACGCCATCTTGTTATGTATTGTATCGTTCTAGCCTGCGAAAATCAATGAAGCGTGTGTCCTGTTTCTGCTGTACTATCATCATGAATATTCATTTACTGTCTTATGAATAATAACGCAATTAATGAAATCCACACGACTATGCATAAATGAAAATTATTAAATATGCAAATACATTTCTGTTACATTTTTGAGTTCTTGTTCATTTTAAAAATTCCATTTGACTATATGTATATATATCTTTTTAGAAGAGGCGGCAGATGAAATAGACAGTAAGCACATTGAGTATGATGATAATGGACAAATGATGGGCATCTATGTACATCGTAGTGATCGTTTAAAGACAGATCTCTACATTGCACACCCTCTTGTAAGAGTCCACATGGTTGACATTGATACTGGATCTTATGTAAAGAAGTCAAAATTGTAAGTAAGCACAATCACATTGTTCACATGTTATTATTCAAGTAATATTCAAATTATACAATTAATTGATTTTATTTAAATCTTTTCAATATTCAAATTATTTGTTTTCTAGTGATAATAAATAAAAGAAACAAGCAGGCTATAATAGAAGTACAGTAGTTGCCTACATTTAATTGCAAGCTATATAAACTAAAGTAATAGAATACTGCTGCAAGTCTAACCATTTGAAGCCAACATCCAGGTCTGCCCTTACATTGCACTCCATTATGTATACCTACTTCTTGTTAAAAGTCCAAACCAGCAGGTATACATACAGTACATGTTAAAGAACTTGGTACATTATTAAAAAAATAGTAGGGTATCATCTCCAAGGGCGGATCTGACCTCTGGGCCTGACATTGTCAAAGTCCAATTTATAAAGACCTGCAGCTGGATGCTTCTGCAGACTTATATTTTGTTTCACATTTCAAAGTATAATAAGTCCAATTTCCGGGGACCTTAGCAGCTCCATTTTAATCATGGTGGGTTGATTCTGTAGACTAAATATTTTGCTTCATGCTTCTGCTTACTGCCGTGGAGAGCCTAATCTGAATTTCCCCAGTTCGAGGAAGATAATGAGTACCTTTATTTCTAAATGTGTAACAAATATTCAAGATATTCTTGATTTCTTCTAATTTCAGTGACCGAGCAGTAACGTCATACTATGAGAATAGAAATGATAAAGTGGATTTTATCCTACCTATGCTAACTCAACCATTTGAATATAAGAAAAGGAAGTAAGTATAGAGTTGAATGGGAAACAGTCAAGTAATTTGTTTTTCCTTTCTAATATTCATACATTCTAAATGATATTTTTCTTGTTACATGAACAAAAAATGAAAAAACTCACCCAGTGTTTCATGCATGTCAGCGATGTTATTGCTGACAACGGCCTTGGTAAAGTCACATGATGTTCTGTGGCTTGCACCCTCTATTGCTGAATTGATTCAATACTATTCATACCTATCACAAAATAACCTATCTGCCGCCATTGGATTGTTTTCTTCCTTGTTAGGATGAAAAATGTATTGGTTATAAAGTCAAATGTTAAACATATCTTAACATTTTATTAATTTATTTATTGTCTTTATACTGAATGACACTTTCAGTGTTAAAGCATTGATTTCCAAAGTGGTTCAGTAGAGAAACATTAATAATATAATAAAAATAATTCAAAGACAACTAACAAAGTAATTTACATTAGTACACACACATTTACAAAAAGGTATAAACTATCTACAAAACATACAGTATATATAAAAAACATGGAAGGAATTTAAGGTAAAAGATACTTAATCAGTATTATTTTGAATTGAATTTTTAAAAGTTGAAAGTGTCATAGATTTATAGTTTGTTTTTGTGTCATTTGAAAGTTTGTTTCATAATTTGTTATTGCTGTCCTGTAAAATTATTGGTTTCCTAACTCAAGATGTGTATAAGTAAGGTCCGGTTTTGTGAACGTTAACTGTAGAAAAACGGTGACACATCTTGTGTTAGGAAACCAATAATTTTACGGGACAGCAATAACATTAGTTCATGTGTATAAACAGAAAAAAGAATTTCAGCTCGGCTCAGCTTAGTGAAAATGCTGAAAGCAATAGATTTAAATGAAGAAGATATCATGTAGACTACTTCCATCCACACTGCTATAGACCTCATTCTATTTTTACTACATCAATTAATTCATTTGTATTTAGATCTATGATTCCAAGTTGGGAAGAACTACTACTGCTGAATGAAAGTTACCAATACCTAACCTGTTGTAAGGAGGGATATCCCAAAGTAATTGTGTTTTTTGAAGTGAGTACAAGTATTCACTAATATGTCATAATATACAAATAATGAATGTTTATGAGTGTAATGGTACAAATAATGGCATGAGGTGAATGATGAAGGGTTATATATCAACGAGGCAAAGCCGAGTTGATATTTAACCTTTTATCATTCACCAAATGCCATTATTTGTACCATTACACGAATATAAAACATTCAATATTTGTTTTATATAACATCTAAATAGATTCCTGTCATTTGAATCAAATAAAAAGTAGCCTATAGCCAAAGGCCTACAGTTGATTCACATTGATTAAAACAGTAACATTTGGTTTTTAATAATATTATATTAAATGTTATATTTATATGGATTTTATAAACACACCTACTTTAATGTTAATTATATCAACAAACGATCAAACAATCCTATGCATAGAAAGGCTAAAACGCCTAGGCTAGGCCTAAAACTAACAGGCCTAGGCTAAAAGGCAAAACTTCAAAAAACAACTTGAACTCATCTAGGCTAATTATGTTTTTTCCAACGATTCCATGTCTTGTAGAGATGTTCCCATTAATCAAAATCCTACAAATGATCTAAAGCTAATTTGAATGTCTTTCTGATATAAATTAGTACATATATTTTTCCAGAAATGCACTTCCTTCACAAAAAACCAGTCATAACATTCAAATCGCGGTGAAAGTACAAAATAGGTGGCTCTGTTGTATTTCAAAAACAATAGTATAAAACAAAATATTTTCCCAACGCGAAAAAAAAATACTATTAAACGATTGTTTAATAGTGTGTATTATTGCACGCCATGTGACCCACATTCGTTCAATCAAATGACAGGAATTTATTTAGGTGTTTAGATTATAAAAATCTGAAACAATATTTAATTGTTACCATTATTTCTAAACTATACAGCATACAGTGCCTTATGATTTTATTTTTAGATTTTAGACTTTGTAAGCATGAAATCTGTGAATGGTAAATCACGCACAGTTGCAAGGGAAGGGGGATGGCATCGTGTTGCTTGGGCATTTTTGAAGGTAATGGGATTTGAAAATTGTTAGTTAACGAAGTAATAGTAATTTAGACTTGTACCTTATTGCAGCCATTTACAATGCAATGTATAAAGTACTGTATGTCAACAATCTTGTCACAAATTCAATTTTTCCTTACTGCCAGTTAAAGTTGAATTATTTATGTTATTGCTTACAGGTGCTTGGTTCAAACAAAACACTCAACACAGAGAAGAAAGTGCGTTTACAGCTTTTCCACCCACCATTTCATTTCAAAACAAAACCAGAACAAGTAGATGTAAGCATTTCAGACTTCATTCATCATGATCCTCTATGCAATTAGAACAATTATTAAATCTAAAAAATAATATTCACCAAAAAAAAACACAAAATCGTTGTAGTGTCGGAAATAATAATTTTTTAGATTTTTATATATTCGTAATCTATATTTAATAAGCTTTAAAATGAGCTGTTGTTGAATAAAATTGGTTTATTATATGAAGAGTTATTAATGAAAACATGCAAGTCACTTTCTAGCTCGGGAAATCTTCATTTTGAGAAAATCAACATTGAAGTAGCGACGCTGATTAGCTTGGCCTGGCCAGGGAGTTGTTATTAATAACAACTCCCTGGCCTGGCCAACCCCGCCGATCAACGCGACAAGACTCTCTGTCAAAACTCGCTGTTTTCATCTCAATAACGGCAAACTAGTCTAAATATATCCCTGTGTGATACATAATATTATATTTTTTGTTATTTTTTAAAAATATATGGATAAAAATAACGATTAACTTCCTAAATATTCACAAAATGTTGAAACGTTCATTCCAGAAACTACGGTGGAAGCCATGCTGTTTCATCGTAAACAAAAGCGTCAGTCAATCAGAGAGCGTAATTTATCTCTATAGCCAATCACAGTCAAGGATTCACACATTCTTGTTCAACAACCTAACACCTTAATAAAACCAATTTCCATTGGCTAGATTAAAAAAAATCCCTTAGGTTGTTAAAAATGATGGTAGCTGATATATTTTTGAACAGATAGGTACCAAACGGTTTGTTTACAAAAGCGCCGTAAAGAAAGTTTTTTTTTTTTAGTGAACAAAAATACAATTTCCTAATGATTTTCAATGGAAACGACTTAAATAATTGCAAAATACACATACTTGTGATATTTTTTTATGAACAAGACTTTGATGAGTTAAAGATAAGTGTTTATAGTATCGTTTTTTATTGAAATTTTAAAATGGATAGGTTAGGGTTTTTTTCACATCCTGAACTTCAAGGTTCGGGTTGCGACTCTGCGTCGCTTTTGTGATGCCAAGCCTCAAATAAACACTGACAATAGACAGAACGGCAAATATAAATTTCTTATGATCTGGTTCAATTCTATCTGGCTCTGCTACCTCTCACATGTATGTTCTATTCCAGCAAAATTTATATTCAAATAATATAAACAGAGTGAGAGGTGCCTATTATTATTATCATTTATTTACCATACTGTAAATTCTTTACTTAATAATCAGAATAATTTATACTTTATGCAATTGGTATTGCACCTATATTTTCTAGTGAAAGTGTATAGAATATAACAATCTTTTAATAATAAAAGTTGTTAAAATATTATTATTATTAAAACTATCTAAATAAACACAACAGGCATAGAAATAAATTCTAAACCGCCCGGTGATACACTGGAAATTATTTAATTAATTTTGAAACGATAAAGATGAGGAAAATGAGAAAAATGATGCATATATATATATCCAAAGGCAAAATACTGAAAAAAGGCTGTGGGTATCAGTGGCTGGATTTCAATGTAGCGAAAAGCTAAATCAAAACCATAAAGTAAAACAGCCAGAAAAGTTAGCAGAGCTTTCGGGCAACACTGGCCCTTCAGCAGTGCATTATATATATATATATATAAATCAATTGTGTTGCGTAGCACTGTGTAAATTATATATAAATCATACTGTCAAATTTGATTTATATATATATATTCCTTCACTTGCACTGATGAAGGGCTAGTGTTGCCCGAAAGTTCTGCTAACTTTTCTGGATGTTTTACTTTATCGTTTTGATTTAGCTTTTCGCTACATTGAAATCCAGCCATTTTTTTTTGTATCTCCATTGAGATCCAGCCACTGATACCCACAGCATTGTAGTTTTTTCAGTATTTTGCCTTTGGATTTATATATATATATATATAATAGATCCCGCCTCGTGAATAAAAATACTGTAAGATGAGGGCGTATCAATTTGATCTCTGGTGCGCGTGCGTACAACTGAGGACTAGTGCTGTTCCGCCGTAAAACGCCGAGAATGTTAAAGAGTCGCTATCCAATCGAGTTCAAACAATACCATGAAAGCCCCAGTGGTCTAATGGTTAGGACAACTGCATATCAAGCAGACGGTCCGTGTTCGAGTCTCGGTTGGGGCGACTTTTTCTCATTCTCACAGATTTCCTCATCTTTATCGTTTCAAATTAATTAATTAAATTTCAGTATATCACCGGGCGGTTTAGAATGAATGTTCTTTGCCTGATTTGTTTATATATATATATATCCAATCTGCAGACAGTACTGTTTCGATCTTATTAGATCTCGTCAGTGCAGCTCAGGTTTCTGTACCGCAGAATATATGTATATTTATTTCTGCAGGTTATTTGTGCAGGTATATACATATATATATTTATTGAATGTAGTACTTAACATTGTAATACACTCTAACAATGGTACAGTCCATAATGGGTGAGTATTGTCCGGGTGGTTATTGTCCGATTTCCTATTTATTTGTGCAGGTTTACCAGTGGTGGAGCAATATAGCAAGACAGCCATACCCATCAACACTCTATATCACCTTGAAACCAATCACTACACCTAGTAATGTAGAACCTGCATTTAGATCAATGTTTGCAACTCAAAAGGTAACTTAAGTGCTATTTTGTGTCTCTAAAAATTGTACCATTGGTCGGCAAAAATGTATGTAGTCTATCTAGTAAACTCAACAAATCCTTGAACTGAACCCAAAATACTACTAAACTTTAGTATATGTAGAATGAAAACAAAAATACTGTATATATATTTCTTAATTGTGCTTTATTCAGTTAATAATAAATGAATAAATAATATATAAAATGTGAAAAAGTTAAATCTAAAAGGGATACCAAAGGATAGGATGTAAATAAATAAAAGACACTGCCTTTTTTGTAAAAATAAATGTAATAATAAATGTTCCTATTGGGATAATTTCTGTTGTCTTTAAAACGGTGAAAAAATTGAAAAATAAGTTGATCCTATTAAATACCAGCAAATATTGCACTTAAATTGATATTTTAATTTTGCTTTTGTGATGTATTCGATTTTGGTGTGATAGTGTCGATCATAAATAAACAATAATGGATACCAGGTCTGCCAATAAGAAAAATCAATTCATCAACGAGACAACACCAATCTAGACCTACTGTATAGCTAGGGTACGATGTTCGTACATTACCGCTGTTATTACCATCAAGGCCTACAAAACTAATGTCTCAGCCTAATTTGAATGCGCAAACTACTTAGGTAGTCATTTATGTAAATCATAATTATCCGTAGAATGTACATTTAAGAAATGAACTGGTTTAATGTGAGCGAATGGCCGAGCAGTTAAGACAGCGGAACTATAATCTATAGCCATAATATCGAGGCTTACTCCTTGGTTCTGGTGGTAGAACAAGTCTTCTTGGATAACAGTAGGTCCAGTCTACACTGGCTCTTGTGCACTTTAAAGAAGCTAGTACATCTTTGTTGTCAAGTAGGGGATTACCTCTGTGTTCTAGTTCACACAGCCACTGTTGTGGGCAGACGAATGGGTGCTAGAATTGGCAACACTGACATAACGTAACCCTTAGGGGAAGAGCATGTAGTTGAAAAGTGTAATATTTACAGTAAGTCCACAGCGCCATGAGCAATGATCATTGGAATTGCAGGGAGTGTCTTTATAAAGTTCCAAAAAGATGAATAAGAAGAGAAATTTAGTTTTTCTATCAATATAATCACAAATCATAAAAGCATGCCCGACCACCAAATCATCCTTTAATTATGTTGCATGACATGATCTTACAAATAGTCTCAAATAATGAAAATTTATGAGTTGGATGGTAAGAATTGAGTTGAATTATTGACTGCTCTATTTAATGAGACGGAGCCAAGTTAAATCAAGTTGCAATCAGTTGTGTTATTATCATCAATATCAATTCTATCCTCTTATAGGAACAGGGAAGAATGACATACAAAGAACTAAAGAAGACTTTGGATGGACGTAGGAAAGGTCAACATTTTGAGTAAGTGATCTGATAATATAAATACACTACTGTTTATTAACTGGAATTTTTTGAAAAGTTACCCTCTTTAAATAAAGTCAAAATATAAAATACTGTTTACTGTATATCCCATTTTTTCCGCGGCCCAACATTTTTGCTGATTTTAAAATTCCAAATTTATTTTAATGTTTACATCTGGACAAAACAATTTAATTGCTGATCATTAGTGTTGGAAAAATTCACTTAATGGCTTGAGTAATCTCAACTAGATCAATAATCTATAATACTATACAGTAAATGATACCTCATTTCATGGTGGTTGCAAACAAATTGGCAGCACAATGATTTTGGCTAATACTGTATTTAATTTAGCTTTTGATTGATTTTACAGAGAAAAAAATCCAACAAATTGGAGTCGTTTACCTGGACAAATGTGTAGAATCCCAAACAAGCTGATGTTATCTCTAGCTGGTGGTAAGAAAGGTTGTTTTGTTATCAAGTTCTCTCATGATGGCCGTGGAATTGTTTGCTGTTGCAAAGACAAGTCTGGATACCCATTACTGGTATATGATGTAAGTATTTTTATAATACAGGACCGACTAATTAATTCTATGCTAATTGTTCCCATCTCTTAGCGTGACAAAATGTTACCGAAGTATGTTGATGTCGGAAGTTTTTTAGCAGAAAAATTGCATAAAAAACAACTATAACTAATTTAGCAACTTAAAATATCCTGTTCAATAATATCTATCTAATATTTTTGATGAATTTTAATTTGTATGTGAAAGGTTGATCATATAAAATCTATAAAACAAATTATAGATAATATAAAATCTATAAAACAAATTTTAAACTAGCAAAAATTATCTATTAAAAGCTAATTACAATTTAATGGTAGCTATCCCAACATTCTAGCTAAAAATGTATAAAGATTGCTGTAAAGACAGTGAAAATCAACCTGCATCTGAGCAAGCTATGCATGTGCCTTAAATAGGAAATCAATGTATGCATGGCAAAACAGACATGACAATGAATTACTGTAGGGTTCAACTTTTATTATAGATTCCATCTGGTGATATGCGCTGTGAGTTTTCAGGTCACTATGGTGTCATATATGATGTTTGTTGGTCTTTATCAGATGACGAACTGCTATCAGCATCTTCTGACGGAACAGCACGGTAGGTTATAATTAAGTGATCATTATTAGATTTATTATCCAGCAAGTTTGGTAGCTCTTTGCTGTATTTCCATTTCTTCTCATTCAGATCTTTTGTTACAACATCAAGAAGTTTGTATTTTTGTTGCTTCAATATATGATTTTTCAAAATAAAATTCGCATTCACATAATCGTGACTGTAAATACATTTTTTTATTTTTTATTTTTGAGTTGAATCATTTAAATATTGATTTATCTAAAAGGTAATTTCATTTTATCATTCCATTCTTTCATTTCCATGAGTATGAAGATAATTTTTTTTTTATAGAATTTGGAACCTTGCATCTCCTGGTGGAGCGGCAAACAAGGTGTTTCCTCATCCTAGCTATGTGTATGCTGCAAAATTCCACCCAGCCCAAAGCAACATTGTTGCCACTGGATGCTTTGACCATATCATACGCTTTTGGAATGCAAACAACACTGGTATCAATGGGGAGGTAAATCTTAGAGAGTTTATGATTGTTGACTTTCTTTTTTTATTCTAAATACCAATACAAATCAAAAATCACAAATGTAATTTTAAACATCATTTATTTTATTTTTACTTTAAGTTTTTTCATTGAGGAAAAGGGTATATTATAATTAAAGTTATTGAAGGGAAACATACATGATAACAGTTTAAATATTAAGCACGCTAAGATGCAAATGAATACTCTTAAAAAAATCAAAACATTAGTGGCCTTATTGTAATAAAATCGCAATTTATGCTTCCTGTATATATTATTTCAGCTTCTTCAAGAGCTTGATAGCCACAAAGGTCTAGTGAACTGCCTTTGCTTTTCTTTGGATGGGCAGAAACTATACTCTGGGGACAGCTTAGGTACTCTTATAGTTTGGAAAAATGCATTAACTAGAAGACCAGCTACATCAGGTAAGCTGTACCATTAAAATAAAGTTCTTATTTGGTACTGTAAAACGTAAAACAAACTACAATACAAAAACAATGTCAATATACAAAAACAAACACACTAATTAATGAACATGATTAAAAATGTTTGAGTTTCACAATTCTTCCACTAAATTAAATTCAATTTGTAATGTTATGCATTGATTTACTTTGAAATGTATGAAGGAAAAATCTATCATCTATGAATCAGTGATCTTGACAATTACAAAAACCCCTAATATAGAACAAATTCAATATAAAAATAATCAATCATTATATAGACATTGATATA
This sequence comes from Antedon bifida, assembly GCF_963402885.1. Classification (NCBI taxonomy): domain Eukaryota; kingdom Metazoa; phylum Echinodermata; class Crinoidea; order Comatulida; family Antedonidae; genus Antedon; species Antedon bifida. Next base: position 10,716,723 of record NC_136231.1, read on the forward strand.
AGGTATAGTTAGTCATACTGAGATTCAATAAATAATAATAATTATAATAACTAGCAGTAACCCATGCTCCGCACAGTCTTTTTCTGTCTTTACCTTGATTATACGTCATCGCTAGGCCGCAAAACCAAAAACATCTCGCCAAAATCATAGGCTGGACATGAAAGGTGTTGATTGTACTCCGTCATGTTGTAGCGTCAGTTCAAGTTAAATCGCGTCATATAAAATTAAATTGTGTCAACCTGCTGTTCTTTTAATAAACAAATAAACGATTTTTTGCTATCAAACAGACGAAAGCTACTTACATCAGATATGTAATTATAAATATATCAGCAGTATTTTATGATAAAATGAATAATATTTATATTAATAAACCATGTGAAATGTTTGGATTAAAATACAGTACAATATAATAATGTATTATATGAGTTGTTTTTGTTTGATATATTTACTTACATTGAATGTGGATTACAGTTTTAAAGAAGTAAATGCTAATAAATAGGCAATACTGTACTTTAGTTCTTGATTAGATGTTAAATAAAAGAAAACACTATGAAACAATCTTGATATAGAATTTTTTAAACATTTTTCTTGTTTCTTGTATTGGCTGACTTGATACAAAGATGCATAGATTGGTTTACCCTTTAGTATAAATAACAACTAGTCTTAGTCAATTGACATCTTTATATTTTATATTGAGGTTATTCTATATCATAGTTATAAGTTTACCAATGAAGCCATCTGAAATAACCTTTTTGTTGTTAACAATCAAAACTTTATGAAAATGAAATGGTGTCTGAAGAAAGTCCACAATGTCCACAATTATTTAATATACTATCTTTATTAAGTAGATGTGCTTGGGACATGCCTTTGAATATCTTCTGGAACATTGGTCATTGATAGATCAATTCATGTGCTCCTGCATTGTATTGCTACTTTGCTAAGCTATTACATTTATTAATTTAAATACAGTTCACTTGCTCGTGGTGGCCATACAGGTTATTGATTCTGATGAAATGGGTAGCTGTCTTTGAAATTAAGCGTGTAAAAGATAAAAAAAAATGTCAAAATTCACTATAATATTAATAGTATAATTTGATTCAATATATATACTTTAATGATTGAATATTATATGTTTTTTTTCTGGTTTTTATACAAACAGGGAACAGGCGCGCCTACTGCTACACTAAGCTAGCCTCTAGCCTCTTAGCTAGAGTTGTATCCAACACTGTATTACTGTATACTAGCTTAGGCCTATTACTAAGTTAGCCTAAATACATGTTCTAAAATAGAGTAATTGTATACTCCAATATTAATAATACTTTAATATAGATGATATGGTAATTTATTGTTTATTCAAATATTAATTATTTAAAAATTATTAATTAAGTATTTTGTCGTAGGCCAATGTAAATTTTTTCTGTAAATTCTCTTTACTATAAAATACAAGTCATTTAATTATATCAATATTTAACCAATTTCAGTGTAGCACATAGCTTGTACAGAACAAATTTTGCTTAAGGGCCTAGTGAATGTGTTAAACTTACCAATGTTAACGTTGTTGCGCCGCGCCAGGGGAAGTGTATTTCTATTCACCGCAACAATCAATTCAAGTGATGCAAAATCTGAATATGAAATCTTGTAGTTTAGTCTTCATATTTTTGCAGATACCATCCACAATTTGGTACAAGCAACAACCTTATTAAATCTAACATCTGTAATGTTTAATGTGGTTCCTAAACACTGCTTTCATGGTGGAAACAATATTTTATTGGAACCCTCAGAAAAAAAACGTGTGTTCCGTAATCGACGCCATGTTGTTATTGTGTATAGGCGCTACATCAAATCGTAAATATTTGTCACACTAAAATTAAGATAAAACTATTTTAATCTATTTTTTGCTTATTATTAATTCATTTATATATTATTTTTATTATTTGAAGATATATATATATAAGTAACTATTTTATTCAACTGAATAATACTTAGATGAACGAATAACATTTTGAAAAGGTCATGGGTCAAACCAGTAGAACAAATTTAAATTACGAACGCTTGAATGTAATTTTCTTTTTATACCACACATTTTTTTGGTCAAACTTTGTGTTATCACTTTTAAAATATTATTAAATTAATTATACCATGAAGAGTTTTCTTATTCTTAAGAAATCGGAACGGGATTGAATGATAGGATTTTCACCCGATGGCCTATAAGTTATCGAATTAAGATGTGAAGTATTGGAATATTAAATAATAATGCTTACGGACTATGAAATCGACACAAAAAGTAGTCGAAATTAGATGATGTGCTCGGACACAAACATTTTGAGTGTATTTTTCGTTGATATTTGATATTTAACGGAAACACGACACCCATTTGGATTCGTTTTATTTGTGTGTGTGTTTTGTAATTACATTGTGGTCTAGTTTTGATTTTTAGCTTTAAGCGGTGATAATTACACATGTCACGGATTCGAACTCGAACGTACTAAGCATTGATATCAATGGCCAAGGCGTTTTACTCACTTGGCCAAACCATGATTTACAAAAATCATTCTGTTCAAAGAATAAATGTTATTAATTAAAACTTCAACGACGTGATCACTCGATACGGTTGACCAGCTGGCGAGACTAAACACTGTTTAACTTGGCATGGTATTTGTAGATCCGGCCATGGTGGTACACAACAGAGGAGGTTGCGTAGTTTATACAGTGACGTAACAATGGTCTCTGAGATGTCAATGCTATGCTTTTTCCTTTTTTAGTGTTTATCCTTAAAATTCAGGAAAGAGACATAGCCTATCGTGTGCGGCCTATCAATAAACATCAGTGTGCCAAATGTGAGCATGTACCGTTCAGTGGTTTTGGAGGAGATACGTAAAATACGCGAACAATTTAGTAGCATTAATATATAGATATTATTATTTTATATTTTAGTGTCAAGTGATGAATGGCAAATAGACTCCATTATCCAAGAACAGGAATTGGTTGGTGTAGCTATTAACAATGTATGCATACATCCTGGTGGGAAGAGGCTACTTGTGCACTGCAGAGATAACATTATTCGTATGTTAGACTTGAGAATGTAAGTCTTTTTCATATAGAAAATGCCAGTTGTAAGCTTCTTTGTTGCCTTACATAATTCTTGATTTTCCAGGAAAAGAATTGTCTTTTTTCAGGAGTTGCGTTGTGTTAGTCTTGTTGTCTTCTATATATATAAATTTATTTGTATTAATTAATAATTACAAAAAATATAAACGTCGTAGTGGTGTATCGTCACTTTACTATTTCAATCGACTATGACAGTTTTAACAAAGTATTAGATCGCATGTTTTAACTGTATTTAGTGGTATATTATTTATAGGCCTAAAACATAAACAAAATATTTCGTTGCTGAATGGATAAAGAATATATTTAAAAATTGTTCCTCTTTGTACCTTCCCTCAACCTTAATGTTGATTTACTATTGATTGATTTTCTATTACGATTTACATATTGTGAGTCTAAATTACATATCAATCAGATCACATACATAGTTTCAATCAGCTGTAAAAAAAAACATCAAAATTTTTAAAAATGCTGGTGGTGGCAGTTTCTAAGTGGAAAAACCTAGGGCAGTCAAAGTTAAACTAACTGCAATTTTAAATTGGCAAGTATTTTAGTACCTGATTTTGAGTGTAATTTCAGGGCAACTGGAGGTTCACATTCTGACTTCAGCTGAGGTAGTGGAATCTCTCTTGTACCACAAAATCTGCACCACCGATTAAACTGCAATAACTGACTATTAGCTTTAAAAAATGATGTATTTAATTAATGAATATCACATTAATAGGGTGCACTCACAGAATTAATTTAAACTTCATGGGCAGAAAAAGCATAATTGTAAACATTTTGACAGGGAACGTCTATCATCCGTCCCACCTTTAATCCTGTTAATTTTGATTCTATCAAAAAAATCTACTTGCATTCACCTCTGCACATCTGTTTCTAAAGTTAAATCAGTTATATCCAGAATTTCCCGAATCCTAATAAATCTGTGTTGTGTAAATTTTTTGACAGTAACTTGGATGGTATTTTCACTCTTAATAATTTATATTGCTTACGTCCCTGTCCCTTTTAGTAATTCAATTATACAACGATATGTTGGTGCCTTAAACTTCCGGGAGCATGTTCGTAGCACGCTGACAGAGTGTGGAACTTTTGTCATATCAGGAAGCGAGGATTGTCAAGCTTACGTATGGAACACAGATACAGGTATCTATATATGAATTATGCTTAATTCTGAGATAGAAAGCATTATGAATAGAACTTTTATAGCTACCTTGTCTATCTTAGATATAACATAGATTGTTCTGGGTGTGACATCACTTTGGTATCAAGTATCAAAGTATTTTTTGCACTCTATCCAGCATAATTAACTGTTGGTGGTGACATTCAATTTCAAAATTGCTTTTTTGATAAAAATCAATTCAGTTGGATGTTATAGCAATGGTTAGCATTGTGTAATGTGTATTTTTATAGTTTGAAAGGCAAACAATTATTTTGTTTTTTGTCACAAGGTGATCAAGTTGCATCTTATAGTACACTAGGCTACCATCATCCAGTGTGTGATGTTGATTACCATCCCTATGATCACATCCTGGCTGTATGTGCCTATGGAGAAAGTCATTCTGTTAAAATCTACTGCTATGATGCCAAAAGTAAGATTTATTTACTTTGAACTATTGTGTTTATAAATACATTGATAGCAAACTTTAGGTTTAAAGTGTCACTCATTTATTCTAGACATAGTTATTACCAGAATAAACTTTATTTAACCAAACGAGATAAAGGTCACAGAACATTCTTGTGAGTTTCATGAAGGTATACTTATTTTAATAAATTGTATCTCAATTTATAGACATAAGTATTATTATAGAAAAAATTTACAAATTTTTTTTCTAAGTTGCTCAACTTGATTTAGGCCTCCAGTCACGACCTCTGCAAGCCTGGCAGGGTGACAGTAATGAACAGGCCAAGGAAAGCCTGACTACCCTTCTTCAGACAAAACAGAATGTCACTATCTCGCAAGATACTGTCAAATCTGAGAAACTTGAAAGGGCCATTAGAAAGCTATCAACAGTTATGGTATGCAACCTTTTGTATTTAAATTTGATATATAATAAAGTGGTTTACATATTGCATAATAATCATATTTGTACATCCCTACAGTATGTCAAACATTCAATGCACAGGAGCTGTTTCGGGTTGCTTACACATTGCATTTTGTAATCACATTTGTATAATATCCTACAATATACAAACAGTGTTCCATCATGATGTGTCCATCTTAATTCTATCAAATCACAATACATATAGGCTAGGCAATCTATCTAAAAAAAAAACAGCCCAAATTGAAACAAATTGCAAACATAGATAGGAGATCAAAATTTGAGCACTGTCATTTATCCCGATGACATGCAAATTAGTTTAAATATGCAAATTAGGGTGAAATTACAGGGTTACCATATCTAAAAAACTACTAGTCAGAGAGAGTTGATTTTTTCACTGATTTATTCAGAATGTATATATTTATGTTTGCTCTAATGAAACATTTTACAAAAAAATCGACCGGAAAGACAACATTTGACCCTCGACCCCATTTCTCAATGTTTGCATTACATAATGTGACTTTGGTTTGCCCTCAAATGACTCGGATATAGGTTCCTAATAGTCAACACAAAGGATTGTTTTAATCACTCACCTCGCAAGTATGCAAATTAGTAGTACAAGTTACATGAAATATGCAAAGGGATGAAATTACAGGTTCCCATATATCGAAAACCGATAAGGCTAAAGTGTTGATTTTTCCAGAAACTTGTTCAGAATGTTATACATATTTATATTTGCTCTAATGAAACATTTTACGAAGAAATGACCGGAAGTAGGACATTTGACCCTCGACCCCAATTCTCAATATTTGCATATAATGTAACTAAAGTGTCTGTGCATACTTGTTTTGGCCTTAACGATTGGTTTTATAACCAGCATGCTTCAAATATTAATAAAACACAATGTTTACACTTTCCCCATGATTTGCACTCGAAAATACATGGGGAACTGGACTATGTGAAGTAATTTAAAATAAAATTGTATTCAAGATTTTGCCATGATTTTGGAAGAAGTTGCTAGGAATTCACTCCTGTATCAAAACCGTGTATGTACCATTCAAAATCATTCATACATGTTCCGACAAAAAATACAAACTTATACTTTCTGCTTGGCTCATCATAATTTGCAGGGTATAACCCAGACAACATGTATTGGGATAAAAAAAGTCAATTTTAAAAAAAAATGGAGACAATGTTTTGATAGAATACAGTACCAGCATTATAAATTGTGCTTAATTCTGAGATAGGCATGCACAACATAAAAACTGTTTCACACACTCGGTTATGATCACCTTAGAAAATCTATATGATATTGTTCCATGTTTGTCTATTAGAACGACAACATTAAGGGTTTTTGATCTAAATTTGTGGACTTGTATAGAGTAGCAGTGACGTACCTGGATGAATGTTTGCCATTGGCGAAAGCATTTGAATTGAAAATGTTAACAAAATGTGAATATAGTACATTGCAAAATAATAAACGGTTAAATCAACGTGATAGTAATATCAGGTGAAAATATCTATAAATCAGTAAAATTGTATCATCTGGAGATGCCATAACTAACCTGTGAGAACCAGAGATGTTTAATAAGACTTGTCAGCGCAGTCTTATTCTTAAGGCCAATTTACACAGACAAGCGGTAACGGTAATAAAAATATATAATCTTTTATTCCATATAACCATTTACACACAATGTGGAGCGGATGGGTGGTTTCCGCTTTGGATAGATACAGACTCCATGTGGTACAAGCTACGCGGTCGGTTTTCCGCTTACTGTTGCCGCTCCTTTGTGTAAATTGATTAAAAACACAGAAACTGAGATAAGCAAATTTATTTATAAAATTTACATCATTACAGTGCATTACAATATAAGATAGGCAAATTCTGAAATGGGCCGAAATGTCACAGACTCAAGTTTACCTGAGACATTAATTATAATTTCTGACAACCATTTGTCTACACATTTTGTTTCAAATACATACTACTATAGTGTCATATACCACAATGTGCCCCTGAATTTTAACTGAATTTCAATTAGTTATTACAGTAGAAAAGAAAATTTGTTGAGTGTTTTTGAATCACAGCAATAACTTGATGATTATATTCACAATACTATAGATACATTTGTATAGTGCTAAAGCGTTTGTCACCGCTTGTTTAATCACTTGTCTTTTTCCATATCAATTTATTCTGCATGGTGCCTTGCTCTTTCATCAATTCTAGGCCTTCTCCGATACTCTGCAGGTAAATGTGCTTTTTATATCATATTTTCTTAATATATATAATGAAAATAAATGTTATTATGCTAAAAACAACTACTATATTTTTGCATTATTTTTAAGGACAATATACAAATGATTTGGATGGTGAGTTGAAAAATTGACAGCTCTATTTTTAAACGAGGCCGAGGCGAGTTGAAAGTAGAGCAGTCAATTTTTTATCGAATGAAATATTCTCTCAATTTCGAATTCAAAACATTCATTATTTGTATATAATAATAACACACCTACTTTTATTAAATTTATCCATCGTAAATCATGGACAGAAGCTAGACCATTAAAAAGGCAGTGCCCCAACCTTTGACGCGCAGTTATAGATTGCACGCACAACAAGTTGATTTCGCCAAATAATCAATGTTCAAAATAAATGTTTATTATGTGCATTAGAATGCGTTAATTATCACCATTAGATATCACTTTTCTGTTAGGTAAAGCTACTTTCAATTTACATGTGATTAACTACAGAACAATCTAGGAATCACTACACTGGTGTAAACTATTATAAGTTTAGTGATATGTTGCTGTTGACCACTGTGACCACAGCCCATGCTAAAACCTGAGTTACTGTAGAGTGGCAACCAAAGCACTGACAATCTATCTTATCTATCTTTTAGAAACTTTTTAAGAAGCATGTACATTATAACTTGGTTATAACTATAAAATATATATTGATTCATTTATTGATAGGATGGCAGAAAGCCCTCGAGTAGGACAACAAGTCTATCGCCACATAGCTTTTTGAATAATCCTCAAATGAACAGCACATGGGGATCAACATTTGATAAGTCTTTATTGCCAACCTCAAAACTAGTAAGTATTATTCTTTGTTATTTTGAAAAGTGTGATATATGATTACAGTGAGAGTGGAGTAAAATGAACAGAATCGATGTACCATTTTTGTTTGTTCTCTGCTTGATTCTAGTATTGTCATCTGCAGTTCCTTAAAAGAAAAGACAAATAATTGCGCCTTAGTCGGATGTCAGATAGATGCATACATCAGTGTAGCATTATTCAATACATTAAATATATATTGTCCCCCAAAACATGAAAAATGAAGATTAATAAAATCAGATTTTGAAGTTTTCAAAGTTAATTACTTCCACAGAAAAAAAACCCAAAAAATAATGTTTTCACTTTTTAAAAAAGACAAAGCAACCGAATGGGGGAAAGTGTCTATTTACGCAAAATTGCGCAATGTATACGCAATAAAAATACCAGAAATAGAAAGATCTGGAAAAATTACATATAAAAACATTTTAAATTTTTTTTTAGTGAAGAAATTAATTTTTTAGGAATATTCAAATATACCCCTCATTTGCATGTAAAAGAATAGGAAATTACAAGGTATCCCCCCAAAACGCAAAAAGGCGTGATTTTCAAGAAAATCATACTCATTGATAAAAATTTAAAAAAAATATGAAGTAAAGAGGGATGATATTTTTAAAGAATAGTTGAAATGTATGAAAAATAGCAATTTTCTGGGTGGAACTCCACTTTAAGAAAAGATATATTGTCCCCTAAAAACTTGAAAAAACTGCAATATACCGGTATGATGCTGGCGTCGTGCCGGTATCGTTACCGGCATATACCCGTTCTCATCGGACTATTGTGCCGGAAATATAACCGGTATATACCGGCTTTTTGTGAGAAAGGAGTCGGGCATATTCGGCCAATAAAAGTCTGACAAAATAATTATTGAGGGCGTCCTTTATTAGGTGATCATTTAGAATAAAATGATCACCTATTGTTATTGTATAAAATCTTTATTATTATTAGGTGATCATTTAGAATAAAATGATCACCTATTGTTATTGTATAAAATCTTTATTATTATTTTTTTTTTTATTATTTTTTTTCTTTTTATTGTTTCTGTACACTATTTTGTGTAACAATTATCTAAAAAAGTTTAATGTCAATGATTACAAAAATTTCAGAATATCTTTCAAATAATACAACTTAATCCTAATAAGCTTTCCAGCGTGATCACTCATCCGTGACGACATTTATACGCCATTTTGCGAAATCACATTATCAATCATATCTCCATAATTCATTATCACATATTAATGAAATTCACTACACGTAAACTTCAGATCAAGGGTAAAAATATTAGCAAATAAAAACGCACGCGCACGTAGGTTCATGCGCGTGATATCGCGCGTTAAAAATTTAAAACGCTCAAAATTAAGTTTTGATCAATTTAGAGCATGAATTAGGCCATTTGCGTGTTTCAAAAAATTACTGCGCAAAAATGCGTTTTTGCGCGCGCGATACTTAAAAAGCGTAACAAATATGAATTTTTTTTACAAATCTCATTCTACTCACCATCCTTAGTACATTCACCAAATTTGAGTCAGTTCCGACTTAAAATAACGCTATATGAGCACGTTAAAAATGACAAAATGCGCACATTTATTTTACAAAAGTTCTGAAAATGGTGAAAAATAGGTCTTTTTTAAAATGAAAATAATTCTTCAGAATGCAAGATGACCCCCGATTTTTTAAACTTATTCTGGAAGCCATTGAGTTGTAGATATGAATTCATGTACACATTTTACGTACAAAATGTTTTGACGTCATCAAATGGCCACTTGAATTTAAAAATTAGGATTTGTTATCTTTTTGTGTAGATTATCACATTCAACAGAGCGCATCTTGGTTATGTGTGCTCGAATTTCGCACAACTTTCAGTATGTGCTTGCTTAATTAATTATCTTTATCATGAGTTGACACTATCTTCATTTTAATGACGTCATCACGCGTAAAAACTTGAATAACGTAGGCCGTGTAATTTCACCTTCGCAGTAAATTTGAATATCTTACAGCTCTTCAGAATTGAAGGTTACCTTGATGATTATAATTTATTATGAAAGCTGATGAAATGTAGATATTAATTCATATAAAAATTAAGCCTATCGGATGTTGTAACGTTAACATATGGCCAGTTGAAGTGAAAAAGTAGTTTTTTCATATTTTTCGTCAAAGTTATACACAATTCAAAGAGCGCGCACAGCGCTTCTACGTGCCAAATTTTTTTCCAAATCTTATATTTTTTTGCTCAATTAATTATCTTTCGAAATTGTCATCTTAAAGTTTAGTTTGATAACGTCATCATGCCAAAAAATTAGAACATGTGTGTCCCGTAATTTCACCTATGCTACACTGTATATAGATATACAGTATATACTGTACATATTGTATATGGCATATAGGCACAACTCAGCACTATAAGCATATAATAGGATGGCATACATCAACATTTTCCGATCGTATGTTAACGTACGTGCATGTTTAAAAAAAAATTAATTTCAGTAAAATGATAAAAATGATCACCTATAATTCGTCAAAGTGACGAATTAAATTCTAGTTTTTTTTATTTTTTTTATTTTTTTTATTTTTTTTATTTTTATTGTTTCTGTACACTATTTTGTGTAACAATTATCTCAAAAAGTTTAATGTCAATGATTACAAAAATTTCAGAATATCTTTCAAATAATATAACTTAATCCTAATAAGCTTTCCAGCGTGATCACTCATCCGTGACGACATTTATACGCCATTTTGCGAAATCACATTATCAATCATATCTCCATAATTCATTATCACATATTAATGAAATTCACTACACGTAAACTTCAGATCAAGGGTAAAAATATTAGCAAATAAAAACGCACGCGCACGTAGGTTCATGCGCGTGATATCGCGCGTTAAAAATTTAAAACGCTCAAAATTAAGTTTTGATCAATTTAGAGCATGAATTAGGCCATTTGCGTGTTTAAAAAAATTACTGCGCAAAAATGCGTTTTTGCGCGCGCGATACTTAAAAAGCGTAAAAAATATGAATTTTTTTTACAAATCGCATTCTACTCACCATTCTTAGTACATTCACCAAATTTGAGTCAGTTCCGACTTAAAACAACACTATACGAGCAGGTTAAAAATGACAAAATGCGCAAATTAATTGCATCAAAGTGCTGAAAATGGTGAAAAATAAGGCCTTTTTAAAATGAATATAAATCTTCAGAATGGCAGGTGACCCCTAATTTTTTTAACTTATTCGGGAAGCCATTGGGTTGTAGATACATATTCATGTACACATTAGACGTACAAAATGGTATGACGTCATCAAATGGCCACTTGAATTTAAAAATTAGTAATTTTTATCTTTTTGTGTGGGTTATCACATTCAGTAGAGCGCATCTCCGTTATTTGAGCCCGATTTTCGCAAAAATTTTAGAATGTGCTTGCTCAATTGATTATCTTTCTCATGGGTTGTAAACATTTTTATTTTGATGACGTCATCACGCGTAAAAACTTGAATAACCTAGGTCGTGTAATTTTAGCTACACCATACATTTGAATATCTAATAGCTCTTCAGAATTAAAGGTGACCTTGAAGATTATAACATATTATGAAAGCTGTTGAAATGTAGATATGAATTCATATAAAAATTAAGCCTATCGGATGTTGCGATGTTATAATATGGCCAGTTGAAGTTAAAACGTAGTTTTTAGATTTCTTTAGTCGAAGTTATACAAATTTCAATGAGCGCGCATTGCGCTTCTACGTATCAAATTCTCTTCCAATCTTTATATTTATTTGCTCAATTCATTATCTTTCGAAATTGTCATCTTCGAGTTTATTTTGATAATTCCATCATACCAACAAATTTGAACATGATGTGGGTCCCATAATTTTACCTATGCTACACTGTATATAGATATACAGTATATACTGTATATATTGTATATGACACATAATAGGTACAACTCAGCACTATATGTGTATATGCATCATGTCATAGGATGGCGTACATCAGCTTTTTACGATCGTATGTTAACGTACGTGCATGTTTAAAAAATGTTAATTTCATTAAAATGATAAAAATGATCACCTATAATTCGTCAAAGTGACGAATTAAATTCTAGTTGTTATTATTTTTGTCTAGCGATATGGCGGCGGCGAATTTTAAGTTACAGATTATTGTCTTCCTTTTATAGCATATTTATGCAATATGCTATATACAGTATATTGTGCATATATTATACAGGTACAGCAATTAAATAGCCGTCATCGATGTCTGTGAAGTTGGTTACTAGTTCCTAGTTCCTTATTCAAATTCAATTAAAGGGACAGTCACAAATATATGACTGTCTAATTGAGTTGTTATTGCATCAACTTGTTAGCCTTGACCTCCTCTACTTCTTCAGGTCAAAGTTCAATAACATTTTATGCATTTACGCCCTCTACGGCGAATAAGTAACTGGCTTTATGAACGTTATAACACTTGATCTACTTAATTTTTTCAAAATATTTTGGTATGAATCGATCACCCTTGACCTACTCTACCATTTGCCACCCCAGTTTCGCGAACTTTTTTGCGTCTACAGCGAATAAGTAACTGGCTTTTACGAACGTTATAACACTTGACCTATTTAATTTTTTCAAAATATTTTGGTATGAATCGATCACCCTTGACCTACTCTACCATTTGCCACCCTAGTTCCGCGAACTTTTTTGCATCTACGCCCTCTACGGCGAATAAGTAACTGGCTTTACGAACGTTATAATACTTGACCTACTTAATTTTTTCAAAATATTTTGGTATGGATCGATCACCATAACTAACTTTTACGAACGTTTTACACTTTACCAACTTAATTTTTACAAAATAGTTTTTGCATCTACGGCGAATAAGTAATTTGTTATGGGTAGATGACCCTTGACTACTTTACCATTTGCCAAACTAGTTCCGCGAACTTGTACCTATGTCCTTTTATGGCGAATTCATTTTAGTTTTGTTTTGACTTGTTACAACATGCAATTTTAAAAGATAATTTCTGAAGCAAACACAAATACAACAGTTTGGTTATAAACGGTAACCACAAGTTATTATTCCGTTTTATTCATTACAACTTTTCAACACAATTACAACATGACTACCTGAAATTAAAACAGCATTTAAAGTAGGCTCTATCGTAGTATATAAACTAGAACTAATAAATAACTTCTTACGTCAACATGTGACGACACACTGCATAGTTATTCAATTCAGTGAGTGGCCGAGCGGTTGACAGTGGAACTGAAAACAGTGGAACCGTAATTACGTAGCCATAACATCGGCACGGGTTCGAGGCTCACTCACTCCATGGTTCTGGTGGTAGAACGAGTCTTCTCGGATAAGGACTATAAACCGTAGGTCCAGTGTACACATCTAGCTCGTGTGCACTTTAAAGAACCTAGTACATCTTTCGAGACGAGTAGGGGGTTACCCCGGTGTATTAGTACATCACAGCCACTGATCACCAACTGGGCCCTCTGGGAGACCAGTCTTTGACTGAAGAGGTTACCCAGTATAAATATATATTTCAATCAATTCAATCAACCGCCCCACTTCATTAAATGTTATGCCGGGCTATTTTTTCTCATTAATTACAACAGTTGCAATCGATCAAATGTAATATCTTTTTAAACGTGCTTACAGTACCCATTCTATAAAAGCGCACAAACAAACCAAATCTGAACTGACGTTTTTTTTAAATGTCATTACAGCAACTGTTACTTAAAATGGACCTGAAATGGACTTTCGATTTTCAAGAAATTCACACATGTTATTTAAATGTATCAAATTAACACAAACCCATACAAATAAAAACAAAATGTATAGTATTTTGAGAAAAAACGAAATTTTAAGATACCTTGGTAAATTAGCGAAAATTACTCACGCCATTGCAATATTCTATTTCAACGGCCGTCGGGAGCATCTATATTCACGACGTCACATATACACACGACGATCGAGAGCGTGTATGCCGCCCGATAGTCCGTGAATGATCGACGGCCAGGAAAGATACGCGAAGCGCTGACACTAATACTAATTTATTCCATATATAATGTTGTTGAAATTTAGTGCCCTAAAATGTACTTTGTTCTAAAACCCGAATTTAGAAGGCCTACCTCCCAAACCTTTACTAGGCCTAGGCCCCAGCGCGCGGAGTCGATCCTCCACCCACCCATGCGAGGCTCCGTTTCATGTGCATCCAAAGCGATATCAACAACTTGCTGCTCATTGTCAAGCCAAAGTAAAATATGAATCAAATTCGTTTTCGAACTGCCTTATTCGTGACAAATAAATTACCATCTCATATTACTAATTTAATTCTGCTAAACTAAAAACTAAAGAAACTAACACATTTAAATTACGAACGATATACAAAATTCTATTTTTGAAAATACACGAACCAAAAAATATGGATACGCATCATTGCACACGGCGCTGTATCATGGACAACGTTGCATGCCAGGCTAACGTCGGTATTGCCAGAAAAAACCCGTCGATTTGGAGATTTTAAATCGTCATTTACTCGATAAATAACCGTTTATACGGTAATAATTTTATATAAAAAAATTCTAAATATGTTTCTGCAAAAGCACAAGCATTTTTTAGAAAATACTCCAAAGATTTCAAGAGTTATAGCCAAAAAACTGCAAATTGTCCATTGGAGGGATAGGAATATATTCGCAAAGTGACGTCACCCGCGAATTTTTTTGATTTTCAAATGGGGCTTTCCCCAAAAGGGCGAATTTATATTTTGTAACAATATACGTTCTAGCAACACCTAATAGCCCCCAAAACGTCATTCTAAAATGAAAAAAATCGAAAATCCATTTCAGGTCCATTTTAAAAACAGTTTACACTTGGCGTTCATACCTCTAGACCACCTCTAGACCACCGAGCTCGGTGGTCTAGAGGTGGTCTAGTCTGGTCGAGTCCCACCCGAGAACTACTTGCGAATTTTTTCACAAGTATTCTCAAAAGTACTTAGTATAAAGTACAAATTACGTCAGAGTAGGGCAAAACATCTAATTAATCCTTTATTAATTAACAATTAAAAAGCGCACATTTTTCCCTGGGTGATGAAAGTTGTTTTAAAAACAATACAATAATTGTAATGTAACGAATGTAATGTTGAACAGTAAGTAGCTGAAATAATTTGTTATTTAACAATTTAAATATGCCTATTACTACTGTTTCATAAGAATAACATTATACAATAATTTCTTTCAAAACTGTCAAAAGCAATTTTTTTTTTCATTGCATTTTGTTTCTCATGTTATGATGTAGGAAGATAATTGTATTTAAATGTTGCATCACATTAAGTTGTTTAAATGGTGTTCTTACGCATATGGTTTACGGCATAAATGTCTTTCATTATAAAATCTATAAATTACTAAATATTTTACCACTGTAGACCTAGAATGTTTGAACAAATCTCTGAATTAAAAATCACCCACATACAATGACATCATCTTACAGTACCCATCTATAAGCACACAAAAAAAAAAACAAAGCTGAACTAATGTTTTTTTTCAAATGTCATTACAGCAACTGTTACTTAAAAACAGTTTACACTACCTTTTGACCTTATAACAGCAAAATTAACATATTCATTAATACTGTTACCGTTAATATTAACAGTTAAAAAGTGCACACTATTCATTGAGTGATAATAGTAGGTCAAGTGTGATCGATTCATACCAAAATATTTTGAAAAAATTAAGTAAGTCAAGTGTTATAACGTTCGTAAAGCCAGTTACTTATTCGCCGTAGAGGGCATAGATGCAAGAAAGTTCACGGAACTAGGGTGGCAATTGGTAAAGTAGGTCAAGGGTGATCGATTCATACCAAAATATTTTGGAAAAATTAAGTAAGTCAAGTGTTATAACGTTCGTAAAAGCCAGTTACTTATTTGCCGTAGAGGGCGTAGACGCAAAAAAGTTCGCGGAACTGGGGTGGCAAATGGTAAAGTAGGTCAAGGGTGATCGATTCATACCAAAATATTTTGAAAAAATTAAGTAGGTCAAGTGTTATAACGTTCGTAAAGCCAGTTACTTATTCACCGTAGAGGGCGTAGATGCAAAAAAGTTTGCGGAACTGGGGTGGCAAATGGTAAAGTAGGTCAAGGGTGATCGATTCATACCAAAATATTTTGAAAAAATTAAGTAGGTCAAGTGTTATAATGTTCGCAAAGCCAGTTACTTATTCACCGTAGAGGGCGTAGATGCATAAAAGTTCGCAGAACTGGGGTGGCAAACGGTAGAGTAGGTCAAGGGTCATCGATCTATACCAAAATATTTTCAAAATATTAAGTAGGTCAAGTGTTATAACGTTTGTAAAAGCTAGTTACTTATTCGCCGTAGAGGGCGTAAATGCATAAATGTTATTGAACTTTGACCTGAAGAAGTAGAGGAGGTCAAGGCTAACAAGTTGATGCAATAACAACTCAATTAGACAGTTATATATTTGTGACTGTCCCTTTAATTGAATTTGAATAAGGAACTAGGAACTAGGAACTAGTAACCAACTTCACAGACATCCGTCATCGGCAATCTGTAAAACAATGTAGAAGGAGAAATCAGGCTGTGCAATTTACGCCAACCACAGCCAGCTTGCAAACAATATTAACGTAAACAGCTCCCGACCTTATTGTTCCATCCATTTGTCTACATTGTCCCCTTAGTTTAAGCAGCTCTCTTATCTCATTATCCCTTCAGTTCGACATTATTATTGTCAATTGAATTGAATCGGCGCCAAAATGATACACTTGACCGCGCGAGGTGTCAAATTAAATATAACGGCGTTACGTTCTCACAGAATGCCCGTCTCGCATTGCGTGGAATATCCCTAGTAATATTACTAGGCCTAAAGGAGGTCATGTCGATGCCGGCATGATGCCAAGACGATCCGTTCTCACAGAAAACCATACCTGCATGGTAATGGTATATTCCTGCAACATTCCTGGCACACAGCTCTGTGAGAAAGGGGCTTAATTTCCGTATTTAATTCCCAGCTGAGGTTTCCTCAAAAATTGTCCCCAAATATTTGAAGGACATGACAATCTCAACTGGTTCATCATCAATAGAGGACTTCCCAGGGTTGCATCCTTTCTCTTTCCTAAAATCCACTATCATCTTCTTGGTTTTGGTCGCATTTAGTTCCAAGTAAGAGTCACTACAAAATTGAACAAAATCGTCCAAAGCAGACCCATGACCATCCTGAGTACCTTAAGGGAGAGACAGTAATACGGTGTCGTCAGCAAATTTGACAAGATAACTATTATCATGTTTGCTTCGACATTCATCCATATGATATAAAGAGGGAGGAAGGGGAGAAAGATCGCAACCCTTAGGAGATGCAATACTTGCGGTAAAAGAATCTGAATAAGTTTGATTAATGAAAGCCCATTGTCGGTTAAAAAATTAATAATCCATAAAATCATGTTGAAAACCAAATTTGTCAGCCAATAAGGGTGCGTGGTATTGAAGGCAGAAGAAAAGTCTGCGAAAAGCATTCTAGCATGCGATCTGGGTAGTTCAAGGTGTCTGTACAGCTTGTTTAATAAGAACAGCTTGGCATCCTTGACACCCCTTCCAGACCTATACGCGAAGTGTAGTGGGTCGAGTTCTGGTTCAACAAGAGATGTAATAAGGGCTTTAACTAGTTTTTCAAACATTTTCATCACAAGTGATGTTAGCGCAATTGGGCGTAGGTCATTAGGCTGTTTAATAGCCATCTTTATTGGAATAGGTTTTATGATGAATTGTTTCCAGATATTTGGAACTACACATTGGTTTGGAAGAGGTGCCAGAGAACATCACACAGCTGGTCATCACATGACTTTAAGTTCTGCCCTCAATACCATTAGGTCCAGGGGTCTTATTAATATTTATATAGTTTATAGCGTTTTGCAGAAACCGGAAAAAATTGTTTAGACTGTCTGGCAGTACATGATACTCAACCCCTTTATAGTACTTTCCTTATTTGTAACTGTGTTAATTTATGCCATATGTTTAATAACTTGCCATGCACTACGAACACGTCCAATATTTAACTTATGTTATATTTCCTTTCTATAAAATCTTTAGCCTTATGAACAGCTATTTACTTGTTTTTAGTTATTCTTACTACCCTGATAGAACAGTTTTTTTATTATTTAAATACGCTATTTAGTAATGTTTATTGATTTTCAGGGTACATCTGCTCCATTTTGGTCGCCCCATGCTGCTTTGAAAACCAGCACACCTGCTACAGGTAACTACAGTAGCTATCTTTGACAGATGTGTATTAACAGACAAGATAGTTCTATATTCTGTACCCAATCTTAAGGATGAGTCTATTGTCATTTATTCTGATCACATCACGGGCAGTATACAGTAGAACCATTATGTGTTTATTCAAGAAGCAATGATTTAGAAATTTCTCTCTTGATACAAAAATAAAAGCTTATAGTGTATCCATTGATGTTGTAAATGATGTAAAACTATTCATGTTATTATACACATGTGGAAGTTATACCAATTTACTGTCTGTATGTACAGTATATAGTTTTTAAAGTTATATAACTCTATTTCAGACACTATCCTTGCACGATTATTAATAAGAGTTTCATGTATACAGTAAAATATTCCAGAACTCTGTTTTCACTTAACACACATCATAATTATTTGAATATTTATCTAGCTCATAGCACTTCATTTTCAAATAATGATTTCTAGGATGAATACACAATGAAAGGTTTCCTACCACAGTGTTAATAAATGCCGTCTCTACTGTTTTTCTTTAAAGGCAGAGTCTTTGCAACTGCAACTTACGCTAGATTTCAAATGAGAAATTTGTTACCGTAAATCTTCTAATTGTAACCATGGGTTATTATTCTTTGATTGTTTTTTAGGGTGGGTTACTATTAGAAGGGGGGTTACTATTAGAGTAGTGGGTTACTATTGATAATCTTAAATTAGGCACCTGAAAATAGTAACCCACCCCCAACTTTTCCGGTCAGCAACTCATAGCAAAATAATAAAACAGTAGGAATAAACAAATTTGACTTTATTTTATAAACTCAAAAACACTCAATCCTCCCCCACTCAACATGCATTATCTCCTTATTTTCAAAATACGGCTGCATCATCAGTTTTTGTGACTCTAATAGTAACCCCACGGGTTACTATTATTAGAGTAGTGGGTTATTGTTATAGATTGACTTATAAGGTGGGTTACTATTAGAGTGTGGGTTTTATTAGAAGATTTACGGTATGTCCATTTATTTAAAAAGTCTTGAAATTAGATCAAATTTGCTATAAATGACTTGAAATGATGTATTTTTTTTCTTTTTTAGCACTTATTCAGCAGCAGTCATATGCCCAAAAGATGAGTGTACCCAGTATATCCATTCAACCAGTAAGTGTACTGACATTTCATAAGCAATGTACCTCAGTGACTTCTATGCCATTGTTTTGTTTAAAATTAAAATAACAAAATTAAATTAAATATTGTTTTTGTGTATATCAGTCTGTTCAAATGTGGGTGGTCATAGCATTGAATAATGCCCATAATTAATTAGATTACAGTACTTTAGAAAATGTTACTTTACAATTTTTGTACATGATCAGTCAATGAGAGTTAACAAATGTTATCCTTTCAGGAAAATCAGTACATTACTCCTGGTTATAACATTCCTGTAAGGTTAGAGATCATTTTTCAATTCAAAGAATTTTGTTCCTCTCAAAGGCACAGTCTGGAACAGCAAATTTTAAGTTTGTCTGCAGTCAAGCTAAGCCACCAAAACTTCATCTGGTTGTGGCTATGTACGACTACACAGCACAGAGGTCCGATGAGGTAACATTTACTCAGGGTAGCGTAATCAAAGTGCTTCATGAAGACAATGCTAACTGGTGGATGGGAGAAATGGCAGATGGAAAACAAGGCTACTTTCCTGCTAACTATGTGATGGAGCAAGGTAACATGTACATATACAAACTAGAATGGCACTACGAGAGTGCATACCTCCGCCTACTGTAAAATGTTCCTACATAATATTTCACTGCAAAAAAAAAATTATTTAGGTGATCATTTAGAATAATTGTTATTGTTTGAAATCTTTATTCTTATTCTTTTATTTCTGTACACTATTTTGTGTAACAATTATCTCAAAAAGTGAAATGTCAATGATCAAAACAATGTCACAATATCTTTCAAACAATTTAACGTAATCCTAATAATCTTTTCAGCGTGATCACTCATTCGTGACGTCATTTATACGCCATTTGTGAAATCATGTCAATCATATCTTCATAACTCGTCATGAAATATCAATAAAATTCACTATATGTAAACTTCAGGTGAAGATTTCCTCATCTTATCAGTTTAAATAATTAAATTTCAGTATATCACCGGGCGGTTTACAATAACTGTTGTACTGTAAGGCAAAATACTGAAAAAAATGACAATGCTGTGGGTATCAGTGGCTGGATCTCAATGGAGATAATTAGCAGAGCTTTCAGGCAACACTAGCCCTTCAAAATTCACTTGAAATTTGAGTCCTTTAGTGGCCGAATGTTTAGAACGATGTTTAAGAAAAGTACCTAAATGGTGACGATACCTGACACGTTTCTCGGACAGGCGACGTAGAATTGTGAAATTATCTAAAGTACCCTCCAGGATTACAGCAAAGTCAGATCAAAGCTAAAAACTAAAAGTGATTTTTTATTGAAAGGTTTTCATGCGCATTTAAAATTTAAAAATGCGCAAATTTAATTTATAATCCAACTTTCTACGCGATTCCTGTCATTTTGCGCATGTCAAAAATTCCTGCACGCGCGAACAATTTTGCAGTGTGCACACAGCATGAAAATCAGGGTTTTTTCCCTTGAATTGTGATTTGGAAGTCTGTAAAGAAAAATTGTGCTGTGTGAATAAGATGATGCGCGCAATAACATAACGAAAGTATAAAATGGCAAACTATATTATTTTGGGTGTTTTTCGTGGTGTATTAATTATTTGATACATTGAAATAAAATTAAAAAGTGAACAAAAATCGAACGGAATACACATTAATCTAGGATGCGCCTCAGAAAGTGCATGAGATTAAAACATTTTAATGAAGTAAATAAATCAACACAGTAGTCGAAATTTGATGATGCCCTCGGACACAAACTTTTACTTTTTGGGTGTATTTTTCGTTAATATATCAATTTGGATTCGTTTTATTTGTGTTTCTTTTTTTTTTTTACTTTTTTTTGGTTCATTTACATTTTTTTAATTTCATGGTTTTATTATATTTTGCTTTTTGTGCGTGTGTGTGTGTGTGAGGTTTCATATCCCTTTTGCTAGTTTTGTAATTAGATTATTAGATTGAGGTTAAGTTTTGATATTTAGCTTTAAGCATGTCGCAGATTCGAACTCGAACGTACTAAACATATCATGGTCACAGCGATTTACTCACTGAGCCATACCGTGAGGTCAATTTCACAATGATAGGTTGAGGTTTGGATCGTTGGGCGAGGCGATCGATCAATATGATCCATACTGTAGAAACATCGATTTTTAGTTTCTCTTTAGCTAGTTTTATAACAATATCATTTGTGTTTTCATCATCACTTTCAGCAATACCAAAGATTCTAATGCAATTTCTTCTGCTATATTGTTGCATAGTCATATCATCATATCAACCTGGTCATGAATCTTGATTTCCAGTTTTATCTATTCTTTTTATGTTTAATGTTATTTGCTCATTAGCTTGTTCAAGGTCAGATATACGGCTTTCAGTATGGTTGAGGCATTCAACAAGCGATGATAGCTTTGCTTCAATTACATTAGATACCATTTGGCTAAAAATATCGTTAATTTGTTTACTTTGAAGAGCCTCAGCAATATCCGTTGTAATGGTGGCCAGTTTTGCGCTTTGCAATATTTCAACCTTTGTTGCCCGCACCACCTGTGTTGAATGCCTGGTTGTTTGTTTGCTTGCACCTGTAGCGGTGCATTCTTTACTTGCAGACATGGTAGGCTGCGATTAAAAGGCTTCAAAGTATGAAAAATATAGAAGCAAATGCTCACAAAGCAACGTATAATTGACCTGAATGTTTACGAATGTGATAAAAATGGAGGTAATGACTGTATATCTTACGTAAAGAAAAAAAATCGTCAGTTCATAGCGGTCGGTCCGGTGTATCTACACACGTCTGTTCTGTACGTTCACATCAATATGTTTAGTTGTAAAAGCACTGTAGAAAAATCATTAATAATTTAATTTTTTTTAATTGTTTTGAAAACAAATGTGTACAAATAAAAGTTACTAAATTTTATTTTAGTGTTATGGCCACCAGAAGAAAAAGAACATAATTTAATACAAAGTAGTGATGGTATTGATGGCAAAGACTCTCAGATAACACCACAAAAAAAGAAGACCAAAAATAGAATAAAGCTATCCAAGGATATGATAGAAGATGAGGTGGATGGAACGACACCTTCAGGAAAGATAGATAAAAACAAGAAGGTATAAGATACTGTTACATTTTTCATCCTGTATAATATTATCATTACCATCATCATTATCAATAAATTACTTTCATCATCATCATCATCATCGTCATCGTCGTCATCGTCCATACATCATCCATCATCAATCATCCATCCATCATCAATCATCCACAATCATCCATCCATCCATCCATTCATCATCCATCCATCCATCATCATCATCCACCATCATCCATAATCATCCGTCATCCATCATCCTCCATCATCCATCCATCATCCATCATCATCCATCATCATCATCATCACCATCTTCATCATCATCATCATCACGGCGATGAGGATTATGATCATCATTTTCTTTGTATGAACAGCTTTGCTCTGTTTCAGCCATTATGTGTAACTTTAGTTTTCTAACAATTTCTGTATAACACCAGGGCATTGTTAGCAACAATTACATTGATGATACCAAACTTTCAGCAGAATTCAAATAGAAATAAATTTATTTTTTTGTATAAATGTTTTGTAATTTCTCCAAAAGTCCCATTTACAGGTTTGGTGTCAAAATATTTGATATAATTATATTGCAATTTTGTCACTGATATCTTCATAATATTGTAGGTAACAGCTGTGAAAATGAATGGTGAGTTGAGTTTCATTTCAGCGACTGAAGATAGCGAGCAAGATACACCAGGTCCAAGGTATTTTCATTGTCTATTTCAAATTTGTAACAGTTTAAGAACAGGGTTTTAAGTATAATTTTACTTTTTTTTACTTTACTGGTTATAATTTTACCAGTTTGGTTTTTTTAGCTCTTTCACCTCGTTCTACCGTAGATAAACAAATGTTACTGAATTTAATTTTTTTGTGGGTAGTGGGTATTTGAATTTCTTGGTTAGGGAGTGCATTGTACACACCCAGCCACGGTGAGCAACAAGTCAACAATTTAACCTTGCACACACACATACTTTGATCGTACAGGGCTGCTGAACTATCGTTATGATGGTGTTTTAACGTCTATGAATGATGACTAAAATCTAGTCTTTGTTTTCCCTGACTCTAATAATAAACTTGGATAATGTATAATGTCTACATGTGAAAACAATTTCATCTGGTTTGAATATAGTAATAATATATATAATTCATAAATTATAAACCAGTGGAAACTTACATATGTCAAAACAGTTTTCGTCAAGGTAACATTTTGACATATCAACTAAAGAAACTACCTTCGCACAAATAAGTTTTTGGGGTTTCTGGTTTGTTTTTTATTTATTTCTCCACACTTCAACAATGTGAAAGAGTAATATGAATTATCAAATGCTAGGTTCTGGGTAAATAAATACCCAGTGTAAAATTCCACATTATCAAAAATTTCTTGAGAAAATGTAGCTTTTCATTAAGAGTTGAGAAATCCAATGGCTGCCAGGTTATATGACCAAAAAATTATCCGAATTACCAATCATAGACCAAACTTTTTTCACACCATAAAACAAAAGAAAGAAAAAAAAATTTTAAAAACCTTTTTTGTATAATTTGTTTTGCCATTTAGTTTCTATTTTTTATTTTGAGTAATTGTGTATTCATTTGTAGTCGTCAAAGACGCAAAAAAAGGCAAGAATTAGATGAATTGCTTAGCACACCTTCAAGTCAATTGCCTCCGCAGTCAAAGGGAACAGCATCTAGTCAGCGTAAGGTCCAAGAAGTTACAGAAAGTGCATCACAAAAAGCAAGTCCTAGGCGTCGATCAAAAATAGCTAAAAACACCGGACAGCTGATAACAAAAATGAGGAAAGAACAACATAAGCAGTAAACCTATGATTTATTATGAGAGGATTTATAATATTGTCATTGTCAATAATTTCATTACAAATTAAAATGTTTTAAAGAAAGAAAATGATTTTATGATGTTCTGCTTGTTAGGATATTTAATACTATCAAACCTTGATTTTATTTATGAATTGTTACTGTAGATACTGTATATCATGTATTATAAAATATATTACTGTATAAAATGTATTAAGTTGTTGAACATTGGTATGCAATATGTATGATATGTACAGTATGCTAAAAAAATGAAAACTTTTAAAAAAAAGGTTTTTGAATAAAATGTTTAAAAATAATTGTTCTGCGTAATAGGAACTGTGAATGGGCTCTGGATGGTACATATGCATGCACATGAATAATGTGTAAGATAAGGTATTTTATTTGGTTAGTATTGCTTCTCTCAAGTCAAGTAAACTATCTATATATGTTTCCCAGGCATTTTCATACATGTGGTGATGACTTTATTTTGGTTTCCGTTGGACCATAATATTGTATTATAATGTACTACGTACAAACTTTCAAAGTGGGTATGAGAGAGCAGGACAGGTTTCAATCAAAATACTGCACTACGAAAATAAAATTGTCTCATTTTATTCAAAATTACAATTCCATTTTAACATATGAACAATTGTATTTTGATACATCAATTTTTAAACAAAAATATTTAATAACAACCTCAATATTGACATTCTGATTTTACTATGCTTTTATAAGTTTTTTATTATCTTATTTTACATTGAATAAATGTTTTAATTAATATGTTATTTTTTTATATTATTTACAATCACTTTTCAAACTCGGGCCTTAAAAATAAAATAAACAAACGATACATAATTATATAGTATATTATAATACAAATATTCTAATATAAATAAATGAATGAATGTTTATATGAATTGAATGGAAACAAATATAATAATAATAATAATATTCCCATTAAATGTTTTATTTTTTTATTACACATCTACTAATTTATTAAGTAAATGTTTATTCAGTTTATCTGCCGCTTGACTCTGTTTACCATTATTATTAGTTATCCGCACCTTGGCGGATAACTCCTTGTGATTTTATGAGATCATCATCTTTTTTTTCTGTATTATTCTTCTTTCTTTCCACCCTCATGTTTCTCTAAAACGTGTAAACATAACATTTCGTAAAAGTTACGTAAAGTTGTACACTCTCCATTTTTTGAAAAACGTCAGAGTTGCGCAACATGACTTGCACATGATTTTATGAATTTAAATGATTGATCATAGATTAAAAACCAAGTCATTTTGTATTGAAACTTGGTGAAAATTTAATTCATATTCAACTTTCTAGCTCGGATATATACTGTTTCGTATGTTTTTCTGCGTTTCCAACACTCTTGAAACCATTCTAAGGCGTTCCATGCGATACAATGTCCAAATGTTGGCTACAACATACATATCTGGGGCATTTAGGTCATTACCTGACTTTTCAATATTGAGTGTGTCCCGTTAAAGCTTTAGTCGTGTACAGGTGGATCCGGCGACATTGCGTCTAGTGACTACAACTCTGCAATCCAACTTGAAGAAGTACTTTTGCATTTGAATATCCAACAATACAAATGAGTAGTCCTTGGGTGATTTTAACATCAATTGGTTGGATATTGACCATAATACCAACAACCAACTTACTCGTGTTCTGGAATGGAAGAGCCAACCACTTGCCACTACACTAAATGATGGTAAAAGCACACTCATTGATCTTATATTTACTAACTGTGGACAACAAGTGTGCAATGTTCGTGTCTTGGAACCTTTCTCAACCTCTGGTCATTGTATGATATCTTTTAGAATTCGTGGTATACCTAGAGTGTGGTCTCTTCCAACTATAATTAAATACCTATATAATAAGACAGATGCAGAACTATTCAAAAACAGAGTTAGTAAAATCACATGGATTCCATTTATGATGAATCTATAAACAAATTATGGGACAACTTTCAAACAAAGTTTATGAGTTGGAAAAGAGGAAAATCAAGCTGTGGATTTCACCCGAAATTAAGCGTCTGGTAACCTTGAAACGTCGTCTTTTAAACTGAGAAAAGTGCTCAGGTATTACTGAACATTGGAAAACGTACAAAAAGATGAGAAGTAAAGTATATGACAAGTCGTTGTAGAAGACGGTATTTAAATGAGCTTATGTCTAAACCCGATAATATGAAGCAGTTCTGGTCTTATGTAAAAACAAAGAGGCAGTCTGTTCAGTCTTCAAGTTTTGAAATCAATGGACATCTTTGCTCTAACTCCACTATTTATTGCCGACTCATTCAATTTATTATTTTCATCATATTTCACAGTCTGACAGTACGAACAATCACAAAATTAGCTCTCCTAACTTTGGAAGTTTCATCTTTGAATATTCATCAAGTAATCGTTTTAGAAAAACTAAGAGGCCTGAAAAATGGAAAAGCTCCTGGTCCTGATGGTGTGACATCATCCAAAATAAAGTTATGTGCTGCTTCCTTGTCACCTTTGTTAACTGACATATATAATTATATTCAAATATTCTCCTCTACATTTAACAGCTAACGATATTCACAATGACATCGAACTAATTGCTACATGGGTCTCTACGAAATCTCACATTAAATATTTCTAAGACCAAATACCTACAGATCTTTCGAAAAGTAAATAAATCTGTAAATGTTTTCTTTATTAATAATATGTTAATCGAAAAAGTTTCCAATTTTAAATATCTTGGCGTGCATGTACATTCAGGAAGATCTGGCCTGGAACCACCATATCCACATTATTCACAGGCGAACAAATTACTGGGTTTTATTTACCGACAATTCTATTCCATCTGTGACTCGCAAACTTTAAAAAAACTTTACCAAAGTAACATTCGCCTGCGTCTAGAATATGCATGTCAAGTGTTTGATCCTTCTTACAATATTCACTCTAATAGACTAGAACGAGTCCAAAAATTTGCGTTGAAAATAATTTGCAAAGCATGGAAAACATTGGTCACAGAGTAGTGAAATAAAATATCATTTTAATTCTGTTTTCCTTAAGATGGCAGAATAATCTCTGCAAGCGCCACACAGATAGAAGGCTCATCTTGTATTGTTCGATGTTTAGAATGGTGCATCACTCCTATTTTTCTAAAAAAAATAATAATAAAAATTGTAACATTACATTACCAAATAACATCAGAAAATAATGCAGTTTAAAAATGTTACTACATTAAAAGAAAAATAACACTATATAAACCTCCACCATCATGGGTCATTTTCATTGACAACCAATGATATGAGGTAGGCCATTATGTTTCAATATTTTAAAGAGTTTTAGAAAAGTGATAAGATGGCAGAATTGGATACTCTCAATACAATAGTATATCTAAGGTATCTCTGAAAATCTAAAATTGTTATGACAAAGCATAATACCTTGATCTATATCCCAAGTCACTGTGGCTTTTTTTTGTGATTGGTACTGGAGGTGCTTGACGTATCTTAGCGGCTGAATTTGGAAGGCTAACAGACTTGGCCAACACTGCTTCAAACTCTTTCTTGTGGCTCAACATACCTGGCATTACATACACCTGGCTTAGGCCTCCTTGATTCATGCGACTTTGAGCTCCAAGTAAGGGTGGTAATTCATTATGACCTACAAAAGAAGAAAAGAATTGCATTTTGAGTAAGTATGTATAGTATTTTAAAACACCTGTGTACCCTGATTGGTTAATTACGAACCACATGCTGTTCAGTTTACTAAACGAAAACTGATACCTAATGATGTTAATAATAAACCGTCATAATGAATGTTCAGATTTTTGTATATATGTATGTATTTTTGTTATGCAGAAGGCTGGTGCCGAATTTGACATTTTTAACATTCCAAATTGAAAATACATTCTTATGGATGACAAAACATAATTGCTTTCTTTTACGATTTCTTGTATTGTTACCTTCTACACAAAAGCTCATGTCTAAGGCCAAAATAAAATTCAAATAATTTGCAGTAGTATAAAACAAATAATGAATTTTTATATTTGTTAAATGGAGAGAATACAATATTTCATTCGGTGAAAGATTGATTGCTCTCATGAAATATTCTCAGCACTCAACACAAACATTCATTTGTATTACATTTTAAGTTGGCTTTGCTACAAGTTGTTCTTCCAGTATACTGTAAAATGAAACACTAGCACACTTGGATTGACCCACAATGCATTTCAGAATGCATTTTAAATGCCAGTATTGTCCGTTTTTTAAGTGTATGATTTTAAGACAGTTGACTCTAGGCTTTTGTTTTGAAATAGTAACACTGACTGATAAATTCACCATTTTGATTAAAATGACTGGCTACAGATCCAAGTAAACTCCCCTCTCTACGCATCCTTTTCTTTGTGTCTTTTGCTTCTTTCCATCGTACAAGGAATTTCTTCTCAGTGCTGCTAATTTCCTTACCATCCAATACAGCTAATTACAAACAACAATTAAATAATTAATTTTTTCATAGCTTAATTTTAACAGAATAACTATAATTACAAATTGTTATGGATTTTGCATCATCAAGTACAGACTAAAATAGTAAATCATTTTAAATCAAATTAATTTTAAGTTTTAAGAAATCAAAAGGAACAATTTTTATTAACAAGAAAAAACATTATTACCCAAGTTTTCATTTAGGACTATGATTTTATCTCTGTATTTTGCTCGATGTGATAGTGGGTTACCGCCAAGCTCGAGCCTCCATAAATTCCTCCAGTATCCTACTACGCTTGCTAATGCCTTGAAGTCTCTGAGAGCATTATCATTCGCCATGAACTGGGCAATATTCTGTAAACAACGCAACTCACTGATGTCATTCAGATTATTTCCAGAAACATTTAAAACTTGTAAACACATCTGAAATAGAAACAGTTTTAAAAACATAACAATTATATACTGCAGAAAAATAATAGTATCCCTAAGAAACAATCTTTTGTACAACAAGGGTTGCTTTCAATAATTGATTTCACGTGCAGAGAGAGAAAGCTGTAATGTAGCCTAGGCCTAGTCTTCATGTTTTCGGATTATTCAAGCACGACAGAATATAAATAGCTGCTTCGCAGCAATAACTGATTTAAATTGAGATGGAATAAAATATAATGAAAATCCATATTTTAGCGGAAAAAGCCTAACTTTTCACATTTTGGTATAAAAGCCAAGATAGATTTAGAGCTGGCCTTACCGATAGAGTTGCTAATGACCTAGGGTCAAACAATAACCATTCCACTGGAGGTGTAGAGCTGGCCTTACCGAGAGAGTTGCTAATGACCTAGGGTCAAACAATAACCATTCCACTGGAGGTGTAGAGCTGGCCTTACCGATAGAGTTGCTACAGACCTAGGGTCAAACAATAACCATTCCCCTGGAGGTATAGAGCTGGCCTTACCAATAGAATTGCTAAAGACCTAGTGTCAAACAACAACCATTCTACTGGAGGTGTAGAGCTGGCCTTACCAATAGAGTTGCTAAAGACCTAGGGTCAAACAATAACCATTCTACTGGAGGTGTAGAGCTGGCCTTACCGATAGAGTTGCTAATGACCTAGGGTCAAACAATAACCATTCCCCTGGAGGTGTAGAGCTGGCCTTATCGGTAGAGTTGCTAAAGACCTGGAGGTGTAGAGCTGGCCTTACCGATAGAGTTGCTAATGACTTAGGGTCAAACAATAACCGCTCCCCTGGAGGTATAGAGCTGGTCTTACCGATAGATTTGCTAAAGACCTAGGGTCAAACAATAACCGCTCCCCTGGTGGCAACTGCTGGTTTTCGATATGTAGTTCCCTCAATTGATCAAGTTTATCAAGACCTTCTAACACAGTTATATAGTTTCCGCCTAAATATCTAAAGTGAAAAAAAAGACAATTTAAATTCTACTTTATTCTATTTTTTTGAATATTTTGTATGCAGAAGTTTACAAACTAAATTACTTTAATTACAAAGTAAGTACAAATACAAAAACAATAATAGTATTTACAGTTTTGATAACTTTGTGAGCATTCCAAGATTCTCGATCTTTTGTATGGCATTATTTTGCAGGTACAGATGGGTAAGATTGGAAGCAAATCCAAGGTTAGTGATGTTTGAGATACTGTTATCATACAAATAAAGTACTGATAAGTTCCGACATTGTGACAGATCATCCTTGGGTAGAAACAAAACAAACTAGAATTTAATTCTTCACTTTGACAAATTATAGGTGATCATTTTTATTATTTTATTTTAAATTTTTTATTTACGTTTAAATCATGCACGTACGTTGAAATACGATCGCAAAATGTTGATGTATGCCAATGCCATCCTATGACCCGATGCCTATAGGCTTATAATCCTGTGTCATATAGAATATATACAGTACTGTTTATACTGTATATTTATATACAGTGTAGCATAGGTGAAATTATGGAACCGAAATCATGTTGTAATTTTTGGGTATGATGACGTTATAAAAAAAAAATTGAAGATGACAATTTCGAAAGATAATGAAATGAGCAAACAAATATAAGATTTGGAAGTAAATTTAGCATGTAGAAACGCGGTGCACGCTCTTTGAAATGTGTATAACTTGGCTAAAGAAATTTACAAACTACTTTTTAACTTGAACTGGCCATATGATAACGTCACAACATACAATAAACTTAATTTTTATATGAATTCATATCTACAGTTCATCAGCTTTCATAATAAATTATAATTATCAAGGTAACCTTCAATTCTGAAGAGCTGTAAAGTTTTCAAATATACAGCGAAGGTGAAATTACAACCTACGTTATTCAAGTTTGTACGCATTATGACGTCATTGAAATGAAAATGGTGGCAACTCATGAGAAAGTCAATCAATCACATACTCAAATTTGAACGAAAATCGGGCACAAAATAACTGAGATACGCTGAGTTGAATGTGGTAATCTATGACAAAAGAGAAAAAACCTAATTTTTAAATTCAAGTTGCCATTTGGTGACGTCAAAACATTTTGTAGTTACATGAATTCATATCTACAACTCAATGGCTTCCATCCAGAATAAGTTGAAAAAAATGGGGTCATAGTGCATTCTGAAGAATTATTTTCATTTAAGAAATGCCCTATTTTTTAACCATTTTCAGCACTTTTGTGCAATTAATGTGCGTATTTTGTCTTTTTTAATCTGCTCGTATAGCATTATTTTAAGTCGGAATGGATTCGCATGACCCCAAGTGCACATGCGTTTTTATTTGCTAATATGATCACCTATTGTTATTGTATGAAATCTTTATTATTTATTTATCTCTGTACAGATTTTGTGTAACAAATATCTCAAAAAGTTAAATGTCAATGATCACAAATTTTTTCACAATGTCTTAACTTAATCCTAATCTTTTCAGTGTGATCACTCATCTGTGACGTCATTTATACGCCATTTTGTGAAATCACATCAATCATATCTCCATAACTCATCATCACATATCAATAAAATTCACTAAACATAAACTTCAGGTCAAAGGTAAAAATATTAGCAAAATATAAACTTACACCTTCCAAGGTCATGCACGTGAAATTGCGCGTTAACAATTTTAAAAACTCAGAATTAAGTTTTGATCAAATTAGAGCATGGATCAGGCCATTTGCATTTACTGCGCAAAAACACATTTTTGCGCGCTTGATTCTTAAAAAGCATAAATAAATATTTTCACAAAAGTGCTGAAAATGGTAAAAAATAAGGCATTTTTAAAATGAAAATAATTCTTCTGGATGCACGATGACCGCCGATTGTTTTTTAACTTTTTCTGGAAGCCATTGAGTTGTAGATATAAATTCATGTAAACATTTGGCGTAAAAAATGTTGTGACGTCATCAAATGGCCACTTGAATTTAAAAATTAGGATTTTTTATCTTTTTTTGTAGGTAATCACATTCAACATAGCGCATCTTGGTTATTCGAGCCCAATTTTCGCTCAAATTTCAGTATGTGCTTGTTCAATTAATTATCTTTCTCTTGAGTTGCCATAATTTTCATTTTAATGACGTCATCATGCATAAAAACTTGAATAACGTAGGTCGTGTAATTTCACCTACACTGTATATTTGAATATTTTACCTTGATGATTATAATTTATTATGAAAGCTGATGAAATGTAGATATGAATTCATATAAAAATTAGGCCCATCGGATGTTGTAACGTTATCATATGGCAGTAGTACTTTTTCATCTCTTTCGTCAAAGTTATACGAATTTCAAAGAGCGCGCACCGCGCTTCTACGTTTTTTCTTCCAAATTTTATATTTATTTGCTCAATTCATTATTTTTTTAAATTGTCATCTTCAAGTTTATTTTGATAATGCCATCATACTAAAAAATAAGAAAATGATGTGGGTCCCGTAATTTCACCTATGCTACACTGTATATGGATATACAGTATATACTGTATATTCTATGACATATAGGCAAGTCAAGTTAAAATTAACGTTCCACAACTCAGAAGTGTATCAGGTCATAAGATGGCACACATCAACATTTTGCGTTCATATTTTAATGTAATTTTTAAAATAAAATGTCATTAAAATTATCTTTTATCAAAATAATCATCTATAGTTCGTCAAAGTGACGAATTAAATTCTAGTTTCAATTAGAAATTATACAGACAGCATTTTCCATATCAAACTTAAATAAACAGTAAAAAGTAAATTTATAATTACTATGCCATCTATTTTCTTTTCAGCAAAGTAAAGATGAGTTAAACGTTTAAGGTAGTGGTTTAGAGATTCATCACGCTTCTTTCTGGCGTTACTCGATGCTTTGGCAATCAGGTCAATGGTCAACTTGCCCATCTTCAATCCTTACATCACATTCACATTACACTCTAAAAATACAACAATTATTTTAAAGATGATATGAAAGGGTTTCAGAATTTTAAAAACACAGCAAAAATTAGATTCAAATACCTAGAGTAGTAGAACTTATTTATTTATACTAAATAAATAAATGAAATTTTAGTATAAAACCTCCGTAAAAAAATGGCCGACCAAATGACACGTCATCTTGATTTTTATGAACGTTCGATACGCACATACTGTCAAGTTTACGCCAGTATTCTTAAAACCGGACTCGTAGTTCGAGCTAAAACTTAATTCATAAACCGAACTTCAACTAAATCGGCAGCTAAATCAGGCTAACCTCGACTAAATCGAGACCGATTTTGATTGGTTTTTTTAGTCCTCGAGGGGGCAGGCTAAATTGCTGACTAAATGGTATTTAAACAAGCTTTATAAAAAATGTAACAGATATTGAAGAATGACACCCGGCATTGTATCCACGGCAGCAGCCGTTATGCAATTGGTTAATAAATTTCAATACAATACAGGCCAGTCTTCTGTCTGGTTTCGCGAATGTGACGTCACTGAATGGAAGAAACATATCATCATCATCATGTACACACAACGACGTCACGCTAGTGTAGAAAATACAGTACACTCGGATTCTGAGTTTGTTGTCAAACCATTCAAAATTTCCAAATATTTTACGAAATTACAACAAAGTTATATTAGGCCTATAATAATAGTTGCTTGTAAATTAGCTAGGCCTAGACTGTTTAATTCTATTTCGCTGTGCTCCACTTGCGCCAAATTGGATCAATGGAGCACTATGTATTAACATATGAAAATATATTAACATTTCTTTTGAATTAAAAAAAGGACTTTTCGATTCAAAAATATTTGGTGCACACATTTTTTTCACATGTTTTATGTTTTTCCAGCCTTTTCTCTAGTAATTTTACCAACTTTTAAACAATTTCGACTTACGAAAATTACGTCATACGAGCACGTCGATTTGGACAATTTGAGCGCGTTGTTTGTAGTTACAAATTCATGTGAATATTATACCATGGTTGGGACTGAGCTAAAAAAAAATTGGGAAATAGAGCTCTTCTTAGGTCCCCAGACAAATGCACTGACTGTATTATATGAAACGAAATGTATAAATATCTATGACTAGCTCTATAGTTGGGGCTGAGCTAAAACATTTCCTTTGCATTACGGATGGAGTAACAGATATTGAACATACCAAGTTTTAAATATTTTAGAATTCCAGAAGTGTTTTTTATTTATCAATGTTTTTGTATGTGACTATTTCGCTGTACTCCACTGGTGCCAAATTGGATCAATGGAGCACAGTGTATTAACCAACATATATTAACATTTCTTTTGAATTAAAAAAAGGACTTTTCGAATTCAAAAATATTTCTTGTTATATGTTTTTTTTTTTGGGTCAAAATCATTATTAGAGTTTTGAAAAAAATGTGTCGGAATTTTATGTTCTTTCATAAGTATTCTTAGACAAACACAAGTTATTAATTAAAATCATGTGGCTTGAAACTAATTTTTCTTTTGCATTATGAATGGAGTAACAGATATTGAACAGAAGTGTTTTTTATCGATGTTTTTGTATGCGACTATTTCGCTGTGCTCCACTTGCGCCAAATTGGATCAATGGAGCACTATGTATTAACATATGAAAATATATTAACATTTCTTTTGAATTAAAAAAAGGACTTTTCGATTCAAAAATATTTGGTGCACACATTTTTTTCACATGTTTTATGTTTTTCCAGCCTTTTCTCTAGTAATTTTACCAACTTTTAAACAATTTCGACTTACGAAAATTACGTCATACGAGCACGTCGATTTGGACAATTTGAGCGTGTTTTTTATGCAAATAGTTCAAAAATTCATAAAAATTATGCTTTTTTTTAAACAGTCATAGTTTCTAAACTAAATGGTGAAAGTTATTTTTATTACATAATCATCTCCACTTATCCGTTTTCCATTTTCACCCAGATTTTGATATTGTCTAGGTCAATCAACTAACTTTCGCATGAGTTAAAAATATTTTAATTTTTATGACGTCATCTTGTCTAAAAATGTAAATAACGTGAGTCACTTATTTTCATCTTTACAGTAAATTTCAATGTTATAGCTCGTCATGAATAAAAAGTGATAGTGATAATCATGATTAAAACGTTTTCTGGAAGCTTTTGGATTGTTTGTAGTTACAAATTCATGTGAATATTTTGCCAATCAGATGTTGTGACGTCATCATATGGCCAGTTGATCTTTGCTTTCGAGGTCTTCGCTTTCGACACACCCCAATAAAACCCGATCGCTTTCGAACTTGACCGATATCCTCAAGCCCAAGCCCGATCTTCTGTGTGGTCTTGATTGTTCCCCGCTAGCTAGCATCACTACCTATCCCAGGCCTAAGAGTATTATTTAGATCATTGAGGTATAAACCTATACATATCATGATGAATTTGTCGATTTTTATTCTTAAAAGTTAACGAAAACCATGTACAGTATCAACAGTAACATTTTTGTTGCATTGACATTGACAAAATATATTAAAGATGTATTGTCCCTTGATACACAAAAAATGAAGGTCAAAATATTATAAATTTAAACTGGCCATATCAAAGTAATATTAAAGTTATTCACTTTAAG
This sequence comes from Antedon bifida, assembly GCF_963402885.1. Lineage (NCBI taxonomy): Eukaryota > Metazoa > Echinodermata > Crinoidea > Comatulida > Antedonidae > Antedon > Antedon bifida. The sequence continues at coordinate 10,752,786 of NC_136231.1, forward strand.
TCGAAAATTCGAGCCAAAAACAAGTTTACGTAATTAACAGGTAAATTAATTTGATTACATTTCGTCTGGAAAATCGAAAGTAAACAAAAATTTCAAACCACGAGTATGCATTATGCATGATGCTATTAGGATTGTTTACAACTCTTAAAGGTTGAGAAGGTGTTCTTACACAGATCGCGAGGAAGTTTTATGATTATGCATACAGAGTAGCCAAACAAGCGCGCTGCATTATAAGATATGTTTTGATCGAAAAACAAAGTTATTTTTTGAACAAAAAAACGTCTGTATTTCAGTTAAATTATTTTGTTTTCAACTAATTTTTGGTGAAAGTTAATAACTATTATGATACTTCAAAATGACCCACTTTTTTTCGAAATCTTTAAAAAAAAATGTTTTGGGAATTAGTCAAAGGGACAATAGTACATCTTTAAAATTGAACGTAATTTTCACCAATAAATGCATTAACTATACGCATTATACTGAGTTTTTAGCCCTATTATAGTTGCTCTTTTGACGCTCCATAGAAACAACAACATTGAACATGGAGTATGCGAAATTCATCAATTTAAAGGACTTATGCACTTGTCAATTGTATGACCCACTATACAACCCCCGGGAGAGGTGCGTCATTTGTCCGATGTGCGTCATACCTTATGAATACCATGACGCACCCATGCGGGTCGTATAGTGGGTCATACAATTGACAAGTGCATTATTATAATTTGTTAATTTTTGTGTGATCTCCTTCGTAAAAGTATTTTTGAGGGCTAATTCTAAAGTGTGGTATTCACGATAAAGTTACTTAACACATTTTGAGTCGAAATAAATGACGAAACGAAACTACCACCGGTAGGCTAGCCCTACTACTAGGCTACTAGTACTACTACAACTTACAACGGACGCCTAGGCCCTAGTAGCCTAGGCTAGTAGGCCTAGGCTAGCCCTAGGCTATTTATTTAGCCTAGCCTACTAAGGCCAAAGCTTATTAGGGCCTACTAGGCTAGCTAGGCCTATTTATTATTATACAGACCTTAAAGGGGCATCATACATATTGAGGCCTAGCTAGGTAGGCAAGTCTGTATAAATTCAACTAAAATATAATAAACTAGCTAGCAGCTAGGCCTAGAATAGATAGAAATCATTGTCATCCGCCGGCGGCTAGCTTTATCGCCACAACAACACAAACATCCGCCAATTCGTATGGAACGCCGTTTACGCAACATTTCGATGATATGAATTTTATGATACGATATGTGAATGAACTGCATCGATATGAATTGAATGACGCCATATGAATGAAGTAAATGCTTTGAACTGAATGTTTTGTTTTGAATGAAATGTTTTGAATGCTTTGAAAAGTCAAACTATTGGCGGCGTATGGGTTCCAGGACGATTCGGCCCTGAGACGATTCGGCCCGGGACTATTCGGCCCACTTTTAGTGGGACGAATGAGGGACAAAGTTAGAGTTGACAAAACCAATGATTGTTAATTACAATGTTGATATAAAGTTTGCGGTACACCACGTGTATTAGTTCTAAAAAGAACTGTTGAGTTTCTCGACGAGTGAGAATGCAGAAAGTCCAGGAAACTTTGAATATAAGTGGAAAGGGTAGGACTGGTGTGAAAGCCAGAAACAATGGCAAGTTCACACAGTGTGAGAGATTGAAACTAGCTATAGAGCAAAGCATTGTTTCTCTCAATAGTGAATGGAAACTTGCTACACAAGAGCATTGTTGCTGATAATGGCAGAATTAACCCAATGTATAGTAAAAGCTACACTTTTATAGGACAACAAGGCAAAAGCGTAGTCGATATATCTTGACAAAAGCTGATAACATAGCAAATTTGAAAGTAGAAAATAGTATAGAATCTGATCATATGCCAATTACGTTTCAATTAGGCCTACTAACTAAAGATAATATAAAAATAAAAAAATTAAATATTGAAAATTGTCCTAAACAAACTAAATTCAATTGGTCAGAAACATATATTGAAACATTTAAATTAAGATTACAGCATAATAAAATCGATGAGCTTAAAAATGAAATAACTAACTTGATTAATGATAACATAATTGATGAAGCTGTTTCAACTGTAGGTAGATTGTATGAATATGCATGTAAAGGCATTATCCATAGGAAATCCAACAATAAAACATCTAAAGCTAAAGACAAATGGTATGACAATCAATGTCTTACACTTAAAAACAAAGTTCGAAAAAGTTTAAATAGATTCCGACACAATCGTATACAAACATTACTTAATGCATACCTGGAAATAAAAAAGAATATAAAACATTAATAAAAAATAAGAAATACAGCTATATTAAAAGATCACGTACAGAATTGATTAGATCATTATGAGAAAAAAACTCAAAATCATTCTGGATTAAACTAAAACAAACAAAACAAACTTTTCCAAATAACATACATATTAATACATGGCGCACTCACTTCGAATCCTTATTTCATAATAATGAAAATAGAGATAATCAAAATATAGAAAGTATCATTAATAATGAACCTGCTGTAAATGAAAACGAATTGACCTAAATAATGACATTACAGTAGATGAGGTAATTCATGCCATTAAATCCCAAAAAACAGGTAAATCACCTGGAATCGATGGATTATTACCAGAACTTTTTATACGCTCATCTCAAAATGTAATCAATCTAAAAACAAAATTATATAATATAATTTATAATACAGGACAGTTTTCACAGCAATAAGCAACCAGCCTTATTGTCACAATATTTTAAAAAGGTGACAAAGAACAACCAGAGAATTATAGAGGAATATCACTTATTCCTGTTTTTGCTAAAATTTTCTTACATATTATTAATAAAAGATTACAATTTTGGGCAGAAGATAATAACATTCTTCATCAGGAACAAGCCGGTTTTAGAAAGGGGTTCAGAACATCGGATAATGTATTTATTCTTAACACAATCATTAATAAATACCTAGGAAAAAAACGTGGGAAAGTATATGTTGCTTTCATTGATTTTAAACGAGCCGTTGACTCCGTAGGGCAGTATAGAGGAGAATGTGGAAGATTTACTATCCAAATTCAAATTATCATTAATATAATTCGTTACTGGCTAAGAGTAATCCAAATGGATAATGACAAATTTATTAAACAATGTTATGATTTTCAATATAGAAAAGCTTAAAGAAATGAGCAATGTTGGGCCAATGACGTAAAACAAATACTATGCATAAATGGATTTGGTAACATATGGTACTCACAACAGGTTAATAATATATATACTTTTATGTCTACCACAAATACTGATCTTATTGTTAAACTTGAAAAATATTAATTTTTTTCATTTAAACCTAGAACAGAATTTTTAAACGCACTCAAATGATATTTATTTAACATTGTATTACATTGTATATTATTTGGGCCAAAGGCCATATATAATAAATGTTTCTTGGATTTCCAAGAAAGAAGAAGATAGATGTGAAAAGCAAGGTGAATGAGACAAGCTAAAAACAATAGCATTGTCTCAAAGTTGGGTGTGGACTGGCCAAGAAAGACCATGTGTCCAGACTGAGTTCGGGGGCGGACGGAGGGATGTTGCCCCAGTTGCCCGGGCAACACCCTTAATTTCATACTAAATGTTTTTTTCTGTCTTGCTCTCCTCTTGTGGCATGGCCTTGATGTTCTTTGAGCCTGGTTTGAAGGTATACCTTTTCACATTCACATGGAATACAGTATACACCAGGTTGGCTGTGTTTAGATGGTTTGTCCTTGTGTGTTTGAAAGACACAACTTGTTGACTGCACTATGAAATACTTTTATGTCGGCGTTTTGTAGTACTCGCTGGATACGATGAGAAAGCTGTCCCAAATATGGTAAACATACAGACGTTCTGAACTCTACACGATCGCTGTTGTTGATGACTTGAAGTCCTTCCTGTTGTAACCATTGAGTTCCAATGCTTTGTTGACATGATGAAGAGTCGCCTAATCAAAATGCATACACTGAAAATATCTACGCGTGATTCAACCATGGAGTTAGCATTATTTACCTCAATGATTCAACCAAACAATCTTATTACACCTAATAAATGTCCTCACATATCGGACATGTTTATTGAATTTTGACGCACGAAGGAACATACGCGCCGACGTACGTGCATCATCATTATTGGGCCTATTTATTATCCAAATGTTCATTGTAATCATTAATAATAGTATGAATGCTTATCAATTGTTTGTTATGCGCAATTTGAACAATTTGTGCAATTTGAAATTTTATTAAACGTAAATAAAGGAAAGTTGGTGAAATCATTCTTATTTTTTTTTTTTTAAATGTATTATTGTCTAAATATTAATATTCATCAAAAGTGAGAATTATTCATAGGTAAAAAAATGTGAAGAATATCAATCCCCTTCCTTTGCACTTTTTGCGTTCCATACTTGAACGGGGCCGAGTTGACCGATTATTTTTTGGACGAGTTGACGTGAGGCCGAGTTGACTTGAGGACGAGTTGACTTGGGGCCGACTTGACTTGGGGCCGACTTGACTTGGGCCGACTTGACTTGGGGCCGACTTGACTTGGGGCCGACTTGACTTGGGGCCGACTTGACTTGGGGCCGACTTGACTTGGGGCCGACTTGACTTTGGCCGAGACGGTTTATGGCCGACTTGGATCGAAATCTACATCTGGATCCCACTCGATCTGGGGGAGCCCACAGTTAGTAGTGTAGAGAAATGGCAGCACAGCTAGCGTTTATAGATTTTCCTCCTTATGTTATAAGATGTCTTGATGAGGTGCGGTTTGTTGTCGCCGGAGGTGGTGGACAAGCAAGGACAGGAGTTCCAAACGGAATTGTAAGTTTTAATTTTTCCTAGGCCTAGCCTAGGCCTATTTTTAATGACAAGTATGATTTTGTCGACGTGGCGGTAGGCCTAGGCCTACACCTGTGTGTTAGCCTAGCTAGCTAGGGATACAGGTCAACCCGTACCCATGCCAACTGGTACCTAAAGTTTGGCTTACTTAGGGCCTACTCGTACCCATCTTGGGCTGGCCCGTACCCAGTTTAATGCATCTGACATATCGGGGTTCCCGTTCATATTACATCAACGGGTGCAGGTCAAGTCGGCCCCAAACCGTCTCGGCCAAAGTCAAGTCGGCCCCACGTCAAGTCGGCCCCAAGTCAACTCGGCCTCAAGTCAACTCGGCCTCACGTCAACTCGGCCAAAAACTAATCGGTCAACTCGGCCACAATAAAGTATGGAACGCAAAAAGTGCTTAATATTATTATGATTATTACTATCCACTCTTTAAAAAAAATTAAGAAATAAGAAAAATACTCATACAAAAAAATCATCTCATTGCCGATATGAATAGAAGTACCCGCGTGTTACAAAAACACGTGCAGGTACCACATTTTAGTAAATCGAAGACGTAGGCCTACGTTCCACCATGGAGCTAAAAATAGCTCCATGGTTCCACCGTTTGGTCATAGAAAAATGATCGTACATATTGTTTTTGTCCATGATTTGCGTTTTTAAAAAAGGGGAATCCCCCGGTCAGCGAAAACACGTAGCAGTTGTAGATATCGAAATAGCTGCCAAAGGTGCAGGGAGGCGCAGCTACGAATTGGTTTAAGATGTTGTCGCCTAATAAAATGCATACACTGAAGAAATCTACGCGTGATTCAACCATGGAGTTAACATTATACCTCAATGATTCAACCAAACAATCTTATTACACCTAATAAATGTCCTCGCATATCGGACATGTTTATTGAATTTTGACGCACGAACGAACATACACGCCCACGTACGTTCATCATCATTATTATTGGGCCTACAATGTGTTCCTATTTATTATCCAAATGTTCATATTGTAATCATTAATAATAGTATGAATGCTAGCTTATTAATCAATTGTTTGTTATGCGCAATTTGAACAATTTGTGCAATTTGAATTTTTATTAAACGTAAATAAAGGAAAGTTGGTGAAATCCTTCTTATTTTTTTTGCTAAATGTATTATTGTCTAAATATTAATATTCATTAAAAGTCAGAATTATTCATAGGTAAAAAAATATAAAGAAATATTATTTTATCAATCCCCTTCCTTTGCACCTTTTGCATTCCATACTTTAACGGGGCCGAGTTGACCGATTATTTTTTGGCCGAGTTGACGTGAGGTTGAGTTGACTTGAGGCCGAGTTGACTTGAGGCCGAGTTGACTTGGGGCCGACTTGACTTGGGGCCGACTTGACTTTGGCCGAGACGGTTTAGGGCCGACTTGGATCGAAATCACATCAACAAAAAGGTAAACAACATGGCCACAGCTTTTCTCCGGTAGAAAAGTCACATTTGAAATATGACGATTTAGACACTGTAAGTAACTGATAAATAATCTGTATTTATTATAAATTGATTGTATGCTGTGCAAGCTTCAAAACCTAGGGCCTATTAATTACAATTTACAGATAAAGATGGATTTTAGACGAGTTTACATTCTATGTTTAGGCCTAGCTAGATTCATTCAACACGCCTGTCGCGTTTCGAACAGCGTGCTTCGAAAAACTCAAACTCACTTCAACAATTGTTTTTATATATTTAGAAGCATATTTTTATAATTTATATAGTATTTTGTATAATTTTTTCATGATTCATGCACATCAAACTGCGCATGTAAATTTGATTTATTTGTTGACAATTTGTTTACAATGACCTTGATTTTTAACCTCATGAGCGATTTAAGCGCTTATCGGGGGGGGGGGGGGGGAATAAGTTAAACCAACGTGTATGATCGTTTCACTAAATTATTTAATAAAAAAATAAATGGAAAACGATCATCATATGTCAATGTTGCGTTGTATAAATGCATGTTTTTTTTTTTATATAAAGGGAAATCCCCGGTCAGCAAAAACATGTAGCTGTTATAGAGGAAACATCTGCCAAAATTTTTATCGCCTAAACAAACTGTGTATCATCATTTTACTGAATTTGTTCAAAGTGTGCCAAAAGTCTTTACACTTGAATACAGGCCTCCCAAGTCTCCCGGATCGTCCGGGAGTCTCTTGAATTTTTAACCTGTAAAACATATATTTTCTCCCGGAATTATTAATGTTAAAAATGTGTGGTTCTTATATCTCGATAACGTTACGACGAGTTGCGTTGAATTGACGGAATTCAACGATTTTGCAGGAAAATAGTAATCAACGTTAAAAAATCGTTGAAATCTGCAATCACAATATGCTACTAAAATAGGATTTTTTCCCACTTAGTGTAGAGATTTGAATATCGTAATAAATAGTTCATAGTACACCTAACCAGATCATTTTCAACAATATTCACAACTCTTAATCTAAAACCATAGACGCACTTGCGTACATGCTCGTAAAAAAGAATTCTCCTCGTGGCAAACATGTTACTAGCACTACAGTGCTTGGTAAGCCTAGCAACATTCTCAATGAGTTGTTGTACACCTCCAGAGATTTAATAGTTTTTACAGTGTGGTTACACCATAACATACAACAGTACATATTAGTACAAAACAACCTGAACAAATTATATTTAACATTCTCATTACATCTACTAAAACGTCTACTAAGAGTGTTACCTTAAATGCAAAGAGCTCGATACTGGCAATTAATGTCATTAGAATCATCTAAATTATTACGAAAAATATGTCCTAGGTAAGTCACTTCATTGAGATAATCATTATTTAGCATAACATTTGATACCACTTCACCATGTTTCTTCTTTGGAGAAAAAACCATACAGACAGATTTTTTTGCGTTATATATAACATCATGTTCTAGACCATACTGCTCACATATTTTAACCATATTTTTTAACCCATAAAAAGATGGAGCCATAATAGTCATGTCATGTTTATATAACGCAACTATTAATAGATAGATTGAATATGTAATTTGTTTTTAACTGTATATAATACTGCTAATATATATTTTTTTATATATTTTATATGTTACGATATAGTATTTTTATATTTTTGTTTATTTTGATGGTTATTCGTATTTTTATAAGATCTTGTATTTTTGTATTCATGACTTTTTATATATTTTTAATTAATTGTTTGAGAGCTTGTTAACGAAACAAATTTCCTTTTGGACCAATAAATTTCTGTATTCTGTATCAGCATAACTTAAATTATTTAGGACAATATTTGTTCTACACCCGTAACAGAGTGTTACATTCAGATCATCTATGTAAACATTATACAGAAATGGAGACATGATTCCACCCTGTCGCACTCCGTTTCTTACATAGATCCATCGGGAGATGGATCTTCCCCATTTAATACAAAACTGTTGCTGTGAGTACCAACACGATAACAATTTTACTATTGCAGTTGGCATCTTTCTGTTTAACAATTTTTTAAAAAGAGTCAGTGATTTACTCGGTCATATGCGATAGAGGCATCAAGAAAGCAAGCATATACAGGGCTATTTTGCCACGTATAAAATTCAGCAACTTGTTTTATATACATGTATGGTCAGATGACTTAAGGCTATCTCCGGATAATTGAATTAATACAGATTCTAGTACACTTAGATACTACACTAGCTAAAGATATAGGCTAATAATTGCTTTTACTCGTAATATCACCTGATTTAGATTTTAAAATCGGAACAATTACAACATAACTCGGCAGACACATGGCCATGACGAATCATTAAATTAAAACATAAGGACAGCAGAACCGTTAGGCTCTTGCTAGCGTACTTTAAGTTTTCGGAGCTCAACATATCATTTCCCGGGGATTTACCACTAGATAAATCTTTAATAATGACCGCTACCTGTTAGAAATTTACCTGAGTCACAACCACAATCTTCATTACAATTAACAAGTATACTTTGAACATAATCCTTATTACTATCATTATGAACACTTTTTCCAGAAATCAGCATAGTCAATATTTGATAAAGACTAAGCCATAGAATCAGCCCTATGCTGTTCTTCTTCTTCTGATTTACACTTGTGTAATATCATTAAATTATGATCTTGTCACACGCATCGCCTCAAATAATGAACCAGATTTAGGCTTGCCAATAGAAGAAATGCTTCTCTGGCCACTTTATGGTATTACTATTCTGCAACATTTTCATTCCACCCTGGAATGTGGGTCCCATTTTTTATTTTCTTATTTTTAAAACACATTTTGGAGGCACTTGATAAAGCAAAAACAATATCATTACTGTATATAAATTATCTATACCTTTCCTATGCGAGCACCCATTACATCCGGTGCATGATATTAAAGATGTATTGTCCCTTTGTCAAATTCCAAAAAAATAAAAAATAAAAGATTTCGAAAAAAAGTGGGTCATTTTGAAGTATCATAATAGTTATTAACTTTCACCAAAAATTAGTTGGAAAAAAAATAATTTAACTGAAATACAGACGTTTTTTGGTTCAAAAAATAACTTTGACTTCCAGTCACAGTTTTCGATCAAAACATATCTCATAATGCAACGCGCTTATTTGGCTACTCTGTATGCATAATCATAAAACTTCCTCGCGATTTCGGTGAAAACACCTTCTCAACCGTGACGAGTTGTAAACAATCCTAATTAGCATCATGCATAATGTATAATCATGGTTTGAAATCTTTGTTTACTTTCGCTCGCGACGATTTTCCAGACGAAATGTAATCAAATTAATTTAGCTGTTAATTACGTAAACCTGTTGTTTTTGGCTCGAATTTTCGACTGAAAGTGAATAACTTTAATATTACTTTGATATGGCCAATTTTAATTTAGAATATTCTGACCTTCATTTTTTTGTGTTTCAAGGGACAATACATCTTTAAGTGGGAGTATCAATCATATATATTTTTCAACAACTTTTCTGTAAGGTTACAATAATTACATCATTCTGGTTCTTTACTCCAATCAACTTTAGCAAACAGTGAATCTACATTATTAATACTATGCTCTTTATCATGCCCAATCTTTTAACTATTGACATTAAACTCCAACATTAAACTCATACTTAAAATTTATGTAACTTATTTATGTAATTAAAATCATCGATTTTAATTGTTAGGGAGTTATAAAGTATAATTGTTTTAGAAACAATTAGTGAACCAATTAACTTGAACCATGTACATATTATGTTCTACTTCATTATTGATAAGTTTTGTTTTGTTTGTATGTGAAACGAAATAAAATTTGAAACAAACGAGAAATTGAGATCATTATAACAAGATTCCATAACGTTACTAACGTGCTGATCTGTCTCGCTAGTCAATAATCATGGGCACCCAATTGTTTTTGCATATATAAATGCAGTACAACTGCTACCCTATCAATAATGTAATCGTCAATCGGTAAACAAAGTCTGTAGTGCAATCATAGGTGCATGACGATGAATGACTTTGCGACGATCACCTAATGACGAACAACTTGAGGACGAACGACTTGAGAACGAACAACTTGAGGACGAACTACTTAATGATGAACGACTTGGAGACGAACGACTTGGGGACGAATTTTGAAATTGATTTGTACCACCACTTATTTGTATAATATTTTCAACATTTATTTATTACCAATTTTTGTTGGCTTCTTTTTTTTCTCCAGGAAATATTTGAATTGAAGCGATCAGGACCTAAGAGTAAAGTTAGAGCAGAAAGTTTGTTTTCTTATGATACAGATTTAATTGAAAATCGAAGTGCTATAATCAACGCAGCAGTCAGGTATGGGTGATACATATAATTTAAAATATTATTTGTACAATGCTTATTTTATTTGTTTTTAGTCTTCAGGGACATGGCCAAGGATTAGCAATAGTGAATTAATCACTGTCCTATCAGGTAGGTGGTAATCCCTCTGACACGGGGATTTTTTTATGAACCAGTTCACCGGTGTAACCCCTACTCGTCTCAAATGATGAACTGGGTTTTTTAAAGTCCACACAGGCAAACCGTATACACTGGACCTACGGTTTATAGTCCTTAAACGAGAAGACTTTTTCATCACTAGATGAATGAGTCATCCTAGAACCCTTGCGGTAAACTTCCCTGCCTTAAATGCTCAACCATTTGATTAGCTCATTAGAAGTGGTAGCCAACTAGCTATGAAAAAGAACCAATTTACACCAGCAATTTTGTTTACCAACACAGATACAGGTACAGTACCATCCAGAAAACATGTACCATACCCATGCAGTTTTTCTGCAGACGAAATTTGGACAAAACGCTGTTAATTTAGTAATGATAGGACAGCATTCACTCACTCAACTGTTACGGCATTGAGTAATTCATTTTTCTGGTGAACTGTTTATGGGCTTTTATTTTGAACCTCTGGAATGACGTTTTATCAACAAGACAAAAAGGCCTGTCATTATTACGAAACAATAACTATGTGTTTTTAATTTAAAACGAATCTGTTTGATTTTCATTGAATTGTCTTTTCCTGTGTTTTTTGCCATGTGTGATCTCATGCTTTAATCGGCAAAGTAACTGATTGTGATATTAAATTACATTTCCAATTGAAACACATTGCAGCTTGAAGTATCAAATTATTATTTTTTTTTTTTTGAAGTTTCTTTTTTTCTAAACCAAAAAAAGTATTGTTACATACCACTACAGTTTCAACCTTTCATCGCCGGTAATCGTCAGGTGAATGAGCTAGCCGAAGCTAGTTCGTATCATCGGTAAGCATTCTCCGATGACGTGCGCCCTCTGTGGTGTTAAGAAGTTTCTCCGGGTTCTCTCTGTTGGTGTAGAAGGTCATCATAGATATGTGACAGCTCGTATGCTCCTACGTCTCTATTCATGGTGTGTTTCTTTCTTCTGATCCAAATGGCCTCTATGATGACCTTCTACACCAACAGAAAGAACCCGGGGCCCCCCGGAGAAGACTTCTTAACACCACAGAGGGCGCACGTCATCGGAAAATACCTACCGATGATACGAACTAGCTTAAGAATGATGTTTTATTTAATGATAAGAAATCTTTTTGTATGCATTTCTGTCCTCGTACTTGCAAACTTGAAGGTAATTCTATTACTAAACTTTTTGGTAAAAAACTTGTTTATGTTGAGAAAGGTACTCTTATATGTGATTGCAGTAATGAGGCCGACATTCAAAGTCAGTACAGATCTTTGTGTATTAGAAGCAACTCACTCAATCGCAAATTTATGAAATGCTCTACCAATGTTAAATGTTGTCTCTTTAGATCTTACTGTATTAATATGTATTGTGTAGCCCTTTGGTATAACTATCGTATGAAGACTATTAGATCTCTTCTTCTACAATAATGCTCTGCACCGTATACTTAATGTCTCTAGAAGTAGTAGTGCCAGTGCAATGTTTGTTGAACATGGTGTCCCTGCCTTTAATGAGTAATGCGAAAATCTGCCTATGGTTTCATGCAACGTATGTTGAATAGTGGTAACATCCTTGTGTTTGCAAACATATGCTCCATAACTCCAAAATGATTGTAGATGGAGAAACATTCTATATACGATTTTTCTTTTTCTGTTTATAAGTTTTTTAATATGGATGATATTTCCGAAATAAAAAGAAATTGAATTGAATTGAATTGAAAATAAACATATAATATAACTGGACAATTATGACAAAGTAGAAAGAAAATCAACAAACATTATTAACCTTTATTCAGAATAAAAAAAGCTATCCAACGATACCAACAGTACAGTATTTGGTGAAATTGCATGTTGACCTTTTGACCTTTATTGGTCACATGATTTGTTTTATTGTGCTATAAAACTATGCGTTTATTGATATGGGTGTAATGAAATAAAATGATCAGTATCACATTCCCTTTCCAATGATACCATGGATGACTAACGCCCGTATTCTTAAACCAAACTTTAGTTGTAGTTCGAGCTAAAACTTTAAAAATGACGTCATTTTAATTCATAAACCGAACTTCAACTGAATCGCCTAACTAAATCAGGCCAACCTCGACTAAATCGAGACGGATTTTGATCGATTTTTTTAGTCCTCGAGGGGGCAGGCTAAATGGTCGACTAAATGGTATTTAAACAAGGTTTATAAAAAATGTAACAGTCATTGAGTTGTTATATTGGCCAGATATTGAAGAATGAAATATCTATTTTTATATTAGCTTAAATAAATATACATTGGTATATGTTATAATAATGAAAATCATCTTTATTTACAACCGTATACAAAGTACATTATTTTCTTCGCGCAAGTCCGACTTGAACTACGTCACGCCATAGCGACAATGGGGAGATGCGGAAATTCACCATGCGATGGAATGTTTAGGGGGCCTAGCGTTTTCTTGTCACGCTATGAAGTGCGTGGTTCGTCGCGATCATACTTTGATGGAGGCCTAGAAAAAATTAAAGTTACCGTACCGCCATGGTTCCTAAATATATTTTGAAGATTTTGTTTGTTGTTAATCAAAAGTACTTCACTGTTAAATTAATTAAATTAATAATTAACGATTAAAATTATTTTGCATGTATATAGTCCTGATGCGTAAACAGTTTTGTAAGAAAATGGAAAGTGATATCAATGCGCAAAATTTCGTCTTCTCCCTCAAATACTCTCTTGTCATTGGCCAAGATAAGATAAGATAAGATAAGATAACTTTTATTGATCCTCAAAAAGGAAATTCATTGCTCGTCATATTAACAAAGAAAACACTATAAAAACAAATATAGCATAAAACCATTCATATAAAAACATCTAAAAAATTACAATATAAAATTATCTTCTTGACTTCCTGTTGTACTGGATGATACCGGAGGGAATAAAGGATTTAGCAAATCGATTTGTTTTCACACCGAGGAGCCTCAATCTACCACTTGGATTAAGTTGGTCTATTATCACTTTGTGGAGAGGATGAGAGGCATCCAACTCAATGCGTTCGAAATCTTTCTGGAGGTGTTCTAGGTGCACATCGGTAAAGGAAGGCAGTTCCAGACCAATCATTTTACCAGCCCGACGGATGAAAGTTTCAAGGCGTCCTTTATTCCCTCCGGTAACATTACCAGCCCAACAGGAGAGGCAATACGTCCAAACACTACATATAACGGATCTATAGAACGAAAGTAACATCAAATCACAGGAGTTAAATTTATATAAAGTTCTCATACAATACATTCTGGGACTTAATTTTTTGCTGATGAAGTCTATATGGTCTCCCCAACTCAGTTTATCATTGAAAACAATTCCTAGATACTTGTACTGGTCAACAATTTCAATTTCTTTACCTTTGATAGTGATTGGTTGAAAATTAAATTTATGTTTAGTCCTAAAATCAATGATCATCTCCTTTGTTTTTGATGCATTTATTTGGAGATAATTATCGTCACAAAATTTAACAAATCTTTGTATTTCGCTACGATAATTTTCATCATTGTTTGAAACTATGAGACCAATAGTACTAGTGTCATCAGCGAATTTAACAACGGGGCAAAGCTCATCATTTAAAGATCTGTAATCCGCCGTATACAAGGAATATAATTTAGGTGCGTTGACAGTACCCTGAGGAACACCGGTGTCAGAGGTTACGATTTCTGACTTAACACCATTAATATTAACAAATTGTTTTCTATCACAAATGAAATTTAAAACTAAACGAACAATCGGACGGGGAAACTCCATATTCAACATTTTGTCTGCTAAGATATGGGGTTGTATGGTATTAAACGCAGATTGAAAATCAAAATACATAATACGTGCCGAGTGGCCTTTCTTTACATTATCTAGATGTGAATACAATTTATGTAATTTAAAATAAATCGCATCACTGGTACTACGGAGTGATCGGTAAGCAAATTGCAACGGGTCTAACACTTTTTCAGCATAAGGTTGCATAATTTTTAAAATAATACGTTCCAATATTTTCATCGCGACAGTCGTGAGTGCAACGGGTCTCAAATCATTCATGCTGTTAATCTTAGGTTTCTTAGGTACCGGTATTATGCATGAAAGTTTCCAAATATCCGGGAACGCATGATAAGAAAGACACATATTGAAAATAAATGTAAATATACCATCAAGGTGAGGAGAGCAGACCTTAAGTACTCGTGGTGGGATTCTATCCGGCCCAGCAGCCTTCGATGAATTGAGTTTCATGAATTCGTTATGTACATCAGAAATGCTTATACTAAATTTGGGATCATCTTCAGTCACCCGACACAAGCTAAATAGAGCCTCTCTTTCTTTTTTAAAATCATGAACATTAAAACGGTTATAAAATTCATTTAACTCATTAACATATTGCACAGTAACATTCGGAATCGAGGTGGGTGTATTACCACCGTTTGTGTAACCACTCATAAGTTTCATTCCCTGCCAAACTTGTTTCATATTATTAGACCTGAAGTTATGTTCAACTTTTTTCCTATAAATGTTCTTCTGTTTCATTATTTCAGATTTAATCTCTCTAGTCAATATTTTCATACGATTAGAGTCGCCCATCTTAAAGGCTTTACGTTTCTCACACAACAGTAATTTAACGCCTTTCGTGATCCATGGCTTGTTGTTAGGGTAGATTTTCACTTTTTTAACTGGAACGCATTTATCAATACAAAAGTTTATGTACGAGCTCACTGCATAAGTAATACTGTTCAAATCTTCATCCTCCGTAAAAATATCCCAATCGGTAGATTCAAATTCCGCTATCAGGGCTTCCTCGGCTTCAGGAGACCATTTACGTACATTAATAATTTTTGGTTGGCATGTCTTATTTAACGGGCGATATTTAGGACTGAGTAAAATCAAATTATGATCAGATTTGCCCAAGTTCGGTAGTGGGGTCGAAATATAGGCATCCTTCACACTAGAGTAGCATAAATCAAGAATCGCGTTGTCCCTCGTTTTACATGTAACATGCTGATAATAAGTGGCCGTTGTTTTCTTGAGCTTGCATCTGTTGAAATCGCCATTGATAATTACAAGCGCCTCAGGGTGACTACACTCAATACCTTCGATAATTTCTGCGATCTCATTTATAGCAGGCTTTTCAAGCTTTTTGTTAGGTATGTATACCATAACATTGATAACATGCGAGAACTCTCTCGGAAGATAGTAGGGGCGAATACCAACAACAATCGCTTCGGCTGTACGATCCCCACGAACAGATTTAAAGCCAACTACTTGAATATGTTGATCGCTATGCTTATCGCTCAGGTGGGTTTCCGTGAATGCAAGTAAGCTGGCATTCCTAAAATCGCTGAAGTGTTCGACGTTTGCTCTGAGTAAATCGACTTTGTTATTCAAAGATCTTACATTTCCAAATATTAAAGATGGTATAAAAGGCTTACATTTCCTTCGTTGTAGTCGCTTTCTGACCCCACCAGCCTTGCCCCTTTTCCGAAGCCTGCGACGTTGTATCTCAGATGGTAATTCAACGTGTGCCGGTAGCGGTGAGGTCGACCTCTCAATGTATAGCTTTTGTTACCCAGATGTGTGCAACTCGACTAAAAGCTTGACTTCATTAAGTCGAACTGCAAACTTTGACTACTTCTTATATGAATCGAATTTTAAGTAATAGCTCGAACTACAAATTTTTCAAGTCAAACTTCGAACTACGACTGGGAGTGAGTTTAGTGTGGAACGTCGGCCATTTTGAAATACAAAATGGCAGCTGAAGGAGTGGTCGAAAAAATGGTATCTAACTTTTTTTGATTCAGCATTTCAAGAATAACAAAATTAGCTAAACAAATCTTTTTTGGCACAAATATCGAGCTGGAATAATAATAATCCTTATTTGTAAGTTGTAACCAGGTTTGATCTCCCGACTTATTACACGTTTTCACACATGCATACGTAAACCTTGTGGAATCTCGGAAGGAAAGAATAGTTGCGCGCTATTGGTTACTATATTTTACAGATGTGAAAGGATATAAGGTGAAAGGATATAAGATGAAAGCTTGACCGCACTGTTAAATTTATACAAAACCTCAACAATTTTAAATATTTTTTTTCAAAACAGTAATAACAAAGTGAATTGTATAAATGAATAATATTAAGATAAATCATACAAATTCATTTTTTACCTAAAAAGCAAAATACTTGTCTCCTATGGATCCTTTCAATCAAACCCACATCATGCTTCACAAACATGTGCCTGAATAGAGAAGCTTGATAGCAATTACATAATGGCTTATTTTTTTTGGAACACAGGGTTGATAATGAACATGGATATGTGATGGCATGTGGAATGGATGAAAAATGTCAACTATTTACTCTCAAGAAAGTAACAAAATTACAGAAAGATGTATCTAATGAGGACTTAGAAAAAAAAGGTAAAATTTTTTTATTTATTTTTAATAGATTTTTTTTCTTCTTCTCCATGATCAAATTTCAGTCCCTTCATTTGGTATAATTAATTTTTGTATAAATTTATTTAATTTATAATAAATGTATCCATGAATAAGAATTTGTCAAAAGATTGACTTTAAAGTGTAGATGTGCAGCCAAGCTTTTTGACAATGTTAGAGCCGCATAGCGTAATTTATGCGCGATTTTATGAATTTCTATGACTGATCATAACTTTAGAACCAATAAATATCTTTTAATGAAACTTAATAAAATCATAATTCATATCATATATTCATATCAATTTCTGTGGAGTAAAAAATCTCAGTCCCCGTTAACCCCATACAAGAACCAACAAAAACAAACTATCTGTTTGAAACATATTTATTCTGAGCAGGTGCGGCCACACACGCCAACTACCGTAACCCTATGCACATCGTATAAATAACAAACCAACAAAACTAATTACAATCTTTGTTTCAGATGCCAAGGAATGTAAGCAAAATTAAAATTGAATAACCTTGTATCTTTTTACTTTCTATTGAACCTATTTTATAATGTAGGCCTAAATAATAACATATGCATGAAAATTAAATTTAAATATCTTAAGTGCCTTTTGTTAAATCAATTATTACATCAGTGAAGACCTGTTACATGTGAACGCATAATTCAATGCGCCGAAAGAAAACGTATGCTAACAATAACCTAACATCTTTCTAAATCACTCTTAACCTTGGGATAGGCGAAAAACAAAGAATAAAAAACCCCGGAAATGATTGAATCTGGGAAAAATCTCTGAAAATTCCTATCCGGCCCCGTGGTGGCGACCGAGTGCAAAGTACGTTGAATAACATTGAAAAACTCCAAGGTCGAGAGCGACTGGAAATAATACATAACATATTACCATGCGATACTGTGCATGAAACGGGTATTTCGCTACCAATGTAGCCACCTATACCGTATGATGTGGTATGACAGAAAAATAATACAAAACTAGGCAACTTCTAATATAACAATATTAACAAAAACTTAACAGTGTGACGTGTTGACCGCGAATGACTAAACATACTCCCTTTCCCACTACACCTGCACAAGCCCATTTGCATAACAACACACGGCATACCAAACCGTGTCGTACAACTACGATGAGATATAAATTCTCTTCTAAACACGTAACGAAGAGAATTACTAAATCTCATCTCAGTCCCCGTTAACCCCATACAAGAACCAACAAAAACAAAGTATCTGTTTGAAACATATTTATTCTGGGCAGATGCGGCCACACACGCCAACTACCATAACCGTTGCGAGCGAAAAAGTTTGGATTATGGGTAAAACTAAAAGAAACTTTATTTGAAACCCAAGGTAGAACACAACAAATACCCAATAAAAATACAAATAGTAGAAATTCAGAGCTTCATAGCTTGTGACACAGATAACCTGTTAGAAAGCGAGTCCTTAACGTACATGTCCTTTGAGGTAGACGATTTCCATCCCCCTTGGCGAGTGATGCATCTTTCATTGACGGAACCCGTAGAAGCAGCCTCGGTTGCTCCCCCTGCTCTCAAGCTATGGGTGCCCAAAGCTTTGGGATCGTCCACCTATTGTGATAGACCAGCCAAAATCAAATCTCGAGCGGTCGTATAAGATATTGCCTTAGCCGTGGGCTTAAGACCGTGAATTTTTGAATGACGAAAACCGCAAATCAAAGGATGGGATGGTGAAGAAACACCGAGAGCGGCAATATAACGTTCAGTCATGGCGACTGGACATGTGGGCTTGCCTGACCTGGCGATAAAGACCGAATGTCCTTCTCGAAACTGGTCGTTTTTCCTTTTGGCTATGAACACGGCCATGTGATCCTTGAAAATTGATATGTCACGCAAACGTAAATTAATTACCTCATCACATCGTAACATCCCAGAGAATGACACTAAACAAATAAAAAGCAGCCTGAGGTCGATGACTGAAGCGCTTAAACTACCCTTGGCAGCGACCAACATTGAAAGGACCTTTGAAGATATTGGTGCCTTTGGCGACCTGCGCTTTGCAAGCTTAATACGGCGACTGCCTTCAGCAAGAAATTGCTGTCCGTAGGGGGTGAAATACCGGCCAGGTTGTGAGCCCTATCGTATGCTGTAAATGGCAGAATTGATTGGCGAAACTGATGACGCAGACAACTTGAGGTGTTCGATGTATAAGGCCAATTCTGTAGGTTTAAACGGAAAAACTTGCAGCTTAAACTGAACTGCAAAGACCTTCCATCGCTTCCAACCTCCGCTGTATTTGCTTGTAGTAGACCCGGCCTTTGAAGCCAACACCGACTCTTTGAGTGAAGAGACCAGACCTGAAAGATACTCATTGTTGCTGATGTTACTATCAGCTTCAAACTCGCTCCAGACCCCACTGCTGAGCACGTCTGAAACGAAAAAGGAAACCAAACAGGTAAATTAGGTTAAAGACACGATGCATGCACACCCTCAACTAGACAAACCAACAAAAAGATTTCCCCCTCTCAAGAGGCTATCAACATACGAAACTAACAGTCAACATTCAGTAAGCCTGTGATTGTATTGAGCTTTAAATATCTCTTTAATCGGATCGAACCGAAAAGAATCACCCTTGCCGGTTATAAAGATAGAGATAGGCCGACGTAGCCTAATGACCTCTCGGACACGTAGCCTTTCGTAGGCTAATGATCATTACTATCCCGTATACACAACAGCCTTTCGTAGGCTCAACATTGTCGCTCGTGGACCACACACTGCGGCCTATCGTAGGCCAATCACTAGTTACTCATGAACTATATCTCTCGCCCACAGTGTTATAAGTCGTATCTACACTGCGGCCTATCGTAGGCCAATCACTAGTCGTGAACTATGTCTCTCATCCACGATGGTATGACTATGCACATGCGCAAACCAAAAATGCGTTCACCATCGAACACGGGAAAAATCAAGTTGTGCCTATAAAACATACAAACATAGTTATATAATATGGGATTTATGCGTTTCTAAAATCAAATCTCATGGCGAGTAAATTAAAAGGCAACGCATTCTGAAATAATCGTTTCTCTGGTTTGTAGGCGAGGCACTGTCCTCGTCCTGGAATGCACAAATCGTTTAATCTAGGCAAAACTGTGTGCGCTACCAAATATGTCTTTAAGAAACCTAGTTTTGGTGAAAGAGCCGGCCAAAACGGTGCAGACGACCACTCCGGAACAATCACTGTTCCATAAGCTTTGCATTCCCTCATATGCTCCACTGCTTTTAAGACTATAGAAGCAGGCGGACAAACCCAATTATTTTCGCAAGCCCAGTTTTGTGTCAAACTATCCGCCGCCTCGCAAGCGGGATTCCAAAAACGTGAATTAAAACAAGACAACTGTGCGTTATAGTGCGAGGCGAATCTGTCAACTGTGTGCGGACCAAATCGTTTATCTAAAAGTGAAAAAACGCTACGATTAAGAGACCAATCATCTGGATCAATGAATCTACTCAACTGATCGGCTCGCGAGTTCAATTCGCGCGGCAGCCATTCTGGCTCGATGTGGATGTTAAGATCCATACCGCAATTGTATAAGTCAATGCTCAAATCATGCAGATTTGCGTTGGTACTACCTACCGATATGATGCGACAAGCGTTTTGGCTATCAGTATACCATTTTAACCTTTTGCCCCGTAATTGTGTTCCTAATGAACGCAGTACGTACAAAAGTGCCCTTAATTCACGGCTGGTTGAACTTTCCTTACTCTCAGAGTCAGACCATAACCCGGCGCACACCGAATCACTCAGTTGTACCGAGAACCCGCCGAATCCTGAATCGCTTGCGTCTGAATAGATTGCTGACGTTGCGCACGCCATGGGCTTGATAGACTGACCGTTTACCCCCGCCAAATTAGCATGCCAGAATCGCAACTCATTGATGGAACCCACTGAAAGTAAAATTTTACTCGACCATGAAACGCGAGATTGTATTGATCTGTACAAATGTCTAGTGAACAACCACGATAAGCGACCGATCGCGGTCGATGCGGATATGATTAAACCAGCGACGCGAGCGACATCACGTACAGGAATGTGTTGCGAACTTCTACTTAGGCACTCTCGAATAGCAATCTGCGTCTTCACTAGCTTATTATCGGGAAGACTAAACTGCATGGAAATAGTATCTACAAGCATGCCCAACCACACACCCGACTGCCTGGAAATGAAATCACTTTTTGCTACGTTAACTTTAAAACCAGACGACGCCAAATCTTTTTGAACAATGTGACTAGCCGCTTGAGCGGAAATTTTGTCAGCGTGGCCCGAAATTCCATCATCAATATACAAAATAGCGCCATGGCCCATTGATCGCCATCTGGTAATCAACGGCCTCAGCATTTTCGTAAAACAATAACTAGCCGTATTCAATCCGAATGGGAGAACGGAAAATGTAAAGTAACGAACACGGTTATCGAACTTCCAGCTGAACCCCAAAAACTTCTGATGCGGTTCAAAAATATCGATATGATAACCGGACTCTAGGTCAAAAGTGAAAAAATAAAAACCCTTTGAAAACATGTCCGCCATAGTGACGAGACCCTCGTACTTAAATTTCGAAACAAAAGTGTATTGATTCACTTGCCGCAGATCTAAAACTAGTCTTAACTTCTTCCCCTCCGAAACCGTGAGAGGATTGACCGACACTTAACAACTTTGTAATGGCCTCGACTACAAACTTGGGGTGATTAAAACTAGAACGATTATTTTTCAGAAAAACTGTGGGTGGAAAACGTGTAAATGGAATAACGTAACCCTTATTTAAAATATCAATCACAAACAAAGGTGGATTAAGGTGTTCTAACCAAAAATCTCTACAGCGGCGCAAACGGCCTGTGACTCCGGGAAATTCAGAGTCTAAACTAGTCTCATATTCGTAATAGTTGTCAAAAATATCATAACTGTCATCAATACTTATCTGCTTAATGCTTGTTTCCTCCTGCTTGCCCGTTGAGGGCATTGGTACTGGATGTGGCCAACTTGGCCACATCCCCAGCAAGCCTGGTAGCTGCGGTTAGCACGGGTTGCTGTTGGCGCCTGAAATCCTGGGAGAGCTCCCGTTGAACTTGGTGTGACGGACTGAAAACGAAAATTGCCACGTCCTCTGCTGCCAATAGAGCGCCGTTTAAATTCCGCTTGACGTACCACTTTAGACAGGCGCTTGTCATCATCGGAATCGCTAGCAAGGTCGTCAGACACGTATGCCTGTATGGTATCCCAACCATGCTTGTCGGCAATTTTGACAATTTTTTGGCGTTTGTCAATAAACCTAATACCTTCGTTGAGCAGCTCCCTCGCCTTTTCAATCTGATCGTTGTCAATGTTAGACACGGCCTCTTCTATCTTCTCCTTTAATTCCTCGTTGTGCATGAACTGGTGCCTGCAACCTTCCCTTTTAAACTGTGCAGGCGCTGACCTAGCACGTTTCACCGCTGAACTCAGCTGGGAATACGACTCCTCGGCAAGCTCCCTTTTGAATTTGCTCAACTTAGCATCAAGAACAGCAGATATCTGGTTAATGTCCAAGTTCGGAGACGCAGCAATGTCAACGTAACCCTGGTCTCCAACTACGCCCTGTTCTGAATCCATAATGGCACAAAATTAATCAGATAGTGAGAAGGAAAACGCGAACTGGTGTAAAGAACTTAACAGTGTGACGTGTTGACCGTGAATGACTAAACATACTCCCTTTCTAGTCAGGTGGCTTAACAACAAATTTTGAGGAAATCGTGACACGGTGGACAAAAGCGCCAAATTTGGCATGGAGCTTCGTTGGGACCTACCAATTGATTTTTGCCTAGGAGCCACTCTGGTTGTCATTTATTTTTCAAGATGGCGGCCAAAATCCAAAATGGCCGCCAATAAATTGGAAAATCACATTTTCATTTGTTGCAGAAGTCACATATAGGCAAATGAACTATCAAAACATAAGTATTCATGTTCATTGAAACATATTTTAGACATGTTGCATGACATGGGTCATTAACATGGTAGCCAAAATCCAACATGGCTGCCAGTAGCCTAAACTGGAATATCATTCTGGTTGCAGAAATCGCATATAGGTATTAAACGAAGTAGGAAAACATGGAGTAATCATGGTCATTGAAACATATTTTAGACATGGTACATAGTTATAACCAGTTCAGTTTCTGAAACCACATAAAATGTGGTATTTTTGGGAAAATTAAGATTGAGGGCGCTGTTCAAAAGTAAAAAGTACACTTTTTTACCTGTAACTAATTAAGTTTTTGTCAGAATATTTTTTAAATGGTCTTATTTGATAGATAATTACATTTTCTCTATATTAAAGAAAACAAATATTACATTAAATATCCATAGTTCAGATAAATTTACGTTAATTGCCTAAAATCAGCAAATATAACACATTTTAATACATAACAAATACTTTTGGATGTTAACAAATTACAAATTTAGTTATCATAAATAGGATTCTTTTACATTTTCATAGAAAGTGTTTTATTATAAAACATATAAATATATATTTTTCTAACAATTTCTCATAAAAAAACTTTTATGACCACTAGTTTTCGAGATATAGAAATGTGTACTACCAGTACAGGTCAAAGGTCAATAACAAGAATCTGGGTCAGTTTCTTGGAAGAGTTTGTATTAGACTGAATAGAAACATCCATCTTCTGATTAATTTTAGACCTATTTAAAGTTTTTCCAACTGTTAGTTACCAAGTTATATGACATGTAGGTCAAAGGTCAAAAATACCAAAAATCATACTTCCGGCCATTTTGTGACAAATTTTTCCATTAGGATGAATATTAATATGCATCTTCCTAATAATTTGACACTAAAATTATTTAATTTAATGTAAGCGTTGCGGAGATATGGTTATTTTGTTTTCAATTGGATTAAAATCTTCAAATTGAGGTCAAAGGTCAAAGAAAAACTTTAGAAATTTGATAACATGGGTTTTTATAACTAGCATGGTTTATCAATTTATAAAATGCAATGCTTGCACTTTCCTTCTGATTTGCAGACTAAAATACATTAGGAATGGAGTATTTGTGACTTTGTATACGATTATATGTATTTCAATTTCAATGGCTACCAATTTTTATTTTTGGGCGCCATCTTGGAACTCACTTTATATAATATTTCCTCAATCGGTTTTACTGACCTCAGAAATTTTTGATTCAGTAAATTATTTGTCAATTTGTAACTTTTACAGCCAGATATATATGATATACCAATTTACTGGAAGCCATTTTGGATTTTGGCCGCCATCTTGGAAAATCGGAAGCTGATCGGGTGGCTCCTAGGCAAAAATCAATTAGTACGTCTAAAAGAAGCCTCATGCCAAATTTGGTGCTTTTGTCCACCGTGTAACGTTTTAGTCGCTAAGCCACCTGACTATTCCCACTACACCTGCACAAGCCCATTTGCATAACAACACACGGCATACCAAACCGTGTCGTACAACTACGATGAGATATAAATTCTCTTCTAAACACGTAACGAAGAGAATTACTAATTTTCACAGAATTTTGGGCACACGCATTTGAAAAAAATTAAATTAATTTCTAATCAATTTTGCGTACATTTCAGGTCATTTTGAGCAGTTCAAATTTTTTGAAATTGTTCACGTTTTGCGCACATAAATAATAATCGTGTGCTAAAGAATAGGTAATTTAATGCAAATTTGTGAAAAAATATACCTATTTTTAATCAGTTATAGCTCCTCAGGATGGCAGGTTGCCTCATTTTTTTAATATATTATGGAAGCTAATGAGTAGATATCAATTCATGTACAATTTGTACCTACAGGATGTTCTGACCTCACCATATGGCAACTCAAATTTTAAAAATAGATTTGTTTTCTCTTTTGTATTAGTAAATCCCATTTAATAGAGCACGTCGCGCTGTGTTACCCATTTTCTCCTAGATCTATTTTCACATGAGTTAAATTTTACTTTTTTTTTATTACATCATCATCATTTGCGTGGATAACCCGAGTGACGAGTCCAAATCTAGTTATTATTATTATTATTATTTTTCTTTCTGTACACTATTTTCTGTAACAATTATCTCAAAAAGTTTAAATGTCAATGATCACAACAATTTCATAATATCTTTCAAACAACTAACTTAACTTAATCTTAGTAAGCTTTTCAGCGTGATCACTCTTCTGTGACGTCATTTATACACCATTTTTTAAAATCACATTATCAATCATATCTCCATAAAATTCATTATAAGTAAACTTCAGGTGAAGGGTAAAAATATTAGCAAAAAAAAAAAACCTATGTGTTCCAAGGTCATGAGCATGAAATTACACGCTAAAAATTTTAAAAGAGAGCATGAATGTTTTGTATAAATCTCATTCTGCTCACAATCCTTAGTACATTCACTGAATTTGAGTCCGTTCCGACTTAAAATAACGCTATACGAGCACATTAAAAATGACAAAATGCGCATATTAATTGCACAAAAGTTCTGAAAATGGCAAAAAAATAAGGCATTTTTAAAATGAAAATAATGCTTCAGGATGCACGATGACGACCAATTGTTTTAACTTATTCTGGAAGCCATTGAGTTGTAGATATAAATTCATGTAAACATTTGACGTAAAAAATGTTGTGACGTCATCAAATGGCCACTTGAATTTAAAAATTAGGATTAATTAATTAATTATTTTTTGTAGGTTTAACATTAAAAAGCGCACATCTCCATTATTTGAGCCCGATTTTTGCTCAAATTTCAGTATGTGCTTGTTCAATTAATTGTCTTTCTCATGAGTTACCAGCGTTTGATTTTGATGACGTTATCACACGTAAAAACTTGAATAACGTAGGTCATGTATTTTCACCTTCAGTGTATATTTTAATATCTCTTCAGAATTAAAGGTGACCTTGATTTTTATAACTTATTATGAAAGCTGCTGAAATATATATTGTTTGAAGGTTTGCATGGCGAAATCAAATGTTGATATAAAGATTGCGGTACACCACGTGTATTAGTTCTGAAAAGAACTGTTGAGTTTCTTGACGTTTCGATCAATATGCTTTGATCGTCCTCAGGATTGAGAATAGATATGAATTCATATTCAAATTGTGCCTATCGGATGTTGTGACATTATCATATGGTCAGTTGAAGTTAAAAAGTAGTTTTTTCATTTCTATAATAAGCTATACAAATATCAAAGAGCACGCACTGCGCTTCTACGTGCCAAATTTTCTTCCAATTTATTTGCTCAATTCATTATCTTTCGATATTGTCATCTTCAAGTTTATTTTGATAATGGCATCATACCAAAAAATTAGAACATGATGTGTGTCCCGTAATTTCACCAATGCTACACTGTATATAGATATACAGTATATACTCTACATTATATGGCATCTAATATGCACAACTCGGCACTATAAGCATGGCATACATCAACATTTTCCACGTACGTTCGTGTTTAAAAAAAATTAATTTCAGTAAAATTATAAAAATGATCACCTATAATTTGTCAAAGTGACAAATTAAATTCTAGTTGTATATTATATGTCTATCTAGCAAAATTTAGTTAAAAGTACAGATTTTGACAAGCGAGTCATTAAAAATGGCCAAGCGGTTAAGGCAGGAGCGGCATTTACCGTACCGTAAGACTCAAGAGCCAATAATATCGGTGTTGGAAGTCTCCTCATATAAGGAATGTAAACCGTGGGTTCAGTGTACTCTTTATTTAAATTCAAGACGAGTAGGGGTTACCCCGGTGAACAAAGCAAAAATAGCCGATGTGTCGGGAGGATTACCAACTCTCTGATAGGACT
Source organism: Antedon bifida (assembly GCF_963402885.1). Lineage (NCBI taxonomy): Eukaryota > Metazoa > Echinodermata > Crinoidea > Comatulida > Antedonidae > Antedon > Antedon bifida. The sequence continues at coordinate 10,779,896 of NC_136231.1, forward strand.
ATGGTAATCCTTTGCTATGTTCCTATTAACATTTTGACTGCCAAACGCAGAGATCTCCGTGTTTGCAAACGCAACGCTTGACCGCCAAATACGGAGATCTCTGTGTTTCTGTGTATTTTACTATTTGAACTACTCTGGTTACAAATGACTGTATAAGCGGTACCTTCGAAACATCAACATACCCATCAAACAAGCAGTGCGTAGAGCGATGGCACGTCATGTATCAGCCGCGCTAGCTAGGCCAAATCATTTGTAAAGGTTTTTGTGGATTGGCATGTTTGTTATCTGAATTTTAAAAAGTTATCGAGTTTCACACAACAGACTTGTTTGGAAATGGTATGGATATTGTTAGTTTACCGTAGGGTTAGCCTAGTCACACAATGATTCAGACTAACTTTAGGCCTTGTTCTTTACTTTTTGTGGATTTGAGGTAAGATTTATGATTTATAAAATTTAATAAATGTTTAGATAGTGATAACTTGTTTTTATAAGTCTATCGATGTCGTGTAAGTATTAGTAACGTTTACTTCGGTTGTTGATCTCACCGAGCGACATTTCCATTTGGGATTTCTTGCACAAAATCGAAAAGCTAAAAAATTGGGTTACTTTTATTTTACTGTTACGATTTACATATTGTGATTTGAAAAACCTTCTTGGTACAATTGAAAAGCTAAAATCATCATAATTCTTTGAGTCTAAATTAAATATCAATCAGTTCATATACATAGTTTCAATCAGTTTAGTAAGAATTCTGGCGGTGGCAGTTTCTAACGCGAAAAACCTCTGGCAGTCAAAGTGTTAAGACGTAAAATTGAAATTGTAAAAAATATGGACACATTAAATTTTTTTATATATGACGCACATATATGTTAGATGTTTAAGTGATGAATGAAAAGAAATGAAAGAATAGGAGAATTGGAGAAAAAATGTATAAGTACATATAACACTTTATTAATAAAGAAGTGCATGATACAATCATACTGTATGTATTATCACTGTATTCTGGTTTGAACATCACATGTTAGAACATCAACAGTCGTTTATTGTGAGCAATTCATATAAATCCATATACAGATTTCATTGAAATCCTTGTAATTTATAATGGATAAATATAAGGCTAGGAAAAAATGGTAAAAAATGACTGACGATAATATCAACATCTTTACAACATTTTGGTGAAAGAGTGATTTTGTGATGGGTGACATGACTAGCATCCTAACCAGACATTGTTTTAGGCATTGTCAAACCAATATGTGACCTAGCAAAGGAACTACATTACTTTTATTTATAAATCATTTGTTTAAAAAAACTATAGGTGGAAGAAGGAGGAAAAGAGGTGGTAACACTAAAGAAGAAACAAATGTCAACACAGAGAAAAGGCAAGATACTATAAAAACGGACAATAATCAAGACATTGAAGAAGAAAAATTAACCTATGAAATGAAACGGTTTACATCAGTAGTGTCAGTTAATGGTGAGGGAGATCAGTATCAAAAATCTGTATGTTTTGATCCACATGGTATGTTCATTTACACCACTGGTACGGATGGTAAAATCAGAAAATGGACGGTAAGTACAGTATTATAAAAATGAATGTTTATGACTAGAATGGTGAGAATACTTTATGAGTTGAAAAATGTACTGCTCTATTTTTAACGAAGCGGAGCCAAGTTGAAAATAGAGCAGTCAATTTTTCATGGAGTATTCTCTCCATTCAACTATTATAAATACAAAACATTCATTATTTGTTTTATACCACACATGGAGTAGAACAGTTCTCAAGCTCAAAACAATTTCCTAAACGCGATCAGTCAACAACGTCGCTTGTCATAATTCTCAAAATGTTTACAAAAAGCTGAACATGTATTAGAGTGTTTTGATTATTACCATTATATATCACTTTTCCGTTGGATAGGGCTAATTTGAAATGACACGTGATGCATAAAGTAACAAATAAAATTGCAAGAATCAGTGTTATAAAGTTTTATAACCGTTGTTAGTGTATATTCTATTATAACCTGAGATTTACTCTTGGTAACAAATTCTTTCTTCACATGGATATTGAAATGTATGGTAACAGATAACATAACTAATAAAAGTATTATTTATTCAAAAAAGATTACAAATTATATTTCTCATAAATGGTTTGTGATTATCGAGCCATAATAATAAATGAAAACTTGTATAGCACCAATTTCCCCCCCCCCCCCAACCCATACGGAGCTCATGGCGCTTTGTGCATTAGCAATGTATTATAATAATAATAAATAAATAGTTATTTACAAATCAAAGCTATTAATCTACTGATAACTTGTAATTTTTACTTTTTATACATCATATTTAAAAAAATATATTTAAATTAATGCCAGTTTAGATTTTGCTTTTAAAATTTTAGAAATTTGTTTTTTATTTGGTATCTTTTCTTTTAATCGAGGCCTCGTATAATTGTGCTGTGAATTTTTTTAACCCTTGATTGATATTATGAATAAAGAAACTTAAACATTGGATGCAAATTAAATTTGTGCTGTCATAGAAACAGTTATATACTATGCTGTTGTTTTATAGTACCCAAATATGGTATTGGAAACAACAATAGATGCACATGAAAACGAAATAGATGAAATTATGCTTAGTCCATTTGGTAATAGAGTAAGTATTGTTTTATCTACTGTAGCATTCAATAAGATTGTGAACATCCCATGCACAGAATTTTCTTGTAAAAAAAAAATACATGTAGTCAATCAACTGCCATGATTCCTCATTCTATTCAAGAATAATGAGGATGCTCAGAACATATTGATCAAAACGTCGAGAAACTCAACAGTTTTTTTTTTTTCAGAACTAAATATACATGGTGTACTGCAAACATTATATCAATATAATGAATGTACTCCTCGCCTTACAATTAGCCAACCAAATCCTACACATTTGTGATGATTGTCTCTTACCATTAGATTATTGTGATAAAGCATACTGCAGTAGTCATAATAAAATATATTAATCATTTATATAATTATATATAATCATACTGTATATCCAAATAAATATGGTTGTGTGTTTGTTGACCTTCCTGTTTAGTTAGCCAATTTGACTAAATGGACCAGCCATCTACTTCATTCACACATCTGAGCTGAATTCAGCTTCAATTTTTATTACATGGTATATGTCTACCATTGCTAATTATATATCAAATTCATTTGATTTTTTTTACTTTCAAGCTCATATCAATTTCAAAGGACTGTACTGCAAAAGTATGGAAACCCAAATCTGGTGAGCTGTTTGGTGAATTATTTTGGGATGTTAAGGTATCAGAAAAGACATACAGGTTTAGGTCTTGCAGGTAGGCCTACAGTATTGCTTATTGGACTCTTTTTATTTAAATTTCAGGAAAATATGCATCTGTTTAAGTGTCAATTACTTTTGCTCTCGGCTTTTTTGTCATTTATGATTTTCATATTGCACAAAAATTATTAATACTGTAATAATAGTGCATGCATAGGTATCTAATAATAAACCTTTTGGTATCAAATTGTTCAGAATATACATATTTATATTCGGTCTAACACAACTTTTAGCGAAAAAATGACCAGAAATGCTTTTACTGATCTTTGACCCAAAAATGATCAATGATCGGGTTAAATTATTCTTTAAAATGCCAATGGACAAACTGTATGCTATCAAATGAAAGCATACACAATATGCTACCCATTGCTACCCAACTTGTATTGACAATTTTTAATTATGAAGCTAATTGTATGGAAAATGTGCATATTTTGATTACTTTTATACAAAAAATGAATACTTGCAGCACACAAACCACATTGAAAATTGTCCACAACACATTGCTGGTTAACAAGCTTTGGTTGTCCTTTCTTTTGCTTTTAAGATTTCACCTATCTTCCTACTAGTGAACACTGGCATGATTTCATAGGCATCTATATATTAATTATGGTTAATTCTGACATAGGCGAGCACAATGCAAAAACTTCGGTACAAATCTCCGCCATGGATACCTACCTTATCTATCTCAGATGTACCGCGAAACGTAGATTTGATAACATTAGTTTTCACATCGACGCTATTGTTCCATATTTCTATCTTAGGAAGATATTATAAAGGGTTTTATAAGAAAATTTTCTGATTTCAATCAGTAAATTTTAACTCTATGCGCGGTAGAAGTAATTTCCGGGTTCACGGTAAGGTGTGTCAATCACCTTGCAAGTTCCCTGCATGTTTGGTTTCAACCAGGGAGTTGTAAAACAACTCCCTGTATGCATCATCATGGCTGGGCATGAACACAATCTTGTCGTCAACATATCTTCGATAGAAAGATGGCATCTTCAATGGTCTTTTCAATGTTGCACATAAATATGTTAGCCATTAGTGGTCCTAGTGGAGAACCCATGGCTACACCATCGACTTGTTCTTATAGGTCACCGTGATATTGAAAAATTTGATTTTTTGTGGCAATTGAAAGGTCTTGTTTATCAATCGACAGACCGAATTGCACATTCAACCAATCATTCCCAAATGCTTTGTCAGCCAGGGTATTGATAGTTTCATCCAAGGGAACGTTTTTTTTTAAAGTGAGACATCATCATATGAAACTAGAAGGTCATTGGAACTTATGGATATTGAGCGAATTTCTTTAGCAAAATAAAAATATCAGAGATGTTAAAGTCATTGCTTGCTAATGGTTTCAGTTTTTCATCCAACCACTGTGCTAATTTATATTTATATGTACCCGTTGCTGATAATATAGGCCTTACAGATAAAGATTCTTTGTGTGTTTTTGGGAGACCATATAGATTGGGTGAGTCTTGAACCTTGTTGAGTGAGAGTAGAAGCCACTTCTTAAGGAAGTATATCATGAACAGTGCATGTTACTTGTTTTTACTATCAGTGGGTGATAATGAAAAAGAAACAAATTCAGGATTATACTTTTTGGTGTAAGTGTAGATCCCTAAATACAATGCAATATAATAATTATTTTTCTTTTGTATATGATGTGTATTACAGTATATCGGAACAGATAAATGCTGAAATTTAATTGAGGCTACATTTTCTGTTAACGAGGCAAAAAGAATGTTTTAACAAGGCATTCAAACCATGGATGCTGTGTTTCCCAAAAAGATAAAGGTTTCATACAAGTTTGGCTATTTGGCTTGCTTTAAAACAAACACCTAATTTGGGGAGAGGGGAATGTGTACAATTTTGGTACAATCCTCTTGCCTTTTGCAATACTACTTGTTAGCACCTACACTCATCAATGCCAACGTAACAAACAACATTGTGAATACATTTTTGTTTGATTTCAATATACTCTGTACTCACGGCATCAGTGAGGAAAGCAGTAAAAAAACACAGTCAATCAAAGGAGAGTTAACACGTTCCTAGCTTGGCAAGTTGAGAATAGTGTCCTGATTGATTCCCGTTGTTGGATTACCTTGGTTTCAATAACACGTCAGTGTTCTGTTACTATTGCAGGTTTGGCTTGGTGGCAGGTAAAACGACAGAATGTAGCATGTTTACTCTTCACATACCACACATTCAGTCACGGAAATCTCAACCCAGTTACATAACAAAGTGGGACACAACAAAGTTCATTCCACAACTATCTGTTTCAACAGGTCAAGATATTCTTTCTTGTATTGCTGTTAGGTAAGTTAAAATTAACTAGCTATTTCTTCTATTTCAGGAAATACCACTACTCAGGGGCGCATCCAGTGGGGGTTCACGGGGGTCCTGACCCCCTATTTTTTTATGAAAACATCACGAATCGTCCCTATTGCAATTTTGTCAACTGTCAACAAAATAGAAACAAACAATGTATCGATGCAAAGTGCCGTATTGCATAATCACAAGTGGGAACAGTCGACGCAACAGTGCTGCAAACATCGCTACAACGAAAGAACAAAGGAAAACATATAAGTATGTCGGGGTGAACAAGGTCAAAGTCTACGGCAACTAACGTTGACGAGCAAACCGAGCAGGTTTGATTTAACCTACGCACTTGGTTCCCACTGGAGAAGTAACGCGCGGCGAGGACGTAGACCCAACACAAGCGAGTTGACACATAATTAATCGCTTGTGAATGGTCAAGTTGTTTACGTCTTTGCGTAACGTTTACGTTGCGTAGGTAGCGTAGCTTGTGGGAAAACGACACTGTACGGTGGGCCGGGAATCAATTCCTTTTGATTTACAAACACTGGAGGCAAGAACACTGGAGAAACATAGTACATAGTGCGTTCGGGTTATGCAGGGCGAATCAGGTTAAAGTCTATGGCCGGAAACTGATTTTGGGTTTACAACTCTCTTAAACAAGCCCAAAAAAAAATAAATAAATGTGGTTGTATGTTTGCCAGGAATAAGTATTGTAATAAAAATGAGAGTTATTTTTTGTTGAAGTGTATATAGTGTTAACATTTGTCATATTTGTGCGCGCGTAAACTGATTCAAATGATATTGCTCTGTATACTCCTTTGGTTTCTATTTTTAATTCTGATATCCCATTTCTGCCTCCTTTGATACACAGATGGGAACATTTTAATTTAGATTAAATACTGTATCTCTATTGAAATTTGTAAGGCATAGTGTTTTATGTATACCATAATTGTACCCTCTTCATTTTTTCTAAATAACAGTGAAAACATGGACTCTTTCCCACCCCTCGAAATCAAATTGCCTTACAAACGCTTAATCATATGATTGATGAAGTGTGTACCAGTGACATGGAAATATTTAGTGTAAAAAGAAATTATGGGAAGACAGGCGTAGGAAATAATTAAGAAAAAGAAATAATCATCTGCCATTAGAGCAATGAATGTTAGAGAATGATGTGTCTTGGTTTTTGTACTTTTCTGTTTATTGTTAAATATAATGTATTTTTTTTTATTGTATGTTGTACTTAAGTATAATAGATGTTATATTGGATTCATGGATCTAACCTGAGGATTCAGCTGGAAGGGTTAACCTCTTTAAAGAAATTGCAAAGAAATAAATAAATTTACTGTATTTTAAGATTCACTTAAAGACTCTTATTTTAATTCGATATGTGCTGAAAATGATGAATATTTAAAGTGAGAAAAGTGCTTTAGATTCAGATAAAAATGTAGTTGTAATTGTATAGTTTGTATGGAAATTACCAAAAGGTCGGTGTTGGATATATTGGGTATTGGGTATACTGCATCAAAATCTAAAATGTATTTTTCATTCTTAGCCACGGAGGTCATTATGTTGGAGTTGGAACAATGACAGGATCAATTGCAGTATATGTAGCCTTTAGTTTAAAGGTATGTTTTAATTTCTTAACTATATAAAGGGAAATGAAATGATTAAAATAGTTTAACTACCGTATTTGTACGAATAAACACCCCATTTATTTTACAGAAATTGCATGCAGTTAATAGTGTACACAGTATATTTGTAACTGGTCTATCATTTGTTCCAATTACGAAAAGGACACGTAAAATTCTTGGAGAATTAGATGCTGCTCTCTTAAGTGTATCTCCTGATAAGTCAATGAAAATAACACCGGTATTTAGTCCAAGTAAGTTTAGTAGATCAATAATAGGAACTTTTCAATTCAAACGTTTAATTAAGTGGACATTCTTCATGTGCCAGTATGATGTAAAGACCTTGTAATCCCTAGTGCACAAGGTGTTATTACACTGTTTTGGCCTGGCCTAGATCCTTAATTTTAAGACCCACACCATAACCTGTAGTATTAAATGCTTTCTTTAAAATAACCACTGAAAATTCACAGTTTGTAAATATAATTTAATGCCTTTTACTACATTCCTTAAAAAATTATCGCAAGATTCTCTTTCATGATTTTGCAATGTGATTATTATGTCCACTAGTACTCGTTCAGAGAGAAAACAGCAAAATGCCACTAAACAAGTTTTTAAATTTGGCAGTTGCGCATGAGCATATCACCAGAATGATATAGGGTATAATACGGTATCAGTCGACATAGCGCAAATAGAAAAGTCCCAAGTAATGATTCAGTTTACAATTGATTTTATTTTGGCAAACTAAATACTCTAATACAACATCCCTAGTACACATACAGTATATCCTATGTAGTGTTTGTAATTCAGAACAAAGTTAAAAATGTGGAGTGTTGCTCTTGTATGTTCATATAAATGGCAAGCCTTGTCGTATACATCCACCCATGGAAGTATAAAAATAGAAGGAGAGAGCTCCAAAGACAAGCCTTTGTAATTACGTAGCCCGCCACCTCCCCATATAGCACAACACGTTACACAATGTTAATCGCATCTTACGCGCAGTGTGCCTCCACATGGTCGCGTTCCGAGTCACTGCACATGGCTCCTGATATCGACGATGCGACGTCACATGCTTGTTTAATCTGCATGCAGAGGAGATAAAATGGCTGCTCATAGTAAGGATGATTATAATAATAGCCTAGATTATAATAACTATGATAGGACTACTCCAGCCCTAGCCTAAAACTATAGGCCTAGTCACAGTTCGTAATCGTATACCTCTCCGCATCCATTAAACAAACCCACGAAAATATGTCTAATGTATTTCGTCAATATCTTTGGCCGGCAGCCCAACAACTAATGTAAGAATGTAAAGTAATAACCAAAATAAACAAAATTACAGCTGTATGACGATGTATATTAATATTTTATAGTAAATCCAAAGGCAAATTACTGAAAAAATGACAATGCTGTGGGTATCAGTCAGTGGCTGGATCTCAATGGATATACAAAAAATAAATGAAAAGCTAAATCAAAATTTTATAGTAAATATATATATTGCATAAACAGCAAGTAAATTACAGTAACGACTATAAGGAAAAAATTTCCCTAAAATGTCATATGTAAACGTGTTTGTTATCAATATTTAGGGATTTTTAAGCGGGAAGCAAACATTTTGACAAACAATAGTAGTATGGTATATGTGTTTTTTTGTGTATATTTAAGGCTCTCACCTCCTCTACGGTAGAGAGCTGACTAGAGGCGGCGGCTGACCTTGGTAATAAAGTCTGCGCTGTTGGCACAAGGCTTTGACTTTGAAAATACCATGGCGACATCCTGTTAACGCGCAACAATACATTCAAGCTCTCTCCTATTTTTATACCTCTATGATCCAGCCCTGTATAACAATTATTAGAGATTTTTTATTGAAGAGTTTGTGGGTTGGAGGGTTCTTGTTGCAAGATGAATATTTTTAAATTAACATTGTTTTATTTTTCTTGTTCATAGTTGAATACCCAGTCTGGCTGATGTTTATTGGGGCAGCTGTCATTATCGTCTGCATTTTCTTCTTTCTTGCTTATATGGGATTTAATATTTGAACAACCGACAACTTTGTTGCAGAGTGAATCTGTGAGGCATCAGTATTAATTTATAAAGTAGAGAAGATTGTATATTGCTAATTTATTTCTGAAATACAATATGTTAAAGCTTTTGTAGAATAGTTGACATTGGGGCTATAATGATAATATTCCTTTCATTTGCACAGCTGGTTCTGAGTGTAGTAGGACTTTGCTCTACAAAGGATATTTAGATATGTGCCTTAGAATTGATTGGCATGTTCTTATCCTGAATTAGTTATAACAATAAGCAAATATCTAAATATACTGTATTTTGCAGAGATCTTATAGCAAAAAAGTAACAATAATCAGGTTATAACAATTTAAATTTTAAATCGAGAAGTAAGAAACTCAAAACCTACGCTTGTATGATGTTGATGTTATTCTGTATGCACTTCAACACAGCCTCACGCCAACTTGATCTCAATTCAACCCGACCTCAATCAAACCCGAGTTAGTTTAGGGGCAAGTTGGATTGAATTCTTATTTATGCATTTAATTTAATTTTAATTCAATCATGGTTAAAAAAAATTGACAATTTAAATGATGTTTAGCATCAGACCACTTTTATTTGTTTTCCTCTTTGTACAGAGAACTTATTTTGAAAAAATCTATAAACTATTTAAACAAATTAATATTGTAATTGAGGTTTCAACAATGGCTATTGGAAATTACTGATCGATTCAGCAGCAGTTTTTATTAGATAGTTAAATTAAGGTGTGATTAAAAGAAAAAAATAACTGACTTCTGCCCATGTGTCATTATGTAGGATTTACTAGTAAGGTTCCTCATGTATGAAAATAGGGGTTCCGTAGGCACTTGATTTTACTTTATTATGGTTCTAGGATACCAAAAATGCTAGGTAACAAATTTTTACGATCCTGTAACCATGGTAACTGCCCCAAGTTCAAAATGGCGACCAAATGGCCATATCTCCATAACCCTTTGGTTATTGGTATCAAAATTCCTCGGAATATATATATTTATATTCGTTGTAATTGAACATTTTTACTCAATGCAACCGGAAATGCTATTTTCTGTACTATTGACCCTTGACCTTGACTCGTACTGTATCTTAAAAACGGCTGGTCTTAAAAATTTTAAAATGGTCTCAAATTGCTCAGACCATATATATTTATATTTATTGTAATGCAATATTTTGTTAAAAAATGTCCGGAAGCAAAGTTATTGACCTTTGACATAGAGAATAGCTTACAAGGATTTATATTCAGTAGTCTCTGGTCATATCTCCATAACCCTTTGGTATATTGACAAGATATTGGTATCAAAATACTCGGAATAAATATATTTATATTCGTTCTAATAGACCATTTTAACTAAATGTAACCGGAAATGCTATTTTTCTTTACTAGTGACCCTTGACCTTGACTCGCACTGTATCTAAAAAACGGCTAGTCATGGAAATTTAAAAATGGTTTCAAATTGCTCAGACCATACATATTTATATATTTTTATTTATTTATTTTTATTTTATTTAATCGGTATATAAAAATATATTACAAAACGACAGTCAAAGACTGAAATGAATTGTATTACAAATAAATAAAAATTAGTTAAAATTGCTATAAAAATAGAAACATCTTATTAAAATTAGATATCGTACCATAAAATTATAAACCATACATGAATAAAAAACCTTAAAACATTCACTTATAACATATCTAAAAAAAGAGCTAGTGATGCCTATTAATTATATCTACCATGGTGGGAACTGGAGACGACCTAAGTCTGCTGGTTTTACAATGAGGTACTTCTAGAAATCGGTTGAATCTGAGAGACCGAGCTGGCTTATGAAGAGGGGGAAGTAATTCTCTAAACAGCTCGGATTTTAGTAAGCCTTCCCCGAAAGACAACACCAGTTTGTTTCTTCTCTCAACAAGAGTAGGTAAACCAGTAACAGACAATGCATGATCATAGCACAAGTAGTTGTTACCTAGCATGATTCGCAATGCTCTCTTTTGTACCTTTTCAATAGACTTGGACATATCCTTAGTGATAGCGCCATGCCAAACAGGGGCAGCATATTCTAAAATAGGTCTTATATAAGCCATATAAACAGTCAACAGATCATTAATTAAGATTCCAACTTTTTTCAAAATACACAAGGAAAATAAACGTCTAGAAGCTCTAGACACAATATTATTAGTGTTAAGTTCCCATTTCAGGTCATTTTGAATGATTACACCAAGAAGCGTCATGTGATCAACTACTTGTAAAATGGAACCACTCAGACTAAAAGAAGGCGATATAATATCGTCCGACTTGTCCTTAAGAAAATTGACAACCAAGATATGGCATTTGGAGGGTTTGGGTATCATGTTATTGGATGAACACCAAACACTCAGATCATCTAACAGGGATTGCATGGAAGGCAAATCACCTTTGCGAACGACCTCCCCAAGGGTGAGGTCATCCACATATTTCCATCGTCTGCAGCAATCAACACAAGCATCGTAAATAAGTAATGGGAACTGCAGTAGCCCTTTTCCAAAGGTCGTGGAAAACACCATCCTTCAATGCATGATTGAAGATATCCGCAACAGGCTCAGCAAGTTCAGGAGCAAAATCTCGATATAATTTAATAGGGGGTTCATCTGGATGGCCAGCTTTGTTAGGCTTAAGATTACAAAGGGCTTTTAGGACCTGACCAGCATATATTAAAGGTGGTGGCCCAGGGGCTGGGAGATAAGCAGGCAAATCGTTTAAATTAAGAGGAGGGATGGCATTACAAACACTAGAGAAATGGGCATTAATCTCAGAGGCAGTTTCAACTTTGGACAGCCCAGGCAAGGTGAAATTAGAATTTTTAGTCTTAAGATTACATAGTTGTTTAATACCTTTATGCCACATGGCAGGGTTGTTACGTTTAAGACTTAATAAGGAATTACAATAATATTTGTTTTTTGCCTTTCTAATACAATCTTGGACTAAGTTGCGAATTGAACGCCACTCATCCGTTCTACCAAACCTACGAAACAAAGTTTGTCTAGAGTCAATTAATCTTCGAATCTTGTCGGACATCCAGGGCTTGTCAGCAGTGCGCTTGTTCCTAATCAGCACAGGAAAGATCTTGTTAAAAGCACCATTCAAAATTGAAGAGAACATTTTGGTTTTTCGATTGACGTCCTCAATATTCAGCACATCATTCCACTCATGGGTTGTAACCCATTGACCAAAGGACAAAACAGAGGAGTCACGATATGGCTGAGAACGCACTGATAGACGCTTGTGCTGAGGTAATTCAATCAGTGGTTCCAATAGGATGGCATTATGGTCACTCCGACCCAGTGGCGCTAAGCGTTCCGGAAGATGGTAAAGATCAGCACGACTCAAAAATATCTTGTCCAACAGGGCATCCTTTCGCGTAGCGAAGTTAACAACTTGCGATAGTCCAACATTCACTTCCAGCTCAGCTAGATCTAGGTCATTAAAGTCACCCAAAATATATTGTAATGCAATATTTTGTAAGAAAATGACCAGAAGTAAAGTTATTCACCATTGACATAGAGAATAGCTATTTACATTACTTACAAGGATGTATAAATATTGGTCAGATGTTTTAGCCCTACTCTGATGTAATTTTCACTTTTACTAAGAATACATCATTAATACTTAAGTAATGTGGGACTCCAACAACCTCCAGATCACTAGCCTGGCGTTCACTAGGATAATTATATAATGCATTCAGTTCTTTTCTAAACTCACATTTTCAAATATTGTTTGCCACTTTGAACTTCTATAAACGTATTAATTGAAGATTTCTGATTTGGCTAAAAGTAGTAAATGTCAGAGTGAGATTTGATGGTAATTATAACCTATATTATTAGGAAGGTATCTTGCAGATTTGTTTTGCCCATGACTGGTTTTCATTTATATGGTCGTCTGATACATTGCCATCTAACACAACTGAACCAGCTTGGCTTGATGTAGATGACCCATTAACAGTGAATAAAAGATTGTAATTAATTTGAATGTAAAGAAAAAAAAATCTGTATTTAAATAGTGCTCTTTTCCTGGATCATGCTCTAGAACAGAAGGAAAACAGTTAAAATGTGTTGGTGATCTTGTTGGCATTACTTAAGATGAGGAAATCAAACTAGATATCCCATTGAACTCACTCTTCAACACAAAACACACAAATCCTTCAAGATACATAACAAAATCAACATTTTTTTAAACATTGTCTTAGTAATAATTTTAAAAGAAGTCAAGAAATATATATTAAACAGAGATAATAAAAAAAGGAGTTGAAGCTTTTTGAAGTTTGTGAGCAAAGTCTGGTTGTTGACTCCCTGAAATGAAAATGAAACTAAAAACATTTAGTAGCTTGAAGGAGATAAAAATCATAAGATGCTGTAAACATCAAAAACCTCTTGGTCACTTCTAACAATCTCACTCCTTAAATTGGTTCCTTGGCTTGGCGATATGACTCACAAAATGGCATTGAAAGATTGCTTCTCATATTTCGAAACATCTAAGAAAAACCAAGGAACGTCTAACCACGTGAATAACGTATGGCCCGCAGCAGTTTAATGTATGAGAAACCTCCATATATGAACATTTTTCAAGAAGAACAAGCATTAAAGATACAAAATTGAAGAATCAACCACTCTCACTCCTTGACTGTCTTAATGACAACGAGGATGCTGACACAATAAATGCATGGTATCTATATATAAATTATGGTTAATTCTGACATAGGCGAGCACAATGGAAAAACTTCGGGACAAATCTCCGCCTTGGATACCTACCTTATCTATCTCAGATGTACCGTAAAACGTAGATTTGATAACATTAGTTTCCACTATTGTTCTATATTTCTATCTTAGGAAGAAATTATAAAGGGTTTTATAAGAAAATTTCTGATTTCAATCAGTAAATTTTAACTCTACGCGCGGTAGAAGTAATTTCCGGGTTCACTGTAAGGTGTGTCAATCACCTTGCAACTTCCCTGCATGATTGGTTTAAAAAACAACTCCCTGCTGGTGCTTGGTGACGATAGCCATTTTTTTTTTGGTGTTTATTTTCAAACCGCGCTTGTGAAGGTATAGAAGTACATAAAGATCAAATTAAATATATTCATAAAACATAGGAGTATATTGTGGGAAATAAGTATATAAAATTACATTGAGAGAACTGATTATAAGAGCTTTTGTTTGAAATCGAATGAAACCCAGATAGCAGAGTTGTTGAGTAAGCTGCCAGTACTTTTGTATACTGTGCGCTATCTGTGTCCCGTTAGGACCCTGGGATACTTCTGCCCATGTTGCAAGCCATCTAAAACGTCTTCCTTCTTAGGCAAAAACGGCTCACTGTGTCGCGGAATAATGTATTAATTATACCAAGATGGTATTTATTTGAATAAATGCCCGGAACGCCTCCCCAATAACACATCAATTAAAATAATTAGTGAGTAGATTTAGTTTTACGAATATCAAAAGCATTTCAATAATGGTAACCGACCGATTTTTGATTATTTTGACCTTTGACCCATTCTTAAGTGGCTTTGGCCCTGGATTTCAAACTTAAGAATTATGAATCCTTAAGTATGTGTGGTGTGAATTTTGTTGATGTACTCAAAATGCTAATTAAATTTCTAATTAAGGGCGTTCTTAAGTTAATTTAGCACAGGAATGGTCATATTTAAGAATTATGAATATTGATTCCTGATAGGTCAGAGAAAATTTTAATTTTTGGTCCATCATTGAACTATCTTATATTATAGTTCCATGGGTCCATGTACTCGATATGCTAATTAAATCCAATTTTATTTTTATTTTAGGGGTAATTTGAGTGGTTCCCCTTTAAAATTGAACAGGACCCGTCACTTAAGAATTGCCATTTCTGGGTCCCATAGACCATATCTACATACTCCACACCTCAAACCTTTTGTACTCAAATTGCTAATTAAAACCTTCTGGGCTCCCAGACTATTGTTTTTGTGCTATTTTGGCCTATTTTGGCCATAATTGTGCCGGCCTCTCTTAAGCCAAAGAATATATATCACAAGAATGAGTAATCCGCGATTTTTGCATTGGAAATTTGTAACATAAGGGCGGATGTATAAATTGCAGTCTGAATATCAAAACATATAAAATAAAGCATTGTGGCGAACTTTTTTCGTCCAGAAAATAATTTAAACAATCGAGTATCAGTTAAGAATAAATTAATATATAATGTATTTTCACCAAATACCAACGTTTGTTATGTTTTTTTTAAATTAGTGTAGTTTCAAACGATCAAATGAATGATTTAAAAGGAAATCGAGAAAAGAAGCAAAGCAATAAAGTATTGTGTACAGGAGGCCTATTATTTTCGACTCAACTTCCAGCACCTTGACACTTTTTATACCAGCCCGGGTCAATATAGGTCAATTCATATTTTGTTGGGTTGTAGGCTTAATATACAAACCATAATAAAAACTCATAAACACGCATGCATATCGTACATTACAAATGAGATATTTTTATTAACTTTCTGTTTTTTGATGTACATTTCTTTTGTTCGGCATATGTTCTGTTATAAAATTTGACAGCATAAAATAATCGTAATCTAACAAACAAGGAGATTAAATCATTTTCTATAATTGGTGCACATAATTTTAAATGTTTATCAAATTCATTTAAGGTTCGCAAAATTCTCTTTTTTATGTTGGCTCGAATGTTTCCAACATGCAAATAATTATTAAAATATTTGATGAAAATCGTTTCACATACACTTACAATATTTACCAAATTATCAGTTGGTGTAACGAGTGACCCAAAGTCAGAACTAACATTATCATATGCTTTAAAGGAAATTAACAATTGCGACGGATCGTCAACAAAGCATGAATCTTTTTGAAGTGCAGATTTACAATGTTCACATTTATGTTTGCTTAAAATAACTTTGCTCAAATAACCACTTACATAAACAATACTGTTTTGCTCTGTTTGCTGATAATCCCTAATCCCCTGACATAAGGTATCTCCTAATTCTTCTGTATCATATAATACAGGTGGGACATTCTTAGACTTTGATTTTGCTTGAATAGGTAATTCTAGCATTTCATCCACATCGGGTTCACAGTTATGATTGCCCAGCAGGATCATCATTTCATTACATTATTATTATATTAACCTGTTTCAACGCTGCCCTAAATTCATTTGCACTGGGGTTGTACCGATGCCCACCACTACCCTTGATAATAGAAAATAGGTTTTCTAAGCAATCTTGATTTAAGCGACTTGCCTCAAGTTTTCTTGTATCTTGTATCTTGTTAACATAAATTTAAAATTATAATTTATCTTGAGATCGTTAAATAATTGTATCATTGAATTCAAAGTTAATACCCATCCATTTATGCAAGCAATTTTTAAAATAGACCCATCCTTCACTTTCCACGATTGTATCCACTCAATACATTCATTCCAAAATGGAATATGCAGTGAATTTTCAGCAACTGGCCTTCAATATTTCACCTTATTATTAAAATTACGTGAGTTACAACTATCAAAGAGTTTGTCAAATTTATCAATAAATTCTGCAGGGTGAACGACCTCTGGTTTGATTTTACCAAGTGAAGCATATGTATAAATCCCTGAAGCCACACTATGTGTTTGGACGTTAATTTGGGAGCCATTCTTAAGGGTAGTTTTGAGTCGTTGTCATAAAACTCAACTATATGGTTCCATTTTATTTCATTTTCATTAATGACAAACACATGACGCTTTAAATTATTTCTTATATTTTTTAGAAGGTGCGGTGGGTCATACATAAAAAATATTTTCTGCTTTTCATCAGTACCATCCATCCATTCTATGTAAGGCTTATTCTCATTTACCCCTAATTATTAAACATTTTTCTGTTGTTTGACCCCTGGTCGGCTATAACAGCCTTAACAATGAGCCCAGTCCTTTGTAGCAAAGTAATGCACTCCTTTAATAGAATAATTTGTCTGTAACCTGACGTTGCCCCTACAGACAGAAAATAACCCAAAGGTTGTTTCCATTTCGTTTTCATCCCTCTAACCATGAAAACCAGGGCCTGAGTTGCAGGTTCTTTTTTGGTTCTTCCAAGATTGCCAAAATCTTCCATACCTTCAATTATATCTTTTTGGACATCATAATGTAGAGCACCTTTGATACTCATTTCATCAACCATTAATACACATACTTTATCCTCATCACTGAACATGCTGCAACGTGTTTTCAGCGATGTAAACGTTGCCTCGTTAAATCCTGGTTTCATATCTATTCCCCTCAACCACTTTCTTAAAGACTGGTCATGTGGTAATACAAAGATGTTGCGAAGAAATTTATAGGCTCTTGGACATTGGTAATGCAAAGCTAGTGCTAGTAACTTGTCATTTTTTGTGTAGCGTCTACCTGTCTTGCCTCTTTCGGCAATCTGTAATTGAGATTTTTAAAAATTCAGTGTCTGAAGTCATCATATGGCTACTTGAATGAAAAAAAAAAGATTTTTTTCCATTTTTTCATAGCTCATCGCCTTTAATAGAAGGCATTCTGCTTATTAGTATTCCATTTTCCCCCAGTTTTTAATATTGTCTAGGTTAATCAATTGTCTAGGTTAATCAATTGTCTTTCAGATGAGTTACAACTATTTTAATCACATCAAAAAATTTGAATAACGTGGGTCACTTATTTTCATCTTTACAGTAAATTTCAATATGCTATAGCTTGTCAGAATAAAAAGTGATACTCCTGATGGAAGCTGTTGAATTGTAGATACAAATTCATGTAAACATTTTGCCAATCGGATGTTGTGACGTCGTCATATGGCCAGTTAAATAAATAGTTTTTGCGTCATAGTTCATCACATTTAAAAGAGCGTGCATCTCGATTCTATGTATCAGAATTTCTTCAACATTTTAATATGTTGTTGCTAAAACAATTATCTTCCGAAACTGTTCTTCATATTTAATTTTGATGACGTTATCATGTTAAAAATTTGAATAAAAGGTGGGTCAAATCATTTCAACTACGCTACACTGTATGTAGATATATACACTATTATACTGTATACTATAATTAGGCACAAAAATAGACAGAGTTTAGCACCAACGTGATGAGTTCAAATCTAGTTCAAATTAGAACCAACGGAGACAAAAGCCTTAACCAACACATGTTATTTGGCTATGTAATAATAGAAAATGTGTTTTTCAGTCCAATTTCTTTGTGATGGCCAAATTCTGTCATTCTACAATTCTTTACCATATTCTCTGTGTCACAGTCAGGTTGTAGAGAGGTAATAATGAGTTCATTTAAACTGCTAGTCCAACCAAATTCAGTCAGAAAATGGCTGATTCCTTGTATTTTAAAAATAGATATTGAGTGAAATCTTGTCAATGTTTTTTATCAGTTAGAACAGCTAAAAGAAGGGGCTGACCTACAAAAAGAACAGGATGCATCATTACTTGCCAACACATACAATGCAGAAGACAGTCCCAGATTTCGAAAGAATGTCACAAATGAATGACGTCCCAAACTACCTGCAAAAAGGGGCAAAGTTAATAAAGGATTTGAAAGAGATGATGTGATTGAGGATGAAAAAAAACAAAAAACACAGAGAAAGAATTCACCAAAGAAATTAAATGTGCAAGAAAAGTAAGTTCATTTTTTTTCTAGATTAACTGTCGGCCATCTTTATTTTATGTCAAATTTAGACCATTTACGGTAGTCCACTTTGTACTATTTATATGTGGCACATGCAAGAGAAATCAGACATAAGTTGGAATTTTCAAAGTTGAGATTTTCACAAATACTGAAACTTTATAATCCAAGATTTAAAATGCTTGTTTGAGAAAAATGCTTTTAAAGTTAAGTAGCAGGAAATGACAAATACAAACAGGGCGTTTAAGTTAACGCCTTAGTAAAAGGGTATTCTAATTGTTTTATTTCAATGAACACAAAATGTTAAAATTTATTTATTTATTTGTCTCAAAATGGAAAAACACTAAGGTAATGTAAATAAATACTGTTTCAGCTATTATTGTCTGTAAACATTTTAAAAATGTAATTTCTCAGCCTTTTATTGTTTTTGGCTGTCTCTACAAATCAACACATGCAACTTATGTCTAATTTCGCTTGCATGTGCCACATAATGCTCAACATTTTTAGGGGTAATAATCAAACAGTATAACTCGACTAAATAAAAACTCCATATTTAACATTCTCCTTCTATTTTTTTCTTCATTCATTTTGTTTTTATTAAAAATGCACTCGCACTAAAATGATATTAGATTGTATGGATGTGCTTTACGTCTTATAGATTATTCCAAGATTTCTGTAATAGTTTTTCCAGCCATTTTAGTCATAAAGCACGTGCGATGTAGTAGTAGACAGCGTGAGTTGCTGTAGTAAAATGTTTGAATAGCCTTAGTTTTACAGCCGTCTAATAAACGTCACGTGATATTCGATTTTGTCGATAGGTGGCGATATAATATATGTGTAGTGTGTGGTGTGTACTGCATGGCGATTGGTGTGTACTGCATGACGATTGGTGTGTACTGCATGACGATTGGTGTGTACTGCATGACGATTGGTGTGTACTGCATGACGATTGGTGTGTACTGCATGACGATTGGTGTGTACTGCATGACGATTGGTGTGTACTGCATGACGATTGGTGTGTACTGCATGACGATTGGTGTGTACTGCATGATGTTTGGTGTGTACTGCATGACGATTGGTGTGTACTGCATGACCATTGGTGTATACTGCATGATAAATGTGAACTGAAGGCAGAGGAGGCGTTCCATACCACCTAGCATAACATTTAATTTCCATCGCTGCTGCTGGTTGGCCACACCAACTGCGACTAGGCCTAGGCCTAATCATACGTTTTCAGTGTCTTAAATTGATCCATCAAAATGGTGAGTATTGACAAAATATATTTATTGGTAAAGTGTAATTGGATCTAATGATTCCTAATTTATTATATTAATTATTAGCCTAGCCTAAAAAGACGAATAGGCTAGGCATAGGCTATTACTATTAATAATTAGTAGGCCTACTAGCCTAGTACGGATGCTAGTCAAGTCGCCCCATCGCAAAGTCGCCCCATACAAAGTCGCCCCTTACACAGTCGCCCCATCGCAAAGTCGCCCCAAAACAAAGTCGCCCCGACACAGTCGCCCCATCGCAAAGTCGCCCCAACGCAAAGTCGCCCCAACGCAAAGTCGCCCCATCGCAAAGTCGCCCCATCACAAAGTCGCCCTATCGCAAAGTCGCCCCAAAACGTTAAAAAATAGTTTACAAGTGCGTAAAATGTCGCAATGATACACAAAATAACACGGAACGTGTATGCATAAAAGGGGAAGTCCCGCCATGTAGTCTCAGGTTACACGATCGTCACGCACCCCGATCATCAGAGAGGAAACCCCGACTAATCACTCCGCGGTCGCACTAACGTGCTAGCTTACCAGAGGGAAACCCCCGTAATTACTCCGCCGTTGTCGCACTACAACGCATCATCTGAAGATGGGGAAACCCCGCCGGAGTTTTACGATGATATCAGTCGCGTTCGAAATCGGTCGCGTTTAATTTTGGTCGCGATAAAATGATGTTATACTATCTAGATTATTTTTACTTTGGTCGATGAATATTTATTATTATTAGGCCTATACAGTCGGAAAGCCGCGTTGGTAACGCATCACTGATTTCATTCATTGTGAGGGCGCGCTTCGTGGAAAATGTTGGAATTTTTGCTATTTTAGTACACTTAGAAAATGGTATAATTTTGATATTAAATGAAATCAATAAACGTATTTCAATAGTTGAACTACAAGCGTAAATAATGATAAAAACTGTGATCTAAATTCCACAGATTTTTTGTTTCAAGAAATATCATTATTTTATGTATAAACTTTTTTACTTTAATTTTTTTTTAAATGATGGTAAAAAATCATTAAATTTTATATTTTCTAGATAAGGTTTCAAAGCGAATTTAAAATCCTTTCAAGATAAACTATTAAGCTATCTATTAAAATAAAAATCTAATTTTAAGCTTTCTTGGGATGCAACTCCCACTAATCAAACCAAACCTACTACAGTTCTGTTCTGTTTCGATCGAAAAATCGCCATTTTGAAACTTTGTTTACGTTTTACGAAGCTGGTACGAATCGTCCCGGACCGAATCGTGTCTGTGTTCAATACGGTTTTCATGCAGGCGTATTACGTCATAGGCCTAAGATTTCAATTTGCTCACCGATTATTGTTCTATTTGGTTTCTGAGCTAGGAAAGGCTACCTACTATAATTACTTACTTGATTTCTAGCCTAGCTAGGCCTAAAAATAGTATTTTCTAGGCCTAGCTAGGCTGAGTAATTCTGATATAATACTATATTAGATAGGTAGGCCTATCCTAGTGAGTGTTAATAATAGTAGCTGGGTATTCTATAGTCTAGGCTGGTGGTAGGTCTATCCCAGCTCTGCTCATATACCAAGCAAGAAGAAGCCTGAAGAAGCCTGAAGGAGAAACTAGGCCCAGAACAAATAAAAAACTGTTAAAAAAACAATAAATGGAAAAATAAAAATAAATAACCCATTTCAATTTATATATGGGGAATGTTTTATAAAATCGGGCATGTTTGTTTCAGAGACTCAAACGTGTATTTTTATATGGTCATGTTTTAAAAAAAGATAATTATGGGCCCAGCTGAAACCAAGATATAAAAATATAAGTCCATCATTTACTTGTATATAAATATTACTTTATTAGATACAACTTGCATTTCACACAAGCAACCAATTTTTTTTTTACGTATACAGAATGTGAAAAAGCAGTTTTTAATACAAATATCTTTCAAACAATACTGATATAAATAGTAAATACTACTACTACTGTATATATTATTTAAATAGCACCTTGTTCATCAAACATAACAAACTAGCTAGGCCTTAGCCTATATCATATTAACTTACGTGAGTCTTACGGTTGTACTGATTTTATGATTGTTTTATATGTTTATATTGTATGTATCTGTGTGACTCTGGTTAATAAAGTAAATCAATCAATCAATTGCAACTTAATTTATATCTTATCATTGACTGATCTGAAACGCTTCTAAAACTTGAATGCGCATGAATGTATATGTTATATTATTATTAGCGAATAAAATGAAAAACTACCAGCTGCAGCAATGATATTGAAATCGAGAAAACCATTACAGCTTCCACCGTCCAACCTCATATTGAAGAACGAGACAGAAAATCGTCGAGTCTTGATACCAACAAAAAACCTAAAATGAAAATGAATAGCTGAAATGTAATGAATGAAACTATTTAAATAATTGTCACTATGATATGAACAAAACATTGCATCGTTATACAGTATAATTATTCAACAACCTGAAAACATTTTCAGATATAGGCCTACCATGAAAAAGCAGCAAATACAAAATTTCCTTATGTCTGTTTATTGTAATAATTATTAATATTATAAATAAATTGTACCCCTCAGTTGTCAATAATTTTACTATAAATAAATATTTAACTATATAGAATAGGTAGGCCTATACCTGTATCAGGCTGCGATTTGCTTAATTATCTTTTTAAAACTTCCCAATGCATCTTCAATATAGAGTAGGATTGTAACGATACTTTAATAATACTAAATTGTAACTAAAGTATTTAAATTATTAACAGAACATGTTACTAGGCCTAGGCCGATATAATACGACAACGATCCACCAGGTCGTGCATATACTCACCTACAACAACCACAATCAACACACCATGCACCACACACGACGGAACTAGTGCCGCGAGACGTAACAATATATGACATGAGGACCTTTTTTAAAATGTTCGCTATAGGAAGCTTAAATAGGGTTTCAAGCCAATTTTAACGTAAAACAGACTATTGATACTTACTCTATCCATATACGTCGGTTTTTTGGTAATTCACTGTATGGGATGCAAATCCCACTAATGGAAAATTTGTAAACAAACACCTGTTAGAAAACTTCAGTTTTGACGGACGCACACGAACTTTGGAAAGAAATTGTCGCTGACAACAAATCCAACAAATTATTCAGAAAATTAGGTGACCTGCGACATCTTAAACATATAAGGAACTGATCTTACCATATATGGTTAATTTTTCGCCTACTAATGTTTATTAAACAGCTATTAAATGACGTATACTTTATGCTAATGTTTTCGCGCGAAACGTTGATGCTTCTGTGCCGAGAGAGGGCTTCTAAAATTTATGACGTCATGCGAAGTCGAAAATTCAGCGATAACGGTCATATTTCCCAACGCGGCTCTCCGACTATATATTAATAATTGATTTTTGTTTTTATTTTACAGGTCAGTATGATGAGAAAGATGTGTGCCTTAAAAAATGACAATTTGTAAACATAGTTTAAGATTATAGTATTATCCAGCATAATGTAATGTCATTTAACAGTACATAATTATTTAAATGTGAAATATTTTATAGGAAACGTAGGCTGCGTCTGTGTCTTTTATTTTATATGCAACAAATTACGTAAAACAATTTATTTATAAACATTCAGTTTACTATTATATACATAGTATTACAATGAACATTGATTGTAAGCCTTGAAAGGCAATCCCATCATTATATCCATTATAAAATTGCATCATATCACCACTATATGTCGTAAATGATGACGTGCGTGTGTGTATTCGTCGTACGTCCGTGTACGTATTACTCCGTGTCTCTGTCTTGTTTAATTTAAAATTAAATAAACACCCGATATGAGGATATTTATTAGGCATGATAATTAGAATGTTCTATAACCAAAAGGGTTGAAAAGAATTTCTTCAGTAAAATGATCATTGTGCTGTTGAATAAAAGGCGACTCGCCATCTGAAACTCTGAAACCAATCGGAGCTGCGCCTTCTGGTATCTGTTTCCTCACAGCTGCTACGTCTTTCTGCTGACCGTCGGGGATTCCCCTTTTTAAAAAACACGCACACGATACTGTACGATGGTTTTTCCATGGTCAATATGTAGCGTTTTAAATTTTACTAAAATACCTGCATGTAAAACAATCATATCGGCGATGAAATTTTTTTTTTTTTCTTCATTTTGAAAAGTCATAAAATTAAGACACATAACTTGTCAATAAATGCAAAATGATCAAGTAGCCTATAACACTCATTGTCTTACAACACTGTTATTGTTTTAACTACTGTAAATCTATACGAAGGCCTACTACACATTTATACATTTATTATATTATCCTAAAAATTGAGCTGGTATCCACGCGTAGGTTGAAGAAAGATTCGTAATTGTGGCTCTGGTAACTAATTTTAAAATCATATTAAATTAACATTTTCGAAACTATAAATCAGGGATAATCTTTTTAGAACTTTCAAACAAGGGAGTATTTTTTTAATGATTTAGTAAAAGCACATCACTCCATTAAAACCTGTAAAATAAAAATTAAAACACAAATTATGTATATAATAGGATAAACATTATAATGTATGCGACATTTAGCGCGACCAAAGTAACAACGCAATCGATATCAAACGCAACCGATATGATTAAAACAGCGTACTACTAGCGGCGGCGCTTCATAATCATACAGAAATAAAACCGTGGGCGACTTTGCGATGGGGCGACTTTGCGATGGGGCGACTTTGCGATGGGGCGACTTTGCGTTGGGGCGACTTTGTAATGGGGCGACTTTGCGATGGGGCGACTGTGCAGGGGCGACTTTGTTTTGGGGCGACTTTGCGATGGGGCGACTTTGTATTGGGCGACTTTGTATGAGGCGACTTTGCGATGGGGCGACTTGACTGGATCCCCCTAGTACTACTACTAGCCTAGCCTACTACTACTTTTCTACGGTAACGGGACGATTCGGCCCGGGACTATTCGGCCCGGGACGATTCGACCCTGAGACGATTCGGCACACATTGATCGGCTTTGATATGCATTTTATAAGCATAAAATAAGCTTTTTCCCCAAACTTTATTTTCAGAGAGACTATGGGGTAGGCCTAGTACTACTCTACTGGCTGTAGGGATAAAGATGCAATAATAAAGCAAACATTTTGATAACATTGTCGAAAATGATCAATTTTTAGTCACGCGAACGATGTAAACAAGTTACGCCCTCTGTTGGCCGCTTGGCGAATGCACGAAATAAACAAGGTTTTCGAAGTAATAAATTGAATATAAAATTACGTTTTTTTAGTAATTTATTATATAATTATATCAACATTGTCAATATCAATAAAATACGGATTGTTAAAGACCTTTAAAAACTTGATAAATACCCAAAAAAATGAAAATGAATTTGGTCTAAAGTGAGACGTTTCGGCCCACAAAGTGGGATGTTTCGGCCCAAAAGTGGGCCAAATCGTCCCACCAAAAGCGGGCCGAATAGTCCCAGGCCGAATCGTCTCAGGGCCGAATTGTCCTGGAACCCTTTTCTACTCTACCACCGCCAGTACAAGAGGGCCAGGCTAGGTCTAGTTCGGCCTAGGGCCGGGTATATGTACTAGATCTCGGCAGGTTACAAATAACTATTGAAATTAAATATAATAAGAACAAATAATCATATAACAGTTGCATTTATTTTAATAATAACAGTATAAAATAAAATTAATTAAGCAAACATGTAGCCTTATCTCTCACCCACTTTGCTATATTTTTAACCTGTCTACAGTATGTCTAAAGGAGTGTTTCCAAACAAATTAAAACTTGCAAAAGTAACCCCCATCTATAAATCTGGAGTCAAGTCTAATGTTAGCAATTATCGTCCTATCTCCATTCTGTCAATTTTCTCCAAAATGTTTGAACGCATCATTTATGATCGGACATACAAATTTATTTTAAAACACAATATTCTTTCTTACCATCAATATGGCTTTCGAAAAGGATATGATACTTCAATGGCTCTTTTACAACTTACTAATAGTATTGTGGATGCATTTGAAAAAAACCATTTTGCTATTGGAACATTCATTGATCTATCAAAAGCTTTTGATACTATCAATCATAACATTCTCTTATCTAAACTATTCATTTATGGAATCCGTGGACCTGCACATGATCTATTTAAAAGTTATCTGTCAAATAGATTTCAATGTACTAAATATAGCAATGTTACCTCTCATTTTACACCAATATCATGTGGAGTCCCCCAAGGTTCACTGCTTGGCCCACTTTTATTTTCTTTATATATAAATGACATTTGTTCATCCTCTAAATTATTTTCTTTCTGCCTCTATGCTGACGATACTACCCTCCTTTATACCAATCCAAATATTCAGTCACTTTTTGCGGTTGTCAACCAGGAACTGACTAAAGTGTGTGAATATTTCCGAGCAAACAAACTTTCCGTTAACGTTAAGAAATGCTGTTCTATTTTGTTTCGAAACACTCGCAAACCTGTAAATCTTGATGATTGATAGACATATTAAAATTAATGAACATATTGTTCCACTTGTTAAAAATACGAAATTTCTTGGTGTTACCATTGATTTAGGTCTCACTTGGAAGCAACATATTAAAGAAATTGAAAATAAAATATCCAAAAATTATTGGTATCATTTTTAGACTGTCTTCTTTTCTTCCCAAAAACATTCTTCATACAATACATTGTATTGTACTCATATTTTACCATATTTAAACTATTGCAATGTAGTTTGGTGCAACACGTATGAGTCCAACACTAGCAGATTATTTATCAAACAGAAGAAAGTAGTTTGAATAATATCAGGTGCACCACCACTAGCTCACTCAGATCCCTTATTTTCCTCCCTAAACCTTTTAAAGTTGAAAGACCTTAACTATCATCAACAGTGTACTTTTCTCTACTCATCGATTAACTCCCTAAACCCACCTCAATTTACAAATTTATTCCAACCAAACGCATCTTTTCACAGTTATAGAACTCGAACTGTACAGGATATGCATATCCCTCTTCATAAAAAAACATCATTTCAATATAACATAAGATTTAGTGGACCTAAACTATGGAATAAACTACCTTCAAATATTAAAGATACTGTATCTAAGAAAAGCTTTTCATTTAAACTTAAAAGATATATCACATCCAAGTATTAATTTTTATTATATTACATTTTATGATAATAATTATAATGATGAGTAACAAGAAGACGAACAATTCTTAGTTTATACCAAAATTATTTTTTTAGTTATTTTTCTTATTTAGTTTAACCCATGTAATGTAAATTTATATATTGTTATTTCTTTATTTTCTTTATTTTTTTTTTCTTTTTCCGTGTTGTTTAAATCTAGTCTTTGTTTGGGCATGTCTGTCACAAGCTTTTTGCTTTTTTGAACATGCCTTCTTCAATCATATTACCTTTCTTTACACCATTTTGTATACTGTTTTTATTTGAAGAAAATAAATGTTACTTTGAAATGTTACTTTTACTTTGAATTATCAATTATATTTTTTAATAATAATATTAAATAATGATAATATTCGCTTTAAGCTTGAAAATATTAATTAACTGACAACAAAAATAATGGTAATAAATAGATAATAACATTAACTCCAATGCCCATCATATTATAGGTTAAGTATTGTTCGATCTGTAAGATTACCTTGGTTTTACTATTTCATTTTACTTGTATAATTCGTTTCTTATTTAAGACTTAAATGTTATTTTTGATACTTTTCTTTCTGTTTTTACATTGCCTTGTAAATGTGTGCCGCATACAGTACAAAAGCGTTCAATAAAATTTATCTTATCTACAGGGGAATTCGTTATTTACATGTCTATTTTAAAAGCATCACAAAATATTTTTTAGTAGAGTTGTTAGTATTTATATAAGTAGTAATTACAGTGAATTATCAAATAACTATTTATAATTAACAAACAATAATAAAAAATGTGTTTTTTATTTACGCCGTGGCTGATACAGTACCGTATCCTATTCCTAACTTCCGTTTGCTAAAGGTACGGTAAAATTGCATTACGTCAATTATAATTCCTTTACTTCAAATTTGGCTATCAACATATCGGATTATAATACTACTAGCTGTATGTTGTATAATTAAATAAATATTTGAGATTGAGTGCATGTTTTAAACGCTTTATGTACTGCTACCAACCACATGAACTTGCTCTATTACTAGGCCTACAGCATCGACGTTGTCGCCCGTTATTATACTTCTTGATTCAACATTGCTACAGTAGGTCTGGCCCCGGGGCTGAGTCACAGAATCAGCGCACACATCCATGCAGCCTGACGCCGCCGATAGGCATTCTCTACTACAGACGCCGCGCGATATGAAAAAAATCCAAAGTCCTTCTACGATGACGTCGCACACGTACCAGAACCCCATTGGCTGAATGATTATGACTTAATGCAATTTTACCTTATCTTTAGCAAATGGAAGTTAGGATACGGTACCGTATCTTTAGCCACGGCGTTTTATTTATGTACCAAACCTTGGCATGTGTGTGCCAAACTGCCAAACCTCCCAAGCGAGCCCTGAAATTGTGCTTGAGGGATTACGCAATCGATCATCATGAAATAGCAGGCCTAGCCATGGCCGTCCAGATGTGAAATAAATGAGTATAAATATTAAAAAACAGCAATATTAACTTTATTTTACCAACAATTATATTTTGAATGAAATTTAATAAACAACATTATTGCAAACAATTTCATTTAATTAGTTATTTCCGATAGGTGCCGAAGTCTCTGGCACATATCATTAATTATCAACCAAAAATCTTAACACCCCTGATAAACCCTATATTTCATTCGTTTGAAAATGGAATATTCTGAAATGTTGCTACAATACACAATAGGAGCCTATAGTATTATGAGATAAACATTATTTTACACATAAAAGCAGAAAATGAAAAACAAAACTGTTTTTCTCAAAATGTTGTTTTCATATAATATCGCACAGTTTTATAATAGACGATCCTCCAGTCTGTTGTTAATTTTCTTTTCTTATGTTGTCCACCAATCAGCGTTTCAATTTTTGTCAGAAAAAACAGGTCAAGTATTATATGTATGAAATGCCACATGTGCCAAAATATTGATCTTTTACTATATTATTAATATCTATAATAATAACGTAATATTGAGAATTTTTTTTTTTTTTTGGGTGTCTCTGTTTTAGAAAAATCTACATATATGATATGTTGTCCACCAATCAGCGTTTCAATTTTTGTCAGAAAAAACAGGTCAAGTATTATATGTATGAAATGCCACATGTGCCAAAATATTGATCTTTTACTATATTATTAATATCTATAATAATAACGTAATATTGAGAATTTTTTTTTTTTTTTGGGTGTCTCTGTTTTAGAAAAATCTACATATATGACCTAATGTTGAAAAGTTTTTGTTGGGGTCTATGGAATTATTAACAGGGTTTCATTTGTTATTTTAATATTATAAATTAAGCCTGTTTTTTAATTATCATTATTAGTAGCAACTCATCAATAATTAGTACTTTTGTTAGGCTTTTTGTGTACAATATCTGTTTTTATCCACTTTTTTTTCTTTTTTCTTTTGTTTTAACTCCTCTATAATGGTAAAAACAATTTAATTCATTACTGATTTATGGTTAATCAATCAATAAATCAATTCAATACCAGGGGCGCAATCAGCGATGAAATCAAGGGCGGGGTCACCAATAATTGACTCCCCTGAGCCACCAAGGGACCCCTGGGAAATCTGAGTTCCAGGGAAATCTAGATCATTTGAATCAGTTTACAACACGGACAAATATGACAATGTTGACACTAATACTTATGTTTTTCTCTGTTCTTACGGTGTTGCGTTTTAAATCAAACTGCCTGTAGCGATATTTGCCGCACTGTTGCATCGATACATCGTTTCAATGTACAATGTTTCTATTTTGATAAAATTCGGCCAAATTTACTAATTTGCATAAGTGACACAGATTTTTTTTTGGTAATCTTAATGAAATTAAAGGATTTTGATTTGCATATGGCTAGAACAGCAATATTTAACCTTGCAGTTCTTTTAACGGCGAGCCAAGGACAATAGATGCGGTATCATGGGGTAAAATACTCACTGCTAATTTACACCGAGAGAGCATTGACCATCATCTTTAAAAGTTTACATGATAAGTCCTAGTATGTTAATAACGTTGATTTATGAGAGAGTAGGAAAAAACACAGAGAAATATCTCTTTGAAACGAGAAAATCGAGACTAAAAAAGTTGTGCATGCTCACTCACCCACTGCTAGTTTACCACTTATTTTGAACATTAAAGGTCACTTCATTTTTTAAATTGAAAGAATGGATTGACACAGTCATTGCATCGGACCTTGTGCAATGTGTTTTGCATGCAGTATTTTATTTATGTATTATAAAAAATGGAAAAAGGGGGGCCCTTGGCACTCCCCAGCCTTGTGATGCTCGCATAGCCCCCACGTCGGGTAATTTATCCCCCACGTCAGGAAGATCCTGGCCCCACAGCTTTATCTAGTATACAGTACATAGTATACTGTATACATACTATATACAGTGTAGCATACAGTAAGTGAAATTATGGGACCCTCCTTTTATTCATTTTTTAACATAACATCATCAAAATAAAACAGATAGCAATAGCTGGAGATAGCAATTTCGAAAGAAAATTATTTGAGCATCAACATATTACTGTACATGTTGAAGAAATTTGGATGTAGAATATAGATGCGCGCTCTTTTAAATGTGTTAAACAATGATGCAACAGCGACATTTTTTATTCAACTGGCCATGTGATGACGTCACAACATCCAAAAGGCAAAATTTGAATTCATATCAACAATTCAACCGCTTTCAGAACACATTTTAATAACTTGTATTACATTTCATTCGGAGGAGCTGTAATAACAGATTGAAATTTATAAATAAAGATGAAAATAAGTGTTTGTTACAATTTGTTGACATGATGTCATTATCAAAATTTAAATGGTTTTTACTCATGCGAACGATAATTGATTGAGCAAACAAATATTAAATCTTGGGGAAATTAATGTACGGATTGCAAGATATTTTTTTCATTCATGTGGCCATATGATGTCGTCACAACATCCCATAGGTAAAAATTTTACATTAATTCATATCTAAAACATATCTGCTTGCATAATAAGTTTATAAAAAATAGGGGTCATCATTTATGAACTATAATAGATTCAATATAAGTATGATTTTTTTTTCAACTAAAATGTGCGCACATTGTCTAATTCAGCGTGTTCGTATAACATGAAATGGGTTCAATTTTTTTTAATGACTGGGAAAGACTACAGAAATATAATTTAATTGAAAAAACAAGATTTTTACATTCCGTGTACAAAAAATGCACGTGCGTGGGAATTTTTTATATGTGTAAAATTTCATGAATCATTGAAAGTTGATTGGAAATTAATTTTGCGAATTTTAAAGTTTTAAATGCATGTGTATGCGTAACTTTGTGTAAAACACAGAAAGTTCACCCTTGATATGAATTAAAATTTTACCAAGTGATAATAGAAAATGGCTGTTAAGTGTTTATTCTATGATCAATCATTTCAATCAATTCATTAAATTGTGTGTAAGTCATGTTGCACAATTCTGACGTCATTAAAAATAGGAATGCACAACTTCACGTAAATGTTGACAAAGCTAAGAAATATTACGTTTGCACATTTTAGATATACACAACCAACAAAAAAGGGACAGAAAGAAAAAATACTACAGAAAAAAAATTATGATAAAATAACGAGGAGTTATCAAGTTGGAATTTATTCTGACTTGTTAAGCCTCCACTGATTGTGAGGGTGTTTGTTGTATGAGAGAATGTACTGTATCTGGTGTGTGAAAATCTGTGAAAATACTATATATGGCTCTGTGGTCTAGTGGTATGATACTCGCCCTGTAAGCGAGAGGTTGCAGGTTCGAATCCCGCCAGAGACATTTTTTTATACAACTTAAAAATATGGAACTTTTGCCAATGAGATATGCTCGACGCGATTATGAGATCATGTTCCGAATATAAGCACTGTTTCTATAATTTACAGTATGATTTATATATAATTTACACAGTGCAACACAATTGATTTGCATACACAATATTATTTTAAAAACCGTTGCGAATTAAATTTGGAATTTATTCTGACTTGTTAAGCCTCCACTGATTGTGAGGGCGTTTGTTGTATGAGAGAATATATCTGGTGGGTGAAAATCTGTGAAAATACCATATATGGCTCTGTGGTCTAGTGGTATGCAGGTTCGAATCCCGCCAGAGACATTTTTTCATACAACTAAAAAATACGGAACTTTCGCCAATGAGCTATGCTCGACGCGATTATGAGATCATGTTCCGAATATGAGCACTGTTTCTATAATTTACAGTATGATTTATATAACTAATTAAGACATACAAACAATTACAAATAAGTAGAGGTTCTTTCCAGTTCCGAGCATCATACATCATTCTCCTACTGTAGGTAGGCCTGATAGATTGCTGATTAATCTATCATCATCTGAACTTTAATTAATAATATTTGTTTATATATTAATTCACAGGGGGAACGCAAAGGAGTAAACAAGTATTATCCTCCGGATTTTGATCCACAAAAGCACCAGAGCCTTGATAAGTATCATAACACTCATCCATTACGGGAGCGTGCTAAGAAGATACACCTTGGTATTCTGGTCATTCGATATGAAATGCCATATAATGTCTGGTGTGAAGGCTGTGGTAAACATATTGGAATGGGTGTGTACAGTTTTATTTAAGCATGTCTCGTGAAAATGGGTAACTTCATATTGATTGAGATATATTATTATTAGAAGAATAAAAAAAATTGTGTTTATAGGAGTTCGATATAATGCAGAGAAGAAGAAGGTTGGTAATTATTACACCACACCCATCTACCAATTCAAGATGAAATGTCATTTATGCGATAACTATCTGGTGATGGAGACTGACCCAAAAAACTGTGAATACAAGTGCATTAGTGGTGTGCGAAGGAAGAATCAGAAATGGGATATGGAGGAAAATGAACAAATTGTACCAGAGGGTGAGTATGCTTTACATTTATTTCCATTATAAGAAAAGTTGGTTCCATTAGGAGTACAGTTGAAAACATTTTAATGTTTTGTAAATCTTTTTTTTTATGGTTTAATGTGGTACACTTCTAGATTATTATTATACTATAAATTATTAATTGGTAAGTTTTTTAATGAATACAAACATTGCTCAAACAGACAAGGAAGAATTAAAGAAGAGAGCAGCAGATGCCATGAGCAATCTTGAACATGGTGTAAATGATAAGAAGAAGTCATCATTAGCGATGCCGACATTAGGACAACTGGCAGAAGCACAGTCAGGCTGGCATGATGACTACCAACAGAACGCGATGCTTCGTCAGATATTTAGAGTAAGTGAATTTCTTACAGAAATAAAACTAAGAAAACAATTGTAATGTATATCATATTAACATTTTATTTCTACATTAAAGAGAGAAATCTTTAATTACTCAATCTTTCATTGAAGCTTTGAAAATGTCAATAGATTCAATAAAAGGAAATGATAAACCACAATGATGATGAGTTATGTATAAATTGAAAAAAAAGAGTTATGCAGCGAGCAAACAGTCTAGTTATTGATATTGGAATCCTTCCTTTACCCACAGTACTCACTGTACTGCAGAAAAAGAAACTCTTCCCTTTATCAAAGTTAAAATAAAGTTTCATTCACCACAAATGATGGTGGAAACTCTTTCTTTATAAGGCAGTAAAAACATGTTTCAGATACTTGTCACCGGAAAAGATTTTTTAGAGCATTATGTTTGGATTATGTAGGAGTAGGTTGATTATTTAGCACATTAAGTGTTACATGATGGGATCAGGTTTATTTATTATTATTTATTCTTTATACTGGGTAGTCAAAGACTGTTCTCCCAGAGGGCCCAGTGTATAGTAATATGATTACATAGTACTATGATTACATAATCCAAATGGCATACGGTTATATTCAAATAATCTGAAAGGAGTAGTGAAACTGGTGATGATAACCAGAAATTAAATCAATTGTGGTGAACTGGCGATAATCAACACACAACCTCAATGAACCATCTGGCTTATGGACAAGAACAATTGGTGAGGCAAACGGACTGGTACTCTGGAATAACGGCATTCTTCAGCAACTTAATATGCTCTCGTACTTATTCCAATTGGGATGGTGGTATGCGTCGATATGGTTGTTTGATTGGAGTGTCATCGAAAAGTTGGATATGGTGTTTTACTTTATCTGTATGGCCAAGATCTTCATAATTTTCAGCGAATATATTTGCATGCTTCAACAGAAAAGCTTTAGCTCATTCTTCGTCATTGGTTAGCCCAGTGTGCTGGTTAAAAACTTGTTCTTTACAGCTTGTTTCTAAAGATTGAAAGTATACACTGATTTTGTCTATAAACACACTCCCATTGTCAACCATAACAACAGATTGAACTTTGGTGGTGTTGGTTTATGACATATCACCTTATCAGTTAGGTGGAACATGGAGATGGGTGGAATGACTACTCTTTTGTGTGTCAAGTTGTAATAGACCTTGAATGGCTTGAGGCAGATTGACTAGTCGTTTGGTGAAATTAAGTTGCTTCTTCATGTCAGATGTAAAGTGTTTGATGACATTCATTCCCAATAACATTGGACACCTGGTTGATGTCTTCACTATACCACAGTTTGAAATAACTATATTCCCTAGGTATTTAACTGCAAGCGTGAAGTTTTCCAAAGTTTCAATGCTGCTTTATGACTATCCTCTGCAAATGACTCCACACAATCTCTGGGAACCAGAAAAATTGCTTTTTCCAAAACTACTCACCAATAATCATTTAATCTGGCTAGAAACATACTATGGTTTTGGAAAATGAATAAAACAATGACAAAAATTAAAATATCCATTGCCATAGCAACCGTTGCTATGTATTTTTTTAACATTACAGATTTTACACAGAATTGTTCCATAAAAACATTGGACACCTGGTTGATGTCTTCACTATACCACAGTTTGAAATAACTATATTCCCTAGGTATTTAACTGCAAGCGTGAAGTTTTCCAAAGTTTCAATGCTGCTTTATGACTATCCTCTGCAAATGACTCCACACAATCTCTGGGAACCAGAAAAATTGCTTTTCTCCAAAACTACTCACCAATAATCATTTAAACTGGCTAGAAACATACTATGGTTTTGGAAAATGAATAAAACAATGACAAAAATTTAAATATCCATTGCCATAGCAACTGTTGCTATGCATTTTTTTAACATTACAGATTTTACACAGAATTGTTCCATAAAAAGCACAAAAGTTTTTTTTTCAAATAATATAAATGTATAATTAATATATTAAATATGTCTTTTTCTTAGCAATTTTTGAATTTAAACTATCTACTAGCATTGTTAAGTCTGCCGACATTTCCGCTTGGGCTGCTACGTAAATCTCTTTTACTAGTTTCTTCCAGTCTGATCTTTCATTGGCTAGTTCTTTAAGTTGTTTCATGTCTTTCTTGGTTTTCAATTGTCCGGGATACTTAATGTCTGTATTATGCTTATAAAGGGTGAGTAGGTCGTTTGGTAAAAAAAATGTTTTCCCTGCTCTGACATAAATTTAGTTATCAATATTCGGGTGGGACTCGAACCCATGTCCTTTAGATCACTAGCCTGGTGTTATAGACCATCAAGCTTGTGCTGGTAATAGAATCGCATCCAAGGATGCAGTGGGTACTTCACCAAAAGCCCGTACTAATAAGTACATTTGGTTGGAGCCCACCAGAGATTATTCTTCAATGTACATTATATATAGGTCAGAGGTACATGAATGCTAGACTATTGATCTAGAAGTTGTGAACTTAAAATTATCCTACATAAAATGTCATCGAAAAAATTTATATATATTTTTTCATGCTGCTGCTCTAGCCCGCTACGTCACAAGAGATGACTTATTTATAAGCTGAAAGCAAGCAGCAGTTATAGTACTAGAGGCTGACATTTTTGCTAATTTTCAAACTCAACTATAATTTATAGGTCCCAGCTGCTGAACCCAAAGAACGTCTGGGAAAAGAGAGTCTTTGAGGGCTCACGGTTGAACGATTTTGGATTCTTGCCCTTTGATTGGTTGACGCGAATCAACAGATTGTGGAAGAACCACCACACACATTGTCTCTAGAGGGTATTCAGTTGCATGCCTAAAACAGTTCTAGGCGAGATGAAGTGACCCCCAGACTTGACCTTAGCAATAAAATAAACTAAAGTGACAGAAATTGAGTCTGTGTTTCATATCAAAGTTATTCAAAATTATTTTGTAACAAAAAAATAATATTTATTCACGTATAAAAAGAGAAAAGAAACGTTTAATTATAACTCAAAAACCATTGTCTGACAGACAATTTAAGTATTTTTTGCTTTAAATTACATTTTTTCAGGTAAAATAACTATTATGTGACAATAAAATGACACATTCAAAAACAAATTTGAAATAAACAATATTTTTCAGAGGGACAATATATCTTTAAAACTGTTACGTCAATAAGCGAGCAGCGTTTTTTGTAAGAAATATTTCTTGTTTATTTTTGTGTCTTAAGTATGTGTATGCAAGTTTGGTGCCATGGTTATGTAACCAGCCTTTCAACTAAAAATAGTTTCAGTTGACTAAAAATAGAACAGCAACGGCAAAAACAAACGGGCAAATTTGAAAAGAAGTTTTTTAAAACTACTCGTATCAAAAAACCTGTAAATTAAATCAAATTAAATGCTAATTAGGATTGTTTACAACTCGTCATGGTTGAGAAGGTATTTTCACACAGATCGTGAGGAAGTTTTATGATTATGCATACAGAGTAGCCAAACAAGCGCGTTTCATTATGGGATATGTTTTGATCGAAAACTTTGACTGGAAGTCAAAGTTATTTTTTAAACAAAAAAACGTCTGTATTTCAGTTAAATGATTTTTTTCCCGACAAATTTTTGGTGATAGTTAATAACTATTATGATACTTCAAATTGACCGACCTTTTTTCGAAATCTTTTATTTTTTTGGAATTAGTCAAAGGGACAATACATCTTTAAAATTTAAAAATGCAAACTAGACATGAAACTTGACGAGTTTGGTTATCCGCCGCGCAAGTGGTGAAACATGGACGTTTAACAACGTACCTTTTAACATTAAGGGGATAGGTTGAGGCCAAAAGGAAGCGTTCACGTTGGCATTATGACCTACAGGCCGGACAAGCAACTGACAAACAAACCAGAAAATGTAATAGAAATCACATATCTCCTAACAACGATGAACGGCTCTGATACGAGAAAAATATTGTTTGCCTCCCTCTATCCTGTAAAAATAATGTCTTATTTGGCCTGCTACATTATAGAAATAGGTAGGAAATAAACAATTTGGGCTATTCCATTACAGTCGGTATAAACAGTAAAATCTGTTTACATATTACATACAGTGTAGATTAGTTGAAATTAAGGGAGCCGCCATTTATTCCAAATTTTAACATGGCGGCGGCATCAAAATGAAATACAAAGATAGCAATTTCGGAAGGATATTATCTCAGCAACAACATATTAACGTGCAGAAGAAATTTGAATATGTGAAATATTGATGCGCGCTCTTTTAAATGTAATGAACTATTACGCAAAAAAATGAAAATACGACTTTTTTTAGTTAACTGGCTATATGATGACGTCACATCATCAGATTGGCAACATTTTCACATGATTTCGTATCTACAATCCAATAGCTTCCAGAAAACGTTTTAATCGTGATTATCACATTTTATTCTTAAAATTTACTGTACAGATGAAATTAATGCCACACGTAATTTAAATTTTTAGGCATGATGACGTCCAAAAAATTAAAATATTTTTAACTCATGCGAAAGATAGTTGATTGACCTAGACAATATCAAAATCGGGGTGAAAATGGAAAACGGATAAGTGGAGATGCGCTCTATTAAATGTGATGAGCTATGACGAAAGATACAAAAATCCTAAATTTTATATTCGCGTGGCCATACGATGACGTCACAATGTCCGGTTAGCCATATTGATACATGATCCGATATCTACAACTCATCAA
Organism: Antedon bifida; assembly: GCF_963402885.1. Classification (NCBI taxonomy): domain Eukaryota; kingdom Metazoa; phylum Echinodermata; class Crinoidea; order Comatulida; family Antedonidae; genus Antedon; species Antedon bifida. The sequence continues at coordinate 10,818,329 of NC_136231.1, forward strand.
CTTCCAGAATATGTCATCCACAAAAAGTTGACCGTGCAGTTTAGAAACTACGACTGTTTAAAAAAAGGCATAATTTTGACGAATTTATGAACTTTTTCATCAAAAACACGCGCAAATTGACCAATTCGACGTGCTCGTATGACATAACCTTAAATCCAAATTGTTTAAAAGTTGGTAAAATTACTAGAAGAGGCTGGAAAAACATAAATCACGCAAAAAATATATGTTTTCAATGCTACGTGCGCACCGCACACGTAAAAATTTGCGCACGCGTGGGAACGACATGAAACGCGTAGAAAGTTGATTAGAAAATAATTGTGCGCATTTTGAAATTTTAAATGCACATGCGCGCGTAACTTTGTGTAAAACACGCAATTTTTTTTCCACAGAAAGTTAGCGCATAATATAAATTAAACTTTTGCTAAGTTTCAATTAAAATTGTTATATGGTTTTAAATCTATAAATACGCGAAATTCATAAAATCGCGCGTAAGTCACGTTGCGCATTTCTGACGTCATTCACAATAGGAGGTGCACAACTTCACGTGAATGCCCATATGTTGACAAAGTTATGAAATGTTATGTTTACACGTTTTTGAGATACGCGAGACACAAAAATAGAGGAGAAATGCTCGTGCGCGCGTAACGTCTCGTAAAACATGCCATTTTTAATCCACAAAAAGTTTGCCCTTGATATGACTTAAATTTTCACAAAGTGTCAAAACAAATTTATGCTTGGTTTTTAGTCTATGATCAATCATAAAAAATCATAAAATCGCACGTAAGTCACGTTGCGCAACTCTGACGTCATTCAAAAATAGGAGGTGCACAACTTCACGTAAATGCCCATATGTTGACAAAGTTATGAAATGTTATGTTTACAAGTTTTTGAGATACGTGAGACACAAAAATGAGGGAGAAAGAAATAAGAAACTAGACATGAAACTCGTCACTTTGACGAGTTAGTTATCCGCACCACAAACGCCACGTGCACGTCATACGTTGGAATATTGCACACAGAAAAAGATTATGGCATTATGACCTGAACTGAAGAATATGATATGTTTTTATTGCTGAATTCTGTTATTTTGTGTCATATCGTATACACAGTATAATCTGTATACATAGTATAGAATATGTGAAATTACGGGACTCGCTATTTATTCCAATTTTTAACAATAAACATGTTAACGGATTCAAAATGAAATGCAAAGGTAGCAATTTTGGAAGGAAATTATCTCAACAACAAAATATTAACGTGTAGAAGAAATTTGAATACGTGAAATATTGATGCGTGCTCTTTTAAATGTAATGAACTATGACGCAAAAGATGAAAATACGACTTTTTAAAGTCAAGTGGCCATATGATGACGTCACAATATCCGATTGGCAAAATGTTCACATGAATTCGTATCTGCAATCCAATAGCATCCAGAAAATGTTTTAATCGTGATTATCACATTTTATTCTTACTAGCTATTACAGATTAAAATTTACTGTAAAGATGAAATTAATGACCCACGTAATTTAAATTTTTAGGCATGATGACGTCATAAAAATTAAAATATTTTTATCTCATGCAAAAAATAGTTGATTGACCTAGACAATATTAAAATCTCGGAGAAAAAAGAATACAGATAAGCGTGATGCGCTACATTGAATGTGATGAGCAATAACGAAAGAGACAAAAATCCTATACTTTATATTCGGGTGGCCATACGATGACGTCACAATGTTTTTTTAGCCTTATTGATGCATGATCCGATATCTACAACTCATCAACTTCTAGATTTTGTAATAAAAATAAACAGTTCACGGTTTACTTTAGAAACTATGACTGTTTTAAAAAAGACATTATTTTGACGATTTTTTAAGCTTTTTCATTAAAAACGCGCGCGAATTGTCTAATTCGACGTGTTCGTATACTGGTACTGGTACTGGTTCAAATAACCGTCTCACAGAGACATCTGGTAGCCATTGACTTAAAGTTGGCATTTGGATGTGTTACTTTTAAATGTAGGCGTATTGTATGGCGTTATTTAAAGTGGAAAAGGTCTAGATCGTTTTCAAAATTACTAGGAAAGGCTTGAAAAATATAATTCAAGAGAAAAAACATGATTTTCATACTCCGTGCGCACCTTACGCGTAAAATTTTTCGCGCGCGTGGGAATTTTTGACATGCTCAAATGTCATGATCAGCGTAGAAAGTTGATTAGAAATTAATTTTGCGCATTTTAAAATTTTAAATGCGCGTGCGCGCGTAACTTCTTGTGAAACATGCCATTTTTAATCCGTAGAAAGTTTGACCTTGATATGATTTAAATTTTCACCAAGTATCAAAAAAAAATTTACGTTTGGTTTTTAATCTATGAGCAATCATAACAAATCATGAAATCGTGCGTAAGTCACGTTGCGCAACTCTGACGTCTTTCAAAAATAGGAGGTGACCAACTTCAGGTAAATGTCCACATGTTGTCAAAGTTATGAAATGTTATGTTTACACATTTTAGAGAAACGCGCTGCACAAAAATAGCGAGAAAGAAAGAAGAATAATACAGAAAAACTAGATTTGAACTCGTCACTTTGACGAGTTCGGGTTATCCGCGCAAACGCAACATGCACATACTTAACCATATGAACCTCGACAATTATTATGTCATCCTATGACATTAAATAAATATGTTTACAGTGCTGAATTGTACCTATTATGTAGCATACATCATATTACAGTATTTTACAGAATAAACTGTATGTTATATACAGTGTAGCATAGACAAAATTACGAGACCCATCTTTTAAATCCAATTATTAACACGATGACGTCATCAAATTGACATATAAAGATAACAATTTTAGAAGATAATTATCTAAATAATTACATTAAAACAAATTTGAAGAATTTTGGGCACGTAAAAGTGAGATGCGCTCTATTTAATGTGATGAGCAATAACGAAAGAGTAAAAAATCCTATATTTTACATTCGTGTGGCCATACGATGACGTCATAAAATCCGAGGGGTAAAGATTCTGCATGAATTCATATCTAAAACATATCTGCTTACATATTAAATTAAAAAAATTGGGGGTCATGGATGATCCGGAGGAGCTATAATAGATTAAAAATAGGCATAATTTTAACAATATGTTGTCACTTTTGAAACTAAAACGTGCGCAAATGGTCTAAATCAACGTGTTCGTATGACGTCATTTTAATTTGAAATGATAGGAAAGACTGTAAAATCTTCATTCAAGAGAAAAACACATGATTTTCATGCTCCGTGCGCACCTTACGCGTAATTTTTTTCGGGCGCGTGGGAATTTTTGACATGCTCAAAATGTCATGATCAGCTTGATTAGAAATTAATTTTGCGCATTTTGAAATTTTAAATGTCAATACAAAATGACTTTTGGTTTATAATCTATGATCAATCATTGAAATTCATAAAATCGTGCGTAACTTACGCTGCGCGACTCTAACGTCATATAACGAAGTTTCTTGCACATCTACAGCTACAGGTCAATCTTTTGACAAAGTTATACAATCTTATGTTGACAAGGATGATAGATATGCGTGCAACAAAATTCCGGGAAAGAAAGAAGAACAAAAAGATATTTACAATCACAAGGGTTATCCGCAACTTCTAAGTTGCGGATAACCAAAAAAATATTGATCCCATACAATAACAAGGAGTTATCCGCCAAGTGCGGATAACTAATTAGTTTAGAATCTATGATTGTTTAAAAAAGGGCTTAATTTTGACGAATTTTTGAACTTTTTCATTAAAAATAAACGCAAATTGTACAATTTGACGTGCTCGTATGACGTAATTTTAAGTCGAAATTGTTTTAAAATTGGTAAAATTACTATAAAAGGCTGGAAAAACATAATCCAATCGGAAAAAAAAATTGTTAGCGCTACGTGCGCACCACACGCATAAAATTGTTCGCGCGCATGGGAATTTTTGACATGCTCAAAATGTCATGATCAGCGTAGAAAGTTGATTAGAAATTAATTTTGCGCTTTTTGAATTTTAAATACGCGTGCGCATGTAACTTTGTGTAAAACATGCAATTTTTAGTGCACAAAAAGTTAGCGCATGATATAAATTAAACTTTTGTTTTCAATTTAAATTGTTATATGGTTTTCAATCTATGTTAAATACGCGAAATTCATAAAATCGCACGTAAGTCAAGTTGCACATTTCTGACGTCATTCACAATAGGAGGTGCACAACTTCATGTGAATGCCCATATGTTGACAAAGTTATGAAATGTTATGTTTACATGTTTTTGAGATACGCGAGACACAAAAATAGAGAAGAAATGCGCGTGCGCGCGTAACGTCTTGTAAAACATGCTATTTTTAATCCACAAAAAGTTTGCCCTTGATATGACTTAAATTTTCACAAAGTCTCAAAACAAATTTATGCTTGGTTTTTAGTCTATGATCAATCATAAAAAATCATAAAATCGCACGTAAGTCACGTTGCGCAACTCTGACGTCATTCAAAAATAGGAGGTGCACAACTTCACATAAATGCCCACATGTTGTCAAAGTTACGAAATGTTATGTTTACACATGTTAGAGAAATGCTCTACACAAAAATGGAAGGAAAGAAATAAGAATAATACAGAAAAAAAAAAAAAATGATGATCCCATACAATCACAAGGAGTTATCCGCCAAGTGCGGATAACTAAAAAAAGTAACAGGACGATTACGAGGAGTTATCCGCTGAATGCGGATAACTAATAATACAGAAAAAAAAGAAGATGATTTCATACAGTTACAAGGAGTAATCCGCTGAATGCGGATAACTAATAAAAAGTTGATGTTGATGATGATTTCGTACAATCACAAAAGGTTATCAGCAACTTCGTTTCGGATAACCAAAAATCAATTTCTAATCAACTTTCTACGCGTTTCATGGCATTTTAAGCATGTCAAAAATTCCCACGTGCGCGCAATTTTTTACGCTTGCGTGCGCACTTAGCGCAAAAACACCTTTTTTTTGCTTGATTTTTGTTTTTCCAGCCTTTTCTAGTAATTTTACCAACTTTTAAACAATTTTGACTTAAAATCATGTCATACGAACTCGTAGAATTGGACAATTCGCGCGCGTTTTTGATAAAAAAGTTCAAAAATTCGTAAAAATTATGCCTTTTTTAAAAAAGTCATAGATTCTAAACTACGTGGTGAAATTTTTTTAAATTACAGATTCTGGAAGTTGACAAGTTGTAGATATTGAATAATGAATCGATATGGCTAACCGGACATTGTGACGTCATCGTATGGCCACTCGAATATAAAATATAGGATTTTTGTCTCTTTCGTCATAGCTCATCACATTTAATAGAGCGCATCTCCAATTATCCGTATTCTATTGCCCTCCATTTTTTTATATTGTCTAGGTCAATCAATTATCTTTCACATGAGTCACCATTTTAAAAATTTTTATGACGTTATCATGTGCAAAAGCGTCAATAACTTTGGTCACTTATTTTCATCTATTTTGCACTGTATGTAGTACGTATACAGTATATAGTGTATACTGTATATATACTTAGACGTGACACAAAATAGAGAGCACACTAAAATTGTTTCAATGGCATAATCGTTTTTCTGTGCGCAATATTCTAACGTATGACGTGCACGTGGCCTTTGCGCTGCGGATAACCTAACTCGTCCGTAGTGACGAGTTCAAATCTAGTTACTTTTAAAATATTATTAAAATAATTACTATAAGGTGTTTGCTTATTACCCAAACATTAGAACAGGATTGAACGACAGGATTTTCACCCGATGGCCTAAATGTATTTACCAAAAAGTGTGGCCATTTTCATGGTTTTAAAAAATTTGCTAAAGAATTTGCAATTTTTCGCGAAAGAAACGACGACCTTTTGCGAAAGCAAATTTGACCTTAGCATGTGCAGTTATGAAATATGATTGATATGGTAAATTCAGAAAATGGCGTCCTGATGATGTCGCGGTTGAGTGATCACGCAAAAAAGCTTATCATGGCTAAGTTTTACTATGATAAAGATAATGTAAAAACTTTTTAGATAATTGGTACACAAAAGAAATAAAGAGAAGAAAAGTAATAAGATTTTGTAAAATAACAATAGGTGATCTTTTAAGGTCCCTAACTGTTACCAAAAAAACACAAGCAATAAACATAACCTCAATCTAATTTTTCCATTAGCATTAAAACCTACACATAGTCTAAACACCTTGTCACAACAACTGCAGCATTAAATTTTCTACTTACACTTTTGCTTCAGGGTGGAGAGTCATGATGAAGTGTTTGGAAGCTAATAGAAAATACTCTGCTTACGTCAAGCATGAAAATATTGAGTTTGTCTAGGTTGTAATAAACGATGCCATTATTTATAACTCATCAAAAGATTATTAGCAATGTTAATAATCTTTTGATGAGCATGCCAATGGGTAATAACAGGATTATGATAGATATCCTAATATTTCAGCTACTTTCTCACACAAATGCTCTTCTACAAGTCATTATCTACAGGTTATTATGATAAATTATTTCTATTTAACTTCTCTTTCAGGCAGAGAGAAAGAAAATTGAAGCAAATAGTACAGCTGATGCTGAATTACTTTCAAAGAGTTCATTGGATATTGACATTTTAGCAGAAAGGGAAGAAGATAAAGAGTTAGCAGCTCTTATGAAATACAACGTTGTAAAGTGTATGTATACCTATTTCTGCTAGCTAAAAACAAAAAAACAAAGACAATATATTGGGAATTGTTTTACTTCTAACATTTGTTATGATTTCATTCATCGGATTCAAGTCAAAGTTTCTAATTTTAACTTCATCGGACTAGTGGTTCTTTTAAACGAAAAATTGGTGGCCGCCACATTTCAAATAGCTGTATCTCACGAAATGCATGTCCAATTTTGAAAACCAAGGTATTTTTGTAAAGGGGAGATCTTAAGGAATCTAAATATAGTATTATTGTGTGTTAATGTGTACTCTTGATAAAAAAGTTAACATACCATGTAATTTAGGTATCTTTTTATATACTTATACACAGTATGTAAGTTCATCTAGCATACGGTAACAAGGTGGAAAAACACCATTTTATGCTAGGCAATCTAGCATTTTGATTGGAACAAATTGCAAACAGAGATTTTTCTTTTTTAATAATCACATATGAAAATTTCTCTGTCACTCATCTACAGTTAAGGTGAAAATACAGGGTTACAGAGTTGATTTTCACTTATATTCAGGATGTATATTTATATTAATTTGCTCTAATGAAAGTACAACATTTGACCCTCTAAACCGTTTATCAATGTTTGCATGCATAATGCGACTAAAATGTCTGTAGAGTCTTTGTTTTTGGCCTCAAATGATTTAGATACAGGTTTCCAATAACCAGCATAGGACTGCTTTGTAATTCCCAAATCACACCTTTGTCACACACCTTAAAAGTATACAAATTAGTAGTACAAGTTAAATGAAATATGCAAATAAGAGGACCCGTGAAATTACTGTCTTCCCATATCTTGAAAACCATTATGCTAGGGCTAGATCATTACGTAAACCTCGACAAGCATGTTCATTCATAGAACAAAAGATTCCAACTTCGTGTAACAAAAACTACATTCCAATTAATAATAAAATGATTCTTCAAGCTGAAATGTGTTTTCAATGTAATCAAATATCACAATTACGTAGTTATTTTGCCGAATATAAAAGCATGAGGAATCACACAGCAATTTTTTTTTCATTTAATAGAAACACAAATAGCTATTGTTTCATAATAAGGAATGCCTTGGCCCTTTTGTCTTCAAAGTAAAAGCAGTTCACTAGAGAGATGTATTACTCAATGCCGTAATGAGTGAGTGAATGTGGGCTGTCCTATCATTACCCAATTAACCATGTTTTGTCCAAATTCCGTCCGTGGAAAAACTGTGTGAGTATGGTACATGTTTTCTGAATAGTACTACTAATTTGCATACTTTCGAGAGAGTGACAAATAAAAGATGTGATTTTGAAAATTACTAAAAAGTCCTATGGTGGTTTTGGGTTAAAGCCAAAACAAAGTCTTTACAGACATTTTAATAGTTGCATTATAATTATGCAAATGAGGCATCACAAAATCGGCGTAGTGTCAACAATGAAGTAGCGACACCAATTAGCTTGGCCTAGCCTAGCCCAACGCGACAAGACTCTCTGTCAAAACTTGCTATTTTCTTCTCAATAACGGCAAACTAGTTGAAAATACATCACTGTGTGGTACATAATATTATATTTAAAAAATTTTTTTTTAAATATATGGATAAAAATAACGATTAACTTCCTAAATATTCACAAAATCTTGAAACTTTCATTCGAGAAACTACGATAGAAGCCATGCTGTTTCATTGTAAATAAAAGCGTCCGCCAATCAGAGAGTGTAATTTATCTCTATAGCCAATCACAGTCAAGGATTCACAAATTCTTGTTAGAAATTTCAGCAACCTAACACCTTAATCTATATATAAATTTACGTAAGGGCAAAATCATTATTTCTGGTATGTTTATTCGATGGTATATAAAGTTGGTTAGAATCTCAGTACTGATTATAACCACCTGATGTAACCCTGTTTACTAATTAAATTGAGTTAGAAATTAGTTATTGACAATGAAGAACGCATTTAGGTTCAACGATTTGCCCCAAATAGGGGTGTTTTCCGAACATGGAACATGGTATACACTGTCTAATGGATGTCCTCTTGAAAAATACCTGCACACAATAATATGAAAAAAAAAAAAAAAAAAGAAAAAAAAAAGAATACTATTTTGATAGATTTAATAATACGTTTATACAAATGTATTGATTTGCGATGAATGGAACATTCCAATCTCTCAGACTCCCAGTTTGTAGGTAAATTTATGAGCCCTTGGTTTAACACAAGTAGGTAAATTTATGGGCCCTCGGAGAATAAACTTAAAACTGAGATATAGTATTGCAATACTTTGACAATATTGTAACCATTTTTGGTCGCCATTTGAATTGAAATTTTCTAACTGTGAATGTGGTTACTGTTAGATATATAAACACATATACAAAGAACATTTATTACTGTGACTGTGGGTAGGCTCTACTGCTGGATATATAAACACATAATATACAAATACTTTATTACTGACAGTTGCTTCTCAATGTTTGTATTAACTAATAGTTATAAAAAATATAAACGTCGTAGTGGTGTATCGTTACATGTACTTTACTATTTCAATCGACTATAACAGGGACAGTTTTAAAAAAGTATTAAATCGTAAATGTTTTACTGTGTTTAGTGGTATATTATTGATAGGCCTATAAAACATTTAAAACAATATTTCGTTACTGAGTGGATAAAGAATATATTTAAAATTGTTCTTCCCATCCGCTTCCCCATCCCTCAACTCTAATGTTATATACAAAACACAAATTGGGTTTGTTCAAATTCAAGTTCATTCAAGTTCAAATAAAAAATTTGGACTCATTTTTAAGACAACTTTCTCTTTCGGAAGTACTGTAGGCCTAATTTTTAATTAATTCCATTCTACATTAATCATCGTGTCTATTTATTTGTTTCTGAAAACGACAATGTATTTATAGTCCTGCGGTACGTTTTGAAATCTCCAGTTTTTTAAAGCTGAAATTACTGTGTATTCGAGAACCATCTGTGGACACGACCTAGATGGTACGCGAAGCGGGCCTACCATTTAGTAAAACCAATTTCCATTGGCTAGATTAAAAAAAATACCTTAGGTTGTTAAAGATTATGGTAGCTGATATATTTTCGAACAGATAGGTACCAAACATGACCTGATTCGGGTTAGCGGTTTGTTTACAAAAGAAAGTTGATCTTTGAGTGAACAAAAATACAATTTCTTAATGATTTTCAATGTTTGATATGTTAAAGTTAAGTGTTTATAGTATTGTTTTATTGGTTATCCGCACTTGGCGGATAACCCCTTGTTATTGTCAGGATCTTTTTTTTTTTTTGGTTATCCGCAACTTAGTTGCAGGATAACCCATGTGATTGTAAATATCTTTTTTTTTCATCATCTTTGTTCTTCTTTCTTTCCCGGAATTTTGTTGCACGCATATCTCTCACCCTTGTCAACATAAGATTGTATAACTTTGTCATAAGATTGATCTGTAGCTGTAGATGTGCAGGAAACTTCGTTATATGACGTTAGAGTCGCGTAGCGTAAGTTACGCGCGATTTTATGAATTTCAATGTTTGGTCATAGATTATAAACCAAAAGTCATTTTGTATTGACACTTAGTGAAAATTTAAGTCATATCAAGGGCAAACTTTCTATGGATTAAAAATGGCATGTTTAACAAGAAGTTACGCGCACACGCGCATTTAAAGTTTCAAAATGCGCAAAATTAATTTCTAATCAACTTTCTACGCTGATCATGATATTTTGAGCATGTCAAAAATTTCCGCGCGCGCGAAAAAGTTTACGCGTATGGTGCGCACGGAGCATGAAAATCATGTTTTTTCACTTGAATTATGATTTTCCAGCCTTTCCTAGTCATTTTAAAAAAGATTGACATCATTTCAAATTAAAATGACGTCATACGAACACGTTGATTTATACCATTTGCGCGCGTTTTAGTTGAAGAAGTTATAAATATTGTCAAAATAATGCCAATTTTGAATCTATTATAGCTCCTCAGGATCATCCATGACCCCCAATTTTTTTAATTTAATATGTAAGCAGATATGTTGTAGTATGAATTCATGCAGAATTTTTACCTCTTGGATGTTATGACGTCATCGTATGGCCACACGAATGTGAAATATAGGATTTTTGTCTCTTTTGTTATTGCTCATCACATTCAACAGAGCGCATCTCGCTTTATACGTATTAAATTTCCTCCGAGATTTTGATATTGTCTCCTTCAATCAACTCTCTTTCGCATGAGTTAAAAATATTTTAATTGTTATGTCGTCATCATGTCTAAAAATGTAAATAACGTGGATCACTTATTTTCATTTTTACAGTAAATTTTAATCTGTTATAGCTCGTCAGAATAAAATGTGATAATCATGATTAAAACGTTTTCTGGAAGCTATTGGATTGTAGATACGAATTGATATGAATATTTTGCCAATCAGATGTTGTGACGTCATCATATGGCCAGTTGAATTCAAAAAGTCATATTTTCATCTCTTGCGTAAAAGTTCATTGCGTTTAAACGAGAGCGCATCTCACTTTTACGTGCCCAAAATTCTTCAAATTTGTTTTAATGTAAATTTTTAGATAATTATCTTCTAAAATTGTTATCTTTATATGTCAATTTGATGACGTCATCGTGTTAAAAATTGGATTTAAAAGATGGGTCTCGTAATTTTGTCTATGCTACACTGTATATAACATATACAGTTTATTCTGTAAAATACTGTAATATGGTGTATGCTACATAATAGGTACAATTCAGCACTGTAAACATATTTATTTCATGTCATAGGATGGCATAATAATTGTCGGCGTTCATATATTTTAAACGTATGTGCATGTTGCGTTTGCGCGGATAACCCGAACTCGTCAAAGTGACGAGTTCAAATCTAGTTTTTCTATATTCTTCTTTCTTTCCACGAATTTTGTTGCACGCATATCTCTAATTCTGGCCAACATTAGATTGTATAACTTTGTCATAAGATTGACCTGTAGCTGTAAATGTGCAAGAAACTTTGTTTTATGAATTTCGAGTCGCGCAGCGCAAGTTACGCGCGATTTTATGAATTTCAATGATTGATCATAGATTAAAAACCAAAAGTCATTTTGTATTGAAACTTTGTGAAAATTTAAGTCATACCATGCGCAAACTTTCTATGGATTAAAAATGGCATGTTTCACAGAAAGTTACGCGCGCACACGCGTTTAAAATTTCAAAATACGAAAAATCAATTTCTAATCAACTTTCTACGCGTTTTATGTCATTTTGAGCATTTCAAAAATTCTGACGCGTGCGCAATTTTTTACGCGCGCGTGCATACGTAGTGCATAAAATCTTTTTTTTTTGCTTGATTTTTGTTTTTCCAACCTTTTCTAGTAATTTTACCAACTTTCAAATAATTTTGACTTAAAATCACGTCATACGAGCACGTTAAATTGAACAATTTGCGCGCGTTTTTGATGAAAAAGTTCAAAAATTTGTCAAATTATGCCTTTTTTTAAAATGTCATAGATTTCAAACTACGTGGTGACATTTTTTAACATTACAGATTCTGGAAGTTGATGAGTTGTAGATATCAAATCATGAATCAATATGGCTAACCGGACATTGTGACGTCATCGTATGGCCACTTGAATATAAAATATATGATTTTTGTATCTTTCGTCATAGCTTATCACATTTAATAGAGCGCATCTCCACTTATCCGTATTCCATTTCCCCATTTTTTTTTATATTGTTTAGGTCAATCAATTACCTTTCGCATGATTCACCATTTTTAAAATTGTGATGACGTCATCATGTTCAAAAGCATAAATAACTTTGATCACTTATTTTTACCTATACGGCACTGTATGTAGTATGTATACAGTATATAGTGTATACTGTATTATACTTAGACGTGACACAAAATAGAGAGCACACTGAAATTGTTTTAATGGCATAATCGTCTTTCTGTTTGCAATATTCTAACGTATGACGTGCACGTGGCCTTTGCGCTGCGGATAACCTAACTCGTCCGTAGTGACGAGTTCAAATCTAGTTGGTTATCCGCAACTTAGTTGCAGGATAACCCATGTGATTGTAAATATCTTTTTTTTCATCTTCTTTGTTATTCTTCTTTCTTTCCCGGATTTTTGTGTGTCGCATATCCCCTATTGCTTGTGAACGTAACTTTGTATAACTTTGTCAAATGATTGGTCTGTAGCTGTAGATGTGCAAGAAACTTTGTTATATGACGTTAGAGTCGCGCAGCGTAAGTTACGCGCGATTTTATGAATTTCAATGATTGATCATAGATTATAAACCAAAAGTCATTTTGTATTGACACTTACTGAAAATTTAAGTCATATCAAGCGCAAACTTTCTATGGATTAAAAATGGCATGTTTCACAAGAAGTTACGCGCGCACGCGCATTTAAAATTTCAAAATGCGCAAAATTAATTTCTAATCAACTTTCTGCGCTGATCATGACATTTTGAGCATGTCAAAAATTCCTGCGCGCGCGAACAATTTTGCGCGTAAGATGCACACGGAGCATGAAAATCATGTTTTTTCTCTTGAATTGTGATTTTACAGCCTTTCCTAGTCATTTTAAAAAAGATTGACATAATTTCAAATTAAAATGATGTCATACGAACACGTTGATTTAGACCATTTGCGCGCGTTTTAGTTGCAAAAGTGACAAAATTTTGTCAAAATTATGCCTATTTTGAATCTATTATAGCTCCTCAGGATCAACCGTTACCCCCAATTTTTTTTAATTAATATAGAAGCAGATATGTTGTAGATATGAATTCATGCAGAATCTTTACCCCTCGGATGTTATGACGTCATCGTATGGCCACACGCATGTAAAATATAGGATTTTTGTCTCTTTCGTTATTGCTCATCACATTCAACAGAGCGCATCTCGCTTATACGTATTCCATTTCCCCCGAGATTTTATTATTGTCTACGTCAATCAACTATCTTTTGCATGAGTTAAAAATATTTTAATTTTTATGACGTCATCATGTCTAAAAATGTAAATAACGTAGGGCACTTATTTTTATCATTACAGTAAATTTTAATCTGTTATAGCTCGTCAGAATAAAAAGTGATAATCATGATTAAAACGTTTTCTGGAAGCTATTGGATTGTAGTTACAAATTCATGTGAATATTTTGCCAATTAGATGTTGTGACGTCATCATATGGCCAGTTTAATTCAAAAAGTCATTTTCATCTCTTGCGTAAAAGTTCATTGCATTTAAACGAGAGCGCATCTCACTTTTACGTGCCCAAAATTCTTCAAATTTGTATTAATGTAATTATTTAGATAATCAGCTTCTAAAATAGTTATGTTTATATGTCAATTTGATGACATCATCGTGTTAATAATTGGATTTAAAAGATGGGTCTCGTAATTTCGTCTATGCTACACTGTATATAACATATACAGTGTATTCTGTAAATACTGTATGCTACAAAATAGGTACAATTCAGCACTGTAAACATATTTATTTCATGTCATAGGATGGCATAGTAATTGTCGAGGTTCATAGTTTAAAGTATGTGCATGTTGCATTTGCACGGATAACCCGAACTCGTCAAAGTGACGAGTTCAAATCTAGTATTTATTTCTTACCTTCCACCCTTCTACTCCATTTATTGTGTCACGCGTATCTCAAAAACTTGCACACGTAACGTTTCGTAACTTTCTCAACATATCGCCATTCACGTGAAGTTGTGCAGCGAAGGTTTTCACGACGTTTGCAATTGCGCAACGTGATTTTCGCGCGATTTTATGAATTTCGCGTATTTAACATAGGTAAAAAACCAAATAACATTTTTAATTGAAACTTAACAAAAGTTTAATTTATGTCTTGCGCTAACTGACTGGGAAAAAATGGCATGTTTCACACGAAGTTATGCGCGCACGCGCGTTTAAAATTTGAAAAATGCGAAAAATCAATTTCTAATCAACTTTTTACGCGTTTCATGTCATTTTGAGCATGTCAAAAATTCCCACGCATGCGCATCATACAATGACGTCACAATGTCCGGTTAGCCATATTCATGCATGATTCGATATCTACAACTCATCTACTTCCAGAATATGTAATTTAAAAAAAGTTCACCACGTAGTTTAGAATTTATGACTGTTTAAAAAAGGGCATAATTTTCACAAATTTTTGAACTTTTTCAACAAAAACGTGCGCAAATTGTTCTCGTATGACGTGATTTTAAGTCGAAATTGTTTAAAAGTTGGTAAAATTACTAGAAATGGCTTGAAAAACCAAAATCTCGCAAAAAAGTTTTTAGCGTAAAAAACCTTTTTTGCGAGATTTTGGTTTTTCAAGCCATTTCTAGTAATTTTACCAACTTTTAAACAATTTCGACTTAAAATCACGTCATACGAGAACAATTTGCGCACGTTTTTGTTGAAAAAGTTCAAAAATTTTTTTTGCGAGATTTTGGTTTTTCAAGCCATTTCTAGTAATTTTACCAACTTTTAAACAATTTCGACTTAAAATCACGTCATACGAGAACAATTTGCGCACGTTTTTGTTGAAAAAGTTCAAAAATTTGTGAAAATTATGCCCTTTTTTAAACAGTCATAAATTCTAAACTACGTCGTGAACTTTTTTTAAATTACATATTCTGGAAGTAGATGAGTTGTAGATATCGAATCATGCATGAATATGGCTAACCGGACATTGTGACGTCATCGTATGGCCACTTGAATATAAAATATAGGATTTTTGTCTCTTTTGTCATAGCGCATCACATTTAGTAGAGCTCATCGCTACTTATCCGTATTCTATTTCCTCCTATTTTTATATAATGTCTAGGTCAATCAATTATCTTTCGCATGATTTACCATTTTTAAATTTGTGATGACGTCATGTTCAAAAGCGTCAATAACTTTGGTCACTTATTTTCACCTATTCTGAACTGTATAGTACGTATAAAGATTATACTGTATATACTGTAACGGCATTTGGTATAGCCCAAATCATTTATTTCCTACCTACTGCTATAATGTAGCAGGCCAAATAAGACTAAGTACTGATTGGCTATTTGTGATAAACAAATAGGTCCAGGGACCTATAGTATAGTATAGTAGTCATAATAATCTTTTTCTGTGTGCAATATTCTAACGTATGACGTGCACGTGGCTTTTGGGCTGCGGATAACCTAACTCGTCCGTAGTGACGAGTTCAAATCTAGTTTTTATTGAAATCGTTAGGTTAGGCCGTTTTTCACATTCTGAACTTCAAGGCTAAATACAGTATCTCAAAAGTTCGGCTTGCGACTCTGCGTTGCTTTTGTGATGCCAGGCCTTAAATATTGAGAAATGGGGTTCAGGTCAAATGTCGTACGTCTAGTAATTTTTTCATAAAATGTTTCATTACAGCAAACATAAATGTGTACAACTCTCTAGCCATAGCGGGTTTTTCACTTTAGACTGTTTTTTAAGCTAGATTGTGTAATTGATGCATTTCTAAAAAAATAATTGGCTGTGTCACCCACCTGACCCATTATAATGTTGTGTAATATTTTCTGAACAGTCCATCATTTAGCCTTTAGGGTAATTTAGGTTTATATGTAAATTGATGTACTATGACACACAGGAAGGTATTTTGTGTTTAATAATTATATCGCATTTCTTACTAATTGTGCATTCTCAATATAATTTTAAACAAATATAATCATAGTTTTCTAACCATTGACATTTTAATGAAGCTTATTTTTAAATTGTTTTATTATGCAGCTTTTGATGAAAAACAGAAACAGAAACGAGAGGAAATTCAATGCAAGTCTATATTTTCAAGTTTGACAACCAAACAAAATAAAAATACAGAAAAATATTTTGCAAGAACTGAAAACTTAATTGATAAGCTGGGAAGTAGAGTGTTAAAAACAGTAAGTGCCATTACCTTTGGTGCACCAAACAAACGACATCAGACAATGTCAGATATTGGTGTTTGCAAGAAGAAAATGAAGTCTGTTACTAACAAAAGCCAAGCTTACTCAGAAAGTCTAATTGACAAATGTTCAATAAATGAAGAGGAAAACTACAAAACGTTAATTAAAGATGAGCATTGTTTGAAAACTAGTACAAATGGACCGAAGCAGATGAGTATAGTAAATAAACAAACAAGTGTGCAATCAATGGATCTAGTTGAGAAGGTTAGTTCATCACAGAGTCAAATTGGGAGATTGTGTGAATATACTAGTAGTTCTGATGAAGATTGATATGCCCTGGCTAAATTTTACATTCAATGTTCTCAGCATTGATTTTGAGATAATTGTGCCAAGACAAATTTAGATTGCTAACCATCCATTCATTCTTTTATTTCATATATTTAAAAACATTAGTGAAAAGGTTCATCTGGATGTCTTTAATGTACTGATATGAATTTCTTGTTGATAATCCAATATGTGAATAAAACCAGTTGTTGGTTACTCAGTGTTACTCATCTGTTGCGTCACACTTTTTGCACTTTGTAATACCTGTCGCACTATGTAACAAAGTTGTCGTAATTTGTAATAACCGTCTGTCACACTTTGTAATAAACGGAGCTGTCGCACTTTGTAACACATGCGTGTCACAAATTGTAATAACTTTTTTTTCAGGGTTTTACAACTATATCAATAGGTTATTTTTTTTCTTTAGTAAGTCTAATAATACAATGAAGGCCATAGTCAAATATGAGTGACATTTATTTTTAATGTACTAACTAATCCGGCCATACTGCGTTGAAACACCAGTTCTCGTCAGATCACCAAAGTTAAGCAACGTTGGGCTCTGGATGGGAGACCGTCTAGAAATCGCAGCGGGTGCTGTATATACTGGAGAGTAATGGTGTAATGGTAATATCGGACTAGCAGTAGCATGTGATAGGCATGGGTTCGAGGTTATCTGTACCATACTAATTGCATCCTTAGGCAAGATGCTTTACTCTCATTGCCTCGTCCTTCGGATGGGATGTAAAGCCGTTGATCCCGTGTACTTAACAGTGCACGTTAAAATAAATAAAAGTTCAAGGTCATTCAGCACTACCGCATTTACCTTAAGGGTTTAGGTCGTTAACTCGGTGGTTTAGTACAAATATGATGCGTTGTTGAATGTTGCGCACGTGAACGATATTACAAGGTCAATGGCATATACCAGTACAGTAGGCCTATTGTTCATTTGTTTATATGTATGTAGGTGGCTAAATTATGTATTGTTAAACAACCGAGAATTAATAATGCGCAAATAGGTTTTTTTTACAACAAATAGTAATTAATAAATCAACATTACGGCAGTAATTTCAAGATAATAATGATCCCCCGATTAATTAACATTACACTATCTCATTGTGAAGTTTCCTTAGGATGCCACCAAAATTACATATTGACAGCCGGTTGTTTTCTTAAAACGGATGAACCGGTCCGGTCTCAATAACATATTCATGACCTCTATTATAAAACCACATTTTATTTATTTGAATTGATTAAAAATGATAATATATAGGTGGATAAAGCAATAGTCATTTTAACTGTGGGTTTGAGTTTTCCAGCCCATACTGAAAAAATGACAATGCTGTGGGTATCAATGGCTGGATCTCAATGGAGCAAAATCAAAACGATAAAGTAAAACAGCCAGAAAAATTAGCAGAGCTTTTGAGCAACACTAGCCCTTCATCAGTGCAAGTGAAGGAATTTGGATAAAGTCATATCATAAGAACTGGCAAGTGCTGCCTGGGTGAACAGGAATAAAAGAAATACAACAAGGAAGACAGGGTGGTGAATGGTGCGTGGAGACTGAATAAGAGTAGAAAACAAAGAAGGTAGAGATATAAACAATTTTTGAATGGAATTAAGAAACAGCTTAAATGGTGGTTAATATTGAAACTTAAATTTATGTAGTCAATGGAATAATTTTACCGATCTGGGAGTATGTTCCTAATGTTAAGTCCAAAAGGTTTTGTGGTTTTAAGTAGTAATTCCCAGTGGTTTTCTTTGTCTTTGCGAGATTTGTCGCTCCATTTGACATCGTGGTCTATTGCAATAACTCTGAAATTTGCAATCGAGTGACCAGCTAAATTAAAATGTTCGGCTACAGGTTGATCAAGCTTTAATGTTTTGATAGCTGATCTGTGTTGTGTCATTCTCATACGGAAAGTGTTTTTTGTTTCCCCGACGTACTGTTTACCACAAATATTACAGTATATGAAATAAATGACGTTTTTGGTTAGACAATTAATTGATTGTCTTATCCGAAAAATGCGGCCAGTTTGGTTACTCTTAAATTGTTTAGTAGAATCAACCAATGAACAAGATTTGCCGCAAAAGTGACTGCCCAACTTTTGGCTGTCATGCGAGTCAATTTCACTCTTAAATTTGGATCTGACTAATATATCACGAAGGTTGGGAGGTCTACGAAATGCAATAATGGGTGGTTCCGAAAAAACAGTCCTGCAGAGACGTTCTTTATAGCAGTTTCGATGTATTCCTTCTTGTAATTTCTATTCCGGAGATGTCCGGTTAGTTCTTCGGTACGATTCTGAAAATCTAAATCTGAAGAAAATAAATATATATATACCGGTATACAAAAAAAAAAGAAGAGAAAGAGGTTATGAGAAGAGGATGGCGGCGCATTTGGAATGGATATTTGAAACATATTTAAGTTAAGATCAAGAAAAGAATTAAGCCTAAATTGAGAAGCATTTGCCAGAAAACGTGCACTTTTAAACATAGGTGTATTTAAATTAAGATCGAGTTAAAATGTAAATAATAAATAAATATAAGTATACTGAACGTTGCTGTTGTCAGTTATAGAGGGTGACCCTCAATCACATTGAGAATATACGTACAGGGTACAAGGTTATGGTTGTATGCAATCACTATAAAGAAAAAGAAGATATAAAACATAAGATATGTTATACATCGTGATCAATTTTGACAGTACATAACGGAAATCGAATACAGTGTCAGATTTATACAAGAGAGGTCAGTTTTTGGACACTTCATTGGCTTTTTAGGTGATTCTTATCTAGCCCGGGTGACTAGGCCTTTCGCTAGGCCCGGTATAAGAGGTATTTTACCTTTTCAACAAAGGGGAACGATACGCTACCCGATCACCTTTCGGACTTCTATTGTTCTATCCTCTCTCTTTTGTTCTTACAAATCGATTGGTTACGTAAGACCTGCTGAAACTGTAAACAAATCTGCTATGCCTAGTACCGGGAAAATAAAGAAGCTTGACCAACCAGATAAAATCTGCACCTCAGGCTACCCACTAAAAGGGAAACCGCAAGGCGACTCTATAAGGTGTTGTATATGTGGACACTGGTTTCATACAAAATGTTTAAAATTAAGCGATGATGAAGTAACAGGAGTATGGCCATGTTATAACTGTAGATCTATGCCAACTGAAGTCACACGAATTTTGGAGATCGTTGAATCTATGGCTAAAGTAAATGAAAACCAAGTGCAAAAAATAATTGAGTTAGAAAAAAAGATTGATCACTTAACCCAAACAGTGAAAGACTTAAAACATGAAAATACTGAAAATGGTCTGAATGCTGAAGAACAGAGACAAAATGTCGGTAAACTATTAATTGGCGATTCTCTTATTAAGAATATCGTCACTACAAGTGATTTTATGGAAGTTAAATCCATAAGTGGAGCTGATCTACAAAAAATAAAAGAGTGCCTAACAACCAAAGAAGCAGTCGAAGAAATAAATATAGTGTGTGGAACGAACGACATAGCATCGGACAAGTCCATCGATGAAATAACTGAGCTCTTTACCGATGTCATAAAAGTTGCCAAAGAAAAGGCAAATAAAGTGAAGATAGCCAGTATACCACCACGTTTGGACAGAAATCATGACCCTATGAAGCTTGAAACAGTTAATAACATAATGAAGACGGTAACGGAAGATAGTAACGTAATCTTCGTTAATAATGATGACAACTTCAAATATAGAGACAACACTTTCGAGAGCACTATTTTATCTTCGGATGGACTTCACTTGTCTGAAACTGGAGTAAAACGACTCTTGAGCAATCTCCAACTTGAGAACTGGACAGAATGCGATACATCCTTTCGTAGGCAAAATGGAATCGGAAGAGGAAACGAAAGAGGAAACGGAAGAGGAAACGGAAGAGGACACAGACAAGGATACAGACAAGGAAACAATAGAAGATGCTACAATTGCGGCCAATCCGGACACATATCGAAGTTCTGTAGAAACAGTTACTGGGCTTAAAAATCTGATTGATAAATTATCAAATTGTATAGGTTTGAAATTAGCTCATCTTAATGCCAGAAGTATTATAAATAAGATTGATGAGTTACGTACAATAGCACTAAAAGGAAAAATTGATGTTTTATGTGTATCCGAAACATGGCTACATGAGGGCATCAGTGATGGGTTTGTAGATATAGATGGATACAATATGATCCGTAAAGATCGTTCTGGAAAAAAAGGTGGTGGTGTTAGCATCTATATTAAGAATACCATATCTTATAAAGAAAGATCTGATTTATATGTAAATGATCTGGAGGCTGTATGGCTGGAGCTATTAGGACAAAAAAGTCAAAATATTTTAATATGCTGTTTATACCGCCCTCCAAATGCAAATTATGAATATTTTAACTTAATTATTGATTTACTTGAAAAAGTTAGTATGGAAAACACTGAAATTGTACTACTCGGCGATTTTAATATTGATTATGTCTTACATGAGAACCTCTCGAAAAATCCTATCAATATGATCGAAAACATGTTTGTAATGACCCAGTTGATTCATGATAAAACAAGAGTTACGTCACACTCATCAAGTTGTATTGATTTGATACTAACAACAATTCCAGATCAGCACTATTTAAGTGGTGTTGCTAAAATAGCTTTAAGCGACCATTTTATGGTTTACAGCTGTTTAAAATTTAAGGAAAAAGAAACAATAGAGATTATAAGAACTTTGATGAAGGGGCATTCTTACATGATATTTCCCATTCTCAGAAATTACAAAATATTCACAATATTAATAACGTTGACAATGCATGGGGTACGTTTAGAAATTGCTTTCTAAATTTAAGTAATAAACATGGGCCTATAAAATATTCAAGAATAAAAAATAGATTCTCTCCCTGGATAACTCCTGAAATTATAAAGTTAATGTACAAAAGAGATTATACTAAAAGCAAAGTAAATGTTATAATCCAGGATTAAAAACTGAGTATAGAAGACTTAGAAATCTGGTTAACACTAACATTAAGAAAGCAAAGTATAACTATTTTAATAATGTAAATATAAAATATAAAAATAATCCAAAAAAAATGTGGAACGAGCTAAATAAAGTAACTGGTAAAACGAAATCTAACATTAGTAAAACTATTGATTGCGAACATTTTAATGAATACTTTACTAACATAGGAGTTAAGATGGCGCAGTCATTTGACGATACGCTGCCAAGTTGGAATAATCCACCTAGTGAATATTCCTTTAATTTTATAAATGTTGATGTAAATACCATTAAAAGGAAGCTTTATAATTTGCCAGAAAAAAATTTAGATGTTCTAGATTTTGATAGTAAATTGTTAAGGTTAGCAGCTCCATACATTGCTTATCTATTGTGTCATATTGTGAATCTCTCTCTCATGTCTGGTCTTGTCCCAGCTGATTGGAAAGTAGCAAGGACAACTCCTATATATAAAGGAAAGTGTAGTAAAGACAGTATGAGCAACTACAGACCAATATCTGTCGTTGCTCATATCGCAAAGATTATAGAGAGAGTGGTTCAGGAACAAATCATTTCTTTTCTTAGTTTGTTTGATTTAATTAACATTGATCAATTTGCCTTTTTGAAAAACCATTCTACTGTAACATGCTTGCACAGAGCAGTTGATGATTGGTTAGAAAGTTTTAATGACTCAGAGGTCGTCGGCGCTTGTTTCTTAGATATATCCAAGTGCTTTGACACGATAGATCACTCAATTTTGTTATTTAAGCTTTACAAATATGGTTTCCATGAAAATGTTGTTTACTGGTTTAGTAATTACTTAAAAACAGAAAACAGTTTGTATACTGTAACAATAACAAATCTACACTTAAAGAAATCAATATTGGTGTTCCACAAGGAAGTGTCCTGGGACCCATCTTGTTTCTCATTTTCATAAATGATATTTCGCAGTCTATAGTAAATGGAACTTGCAGCGTTTTTGCTGATGATGTTGTGGTTTACACCTCAGGTGATACTGCTAAGATAGTAAATGATTCATTACAAATAATTATTGATAACATTGGTAAATGGTATGATGACAACCACCTCTCTATAAATACTGAAAAAACAAAGGTTATGTTACTAAGAAACAATCATACAGCTGACAGTAATGATTTAAATATACAAATTGGAACCAGTAAATTAGAACAAGTTGATAGTATAAGGTATCTGGGAGTCGTAATCGATGAAATGTTAACTTGGAAACAAAATACTCAATGTATTAGTAAAAATATTGGATATAAAATAACAATGCTAGGTAAAATGGCTAGTAGTTTAAGTAAACCGTTACTAGAAACTCTCTATATAAGTACAATTCAGCCTTGTAGTGATTATGCTATAACAGTCTGGGGAAATACGACAGAGTTAAACAAAAATATTTTAAAGCGACATCAAAAAGAGCTGCTCGAATTGTAACTAACAACTTCGATTATATTAATGTAAGGGGTGACAACATCATCCAGAACCTATCGTGGCAAACTCTTGAAGAGAAACGAGATTTCTCCCTAGCATGTCTAATGTATAAATGTGTTTACGGCCTTGCACCAATTAGATTAGTAAATGAAATTGAATTGATTCGCGATATTCACTTAACACGTGGAGTAGAAAATTTGAATTTAACAATACCTAAATACACCCTTAGTAAAATGAATTCGTCCTTTAAAGTTGCAGGCGCAAAAATATGGAACAATTTACCAATTAATATTAAATCGGCACCAACAATTACGTCCTTTAAGGCTAGATACAAATCTCATTTCTTTTCATAAAAACTGACATGTATTATATTTAATTAAGTTTCTCTTTTGTATATTTTGATTAAGACAGGACCACAATGTAAAACAGATACACTGTTATCTGATTGTTTTATCCTGTATAAATATATTATTTATTATTATTATTATTATTATTATTAAATAGATCTACTTATTAAACTAGTGAATTGTACATTTTTTAACTTTGCGGTCATGGTGGATAGCATAATATTTTGTGTCCCTACCACCTTTGTAGTGTTTCACTAGATATGTGATCATGCATGTTGTTGCACTGTACACGAACACCTTTTGTCAATTCACTGTTGTTTCGCATTAGAATTTGTTCTAGCTTCACACCAGCATCAATTAAACCTTCTGCGTGAACGGAATTCAACCTTGTCAATGATGCAGTCATATGGGACTCCGCAGCATGATGAACAAATGTAGTCAAATCTTTCTGGTAAGGATTTTAGGGCGTCAATATGCAAATCAGTCCGTCACCTCCACAAGTTTTTCTGCAAACACCGCATGGGTACCGTATCTAACAGGAAGCCCAACCTAGGAACAAAGATATTTTGTTTTATTAAGACCGTGACCATATGTTTTTTCATTATAATAAAAAATAAATATAAGTTAACGTGTAGGGTTGCTGTATCTATTATTAAACAGGATTCTAGGTGCTGAGAAATAATGTCTAGGACTGTAGCCTACCTAATTAAGGTTTAGTGACATTGGTGTTGCCTGATTAGATTTAAAAATAGACTGACAATTTGAGCTACTAAGATTTATGATTATTTTACCGAGTGTAGAAACAATGTTTCAGAGTTTGATGAAGTTCAAACCAAAAAAATGTGTAAAAAAACGAAACATTACCTTGTTGGCACCATTCTTTCATGCGATTAACCGCAGTCAGAACATTAAAGAATTCGTTTGTTGAACGATTAATTAAAACTGCTACACTCAAATAAACTCGAGAGAAATTAAATTAAAAAAAGCAGGTATACACAGCAGTTTAAATGAACTGAAAAATATCTAAAACTTCAATAAGCAAGATGCAAAACGTAGGCCTAATCGAAATTTCACAAAATCAGTACCACCCACTATTGTTATTTAAAACTGACTGACAGGGCATAAATCATCATCATCATCATCATAATATCAGATTTTTGCGCGCGCACTGCGCGTTAAATGTTATTGGGCACTCTTTTTGCCCGATTTCTGTTTTCTTGACTTACTTTTCAACTAGAAATTACGTTATACGAGCACGTCAAAAGTGACAGGCTACGCACGTGTAAATTAAAAAAATATAAATGTTTTTAAACATTTCAACATTTTTAAACATGTTCAGTAATTTCGGTCAGTATAGTTCACTATGTCGGTCGGTCTGTCGGTCTGTCTGTCGGTCCGGTATCACTATGCATTGTAGCACGTGGCTGTTGGCCTTGTTTTGCTGTACAGCCATATGTTTGTTATTTTTTTTTTTTTAATTTAAAACGTCTGTTTAAAATGATTGTTTACTTAGTCACCTTATTTTGCTTAGCTAACCTACGGAATATATTTTGTTTTCTGTTTTTAGTCGCGTGGACGCGACTCTATAGTTCACTATGTCGGTCGGTCTGTCGGTCTGTCTGTCTGTCGGTCTGTCTGTCGGTCCGGTATCACTATGCGTTTTATCGCTTTCTTACCTTATCTTGATATCAGTTTAATCTAGCTAAGTCAATTTTTCACAGTATATTCCTTATGGCCAGGAATCGATGTGGTTATGTTTTCACGGTGCGCAATAAAAAATTACGCGGTCTACGCACGATTTAACAAAATCACGTTTGTAATCATATCTTCACAACCATGAATCACAATTAAATAAAATTTGGTACTCATAAATTTCAGGGCATAAATCATCATCATCATCATCATCATCATCATAATATCAGATTTTTGCGCGCGCACTGCGCGTTAAATGTTATTGGGCACTCTTTTTGCCCGATTTCTGTTTTCTTGACTTACTTTTCAACTAGAAATTACGTTATACGAGCACGTCAAAAGTGACAGGCTACGCACGTGTAAATTAAAAATATATAAATGTTTTTAAACATTTCAACATTTTCAGTAATTTCGGTCAGTATAGTTCACTATGTCGGTCGGTCTGTCGGTCTGTCTGGCGGTCCGGTATCACTATGCATTGTAGCACGCGACTTAATGGCTGTTGGCCTTGTTACTTTAAAGATAATAAATAAACAAGGTACAATTTATTTGTAAATAATAATTGGTTAAACTTTTTCTCTCAACAATACATTTACTGCATGTACAAAGTAAATTACATAAATAAAATTATGAAGCAGCCATGAGCCATTGGAATACAATAAAGTAAAACAAATGAGGCAAAGGGTTGTTGAATGTGTGGAGAGAGTAACTAGACTAGACTAACAATGAAGATAGCTTGGTAGATATAAACAATTTTAAAATGGAGAACTAAAATATAAATAAAACTTAAATGGTGGTCAATATTGAGACTTAAAATTATGATGTCAAATGGAGTAATTTTACGGATCTGAGAGTATATGTTCCTAATGTTAAGTCCAAAAGGTTTTGTCAGTATCAGTTATATCCATTAAAAATAGAAGATGGATTACATTGAGCGTACAATGCACAGTAGGCCTACCACTTTTCAACATCGAATATAAATATAGAATCATTAAGAACTATAAAATGTTTAAGTTAAGATAATAGAAAATGTTAACATTAAATTATTTAATAGTCTGATGACAACAGGCGCAAATGATTTACGGTTAGTTTTACACCTGAAACGGCAGCCATGGGGCAACACTACTTCCCTGTTATACTTATATTATATATTATAATTATATTATATTATATTATATATTATACTTATATTATGTTTGTTTTTTTTGCTATGTAGAAAGATTGAAAATAAATAAATAATAAATAAACACTTCAAATTCCTTATTTGTTAAAAGTTGCCTTTTTTTTATAAAATGTCTATCTCAAAAAGAAGATACATAAACGTAGTTACAACCTGTTAGCTTAGAACTTAAGTTCGCATTTTAAGCATTTTTTTGTAAGGAATTTGTTTCATTTACCCTGGAACACTCTCAATAATAAAATTATAAAATATTTTAAGAATAGCTTTATCAACATTAAAATGATTAATCTTTTTTTGTGCGCATTTTCTAACGTACGTTGGTAGCAAAAAAGAACATAAGAATAAAATAAAAGTACATCAATCAAACCCACGACGACTGCTGCTACACAGGAGGCACAGTCAGTTGTCGTATTGGGAACTTTCGTTGTCAACATAAAGATTCCACCCGATTCTGTGGCTGTTAGTACACTCAGTGTGGAAGACTGTCGACAGTTTACCAGAGACCTATCTGACTGTATTAAGTACTTTTAATACACGATCGTATGTGAAGACATGGCATAATGTATCGGGTGCAGGTTTATCGTACTGCCATGGAGCAACCTATATTGAACATTTATACCAAGTATCAAATGTTTTTTAATACGAGAAGTATTTTTTATCGATGTTTTTTTTATATGTTTTTAAGCAAAATGTTACTGTACGCGGTCTTAGCTAAGACTGTTTTATAGCAATGGTCTAACAGGGGTGGCTTTGGTAAGACCGTCTATCTGATAAATCGGGGAGTTATCGTATCGTTACATGTACTTTACTATTTCAATCGACTATATGACAGTGACATTTTTAACACAAAGTATTAAATCGCAAATGTTCTAGCATAGCCGCGTGGAGCGTCGTGAAAACGAAACATTGATGTTCGATTCGCCGGACCGGAACCGTGCCGGAACAGGTGTGAAAAACCATTTAGTGTATATTATTTAGATACATCGCCTCCTACGATAATTGTTTTTAATAGCTGAAAAACGATAGAACAGCTTGAGTAGGCTACAGCATCATAATGACAGGCCGATTTTCTTTAAAAATACTATTTTGATAGATTTAATATACGTATATATCTTTGTCACCCTGACAGGTTACCTTCGCTTTTCTAGCTAATGGATTTAAGAATTAATGAATATAACAGCAATCCACATTAATTCTCTTAAGATAAAATGGGCCCTGTCCAATATTACCATTCACTGACCACATCAGAAACACTCCTTTCTCAACTAGCATTATAGCTACACCTTTCATCGCACTATCTTTATTAAATATTGCATATATCATCTATTTATTGAGAATCCTCACACTTGATTCTCTTGGAATAAATTACATATTTTACTTTATACATTTAGTAGTTGTTTTATTTTACCGTTGCCCTAATAATTACTAAAGTGGTGCCCTCGACTTTACTGAATATATAGTATTGCAATACTTTGACAATGTAAATACGCATTTTTGGTCGCCATATCAATCGCAAATTTCTGTTAGATATATAAACACATATACAAATAGTCCAGATCCCTATGTCAAAAAAGTGCCTTCGTGTGCAGATCATGGGGAAAGTGTAAACATTGTGTTTTATGAATATTTGAATCATGCTGGTTATAAAAACCCATGTTGTCAAATTTCTAAAATTCATCTTTGACCTCTGACCTCAATTTGAATGTTTTGACCCATTGAAAACAAAATGGTCATATCTTTGCAACGCTTAGATTAAATAAAATAATTTTAGTGTCAAATTATTTGGGAGATGCATATTAATATTTTTCCTAATGGAAAAGTTTGTCCAAAAATGGCTGGAAGTATGATTTTTGGCATTTTGACCTTTGACCTACATATCATATAACTCCGTAACTAACAGTTGGACAAACTTTAAATAGGTCTCAAATTAATCTGAAGGTATATGCTTCTATTCAGTCTAATAAGAACTTTTTCAAGAAAATGACCCAAAATATTTTTATTGACCTTTGACCTGTACTGGTAGTACACATTCCTATAATCTAAAAAACTATTGGCCGTAAAAGGTTTTTTTGTGTGAAATTGTTCGAAAAATTTACCTTTATATGTTGTATAATAACAACATTTTATAGAAATGTAAAAGAATTCTATTTATGATCACTAAATTCTCAACTGGGGGTCACTTAAGGCTATGTTCAGACCCATGGCGTTAGACCGTTTTAGCGTACAACGTTACTAGCAAGGTCACATTACAAACCGCAGTTCAGGTTGTTTCTACAGTAGTTGCATAATATTCATGTGCTCTTACCCACGTGTTTTCATCATTATTTCCACTGTATATAGGCCTAGATCTCAGCCCTACAATTATGACAAAATTTGTCGTAAATAAAACATACGTCAGCATTTATTTAAGAAAAATATAGTAAAGCCAAATTTCTGTTTCTATTGTTTTTGTAGTAAATAACATTTTCCCCAGGCTCTTGTGTTACGAAAATAAAGCAGGCCTCCTACAGTAATGATGAAGAAAAAATTGATTGTGATTAGTCTATCCAGTCCAGTCGGTTGAACCCTTACCCTTAACTTGCTAATACTAAAGACAGCTCCCCTTCTTGTTTGTTTACTGAATTTTTTTAGGAGTTAGAGGGTTTTCAGCATTAAACTTGTCCAGTCTAGTCTGCCTTGTATATGACTTGATGTCCCACGCTAGTTTTTAGATAGTCTGCGCTCCAGACGGAGTTTTGTCTTAATATTAGTAAAAATATAAATATTTTTGCACATATGGCGTTTCATACGCGTATTACTTGAGTTTGGATACTCCGTCTGGGGAAACACGCACAAGTCACGTGGTTTGACACCAAGAATACTTGGTGCATACGATTATCCAGTTGACTAGTTTCAGCCGCATGCCATTGGCTACTCACTCGTACGCAGTTTTAATATTCATATTTCAGAATTTCAAAGACTCAACAACTAAGATGATGCGCATGCGCTATGTTACGTTTAGACAATGTGTACTTTCTTGGGTGGGTACATTGACGAAAGTTTCTGAAGGGGCTAGAAATGATTTTATATGCCTAGTAGTAGTCTGGTAAACATTTAATGGGATTTTTCCCAAGAACATGAAAACTCGTCTTGATATGGGCTATAGCTTCTCCGCAAATCAAACATTTGAATGGATTATTTATTATTATGCGGAGATAATTATTTGATGTAATTCCCACCCAGACCCTGTCTTGTGTGCCGGTGGTGGTATGAGGCCTACCTTATTGACGTTTTATTTGGCAGGTCATACGTACGAGTTGAGTAGGCGAAGGAGGCCTAGGCCAGCACTAAACAATTAATAAACAAAACAACTTGGCAACACGATTTTATATTTTATATTTCAACAGTTGTTCAGTCTCGATCGTACATTCAGCACTGTAGATTGATTGTTCATTTGGTTGATTCGAAATCCATATTTACATACCGCCCGCCCCATATAGCCAAATACGGTATGATAACCTACGTCATTCTTATCGGATGTTTGCGGTCTGCAAATCGATTTCTATACGTGTTTCACAAGTCTGTGTTTTCAGACAAAATTCGCGGTCGAAATAAAAACAAATAAATAAAAAAAAAGACAATAAATACAGACTTGGGGCAAGTCTAGTTTTTAGCTTGAATGAAATGCGTGAATGGCTCTAGCTAGCTAGGCCTAAAAGCGGACGGGATCGTAGTCCCTATGTTTAAATACAAGGTGCATTTATTTATGTAATTTGTTAGAAAATATAATGGTAATCAGTTGATAGTAGTTTGTAGCCTTTGTAACAGTTGTATTTGTAGTCTAGTTAGGCCTTATTTCTGGCCTTTTTGTTGTTGAAATCCATCTCACACATTGATGATACAAGATGTCAGCCTAGGTCAAACATTGTTTCGCGTCATAACAGGAAACGTTCTGATTGGATACAACGTTGAATTACAGTAGCGTCGTACGCTAAAACGGTTCGTACTATCAACCGTTTTCCACTACAACGCTACAACCGTTGTACGACGCGTTGTACGCTAATCCCCAACTGTTCAGACACATTCTTTTAGCGTCGTACGCTAAAACGGTCTAACGGCATGGGTCTGAACAGGGCCTTAGATACTTCAAGTGTGAAGTATCATATTACAAACAAAACTTTCATTGACTGTTTTGATAATAATTCAATGATTATCTGACAGCGAAATACAGTATTGTCATGGGACTCATAAATACCAGAAATGCAGCTGGTACCTATTAGTCCGGTCCCTAAGGGGAAATGATGTTACCATAGTGGATACAAGTCTGTCCTTTGGCATGTTGATAGAACATGATATGGAGATACCAAAACAAAGTTACTGGAAATCTGATTTGACCTCTGTCCTCTGACCTCAATTTTTATATTTCTACCTTAAACAGCCATATCTCGGCAACGGGTTTGACAATTGAAATGATATTGGTATCAAATAGATCAGAGGGTACATATTTATATTCGCTCTAATAGAACTTTTTTGCAAAAAAACGACCAGAAATGTAATTTCTGAATGTTTTGACCTTTGACCTCGGCTTACTATATCTCAAAAACTGCTGGTCAAAACTTCTTGAAATTTGTTTCAAATTGTTAAGAGCATACATAATTATATATACTCTAATAAAACATGTTCTTCCAAATTCACAGGAAATGTCATTTACTGACCTTTGACCTTTAATGTTTGAATATGTCTGTATCTCTTTAACCAAATGTCATAAAAAGTTCAGTTTGGTGTCAAATTGTTCAGAATGTAAACATTTATATTAGCTCTAATAGAAGATGTTTACTGATTTTTAATGGAAATGCCAGTTATTGCAGTTTGAGGTATGATCAGGATATACTGTTAAGCGTGCATGTGTCATACTTATAATAATATACCTAAAATATAGATTTAATGGACCAGAACTACATTCAATATCCTATTTAGTCTACCTTTTACAATTTTCTTTAAACTTAAATTTTCATTTAATTTCAATATATAATTCCATCGCATGGTAGGCCTACATAAAATATTATAAACTTAAAAAAAAGAAAGAAAATCAAGATCTTAAAGAAAGAAAAGAAGAATTAACCAATAATGCGTTTTGATACTCATAAAACATATGACCTAATTACCAATTCATTGCTTGAAGTATGCTGAAAAAATGAAATATTGAAAACAGTGAGGAAAAAGCGAAGGAAAGAGTAAAAAATTAAAACATACGCTTAAAATATTAGAAATCTGAAAAGGATCAAAGACAAATTAATTAAAAAGCTGATTTCTTTTCAAGAACATACTGTAGTGGAATATAAAAGGAAAACGAACCAGTGAGCAGTCGAAAAAATTACCATCTATTCTTGTAGAGAAAGTGAGGCTTAAAGGCCAATTTACACAGACCGCAATAAAAATATAGAATATATGTTATTCCTTATGACCATTTAAACACAACGCGGAGCGGACAGGCGGTTTCCGCTCAGGATAGATACAGATTCTACGTGGGACAAGCTACGCGGTTTTACGCTTACAGTTACCGCTCGCCTGTGTAAATTGGCCTTAAGGAAAATGCAAGAAAACAAAGCTCCAACACTGATGAAGATGAGGCAATAACACATCCAGCTCATAACACTATACAACAATCTTTGAAACCAGAATAAATGAAGAGAAGCAATGATATACTTTAATCCACAAAAACATGACAAAACTGACATCAACCATTACCGACCAAACGAACATTATCACATGTACACAAATAATTTACAAAAGTAATCAAAAAACAAAATCAGAGACCGACTAGAAGTAAATAAACCAAGATATAAGGCTTCATACAGTAGGACCATCTTATACAGTTTGTCAATCAACTAAAATAAAAATGAAATGAATATCACCAAATCTTTGATTTAGAGATTATCAGAAAGCATTTGACTCAATAAAACAGGCATTACCATTTTAGAGGGAATTATTATACTGTACCTTAACAAATATTGATTACGATCGCTCAAAGAGAAGTTAAGGAAGATTAGTAAGACAAGGAGACTAATCAAAGAGCTAATCTAAAAAATAGAGTAAATATCACTTATAAAAAGACAAAATAAACAGTTAATTTAATCAAAACCACATTGACTTCCAGCCTATTTTTTGCTTTGAATTATATCATTTTTTTTCGATCCAATTTTTTGTGAAATAGTGAATAACTATTAGGTGACATTAAAATTGCATATTCAACAAAAATATTTGTAAAAATTACTTTGTCATGAAACGTGTCTCTCCATCCACCCCAACCACCTCCCCTCTCGCCCTCTCTTTTTATAGATTATTAGTTGCTAAATATATGCAAAACGATGGGTCATAGCTCAAATTGACATTTCCAATTGAATTCTGACAAAATATTTTGTTAGAGCAAATATAAATGTGTATATTCTGAACAATTTGACACCAAACTGAACTTTTTAGGACACCGAGATATCGACATATTCAAACATTAGAGGTCAAGGGTCAAAAAAGCTTAATTTATGGTAATTTTTTGAAAAAAGTTTCTATTAGCCAATTTTCAAATCTCTGA
Source organism: Antedon bifida (assembly GCF_963402885.1). Classification (NCBI taxonomy): domain Eukaryota; kingdom Metazoa; phylum Echinodermata; class Crinoidea; order Comatulida; family Antedonidae; genus Antedon; species Antedon bifida. The sequence goes on from NC_136231.1 coordinate 10,851,485, forward strand.
GATTGCGCGTTATTGAGATATTAGGCAAGCAAGGTCAAAGGTCAAACTGAAAAATAAAGCCTTTGCGGCCATTTTTGTACAATTTTTTTCATTGTAGCGAATATAAATATATATCTTCCAAGCATTTTGACAAAAAAATTAATGTAAAATGTCCATGCGTTGTCAAGATATGGCGATTTTTAGTTATATAATAGAAAAATATAAAAATTGAGGTCAGAGGTCACAGAGGTCAAATCAGATTTCCAGTAACTTTGATTTGGCATCTCCACACCACACCAAACTGCTATATTGAATAATTTGTATCCAGTCTGGTAACATCCCACCTCTTTTTCTCCCCTTAGGGACTGGACTATATAAATTATAGTCGAGTCTCCATTTTAGCAAAAATGTCAAAGTGTAGTACTATAACTGCTGCTTGATTTCATCTAATAAATGAGTTATCTCGTGTGACGTAGCGGGCTAGAGCAGCAGCGTGAAAAACAAATTGGGTTTAAATGAGTTCAAATCAAAACATTTGGCTCATTTTGTGACAAGTTTCACTTTCTGGAAGTAATTCCCAGGGTGCTAATTGTAGTAAATCAGCGTGTCTATTCGTTTCTGTAAACGACAATGTATTATAGTCCTGCGGTACGTACATTTAAAACAAGAAATATTTCTTACAAAAAACACCGCTCGCTTGTTGACGTAACAGTTTTAAAGATATATTGTCCCCCTGAAAAATATTTTTTATTTTAAATTTGTTTTTGAATGCATCGTTTTATTGTCACATAATAGTTATTCACGTTAACCAAACAATAATTTACCTGAAAAAATGTAATTTAAAGCAAAAAATTCTTAATTTTGGGTTATAATTAATTAATTCTTTTCTCTTTTTACGCGTGAATAAATATTATTTTTTGCTACAGAAGTGAATAACTTTTGTAATTAAAGTAAAATACAACAAGAATGAATTCATACTTTGATTGATTGTGCAATTGAAAGATAAAAAATACTGAATCTGTAAAAGATGATTATTATGCTTATTAAATATTTTAAATAAAAATGATGTTAAAAAAATAATATTACTTTATTTTACTAAACAGACTCAATTTCTGTCACTTTAGTTTATTTCATCAAGCCTAGATGCTTCAAGTGTGAACAAATTGTATCCTATTTCAAACAAAAACTTTACTATAATTATATGGACTGATAATAATTCAATGATTATCTGACAGCGAATTACAGTATTATAATATCGGTCTAGATTGACAGTCAAATTGGACTCATTGTAAATACCAGCCTAGACAGCCAAAATAATGTTTTGATTATTTGACAGTCAATTATTATAATACTGGCCTAGGTTGACAGCAAGAACAAAGTCATTATTTATTGAACACAATTTTACAGATTACTGTCTACATGCATCTATATAATACTGTATTATTAGCAAATGTTTTCATAGACTCTCTTCTCCAAGACCTGCTTTAGGGTTTGTAATCTGAGCATGACCCGTCCTAGTTTACAAATTATCAAAAAGGTCGGCCTCCAGAACTCTAACTGCTGCTTGCTTATAGCTTCTGAATGAGTAGACCTCATGTATGTAGCTGGCTAAAGCAGCAGCGTGAAAAACAGTTTTTTACGCTGAAATCACTGTGTATTCTAGAACCATCTGTGGACACGACCTCGCTTCGCTCGCGTACCATCTAGTATCATTAAATATTCTTAATAATGCGCTGCTCTCACAGCATTTTATTTGGTCCAATAAAACATATCGGAAATTTAAATACGAATACGAATAAATATATAAGAGCATTATACACACTGTACAAAATTACACATATAAATTAAATTACTTAAACGGAACCAAATTATCTAGTAACGGTGTTATTGAAAACTGTAATTGACTTAGGGATAAATGATTTGGAATAACGAGTTGATGATGGAAGAAAGGTTGTGATAGGATACGCTTTACCATAGAGATCACAGTTTTTTTCACGGATATCATTATCATCTAAGGTCATTGCAGTAATCCTACACGCCCTTCTGTTTATTTTATTTAATAATGCATAGTCTTTTTGACTTAAACAGTTAAACCAGATTGTAAAACAGAAATAAATAACACTAGAAATCATAGAATTATATTAACGTTTAAGAATTGTGTTGTCAATATTAAATTTTCTTAGTTGACGCATCATATAAAGTCTTTGTTGACCATTTTTATAAAGTCTGAGTGTATTTTGATTCAATTTTAACCGATCATCATTAGTTGTACCTAAATATTTAAATTCAGACACAACCCTAATGTTATCGTTTCCAATTTTCATGTAATTTATTTTACCAGGAAGTCAATTATAATTTCACATGTCTTTTTGGTATTTAATTTTAAATAATTATCATTACACCAGTCAGTAAATAGGCTAGTCAATCTAGCAAAAAAAAAAACAGCCCAAAGTGAAACAAATTGCAAACAGAGATTTTTCTTTTTTAAATGGTCATATATGATGAGGAGATAAAAATTTGAGCATCACACCTCTGTCACTCATCCCGATGATATGCAAATTAGCTTAAATATGCAAATTAGGGTGAAATTACAGAGTTACCATATCTCAAAACCTACTAGTCCGAGAGAGTTGATTTTTCCACTGATTTATTGAAAATGTATATATTTATATTTACTCTAATGAAACATTTTACGAAAAAATGACCGGAAGTACAACATTTGACCTTCGACCCCATTTCTCAATGTTTGCATATGACTAAATGACTAAAATGTCTGTAGAGACTTTATTTTGCCCTCAAATGACCCAGACATAGGTTCCTAATAGCCAGCATAGGACCACTTTGCAATTCCCAAAATCACACCTTTTTGTCACACACCTCAAAAGTATGCAAATTAGTAGTAAAACTTAAATAAATAAAATATGCAAATAAGGGGAAAAAATTACAGTTGTCCTATATCTCGAAAACCACTAATGCTAGAGAGTTGATTTTTTTCACAGCCGTATTCAGAATGTACATATTTCTATTTGCTCCAATGAAACATTTTACAAAAAGTTGACCGGAAGTATGACATTTGACCCTCGACCCTATTTCTCAAGATTTTCATATATAATGAAACTAAAATGTCTGTAGAGACTTTGTTTTGCCTACAAATGACTCAGATACAGGTTTCTAATAGCCAACATAGGACTGTTTAGTAAATCTCAAAATCACACCTGTAACACTCACCTTCAAAGTATGCAAATTATTAGTACAAGTTACATGAAATATGCAAATTAGGGGGTGAAATTACAGGTTCATATATATCAAAAACAACTAAGGCTAGAGAGTTGATTTTTTTAATAACTTGTTCAGAATGTACATATTTATATTTGCTCTAATGAAACATTTTACGAAAAATTGACCGGAAATACAACAATTGACCCTCGACTCCATTTATCAATGTTTTCATACATAATGCGACTAAAATGTCTGTAGTGACTTTGTTTTGCTCTAGCCTTAGTGGTTTTCGATATATAGGAACCTGTAATTTCACCCCCTAATTTGCATATTTCATGTAATTTAGAAATTAGAAACCTTTATCATTTGAGGGCAAAACAAAGTCTCTACAGACATTTTAGTTTCATCATATATGCAATATTGAGAAATGGGGTCGAGGGTCAAATGTCATACTTCCGGCCAATTTTTTGTAAAATGTTTTATTGGAGCAAATAGAAATATGTACATTCTGAATAAGGAGTGTAGTCTTAGATGTAGTCTTAAATGTAGTTAGATCTTTTGTCCCCGGTTTTTAATAATTCCGCATCTCGTACGTTATAGCCTATACTCATTTATTAAACTCATATCTATATATAAATTTACGTAAGGGCAAAATTCGGTAAATCGCGCGTTATTTCTAGAATGTTTACTCGATGGTATGTAAAGTTGGTTAGAATCTCGGAACTGATTTTAACCACAAGATGTAACCCTGTTTACTAATTAAATTTAGTTAGATAATTAGTTATTGACAATTAAAACGAATTTAGGTTCAACGATTTGCCCCAAATAGGGGTGTTTTCCGATCGTGGTATACACTGTCTAATGGATGTCCTCATGAAAAATACCTGCACCCAATAATACGAGGATACTTCGCATTTTCCTATCTCCTCCTACGATAATTGTTTTTGTAATAGCTGTAAACCGGTTGAACAGCTCGAGTACAGTATCATAATGTTGAAGACAGGCCGATTTTTAAAAAAAAATACTATTTTGATAGATTTAATATACGTTTATACAAATGTTTTGATTTGCGATGAATGGAACATTCCAATCTCTCTGACTCCCAGTTTGTAGGTAAATTTATGAGCCCTTGGAGAATAAACTTACAACTGAGATATAGTATTGCAATACTTTGAAAATATTGTAAATACTGTACTATATACGTATTAACCATTTTTGGTCGCCATTTGAATCGAAATTGTCTTACTAGTAGAGCAGTTAATGACATGAGCTGTGCATTTTATTACCAAAGCATGAAACTTGGCACAAAGTTTCTTTAATGTATATAGATTCAAAATATCGGGGGGTGCCAAGCGTCCAACGTCCGGTATGGCGGCCATCTTGATTTCAAAATGGCCACCATAAAAAAAAAATGTTCATATCTTGGCAACTATACACATTAGAGACTTAATTCTGGTCTCAAATTGTTCACAAACTATATATTTCTATTTGCTCTAATGACAATTTTCGTCCAAAAATGACCGGAAATGACGTTTCTTTCAGTTTGACCTTTGACCTCGTATTTGTATATCTCTGTAACTACTAGTCATTTTCAATCGATTTTGGTGTCATTTTGTTCAGAATAAATACATTTATATTTGTAGTAATGAAACATTTTCACATAAAATGACCGGAAATACAATTTATGACCTTTGACATTTAATTATTGAATTTTAATTATGTGAATATACTGTATGTGGTTTTTGTTGGTCTTAAATGCACCTAATTTTGAACTTTGACCTGATAGGCGTAATTATATTAAATGATTAATGGACTTAAATTGTATATAGTACATAAAATTGGTAAACATTGTGCTTGGTGGTACCATTAGTTCAATGATGTTGGCACCTTCTGATTCGCTAAAAGTTTTAATAGTTTGACAGAGGAAATAACATACATGTTATGGAATACCGTAAAACTGTAGACTGTATTTGAATGTCAAATGAATATTATGATGATCGTGTTTATATCAATATATTATTAATTACCTTACAAAGAACCCTTTATATTTCAACAATCAATCCTCAGTTATTCTACAATTTTTTGTTTTCCAAGTGATAGGCCTATTTTGATTGCATCTTCTTTTTGTAGGCCTATGCTTCCTCGGTAATATGGTCCTACCCCTCCTTCTTTGTCTGTAGATGGTCTTATACCCCATTCTTTGTCTGTGGATGGTCTTATACCCCCTTCTTTGTCTGTGGATGGTCTTATACCCGCTTCTTTGTCTGTGGATGGTATTACACCCCTTTCTTTGTGTGTGGATGGTCTTACACCCCTTTCTTTGTATGTAGATGGTCTTACACCCCTTCTTTGTCTGTGGATGGTCCTACACTTCCTTCTTTGTATGTGGATGGTCCTACACCCCCTTCTTTGTCTGTGGATGGTCCTACACCCCCTTCTTTGTCTGTGGATGGTCTTATACCCCCTTCTTTGTTTGTGGATGGTCTTGAACCCCTTTCTTTGTCTGTGGACGGTCTTATACCCCCTTTTTTGTCTGTTGATGGTATTACACCCCTTTCTTTGTCTGGTGATGGTATTACACCCCTTTCTTTGTGTGTGGATGGTCTTACACCCCTTCTTTGTCTGTGGATGGTCTTAAACCCCCTTCTTTCTCTGTGGATGGTCTTATACCCCCTTCTTTGTCTGTGGATGGTCTTATACCCTCTTCTTTCCCTTCTTTGTCTGTAGATGGTCTTATAATCCCTTCTTTGTGTGTGGATGGTCTTACACCCACTTCTTTGTCTGTGGGTGGTCTTACATCCCCTTCTTTGTCTGTGGATTGTCCGACACCCCCTTCTTTGTCTGTGGATGGTCCTACATCCCCTTCTTTGTCTGTGGATGGTCTTATACCCCCTTCTTTGTCTGTAAGTGGTCTTATACCCTTTCTTTGTCAGTGGATGGTCTTACACCCCCTTCTTTGTATGTGGACAGTCCTACACCCCCTTCTTTGTCTGTAGACGGTCTTACACCCCTTTCTTTGTCTGTGGACGGTCTTACACCCCTTTCTTTGTCTGTGGACGGTCTTATACCCCTCCTGTGCCTGTGGACGGTCTTATATCCCCTTCCTTGTCTGTTGATGGTATTACACCCCTTTCTTTGTCTGTTGATGGTATTACACCCCTTTTTTTGTGTGTGGATGGTCTTACACCCCTTTCTTTGTGTGTGGATGGCCTTAAACCCCTTTCTTTGTCTGTGGACGGTCCTACACCCTTCTTTGTCTGTGGATGGTCCTAAACCCCCTTCTTTGTCTGTAGATGGCCTTACACCCCTTTCTTTGTGTGTGGATGGTCTTATACCCCCTTCTTTGTGTGTGGATGGTCTTATACCCCCTTCTTTGTCTGTGGATGGTCTTACACCCCCTTCTTTGTCTGGACCCACTACTTTGATTGATTAAATCAAGACCTTCAAAGTGAAAGTCCACAGGTGGATGCCTAAACAGGTCTTGAACTTGAATATATTGAGATGTCTTTTACGAATTGATTTGGTTCGGATTTTGCTAAAAAATCAATGACTAGAGAAAATCGAGGAAAAGGATTCAGATGGTTTACAGCAAAGGCCCATTACCATAAAAATGGAGTACATTTTTTTAGATGCAACGAAAATGAACAAGAATTATCTGAGTTTCTGACTAATGAAAGTAGGCCTACTGCACAAATGCAGGATATGTTTGTAGTATGTACTTTGAAAGACGGTGTTCTCTTAACTCATGAAAATGAGAACTTTCCGAACTTGTCTTATATGCAACATCAAAGAGGCCAACGAAAGAATGCTACTTTACATCAAAAATATTTCCAAATGGCATCTAACAATTCAATTCAACTTTTATTTCAGACAATTGTCCATATGGTATAATACATTGCAAAAAAAAAAAAAAAAAGATGAAGGAGAGAGGCCCAAAACTTTTATCTAACGATTGACACATCACAGTTTAGCAAACAAGTCGGCATAGATGAGCTCAGTGATTGCTGTTTCTCAGTGATCTGTCATACTTTACGCCTATCCTATCACATAAAAAATTCAGAATAATAATTCCTGGTCATTTTTGCATTAAGTGTCATTTATTTCGTTAAAAAAAATTAGGTGCATTTATACCAATGTAAACCACATACAGTATGTTCACATACTTATATATGTCAAAGGTTATAAATTGTATTTCCAGTCATTTTATGTGAAAATGTTTCATTACTACAAATATAAATGTCTCTATTCTGAACAAAATGACACCAAAATCGATTGAAAATGATCAGTAGTTACCGAGATATACAGTTAAGAGGTCAAAGGTCAAACTGGAAGAAACGTCATTTCCGGTCATTTTTTGATGAAACTTTTCATTAGAGCAAATAGAAATATGTGGTTTGTGAACAATTTAACACCAGAATCAAGTCTCTACTGTTTATAGTTGCCAAGATATGAACACTTTTTGTTTTTATGGTGGCCATTTTGAAATCAAGATGGCCGCCATACCGGACGTTGGACACTTGGCACCCCCCAATATTTTTAATCTATATACATCAAAGAAACTTTGTGGCAAGTTTCATGCTTTGGTAATAAAGTGCACAACTTGGCTATTTTTATGGCGCTAACTGCTCTACTATACTGTGAATGTGGTTACTGTTAGATATATAAACAAAATATACAAAGAACATTTATTACTGTGACTGTGGGTAGATTACTGAAAGTTGCTTCTCAACGTTTTTGTATTAATTAATAATTATAAAAAATATAAACGTCGTAGTGGTGTATCGTTACATGTACTTTACTATTTCAATCGACTATAACAGGGACAGTTTTAAAAAAGTATTATAAATCGTAAATGTTTTACTGTGTTTAGTGGTATATTATTGATAGGCCTATAAAACATTTAAAGCAATATTTCGTTACTGAGTGGATAGAGAATATATTTAAAAATTGTTCTTCCCATCCTCATCCCTCAACTCTAATGTTATATACAAAATACAAATTGGGTTTGTTTAAATGAGTTCAAATAAAAAAATTGGACTCATTTTTAAGACACGGCCTAATTCTCTGGGTGCTAATTTTACATAAATCATCGTGTCTATTTATTCGTTTCTGTAAACGACAATGTGTCGGTACGTACATTTTAAGTCGCGTGGACGCGACTCTATAGTTCACTATGTCGGTCGGTTGGTCGGTTTGTCTGTCGGTCTGTCTGTCTGTCGGTCCGGTATCACTATGCATTGTAGCACGCGACTTAATGGCTGTTAGCCTTGTTTACGCTGAAATTACTGTGTATTCGAGAACCATCAGTGGACACGACCTAGATGGTACGCGAGCGAAGCGAGCGTACCATCTAGTTTTAATAATTGAAATACGGTACCTTAGTTTGTCGTGTTATTTTTATCTTTTGTGGTTAACCACCACCTAGTTTCTCGTGTTCTTAATTCTGTTAATTATTGTAAGAAAGTTAAGTTGCATTTTAAAAAGTAATTTTAATTTTAATTTTTGTATTGACCACGGTATTTGTGATAGTGTGAAATTATATATAGCATTTACAGATTATTATTGTCATTTTAAATATGTTTACATTTTATATTGATTTGTACAAGACTGCTTTTCTTTCTGGAGGTTTTATGAAATAAATAAATAAAAATAAATATAATGTACCTCTCGGCACTATACTTCCATTTATGGATTTGTGTATACTGCATTGTACTATATGAACTACCGATAGTATTTCTGTAACTTTTGTGTGAAAACTTCATAAAATATGTCAGACTGTGTTGAAAATTGTGACAACCAAAAACATAGTCAGGATTAAAAATATTATTTAATTCTGATTTTATTCAATAACCGATTTACATCGTATTATATTTTAGAAATAATTAATAATTGGCATATAGCATTAAACATAAATTGAAGCATGTCTACTTGACCGTCAAGTCGGCACACTATTTTGGATTTAAATTGAAACATTTGAACAAAATTAATGTTTACAAAAAGTCCAGTTCAAGTGAAAACAAATACAATAAAATTGTTACGAAATTCAGCGAATCAAATGGCAAGGATAAACAAGATGTGTTAAATAATAATAATGTGTTAATAATAATTATAATTAGTAATAACAATTTTATTAATTACACATTTAAATTGTATATTACCTATTAGTATTTATATTGCCATAGCTCTAATAAGTTAACATTTAAAATAAATCTACACACATTGCCTGCATATCTGCATAAAATATTTGTATTAAACATTTGGAATGCTCCGAATAATCATTACATTACATACAACCACATTCATCTATTATCATATCATTCATCGTCATTTCTGAGACAACAGGAGTTCCAGTAGGGTTTGTGACATCAGACAGGTAAATTACTTTTAAGGGTCGTAGGACTGATGGTACACAGCATTGGTTAACCAGCAGACTATTAGTTTGCCTGTTATACCCCATCAATGCAAGTGTACTGTTGTATATGGCATCGTTACTGTCATCACAATGGCCTCTGCAGTAGTTTACAGTAAACGAATCTGGTTGGACAATCCAATGGCCCCATCCAATGTCATTGAAAGAAACCGTAAGAGATTGGACGCAGCATTGTTGTCTAGAATCACCGGAGCAGGTCAATGCGTTTCTGGAAACTCTCTTCTTGACCAGTTGACTTCCAGAAATAATTAACATTGGTCGCTCGTCTTCAATAATCCCTATTGCGCTGGTAGGAACGTCAATATGAACGGTATATTCAAGTGTTTCCGTAATACTTTCTAATGAATCGTTCAGTTGACGTACCCATTGACGCATTAGATCAGTGAGTTTTACTGATACCCAATCGCCTGATGTAGGGAGATATGATCCGTCAACGTAATACAATGTACCATCAATATCCATAGAAACTCGAATATTGGAGACGCCTGGGAGAGCATCTGGTTTTATGAAGATCCAGGCGTATGTCTGTCCTAATTCACTGTAGCTGCGCAATGTACTTCTTTTTATATTGAAAGTTAAACTTGATGATGATGCGCCAATTATTAAATCAGAAGAAACTGAAATGGAAATTGGCATTGCTGAATTAGGCTACATAGAATTTAAAAGAAAACCTAATCATAAAATGTAATTATAGAAAAAAAGCTATCGTATCTTGAAGTTGCTTAAAAAGTGGTAAGAGCTTTTCGTAGGTTTGTTCATAGATTAGTTTATTAGATTATGTACTGTTGTATTTCTATGGATATGGATCCCGAAATAAAAGAAATGAAGAGAGAATGAATGAATAATGGTTATATTTGATATGGGATATTGTTTACTACAAAATAAAGCAAACTACAAAAGCGACGATCACGGCTGGCAAACAGGTAGATTAACTATTACAAGCACATTTCGACAAATAAGGTATGAACAAAAACCTACATAAACTGGCAGAACATTATGTATATATAATTAAATTAGAGGTGTTTTAAGCAAATACAATTTCAAATTCCTTTTATGCAACAAAAGAAACATTGTTGAATTTACAAAAACAATAAAAACTACAAAAAAATTTATCAAAAAATGATATGCAAAAAATGAATTAAATATTTATAAAATAATCTTATTCTTTAAAATTATATACAGTATTCAATAATGTTTTATTTGTAGTTTCTCTAATTTACTTTATCTACTGAAAATGGTTTTTAAAACATAATTTGGCAAAATGTTATTTCATGCTTTTCTGTTAATAGTAGTACACAATTACATTTAACATTGTATTATATATCTGCTTTACAACATTTCATACCTTTTGATGTTAAAATGTTAACTTTTATGAATGTACATCACATGCAATTCAGTCTTCGCCATTGCCAATTTTGATTTAAAAATGAAAAATGAAAGAATATTATATCTGGAATCCCTTCCTGTAGCTGGGCTTTCAAATATTACTACATGAATGTAATTTATGATAACAGACAATAACATTATAACAATAGAACACGGATTTTATTTAACTTGTTTTAATCAAGCATTTTGTACTTACTTTTGTGCGCCAAAATAGTAGCCCTTTCTATTGTCTTGCTGTCGGTTTTGGGCTGGTCTTCTGCGATATCCTCACCAGTAGATTTCATAAATTTACTCAGTTGTGATTTTGGGAAATCATGTGGCAGTTTACTAACATTTGGTGGTTCTTTTAGATTCATTTTCTGTAGTAAATTCATTTTAAAAAGTTCAATGCGAAGCAGCACTGCCTCCTCTTCCGACAACAGTTTTCCTTCGGTTTCTTTTACACACTTGGTACATTTTTCCTCTTGAAATGTTTCTTGGTTAAACTCTTCGTAGTCAATGGAACTTTGTATTTGTAGAGATGCTAAACTGGATGTTGTTGGTAAAGCAGAAAGCTTGCATAGCGTAAAGGAAACTAATGCAACTATCAGGCATACTCGGGGGTTAAGAATAGCAACCATAGTACCACCTCAGCAGAATTGCCAAATAAAAAGGACCGTTTCAGATCCGCACATGCTTATTTATACAGTTTTTTAGTCAACGTTTGCAACATGATTAATTAACAAATTACATTTTAATATTCCGGAAGTTGTGACTTTCTCAGGATAATCATAGAATGACGTCATTTTGATATCGATTAAGTTCAAATATATATTTGACGTCAGTTTCACAGTAACCTTAAAACTACTCAGGACATCAACATGGTATGGAACGTTTTGCTGCTATGCCTGCAGCTAAAATCAATGACCTAAACGTTGCCGAAAGCAGACCTATCACTACAACTGATATTTTGCGAGATTACCCTTTTTTGCCAGCAGCAGTTTAGACCTACATACCGGAAGTTTCTTACCTTATAATCGAAAACAAAATACAGGTACAGGCAAGGAAAAATTACATTTGTATATTAGGTACGGTGGCCCACAACTGTCACGCACACTATAACACAGAATCACACAATTAAAGAAGGAATTACACAATTAAAGAAGGAATCACACAATTAAAGAAGGAATTACACAATTAAAGAAGGAATCACAAAATTAAAGAAGAAATCGCACAATTAAAGAAGAAATCGCATATAAACAAAAGAAAGCATGAAAATATAAAACGAAATGCACAAATAAAGAAGAAACGCGCAATTAAAGAAGAGCTAAGCACAATTAAAGAAGTCCGCAACAAATTCGAAAGCTCCTCGCACAATTAAAGAAGTCCGCAACAAATTCGAAAGTACCTCGCACAATTAAAGTACAGTAGTCCACATGCCTCCGGCAGCAAACTTTAATTCTATTCGGCCCATTTACCATTACGTTCAGCTCTTTCAGCATTCGGCGCATTTCTATTCGGCCCATTTACCATTACGTTCGGCTCTTTCAGCAATCGGCTCTTTTTTATTCGGCCCATTTACCATTACGTTCGGCTCTTTTTTATTCGGCCCATTTACCATTACGTTCGGCTCTTTTTAATTCGGCCCTTTTTTATTCGGCTCTTTCTGCATTACGTTCGGCTCTTTTTGATTTGGCCCTTTTTTATACGACGCAATTAAATTCTAACCTTTTACATGGGGTCAAATGGAAGAAAATCAACGGCTGGAAATGAGTCTATGAAAAGTTTACAAAACATATTGATGCAGCATGTAGAGTGTTTGGTTGGTTGAATTAAATGAATTTGAAGGCTATTTAAATATGACTAATCATTTTATTGACATGATTAATGTGTTAGAGAACTTGCAATTGTTCCACCTTATTGACCATTTTGAGAGAGAAAAGGTTTGATTTATGGCCTAGGCTAGCTAGGCCTAGCCTAGTGTCAGCCTAACATTTAATAATAATAATTTACCCTTTCTCTCTCAAAATTTGTTAAAAGATGAATTAATTTTAGGTTATTCAACACATCTTTAATAGGTTGGCTACTCATGGTTGGCGCCATGATGATGAAATGTTTGTAAACTTTTCATAGACTCATTTCCAGTCATATACCCCTTTTACACCGCCAGTAAAAATGCGGAGTTGATCCGGAATTGTATAACCCGAGTCGTACGGGACGCAAAAATGCGGAAATGTAGGCCGGTGTAAACGACGTAAAAAGTTACCAGGGTCGCTGAATGCTAGTAGAACAAAATCCAGTCTTATATGACAAAAAAAATTCTGAATACAAAAATGACAAAAAAAAGTATGATATTTGGAAAGCCATTGGAGAGCAAGTTGGACTTGAATGTGAGTATTTTATAATACCTAATAAAATAACCATAAATTGGAGACCAAAATGTGGTAATGCATTGATACCAAACCTAAATATAACTATATTTACACAGATCCAATTGCAAAGACCAAGTTTGAAAGTATCCGGGACTCCTATAAGCTGACCAGTTGGGATTTCTTCAGGTGCATTTATCGCATCGAGAGTAAGTCCAGGCTAATGTTTTTTTTTTATATATTTTTTTCATTGCCCACTCTCAATAACAGTTTGGGTTATGTAAAATTGAAGTGAAAGCTAGTTCTGTGACTGATGCGCTTGCGCAAGTAGACACCATATTATCGTACCAAGGATGACTTTTGAAGTAGTCATGTCATTCAAGATAGCCTAATCAATATAATAAGCACCATTCATGCTCTCGCAGTGGACTCATGCACTATTATCTTACTGTACTTTCAGGAGTGTTAGTAACATTACGGTACCAGAGGTAACAGAGTATGAATCATCACTAGAAGGAACGTCATCCATGATGCGTTCATTTGAAGAAGAAGAAGAAAGAGCATCCGTTAGTAATGAGGAAGAAGCGTGCCTTAAACCAACCAAAAGAAAAAAAGAAGATGATATTAGCAACCAGTTAATGGAATATTTAAAGAGAAACGAGAAACTCCCAAAGACGACCAATTAACCCTTTTTTTAAATCTAGTCTGGCCACTGTCCGGACATTTCCAAAGTTAAAACAAATTGAAGTCAAAAGAAAAATGAATAAAATAATTATAGAAATTGAAGAAGAAATGGCATTAAACGAAGAATAAATAATAAGAATAATTCAATAATGGAACATAATAATAATATAAAACCAACTAAATTAGAACTTCTTTACTAGTATGTTAAAAATAATCACATAAGTAAACACAATGATATCAACTACACCAATAATAAAAGTATTTTGATAAATTATAAGTATACATAAGTGTATAAACACATTGAGGTGAGTTATATGGTTATATCCAGTAATTGATTAAAGTAAACAAAAATATATAGGCCTATATAATTATTTATTGCAATTGCTATACAGAGTACACTAGACACAATAACGACGAAAAAAAGATTAGAGTTATTATTCCTATCCAAAACAAGATACGTTTTTATGCTAGCATGATTAAATAACGATCTATCGTAAATATGATACAAAAATATTTTCACAATTGAATCATACGACGTCATAATCATAGAAAAACGATTTAATCGTAGTATAGCAATTTTGTCGTTCACTTAATTTTATTTGTAAAATATATTTGTATCATATTCATAATAGATAGTTGTTTAATCGTGCTTCCAATCGGTACGTGATGGAATAGCCATGTAGGTGTTTTTTTAATTATCCCAAATCGCCTGGCAGACTTCTGGAATAATTTTACATAGTCGACTTCCCAACACGATATGCAAAATACATCGTCGTATATGAATCACCCGTAGGAAGATACCTAAAACAAGACATAAAAACAAGTTTCAAAATTACTCCAATGTCTTTGTAAACGGCAGTTAGGCTAGTTAGTATTACTAATTTGGCCTATAAAATATTATTTCAAAAATCCTCATTTACGATGTAAAAATCTCGTTCTACTAAGTTCTTGCGTATTCATGAACTTTGGTGGAGTTAAATACAAAAACTGTATTATATTAAATTATTTAATAATAATTATTGTCATGACGTCATTTGTTTTCAATTTGTGAGTTGCGTGCCAGTGCGCGTACAATACGCAGGCTGAACGAAATCATATACAATTGGTATCGTGTGAGATATTTATGCAGTGTAATCATCTTATTTTGTTATTTGGAACCCTTTGGGTGAGTTTAATTATAATCGTGTATTAATATGTTTAGCCAGGAGTCTGCGGGGGCAGTCTTTGAGTTGTTTACACCTTTAAAAATTATACATTTTATTGTTGTTAAAGTTCATATATTCTAGGCCTCGCTAGACGTTATCACTTCGTTTAAGTCGAGTTGGCGTGCGAGTGTCTACGTCTTTCTATTACTATAGAGGGGGTAGTCGCACTATTCTTTATTATCATGTTTCTTATAGACAACCCAACACAGTTGTTGAATAATAATAATAAAGTTAATAAAGACAACATATTGCAACAACGTGTTCACCTCATTATTCTCACCGATTCCACAACAGCTTCAACAACTAGTGAAATAATTACAATGGCAGACGTAAACAAACTGAAGCTTACCAGACGGAACAGCAAAGGTCAGTTAACAAGGACTCTGTCCATGATAGAATCACTACTTAAAGAAAATTGCGAACCAGATGTTTTAAAAACTTACATTACCAAGGCGGAGGAACAGTTCAGAAAAGTCGAGTTAAAACACTCTGAACTGATTGATGTACTTGAAGACCAAGGAGAATTTGAAACGGAAGAGAAATGGATGTCAGAATGTGAGATGGATTTCCTTCAAAAGTTGGTATGTGCAAAACGGGAGATTACCCTGCGCCACTCACAATCTACAGTCGATGTACCATTCTCAACTCCTACAACTCCTCTTCAAACATCAGCCTCAACGCAGCCTGCTGGTACGGTTGCCTCGCCGCCTGCATTCAGTTCACCTACACCTCGACCTGCTATGGCAAGGTCAACGCCTACTATGGCAAAGATGAAGTATCCTACATTTAATGGCAACATCCGGGATTACAAAAGATTTAAAGAATTATTTACACATTGTGCAACTAATCTAACTGAGATTGAATGTTTCTACCAGCTAACTGAATCTATGATTAACAGCAAAGAAAGAAACATGGTTAAAGGATGTATTGATGTTGCTAGAGCTTGGGAAGTGTTAGATGAACGCTATGGAGACAAAGACAGAGTGGTTGATAGTCTGTTGAAGGATCTAGAGAATTTAAAGTCCTATGAAAGTAAGGACAAGATCAACATTCCAGCCATGAGTCGTTTTGTCCAAACCCTTCAAACGTTTGAAACCAGAGCGGAAACCATTGGTTTATCTGGAGAATTGAACAGCAAAATCATGCTGAGCCAAATAAAACAGAAGTTACCAGAAGAACACAGAATAGCTTACTATAAAAGCGTTAGAGACAACGACACAGGTCATTCTCTCACTGGCTTGGTTAAATGGCTGTACAGCCAATTATTGTTACTTGAGAAAGCTATGCCCATGACTGAAACTGAATCATCTTCATCATCAAAGAAGGCTTCAAATGCTGCTGTAGTGTCATCTGGAGAAGGATACAAGTCAGACTACAATAGAAATCCCAAGTGTGCACTGCATCCAACTGCGACTACTCATTTCTTAAAGAGTTGTAACAAGTTTCGAAGTTTGTCTCAAAAGGAGAAATATGAAGTGATGAAAAAGAACAGAATCTGTTTTAGATGTGGTCACAACAATTGCTCTGCTGGTAAACCTCCATATGATAAGAATTCCTGTCAATTTGCCGCGCCTTGCGGAACTCCATCTTGTGGAAGTAACCTTCACTTTCCGGCTGTTTGTCCTGTCTTGTATGAAAGAAAGGATCAACCCAATCTTAATTGCAATGCTCAACCCTTTCAACCAGCGGATCCAACCACAGTTGTTAAGCAGGCAGGCATGGTCACCCACAATGGAGAAAGTAAATTACAAGTGACTTTACCTACTGTTATGGGGTACCTGAGATGTGGCAAAACCCGCCGTCTAGTGCGTATCTTATTGGATGGTGGAAGCCAAGCGACACTTCTGAGATCGGGACTCATTCCACTTACTAATCAAGATGTTTATCAAAAACACGATCTGAGTCTGGTTGGTGGTAAGAAAATTACTAAGAAACTACGATTGCTGAATTGCTATATTGAAGACGTAAATGGTACATGGTCTTGTCCACTCACCGTCACAGAAATAGACGAACCCTGCGGAGATGCTCCTATAGTATACAAAGAACAGCTTAAACAATACAGTCATCTAAATGAAATTGATTTACAAGTTGCTCCATACCCAACTATTGATGTACTGCTCGGTGTCGATAACACGCACTTAATGATTTGGGAAGAGTACCTCCGAGGTGAATGTATCAATGAACCTGTAGCCGTGAAGTGTCCTTTTGGATGGTTTATCCAAGGAGGACAACTCACCACATCAGCACTCTTCAACTATGTTAATGTGTCTGCAGTTGGACCAATGGAAGATTTTCTTGGCATTGAGACAATGGGTTTAGAACCAAAGAAGTGCAAATGTTCTGAACATCTTACAAACCGCAAGGCAACGGAAGCAATTGATCAGAGTGTGAAACAACTGCCAAATGGAACTTATGAAATTAGATTGCCTTGGAAAAGGGCACCAAATGACCTTCCAGATAACTATGGGTATGCTGTGAAGAGACTGAAGAGCCTAGAAAAGCAATTTGAGAATAGGAACATAGAATGGGAAGTGTATTGCGAACAAATGAGAGATCAACTGAAAAGAGGTGTCTCTCGTCGAGTGACAGAAGCAGAGCTACAAAGAGATAGAGAGGCTGGAAGGAAGATGTGGTTTCTACCACACTTTGCCGTAACCAAAGAATCCAAAACAACACCTGTGAGAGTTGTATATGATGGGAAGGCAAGATTTCAAGGCCATTCTCTTAATGATTATTTATATAAAGGAGAAAATGTTAATACAGATCTTTTTGATGTTGCCCTACGATTTCGAGAAAACGAAGTTGGTATAATTGCCGACATTAGTAAGATGTTCCAGGCTATTAAAATCAGTTCTGATGATGCCCGCTTTCATCGATTTGTGTTCAGAGAGAATCCTAACCATCCAATTCAAGTGTACGAGTTGACGACTGTTACATTTGGTGACAAGCCATCACCAACTGCGGCTATTGTGACTTTGAGGCATATAGTATCTGAGCATGCACCCGGTGATAAACAGTTAGAAAGAATTGTTACTGACCAGTTTTACATGGATGATTTGAATGAATCTGTTACTGATGCTAATGAGGCTGACAACTTAAAGTCTAAACTCACTGAGACTCTGAAGAAAGGAAACTTCAATATCAGGAAATGGCAATCCAACGTTAGGAATATGTGTGATGAATCAGAAGACGCCACTGCTGCAACAGCTTTGGGAACAAAGTGGGACCTTGTGAACGACACTCTAAAGGTCAAAGAGGTAAAACTAATTCAAGGTCTAATCCCAACTAAACGTAGCATTCTGAAACAAACCGCTTCTTACTATGACGTATTCGGTATGCTTTCCGGTATCCTTGTCCGACCGAAAACACTGTTACAAAAACTGTGGCAACTAAACATTGATTGGGATACACCACTTAACCAGAGAGGTGAACTTTGTGCTATTCTCAGTGAAATCAATAAAGACCTTGAAAAAGCAAGTGACATAGAAATTCCAAGATGTCTTATTCCAGAGCCATTTAGAGGAAAAAGACCATTACCTAAAGTATCTATGCATGGTGCAAGTGATGCTTCAGAAGATGCTATGGGTATCGGAGTTTGGCTAAGGTGGTCACATGAAGAGTCAACTGAAGCTTATTTGTCGTTTGTGTGCGCCCGAGCCAGACTCACACCACTTAAACAATCAAGCATCCCCAGAAAAGAACTTCAAGCAATTCTGCTGCTTTCAAGGCTGATGCTCACTGTAAAGAATGCTTTGAGGTTTGACATAGTTTATTCAAAGATTTGGACAGACAGTATGACTGCCATCAGTTGGCTGAGAGGTCAATCTAAATCTTTCCGATCGTACGTTGCATACCGTGTAGGTGAGATCACTTCTGAATTTGACCCGATCAAAGATATTGCCTTTGTACCATCAGACCAGAACACTATAGATATTGTTTCAAGAGGAGGAAACATTGACGATATGAAGCAAGTCATCGATGGACCGGAGTTCCTACGATCACCACCAATCTCTTGGCCTAAAACTCCTACAAATGTTCAAGTAGCTCCTGAAGATGGAGAACAAAAGAAATTCCATGTCCGTAATGCTAAGACACTAACACTCAAAATAAAGGCTATCCCTGAATTTGAAAGAATACTTGATCCCACCAAGTTTTCTAGTTGGCCAAAACTTAAAATGGTCACAGCAAGAGTTGTGTCCTTAAAGCAGTTACCAAAGAACCAATGGTTAAAGAAGTTAACTTCACAAATTTCTGAGTGGCCTTCACCACATGCATTGAAGGAAGCTGAGTTGCTTTGGATCCGACAGGGACAAGCTGAGATAAATTTTAATGATCACAACATCATGAAGCTAGATCCAGTCTTCGATGAGAAAGAAGGAGTGTACCGTGTTGGTGGACGAATTAAGAATGCACCACTGTCGTATGACATAAGACACCCTTACCTACTACCGAAGGGAAGCCATATCAGTTTACTGATTGTTCGGGATCGACATCAATCAATTGAACAACATATGGAACAGTAAGATCTGGATCTACGCTCAGCCTGTATTTTAACTATTTTATCTGAAATTTTTAATCGTTTTTATCTAGTTTTAATCCTCGTAAGACCATACTACGACGAGGGCGAGTCGGACCCAGGCAACGATCAAAGGAGAGGTGCCCGGTCTGGGCGGTGATTTCATCCTAAGCCTAGCTCGACTTTTTTGCTGTTTTTAAGCCTAAGTGCAATATTGATCACCTCGATCTAAGTATCAACGACATCATAAATACTTTTTAAAGAAGTTTTATATGGATATGTACAGTTTTTTGATGTATTTTGGTGTTTTTTTATTCCGTTTTTATCCTGTTTACATTTGATTTGCTTCGTTGCGCTTGGCGGGAAGTTTTAATCAGCTGACCAACACTTGTTTACCTGTTTGATTGACTTTGCTAAGCTCCTGGACGACATTCAACCACTGATAAGGTAATTAAATCACTCTTAATAATGGCAGCGATTACTACAAATGTTCTTATTATTTTATGCCTTCTAGTGAGAATTAACTTTACCTGCCGCCCAACGTTAAACTCAGACATTTTTTCTACGTTAAACTCCAGCATATATGATAGCTGGGCAATTCAACCGAAGATACATACGGATAACCTGAATATAATGTCTCCCTTATGGACATTGTACGGATCTTCTAAACCGTATCCAGTTTGCCGCTTAAACTTAAAAAACCCAAGTTTCCTGATGGTACTTATTATTATCGCTGGAGACGTTTCTCCGAACCCAGGACCAATCAGAAACCCATGTTCAATTTGTAAAAAACCGATTGCGAAAACGCACAGGGCAATGAAATGCACTGAATGTAAATGTAACTACCATATCAAGTGCGGAAGAATAAATAAAATTGTATATGATAAGCAACGGAACTCGAAAGATAATTGGTTATGTCAAGAATGCCTCTTCAATCAGCTTCCGAATGATGAATGCATCAGTGACATTAATATTCATGACGAATTTATTGCCGACACAAATAATGTGAATGAAACCCAACAAGATGGACATACATGTACAGAAGACATTTACGAGCATTTAAGCGAGGAATTCAACGTGTTTAACAAAGGCCTACATTTTATTCACCTTAATGCGCGGTCATTAGTTAATAAAATGTCTGAACTAAGGCACATCGCATCGAAGACCAAAGCTACTGTTATATCCATCAGCGAGTCGTGGCTGGACGAATCCATCACCGATAACGAGATCAAAATTGATGGATATACAGCGCTCAGGAAGGACAGAAACCGGTCTGGTGGTGGAGTTTGTATCTACGTAAAAAATGAACGCGCCTTCACACGTAGAAATGATCTGGATATCGACGATTTTGAAGCAATTTGGATAAATATATATCTGCCTCGTTCAAAGGAAATTGTGATTGGTACATGCTACCGCCCACCAAAACAGAATGTAACTTTATTTCAGAACAACTTTGAAGAAACTGTATCAAAAATCAAAGAGAGTAGTGAAATTTATATTCTTGGTGACTTTAACATATGTACTTTAAATATTAATCCAGTATCGCAAAGATATAATGATTGCCTTATAAGAAATGGTTTTAGTAATGTTATTAAGGATATAACTAGAATAGGAAAAGAAAAAAGCTCATGTTTGGACCACATTGTTACTAATGTACAAAATAATGTGAAGCAATCTGGAGTAATTAACATTGGCCTTAGTGACCATTTTCTTATTTATTGCACTAGAAAAATACCTAAGTCTCATGTTCATAAAAATGAACACAACTCCGCAAAATTACGATCTTTAAAAAACTATAATGTAAATAACTATCTTGAAACACTTAACGATATCGATTGGTCTGTTGTCACTAATAATGTCGATGTAAATATCGCGTGGTTAACTCTTAAAGATATCATCATTAAGGTGATCGACTCAATAGCGCCAATAAAAAAAGTTAGACTTAAACAAAACATAGCACCCTGGTTTACCTCCGAAATTGCCGATGAAATCAAAGTAAGAGACACACTTTTAAAACAATTCAAGAAAGATAAATCTAATCTAGATATATACAAATATTATTGTGCCTCTAGGAACAAAGCTCAGCGGCTGATCAAAAAAGCTAAATCTAATTATTTTCTCAATAAGATTGATGAAAATAAAGACAACCCTAAAAAATTATGGAAAACCCTCAAACAGCTCGGATACGAGAAGAAATGTAAAACAAACACTAAAATCGTTCTCGATGACAATGGTAAACAAACTTTCTGTCCAAAAGGCGTTGCCTCTCGTTTTAATGAGTTTTTCACGAATGTTGCGTCAACACTCGTCAAAAAACTCCCAAAATGCATAGGTCTTTTCACCATGTCCACTAACGATCTTCTTAAATACTACGTTAAATTAAAAGGAAAAATGTTTAAGCTAGAGCCTGTTACCATAGAATTTGTTAAAACTCAACTCGAAAGCCTAAATGTAAACAAAAGCGTCGGTCTAGATAATATTCCCTCAAGATTCTTACGTGACGGTGCGATAATCTTGGCTGAACCGATAGCTCATATCATTAACCTTTCGTTTAAAACTAATTGTTTTCCTCATGATCTTAAAATTGCTAAAGTTACCCCTCTATTTAAGAAAAATACTAGAACAAATGTTGAGAATTATCGGCCGATTAGTATTCTGCCTACGGTATCTAAGATTCTTGAAAAATCTGTAGCTATACAAGTTGAAAGGTATCTTTCCAAAAATAATATACTTTATGCCTATCAATCCGGTTTTCGGCAGGCCCATTCAACTGAAAGCAACCTCATAAATCTCATCGACGGTTTAAAAAACAATAAGTCCAAAGGCCTTCTTACTGGAATGGTTCTAATTGACTTACAAAAAGCTTTCGATACCGTCGATCATGTGATTTTAATTAACAAGCTAAAATGCATGGGTTTTAAGTGTACTGACTGGTTTCAATCTTATCTCGCTAACCGCACACAAGTTGTCAGTGTGAATGGTACCTGCTCTGAACCTCTTATAGTTACTCATGGTGTACCGCAAGGTAGCATCTTGGGCCCTATTCTTTTTCTATGTTATTTAAATGATATTGCTTCTTGTATTGATTCTGATGTTCAATTATTGCTTTATGCTGATGATTCTACGATTCTGTATTCTCATCACGATGCCACCAAAATCGCTCATAAATTAAGTACTGTCCTAACTAAGTGCCAGGACTGGTTAACTGAAAACAAATTATCTTTACATGTTGGCAAAACCGAAAGTATTATCTTTGGTAGCAGAGCGAAGCTTAACAAAGTAAAAGAGTTTTCTGTAGAATTAATGGGCCGTAGAATCAAAAGTACTAAGCAAGTTAAATATTTAGGTATTGATTTAGACCAATATGTATCATGTGATATCATTGCAACTAGTGTTATCAGTAAAGTTAAGTCAAGGTTGAAGTTTTTACATAGGCAAAGTTCGTGCTTGAATAAAAAATGTCGTAAACTATTAAGCACTGCTTTAATACAATGTACATTTGACTATTCTGCCTCGGCATGGTACGGCGGTGTCAATAAGAATCTTAAACATAAATTACAAACTGCCCAAAACAAGATGGCACGTTTCATTTTAAATGTTGGTCCGAGGTCTCACATAGGTGCCAAAGAGCTTTCCGATCTTGGGTTTCTTAATGTCAGCCTCAGAAATAAGTTTTTAAGATTAAATTATGTTCACAAAATTCGTTATAACTTTAATACGCCTTCTTTCCTTAAGGATAACTTTTTGTTAATTTCTGATCATCACAACCATTTCACCAGGGGTACAACATTTAATTTTGTCACTCCTAAGGCTACTGGCGTTAATGATACGACTTTTTATTTCTTAGGTATCCGTGACTGGAACAGGCTCCCCAATTCACTCAAATCAATACAAAATAATGCAACCTTCAAAATAAAACTTAAAGAATATTTTAATAATGAACAGCTTGGTATTTCAGTTTAATTAAGCTATTTTTAATATTGTTTTTTTGATGTTTTCTTGTCTTGTATGTATTTTCTTGTTTTTTCATTTTTACTGAGTCATACTTAACGATAATTGTACTAGGCCCAACCACTCACTTTTCAGTCATTACGGATTGGACCCCATTGGAAATAAGTTTACTTTTTTGTCGACTTAATGGGTTATCCAGGTATTCTTTTTATACATTGTATATTTTAACTTTTATGTATGAATATCAAATAAAATCAATCAATCGACACAGACACTCTTTGCATGGGGGTCACCTGAGAACCGCATCAGAGGTCAGAAAGAAGTTTTGGATTATTGGGGATACCAACATCTCAAAAACAGTTGTACGACAATGTACTATTTGTAGGAGACACAAAGGGAAGCCATTAGAGCAAAAGATGGCTGACCTACCAGACTTCCGAGTGAAACCATGCTCACCGCCATTTAGTTCCACACTCGTAGACTATCTGGGCCCAGTTAACGTAAAACTGAACAAAAATACAACCACAAAAGGATATTGTGCAGTTTTTACATGTGCCGTAACTAGAGCTGTACACTTAACCTGTGTCCAAGATCTTACTACCCAAGCGTTCCTACAAGCAATGGAACGATTTGTAAGCATCAGAGGAGCACCATCTTTGTTGGTGAGTGACAATGGCACATGTTTCAGAGGGGCTGACAATACAATAAATGAGTTGAATTTGAGACTAGACCAGACGAAGATACGAGAACAATGCCAACGTTATAATGTGCAGTGGAAATTTGGACCACCAGGTGGACCTCATCACCAAGGAGCTGTTGAGCGCATGGTTCAAGAGGTAAAGAAAGGCATGAGACATTTGGTGAAAGCTGACAGACTAACATTTGTTGAATGGGAGACGGTGTTCTGTCAGATATCTGGTCTTATCAATAGTCGACCTTTGACGGCCAAGTCATCATCGCCCCTGGATCATCCGCCATTGACTCCTAATCATTTCCTGATTGGAAGAGGTGATTTACAGTGTCCGGAAGTACCGTGTGAAGAATTCCATGGAAATTTGAGAAAACGGAGAGAGATTTGTAACTCTATGGTGAATGGTTTCTGGCACCGATGGATGGAGTGTATCCATAAGCTCTCACCAAGACTTAAATGGCAGAAATCAATGGAGAATGTAATGGAAGGCGACATAGTGCTTGTCATTGGTGAGAACAAGAAACGTGGTAGTTGGAAAATGGCAGAAGTCAGTAAAGTTTATCCAGGGAAAGATGACC
This sequence comes from Antedon bifida, assembly GCF_963402885.1. Classification (NCBI taxonomy): domain Eukaryota; kingdom Metazoa; phylum Echinodermata; class Crinoidea; order Comatulida; family Antedonidae; genus Antedon; species Antedon bifida. Next base: position 10,876,472 of record NC_136231.1, read on the forward strand.
TTGTTAGGATTGTTGACATAAGATTTGCAGATGGTATCAATGCTAAGAAACCGGTTACTAAGTTGATCCTGCTAATGAAGAGCACCGAACGTTCAGACGTGTAGTGATATGTGGATCAGATGAAGTTCCTTGACCACTGTGATTGATGATTTAAAGTTTAATTGACATTTATGAACTTTTCATTGTTACATTATTGTTACTAGTTGTGACCATCCGTCACTTTTTTAGGGGGCTGGGATGTCATGACGTCATTTGTTTTCAATTTGTGAGTTGCGTGCCAGTGCGCGTACAATACGCAGGCTGAACGAAATCATATACAATTGGTATCGTGTGAGATATTTATGCAGTGTAATCATCTTATTTTGTTATTTGGAACCCTTTGGGTGAGTTTAATTATAATCGTGTATTAATATGTTTAGCCAGGAGTCTGCGGGGGCAGTCTTTGAGTTGTTTACACCTTTAAAAATTATACATTTTATTGTTGTTAAAGTTCATATATTCTAGGCCTCGCTAGACGTTATCACTTCGTTTAAGTCGAGTTGGCGTGCGAGTGTCTACGTCTTTTTATTACTATAGAGGGGGTAGTCGCACTATTCTTTATTATCATGTTTCGAAGTATTTGTTGACTACAGAACTATCTACTTATAGTGTATTTTGTTTGTTCTTATAGACAACCCAACACAGTTGTTGAATAATAATAATAAAGTTAATAAAGACAACATATTGCAACAACGTGTTCACCTCATTATTCTCACCGATTCCACAACAATTATGTTGGTGAAAATGATAGTCCCTAATGCCCGTAATTGCCTATAATCATATACAAGACCTACTACTATACAATGGCCTATTTAAGTTTGGTGACAACTAAGTAGACGAATATAATTTTAATTAATAAACCTCGGAGCATTACCGTACCTTAAACAGATGGATAAACGTTCTTCCGCGGAGATACTCTCTCTGAATCTTGTGTCCCGTTTTGTAATATCATCTTTAATTAAACTGACAAGATGACCGTATTGGTGAGGTGTCATTCTAAAATAATTGAAGAATTCGTCTTCATTGGTCGCCAGATTACGTTTTACCAACGTTTCAAATTGACCAAATTGCTTTCTTTCTGAACAGACCTCGGAAAGAATAATTTCGTCCTCACTATCATCTGATGACCATCCAGAAACGGCTGCCATTTTAACGTTTGCCCGTTGTCACGGAATACGTCACAAAACGGAGTTAGAATCAGGAAATAATGTTATTTGTGGTATAGTTTATAGACCACCCTCACGTTCCTTGCAAAAGTTTGATGATGAATTAACATGTGTAATGCAAATGATTAATCTAGAAAAAAAGAAAGCTTACCCTGTGGGAGACTATAACATAAACTTACTCCAACAATCTACCGACAACACTATCCAATCACACTTAGACACAATATTTTCTCAGTCATTTCAGCCAATCATAAAAAGTCCTACTAGAATATCCGATAATTGTGCTTCAATAATTGATAACATTTATTGCAACATCGATTCTTTTACTACGTCCCTTAAAAGTGGAATACTAATTACTGATATTTCTGATCACTTCCCAATATTCTGTGTAGATACTTTGGAAAAACATAATAAGCAATATCCTCGATTTGTATATAAACGACAATACTCTCCTCAACAAACGGAGTATTTTTTGCAAGAATTACAAAGCAATCAGTGGAATAATGTGCTATCCTCAAATAATGCGAATGTTGCTTATCAAAATGTTACAAACACTTTAAATAAAGCAATTGATAATTGTTTCCCTTTAAAACGAATTAGAAATAAGGCGAACAAATTAAAATCTCCTTGGATCACAGCTGAAATTGCTATCTCTCAAAAACATAAATTATATAAAAAGTACAAACAAAATAACACCACTACTAATAAAAGTACGTACATACATTTTAGAAACAAGTTAACCACTACTATTAGAAATCGGAAAAAAGAATATTATATGGTCCAGTTTTAACAAAATAAACAAGATATTAAAAAAACGTGGACAATCCTAAATGATATAATGGGTAGGAAAAAGACTACCAATTTGCCTACAAAAATAAAATTGGGTACTGAGACTTTCTCTGATAATGATGAGAAAGCTGATGCATTCAACTCTTTTTTTATTAATATTGGAGAAAAACTAAATAATAAATTTAGACATGAATGTCAAAATGATCAAATCACCCACAGAACTTTCTTAAAGGGAAATTTTACCTCTTCAATGTTTTTTAAACCTGTTACTGAACATGAACTTAACCACTATATTAAAAACACAAAGAATACTTCTCCTGGCCATGATGGTATAAGTGCCCAACTCATAAAATCTGCTTCCCCGGCCGTTTATTTTAAAACCTTTATTGCATATTATTAATACGTCATTATCATCGGGCTGTGTCCCGGCTGATATAAAAATTTAAGAATATTTAAGAATGGTGACATCTCAGATATAAATAATTATCGGCCTATTTCCATTTTACCCTTTTTTTCCAAAATATTTGAGAGGATTGTGTATGATCAAACGATTTGTTACCTCTCAAAATATAACGTACTGAGTAAAACACAATATGGGTTTAGACAACACCATTCAACTAGTCATGCTTTAATACAATCGATTGAAAAAATCACAAACGCTATTGAGAATAAAGAGTTCACACTAGGAGTTTTCCTTGATTTATCAAAAGCGTTTGATACAATCGATCATGATATATTATTAGATAAATTAAGATTTTATGGTATAAGAGGAGTTCCGCTAAACTGGTTCTCAAACTATCTTAAAAAAAGACTACAATACACATTTATTGTTAATACTGCATCTAGTAAAATGACAGTAAACACTGGAGTTCCTCAGGGATCCATATTGGGTCCATTATTATTTCTTATATTCATTAATGATATTAGTCTAGCATGTAACCATGTAGACATGATTATGTATGCAGATGACACAAATGTGTTTTATAGTCACAATGATATTAGTCAAGCTTTTGATACAATGAACCAGGAGTTATCTATACTTTCGGACTGGTTTATTGCTAACAAATTAACGCTAAATGTAAACAAATCAAAATATGTTATATTTAGGGCTAGAAATAAGTCAGCTGACACTACCTCACTAGAATTGAGGATGGGAAATGAATGTATTGTAAAAGCTACTGAAGTTAAATTTCTAGGCTTATTTCTGGATGAAACTTTATCGTTTAATTTTCATGTAAATGAGGTAGCAAACAGTATTTCTAGAATAATTGGTGTCTTAAACAAAGTGAAGTCTATGTTATCAAGTAAAATCTTGTTAACGGTATACAATGCACTTATATTACCTAGAATAACGTATGCTATCACAGTATGGGGTGCTACTTCTGCTACAAATTTAAACCGTATACATATTCTCCAGAAAAAAGCACTTAGAAATATTTGTCATGTTCATTTTATGCATCCTTCTCATCCACTTTTTATTTCGACCCAAACATTAAATATTTTTTACCTTTATACGAAACACACTGCTATATTTATGTATCAATATAAACATAATCTATTACCTGAATCATTTATTAACTTATTTAGTACATCTGCCTCATTCCATAATTACTTAACTAGAAACAGGTCAAACTACTGTCCACAACTAAAACGCACCAAAGTCGGACAGCAATGTATTTCCTACATAGGAACACATATTTGGAATAATTTAACAGACTATATAAAACAATCCCCCACTTTAAGTTTGTTTAAACAGAGATTAAAGCAATATTATAACAATAGAAATATTTAAGTTAAGTAAATCACATTATGTTATTTTGGTTTGTTCTTTTTTTTTTTTTTGTACTGATTGTTTGATCTTTTTGTTAGGGTTACATGCTTAAAGCACTTGTGCTTATTTTGTATCCCATTCCATTATCTTATTATTTGTATTGTATTTGTATATGTTTTTATTTGGATTATGGAATAAAAATGTCGATGAATTGAAATATTTTCAATTCATAATGCATGCTTTGATGACTAAATAAAATAATAAAGTGTCGTGGATATATTTGTTAATATACTGAATAGGGTATGAACAATATTAAAATAATAAAGGCAAATTATTACAAATGAAATGATGAACGAGTCTCTGAAAGTTTGTGTCAAAAACACACAGAGAGCCATATACTGTATAAAAAGAGGGGTGAATTTGTGTGTTTTTTGTATTGGTTCATGCTTTGATGTATCCTGACTTGCATGTAGGCCCTAGCATTTATTCTTTTGTTATTATAGACACAATATATATATATATTACCAAATCAATACCATTAATAAAATTAATTACTAAAATAAAACGGAATATAAGCGTTATTTCACAGACAAAAAAATCTAAAAATAATGCATGAACTATAGGAAAACGCTATACAAAAGAGACGCACGCGCCCTCAGCGTGCGAATTCTTTGACACAAAAATGGCTTCTAATTTTTAATGTCGTAACTCTTTATATATATGGCTCTGATCCGATTACACATATATAGGCCTATTTAGTTTTGAAAGGCAAGAAGTGTTTTCAGCTGGCGAAATAGAGGTTAAATTAATATTTCATTATTAGTATTATTATTCATATTAATAATAAAAGGTCTGACTTCTATCAAAGAAAATTATCTCGGTCACTAATCAATACATTCACTAAAACAAAAACAGTGAGTGAATCCATGCTGTGTTTTACATATTGAAATTGAAATATGGTTTATGATTTTTAAAATAAAACTGTGAATTGTTTTTTAAAAAATAAAATGTTTTATGTACGGACTCATATCGTCGCCGTTTTGATGTACAGCTGGTTCTTTATAAAAACCACTCTCTGCAGTTTAAAAATAAAAACAGAAAATAAAACATACATTGATTTCTGGCAATTTTCTAATTCTAAAATGGCCACAGTTCGATCGAAGTATTCGAGGAAAAGGAGCTGTTTTGAAAGGCATTTTTTATTGTGATAAATGTAATTTAACGGTGGCTAAATCATGGGAACATGTTACATAATGTCCCAAAATTGTATGATGTGAGTGTGAGAAACAATTAGGTGAGAAATCGAAGAAATAACAGTGTGGTGCGAAACGTAACTGCAGTAGCGCCGAATAGTCAACCCGTTTGTTTACTATCCTCGCTCACTATAATATTTAATTTACATAAAATTAGGATAAGATTGATTTTGTTTATTCGCTTATTTAATAAATAAAACTTATGGTTATTTGTTATTCATTTTTATTTCAAGATATTATTCTTCCCGAGTAGACTTAATTTGTGTGTGTATTGCCATAAAACAAAATTGTGGGAGGTATTATGAGCAGACCGTTACTAGCAAAGATACTATAGCGCCACGAAGTCATATACCCCTAAAAATATATAACGTGGCGCTATACGATCTTTGGTTACAGAGCCATATATTGAGAGAGTTACGACTTCGAATGGATTAGAAGCCATGTTTGTGTCCAACTATTCCTATGTAGCGTATGGAGTTGAGTCTTTTGTTTTGAAAATGTATAACGTTCGAAAGGCTTTAATTATCGAATTTAATATCAAAACAATCAATTTGATTAAAGGTTTTTGTTAAAATAATAAAAAAATTATAAAGTTACTGCGAACATGATTTAAAACAACAAAAATAGCAATTTCGGAACGGCTCTGGTTGTGCGCTCCATGCACGCTCTACGCGTGCGCGTTTAGTTTGTACAGCGATTCTCTATAGTAATGCATTGTTTTTACATTTTGTTGTTTAAAATCATGTTCGCAGTAACTTTATGATTTCGTTATTATCTTACCAAAAACCTTTAAACAAATTAATTTTTTTGATATTAAATTCGATTTTTAAAGCCTTGTGAATGTTATACAATTTTTAAGCAAATGACTCGACTCCATACGCTACATAGGCATAGTTGGACACAAACATGGCCGGCGTGCACACCACGTGACTTTCTAAAATCTGTGAACGCAATGCCGTAACTCTCTCTATATATGGCTCTGTTTGGTTACTCTCTAGGGTGTCTCTTCATGCGCGAGAGGGCGATATTTCGATTGATCTAGAACACTTACATGTGGTATTCCGGGGTTAATGAATCAGGTGTGAAAAGGAAATTTATCCGGACACAACACGGGTTTGTTATAAGCTCAGCGGTGTAAAAGATCAATATCTTCCTCTTATTTTTTAGTTTCATTCGCTATCTTTGCCTTTTGGTAATGTAATGAGAAGAATGTTTTAGGGCAGAGTGATAGGTACATACAGCAGATACATATATACATACTTTAAACTTTTATTAGTAACATTCCACCTATACAGACAGTAATCATAAAATGCGGTTTTTGTAGTTACCAATAATGTGCACCAAATTAGTGAATGCGAGATGTTATAAATAAGTACTTTACTCGTTTTTGCCATACAAAATTCGAACCAATGCATGCGCTTATACTCATATATTTTGCGATCGATTTGCTCTGCTTCTGGCTAAATCCCAGTAACTTCAAACCAGGTACAACCCTACGGTGTACACTACGGTACCTAACGAGCCAACAATAACCACTATTACTTTGCATTTGAATGCCGTGTCCACAGTTATTAATTCGCATAATTGCATGTACTTTCTAAATTTTGTCTCATAACAGGTCTCCACAAATGCATCAAATGGAGTTGAAATACATACATATATAAACCAACCTACGTGCACCATGACAGCAACCATCCTCCATCTATTATCCGCAACATCCCACTTGCTATAAATAGACGCCTTTCTGACATCTCATCAGACAAAGATACATTTCATGCATCTGCACCCCTATACCAGGAAGCCCTCAAAGAAAGCGGATATAATAATCAACTTGAGTTCAATGCTGAACAGCAGAAGCCCAAAAAATTGCGTACCAGAAACATAATTTGGTTTAACCCACCATTCAGCAAAAACGTAGCAACCAACATCGGCCACAAGTTTTTAGCTATAGTAGAAGATTGTTTTCCTGCCGGCAACAAGCTCAGAAAAATATTTAACAGAAATACCTTGAAACTAAGCTACAGTTGCATGCCGAGCGTAGACAAAGTAATTAACGCACACAACAAATATGTGATAGCCAAAGAAAAGTCTACTGAAACCAACGCGAAAACAAGCGGATGTAACTGCCGCAATCCCAATGAATGCCCGCTCCCAGGTAGCTACAGTAAAGAGAGAAGATTCATCAAAAGAAGAAACATATGTCGGACTAACTGAAAACCAGTTTAAAACCAGATACAGAAACCATACGTCTTCATTCCAGAACGAAAAACTAAGAAACGCAACAGAACTCAGTAAATATATATGGACACTTAAAGACTCTAAAACAAATTACTCAATTAAATGGAAAATTATAAAGAAATGCAAACCTTACTCAAATATTAACAAAAGATGTAATTTATGTATATATGAAAAGTATATTATTATATGTCAACCAGAGCTATGCTCACTGAACCGTAAGAACGAGTTAGTCTCTACTTGTAGACATAGGAAAAAATTCTTACTAAATTGCAGATCCAAATAGTTTATCTAAATCTAAAACAATAGGCTATTGTATACGACTTCCTGATGACTCACTTCTATTAAGCACTATGAGACAACTGTGTCACTTATGTTTTACATTTCACCTGAAGAGTGCGGCCAGCTACATGCTGGTCGTACGAAGCAAATTTGTAGTGATTAAAACAATGAAGTAACCAAGTTTTCTGCTGTTATTTTATTTATTTATGCTCTACCTTGGTATTGAGCACTCTATCCTAACGGTCTGATAATTTCAACCTGAATACATACATATATATATATATACACCAAAATTTAAGTTTCAATATTAACCACCATTGGCTGTTTTTTTAGTTCCATTACAAAATTGTTTATATCTCTACCAAGCTACCTTCTTTGTTTTCTACTCTTATTCAGTCTCCACCCACCACTGACCACCCTGTCTCCTTTTGTTGTACAGTATTTCTTTTATTCCTGTCCACTCAGGCAGTTCTTATGCTATGACATTATCCAAATTCCTTCACTTGCACTGATGAAGGGCTAGTGTTGCCTGAAAGCTCTGCTAATTTTTCTGGCTGTTTTACTTTATCGTTTTGATTTAACTTTTCGCTTTTTTTTTGTATCTCTATTGAGATCCAGCCACTGATACCCACAGCATTGTCATTTTTTCAGTAATTTGCCTTTGGATTTATATATAAATATTATATATATATATATTATAGGTAACTTTATTTCCAAAAAATGTAACAAAACCACGCACTGTGGATTACAAAATCTGTAAGCTCTTACATGCATGCTTCTTACAACAACAAACAATATAAAATAACGTAAAAATAATAATTCAAAATAACAAAAGACACTTATTTCTGTTGCTGGCAATCTCACGCAAATGAATTAAGTCGTTTAAATTACTTAAATATATATTGTCCCCGTAAAAAAATATTTTTTTACATTTTTTTGTTGAATATGTTATTTTAATGTCACATAATAGTTATTCACTCTCACAAAAAATTGGGTCTGAAAAAAATTTATTTACCTGAGAAAAATGTAATTTAAAGCAAAAAATGGTCAAATTGTCTGGAAGACAATGAGTTTTTGGGTAATTTAACTGTTTATTTTGTCTTTTTATAGGTGAAATAATTTTTTTCCCCCGTTTTTTTTCTTATGGAAGTGAACAACTTCATTAAAACTGCAAAATGGCCTATTCAAAGTCCGATTTTAAAAATCTTTATTTTTCATGATTTTGGGGGACAATACATCTTTAACTTAGAGTTTCTTTTTTTTTGTCTTATGTAGGTTCTACCCACTTTTATTTATTCATCAATAAAATGTTCGTTTACAATGCATTGCACTTGATTAATGTAATATTACAATACAATACAACTGACATTAAATAACTTTCAATACATCTTATATCTACTCCTACTACATTTTACACAACTATAACACTAGTTTCTTACTTTATAGTTTTCTTTATAGCAATTAAATTGTTCACTGAGTTGGTTTGTGTTTTATTTTTAGCTATTTGAGTTTAGTTTTGTGTTTTTTACAGATGTTTTTAACTAATGTTTTGAAAGTAATACAGCAAATGTTAGTCAACATACAACTAGTTTGGAGCAAAAATAATAAACCACACAGATATCTTTATTTACAGATATTAGAGAAAATGTAGTGAGCTGAGAACACAGATGCAGAAAAAAATCATAATACAATGCAGTTTTTTTTCTAATTTATAGCAATTCATTGGGCTGTTGTTTCATATAACGTAACAATAACTTTTTTGTTTTGAAAAATGCCATTTGTTATTTTTATTTATGAATAAACTAATACATTACATTTTCCAGTATTTTATTTTATTACAAATTTGTATTTAATCTTTTTTAGGCATGTCCTTTATGTGAAAAATATTCAATAAACACCTCTCGACACATAGTGGAAGTCTACAAAGTGAACGACATTTTCAAACACCGAATCCTAAAAGAAATGAAAACTAAGTGAGTAGGCATTTGCCATGCAAACTATATATTACACAGGATTTGCACAAACAATGAAATTTACCATATTATTTTGAATTACAATACACAATTTTTTTTTACTCTAAATTTATTAAGAAAAGAGAAGAGGAGAACTTTAGATCCAAAACAAAAGAATGTGGTATCTGCGAGGCAAATGTCGTCCAGCTAGACCGACATTTGCAATCGGTACATCATCTCAAGGTAAAACTGTTTTTTAGCATTTAACATTCAAATTTACCGTATTATATTGTATTTAATATCAAATTTATGATATTTAGATGACGTTTAAGTTGAGAAGGTTTTGAATCTATAAGTTATCAAAATATGCAATCACCATAATTATTTAGGTGTTTTTTTTATAGATACACGATAGCAACTATAAAGCAGCAATGAGGGGACCAAATGAAATTCCTCAGGAAGGTTAGTTCTTACATTACATCTTCATTAGGAACTATCATTAAACTGTCAAATTACTTAATTTACATTAATATTTAGGAAATTAAAAATCTTTCAGAATAACCACCCTTTATCCTTTATCCTATTATATTTAGATACGCAAAAAAAGGATTTTTTCAACTATTTACTTAAAAGTCGACAGTTTGGAAAAACCAGGCCAAACAATGTGTGGCCGTTTTTGACAAGAGGTGATCCTAAAAAGTTATTTGATTCGCAACACCTCAGAAGGTAAGTTTGGAACACAAAATAACAAAACAATTCCACAATAATAAATTCATAACTATAAATGATAGCTATTGATAATACATACATTTATTTTAAAAATATTAGTAAAGTTGATGAGCTTCGAGAGTAAAGAACTGCAAGCACTGTGAGGCATTATATAACAAGTGGGCAAACCTACCTTGATTTTGCCACATTTGATGCGCCCAAAATAAATTAAGGATTTTGGAAAAATCCTTAAACAAGGGAATTGCCCTACACGGGAGAAGAAAAATAAAGGGTAAGTTTTAATAACAATTTCATTTTTTGTTTGTATATTTCTCACCAATTAACAAAAAAAAATAAACAGCAAACATAATAATATATTTACTTAAATAAAACAAATGTATATAAATGCATATATGAATGAATAAAAAATACAGGAAGAGGGCAGACAAGCTGAGGAACACGTTCCTATAACCTTGAAGGTTTTGATTGCTCTAAGAAATGACATTCTAAATTATAATTTGAATTTAGCAACTAAAGTAAAACACTGTCCTTTAAATAGTTAGGGCTTGTTAGCAAATTTTTCTCAAATCTAGGAAAAAATTGCTTACCAATAGCTTTTTACGCCAAAGTGTTCAGAAACATGTCTACTAACATCTATCAATTAGTTCCAACTCAACTCCTAGAGGAAAATTTTTGCCAGCCATTTTTCAAAATGGCCGCCTATAACACCAAATTTTCTTATATTTCGGTAACTAATGAAGGTAGAGACTTATTTTTGGTCTCAAAATGTTCAAAATATAGATATTTATATTTACTCTAATAGTTTTATGTCCAATTGACCCTTGACCTGACCTTATCAGTATCTCAGTAATTACTGGTCATAGATACCTCAAACTGGTCTCAATTTATTACGAATGTACATGTTTATATTTACCTTAATAGAACTAATTTTACAAAACTAACCAGAAATACCATTATTGACCTTTGACCCAATCTAGGGTTAATTTAGGTAACTATTGATCGCAGACACTTTAAATCGGTCTTAACTTCATCAGTTAAAAGGAAATATAATTTCTGACAACTTATGACGACAGAATAGTCACCGTATTCAAAGAGAAGATGGCAGAGAAGATGAAGACCTTAGCTGAAGGAGGAAGGACACCTGCACTCTGGTACTATAACCAAATTGAGGTATTCATCAGGTGTGAGCGTATCCCAGATTTTACAGGACACCTTAGCTGCATCATTGCGCGCCTTGAGCACTTTAGTGGATATGTGCGCTGTATAAATCTTATTATTATTATTATTGCGATGCTAAATACTTTTGCAGCATCATGTCACCATCACTATTCGAAAGGAGCAAGGATGTACGTTCAGCTGATGCAGCAACGACAGAATAGTCCGGTGTTTAAGGCAACGTTATCAAATTTTACAGTGTATGGCAACCATGCAGTAAGGTTTTCAGATCATGAGTAGTCAGGCACCGACATTGCCATAGAATCCACACTCATGTCAGGCTAAGTCATCAGGAGGCCTAAACAGAGGACGTTTCCGAAACATATCTGCTCAAGTGTTGGGTACAGACGCTTAGAACAAAGGCGTGCCTGTTCATACTGAAAAAACCACATCTCAGTTGAAGAAGGATGATCGGGCTGTCAACGCCATGGTAGAGTGGTTGAAAGAGGTAAATCCATTTGATGCTTTTCTACAGGGTTCAGCATCACTCAAGATGACACGGTTAATGCTGACCAAGCAGAAGAGATTGGCAAGTTCATGCAAGAAAAAATGGATGGAAAATCAGTTGTGGACAAAATGGAAATAAAAAACAAGGTTAAATCAATAGAAAGTCTTAGGCGTGGACCAAAAGTAAATGGAAAGAAGCTAGTTATAGACTCGCATAAGCTCTTCAATCGTCTCGTCATCATAAGTGAACGCGAGATAAAAACCAAACAAGGTCTACAATTTGAATTAACACCAACTCCAATGTCTTTATTTGACAAAGACCAAAAGTTACGAAAGCCAGACAAGGCTGGCCTTGTAAAAGTCCTGAAGTCATACACAGAACCAATTGCCAATCCTCCCACAAGCAGCCTGGTTATTGATGGTGGGTGGCTTCTACATAACGTTAAGTGGGAGACTAGCCTTAAGTGGAAGGACATCGCCAACAGCTATCTCAGGTTTGTGAAGTCATTTGGAAGTCGGTGTCATCGGATTACAGTTGTCTTTGATGGATATGGTAGTTCCACTAAAGATCATGATCATGGACAAAGAACTCGTGCTGTGATATAAAGATTCGGCCTGACATAAGAAATATCGTCCCAAGGGAAAAGTTTCTTGATAACAAAGAAAAAAAAGGTCAGCTCATTGTTCTTCTTACCGATAAGTTTTTTAGCAATGGGATCAATGTGAGGCAATGCACCGACGATGCCGACACTTGTATTGTCCAAACAGCTCTGAATGAGGCAAAAGAATTCCCCGTTGAAGTGAGGGCTGAAGACACAGATAACATGGTCATGCTGATACATAATACTCCAAACAATTACCCCATCTACCTTACAACAGCAAAAGAAATATCTTACGAAATTAAAAAGATCTGTGTTGCACTACCAGATAGATACAGGAAATATCTAATCTTTTTGCACAGCTTTTCCAGATGCGACACAGTTTCATCAATTTCTGGGTTTAGCAAACCAACTTTGCTAAAAACCAACTTTGCTAACCAAGCTATGCAGCACTGATGTGGCAGAGAGTGCAATGGATGTTTTTTTGGACATACGAGCCAACAAAGAAGATATCATCAAAGCTGGATGCAAGATATTTCAAACACTGTACTGCCGTTCAAAATCCTACCATGACTTGGGAGAAATAAGATTTGCAATATTTAGCTGCTGGGAGTATCAGACCATAAAAACTTCACCCAACAACTGGAGCTGCAGCACAGCATTCTCTTCGTGCCTACCTCCAAACAAGAGATCGGATGGTATTACAAAGCTCATCGTTAGATGTTCTGCAGTATGGATAGAAGCTTAGTAACAATGGTTACGAACCCATTTCTTCTAAAGACCCAATTGCACCAGATTACCTTTTAAAGTTTGTAAGTTGTAACAGTGTGGGTGATTGTAACACACTAAGGTGCAGCTGTAAGAAGCAAGGAGTCATATGTATATCTGCTTGCGGCAACTGTCATGGTAATACCTGTCAGAACATCAACTGGGCCGATGACGACAGAAGTGAGGAACTTTTGGAAGAGTCAAATAAGTAGAAGAATCACAGTAGATTGAACTACTAATATTGTAAAGTAATATTTGAATGTTGATTAAATGCTTCTGAGAAACAATTCAAAACCTAATTTGTGGAAATAACCATCTTGGTTACCTTATCTGTCTCAAATATTTATGTGATGAAATGTTAATTACATTATAATTGATTGAATTGTAGGCTGTTGCTAACTACATTTTATAAATGATAATTTATATAGTGTTCATAGTTACCCATAAACGCATAACTTGGGCGACCATTTTTTATTTTGAATGACTATACAAAATGTCATATTATAAAAACATGTTATCTTATAGAACTTGAATCTATGGTCCTTTTAATTACAATAGGGTCAAGTTGTCAGAAATTATATTTCCTTTTAACTTTGGGGAAAATGTTCTATTAGATTAAATACAAATATGGATGTTCTGATGAAGTTAAGACCGATTTAAAGTGTCTGCGACCAATAGTTACCTAAATTAACCCTAGATTGGGTCAAAGGTCAATGATGGTATTCCTGGTTAGTTTTGTAAAATAAGTTCTATTAAGGTTAATATAGACATGTACATTCTGAATAAATTGAAACCAGTTTGAGGTATCTATGACTAGTAGTTACGGAGATACTGATAAGGTCAGGTCAAGGGTCAATTGGTCATAAAACGATATTTACAGTCATTTTTGGAAAAAATATTCCATTAGAGTAAATATAAATATCTATATTATGAACATTTTGAGACCAAACATAAGTCTCTACCTTCATTAGTTATCGAGATATAAGAAAATTTGGTGTTATAGGCGGCCATTTTGAAAAATGGCTGCCAACAATTTTCCTCTAGGAGTTGAGTTGGAACTAATTGATAGATGTTAGTAGACATGTTTCTGAACACTTTGGCGAAAAAAGCTATTGGTAAGCAATTTTTTCCTAGATTTGAAAAAAATTTGCTACCAAGCCCTAACTAAACGCACAAATACCCTATAAATAGTTTTGTACTCTCAATGAAAACCAGCTACATTCCACAATTGATTGAGGTCTGATGAACTACTGAATATTTGTATAATTAGGTAAAATTGATATTGCATTTTTTTTTTATTAGATGAGATGATAACAACGCAAGAGGAGCAACTTTGATATTGAATATGACAGTGTCTGAATTTGATGAGGTGGAGAAAATTAATAATGAATTTTGCATTACAATAAGTAAACAGAGAAAATCTTAATGTGAGGAAGTAGATCACAAAATTGTGCGTCTATAGTAAAATCCCACACCATATGACTTACAGGTTTAAATTATTAGTAATAGGTAAGGTAACAGGTGAGGTAACAAATTGTGAATTTCTAAATAAGGCATTAAAATTGTAAGAAACATGCCATGTAATCACAGCAGGTTGTCAATAAGTGAAAACCAATTATTAGGCCTACTGGAATGAAGTTTTAATTAATTAGATTGTTTTGTTTAACAATAAAGCATTGTTGAAGGTCAGTTATCAAATCTATATTTTTTACACTAATAGGTAACAAATCACAAAACTGCCACACAAGGCCCAGCCATCTTAGTCCTGGAAGAGGATTTATTTGAAATGATGAACCTTTTCAGAAATAACCTTTCCAACATCCAGGAGGCGACTAAAGAATCATTTTTTAAAACAACAATGGGCGAAACAATTAGACCATGTCAGGAACTGACACGCATGTGGCACAGCCTGGGTGTGTGAAAGAACAAAACTGCACACATTTTAGGAAGCAGTTGGCCACTATAGTAAGGAAGAACAACATTAAAGTTTAACTAACTTATCAGAATGACACTCTAATGCCTATATCCCTACAAATAATGATATAGAATGCATATCACTGACATTAGGCCTACACTGAATTAAGCAAAGATAGATTCTCAACCAATTATACTTTTAGATTAGTCTAAAATATGTACTCTTAATTGTGTTCTACAATAACTGTACCCCTACACATGTCTAAATACTTGAATGATATATATCACTTTCATAAGTTCAATATTGAATATCGAAACGTGGCAGGCTATAGGCGCTTGACCTTTGACAAGATCGGCTAAAATTTATAAATTAAACTTACGATACTTATTATTGTATATTCAGGAATAGCCGCTCCATAATCTCTTTGCTTTTATTCTTTATATCTATATTTTATATTTTTAAATTTATACTAACAAATATCTTTTTATTAATATTATAATAATAACAATAAATATTAAAAAACATATATTATAAAATAATAATTATCGCATAATATACAGTCTAGGATAATTAATTGATATACAAAATCATTACACCTAACTACTATCTTCATCTCCTTATGCGGAACATCATTTGAATAATAGAACAAGTCACACATCTACACATAATCAAACATCATATACTCTATCTTTAATAATATTTCAATCTTCTAAAGCCGAAGTATCTCGAGACCGTTCTATGGTCACCACCAGGTAGGCTTACTTCATCAAGGCTTCTATGAATGGATGACGAGTTGGGAGCAGGAACGCTAGTAGACCAAACCCAGTACCGTTTTGATTACGATCATGCGGGAAATTACCTCACAACACTATATCCTGACTGATGGTATTGAACCAACACCTTTCCATGTTATGGTGGCTCAAGCAGTGCACAGTCTCACGCGATCAAAAGAGTTAGCGACCTCTCTTAACCATCATGGAATATATGTTAGTTACAACACAGTAAAGAGGATTGATGTTGAACTTGCTGATCGGATCATCACTACAGCTGGTGAAAACAGACTCTCAATTCCTGTTGTCCTTGAAACAACAAGCCCACTAAATGGAGCATTGGGACAATTTTGATCAAAATGAAAATACTACTGTATGACAGGAACAGGCTCCACACATGATACCATCCTTGTTCTCTTTCAAAATGTGGCATTTAATCTGGAGAAACCAGCAAAGGAAAGTGAGATTTCAAGGCCCACCCAGAACCGAACCACAGTAAAGCTTAGATATGGTATAAAAGTTAATTATTTCTCATTTAATAAGATTACATTATTTTGATTATTTTACACAATTAAAACTATTTAAAATTGAATTTGCCAAATTATATAGTGCCAATTTAAAGTATAGGACTAGAATTTGTAACATAATTTTACAAACAAATGTTTACTTTTTACCAGAAACATGGAAACGTTCAGTATAATACTTAAAGAAAGAAATGCCCAAGATACGTCATCCCTTGATACTGATAATGACAAAAAGGAATAAAAGGTTGTTATATTCCATTAATCAATTTCCATTCAATTAAAATTTATCTTTCTGTAAGTGTGTGTAGACACTTATCATACTGCACAGTGTATGCACATCAGGTTGTTTGTTTATTGTTTTTGGTTCAACCAATATTTTTTATTAGAGTTTACCCAGAAGATATCAGCAGTCAGAAGAAGATTTTTCGGAAGATGAGGACTTTACGAACCTGAGTCTACCACCATGTCCACCATCACCACCACCAATGCCAGAAACCCCACATCGAAGTAGTAATTTTTTAAACGCTTAAAATTGCCTGAAACGTACTCTAATTTCATCGAAAATAAATTTTGAAAATTTTAAGCGCGCGTACGCATGCATTATATGCGCTACGCACGTCATTGTATTGCCATATGATGAAATATGACATATGATGAAATTTTGTTTAATTGTAATTCATGCTTGTGAAGATATGATTACAAACGTGATTTCGTTAAATCGCGCGTAGACCGCGTAATTTTTGATTGCGCACCTTGAAAACATAACCACATTGATTCCTGGCCATAAGGAATATACTCTGAAAAATTGACTTAGCTAGATGAAACTGATATCAAGATAATTGACGGACAAAATAGTGCTAAGGAAAGAATAAATAAACAAATAAAGATTGTGACAGAATCAAGAGGTTATATGCATGATAATGCATATAACCTAATAATAATGCACTGTACGTAAATAAAATCTGCATTAATTTGGTATAGGCCAACCAAAGCTTTGTTATGTAACTTTTATTTTGAAATTTTACAAAATGCAGTCATTATTTCATAATAAATGTTTTTAATCTTCAGTACAATCTTAAATGTTGTCACTTAAAATCATCTACATTTGACCGTGATGCAGCAGCCAAAAAAGACAAATATGGGCCCTTTATGGAGTAATGATCTACGACGTGAAATCTATATTGAACCAACATTTTGGCCCATACACTTTCTACATCCCGCCTGTCACCCATGATGAACCGCACCCATGATGAACCGTGAAGCATACATTCAGAGACCCACATTTTGGCCCATATATATCTGATACAGGGCCCCTATATATCCTCTACATGGCCCTTATGTAGCCCATGACTGACTATGAAGGTTCCCATAAAGGGCCCATATCTTTCTTAGGGTAAACATATATGGGACCCTTAAGGATGAAGGGTGCACAGGCAGCTCTTTCCCGTATGGGAAAATCTATATGGGACCCATGTTTTGCCCCATATATTTCCAATACAGGGCCCTTATTTAGCCCATGAGTGACCATGATGGTTCCCATAAAGGGATCTTTCTTAGGGCAAAAATCTATGGGGCCCTTAAGAATCTAGGATGCACAGGGAGCTCATTCCCGTATGGGCAAATGTGTATGGGACCAACATTTTGGCCCATTTATTTCGTATATGGGCCCATGTTTTCGTGCTACCTGGGCTGTAATTTCTATGTTATATATAGGCTTACAGGACATCAGTGTATGCTCGTCCATGTTTTTTATTTGGTCAATAAAGGAACATCAAGCCAGTCCATCTGTATTGGAGATTTGCAATTGACATTGCTAATTACATGCTGATACATCAATAACTTTTTTAAAAGGTAGCCAATCTATTATTTTTTATTTGTGATATTGACATGCCTGTTTGTGATATATGTAACAATGAATGCAATACCATCGCAAAATACAGATCGCTTCAATTTCTGGATGATGATAATGATTTGGTACATCATGAAGGCATTAAGTTTAATTCCATGTTCAATAGTTTATCTTACTTTCATGTACCTGACCCTGGTCTTTCTCCCTGTTTAGGCCATGATCTTTTTAATTTGGCTTTGTTTGTAAAATACTTTATTAGTAAAAAGTGGTTCACTCTTGAGGATTTGAATAGGAGGCTGGCAAAATTCCCTTTCAGAGGAATTGATGCTGCAGACATGCTAAAATCAGTACACTTTAGTGGTGAAAAATTACATGGTCATGCAGTACAAAACTGGTATTTTCTTAGATATTTTCCAATGCTGGTATATGATTTTATCCAGGATACTAATGATTCAGTGTGGCAGTTGCTTCTAAAGTTGAAAACAATTGTGGAAATTATTGTTTCTCCTAAACTGGAAACTTCATTTGTGCCAATTCTCCGAGTCTGGGTGGAAGAATATCTTTTAGAAAGACACAACCTTTTTCCTCAAAACAAAATCAAACCCAAACATCACTTTGTAAGCCATTATCACTTTCTAATTTATATGTTTGGACCTTTAATTAGAGTTTGGACTATGCGCTTTGAGTCAAAGCATTCGTTTTTCAAGCGTTGTGCTAGACATTGTCAAAATTTCATCTAACATTAACTCTGGCAGAAAGACACCAGTTACTGCAAGCGTATTCCTTTCATGGGCGTTTATTTCCAGAAAATATTCAAGTACAGACAGGCATTAGAGCAGTTTCTAGTTTCTGATCAAGTCTGTATCTTTGGTACAAGCTACAAGAAATGCATGTTTGTGATGGTACAAATTGAAGAAGACTAACATGTCCAGTTATTTGTGTTGCATATGCAAAGTTGTTAGATTATTATTCATTGTGGTCATACAAAGTTAATGGAGAATACATGGTTTCACTTAAAAGTAAACCCTACATAACATCTGTTTAGTAAAGAATGTAAGGTTTAAGACAACATTTGCTAATCATACAGTATAATGTATATAAAACAATTGCAAAATGTATAATTAACTATATATTTTAACTTTATTTGTTGTTATATTTGGAGGGTGGGCTTCCCAGCAAAAAAAAACTGTCTCAAAATGTGATAACCTTTTAGCATTCATTGTATAGATATCTCTGATGGAAACTGATAGTGATAGTGACACAATAATTATCACAAATGTTGAACAGAAATGTCTGAGAATTCTACCAAACATTAAGACTGAGACAAAGGAGAACCTATTGTGTAGGCTTCTAGAAATTGGTGTGGACAGTGAAGAGGATCTACCACTAGCTAAAGAGGAAGACATAAGCGACATATTAAGGCTCATTGATATATGAAAATGGACTCGAGAATATACAGTACTAAAGGTAAATGAATGTAAAGATAACCCATATTACTAAACATTATTTTATTGCTTAAATCAGAGACTGCATGATTGAAATCGAAATAATTTTATGATTATTATTATTTTTTTTAATTTAGGAATCTCATTACAAAATTGTTTTTCATTGCTTTTCAACATGTCAGATCAAAATGTTTGCCCTTAATATGAATATTTGTGCCCAGCTTTATTGCAATTTTGTCCGTTCTTGTTGTGTCCATTCATAGGCTCTACACCCAGAAATTTAACATATTTTTTAACGACTTTGAATAAAAAATGAAAAATATATATAATGAATTAAAGGCACATACAAATTTTAAATAGGCACATGCCCCAGAACTAATTAAACTGTTTACCTTTTTACAGATTATACTGGAGATGCAGGTAATCAAATTAACTATATTGTCTTTTTTTATAACTGACCACTAAATTTGATTTTTTAAACTTAGATGAAAGAGGTATATTTAGTTTATCATCAGCAACAAGTGGACGACTCACCCCAGGCGCTTCATCGGTTCCTTTTCCAGTTTGTCAGAATATTCAAGCCAGGAAGTGTATCATGATATTCCAACATCTTTGCCAGCACTTCCAGGTACACAATATTATGTGTGTGGTCCGACAATTAAATCACTGGTTATGGTCTTATTAAAGCAGAAGTGAGGGTTAAAAAAAACTTTTTTAATTAAAAATATTATCATTTGTGCCAATGTATTACCGCCGCTCGTTTTACAAAAGCAGTTAATCAGAACGAGCACTGTGAACTGGGTCCCTTTCTCAAAGTGGGTCTATAAGATTTTGACATAGTGTTATAGTCTATATATAAATTATGGTTAATTCTGACATAGGCGAGCACAATGGAAAAACTTTATAATTTATATATAGATTCACAAGTTTTGGAGTTTACGGGACGATCAGTGTGGAATGCGGTGCCCACATTATTTAACATTCCGAACCCACCACGCACTTTGACAATTAGTCGAAAACTACCAACAAAGACCATCGAAGAAAATCTGTTAACTGTTGGAATAAACAATGTCATAAATAATGTTTTTATGTATTTTTACAATATTTATTCTGGATGGATACTTTTTGTTGTTGCAGAAAATGTTCGTTCTCATTGCGATCACACATACACATCATCAATATCTTTTAATGCTAACTCCTACTTCAGCACATAGTGTAGGTGAAGGATGTACAACAAGTGAGTAGACTTTCTTATTATCATCATATCATTATATTCATTGTTTTGTAACAAAAGAACTGTTTAATAGTTATGTATACTCAGTGTTTATAATTAAAACATATATGTTCAATGTTTCGATTACGATTATCAATCTTTTTTATTTTTTTTTAGGTACATTATCATTGCCATCTACTAGTAGTAGTAGTATACCCAGAGATTGTACTACAAAAAGTGACACCAATGGAACGGGAAAATTTCGGACTAGATCATGGTGACTTAAAGCACAAGTGAAGAAGCTGAAGTCCACCTAAAAAAAGGTCACATGGTTGATGATATCATCGGTAAGGCTAAGTGTATGCCAAAGAGAACTTTAGATTTTTTTTCCGATCAATTGAAAATATTTAAAAGAAAACCAAAGGGGCATAGTATACCACATCACACAAACTGTTTGCAATGGCATTGCGCTATCAAGGGGCCAGAGGCTACAAGTTTTGTAGAAAAACATTCAACCTACCGCACTCAAAAGGTGGCTACGCAAAATAAAGATATAGCCAGGTTTCAATGATGTCACATTTTCATCATTGGAAAAACAAGTAACAAACATGGATGATCGAGAGCGCGTATGCGTTTTGGCAATCAACGAAATGTCTATAAAATCAGCCATACATTTTGATAAGAACAATGATCGTATAGTTGACCAAGGGTCTAACAATAGACGAATGTACAATATCATAGGTGTATGTGAAACTAAGGTGTACACATTGTACGATCATCCACATTTGATAAAGAGTGTCCGCAACAACCTGAAGAACCACGAACTGATTGTGGATGGAAATGTCATAAAATGGGACCACATTGTTGAAATTTTCAACAAGGATTCAAAATCGCCATTACGGATGGCTCCTAAGTTAACAGAGAAACACATCAAATTACCTCCGTTTTCGCCAATGAAGGTGTGTTTGGCAACGCAACTGCTAAGTAACAGCATAGCATCAGGCATAAAGATGTATGCATCAGTAAGATGGACAAGCTCTTTGACTCATGCAATGCTCGACATACAAAGAATGCGAACATCTACAAGCGGGCTGCTACAAAAGATTAATTTCATGTAAAGTTTTGGGAAGAATGTTTTGAATGGATCTTGTTGTGGTCAGTGAATGACGGCTCAACAAAAAAAGTAGCTTGTATCAACGGATGGCTAGTAACACTAAAAGCAATGATAGGGTTACATCGTGATTTACTAGTAGATCATGGGTTCAAGTTCATTCTAACGGGAAGGTTAAACCAAGATTTCCTCGAGAATCTGTTTTCAATTTTTAGAGGTGGTTACAGATACAATCCGATGGCCGCGTGTTTTTATTTCGTAGAAACCCCCTTGGCGATAATGGGATAATCCTGATCCTTTATAATGTAGGCCTACCGTGGGCCTAGCGCGCCTATGGCCATTATGAACGTCGAGATTGAAAGCCTTGTTGTCACTTGCAAAACATCGGTCTGAGAGTGCAACATGGATTGGAAGCTGAAGTTTGACAAAGATAAATCTCTCCACCTTCTATTAAATGGCGAGAAGGCTAAAAGGAGGAAATCAGCCGGAGGTGAACCGTTTGGCAAGATTGTGCAATTTAGCAGTAATACATCGAAACCTAATTCACTGAAGGTAAGAGTATTTTTTTCGTATTATTAACCTTTAATTTAATCAATAGCTATCATTTATTTAATTAATAACTATTAACGATTGTTCGCGTAAAAAATTGAACAATTCACGGGATGTGCGTCAGAACGTAAATTTTACCCAATCATAAAAGATACCATAGTCATGCGTCATGATTAGGGAATGCGAAAATAATAGGGGCATTCCACAGTATTTTTTTTTTGTTACGGACGGGACATTTTTGAGAATAATTCAAGATTTAAAATTTTTAAAGTAAAATAAAATGTATACATATATAACCAATTAATTAAAAAAAAGAAATAAGACTGTACAAACAATATTTTATTATGAAAATTGTATGCGTCGCGGATGGGACGGCAAATGGACATGACTTTTAAGAAGGTTTACGTATTGTAATACTTCTCCTCATTTAAAAGAGATTTTAAAAATTTGGTTTGTATTATTATGTTGCCACATAGTTGTTAATGTTAATTAAAAAATGTTACCTGCAAATTTATTAATAGATATGATTTATATGTCGTTATGGACGGCACAATTCTAAACCTCGCGTACAAGACATTTTTGTCCAGGTTATAAAATTGTATATTGCTATTAAACAAAAATTAAAAATAAGTTTTTCACGTCAATGTAATCTTTTATTTACAAATCCAAATCTAATTCAACCTTTAAAACACTGTTTAAAAGTTTATGTCAATTGAAAATATTAAAATTCATAAATAGGAAATATTTATAATATTAATTATTCAAATAGTTATAAAGATATTGTTAAATGTTATAAAAATATTTATTTACACTAATTTTAAGTTATGCTTGGCATATTACATTAAGACTTCAAGCTATTAACACATTTAAGGCGAATCTTTAAACGTCCCATGAGGACTACTCATTCAGAAGCTAAAGCAAGCAGCAGTTAGTATCCAAGGCCTACAGTTTTGCGACTTTGTAAACTTGACTATAATTTATAGATCCCAGCTACTGGACCCCAAAAAACGTCTGGGAAAAGAGAGTCTATGAGGGTTCACGGTTGAACAATTTAGGATTCTCGCCCTTTGATTGGTTGACGCGAATCAACAGATTGTGGAATAATTTTCTCACTTGTACCGCCGTGAAGTCACGTTGTCTCTAGAGACATACAAAATGTATTTCTGCGATTAAAGGACATCTTTTTACTAATTAATCATAAATATATCTGAAGAAAGAACAATGATTAATTTTTAAATTGTCGAGCAGCGTTTTTTGTAAGAAATACTTCTTGTTTATTTATAAAAAAAAGTTTTTAAAAAATTTACTGTAATACTGTATGTAATTTTTGTCATTAGTTCAATAAACAAAAGTGAGGAAAAACCTGAATCGAAATTTCTCAGAAGTAACAAATATGAATTTTGCAATGCAAGTATGAAATTATTTAATAAAATACTTGATTATGAACAATTAAAGCTTTATTTGAAATAAAAAGTAGCTACAGTATGTTTATGGGGGAAAATGTTAACAAGATGCATGGTTTTATGAAATAAAAAGGATTTAAATGACATGTCCTGCTCTTAACATGTCTGTCTTGTTCCTACGAAAAATTGTAATCAATATATTTTTGAAATATGATATTTTCACAAAGATTTTAAATTATTTGTTTATAGTGTATGGCATATAGTTTTTAAAAAGAGAAAACAAAATATTAAATTTTGGTATCAATACTTTTAACTGAAATGTAAAAAACACCTCAAAACTACTATTAAAATGTTGCGGAAAGGACAATTATGAATTTTGAAATGTATATATAAATTTGAATAAACAAAATATGTTATAAAATGCTTGCCCATGTACAATAGGGACATGAGTAACTATATCTGGGAAAAAAAATATTTAAAAAGATTCATGATTTGTGAAATAATTAGGATTTAAATGGCATGTCCCGTGCGTAACAAAAATGTCCCGTCCGTAACAATATATTTTTGAAATATATTTTCATCAAAATATAAAATTTAAAAAAAAATGTGTTCATAATCTAATGAGATAGATAGGAGGAGAAAATGAAATATCAAGATTTTTGCATCATTATGTAATATAGTGGTGTTATGAGGTTTCTGACTTGTAAGGAAGACTCTTTACTCGCTTGACTGTCCTAACACATATATTGTTTATTCAGTATAATTCTTGATACAATAATACTTCAGTACAATATGCAACTATAACTATAAGGATAAGGAACAGAGGATAGGTGATGCTGTCGGTGAGATGTGAGTGTAGATCTGCTTCTGGAGAAGTGGCTGTGAGGTGTGTGTTCCGTGAGGTGGCTGTAAGGTGTGTCTGGGCTCTTCTGAAACTTGGCGGTATATTGGCTTTGGTTCATTTGCATATGTCACTACGTCATCTGTGAGGATAACGATTGGTCCTAAGTTGATCCAGGGGTGTTTAAGTAGAAGTGATTAACGGTATAATAAGGTATTTCAATGATGGATAACACTGTCAAATCTGTACTTAAATAGTGTCAATCTCTCCTGGTTTAACAATGGGATAGGTTAGAGAGGTCAAATAAACTGTTTACTTTTGGGATTTGATTATGAGCTAAATGGACTAAATGTACTTTTGAAACATCTGGACAAACTCTCCTCTGGACTTTCTGGGTCAAGTTTGTGAACTTATTTGAATTCTAATACAAAGGTTGATTTCTAAATTATAAATGAATATCATTATATTACAATTACTTAAAAAATAAATGTAAAAAACCACCTGAAACGTTGCGGACGGGACATTAATGAATTTGAAATGCATGTATGAAATTAATAAACAAACAAATTTTGATTAAATACTTGATTATGTATTATTGGGACATAAGGTAACTATATCTATAAAAAATAAAATATCTCATAACCAGGTAATATGAATGCTTTAAATTTAAATAGTATTTTCTTGGTAGTTAATTATGCATGATTATACTTGTTATGTTTATTTTATAAAGATGATTGTATTTCAATAATGCAACAAAAGCATTACAAAGTTGATTATACTTGTTATGTTTATTTTATAAAGATGATTGTATTTCAATAATGCAACAAAAGCATTACAAAGTAAGTTTGGTTTATGTGGCTTACTAACTTGCCATTTTGTTCACTATTTGGTGTAGGCCTAATAGTTATGTGTAACCAGCCTTTCAATTAACAATAGTTTCAGTTGACTAACAATAGAACAACAACGCCAAAAACGGGTGAATTTACTCGCATTAAAAAGCCTGTACATTAAATCTAATTATGTATTAAAATTACAAATCACTCTTGACACTTGCAATTTCAGTTTACTTTTTACTTTATGACTGCTCGCCGGCTTTTGAAAATTACTGTATATCCTATCTTTTAATAATAGGTCTGAAAATAATTCTATAAAGTGGTCCAGAATTGGGACCGTCGTTCAGATTGCCTCCAAAATGGAGTGGTCATTGACAACATATATATCTGAATTTCCATTTTTGAAAAGATCTTGTAATTACTTTTTGAGTCTTATTGCTTGGCTTATGTGGCTTATTTTGTATATTCTCAGGCATAGTGAAAATTGCAAGAAGCAGCATAAAAGAACCGCCTAAAGAGCTTCTTCTTCGAAAGATTGATCCGTCTTTTGTTAAGACAATTGAATCCAAACTTCAAAAAGATGGAGTAATTACCACAATCATTCCGGTAGTTCTTGAGGAAAAAGATATCGATGACTATCAGAAGGGAAATATTGGTAATTGTACTTTTGTGAATTTAGGAGGAAATCACCTACTCCGTGCCTTAAAAAACATCGAATGCAGCGATTCTTACAAGGATGTCGAAGCCATGGTTTATTGTCGATTACCACTGACAGAGGCATTAAGGGTGGCATCGCAACACAATATTGCCACTTCAAATACTCATTCCACCACATTTGAGGACAATGTTGCTGTTTACCACAATCTGCTAAAGGACTATGCCGGTCGCAACATAAAATCAACATCCGTTTGGTGTAGGAAATGTGCAGAGGCCCTTGGAAAAAAAAGCTATGAGAAAAAGGTACCGTGGTATTCTTTAATATTTATACGAAATAATTGTTATTTTTCGTGAATTATTTAATAACACAACGAAAATCCTTTTCCCTTTTGAATCTGTATTGTATTTTTTTTCATTATGTAAATCCCAACTAAATTACATATTTAAGAGACACATTTAATACATTCTTTATTTGAACTAAATTTTACAATGAACCCTAACCTACATTAAAAGACAAATATGCTTAATGCTTTAAAAGGAAAGATGTTTTGACTCCATCATGGGTAGCAGACAATAGTATAGTTTTATTCAAGCCTTTACCTTTATTTTTGCTTATAGTTTAGAGGGTTCGCTCGCTTCACTTGCGCACCCTCTAGTGGGTGTACCCGAATGGTCCTCAAAAACATGACCAACGCCTCTGGAAATTGAAGCCCAGGTGACACCTATGCATATGACTGATGAGTAATGTATGTTTATTTTGTGATGTTTCATGGTGGTCCATAAATTAGGTACGCCAAAAATATCGCTTCCAGGGTAATGTAGCAAATTAGAGTTAAAAAAATGTTAAATAATTAGTTAAATTACTAAAACAAATTGTATTTCACGTACAGTAAAGTAAAGGCCTTTATAATTGATATTTGAATATCTAAAACAAAAATTGTAGTTCATGATTCAGTTGAATCACTAAAATCACATTGTAGTTCACATAAAAGTAAAGGCCTTCAATAAAAGTTAAATTACTAAAACAAATTGTAGTTCACGTAAAGTAAATGCCTTTAATCAATATAATTGATTAGCTGAATATCTAAAACAAATTAATTTCAGTAGTTCACGATACGTTGAACCACTAAAATATTTTTTTTATTTAATATTGAATGGCGCCACCAACGGCCATTTTGCCGGAAGTGACGGACCCGGAAGCCAGTTGAACAACAGCGCGAGTGTGTGAAAATAACCCTGTGATATCCACAAATTTCGATAGGTAACGCTAAATTTTGTCGTTGTAAAAGACAAAAGTGGAACAATAGCGTCGATGTGAAAACTAATGTTATCAAATCTACGTTTCGCGGTACATCTGAGATAGATAAGGTAGGTATCCATGGCGGAGATTTGTACTGAAGTTTTTGCATTGTGCTCGCCTATGTCAGAATTAACCATAATTTATATATAGATTATTATTATCCATGTTGGAGTACAAATGTCTGACCTTTTTCATATATTCTTCTTTTAATTATTTATTTTAGTTTCGCGGTACATCTGAGATAGATAAGGTAGGTATCCATGGCGGAGATTTGTACTGAAGTTTTTGCATTGTGCTCGCCTATGTCAGAATTAACCATAATTTATATATAGATTATTATTATCCATGTTGGAGTACAAATGTCTGACCTTTTTCATATATTCTTCTTTTAATTATTTATAGTTATAATCGTTCATTTACTTTATTCGTAATAATAGTATTATTTGTACTATATTACTTTTTCACCATCTTATAAAGCGCTTATTAGCCTCTAAACAGACCGGTCTCGGCCTTCTATTGCTATATTCGCTTAATTCATTGCTGACAGTAATAGTACAGCCCAATAATTCAAAATGTATGATTTAATCAACTTAATTCATATCTTTAAAGCAACATTTTGTTTTATATTTCCAACACAAATGTAGCGGTCAAGAGCATTGTGAATTTGAACAGAAACTGTATAGTTATTGACGATACTATAGATGAAGGGGAGTTAAGGCCAACTCTGTTAAGAAAGGATGAGTTTGCCAAACAAACACAGCAAGAAATGAATGAAAGAGGTGTTACGGATGAAGACGAAGCAATAGAAGATATTGAAGAATTATACAGTATGTTTTAATTTTACAATTCATGTTAATGTCCTAATTGCCATCGCTTAATTTATTAAAAAAATAATTGAATGCTTATGGTAAGACATTTCATGATTTGAAAGATTGACTGTTCTATTTAAAGAGGCGGAATCGAGTTTCAACTTTAACGAGTCTTCAATCAATGTATTAAAACATTGATTATTGGTTTTATAACCCAAAGTAAACAAAAAATACACACAGGTGCAACAATAACATAGTGTTATAATGTTTTACGGGTGACGTAAGATAAAGTTTATTCATGTTGGGGCTTACATTGATCATTTCTTTTAAAATTTGTAATTACAGATGAAATTGAAGACTACAGAGAAGACGAAATTGATTTAGATCTGAGTGATTAGTGTTCGGCATATCATTCATTCATAATGGTATTATCGATAATGGAAGGTCAACTGTGAATGTATAATTCAACAAGTCCTCAATAATAATAGTAAATAATAGTAAAATATAAATATTATAATTTACACGGACGAACTATTCGATATTTTCATTTATTTCATAGTCTATTGAATATTATTTTTGTTCTTCAAACTATTGATTTATTTTAGTAAATGCATTGAGATAATTATTAACGTGTTGCTTTGTGAAAAATATCAACGGATATAATAAAATTAAAATCAAGTAGAATTAAAAAATGTCAGGAATGCCAATTGTGTTGTACAATACTTTACGCTTCATGGTTTAAAATAAAGCTCAGTCTACACTATCAAACTAGTTTGACAAAAAAAGTATGATATGCTCAATAGTAGTGATATACCTAAATATATCAGTGATATGACATCATCATGTTGTAAAAACAAAAACATCAGTTTTTTGTCACATAAGACGAGACAGCTAAACAGTGTTTAAGTGTCGGCGTAGAAATAGTGCTAACTGCGACCACATTCCGATGAGCGGAATTAGTTGTGATCTGTCTGGCTTCAACATAGAAATTCTTAATTGTTTTAGGACCGATGAAGTTGGTGAGGTTTGCAGAACCGATTTAACATTATCGCGAACAAAATTTTGGGATAACAAGAAAAACAAAAAAGACAAGCTAGAGGGTCGGAAATCCGTTATGTCTGACATGAGGTTGGCAACATTATATAACTTCTTTAAAAAACATCTAGTTAATAAAACCCAATGCGATCTAAAAGGTGACATTAGTTACATGTTTAAAAGAAAGCACTTTACCTCCCTAGTTGAGGCAATCGACGAGTACCGTTACCGACAAAATAACTACATCTTTAAAAGCTGGTCTGAATTCTGGTTTATACTACTTGATTAGAAGAGCATGCTTGATTATCAAAGGCACTCATCTTGAACAAGAAAGAGATACAAATGCTTCAGAAGTTGACAAATTCCTAGATGTCCTTAAGTTAAATGAAGATTTTGTTTTTGGAAATGCTTCCCCCATAAAAAATGAGATCGGGATCCCGAGCAGGATGCGGTGGAATCCCACCGGGATGGGCCGATCCCGGTGGGATTAGACGATCCCACCGGGACGAACTTGGGAATTTTTTTCGCAATATCGGGATTTTTATAAGAATTGCGGGATTTTGTACGCAATATCGGGATCGTGTTTTTAGACTACGGGATTTTGTACGCAACATCGGGATTGGTGGGATTTTGTTTATAAAATTACGGGATTTTGTACGCAAGATCGGGATTTTGTACGCAACATTGGGATTGGCGGGATTTTGTTTATAAAATTACGGGATTTTGTATGCAAGATCAGGATCGACAGGATTGTGTTTGTAGACTACGGGATTTTGTATGCAACATCAGGATTGGCGGGATTTTGTTTGTAAAAGTACGGGATTTTGTACGCAACATCGGTATTTTGTACGCAGTATATTAATTTCATTGGGTAATATAGTAATTTGTAACAGACGGTAAGTTATTATTTTATTACCTCAGAAAAAATCGAAGATTCCAAAGGTTTCACTTCCACCGTGGTAACTCACTTCCTCCGTGGCATTCTGTAATTTGCCGTGGTGTTTCATTACTAATTTGCTGTGGTGTTTCATTTTTAAGTTGCCGTGGTATTTTTGTTAAATTGCCGCGATGTTTTATTTTTAATTTGCTGCGATGTTTTATTTTTAATTTGCCGTGATGTTTTATTTTTAATTTGCCGTGGCTTTTTTCAAATTGCCATGACATTTTTCAAATTGCCGTGGCTTTTTTGAAAGTTGCCGTGATATTTTTTGAAAGTTGCCGTGACACTTATAGGCCACCGTAGTCGCCCTATGACCTAAAAAAACCGTTATATATATAAATCCAAAGGCAAATTACTGAGAAAATGACAATGCTGTGGGTATCAGTGGCTGGAGATACAAAAAAAAAAGCTAAAAGCTCAATCAAAATGATAAAGTAAAACAGGCAGAAAAGTTAGCAGAGCTTTCGGGCAACACTAACCCTTCATCAGTGCAAATGAGTGTACTTGGATACTTATATATATATATTGGATATATATAATCACGCCGAGAATGTTAAAGAGTCGCTATCCGATCGAGTTTGAACAATACCATGAAAGCCCCAGTGGTCTAATGGTTAGGACAGCTGCATATCAAGCAGAAGGTCCAGGTTCGAGTCTCGGTTGGGGCGACTTTTTCTCATTCTCACAGATTTCCTCAACTTATCGTTTCAAATTAATTAAATTTCATTATATCACCGGGCGGTTTAGAATAATGTTCTTTGCCTGTTGTGTGTGTGTGTGTATATATATATATACTGTAATATTTGTGGTAAACAGTACGTCGGGGAAACAAAAAACACGCTCCGTATGAGAATGACACAACACAAATTAGCTATCAAAACATTAAAGCTTGATCAACCTGTAGCCGAACATTAAAATTCAGCAGGTCACTCGATTGCAAATTTCAGAGTTATTGCAATAGACTACGATGTCAAATGGAGTGAAAAAACTCGCAAAGACAAAGAAAACCACTTGGAATTACTACTTAAAACCACAAAACTTAACATTAGGAACATACTCACAGATCGGTAAAATTATTCCATTGACTACCTAAATTTAAGTCTCAATATTAACCACCATTTAAGCTGTTATTTAAAAAGTTCTATTCCAAAATTGTTTATATCTACCAAGCTATCTTTTTTGTTTTCTACCGTTACTCTCTCCACCCTCTATTCACCAGCCTGTGCCTCTTTTTGTTCTTATTTCTTTTATTCCAGTTCACTCAGGCTTAATACTATCTACTTTGTCCAAGTACTCTCACTTGC
Organism: Antedon bifida; assembly: GCF_963402885.1. Taxonomy (NCBI): domain Eukaryota; kingdom Metazoa; phylum Echinodermata; class Crinoidea; order Comatulida; family Antedonidae; genus Antedon; species Antedon bifida. The sequence continues at coordinate 10,908,215 of NC_136231.1, forward strand.
ACTGTTGAAGGGCTATTATATATTGGCAGTAGTGGCATTCTTATCTACTTCTAAAACACTTTAATAATACTCGTGCCATTGGTGATGGGGCACAGTTTTCTCTAAAGGATGTTAGAATATTGTCTATATTTACGCATCACACATTCTGATCGAAGATATACGTCCATAGAAATCACTTTAGATGCTAATACGGTTACATATAAAAAAAAGGAAAATTTCAATTATTTACAGTAATATCTTACTTACTGCTTAATAACTACTGATAATGGCAGGTATTTTTTTTTTGTGATAACCAAAATTGAATAATGAAGAATTCATATAACATTTGACTTTAGGACAGTATGAAAAAAAAAAACTCTTTTAACAATCTTCAAAAAATATTCAATACTTCTCATTTAACAGAAAGACGACTGCAGACATCTGAAGCCTTCTCTTTTCTCTGTTCCATCTTTGCAATTCTTGACCCAAATTGAATTGCTCTCTTTGGAAGTGTTGCTGATAGTCCTAATCCCATTTCTACAGCTGCCAATCGAAGCAGCAGTTTCTCACCAATTCCACGGGGTAGAGTTAAGTTAACCTACAATAAAAATATATACAAAAAAAAGTGGATGAGCAGCTAAGAAAGTGAAACTGTAATCCATAGCTCACTTGCTCTATGGTGTAACAAGTCTTCTTGGATAATGACTATAAACCGTTGAGTGTACACAAAATGCTCATGTGCACTATAAAACCTAGTACATTCTTCGATACGAGTAGGGGTTACCTAGGTGTACTAGCTCACACAGCCACTGTCGTGGACAGACGAAATAGTGCAGTAGTTGGCAGCCCGACATAAGGTGATCCTTAGGGGAGTATGTAGTTGAAAAGTGTAACATACAAAGTATAAGTTGGAAGGAAACACAAAAGGGAACTTATACCAATGGCAAGAAGTCTGTGTTTCCCTCTTACACAGTTACTAGCACATGAAGATAAAATATAATACTTCAATATAATTATATCAACAATAAAAAAATATAAAATTCATTCATAAAAACACAAGTATGTTATTGTTGAAATTATCTATTATAAAAAGTAGTCTTTTGAATGAATGCATAATTAGCACCAATGTTTATTCATTTAATTTATTTCGGATAGTACATCCATATACAAAAATGCTGTCTTATCTTTTAACACTAGCAGGTCTGAAAAAGTATACTAAAAAGTGGTCCAGAATTGGGACCATGGTCCCAAAATTTAATGGAATGGTCCTTGACCACATATCTATCTGTATATTCATTTTGCTAAAGATCTTGTAATTACTTTTTGAGTAATCCTGCTAACAAACAAACAAACATACAAACCCACGCGATCAATTACATATACCTCCTTGGCGGAGGTAAATAATGATTATTTACCAAACAAAAATTGTCTATACCTTTATCCATATTGGTAAACGGTTCAGAAATGTGATGACATTTTCATCTAAAAATGGAAATCTAGCTTCTCTGCCATGATCTGCTATTATTCTAAGAGTAAAAAAAAAAACAGACAGTGAAAATGTAAACAATAAATATTTATTGAGACAGTGAAAAAATTTACTATTGGCATCTATGCTACAAGAGCTGTGCTGAATTTAACTAACGCTGGTAATCATGTATAAATAACATTTTTAACATTTGTAATTAACATTTTGAATTTTAAACAAAATGAAGATAGGAAAATCTAATTGGACATTTTTATGTGATTTAATTCAGCGCGCAGAACACATACGTGTCAGCAGTGTAAGGGTAAGGATGATATGTACACAATTTTATTTCCTAATTCTCTGTCAGAAATTCCACTCAGCACATTTGGTTAGATGAACTAGGTACTATATGCTGGTGTAGAGGGTTTTCAATATAATTTCAATAAAAATGGCTGCCTATAGATGTGGCGGAAATGTGCTAACAAAGCGGTACCAGTTAGATGAGAGAGCACCTAATTTCACCACCATGAGATGCCCATTGACATCCTCATACCAAATTCACAAACGACAGACATTTTATGAGTGAGTTGAGTTCATACAATACCAAATGGGTAACAACAGACTAATTACCAGACAGCCTACCTTGTATATTGTAGGTACCACCAGCAACCAATATTATATCATTTACCACATTGTAAGGAATATAAATTAATCCTAATAATCTTTCTTTACTACTTGTATCAAGTATCTTTACAACGTTACGCTTTGTTTCATATACAAAATGTCTATATTTTCTTGCCTAACGTTTGCTACGTTTAATGTGAGAGGTCTTACTAAATCTCTAAATAAACGTATTCAACTGGACTATATATGACTCATCCCGCTATAATAATCTTGATATTATAGCCATTTAAGAGACAAAATGCAATCAAACAGAAGAACTTACTTTCCAGTAAAAAAACAAACTATTCATATGCCCACAGAATAAGTCTTCCCATAGAGGAATAGGGTTGCTTGTTAACAAGAGAATTCTGTCATACGTAAAGTGCCTTAACGTTGCTTATGACGATCTTGTAATTCCAAACCGGAATACAACACTCATTGCAGAGTTGTAAATGGATATGGACCCACCAATCCAAGGGTCCTGAGTTCAAGTCTCGTCACATGTCAGGATTTTTTCTAAGGACAAAATTACAACTCCACACCCAAAGACTTTGTTTATGTAGAGCATCTTGTGTATATGTAATGATCAGCAATTGCTGGATGGATCACCCTCATTAAATATGGTAAAAAAAAAACACAAAAAAACTGATGCACCTGTCTTATGGTTTAGCCTGGGTGCAGAACAATTAATATACACATTTGCGGGAAAAAAGTATAAGAAAATTTTTTTTTGGTTTTTCTGATAGAGTATACCATATAGAATGTCAAAAAAAAAAAATCCCCATCCCAGGGTCTTGGGGAAAATTGTTTATGCCACTTTTAAATTTTGGCCTATATAACACACACAAATTCCTATTAACACACACAAATACCTATATATAGGGAATAAGGAAAATCAATTAACAGTTTTTGTTACTTGCAGTTGTTTTTTAATGATTAAAATTAGTAGAGGCTTACTTTAATAACTACTTCTCATAGTAGTTGATGAATCAAGTCGATACGATGACATCATCATGCCAGAATCCAATATGGCGTCCAATTTGGCGTAAAAAACAGGCTAAACCCCGCAAACCTCCAAAAAAACATAGCAAACCCCACCGAACCAACATAAAAGTGATTGAATCATGGAGTGTACGACCCACTGGGTATGTCCATGTAAAAAAAATATTAAATTTCTACTGTTAACTACTTATTTTGGGGATAAAACATCATTTTTTGGTTAAAAATTAGCATGATGTTTTACCCCCAAAATAAGTAGTAGAATAGAAATAGAAATTTAATTTTTTTTTTACATGGATATACCCAGTGGGTCGTACACTACATGATTCAATCACTTTCATTATGTTGGTTCGGTGGGATTTGCTATATTTTTTTGGAGGTTTGCAGGGTTTAGCAATCATTTTTGACAAAAAAATTATGTTTTACCCCAAAAATAAGTAGATAACAGTAGAAATTTAATTTTTTTTTACATGGATATACCCAGTGGGTTGTACACTACATGATTCAATCACTTTTATGTTGGTTCGGTGGGGTTTGCTATGTTTTTTTGGAGGTTTGCGGGGGTTTAGCAATACCCTGTTTTTTCGGCCAAATTGGACCCCTATTGGATTCTGGCATGATAATGTCATTGTTATCGACTCGATTTATCAACTACTATGAGAAGTAGTTATTAAAGAAAGCCTCAGCTAATTTTAATCATCATAACACAACTCCAAGTAACAAAAAACGTGAATTGGTTTTCCCTATCCCCTATATATAGGTATTTGTGTGTGTTAATAGGCATTTGTGTGTGTTATATAGGCCAAAATTTAAAAGTGCCGTAAACAATTTCCCCGAAGACCCTGGGATGGGTCTGACATTCTATATGGTATACTCTATCAGAAAAAAAAAAAAAATTTCCTATATTTTTTTCCCGCAAAATTGGGCTAAAGTTTACAGTGATCACAAGATTGTTTGTTCGATTTAATTAAAAAAATATTCACCTAACTTTCAAACCTAATACCCATACCCCAATTATTAATAGTGCCCGTTTATCAACATGTAAGGAGTCGCAAATGGAATATCAATCATTGGTAGCGCAATCAATTGGTATCATGACACCTTCAGACAAGATCAACCAGAATGACATTATCAAGAAGTGTATTGATTGCCTGAGAAATGCCGCCAAAACTGTTGTTGGAACTGTCAAGTCATCTCATAATAACTTACTTTATAACGATCCCGAAGTTGTTAGATTATCAAAAGACCACCACAAATTCATTTCGATACTTTACAGCAGCAATGAATCGAACAGAACTGCTAGTGTAGGCTGGTATGTCGTTTATATGAATGTCGTGTAAATTTTTTGTTAAAAGCAAACTTTGACTTTATTTCATATCTTGATAATATAAGGAATGAAAAAAAATATGTTGCCATTTTTTCTAAAGACATTTAAAGGACCAAATTCAAGATGGCCGCCAACATTCAAATAACCCTATTCAAAATCAGAATATCACCAATAACACAAATTATGAATGTGGAACAAGTCCGTTTTGATGGTATTACCCATTATACAATATTAACTATGTAAACGATAACCTGTCGTTTTCAAAATGGCCACCACTAAAAATTAAATTCTTTAAATAATTTTTTTAAATGTGTGTGCATAAATTGTTGTTTGTACACAATGTTCTAAAATAGTCACTTCTCATAGGATTGTCTAAATAGGCTGTCTAAAGTTGTCAATGTTCTCTATATTATATATTACGATTACCGGTAGTTAATTTAAGAGTCATAGCCCAGTGGGGTATTATAATACCCCACTATGACTCTTAAATGACTCTTATTTCATCCTTCCACTAAGTTTTATGGAAATCGTTCATTTTCTTCGGCATCCGTTTCTCTATGGAATGCGTTGCCTATTGAAATCCGTCAGGCTACTTCCACCAGTGTCTTCAAATCTCTCCTCAAAACCCACCTTTTTACTTTGTAATTTTTCTAAATTTTCTGTCTTTGTAAAGGGCATTGAGGCTTCCAGCATAATGCGCTATATCAAGTACCAGTTATTATTATTTAAATTAACTATCGGTAATCGTTCAAAGTTGCAAAAATATGGAACAACTTACCAATTGATATCAAATATTCAACAACAATTACTTCTAATTCTAAATTACAGATCTCATTTCTTTTCATAAAACTGAAACTTGTATTTCAATTTTTGTATCTCAGACAGGACCACAATATAAAGCAAGTGTATTTATACCTTATTGTGAAATCCTGTATAAATATGATGTTAAATAATAAATTGCCATGTAATTCAATGTCTGAACCTTCAGGGCCATAGTCACCAGTATGGTTGGTAAGTTTTCAACCTGTCAACTTTTGGCAGAAGCTTGAAGGAAATAAAGATGCAGCTCATTCACAAGATTCATAGGCAGCATTAACTCCCACTTCTCATCTTCTACAATCTCAACCGATTTCATTAGATATGTGCCCCCTACAGATGGACCACCATTATACACTGGTTTGATGAGTGCACATGGTTGTGGTATAAAAATTCATGTACCAGGGAAAGACAAGAATGCCTGGTGATGACTCTTGTCCGATATAAGTGGAGGTGGACAGAGATGACATCAAGAAGCAATTCTTATTTCGACCCGGTGAACTATCGCTTTTGGACATGTAGCATTGTGAAAATAGTGTTGAGGCCAGTGCTTTTGTTGAAACTGAACTTGTATTACCTATACAACCAGTGACACAAATATCTTAAATGGAAAACATCTCTAAAGGACAGAAGCACATTAATTCTGCTTTCTCTCTACAACTTCTGACATTTTTCTAGAAAAAATGCAGACAGAGAAAGAGATTCTAAGTGACGGGTATCATTTTGTTTGAAAGACGCTTATCATAAAGATATTAACTTGAATACAGAGAGTCGACGAAATCTAAATGAGAGGACATGTATGTATGGGACTTGCTGGATTTACATCAATTGATCAAGGTCATTGAGCGTGGTATCATTGGAATAACACAAATTAATGATTTCATCAGAGCTGGCAAATCTAGTTGATGAGTTTGAAAGCCAACATTTAAAGAGAGATGATATCCCGATTAATGAAGAATACTGCAATTCGCACAAAGGTGTTTGTTGGCCATGGCATGATGACATTGGACAGAAAATGTTTGAGGCATTGGTAAAAGTCTTGTAGAAGGCAAACTGTCTATATGGGATCCTAAGGAAAGGATGAATATTGGCCAAAAATATATATGACGGTGAATACAGGTGACAAACTTATCAAAGTAAAAGAGGACTCCTGTAGAGATTCTTTGTCGTATCACATAGTCAGCCGGTACAGTACTGTACAAAGAAATGTAAAAATAAGTCATGCAAAACAATATGGTTAGAAATTAATTGGACAGAAAGAGTTGAATAAACTAGGATTATTAAATGTCGAAGACAGAGTTACTCAAATAAAGTGCATAAGATTTTAAATAATTCCGCTCCCTCGTATTTAAATAATTTGATAAGGTGTGTGACCAACATAGCCATGGCACACGACAAAGTGAATTCAACTTCATTCCGCAAAAAGCATCTAAAGCTATCGATGGAACGTTTTATGCTACAGCCATTAATGACTGGAACAAATTACCAAACGACATAAAAAACACCATGAGTGTTGGGATATTTAGAAAACTGGTTAAAGAATACTTAGCGAACAAAAGAGAAAACCGGTAAATATATAGAATAAAATAATTTAAAATCACAATACAATACTACAGGACCCAACGGAAATAAACCTAGGTAATTGCTTTTAATGGGCTATCCTGGTCGAAATCAACTGTTTTATTCCTAATGTTCATAACTTTATTCTGCTATGCTTACTTTTTAACTGAACGCTTTTTAATATTCCATTGTGCTTGTTCTTTTAAATAACTTGTATTTTTAATGGGTTTTTTAACTATGGTACTGAACGGTATTCTATTTAAATACTGTTCTTTATGCCATTTTATAAACCATTTTTAAGCCATTTTTAAACAATCATTTTGGACATTTGCATTGTTTTACATTTTTCTTAACATTTTATCCTTTTTATTGTGAGTATAGTTGTTCTGAATTGTCTATAATTGGTCCTCTTTAATTTTTTTTTCCTCATAGTTTTATCTTTAAAACATTCTAAACAATTTTAAATATCCTTTTATACTTACTTTTATTCTCAAGTTTTAACTTTCTGTATTGTAACATTGTTATGTAATCATGTATTGTATGTTAATCTTGACCGAATAAATGAATGAATGAATATAGGAAAGTATGAGTATTTAGCGGTGAAATGCTTTTGCCAATTTGTTTCCAAACAAGCTTGTTGGGATCGCAGATCAGTCTGTGGAAGTTTGATGGATACAGTAGTAGAGAATGAAGGAAGGTCAACTTAATGTATCACATTCAAGATTAGAAATATTTCATTGAAGGACTTTGGCAGAGTTAATTGTCATTTAACTGAAGAAGTTTATGAGATGTTTTAATATGAAGATGTGTAGGACCTCCTGATGGTCAACATTTTGTGTTAATCACCATGTTGTTGTCATAAGCATATCATTTTGTGTAATTCAATCTAATTTTATTTAACTTACACACGTTTTAATAAGAAATTTAACCCATTTAAAAAAAATGGCGGCCATTTTGAAATTCAAATTGGTCGCCATTTTGTGTTAATCACCAATGTTGTTGCCATAGGCCTATCATTTTTATGTTATTTCAATCAACGTCATAACTAGCACATATTTTAATAAGAAATTTCATCCATTAAAAAAAAATGGCGGCCATTTTGAAATTCAAAATGTCAGAATACTAATGAATATAGGTTTATAATAATTCTTATATAGCAGGGAGCCCATATGAACTTAAAATATTATTCATAATGGGTGTTACTTTGTCCAATATGGTACATTTATTGGATATTTTACATATTGGTGGCCATCTTGGATTTGACACCCTTACGCTTTTTAAAAAAAATGGCAACATATTTTTTTCATTACTTTACATCCTAAAGAAACTAAATCAGCTGGAATTTTGCTTTTAACAAAAAAATGACACGAAATTACATAGTGGCCTACATTATGCGTCATAAAATCAACTCCACTAAAAATCGGATAGAAAAGCGTCTTAACACCTAGAGGAAATGAGAGCTGAAGGTCTTGCTCAAACTATAACTTCTACAAATGAAAGTCGAGATGTATGACAGCTGTTCGCATGTCAGTGAATGAAATAAAAACACCAAGTGTGTGTGCATGATGGTGATGGCAATAACATCATTTTAAGCGCAGCTAAAGCAGAAGTGATCCGAAACTGGTTCTTTACACAATTCAATAAAGAAGGAGAACTGCCATTGGAACCATTTGATGGTGAGCCTAGCCCTTTAGATATTCCACTTACATCAATTGAAGTTAAAAAAGCCACCAGTTGCCTAAACAACAGACGTGCCACGGGGCCAGATTTAATTCCCAATGAACTTTTGAAATACGCTGGACAAGCCTTTTACAATAAATTTGCTACTATAATCAACACCTGTTTTGAAAGTAACACTTTTTTGGATTGCATTGATGAAGGTATTATTACCCCTTTGCAAAAGCCAAACAAGCCAAAAGGGCCTCTAAAAAACCTACGCCCTCTACACTATCTAATGCAGATAGAAAAATGTTATCTCTCATAACCCTACATTGGATTGGACCACATGGCTAATATATCCGATCTCAACAGCAATAACAAGACCCTGAAAGATAATGAAGCGTGGCGCTCAAGTAAACTACTTGGATCTTTCCTTGATTCTAGCGTCTAGCGTCATCAATGGGATACAACAAAGTATGGATGCGGAGAAGAAGCATTTCCCTTCAGAGACGTATAATAGTCTATGAAGCCCAGGTAGTCTGTGTCATGCTATACAATTGTAGTAGCTGGTCCCTTCCTAAAAGCATACTAGATGATATTGACATCGCACATCGACGTATCAAGAGATACCATCATAAAGAACAGTGATCTTTATACCATTACCAGTTTAAACCCATTATCTGAGCGAATGTCTCAATCACAGTGGTCAATGTTTGGCCACGTCCTCAGAATGAAGGAATCATCTCCTGCTACCGGGCTCTGTCATTTGCAGTTTTTGGATGCCGCCAATCAAGCAGATGTGGTCGTCAATAAACAAATCTTCTTGGAGTTCTGCGAAAAGACCGCGGTTTGAAGCTGGCAAATCTTCATGCTCTCCAGATAGAAAATAATATAATAATCTTTCCAGCCTGATCACTCATCCGTGACGTAATTTATACGCCATATTGTGAAATGATGTTATCGATCATATCTCTATAACTTGTAATCACATGTCAATAAAATTCACTATACATAAACTTCATGTCAAGGGTAAAAATATTAGCAAATAAAAAAGTACGAGCACATAGGGTTATGCGCGTGAAATCGCGCGTTACAAATTTAAAAAGCTCAAAATTATGTTTTGATCAAAAACATAATTAGGCAATTTGCATGTTTTAAAAAATTGCGATACTTAAGAAATGTAAAAATTACGAATATTTTGTATAAATCACATTCTCCTCACCATCCTTAGTACATTCACCAAATTTGAGTCTAATCCAACTTACAATAACGCTATACGAGCAGGTTAAAAATGACAAAATGTGCACATTAATTAATTTATTCATATCGATGCATTTCATTCACAATCACGTCATAAATTCATATCATCCAAATGTTGCTTAAACGGCATTCCATAATATCCCACCTCTGCAGTCACAGATTGAACAAAATGGATTGAATTTCTGTTATGAGTGTACTTGCCTTTGTGTTATTACAATGCCTGAGGGATTAGAGATTGGAATGTTCCATTCATTGCCAAGCAATACGTTTGTATAAACGTATATTAAATCTATCAAAAGACAGGGTATACTACTGTAGAAGAGATTACTCATAAGCTTAACAATGCAACTATGTTCAGTACATGACTACTGGAGTGTCGTATTAAACGATGAGTCAAGTAAACTAAAAACATTTAATTCTCCAATAGGGAGGTACAGATATAATAGGTTGCCATTTGGTCTTATTGTTTCTCAGGATATTTTTCAGGAGAAAATGGACACAATCCTCGCTGAATGATAAGGCGCGATCGGGATCGCAGATGACGTAATCGTTTATAGTAGTAACAATACAGACCATAATGAAAATTTGAATGAATTAATGTTAGCTGCGCGCAAATACGGACTTGTGTTTAATCCGGACAAATGTGACATAGGTGTGGAAAGGATATATTTTTTTGGGTGTTACTATGATAGAGAAGGGGTACATCCAAACCCTAAGAAAGTCGATGTGATAAAGATCCTACGGTCACCCTGTAACATTACTGAGCTACATTCGTTTCTTTTTTTTCTGTGGTTCAGTACATGTCGCCATTTATTCCTAAACTGTCCGACAAGACAGAGATGCCGCGATTACTGACACACAAAGATAGTGTGTTCGAGTGGAATGCGAGTCATGAGCAAGCGTTTAATGCTTTAAAAGACTGCACATCAAGCGATATCACTCTAACATATTACAACACAGAAAAACCGACCATAATTCAAGTTGATGTGTCCCAGGCTGGTTTAGGCGCAGTATTATTGCAAAACGGCAAACCTATTGCATGCGCAAGCAAATGACATGGAGAGGCGCTACACGAACATTGAAAGAGAAATGTTTTCACAAATTCTTGTACGGCAAATATTTTGTCTATGGCTGTGTTTATACAACACCCTAAATTTGAACACGTCGTTAATTTTTAGCGTGTTGCACGGGCCGAGGTCAACCCCACAAAAACCTTGCAGTTATACATTAAATCGTAATACCGTGTTATACCATAGTTCATAATCCTAAGTTGTATATATACTCGCATGCATTATAAATTAATATTAGTTTATTAAGGATTTTAATAAAACAGATGATTTCGTTTAAAATTTAGTTTATTCAGTTATTGATCTTTTAAATCTGCCTTTGAAATTAAAAAAAAAATGTTTTAGAATTAGGATAAAACTATGCTACATTTTGCCAAATTATGCCAACATTAATAGCGTTAATGTTAAGTGCTAAATCAGTTAAAATATGCAAAAAAAGCACAATTATCTACTAGATTTGGTCAACATTTTCACAGCACATACTTTTATTTAATGAGAGGTCAAAACAATACCCTGAGGACACTTCCAACATGCCAACAGCAACCGGGAATCCACAAAATTTTAGAATTCATGCCAAGTAGCCTTTTTTGCAATTAAAATCTCATTACACGGAATCTCTTCGATGTTATACAACACACTTCTTGTAGGCGTGTTGAATATGCGTGTAATAGCGTGTTGTATAAACGCGCCCATTGAGTCGGATCATAAACCGCTTGAAAACATTCAGTATAAGGACTTGGCAAACACACCACCGAGGTTGCAGCAACTAAAGTTATGTATGTAGCCATATGATTGTAAAGTAGTATACCGACCAGGTAAAGGAATGATGCTTGCGGACATGTTGTTCAATCGATTTAGAACAGACTATACATATGGTCACTTTCTCTAAGGAAAGAGACAAAGAGATACAACTGAAAACTTCGCTGGATGAGGAACTTGCGTTATTAGCGAAAATAGCAATTGACGGATGGCCGAATGTTCCTAAAAAAGTTCCGAAATGTATTAGAAACTACCATTCCTGTAGAGAGGAAATATCGGTTGAGAACGGCATAATTTTGAAGGGTGAATGTTTAATTATCCCTAAAGCAATGCGAAAAGACATGTTGCACAGAATTCATGAAGGACATCTTGGTATAACAAATATGACATGAACAGATAATTTGCAATAACCTCTGAATCTTATATTAATGTTATATTGTCATATTATCTCTATGCTACATAATAACAATATAAAATTTTGGATTTTGATAAAACTGTTTTTTGATTGAAACTGATTACACTTTTGAATAATGTTATTACTACGTAAGCGTGGGGTATCGAGACACTACATGTACACTTCGCTATCGTTAGTGAATAAAGAGCATATCAAGATTGTTACAATATCGTGTGAGTATTTATTAGTATTTAAGTAGACAATTCATTACAGTGCCCAGCAACCAAAAAGCAGTACAAGGTGTACATAAAAAATTGAAGCAATTATGTCAAGTCATATAGACACTAATTGGGTCAAATCATCAGTTCTTAACACAGCAAGAAGTTCCATAGCAACCTTTGTGCTGTTAGATGGCTGCAATACCTTTGGCTCAGACCCATTTTCATTTCACTTTCAAACGGTAATCTTTCTATTCCTTATTATATTTACCTGTCATCTCTAGCCAAGTTTCGTTGTGGTATCCGATTAAGTTCCATTTCAAGTTCTTGAACAAGACCTTGCCATCCATCAGCTCTATGGATTAAACAAAGCACGACATATATTATATCTGTCCCTATATCTGTCCCCATCTGCTTTCAGATTACTTCTTTTGGAGACACATGTTCAAGGATACTTGTGAACATAAAAGTCAGTAACCAAATTTACCATTTATTGGCTCTATTTTACCACCTGAAAAGAAAAAACACAAGTTTCTTTGAATATATTTTAAAATTGACAGCAAAATTCAGACAAAAAGGTGCTTGTTACAACCGTTAATGTAGAAAACGCCAGCTAATGTCGAAACAACCGTTAATGTAGAACAACCCACCGCTTATGTAGTAAAACCTCCAGCTTATGTAGAAACAGCTTATGTAGTAAACAAAAATCAACACCAGCTAATGTAGAAACAGTCAACAGCTTATGTAGTAACGAAAATTGCCTCCCAGCTTATGTAGTTACTATCGCCAGCTATATGTTATATATTTTACAAAAATGTCTCATTCATGTGCAAATGCATCGATCTTTACTTAGCTATCAGTCTTTCCACCTCTCATAAGCAACCAACTTTCTAAAACGACCACACATCGTAAGCAACCATCTCTGTTAAGGCACCGCTTCTCATAATCGACCACCTCTCGTAAGGGATCACCTCCTCTCATAAGGGGCCACTTCTCATAATTGACCACCTCTCGTAAACGACCACCTTTCTTAAAGACCACACCTCTCGTAAGTGACCACCTCTTTTAAGAGACCACGACCTCTTTCTCTCTATTAAAGGACCGCTTCTCATAATCATCAGTGACGACTCTTTTAAAGGACCACCTCTCTTAACAACCCCACCTCTCGTAAGTGACGACCTCTTTTAAAGGACCACCACCTCTATTAAGGGACTGCTAAAAAAATCTAATTTTTAGTAAAAATTATGGGAGGTGGCCGCTTACCAGAGGTACCAAATGCACTAATTAGATAGGAAAAACAAACAGGCTTTTGAGGTGGCCGCTCACAGAGGTTCAACTCTAGTAAATAGCGGCCATTTTGAATTTATGCTAATTAACTCCCCCTTCTTGATTTTGGTAAACTTTGGATATGATTGGATCAACCACACAGACACAAATTATTATTCTGTTACAATTTGTTCTAGGTTTAACTATACTTTTACTGGACTATTGTGTGAATTTTGTTTTGTAAATCAAGTGTTTTCGTCTCAGGGCCGTACTAGGCCTAGGCTACATCGATTTCATTGACTTCCTGCCTAGCACTTTGTTATTACCCTCAATGCTCTGATGAGAGAGATTAATCAATAGTAATGTTTCTATATTTTAACACAATTAAGGCTTTTACATGTACCTAAAGCGAGTTCTGTGCCTTGAGTAGCCGGCCAGTTGCTCATCTGCTCCCATGCCAACAAGTACCACCTGCAATAAACCAACAAAGAGATAAATCGACCACATACAAAATAAAAAAAAACTGTTTAATTTATGGAACAATGAGCCCATTTTGTTGGTAGTTCTCTGGTCCCCAAAACCCAAGTATACTCTGGCTGAAAATAATTCTTTATAATAACTGGGAGGACATGCATGACATTGAAATTTTGTGGCTTGAATTTATCAGGTTAATCAGGTAGTGAGAAGTTGACAAACTTTCCGACAACCAAATTGCTTAGAGTTAAACAAGTTGGCTGTGCTGATATATCTTTCCTTCCACACTTGCTAGCATACTAAGTGATATAGGAGTATAAACTCAACACAAGATTTCTTATTCTTTCTAATTTATTATATAGTAATTTTAATCTATCTTATCAATAATTAAGCCAACTTGTATCAGTAGTAGTACTGCTATTATAACTATACTCATATGACACCTGTCACAAGTGGTATATTGTACTACAGTAGAACCTCCTTCATTTTACATACGGTACGGGACCAATAAAAGGCATACGTAAAACATGGGATTCGTAAAATCCAGGTTGACATTAAATTGACCACCATGCCCATACAACGAAATGGAAACAAAACATTTTTATTAATATTTAGTATCAACAATCGCTAGGCTGGGCCTAGCCAACACCAGTAGTTGTAGTATATTGGTATGACAGTGTATATGTAAATGAACTGATTTATTAGACACCATAGACCTATGCATTAAGCATAGAATTGCGTTGTCCTATATTATAACAATAGGGATATATCTAGATAAACATGTGTGTTTACGGCCATTTTCTGATTAAACGTGTGTATTGTAGTTGAGATCTTTGAAACTGTGAAGAAATATATAAAGCTGTAAAAACTGTTATAAAGTGGTTATTAGATATATAATTTATGTTTTTTAGGAATTTTCGCCATTTGTGGCCATTTTGTTTTAAAAACCTATTTCTCCTACCTGGATTTTCTAGACTTTTAGTATGTTCATATAGGCCCCTATAGAAATGCATTGTGGGGAAATAAATTCTGTTGCAACTTTTTTAACCATATTTCATAGTTTTCCTGTACTATTATATAATATCAATATGAAGTCTGACATTCTATCTATTGAAAGAGTGTTAGGTGTATCTCTTGGTGCATCGAAAGTGATGAGTTCAAATTTAGAGTACAACTAAATGCTTATCTCTCTACCACAAGAAATGTTCTCAAGACCATATGCTCTATTTATGATCCATTAGGATTTATCGCTCCCGTCCTCATTGTTACAAAGACGGTTCTTCAAAGTGTCTGCGCACAGAATCTTGATTAGGAAGATAAGTTGGGTCCCGAAGAGCAGCGCAAATGGGAGAAATGGTAGATAAAGAACTTGAATATACTAAGCATACCACGCTGTTACAAACCAATCAAATTTAAAGCAGTGTCTGAAGAATGTCATCACTTTTCTGGTGTGAGTGAAACTGTGTATGGTCAATGCTCCTACTTGCGATTGATTGATGGAGATGGGAAGGCAGTTGCCTCCTGTTTGCTTGGCAAGGCCAGAGTAACTCCCTGCTAATAAGATTACGATACCTCGTCTTGAGTTGAATGGAAGTGGTGGTATCAGCACGAGTGAGTCATATCCTGAAGAACGAGATGGATATTAAAGTACCAATAAAGGATTACTTTTGGACTGATAGTAAAGTTGTACTACCTAATGTTGATGATTGGCTCTACATCAATTCTTTAGATAACCAAAGTGATGAAGCAAGCCGAGGACTGACAACTCTCTAATTACTCACGACATCAAAGTGGACGAGTGGACCTGATTTTCTGGAACAAGATAGTGAATTAAAATGTTCAAGGCAAGATGCCGTCGACGAAGAAGCAACAAATCTTGTTTCCACAGAATTTAAACGCTTGTTTGCTGTTACAGCCGTAACTGCAAGTCCGACCGATGTGATTGGTAGAATAATTAAGAAGTTCTCTAAATGGACAATGTTAAAGATAGTGATTGCTCAACTTTTAAACCTGAAGACAAGATTAATGCAAGCAAAAATCAAACTTAAATCCAATGGCATCATGAATGAGTTATCTGGAGACCTTATTCCGACGGTTGATGATTTGCAACTAGCAGAGACATTACACATCGTTTTGTACAACTTGAACATTACTTACCTGAATTCAATGTTTGGCAAGAGTTTAAAGATGACCATAAACAAAATAAAAAAACCATAATAATGAGGTTCTTACTTTAGATGGACTTGTATAAAAATTCTTGTCTTGACCCCTGGCTGCAAACCAAATTGCACAACCTATACTGTCATCAAGAACAGTATTGTGGGGATAAACTAGATCACTTATTCTAGATGATCTGCAATAAAGAAAAATTGCATTTGATGATTCAATACCATAATAAACAATAATAGATGTATTTACCAAAATGGTAGACATGTAAAATGGCAATATCAGAGGTTTACAGCCAAAAGGATTCATTTAATTATAAAATATTTAAAAGACTATCACAATGTGAATTAGATTACAAAATAAAAAACAATAAGCATTGAAATATTGGAAGCAATTTAAATGTACAATAATAATACTAGTTAATTCAATTTAATGGAGCGCATTGCCATCGCCCTAGATTTTAATATGTTCTTTCTCAATCAATTCTCTTTCACATGCGTTAAAAACATTTTAATTTTTATTACGTCATCATATTAACAAATTACGAGAGTTACTTAATTTCGTCTATACAGTATATTTCACTCTGTTATAGCTCCTCAGAATAATTAGTGACCCGCATAATTAAAACTTATTATGGAAGCTGTTCAATTGTAGATGAATTCCTATAAAAATGTTGTCTATCTGATGTCATGACATCATCATATGGCCAGTTGAATTTAAAAAGTAAGATTTACATCTCTTTCGTAACAATTCATCGCAATAGCATGCATCTCGCTTTTTCGTGTCTAAAATTCTTCAAATTTTCATTAATGTAATTATTCAGATAATTATCTTCTAAAATTGCTATCTTTATTTTACATTTCAATGATGTTATTATGTTAAAAATTGGATTAAAAGATGGGTCTCGTAATTTCTTCTATGCTACACTGTATATAACATATACAGTGTATTCCGTAAATACTGTTATGCTTTATGACACCAAATTGGTAAAATTCAGCCCTGTAAACATATTTAATCCATGTCATAGGATAGCATAATAATATTTTAATGTATGTGCATGTGGCGTTTGCGCGGATAACTCAAACTCTTCTTCTTTGTTATTCTTGTTTCTTTCCACGATTTTTGTAGACAGCCTATATCTAATAATTGTGAAAATAAATTTGTATAAGATTGACATTGATGTGTAGATGTGAAGCCAAGCTTTACGCGTGTTTTTTATGAAAAAGTTGAAAAATTCGTAAAATTTATGTCTTTTTTTAAACAGTCACAGATTCTAAAGTAAATGGTGACATTTATATTTATTACATGGAAGGTGATGAGTTGTAGATATGGGATCATGCATCATTATGGCTAACCGGACATTGTGACGTCATCATATGGCCACTCAAATATAAAATATAGGATTTTTGTCTCTTCGTCATAGCTCATCACATTTAATAGAGTGCATCTCCACTTATGGCCGGCCTAACATTTTGGAGTATTTACACTTATCAATTGCTGACCCAGAGCCGACCCAGGGCCGGCCTAAATCGTAAGTGTAAATGGGGTCTTAGCCAATCAATTGTCTTTCGCATGATTTACCATTTTATAAATTTTGATGACATCATCATGTTCAAAAGCTTGAATAACTTTGGTCACTTATTTTCATCTTTACAGTAAATTTCAATATGTTATAGCTCAGTGATTTTCATGATTAAAACGTTTTCTGGAAGCTGAATTTTACAGTAGATACAAATTCATGTATAAATTTTGCGCATTGGATGTTGTGACATCATCATATGGCCAGTTGAATTATAATTTTCATATTTTGCGGCATAGTTCATGACATTTAGAAGAGCTTGCATCCATATTCTATGTACCCAAATTTCTTCAACACGTTAATATGTTGTTGCTCAGATAATTCCCTTCTAAAATTGCTATCTATGTGTTTCATTTTGATGACATCATGTTAACAATTAGAATAAAGGGTGGGTCCCATTATTTTCGCTTATGCTGCACTGTATGCAGTATGTATACAGTGTATACTGTATATATACTTACAACCAAAATAGAGGGCACACAAACATTTTATTTTCTTCAGATCGCAACACAATAGCATAATCGTTTTTCTGTGCACAATATTCAATAGTTTTGACGTGCACATGGCATTTGTGCGGCGGATAACCTAACTTGTCCATAGTGACGAGTTCAAATCTAGTTCATATAGATATCGCTGGCACCTTAAACATTGTAAGTAAACAATGACATCAGTATTGTATTAAGTGGTTTCAACTAATCTGTTCTAGTTCTGACATATTTCATGTATGGTATGAAATCATAAATCTGAAGAAACACTGAGATTTGATTCAATTCTTTACAACCAACATACCTCATTGATTGAAGTTCTTCATATGTAACATTCACCTAAAAAAATAAAAATATTGTCAACATTTTTATGTTGTGTATTTGCTGTATTTTTGGTGTGCATATAGTAATAGTGTAGCTGTACATCTAGGTGGTTATTTCCCGCATTTTGCTACTAATGTACACATGAATTTAAAGAAATCTTCACAGATGAAAAAACATTAAAATGAATGAAAAACATAAGAATCTTATTACAATGCCGATTTCTTCACACTAAGATTTCGTCAAAATACAATGAAAATGTGTATGATATTAAGGAGAAACATTCTTTTTGTTTTTGAAAGCCTGACAAGTTTAGAGGATACTACAGAAATTTAAACCAAAGAAGGCAGGACACCGTAGCTTCCTAAATGGAGACTACATAAAACAAAAATTGGACCAAAGCTACTTAAGGCATAGCATGCATAATCGGATTCATGAGACAAAATAGTATGTTGCCTAAATGCCATGTGATCATTAACTTTCATTGAACATGTCAACCACATAACATTGCTAGGTGCTGTAATTCAGGAAAATAGGTCACAAGAAATTGTATCTAATTGTTTGTTTTTGCTCTCTTTTGTAATGAAGGATTCTGGGGCACCTATAGCCAACTAGATTAGTTTCTTCATAAATTGATATTAATTGGCATATGCAATATTTTTGGAAAAAATTATACATCTACATAATTAAGCCTTGAGGAAATGCAATTACCCTTGTAAAAACATATTATTTTTTGTGATGCATGATTGATTTTAAGACATGCTCTGCAGTTTTTGTGTTCTAATATGAATATTTAACAATAATTTAGTACCTCTAAAAAGTTCCAATGTCTGTCTGGATTCAGATTTTGTAATTCTTGTAGGCCAGCAAGACCGGTTATCCTGTCTGGCACATCAAATGAACTCCTAAATCAAATTCAAACAAAATTTCATCAATAGTTAAACAGTATAATGAAAACTTAAACAACTATATTTACAAAAGTAGGTGATTATATATAAAATTTGCTTTGAGAAAGGCTATTAAAGGAAAGGAACAACCTAATATTTTACCTAACTATTATAAAAGTAACCCTACCAACTTAATATTCAGAACAATTTATGTTTAAATCGGATTTGTAGTTTTCTAGTAAACAGGATTTTAAAGCTGTTTTCAAGACATTTGAAAATCGCCATCTTGTGCTCATGGCAGCCTGTTTGTGACGTCAGATACGGCCGACGAAAATTTTAAGATTCGCGGTTGCATTCGGCGCTTCTATTGGCTAAGCGAATCCGCTAATATGATTGGCTAATAACGCAACATGCGGTCATGCAGGAGGGCGATGACACGGTATGAGCATGCGCTGGCTTGGTAAACAAACCTTCGATCGATCTTTTCTTCTGCAAGCCAATTCGTAAATCTTTCAGCTATTGTTAATCTATTGTTACTTTTATTGCCTAGCTGTTTCAAACGGGATTTGGTAGGGGAATTAACTGGCAAACCTTCCAAACGGAGGCTGTTAGTTGACGATGCAGTGTCTACTTTATTTTCGTTCAACACGAGTTCTAGGCCTAGTAAGGCATACAGTACAGATACACTGGCCGCAAGTACACCATTCTTCGACGGCTTGTTATGCTCGAGAATGTTCTTCTTCTCTTCTTTTTTCCTCATCAGCACGACGCAAAACTAACTCTCTTTCTGTATATTCTGGTTCCAAATTTTCTGAATTATAAAAACTCCAAGCCATATTCCGAAAATATTAGGTATGTTAGGCTATTTAATTGATTTTATTTATGGTTATATCCCGCACTTCCATATTGAAATACTGTACTAAGACGATGGATGCTTGGATTTGCTTGAATGCGTCCACCTAATCTGACGTCACATAATTGCTCTTAACCTGTCAAAATGGCGCTGTTCAATTTCCGATATGTTGTCGTTTAAGAGTCTATTTTTTAACTAATTTGCTTACTATTGTACCTTGAACCATTGTAATCATGTTTTTATTACATTTATCTATAAGCACAGTGGCACATTTAGCCCAGGGTGTTCCTTTCTTTTAAACGCAAATACACCTTATGGCACATTAATTGCATGTTTAATTGTACAATAATCCAAATGCTCGAACATTTGTATACATACACATCTCCAGTGTATATTAACTAAAAAAAAGAAGTAAACTTACGTTTGTCTCTCAGCATTGTCTGATTTTATTTGTTGTTGAAAAGCGACATTTATAAGGTCAATAGTTTCAGATATAGGAACATATCTAACAAAAAACAAATACATATACTCTGTACTGATGCAGACAATATTTCAGTCCTACACAATTTATACAAATATAGAAAAGGATAGAAAAACATGAAAATCTCAATACTGTAACATACACAGAGCAAAACAAGAGCAATCAGAGAGTTGCAACTTCCGCCAGGAGTAAAAAGATAAAAAATTGTGATAAAGTGGCGTCTTATAGTTTTTATTTAGTTTTGACGTTTTTATCCTGCTAACTATATACTATATATAAATATTTACCGCCCACCATATTATCTACGAACCTTTATTTTACCATTTATCTAATTCAATAATAAATATATATATATATTAAATATAGAAATTCCTTCACTTGCTTGCACTGATGAAGGGCTAGTGTTGCCCGTAAGCTCTGCTAACTTTTTTGGCTGTTTTACTTTATCGTTTTGATTTAGCTTTTTGCTTTTTTTTTTGTATCTCCATTGAGATCCAGCCACTGATACCCACAGCATTGTCATTTTTTCAGTTATTTGCCTTTGGATTTATATTATAAACGTGTGCCACTGATACAAAATCGTTTGTTAAATAAAGTTTATCGTTTATCATTTAACTCACACAAAAACCTCAAGACAAATATAACCTCCTAGAGGAAGGTAATTAAACAATCACAAAAGATTGAAAGAATTAATATAATATAAAATTTCAAAGCAAGTTTTGTACAGCAGTACAGTAGAATGCGATCAAGTATAAATACAATCTGTATAGTGAGCCCTCAATGTAAATGTATAACCTGCTTTTTCAATAATAAACTAAATATGATTGATGTTCTTGATAAAGCAATCAAATTCAATTATGGACAGTTTTCTTTTGACACTTTGAATTTGATGTAAAACAATATCTTGCTGCCACCTCATTGAACTACATTTAATGGGGTCAGATAAAGGTGAAATCAGCAGAAAAAAATGTCCAAATGAGTACTGAAAATTATGGTGTGGTACCAGAAAGTGATATAATGATGATATATTATACAGTCAACTCTTCCAATTCCGACCACCCTCCGGACTGACCACTTTGACCGGTTTTCTGGATGGTATGGTTTATAGATGGTGTTTGTTTACATACCTTATACACCTCACATTGGGTTGAGAATTAGGCTAGGCCCCCTCTAACTAGGCCTAGCTAGAAAGTATTCAGTATTATCAATACATTTGGTTTTTTTGGGTCACATCCACCACACACAGGTCACACGCACGACGACGTCATTTTTTTTTTTTTTGTGTAGAGATGCATAGGCCACACCTCCCTAATCATGTATCAACCAATAGAAAACGATAAATGAAAATCTAATTGCTCAGTTCTTTCTACGTACCTTGGCGGCGAACGATGATAAGAGAATTTAAACAAAACTTATTTCAGAAATTTATTAAACACAAAAGAAACGAACATAAAATGAATTGATTACATGAATTGACCTGATTTGAAATAAAGAAACTTTACAACCTTTATTACAATTTACATTAAAAATGACATTTTTACTTAAACTACTCATTAACATTTTCGACTAATTAAAATTTAACAGAGAATTTAAGAAAAATAAAGAGATAAATCTTTAGCTTACCTTTTCACCAGTCATGCTGCATGTAAACATTACTGTAATCCGCTCTTTTGAATTCTTTACTCCGGTAACATCGTTCTGCTTTTCGGCAAGTGTTCGATCTGGTAGTGCTCTGAAATAGAGACCTGTTTCATCACAATTGAAGATATCTTCAGGACCCAACACATAAATCAGCGATTTTACTCTTCCATTCAATCACAACGTTCTGGTCTACATCTCCACGTTCACCAAAAACCGTCACTTGCTTGATCTCATTTCGTTTTTTCCATTTTGTCAACCATCCATCAGATGCTCCAAAGTTATAGTTATGTTCAATTGCTCTGCAAATTGAGTAGCCTTTGCTTTTATCAATGGCCCGCTAATAGGAATGTTCTTATCTCTGGCCGTCCTAAACCACACCAACATTAACTGATTTAAATCATTGAATCTGATTTTCACAACTTGGAATTTTGCGCCTGTGTTCTCCTCCATTTTCGATTTCCATTTGTCTTTTGCTTTAAATGTTGTCTTTCCCACACCATATTTCTTTGCTACGTCAATTCGTTTCATACCGCTTTCTACATCATTAATTAATCTAAGTTTAGTCGCTACATCAATTTTGGTTCGTTTCCGTTTGGTTGCCATAATGATAAAAGTTTGCAATGAGACACGATTTTTATAAAAAGAATTGAATTAAAAAAAATACACAAAGACACAAGATAAAAAGATGCCATTTATTAAACAACCAACAAATAAAAGCAAGACCGTTTTTGTTTCTTTTATTAAAACAGTAAAAAAAACAACGCCCAAATCAAAGCTTTCGGTGCTTTCAGCGTGTCACACACGATCCAGGGTGGAAGGTCAGATCAGAGTCGGACATGCGGTAATGCTAACGAACTGAATGGCTTTGTTTTCTGATTGATAGGTGTTAATTGAGTCATCGGTGTTGTTATTTTCGGTAAACTTAAGTTCAATACATCGTTTATTTTAACTGGGCGTTCGGTTTATAAGGTAATTCTATTGTTCTTGACTGAATAATTTGGTCGATATTCGGAATTGAGAGAGTCTGTTTTCGGAATGGATTTTTGTACAGTAAGAATAGGCAATTTTTTAGGACTTTCACAAACGGCCGGTATAGCGTGAAAACCGGTTTTCTGGGCGGTCGGTTTTGGGAGAGTTGACTGTATAAGTTTAAAAAAACAAACAGAATCAGTATATCAAAATCACCATCACCACTTAGAAGGGCTGAACCAAGAACTCTAAGAAAGATACCAAAACCATTTGGAAAGGTTGAACCAGAAAATATACGGATACTAGAGTAATGAATGGAGATAACTATACTAAAAGCAAATTACTGGTTTGAACTATATCTGAGAATCTCTTCTTGTCAAACATTGTTGAGGGGTGTATGTGATTTCAATTGTAGTATATTTCAATTTTATCATCAAGATTTACCAAAATTAGGTCACATATCATTGGAACACTTGAATGTGATAAACATCAGATTTTCTATGAATTATGTTTGTTTTACATATTACTGTGAATTTTCCAAATGTTTTTACAATTTTATGCTATAAATAAAATGTGTACACTGTATGATGTATGTAAATTGACCTTGTTATTCTAAATACAATATATTGGTCTCCATGTATGCGGAAAGATGTAAGTATATTATAGTAAAATTTTCATTACCCAGAAAATATAACGGTTTTATAAGATTTTATTATAAATTACCTAATATTTTAATATAGGAAAATGTATTCAGGCCTATAATACAGGCATATTAAAAAAAAGTACTCGCATTCTCCGAACACACAATATGTTAATTAAAGAGAAGTAAATAAAACTAGATTTAATTCGTCACTATGACGAATTATAGGTTATATGCATTGATTTAAATAAAGATAATTGATTTTTAAAAGATATATTGATTGATTGATTTTCTCAGAATCTTTAATTATTTATAATATATGATACTGTAGGACCTTGCTAACGCGAACACCATAGCCGGTATCACAATCCGATCAAAGATCCATATGCGTATAATATCATAAACCACATTTGTTGTTACATAATAATAAAGACATAAGTTAATTTTTATCTAGATTTCATTATAAATCATGTGTATAATCTATATACTAAGAAATAAATTTGAACAAACAATACGGATAATAAAAAAAATCTTATTTTGTTTCCCAAGGTGAGACTCGATCTCGGTACCTTGAATGCCATAGACACGAGCACAGACCATCGAGCCATACACAACTGACTAAAAGCTGTAGAAAAATTCCTCAGTGTATTCACTATGCAGGTTAACCACTTTGGTGCAAATAGATTATTACATACCGCAATGAATTATAATTTTTTACTATGATGACATCTTTAAAAATGTAAAAAAATGATGCACTGTCAAACTATATACTTTTAACTTTAATATATGAACTTCTTAAGAAAGAAAGTTAATGTTAAGTTTGTTATTTCGGCCTAAGAAAATGTCATTATTTGTTTGATTGTAGAAATTATTTTTTTAAAATTTAATATGCAATTAATGAAGACTTAATCAACTTTTGTTCTCTTAATTTGATAATAAATCATACATATGATACATACACTTCAAGAAAATGAAATAAAAAATAGGTGTTCCCCAGCATTCTGACGATATATATTAATTTAAAAATTTAGCATATTTTCACCATTTTGTTAACTTATACGTGCGTAGCCTGTCACTTTTGACGTGCTCGTATAACGCAATTTCGAGTTGAAAAGTGAATCAAATATGATGATATTATTAAAGAAAGACTGTAAAACAGAAATCGGGCAAAAAGAGTGCGCATTAACGTTTAACGCGCAGTGCGCGTGCAAAAATCTGCGCACTCATGGCAATTTTTTAAACGCCTAAAATTGCCTGAAACGTACTCTAATTTCATCGAAAATAAATGTTGACAATTTTGAACATTTTAAGTGCGCGTACGCAAGCGTTATATGCGCTACGCACGTAATTGTATTGCCATATGATGAAATATGATCTGACATTTATAAGTACCAAATTTTGTTTAATTGTGATTCATGCTTGTGAAGATATGATTACAAACGTGATTTAGTTAAATCGCGCGTAGACCGCGTAATGATTGATTGCGCACCGTGAAAACATAACCACATCGATTCCTGGCCATAAGGAATATACTCTGAAAAATTGACTTAGCTAGATGAAACTGATGCCAAGATAATTCACAGACAAAATAGTGCTAAGGAAAGAATAAATAAATAAATAAATAAATAAATAAAGATCCTGACAGAATCAAGAGGTTATATGCATTAATGCATATAACCTAATATTAAAAATATAGATTGTTTGTCTTGCTATTTCTTGTAATTGATAGATAAATTGCTGTTAAGTTGATAAAAACAAATTATTTCTATCATTCTTCATAGTGCATATTAAGGAAAAGAAATTATTGGTAATTCTTGTCTGTCATTTAAATTACCAACTGTTCTGATTAATATTCCAGACCAAGTCCAATAATTTGAATTGGAAACAAAATTTACTGTGCTGGAAATTCAATCAGCACAAAATAAGTCTGCTGTAAACACAATAATATGATAGTTGGTTGGCCAAGAAAGATCATGCACTCAATTAAACTGAATTAGATTATGTACAGATCCATTTTCACAGAAAACATAAACCAAAAAAAGCATATTTCAACATTCTAGTAGTAATTTCAACATACAATTTGATTCCTTTTTAGTTATTATTTGTAATTGTCGTGTTTCTATTTTTTTTCTTTATTGGTTATCCGCATTTGGCGGATAACCCTTTGTCATTGTCAGGATGTTTTTTTTTTTTTTTTCTATCTTATTAGTTATCCGCACCCGGCGGATACCTCCTTGTAATCGTCCTGTTTCTTTTTTTTCTTTATATAATTAATTTAATGTTATTGTTATTTTTTGTCCGCAGCAGATCTCAAAAACGGCGGTAGCAGTTATGTTGTATCTTGGCCAGCAGATGCACGTATATATGTAGTTGTGCAACAGACTTTGGTTTAATGAAAATATGGTCGCGTAGCGTAACTACGCGCAATTTCCTGAAATTCTTAGATTGACTATGAATTAAAAACCAATAGATATTTTTTAATTGACACGTACACGTATGCTTCATGTCAAGGGTCATCTTCCTGTATCATCAGCAAAATTGTGAACAATAGTATTTTTGCGAGTATGCGCGCTTAGAAAGGTTAAAATGCTCAAAATCAATTTCTACACGTTTCATTTTATTTCACGTCTTCAGAAATTGGATGGTCAAAAAATTATTTTTGGCTTGGTTACACATTTTGAAAATGTGGCGAAAGGTCAAAAGGTCAGGTGAAAGGTTATAATAGCAAACACCAATAAGTCCTTAAATCTCGACAACCACTGGTCACAGCAAGGTAATTTTGGTCTCAAATTGATCAGAAGGTATATATTTATATTCAGTCTAATGGGACATTTTAGTCAAAAATGACCGGAAATGCCATTTCTGACCTTTGACCCACTACACAGGGCATGTATGTATCTCCGTAAGTTCTGGTCATAGACACTTGAATTGGGTCTTCGCAATATACATTTTGTTATTTGTTGCACATTTTGAAAAATGTTACAAAAGGTCAAAGGGTCAGGGTCAAGGGTTATATGAACAAACACAAATAGGTACTTGTATCTTGGCAACTACTGGTCGCAGCAAGTCAATTTTAGTCTCAAAATGTTGAGAAGGCATGTATTCATATTCAGTCTAATGGGACATTTTAGTGAAAAATGATCAGAAATGCCATTTCTGACCTTTGACCCACATACAAGGGCATCTTTATATCTATGTAAGTACTGGTCGTACAAACTTAAATTTGGTATCAAATTGTTGGAAATATACATATTTACATTCATTCTAACAGAAAATTTGGTGAAAAGATGATCAGAAATGCTATTAATTACTAATGTTTCAAACAAAAAACATACCTCTACACAACTTATTCTTATATAAATGTTATGCAATAACTGATGCTTTAAATGGTTTCATTATAGGAATTACAATAAATCCTTTACTGTTTGTAATTGTACTTTTGCTTATAATAATGCTAGAAAATTTTGTGCATCGGGCATTTATTGTTCAGAGGGGTGTTTAGGGGTAGGGATGTTTATTCGGTGGAGGCATTTTTGTTTTGTTTTTTGGTGTAATATGGTAAAAATATATGTATAATCAAATAAATACACCCTAGATATAAAACAAGGCCATATAGATGGCTGCAGTCGCGTGCTCATGTTAGTGTCTACTGACCAACCAACCGACCGACATAGTGACCTGTAGAGTAAAAATACAACACAATTAATATCGTAATAAGAATAACTGGATTAAACCTCCTTCATCCGGGTGCAAGTACAATCATGATATTTAAAAGGTATCGGAGACAACTATAATAGACCAATTCATTGTCATCATTCTGTATAACACTGTTGTATAATGTTTTTGAATGTCACCGACAAAGTATACATATACACGTCTGTTCCCAGTGTACATAATAAAACAATATATTTCTGGAGATTTATTATCATGAATACCACTAGGTTTTTTTAAAATTTTTTAAGTACTAAATGCATTGACAATTAAAGCATCAGAATTGTATTTTAAAATCATGTTATAGATCATGATAAAATCATACTACAAGGTTCAGGGACGATTCGGCCCTGAGACGATTCGGCCCGGGACTATTCGGCCCACTTTTGGTTGGACGATTCGGCCCACTTTTGGGCCGAAACATCCCACTTTGTGGGACGAAACGTCTCACTTTAGACCAAATTCATATTCATTTTTTTGAGTATTTATCAAGTTTTTAAAGGTGTTTAACAATCCGTATTTTATTGATATTGACAATTTTGATATAATATATATAATAAATTACTAAAAAAACGTAATTTTATATTCAATTTATTACTTCGAAAACCTTGTATATTTCGTGCATTCGCCAAGCGGCCAACAGAGGGCGTAACTTGTTTACATCGTTCGCGTGACTAAAAATTGATCATTTTCGACAATGTTTTCAAAATGTTTGCTTTATTGCATCTTTATCCCTAGTAGTACTACCCCATAGTTTCTCTGGAAATAAAGTTTGGGGAAAAAGCTTATTTTATGCTTATAAAATGCATATCAAAGCCGATAAATTTAAGTGTGCCGAATCGTCTCAGGGCCGAATCGTCCCGGGCCGAACAGTCCCGGGCCAAATCGTCCCAGGGCCAAATCGTCCCGGGCCGAATCGTCTCAGGGCCGAATCGTCCCGTTACCTACTACAACACACTACAGTACACAAGGGTGTTTTCAGGAAAGCTGGACATATTGTACAATAGTAATGAAACTATGTATTGGCATATATATGCAAAAGACAGTGTTGATTGTTGACAAATTTTAGTCACAAACAAACAGATGATAGAATGAAGATCCATATGAAAAATTGTGTAATCGTGTCTCATATAGTGTCCCAGGATAATGATGTGTCATTGTTTTATATCATTATACTGGCACCTGGAGAGGATTCGTTAAATGGAGCCTGTGACAGTGTCACTTTTATTCTAAAAGACAAAAACATTTTAAATAAACGCTCACCCCTCTCTTCGATTTAAACGCCCCGCCACATGCATATACACAACAAGGCCATATATATGGCTGCAGTCGCGTGCTAAAATTTTCGTTAGTGTTTACCGACCGACATAGTGAGCTGTAGAGTTGCGTTGCACACGATTAATAATTGTATCACAACACATTTCAATGACTACCATAATCTACAATTTACCAAGCATTTTTGTATCTCTTTTTGATATTAATTTAATTTTTTTTTTCTGCTGTAGGTAGTATTTATTTGATTATACATGTTACCATATTACACTAACAAAAACGAAAAAAAACCCTTCTGAAAAATAAATTCCCGGGGCGTTTATTAGGATGAATTCGGTAAGTTACTTCTAGCATTCTGAAAAGAATTCTGTTGGGCTCGACGTTTCTATCAAAATGTTTGATCATCCTCGGGGGTCAACAATACTTTCTAGCATTATTATAAGCAAAAATACAATTACAAACAGTAAAGGATTTGTTTTAAATCCTATAATGAAACAATTTTAAGCATAAGTTATTGCATAACATTACTGTCCAAGGATAAGTTGTGTAGAGATATGTTATTTGTTTGAAACAATAACATTAGTAATTAATAGTATTTCTGGTCATCTTTTAAGCAAATTTTTCTATTAGAATGAATGTAAATATGTATATTTCGAACAATTTGATACCAAATTTAAGTTTCTACGACCAGTACTTACAGAGATATAAAGATGCCCTGGTATGTGGGTCAAAGGTCAGAAAGCGCATTTCTGATCATTTTTGACTAAAATGCCCCATTAGACTGAATATGAATGCATGCCTTCTGAACATTTTGAGTCCAACATTGACTTGCCGAGATACAAGTAGCTATTTATATTTGTTCATATAACCCTTGACCCTGACTCTTTGACCTTTTGTAACATTTTTCAAAATGTGTAACAAATAACAAAATCTATATTTCGAACAGTTTAAGACCAAATTCAAGTGTCTACGACCAGTAGTTACGGAGATACATACAGGCCCTGGGTTGTGGGTCAAAGGTCAGAAATGGCATTTCCGGTCATTTTTTACTAAAATGTCCCATTAGACTGAATATAAATGTATACCTTTTGATCAATTTGAGACCAAAATTAACTTGCTGTGACCAGTGGTTGTCGAGATTTAAGGACATGTTGGTGTTTGGTGTTATAACCTTTCACCCTGACCTTTTGACCTTTTGCCACATTTTCAAAATGTGTAACCAAGCCAAAATTGATTATTTGACCACCCTAAACCAATTTCTGAAGTCAAATTCTCTGGACCTCAAAGTGCATACGAAAGTTGATCTAGCTACTAGAGCATAAAACGTTGTCTGGAAGCTGTTGAATTGTAGACGAATTCATGTACAAATTTTGCACATCAGCTGTTGTGACGTCATCATATGGCCAGTTGAATTATAAAATTTGTATTTTCATATTTTGCGTCGTAGTTCATGACATTTAAAAGAGCGCGCATCCATATATTCTACGTATCCAAATAACGAAAAAGTCTTTGAAAGTTCTCATTTGGTACAAGAAAGTACAGTCAGGAACAAATATTTTATATGCATTTGCAAAAATAGAAAGACAATTAATGCAGCAACTATAGGCTAGGTATATAGCTAGTGTACAATGTTCATACGTTACCGATGTTTACCAGCTAGGCCTACAAAACTAAGCCTAGCTAGCCCGTCCATGAGCGGTCATTCACCGCAAGCTACTTAGGTAGTGCATTGTTTCTCACTTTTTATCATAATTTACCATAAAACGTACATTTAAGACAAGGAATGACCTGGTTTAATGTTTTTAAAGTAATATATATGTATTATTTTTACAAAACGTCACAAATTGTAGGGAAGGGGTCTTTAAGGTATGAGCTTATGCCTCGGTGAGGGTGATTTTTGACTGGACTACAGTACAATACAAGTAACAATGAATGAGTTGCACATGAGAACCTGGAATCATACCGACCCATTCATTTTGTATAAAATGGCTTCTAATTTTAAAAGGTTTTTACAAAGTATTCTCAAATTAAAAATTACTACATATCACTGTAAATAGGGCAAACATCTGAACAATTAACTGAAGCAAAGCTACCTCAAAGTGCATTTATTAAATTATCATCATGTTGATGTAGTACCCGCTGATTCTTTGGGCTTGAATCTAACCCTAGATATTAGTGCAACTTGGCGGTCTATAGGTACGAGTGCCATGCTAGTGCTCTGGAGGTCGTAGGTTCGAGTCCTACCTGAGAATTACTTTTCTAAAATGTTTGTTCTACTTCCCCACCCCCCACATAGTAGAGTAGGGAAACCATCTGATGAAATAAAGTGCATATAACACTCAAAATTGTTGGGTACACATGCATGACTGTGAAGGATAGCCAGGTTTCAAAATGGCATATTTAAACTACTAGATTTGCTGACAAATGTAGAATGGGACCTTTCCATGAGTTGCATGCTTTTTTAGCTTTAATTAATTATCTTTGGAATCCATACCTTTGGCTTTTAAGATCAATGGTACTCAAAGTACTATTTCATTGGTTCAACTGCAGGTAAAGTTTGCCCAGGGTCCTATTTAAAAAACAGAACAGGTGCATTTGTCATCTTTACAATGATGATAACAAATGTGTCAATTAAATCTCATCAACAGGTGTTGATTCCAATATTATTTAGAGCTGTACAGTACAGTATTCACAAACATATTTACATTTATTTCTTCTTTATTCAGTAATTGAAAACATCTTTCAATTGTACAGTAGTATGTTAATTAAGATGTTCTGTTCTTAAGAAATTATAATAGACTTTTTACTTTGAAGTCATTGCAAAACAAATTAAGGCCAAATAATAAAATATACATGCTTCTCAAAAAAGAAAGGAGGAGGCACTTTTTATTTATTATTTTTTATGTTTTTGTTATTTTTATTTTTGCTATTTTTCCACGTATTGCACAATACATTAATAAAATAACGTAAGTGACACTGACAATACAATGTCACATGATTTTATATTGTATTTTCTTTTCTTTATTCACCAGATTTATATATGCCTAGGCCTAGCTATTTTCATAAAAGGTCATGCTCACAAAGTATTCATATTATTTTTATAAATTATTTATTAAGAAAAGTGTAGGCTTGCTATCCTGTTGGAATTTCATGAGTTGTTCAAATTACTTTTTGATTATTTAATATAGGCCTAAACAAAAACCGATCTAGCCTACCCTTAGGTACATAAAAAAAACACCATGTTTTCTATTTTGTCCAGGCATAAAATTAAACATTAAACCAGGGAAGCTAAAATGTATGCCAAACAGAACACATGATATAAGAAAGCTCAACAATCATTCAGTAGTATAGTAGTAGTAACAGTAGTAATAGTAGTAATAGCCCATAGCCAAAAAAATTAGTAGATTTAAGTAGGCTTAAGTAGAAATAGCTCTATTTTTAGTAGCCCTAATAGTTTTTTAGTAGACCTTTTTATCTCGCCTACTAAGGATTTTAACTAAATGAGTCAACGATGGAATGACTACTTCCCAGCTATATAAAATAGATAGTTGATTAATATTTAACTAGCTATTATCAGTGTGTTTATAGTCTATTGATAGGTTATTGGTAGCTATAATAAGTAGACAGATATGACACTCAGAGATTTCTAATAGGTATGGTAAGTCCATATCTATCTATTGTATAAAATAGATAGTTTATTAACAGTTACTGGCTATTATCAGTTTGTTTATGTCTATTAATAGGTTGCTGGTAGCCCCTTGTATAGCTATTATAAGTAGACAATAGATAGATGTATACAACTGTGTTACTCAGAGATTAAAAATAGTAAAAAATCTATTTAATACTATTAGTGAGGGTTTTGAATTATGCTAATGAGGTAAAACCTGTTAGGAACTACCTGAAATCTACTTATTAGTACTTGCTCAGATAGTTATAGAGCTATATCTATTAAGGCGATAACTTATAAGGCTAATAGATTTTCCGTTCATATCACCTAATCCACGTACCTAAAATA
Source organism: Antedon bifida (assembly GCF_963402885.1). Classification (NCBI taxonomy): domain Eukaryota; kingdom Metazoa; phylum Echinodermata; class Crinoidea; order Comatulida; family Antedonidae; genus Antedon; species Antedon bifida. The sequence continues at coordinate 10,941,141 of NC_136231.1, forward strand.
CTACATCACCTCATGTGTTCTCCATGGTTCCATGAGAGATTCTGGCACCAAGAGTCCGTCTAGTAGAGTCCAATAATTACGGGGGTGTTTTTTCTTTTGATCAATTATTACACCACTGTGTTTTTTATTTTTTATTTTATTTTTTTTCAATTCAAATCATTTATTTCGACCAAAATCAGCAAACATCAACATAGTGTGTACATTATACAAAAAAAATAAAAATGACAACAAAGTATCATTTGCTACCTCCCTAAACAGGCAATCGCGTAATCTGAAATCATGTGACTGACCATTTGACTAATCAGGTTTATTAAATACACTGGGTTTAATGTGTGCTGTGAAGAAGCTTCCAATTTTAACAATGCATGGATGACTGGCTGGCACATGGTTTACTGTGCTCTTAGTATTTCCACATGGCTGGGTTATGAAATATAGTATTGACTGGGATTTTCTATGGAAATTTTAAAAATAACAAATAACAAAAAAAAGGAGGCGGGCGGGGATGAGAAACATGTAATTTTTGTTACTTGGCCTAAATGGCTTGTATTAAATGAAAAGTGGTGCAAATTTTGTGGTTAGGACTTCATTTTTTATTTCTAATTGTAGGTACTGTATATGGTTCACAAGTTCAATAGTAGCCATAGTTATCGAAGGCAATCGAACGATCTAAATTAAATCAAAGAACGTACTTTCACAAACGAACAGCCTACTTTCACAAACGAACGAACTAATGTAAAACAAACCATGTACTTTCACAAACGAACAACCTACTTTTACGCGAACAATGTATATTTTACAAATGGATAACATACATTGATAAACGATATAACATGCTTTACCAAACAATGTAGATTGCCGATTGATCTAAGTCCATTTTTTTAAGGCGGGTAATTGCAAAAATTCTGATAAGAGTATATGCTGTAGAGGGCGCTCAAAGCGAGTAGCCTCTGCTTTTGTAAACAAAACTCATCCTGACAAAACTCCAAAAACTACACAATTAATTTTAAAACTGTAAACATTCAACAGGCCCAACAAAACATAAAATCATAGCACAAATAAAAACACCCTCGAAATGTGTTTTTATTATTATTATTATTATTATTTATTCAGGCAAAAGATACATTTTACAAAATATAATACAAATCAACAAATTAAACAAACACAACGCAAAAGAAAATATAAAATCATAGTCACTAGCTGCCAGGAAAGCACAAAAGCAGCCTAAGCCATTGTCACCAATTAGGTGTGTACCTCCAACCAGTGACTAATAATTACAAATAATATATATTATTTATGTTAAGTCCTTAATTAATTGATAATCTATATATTAATAATGCTATTAAATTATTCGCATATTTTACGTATCTCCTCCAAAACCACTGCTCACATTTGTATTACCTATAAACAAATAATGACTCCCCAGGTTGTGTGAGTTATTGGTGGCCATCTTTAATAATGTGTTGACTTACTACGTTATTGTATTTATTTATTTATTTTAATATTGTATAAGGTCTAGTCTTCAATGGTTGGCCATCACGTACTAATATTATGGGAATGCCTAGCAAGACCGTCGCCATAACAACACACGTATCTGTATCTGAGCAGTATGGTAGAGTCAGTTAGAGGGAGTAATAATACTGTATACTAAATAGATCCAAGATACAGAGGCTGCTCGCTTTGACTTAAAAAATGGACGAGTCCTTAGTTTATTCGGCAATCTACATTTTTTGGTAAAGCGTTTATCAATGTATGTTGTCCGTTTGTAAAAAATATGTTGTTCACGTAAAAGTATGTTTGTGAAAGTACATTGTTTTATTTGCATTAGTTCGTTCGTTTGTGAAAGTACTTGTTTGTTTTACTTTTGTACTTTTGGCGGCGATTGCCTTCCATACATAGTGCCTTTGCAATTTAATACTAATTTTTTTTTTTTCAAATTGGTAACATGTGTCATTACAAAAAAAACTATCCAAAAACTAGGAACATGGAAATCCCCAAATACTGTGCTTTCAATTAAAATAACAGAATTACAATTTTGTAAAATTGTATATGTAATGTTTCTGTTACACCACACATTTTTGGTCAAACTAACTAAACAAATTTGACTGGAAAAAAGAAAGCTTTAAATACGTCAAACATAATCTTCAATGGAGAGGAGAGTTTTTTGTATCTCTGCAAAACTTTGAAAGTGTGAATGTAGCTTAAAACCATCAATTTCAACTGATGCAGCCAACACAAATCCTGAGAAAGTCTTTTGTTAATAGTTTAGACCAGAATACAAAACATGTATCAATTAATATGTGCAATTCCTTCATTATTGACTTAATGAAAACTTTACTAACACATTTTTATTTCCCTCAATTATTTCAAGCATTTATTTACTAGATGTGCTTGGCAAACATACTGAGTACTGCCACACTTTTGGACAGAAAGGTGAAAGTGTCCTGAATAATATGTTAAAAAAGTACATATTTTTAAATTCCCACAGTGACAATTAAATGTATAGTTAATAAACTTTGGCATAGATTTTGCAATGGTTTAATTTAAGAATGCAGAATAATGGCAGAAGAGTGCACTGGACAATTATAATAATTGATAATAAATAATTATTATAGTTTATGAATATAATTACACAAAATGTTTACTAGTAGTAGTAGTACTACTGATATAAAAATATAAATAATTGATAATAAATAATTATTATAGTTTATGAATATAATTACACAAAATGTTCACTAGTAGTAGTACTACTACTGATATAAAAATATAAATAATTGATAATCTAATCCAAGAAAAAAAAACCCAAAATAATATAGTTTGGCATTTTATACTTTCATTAGTGTTTGCGCGCGCATCATCTAATTCACACAGCACAATTTTTCTTTAGCGTCTTTAAGTTTGAACAGTAAAGTCTAAAGTTCCATATTCACTATTGCTTTCATTGTTTAGCCTACATATATTTTAAAGTGAAGGGATAGTGTATAACAAATCAATGGCCGTGCCGTAAATACAGTAGTATAATAATAGTTGTTTTTATTTTAATAATTTGTCAAAGTACAGTACTTTTATTAGAATGCGTTTTTATTATACTCACCCATGCAAAGTATATAACCACATATTAAAGCAGAAAAAGGGTTACTGCTAGTAAATAATTATTTCTGAAGAACAATAATTAAACTATTACGTCAAAAGTCGAGTGGCGTTTTTTGTAAGAAATATTTTATGTTTATATTATCTATAAAGTAACTGTAAAAAATTATCAATGTGTATAATATAACACAAAAAAATGTATAATGCCCGCACTATGTGCAATTTGAACGATTACACTATTTCAAATTGCGCAAAAATTTTCTTGTGCAATTTGAATGAAAATATGAAATTCAAATTGCACAGAAAATTTCAAACTGTGCAAGGTATTTTCAGTAGGGCTATTTAATAAACCAAAGTTTGATAGGCCTAAAATCTAATGAATACATTTATAAATAAAATGTTATAAATATAGGCCTAGGCCTAAAAGAATAAAATGATTTAAGTTTTAAACAAGAAATTTGATGACAAAATTAGGCCTTTCCGTCATGTGGATAGGTGGTTATGATGAAAGTTGCAGAGCTTCCCCTTTTCTGCCTACTACATTCCATGTTATTTTGTGTTTAAATTGTGCAAGAAATTATATCGTAATTTCAAATTAACCCTTTTTTGCTGTTTTTTTGTTCGAGAAAAAAAATTGTAACATCTTAAAAAATATTTCTAAACAATACTTTCAAAAGTAAATGAGTAGTAAGTAAATTTTAAATTGATGTTTCTAAAAAAGCTCCCTGCAGTGTTTTAGAAATTAGAATGCTGTAGTATAATTCAAGGGTCATCATATTTAGGTCAATAGGATAGCTATATGTTTGTAGTTGAAAATAAAACCAAATTGAAACATCATTGATGATACACTTTAATTGACTGTAAGTTCATTAATATTAATTAGGCTGTGTTAGGTGTATCAATACTAATAGTGAACATGGCACATTTAATGATAGTCTGATTTAACTGGTAATAGCCTACACATTTATTGGGAGATGACTTTTACCTAGTGCCATCTAATACTATAGCTCAAGGTCATTGATTAGCTCAATTAACTAAAAGTATTTGATTTATATCTGCTATTTTATATCAATTAATATTATTTCTAACAATTAGGAATGATTTATATTTCTGGATGCACTTACTAATCACATGTTCTATCTCCTTATTCTTACAAATGTATTCAAGTACACATAAAAAACATATGAAAGAAACACTGAGTCCACTAAACTGAATGTTATGTTGAGCAATTAAGGTCAGTGGAAACTATCTCACCACACATGATTAAGTATCTAGATCGATGATAAATAAAATTGCCAGAGATCCCATTTATGCACATTCAATTTTATACATGTGATCAATTAATTGGAAGCGTTCCAGTAATTGAATATCCCAGATTTTATCAACAGATCGATCAATCCTATCTATAACAATGTAAATTTCAAATAGTTGGCAACAGTTTTGTTATTAAAAATGTTTTATAAAGTATTTCATGAAAAAAAGGCACAACCTGTCAACAACATATCAGAATATGAGGCAGGTGAATATTAGTATTTCAGTAGGTTTTGTTCTTTACAGGTATACATGTACAAAGGTTGACCAGTCTCAAGTCATTAAACCATTTTTTAACCAATAATTGTAAAAACCTTAGAATGCTGTGTGATAGAATGTGTTGAAAGAAGGTGATGGAATGCTCAATTCTCAGCTGGTTTGAATGGTGTGATAAATGTCCTCCCTGTCATATTAAAGATTTATTCAACCTAAAAAAAGTAAGATCTTTTTTCCAAATTCTGTTTTGGCAGTGTCCTAGCTTCAGAAAGATTTTGCATTATTACAGTAGGTGATTCGAACTATGTAAATCGCCTATTGTTATTGATAGGATCGCTTTTCTCTTCCTCTTTCCTTCAATTTTTTTTTTGTGTGCAAGTTCTGTAAAATGTACTAAGCAATATTTTTGTACAGCTGACAGGTGTACATTCTTCTATGCCTGTAAATTATATTATATAAGATATACATATATATTTTTATATCTCTACCAATCTACCTTCCTTGTTTTCTACTCTTATTCAGACTCCACCCTGTCTCCTTTTGTTTCTTTTATTCCTGTTCACCCAGGCAGCACTTATACTATGACATTATCCAAATTCCTTCACTTGCACTGATGAAGGGCTAGTGTTGCCCGAAAGCTCTGCTAACTTTCCTGGCTGTTTTACTTTATCGTTTTGATTTAGATTTTCGCTTTTTTTTTTGTATCTCCATTGAGATCCAGCCACTGATACCCACAGCATTGTCATTTTTTCAGTAATTTGCCTTTGGATTTATATATCACCGGGCAGTTTAGAATTAATGTTCTTTGCCTGATTTGTATATATATATATATATATATATATAAACAAATCAGGCAAAGAACATTAATTCTAAACCGCCCGGTGATATACTGAAATTTAATTAATTAATTTGAATATATATAAACACAACAGGCAAAGAACATTAATTCTAATATATATATATACGACATGTTTCGGACATAGCCCATCATCAGGTGAAGAGAATTGTAACAAAGGATAACATATATAAGTCACAAAATTACATAATAAAACAAATCAGCCAATCAAAGATGTTAACAAACAAAAGGCATAGTTATAAAGGCACGTCTCCAAAAGCTTTGGGGTACAAAGCAGAAATTACCTGTAGCCACCCATTTTTGTAATAATGAGCATTCCCTTTCGGATATTACAATTTCTGGTGTTAAGGTATATGTAATGGTTCTGAGACATCTCGTAGAATTATAGAAGAAAGAATAATTGTAAAGCTTGGCACTATATTGCCCCTACCGGCATAAATGTACAATTTAGATCTTTTAAACATTAATTTTGCCAGAGACATTCAAATATTAACAATTATTCATACTTGAAGCTGTTGTCTCTGTTTTAAATTTCCTGCTTTATAAGCAACCATTTCTGCTTTGTACCCCAAATACCTATATGTTATCCTTTGTTACAATTCTCTTCACCTGATGATGGGCTATGCCCGAAACATGTCGTAAAAATAAACTTATATTGAGGCAGTTTTAACTTATTTGATCTTGATTTTTTTCTATATCCTGCCTATGCAGCTCTTTGATTTATATATATATATATATATGTAATTGTGCACCTGCCTTTTATTCAAATACAATCGCTTAGCTATAAATATGCACAACTTTATGCAATTCTAAGATTGATTATAAATTCAAAATCAAAAGACATTTTCCATGAACCTTCACATCCTAGTGTGCAGAACAATTATTTCCACGCATACAAACATTTAAAAGTTAATATGCATGTAATAGAAACACCATGGAGGCCTACTTGATTTTGGTTCTTCATATTTGTTCTTCATACCTTACATGAACAATTCCAATCATTTTTATGAACTACAAAATAACCTTATAGTTATGATTATTTATAAATGTGCTGTAAAAAATCAACCATTTGTGTTTTTATCTGTCATATTTTAGAATACTCAATACTATATATTTATAAAAAGTACTGTAGAGTGAAAATATCACTCTCTCCTTATATAGTTCCTAAAAGGTAAAACTATGACATGGCTGCAAATATGTATTCATACAATAATTTATGATCAACTTGCTACTGTATTGCCCATTACTCTCTTTTTTTGAGTTGGACAGGACACAAAAGTCAAACCACAGCATTCCAAAACGTAGCCCATTAATGTACAATATAGGAACACCTGCTTCAACCAAAAACCTTAGTAGTTCATAACATAATTAGCTGGATGGAACCTAGTTTAATCTGACAGCTGAAGTTTTTTTATACAAGGCCTAAAAATATGCTTTGCTGTCCAAAAACTGTACATTCATGGCCTTAGCCAGGATACAACAAGGATGGGGAATGATTTCAACACCGAGTATTTGAGTTGAGCCACAGGCCCCACTGGTGAAGCAAATTTTGTTAAATGACACTCACAGATGGCTGGAAATGGTAAAATTAATAAATGGCACCTCAAATTCCTAGGAAATGACACGTCCCCATAGAGCTAGAAAACAGAAAAACAGTAAAGACATTTGAATTCAATGCTAAAAAGTTCCCCTGGCTAGGGCCTGAACAACATGAGTGTAATTTGGGATGGACCTGTTTCTCTTGAATGTTCATTGTAAAAGTTCCCACCGCCGGTACATCAAAGTTCACAATTTTCCAGTCAAGTTACACACTAATTTCCAAACTACAGAAAAGCGTCGTAGAACCAGTTGGTAGGTTATTAAATCCAAAGGGGAAAACTGAGAACATTTCACATTACTAAATCAGTGTATAATTGATAAAAAGTTTCAGTATCGGAAACAATTTCACAACCCATAACATTTTTGTTCGCGACCAAAACATTGGGTCCGACCCATAGGTTGCGGAACTGCAATTTACTATACAATGGTTGCAGTGATTGCCGTGTCTATAACACAAAATCAATAAAATACGGTGGCCTATAAGTGTCACTGCAACTTTCAAAAAATATCACGGCAACTTTCAAAAAAAGCCACGGCAATTTGAAAAAAGCCACAGCAATTTGAAAAAAGCCACGGCAAATTAAAAATAAGACATCACGGCAAATTAAAAATAAAACATCGCGGCAATTTAACAAAAATACCACGGCAACTTAAAAATGAAACACCACGGCAAATTAGTATTGAAACACCACGGCAAATTAGTAATGAAACACCACGGCAAATTACAGAATGCCACGGCGGAAGTGAGTTACCACGGCGGAAGTGAAACCTTAGGAATCTTCGATTTGTTCTGAGGTAAGTAATTATTTGTGCATTGAAGTAAATATTATTATATTAATTTATTTAACTGCAGCATTTACGTGTTTATTGCACTAGGCCTAGCTATGCCTACTACTAGCCTAAGGCCTAGGCCTTAGGCCTACAGAGTAGCTAGGTCTACTGTAAAAAAAACTTGTTATATAAAAAACAGATTATTGTAAATATATTAAAACATTGTAGAATGTTATAGGGCCTATGCCTACCTTGTAATAAGGCCTATGGTTTAGAGCCCGGCCTAGAAAGTTCAAGAAGCGTGCAATAAACACGTAAACTGCTGCAGTTAAATAAATTAATATAATATTTACATCAATGCACAAATAATTACTTACCTCAGAAAAAATCGAAGATTCCAAAGGTTTCACTTCCGCCGTGGTAACTCACTTCCGCCGTGGCATTCTGTAATTTGCCGTGGTGTTTCATTATTAATTTGCTGTGGTGTTTCAATACTATTTTACCGTGGTGTTTCATTTTTAAGTTGCCGTGGTATTTTTGTTAAATTGCCGCGATGTTTTATTTTTAATTTGCCGTGGCTTTTTTTCAAATTGCCGTGGCTTTTTTCAAATTGCCGTGGCTTTTTTCAAATTGCCGTGGCTTTTTTCAAATTGCCGTGGCTTTTTTCAAATTGCTGTGGCTTTATTCAAATTGCCGTGGCTTTTTTTGAAAAATTTGCCGTGATATTTTTTGAAAGTTGCCGTGACACTTATAGGCCACCGTAATAAAATGCCAAATACGCCACACACTTTCGGCCTTGCAGACATTTCATGTTTCTCGTATTATTTTTAATTTATACTGTATAGCATTAATTATATAAAAAACCTTCGTAAGTGATAAAAAAGTTCCGATATTTACACTCCACTCTACACAAGAGTGTAAATATAAGAATACTACGCTAACATGTGCACACAGAACAGGGCGGTAATTAACTGAATTGGAAAATGGTGTATTTTTGGAGAGTGGTTACATCAGTTTTCACATGGGGAGTGAGATTTCCACAAAATTGTCTTCGTCAGGTATGTAGAATCCACGTCTAGCGTCTTCATATCAAACCAATGGTACAAATTAGGAAAATAGATGGTAAATATCTTCTTGACGGTTTTGTTGTTCCTTTCAAAAACAGAAAGAATAACACCAAAAGACAAAAAAAGATAGAAAGATTATAATGAGGTATAATGTAGTAGTACAGTAGTAACATTTGTTCAGTGAACAGGGGAACTCCCAGTTGTGTGTTCTTGCGGGCCGTCACACCACCGTGCTGCAAGACTCTGGCTATATGTACACCCTATACAATTTTATTCGTAGTAATAGTGTAGTGTAGGAATGGTTTTGTTTTTATTAAAATACAGTTTTACTCATATTAAAACAAGAAATATTTCTTGACTCTTTGACGAACAGTTTTAATCATTGTAATGATTTATTATATCAATTATTTTTTTAGTAGTAAACATTTTGCGTAAATATAGTTTGGCCTACTGTATAAAACAAAAATATAAACATAAACTAAATACAACAGTTTATATGTACATATTCCACTGGTAGGAGCATTAATTACTTCCTAATTACCCGGCCCAAATAGTAGTATACCGTATATTTTGGTGTATAAGTCGCACTTTTGACACGCAAATTTGACCTCTAAATTAAGGGTGCGTCTTATACACCGAACATAAATGCCTTACCACACAGATTGTACATATCGTCACCTCGTTGGCTAGGCCTGAGTAGGCTAGGCCTAGCTACAGTATACTAACGTAACAGCAACCTGCTTCTGCCTAGTTTTCAAGGTATTTTAGCGTGATGTTATACTAAATATGATGAAAATATTTGTTCATTATGGAGCTCTTTTGGGCGCTCCGATAAAATTTCATTTGTAAACGTTTACGATTGGAATAGTATTTATTTATAGTTATACGCACGATCGCCCTTCTTGGCGGCCAAATGGTGTACGGTATTCGACTAGTATATTCTCCAGTTGATTATAGCATGGACCTAGCGTACACACTTCTCGGATACATAGATACTAATCGAATACGATTGTCCGTGAAAACGTGCGCCCTCTCGAGCGAGGCTAGCCCACACACATGCGTGTTACACACACGGTCATGCACTCGATGTTGCGGGTGCGAAACTCATGAATAACAAGTTAAAAAGAACTTGTTGAGGCTGGGCGCGGCCAAGCCTAGGTAAGAAAAAAACTTAATTAGGGACGCCGTTGTAGATATAACAAAATATATTATTACAATATGATTATAATTTAAAAAAACATTGTTTTGATGAAATATAAAGTGCGTCTTATACATCGACGATATAAAAAATACCGATATTTTACTCTCAGTTAGGGGGTGCCTCTTATACACAGGTGCGACTTATACACCGAAATATACGGTACTACCTAGGGATAACGATGCAACATTAAAAGTTAATAGCATACATTGCCTGATAATATTTTGTATCAATATTAAAATAAAGAAAGAATTATGAAAATCTGACTTGTAGTTTTCAAAATATAGGGTCCAAAACATCACCGAAAAATAATCGTTTTTAGCCACGAATGAAGTAAATAAATTCGTTTTAATTGTCAATAACTAATTATATAACTCAATTTAATTAGTAAACAGAGTTACAACAGGTGGTTAAAATCAGTACCGAAAGTATGAACCAACTTTATATACCATCGAGTAAACATTCTAGAAGTAACACATGATTTACCAAATTTTCACCCTTACGTAAATTTATATTATAGATCCTTCCTAAATACTGTACAGATCTTTTCCAAACGAAATGAATATTTGATCATGCAGTACCCTGAAAATGCCTTGATATGGTGCACGTGTGTTTTGGTTGTCTGCTAACCTCAGATATATACCCCCGGCCAGGTGAAATACTCAATGTAATTTAGTATACAATGATTGCAGTAATCGCCATGTCTATAACATAAAATCAATAAAATGCGAAAAAAAAAACGTGATAAAAAAGTTCACGATATTATACCCTCCACTCTGTACAGGGGTGTAAATAAGAATACCATGCTAACACGTGCACACATGGACCAGGGTGGTAATTAACTGAAATGGAAAATGGTGTATTTTTGGAGAGTGATGACGTCAGCATTCACACGGGAGGGTTAGACAAGGTGACGCTGGTGGTGCTAGACAAGGTGACGCTGGTGGTGCTAGACAAGGTGACGCTGGTGGTGCTAGACAAGGTGACGCTGGTGGTAGGAGGAGTGCGTGTGTTTTGAAAATAACTCAGTTGCGGGTATTTTAAATTGCATCATTTTTTATTTATTTTTTTTTAGAAAAGAGAAAATGCAATTTCTTGCAGAATTGGAAGCGTGGTCCGGATTGCCTCCAAAATTTAATAGAGTGGTCCTTGACCACATGTTTATCTGTATTTTCATTTTGGTAAAGATCTTGCAATAACTATTTGAGTAATCCTGATAACAAACAGACAGATACCCCTTTTACACCGCCGAGTTTATAACAAACCCGTGTCGTGTCCGGATAAATTTCCTTTTCACATCAGATTCATCAACCCGGGAATAACACGGGTTGCGTGTATTTACACTGCAAAATACCAACCCGTGTAAATGTTCTAGATCAATCGAAATATCGCCCTCTCATGCATGAAGAGACACCATAGTAACGGTCTGCTCATTATACCTCCCACAATTTTGTTTTATGGCAATACACACAAAAATTAAGTCTACTCGGGAAGAATAATATCTTGAAATAAAAATGAATAACAAATAACCATAAGTTTTATTTATTAAATAAGCGAATAAACAAAATCAATCTTATCCTAATTTTATGTAAATTAAATACTATAGTGAGCGAGGATAGTAAACAAACGGGTAAAGATACGCTGAGCGTTTTACACCGAAAACACAGGTTCATCCCGGGTGCGTCCCGGGTTGACTTGACGCTGAATACATTCTGCATCACTTACCCGGGTAGTTCAGCGACCCGGGTAACTTTTTACGCCGTTTACACCGGTCTACATTTCCGCATTTTTGCGTCCCGGGTACGACTCGGGTTATACAATTCCGGATCAACTCCGCATTTTTACTGGCGGTGTAAAAGGGGTATTACACACGCGATCGACTACATATACCTACTTGGCGGAGGTAAATAAAACATCACAGCTATTTAACAAAAAATACAACAGCAACTAAAAAATGAAACACCACGGAAAATCAAATGAAACACCACAGCAAATTAAAAATGAAACTCCACGGCAAAGTATAGAATGCCACAGCGGAAGTGAAGCCTTTGAAATTTTTGATTTTTTACTGTGGGTAAGCATGCCGTATTCTTTCAAATATTTATGATCCTAGCTAGCTCTTTTATTGCAGCAGGTGCAATTGCCATGTTGTTTTTTTTTTTGGTAAATTGCTGTGGCTTTTAAAAAATTGCTGTGACACTTACAGGCCACTGTACAAATGTACCTGACATTTAAGAAACCTAACAAAATGAAAATCATTTGTTCTACAATTACATCATAGTGATATTGCTTCAAAGAAACACAACACCACGATTGGGCAAAACCCTTTGCCTATTGATGCTATGTGAAAAAAACTATTGTATAGTGCTGCTTCATAATCACACAATTAGTGAACAGAAGGGAAATATGCAACAAATTTTAATAAAATTGATACATTACCTATCTGCTAAGGCTGCAATCACCATAGAATCAATTCCTCCAGAAAATAAAATAGCAACTTTAGCACTCTGGTCGGTTCCAGAATATTCTGCAAAATCTTCAGTTTTTGTACACTGGGTTGTGTTAGAGCATTTAACTTCAGAATATTTAAATTTCTCAAAACAATTGTCCTCTAATGTTGTAGAACATTTAACAGCACCACGAGATTGAAGAGCACTTCCAGATACTATGGCAGTATTCAATGAGTCTTTGTTTAGACTGGCATGTACAACGGAATATTTCATAGTTTTTTCATCATCTGAAATGGTTTCTTTTTTTGAAGAATGGTTAATTGTTTTTGGGCAGTAATCCATAACAACATCACGTGGGACATTAAAAACTCTTCTTCGCACAGCATCTCCTAACACTTCAATAAAACTCAATGCAATTGATTTACTTTCTACATCAGACTGAAGTAGATGATTTAAAAACTTGAAAGTTTGTTCAGAAGATAAATTATTTAAATCTTGTTTGTTTTCCAGGTTAGGTGATAATTCTTTCATTTCCTTCTTAAATTCTTCTGTCAAGTTATACTTCATTAATTGTTCCATGGTTGGCAAGTCTTTTGTTAAATTTGGAATAAAAGTCTGAATATGTATATTACTAATGTTTAAACAAATATGGTTAGTTACATGCAGGTGGTGGCTTTTAGAAGATTCAATATGATTCACTACCAAATCTTTTCTCTCACTTGGCACTGTTTGTAAACATTCACTTCCAAAGTTATCAATTTCAACAGCAACATTATCAGTTTGGTAGCCTAAGCAATCTGTGCTGGGTATACTAATGAGTGGAACATTTTGCCATGGAAACAGGTTAATTTTGAATTTGTCTTCATTTGTGCTTGGCCAGTGTTGGCAATCCAGACAATAAATTCCATTGGCTGGTACCTCTGACCATACCTAATGGTAAAGATTGAAACATATGATATCAGAATTTTATTTATGTATATATTATTCAGACCTTGATTGAGTGCACTCTTTAAATAGGAAGGAAGTAAATTATCGTTAGTCTTTTGATTGCCAATAAACTTTAGATTGTTTTGAGGTTCACAACAGGATGTTTACAGAGTTTATAGAAAAATAGTAAAATATCTTCAAACTCATTCAGATGGTGATGTGTGAGGCGCAATCAGATTAGGTCTCTGAGGTCCATTCAGAAAGGGTAATCCAAGAGACATGAAGGTTGGGAACTATAAGAGGAATTAATATGGGGTGGCCTGAAGCACATTCAGATTGGGTCTCTGAGGTTCATTCAGATAGGGTGCTCGACGACACATTGAGGTAGGGTAGTTTGAGAGGCATTTAGATGGGTGGCCTGAAGCATAATCAAATTGGGTCTCTGAGATACATTCAGATAGGGTGCTCCAAGACACATTGAGGTGGGGTATCCTGGCGAGGCATTTATATGGGGTGGCCTGAAGCAAAATCAGATTGGGTCTCTGAGGAACATTCACATAGGGTGCTCCAAGACACATTGAGGTGGGGTACTCGGGGAGGCATTTAGATGCAGTGGCCCAAAGCAAAATGCAATTTGGTCTCTGAAGTCTATTCAGATAGGATGCATTGAGGTGGGTATTCCTAGAGGCATTGAGGTGGGTACTCTGCAAGGCTGCAGTTTCTTAATCATGGGTGAAAGACTGGGGTAGCACTAACATTTCATTTTGTTTAGCCATTTGGCGAAAGTCAAAATATTTTTTTTAGTCAAATCAGTTTATCTATAGCCAAAATGGCTAAAGTCCAATTTTTTTATTTAGCCAAATGAATCGGTCATTAGCCAAAATTAAAAATTGTTGAAATATAATGGTAAAAACGTTTTAGTTAATTTATCTATGTCAATAGGTCTATACACTTTTCCCTGAACGTTTTTGTAAGGCATTTGGGGAAAGAGAGCCATGCCTAAATCACTATACTGTATATTTGATTTTAAAAAATAATTGTTGTATTTTATATGATCAAAACAATTGTTCAAATTGTTTTTAATCATACAGCATTCATACAGCTATCAATTTAATAAGAAACATTTTACAGTTTTCTGAAATCCCCTGAACGCTATGTTATTTTTGTTTTTTACGCTTGGCTGGTGGCTTCCGTACCACGCGAAAAATTGTGTCCTAAGACTTTCACGGTCACACATCGTCACCGCCGCGCAGCGGGTGAATGTTTTTAAATTGGGTATGCTCAAGAGGTGCGAAAGTGCAGTAGCGCAGGCCTAGGCCCCTAGCCTACAAAATTATGTACGACGGTACGTCGTAGGCCTATGCTAAAAATATTTCTAGCAAACGAACACTCGTATCGTTGTTGAACGTGCAGATAATATAGGCCAAAGCACAGGGAAAAGGCGTTTCTGTCGGGGGAGAAATTTATACCATCCCGGCTCGATTATTTATTACCCAACAACACAGAAGCCGGCGGCCGGCCTTGCTGTTTATATAGTCCGCAATAAATGCACGTGTGACGTGTGTTTAGCTAAATCCCCGTTAGACCTCTACTGACGCACTGCACGCACGAGGAAACTTTATTAAAAAAAGTAAAATATGAAACTACATTATTGGAGCCTAAAATGCATAACGCATAAATATTGATTTCGATAAGATCTTTAATTGAAGATACTATGTTTTTTTTAATCTGAAAAGAACACCCTTATCGAAAAATAGACAATCCCGGTAAATAGCCGACCGTCGGCTGTCGATCGTTTGTGCAGCGCAACACGTGATAGTTTGGGTAGACTCCATCATCCATGTGTCGTGTAACGTCTGTCTCTCTGTGCAGTCTACCTTTGCTATCTCCATCATATTGAAATAACAAAGAGACGCCTGGTACAACGAAACAAGTTGACGAAAATGGAGCTTGAAGTAGTAAACAACATGATAACGAACAAAATAAATGCTTGAAGATCGACAAATGGACCTTTTAGTTGGACTTTATGCTTTCGCCAAAATGGCTAAAGTAGCCGTTTTATTTTTCGCCAATCTGGAAACGTTTTCACCCATGGCGACTTGGCGATCGGCCAGTGCGAGCCCAGAAAGAGGAGATTGGGGTTGCATCCATCCAATTAATTTGTTTTTGCTTTCATATAATTTAATTAAAAAATAAGTGGCATAAAATAAAAACCTTGTTTGTGGGTTTCAGAATGCCTCAACATGAACAATTCATCAAACTTTCATTATGTGAAGCTTCTTCATCAAGGCCTACAATGCATTGTATACTTTGGAAGTAATGTTACCTCACTGATAAAAGGCACAAATTACTAATTAATAACTTGTATAAACTTTAATGAACATAAGCTTCATAGCTGCAATTTAGTTGAAATGTATTTAATGTCAGTAAAGACAATTTGTCACGGTCATGTAAGGGCATGTTTCTGCTGCATATCCTAAAAATATGGTATAAAATATGGTATATGTTATACCATATTTGTTAGTATCCCATTTCTGCAAGTACTATCTTGAGTGGTCATCATGGCGATCCCCCAAAATGACGACAAGTTATTTCATCCTTGACCAAATGAGAATTAGAATTTGTTATCTTTGGTGATGGTGTAGCCTCTGCTTTCACAGTCTCTGTTTGTTTTGTTATTGACTTGTTTCAACAACAAGTTTGTACACCACATAATTTAATTTTCCCGAAATATTTGTTTCCTCAACAGATTATGTGCAAATGTTGTGATGTTGTTCCTTACTTTCGTTGACTATAGATTATCCATCCATGTGTAAAAATCTTACAGAAAATCAAAATATACGGTATTTTTTATTGGCAGTAGAAACGGGTACCCAAAATACGGTATCAATTTATAAATACCGTATTTTATCCACAAATTTGGTGGGGAAAATATGGTATACAAAACACGGTATATTTTTTATGAGTGCCGTTTCCACTGCCAAAAATATACCATATATATGGTATTCAAAAAATACGGTATTTATTTGGCAGCAGAAGAAACAGGGCCTAAAACTCATTTTAATCATTATATTGTTTTATTTCAACTAAGATATTGAATGAGTTGACCTAAATATCTCTATTGAACAGGCAGTATTAATATAAGTACTCCGAAAATAAGTACCACTTTTATTATTTATCAATATAAATATATGCTGCATTAGGGGAAATCAATGTTAGGGTGAAAAATGCAACAAAAGAAATTAAGTGCCTTCAGGACACATAATAATAATATCCTGGATTTATATAGCACCTAATGTTGTGAAACCTCTAAGCGCTGTACATAAAAAAAATAAGAAAAAAGGGAAATCCAACCAAAAAAAAAAACAAAAAAAAAACAACCCCAAACCGCAGTAAGGGGATACGCCTTCGTCGCTAACCAGGGATCGGTCTAATTGAACCCCGGTCAGCACCAGTTTTGTCTTGGTCATCCCGGACTCAGGCGCCTCCTGCCCTACAAAAACATCATGTTTCCGCCGAGGTGCATTAAAGGTTGGTTACTCAAACAAGGTTTCATATGGGGGATTCCACAGATGTAGTTGTGTCTATTTAACTCCTCTGTATCTTTCTGTTCAACTGCTCAATACTGTATAAAATTATCAGTTTAATTTAGATTAAGTCTAGTCTGCAGAATTAATATAAATGTTGGCATATCACCAACTCAAAAGTGCAAACAAACCACATGTTAACATCCTACTCTAGAAGCATTCATTGTGGTTTCTTGGTATCTCTATTAATATTTATTTCTTTCAGTAGATAATTAAAGTGTATAATTAACATTTAATGTGTTCTGTGTAACTTACAAAATGTGGTTATAATGCTGTTAATATTTGTTGCATACTGTACATCACTATGCATTATTAATAGTTCATGATACTTGGAAAACATTCATACAATTTATATTGTTGCTCATTTGTTATGCTTCTATAAGTATTGATAAAATACATGTAAAAACAGTAAGATATTTTTGTAATGTAAATTTAGTCTCTGAAATGTATAATTTTTATTTCCTAGGAGTTTCATATAGCACTTACAACCCTATCCTGACAGACTTCCGCAACAAAGTAAATAATGGCATAAATATTGACTGTGTTTATACTTTAATTAAGTTAAAAATGATCTATGGTATAAATGGGGAATTGCCCTTACAAGTCTAAATTGTCACTAGTTAATAAAAACTGACTATGTTATTACAAGTTAAATTACATTTCTTACTAATGAATTCTAAATCTTAACTTTGATATGATATATTTTTCCGTGAAGTCATTGATTTTACGTCATTCATTCCTAGTTTGTACGTCACACAATATATTTTGTTCATATATCTTGAGGGTTCAATACATTTGTTTATCAACGAAGCGCTTTGATGTTATAAAAATAGATGCTGTGATAATCAAACACAGATGTTATTCCAACACTATTGAATTGAATAGAGAAGTCAAAGATTAAATGGGGTGTCAAGCCTTTTCGAAAAGATAAAGTATCCCGTTAACAGTAGTAGTCCACACCCAGATTGTTATGTTTTATAGAAATGACATGGAAAAAAGCATACACTTTACCATTTGTGGCACAGGCAAGCCAAACCAGTCGCTTGTCGGTAATCCGCGAACTGAGGTACAGCCTAGAATAGGTAAAATCACTATGACAAAAAAAAAAATCAAAACTAATTTATCGATTAAATCTAACCTTTATGTATTCTAGAATCATACTGTTTGTTATTTTTTTTAATTTTTCAACTAAAACAATTAAAAAAATACATTTTGAAAGAAATTTTTCACCTGTAGAATCGTCTTTTCAAAAGCTTCGTATGGGGTATTGCTAAACCCCACAAACCTCCAAAAAAACATAGCAAACCCAACCGAACCAACATAAAAGTGATTGAATCATGTAGTGACCCACTGGGTATATCCATGTAAATATAAAATATTAAATTTCTAATGTAACTACTTATTTTTGGGGTAAAACATCATTTTTTTGTGAAAAATGATTGCTAAACCCTGCAAACCTAAAAAAAAAAACACCGAACCAACATAAAAGTGATGGCAACTTTATTCTGTATGTTGCTCAAGACAGTAGTCTATAAATTCCCCAGCCACTACACGATTTAACCACACGGCTATTTTTTTTTTTTTGCATTGTAATTATTACCCTTGTGATACAGTATACAAAAATACCATTGAGATTTAAAAAATATATGTGAGCCAGCAGCAATTTTTCTCCCAGACTGTAACCAAACATACTATAATACTAAGATTTAAGCACGTGAAGAGACAACTAATTCCACTTTAACAATACGAAAATACTCATGACAGCAACTTCAATCTCTATAAGTTGGCCCAGACAGAGCTCATAGACAAGATTTCATCATGTGAAGGGCTAACATGGCTAATTCTTTTTTATTGGAACTGTACACATTCGGATACACTCATGACAGCTACAACTTTATCCTGTTAGTTTCTGAATTTTCTTGATTACAAAGGCAAACTCACTTGAGTGGAAAATATCAATATTTGCTGTATAGTATGTTAAATTTGCAAGCACAGAATCACTTATACTTCGTCAAAGTGACGATTAAATTCTAGTTATTTTTTGTTTTTAAAATCTATTCTGTATTTTGAAACCATTGATGTTTTAAAAATCTCGAAAAGAAGCACACTGGGCTTCTTCTCATGGTAAACATCTTTTCTTTGCAAAATATATCGATATGTCATCCATGATTGGCATATATATATATTATATGCCAACCATTGTTAATGTTATGCTATAATATGGTCAATAAATGTTTCTTGAATTGAATTGAATTGAATGCCTGACGACTCCTCGAAAATACAATGATGGATCGCCAAGTCCGTCGGTCTTCAGTTTGATGATATACTCTGTGTTGTCCAATTAATATCTTTATATGTCTGTGGAAACTTACAGGATAAAGTTGCTGTCAATGGTATTTTTGTACATCCCAATGTGTAACAATGCAAAAGAAATTAGCCGTGTGGCTCTTCGCATGATTAAATCTTGTATGGCCCAACGGGCATTATTGGGCTAATGTCTGAGGCAACTTACAGGATAAAGTTGCTGTCAATGGTATTTTTGTGAATCCCAATGTGTAACAGTTACAATGCAAAAGGAATTAGCTGTGTGGCTCTTGACATGAATAACACCAATTTTTAGTGGTCACTTGGGGCTACTGTCTCCAGCAACTTACAGGATAAAGTTGCTGTCATTGCTGTTTTAACATTCTATACAGTGCATATGCGGACAATGTCCAACAACTTTTATCCGTGTGGCTTTTCACATGATTAAATCCATTTTTTACTCCTCCTCCTCCTCCTCCTATTTGGTGTCCCCAGGGAAAATTTACAGGATATGACCCGGCAGCAATATTGATTATTGAATCTTAGCCATATATCTACAGAATCAGCCCATCAAACTTTTTGTGGCTTTTCACATGAATAAATTCTCTGGGCACCCAGTCTAATAGTGAAGAACATTTGTTTGTGTTGTATCCTTTTTATTGGTATCTCACATAAATGGCTAAGCTGGCTTTTCCCCTCTGTCTACTTACAGTGCAGGGGTATTGACAAACTGCAAGCCATGGATTCATTGGAGTCAGTGGAGTCAACGTCCCACGTGACCATGTTAATTGCAATTCAAGCGAGTCAGTACGAAGTGTAACTGCACTATTGTACCAAAAGTGTGAGGCACCATAAAACATATTAAATAATTTAATATAAATTAGTATGTTCATATGAAACATTAGAGAGGAGTAATTATAAAATAAAATCATTATTTTATGTTATGTTGTTCTAAACATACCCTACTACTACTGTAATCTACTTTATTTGTCCATTGACAGCGTTGATAAAGAAGCTACTGCTAGGCCTAGACCGTACTAGGCATACAGCGAATAGCCATCTCTACTCTGGCGGGCAGGCTACAGTATACTATAGGGCCTAGGCTAGCTAGCTAGGCTTCTTAGACGGTGACCAGGCACCACCTAACTAACCACTAACTGCAAACATCGAAGTCGCATCTGGATATTCGAAATTGTTAACATAATTACATTAACGGTAGGTGATTCATAAATGTTTATGAATTGTACACACATATTAACGAAGGCTTATTATTCGAAGGCTCGCACTTGTTGGTATTTTTTCTGTTGAATTACCGTCATGGATTGCATGCATTGCGTGCCTTGTTGACTCACACTTTGGCAACACTCACAGTGCAGCTTGTATTGTAATCATTTTCCCTGAAAAATGTTTGTTTTATTTTTATCAAAAAATCTAGGTAAACAAGCTTCAACTGTATTGTAAATGTATCTGGGGTGGATCCAGGGGGGGGGGGGGGGTATGGGTCCACGGACCCCCCCCCCCTCCCCCTACATTTTAAGGGTGCCCTTTTTTTAGAGGTTCAATATTTTATTTGTGTGACATATTTGTGTGTATATTAGTATGCACAGAGTAGGCTACACTAACCCAAAAAATAAAAACAGAAATTTATCACAATGCGCGCGATGTTAAGTTACGGCGGCCGATCAAAGAGCATCGTGAGAGGTGGTGACGCGTGATGATCTCTACTTACAGTAAACTTCTAAAAATAGATCGTTTCACATACTACAGAGGGCGAATGTAAACTTTTTTCGCGCTATTTTCAAGATGCCTCGTAAGGAGAGAGGGAGAAAGCGCAAACAGCAAGATTTGGCAGAACAAGCCAAACATTGTGTCAAACTAGGTGGCTGGTTGTTACATACTAGTAATAATGATGAGCAGCTAGATACCTCTGGACCACCTATTTTTTTACCCGCCCGCTGAAGTCTGTAATAATGATGGGTTACCTCTACCTCTCTAGGCCCCCCAGATGCACACTGAGTTAACAAATGTATTGTAAATAATTTTAAATGTTCGTGGTGGTGAGCCAGAATAACAGTAATCTGGAGTGAGGGTATGGGTTACCTCTACCTCTCTAGGCCCCCCAGACGCACACTGGGTTAACAAATGTATTGTAAATAATGTTAAATGTTCGTGGTGGTAATACACTACTTGAAAACTTATAAAGTTTTACCGTATACTTTACGACAGGTATTGTCTGAATTCTTAATTTTGTGTTTATCAAATTAGAAACGGAAAAACTGCTCATTTAAATCAAATAAATTCAACATGAAAACAATGTCGAATGATAAAAGATTACAATTACATGCATCATCAATTGATAATAATAATGAATTATTATCATTTATGACCGTATCGGAAGTATGTTCATCTGGGACTTCCCCCGACGTTTGCATTGATCGCAACAAAAAAGGATGTATCTATTGTTAGTCGCCGCGTGCTTAGGCTTAGGCTATGCTCACTTTGCTGTTTGCTAGCTAGCGCGCTAATAAAGTGTCATTTCCGGCGAACTAGAAAGGTGCCATTTATCTTGGATTTTGCGTGCGATAGTACCATTTCCGGCCATCTAAGTGTGTCCTGTAACAAAATTTGGCTCAAATACTCAATATCTGATGTGCCCTTTTTATCGGCGGACCCCCCCTCTGAAAAATGTCTGGATCCGCCCCAGTTTATATGGTACAGCAGGCTGGCTGTAATATTTTCAGAATGTTGCTAAGACTGATGGCCTAGCCTAGGCAAATCTCTGAAGAGTACAATGTATAGGGCCTAGCTGGCATCTTCTGCAGGGACCCGATTGTCCCAGTCTGCCTGGTACTATGCATGTATTATTCTAGGCCTAGCCCTGAAAAAATCCCAGGCTAAGTTAATTAATTAACCTTCCTGTTATTACAAACGTCTGTCTAGTTTGCATTATATATTATTATATTTAAAATAACCGTCTAGGCCTACTTACCGATAAATTAACAGCTCAGCTTTACACGATCAGGGGAAACCGCAGTCAATCGCGTCGATCTCTGTACAACAAACGGACTAGCATCTATCTACATGTTTGTTGTTATTAGACCAGATCTCAGCTTTGTGGATGCTCATTAACATATCATGCATATGTATGAGTTAGCTCTACTGGCCTAATTTTTGAGCTGACGAGTTAGGAAAAATGATTATTATGAACTTATTTTGCTTTTTTCTAAGTGAAATTAATAATTTTTTCGGATTTTTTTTCGGCGAAAGTGAACAACTTTATTATAACTACAAAATGGTCTATTAAAAATTTGATCTTCATTCTTCATGTTTTGGGGGATAATATATCTTTAAGAATAATGTTCAGAAAACATCAAACTTCCAGCTCAGGAATGGCAGTTTTGGTAAAGAAGGTAACTATTTTAACAAAATTAACCCAAGAATTAGTACTTTTAGCAGAAACAGGTAGGTCAAATACAGTATAATAAAATATACCCTATTTTTTACCGTATTTTGAGTCATTTGCAGCAGAAACAGGCCCTATATTATAAGAGATAGAGAGGGAATGTGTGCGCTTTTTGGTTGTACAATTTTTTGCTACTGTTTTATAGGTCTTCCTAAATACCAAGCCTAACTAAGTCCTATCAATTATAACCAGGGCCCTACCATTATAAAGTAAATTATACAAAATAGGATATACTTAGAAATCCAAAGGCAAATTACTGAAAAAAATGACAATGCTGTGGGTATTAGTGGCCGGATCTCAATGGAGATACCAAATAAAATAAGGAAAAAGCTAAATCAAAACGATAAAGTAAAACAGCCAGAAAAATTATCAGAGCTTTCGGGCAACACTAGCCCTTCATCAGTGCAAGAGTACTTAGACAAAGTAGATAGTATAAGCAGACAAGTGCTGCCTGAGTGGACTGGAATAAAAGAAATAAAAACAAAGGAGTAAGAGTGGAAAACAAAGAAGATTTTGGAATGGATCTAAAAACCAACTCAAAAGGTGGTTAATATTGAAACCTAAATTTAAGTAGTCAATGGAATAATTTTACCACTCTGGGTGTATGTTGATAATTGCATTTTCCTTGTTTTGCAATTTACCTACAAATAAATAATTTGTTTTTCAAATATTCAGAAATATATCAGAATCATCAAAAGGAACTATAGTGCGAAATATTATATATATTTTTCAAAATATTTATGCAAAATGTAGAGATATCTCTATTTAAAACTAAGATATCTTAGTTTTAAATAGAGATATCTTAGTTTTTAATAAATATCTTAGTTTTAAATAGAGATATCTCTATTTAAAACTATGATATCTCTATTTAAAACTAAGATATCTCTATTTAAAACTAAAATATCTCTATTAAAAACTAAGATATCTCTATTGCTTGAATAAATGACAGCTTGGCGCGCCATACAAATACAATGAGCTTTGGTGGTTAATTCAAACATTACTACAGTGTAGTTGACTCAAGGACAGCGGCTATCAATCAAATACTGTATATTTCGGTGTATAAGTCGCACTTTTGACACGCAAATTTGACCTCTAATACACCGAACATAAATGCCTCACCACACAGATTGTACATATCGTCACCTCGTTGGCTAGGCCTGAGTAGGCTAGGCCTAGCTACAGTGTAACGTAACGGCAACCTGCTTCTGCCTAGTTTTCAAGGCATTTTAGCATGATGTTATACTAAATATGATGAAAAGATTTGTTCATTATGGAGCTGTTTTAGGCGCTCCGATAACATTTCATTTGTAAACGTTTACGATTGGAATAGTATTTATTTATAGTTATACGCACGATCGCCGACCGCCGTACCCCCAGCGCAAGCCCTTCTTGGCGGCCACATGGTGTATGGTATTCGACTAGTATATTCTCCAGTTGATTCTAGCATGGACCTAGCTTGCACACTTATCGAATACGATTGTCCTTGAAAACGTGCGCCCTCTCGAAATGATCGAGCAAGGCTAGCCCACACACGTGCGTGTTACACACACGGTCATGCACTTGATGTTGTGGGTGCGAAACTCATGAATAACAAGTTAGAAAGAACTTGTTGAGGCTGGGCGCGGCCGAGCCTCGGTAATAAAAAACCTAAATAAAGGACGCCGTTGTAAATATAACAAAATATATTATTACAATAATATTGATTACAATTTAAAAAACATTGTTTTGATGAAATATAAAGTGCGTCTTATGCATCGACGAAATAAAAAATACAGATATTTTACTCTCAGTTTAGGGGGTGCGTCTTGTACACAGGTGCGACTTATACACCGAAATATACGGTAACCACTATTTTGCATTGCAGCTAGTCAGTTAAGTGGCATTCGAACACTAAATCAATTTAATGTTTTTAACCATTATTTTCAGGCTGTTTTTGAAGAAATTGTGGTTAATTTATTCACACAATTAAAACTGGTTATATTTTTCGCAACAGAAAAAGGACCTAAGAAAAAAAGGATTATGACACTTTAGTGGAACATTTTTTCTTTAATTACCCTGGATCTGCCTTTGTGCGGATAACCAATTATTTCAAAAGTTTAAAATGTGTATATCTAAAGAATCACTAGAGCAGGTGCATCTAAAACATAAATGAATGATTGATGTTTAAACACAAAGTAATTAGCACAGAGATTTTAAAAGCATTAATGGAGCCTCTGCTTCACAAACTGTCACAGCCTTTCTCTAGTCATACATAGAGAAAAAAATACTATTTAAAAGTTCAATGTCAAGGTCAGCATTCCCTATTAATAATTGACAAAGTGTGTCAATTTGAGTTGATAAGATTTCAATATATAAAGATGTCAAAATTAAATCCTTAGACAAACTACTGTTGTTGACAACTTGTTTTATTCATGTCGTTTAGCATGCCATTCCGCAACCAAAAAAAAATTAATGGGTCGCGAAATTGTTTCCGATACTGAACTTTTTATCAATTATACACTGATCTACAGTTATGTGAAATGTTCTCAGTTTTGTAGAATCTACAACACTGATTACATTTTACATCTACAGTTTTTCCTACAGTATGTTGACGCGCGCGTACACACAATTGGGAATCGAAGACGGGGCAATGCTTTTGACGCATAGTTCGTTGTTAATTTTCAAGTGGAAAATCCCTGTTTAGGACATGGATTAAATAACCTACCAACTGGTTCTACGACGCTATTTTTCTGTAGTTTGCAAAGAAGTGTGTAACTTGACTGAAAAACTGCGAACTTTGATGTACCGGTGTTGGGAAATGAACATTAGAAAGAACAATATAAACCGGTCCATCCCAAATTACACTCATAGTGATGTTTTTCAGGCCCTAGCCCGGGGAAATCTGTATGGTTCGGGAGAACCCCTTGAATTTCTTTACCGGCGGAAAAAGTAGGCCAATTGCGAGCATGCTATTATTAGTGTCATTTCCGGCCAACTAGAGATGTCATTTATCATGATTTTTATGTGTGAGAATACAATTTCCAGCCATCTTGGGGTGTCATTTAATAAACTTCGCTTTGCCACAGGCCCCACCATGTGGAGTTTGCTGTAAGCTCAAATATACAATGTTTGGTCGCGAGAATTTTCAAAATAGAATAATGGGCCGCCATCAAAAAAGGTTGCGGAATGCTGGTTTAGCAGGTCAGTTAGGTTAAACAATATTATAGTAAAATGTTGTCATCAACAAAACAAATACAAAATTTAAATCAATTTATTACCTGTACTAACATTGAGACAGGTAGGTATATTTTTTCACAAATTTGCATTAAATTACCCATTTTTTAGTTCACGATTATTAAAGTTTAACATGCACGTGCATCATTATTTTGCAATTAAAGTTCATCAAAATGAATGAAATCTACTACAAAATGTATGAAAAACATAAATCAATTGCAAAAACATTTTTTCTACATAGGCTAGGCAATATATCTAAAAAACAGCCCAAAGTGAAACAAACTGTAAACAGAGATTTTCTTTTTTTAAATGGTCACATATGATGAGATCAAAATTTGAGCATCACACCTCTGTTACTCATCATGATATATGCAAATTAGCTTAAATATGCCAATTAAGGTAAAATTACAAAGTGTTAAAGGTGTGATTTTGGGAATTACAAAGCGGTCCTATTCTGGCTTTTGGAAAACTGTATCCGATTCATTTGAGGAAAAACTAAATCTCTGCAGGTATTTTAGCCACATAAATGCAAATATTGAGATTGGGTCAAGGGTCAAATGTTGTACTTTCTGTCATTTTTTTTGCAATTTTTTTATTAACTTATAACTTGTATTACTAATTTGCATACTTTCAAGGTGCGTGAAAAAGGCCTGATTTTGGGAATTACTAAACGGTCCTATGCTGGCTACAGAAAACCTGTATCTGAAGGCCATACAACATTGAAACACCGGTTCTCGTCAAATCATCGAAGTTAAGCAATGTTGGGCCCGGTTGCAATCTGGATGGGAGACTGTCTGGAATCGCGGCGGGTGCTGTATATACCAGAGAGTTATCGTGTAATCATAACTAGAATGTGAGGCAATGTAACATACAAAGTCATGTTATTCTATTTTTTTTGTATGATGACGTAATAAAAATTAAAATTTTTTGTGAAAGACTATTGATTAAGAATTTATTAAAATCTAGGACGAAATTGGGTAAGCATAAGCGCAATGCGCTCTATGAAATGTGATTAACTAGTACTAAAGCGAAAAAAATCCTATTTTTAAACTTTGAGTGGCCATATGGTGACGTCAAAACATCCTGAATTTTACATGAATTGGTATCTACAACTCATCGGCTTCCATAATAAAATTTTAAAAATGGGGGGGGGGGGGGGGGGGACCTGCCATCCTAAAGAGCTATAACCGATTAAAAATAGGTATATTCACAAATTTCCATTAAATTACCCATTTTATAGCACACGATTATTAAGTTTAACATGCACATGCGACATTAAAGTTCATAAAATGAATGATATTTACTACAAAAGGTATGAAAAACAAAAATCAATTGCAAAAAACATTTTTCTGTGCGCAAAATGCAAAAAATTAGAAAGTTTTGAAATGCTCAAAATGGCCTAAAAAATGTACATGAAATTGATTTTGAAATTTCAAATACACACATAATTTTTTTGGTAGCACGCCATTTACATCATTTCAAAAGTTGCTCCATATTATAAAATACACTTTCGTAAAGTTTCATAGAAAAATAATTTTTTTTTCAGAATTTATGATCAACCATAAAATATCCTCAAACATTTCAGATATAGCTGCAACAAAAATCGTGAAAGAAAGAAGAACTCGTCAAATTGACGAGTTAGTTATCTGCACGACAAACGTCACGTACACTAGAAAGAAAATGCGAAAAAAACCCAAAAAAAAACGCCATTATGACCTGAAGTCTATTTTGTCCCCATAGTATATATATACAGTATACTGTATTTAATACTGTATACTCAACCACAAATGTGAAAACGCATCACCCACAAATGTAAAAACAACCACAAATTTAAAAACACATCATCCACAATTGTGAAAACAGCGCTCACAAATGTGAAAACGATCATCGCCCACAAATGTAAAAAAAAATTCAAATCAAATTTATTGCTAGGAAATTTTGATCGAGTTAATGTTAATGTATTTATATACATTGTATTAAGTTGTTTCAATAGTTGTGTGTTCACGATACGTCGGTAAGGGTAGTCGTTAACACGTTGGATTATTAGCATTTTGCTGCTCGTGTGCGCTATATTTGCATGTTAACTTGTAATATTTCAAGACGATATTTGTTATTTGCTGCGCGCATGCACGATACTTCAAGATCAAGGCCATATTATATCATTGTTACTTGTAGTGTGTAGTTGTTAACTCATTGGCTTACTATTATGTACATATAGTTCCAAGTCGATGTTCGATACATTTTTTTGCGCGCACACACGATACTACAAGATCAAGGTTAAATTGCTACTTGTATGTATAGTGTTTGGTTGTTAACTAGTTGGCTTATCTGTTATGTACGTATAGTTCCAAGCCGATTTTCGATGTTTTTTTGCGCGCGCACACGATACTACAAGGTCAAGGCTATATATACCATTGCTACTTGTAGTGTTTGGTTGTTAACTCGTTGGCTTACTGTTATGTATGTATAGTTCCAAGTTGATGTTCGATGTTTTTTGCGCGCACACACGATACTACAAGGTCAAGGTCATATATACTATTGCTGCTTGTAGTGTTTGGTTGTTAACTCGTTGGCTTACTGTTATAGTTCCAAGTCGATGTTCGATTCAATGTTTTTTGTGTGCGTTTTAAATAGAGGTATCTTAGTTTTAAATAGAGATATCTTAGTTTTAAATAGAGATATCTTAGTTTTAAATAGAGATATTTTAGTTAATCGACTACCTACTTCAATTTCGTCGGTAATTAACTAGTTTTAAAATTGATGTTAATTTATGTTATTAAATACCATAATTTTACAGAAGTTTAGGTTTAGGATTAAACAAGAAATATTTTTTTACAAAAAACGCCGCTCGCCTTTTTTGACGTGGCAGTTTTAATTATTAACTGGAAAATTATTACTTTTATGTTGTACCAAAAAAATACATACACAATTGGTATAAATACCTTTAGTTTGTGTATGTATTTTTTGGTTAATAATTTTCCAGTTAATTATATTCGGAACCAGATGAATTTATTTAATAGTTTTAATTATTGTTCTTTCGTCATTAAATTAGCCTTTATCAATCAATTAATTGAATCAAACAATCTACTTTTATTTCAGAACAAAGTCCATGGCTTACTGATGTATAGAATAAAAGTATAATTTTAGACTAAACTATTGTACTTTGCATATTCCGGTGTAGGGGCGTTATTCCTTAATGTCGTAGTGACCTACAGACCCCAACATTCTTGTAAACAAAATGTCTAATTTCCCAAAACTTTCGTTATACAGCTGCCGACACTATATAACCTTGACCTTGTAGTATCGTGTACGCGCGCAAAAAACATTGAACATCGACTGGGAACTAGATGTACATAAGGCCAAATAAAAAAACATACTTGTTAAGCGTCACATCCTCATGAATTTTCAGGGAAGGGAGGGCGGTTTTTGTTTCTTTTTTTAACCTTTTATGGAGGTATATTTTTGCGCGATGGACGATGGCCCACTTTTTTTTTAGGACGAAATGTCAAACAAAATTGACTATGTATAAAATATTATTGCCGATGACAAAACTGAATTTATATTTTTTATATTCAGACGTAATTAAAACATTAAATTTAATTGCCACCAAGCGAAATTGTAGGGCCTTAACCCGCCTCACTCATCGGCCATGGTCCGCCGTCTCTCGCTCGACTCATCTATCAAGGAAATTCCCTATCGCGAGAAGCATGATGTTGGTCTCAACAATACTAAATAGTGGGCTGATTAATAGTTTGAAAACAGCTTACGGCATTTCTTTGATGAATCCTTTGCCCATTGCTGTGTAAATCAGTAATTAAAGTTGTGATGCGAAAAGTGTGTGTAATTATTCTACAGGTAAACCATAGGCAAAGAAACCCATCGCCCAATCCAACAGGACCTTGTGGTGTGCCGAGGAGACGTTCTTCTTGAGAGCGAGATCATCGTAAACAAAATTGGTAGAGTCCATTATGTATAGGGTGTTTACTGTTTACGAACCTATTAAAAACGCGCTTCGACCACTGTGTAGGCAAAATATTTATTTCGTTAAATCCCTAAATTGATAATCGCATATTCTGTAATCATGTGACTGATGTAATCCTCAGCAACGTACTAAATGCACGTGATTTAATGTGTTGGGAAAAAGCTTGCTGTTTACCACATTACATGATTCACGGTGCTATTCGCGTTTCCTTGACGTAAATCGGCGGCGTGTAAATGAAACTGTTTTCACCATCTTGGTTCCTATTAGCCGATGTCGACATAGAGATCGGCGGCTAGCGTGGCTAAGCTAAAAAGTATGTATTTTTCAAAAATTACACTAGCCTAGCAAACAATTTTCAACTAGCAATTATCAAGAATCTACTAGTAAAATGCTAGTTTGCTCGCATGATTTTCGAGCCCTGCTCTGGAGCTTGGCCGGGCCGCGGAACTTTTCTGCGAATGGGAAAAAAAAAAGGAAAAAAAAAGAGAGGCGGCTGGATAATCAGGAGCGGGCGGTGACGCTTAACAAGTATGTTTTTTTATTTGGCCTAACAGTAAGCTAACAACCACACACCACAAGTAGCAATGGTATACATCGAATCGAACATCGATTTGGAACTATACGTACATACAGTATAATAGTAAACCAACGAGAACAACCAAACACTACAACTAGCAATGGTATATATGACCATGACCTTGTGGTATTGTGTGCGCACTCAAAAAACATTGAATCGAAACTATACGTACATAACAGTAAGACAACAAGTTAACAACCAAACACTACAAGTAGCAATAGTATATATGGCCTTGACCTTGTAGTATCGTATGTGCGCGCAAAAAACATCAAACATCGACTTGGAACTATAACGTACATAACAGTAAGCCAACGAGTTAACAACCACACACTACAAGTAGCAATAGTATATATGGCCTTGACCTTGTAGTATCGTGCGCAAAAAACATCAAATCAACTTGGAACTAATACGTACATAACAGTAAGCCAACGAGTTAACGACCAAACACTACAAGTAGCAATGGTATATATGACCATGATCTTGTAGTATCGTGTGTGCGCGCAGCAAATAATAAATATTGTCTTGAACTATTACGTACATAATTAAACCAACGAGTTAACAATGCAAATATCGCGTGCACGAGCAGCAAAATATTGATAATCCAACACGTTAACAGAGGTATCGTGAACACACAAGTATTGAAACAACTCATAATCATGATAATAACTTGATCAAAATTGTCTATCACTAAATTTGATTTGATTTTTTTACATTTGTGGGCGCTGTTTATTACATTTGTGGGTGATGCGTTTTCACATTTGTGGTTGTTTTCACATTTGTGGGTGATACGTTTTCACATTTGTAGTTGTTTTCACATTTGTGGGTTCAACAGACCTACCTTCAAATTCAAACATGATGATGTCACCAATATGACATATGAAGGTAACAGTTTCGGAAGATAATTGTTTTAGCAACAACATATTAAAATGTTGAAGAAATTCTGAAAAATGCGCACAAATGTGTTCATATGGCGTAATTTAAAGTTTAAATGATCTCAATCTTTTTTAAAATGACTAGTAAAGGCTGGAAAAACAAAATTCAAGAGAAAAAAACAAATTTTTGACATGCAAAAAATGTCATGATTCGCATAGAAAGTGGATTACAAATTAATTTTAAATGCGTGTGCGCACATAACTTCTTGTAAAACATGCCATTTTTAATATACAGAAAGTTTGCCCCTGATATGACATAAATTTTCACAAAGTTTCATAAACAAATAATGTTTGGTTGAAATTCATAAAATCGCGCGTAAGTCATGTTGCGCACCTCTGAAGTCTTGCTGCACAACTTCATATAAATGTCCATATGTTGACAAAGTTATGAAATGTTGTGTTAACACATTTTAGAGATACGCGAGTCACAAAAAACTGACAGAAAGAAAGTAGAAAAACATAGAACTAGATTTCAACTCGTCACTTTAACCGCACACAACGCAACATGCAAATACGTTAAACTACAATTATTATGCCATCCTACAACATGAATTAAATATGTTTACAGTGCTTAATTGTACCTATTTTGTGTCATACAGCATTATATTATTTACAGAATACACTGTATATGTTATATACAGCATAGCATAGATGAAATTACGAGACCCATCTTTTAAATCCAATTATTTACACGATGACGTCATCAAACTGACATATAAAGATAACTATTTTAGAAGATAATTATCTAAATAATTACATTAATGAAAATTTGAAGAATTTTGGCCACGTAAAAGTGAGATGCGCTCTCTCTTAAAAAAAATTGTAGGCCTATATGAATCATATCTACAATTCAACAACTTCCATAATAAGTTTTAATCACATGAGTGATCACTTATCATTCCGATGAGATGTAACAGATTAAAATATACTGTATAGATGAAATTAAGTAGCTCACGTTATCTTTTTTTTAATATGATGTCTTAATAAAAAATAAAATGTTTTTAACTCATGTGAAAGAAAATTGGATTGCGATGCGCTCTATTAAATGTGATTAACTAGTACAAAAGAGAAAAAAAATCTTCTATTTTAAAAATTTGAGTGGCCATATGATGATGTCAGAAGATCATGTGGGTAAAAATTGTAAATGAATTGATATCTACAACTCATTAGCTTCTATAATACATTTTAAAAAATAGGGGTAACCGGCCATCTTGAGGAGCTATAACTGATTAAAAATAGGTATATTTTTGCACAAATTTGCATTAAATTACCTATTCTTTAGCACACGATTATTAAAGTTTAACGTGCACATGCGTCGTTATTTTGCAATTAAAGTTCATCAAAATGAATGATATCTACTACAGAAGGTATGAAAAACAAAAATCAATTGCAAAAACCATTTTTCTACGCTTTGTACGAACAGTGTGCACAAGTTCGTGCGCAAAATACAAAAAAATTATAAAATGTTGAAATGCTCAAAATAACCTGAAATGTAAGCGAAATTGATTAGAAACTAATTTTGCGTATTTTGAAATTTTAAATGCGTGTTTGTGCATAATTTGTTGTTGTTGTCGCTACTTTGGTAAAGTTTCATTTCAAAAAAATTTTTAGTTCAGAATTTATGATCAACCATAAAATTTCATAAAATCAAGCTGTGCTACTCTGACGTCATAAAACGAAGTTTCTTGTACAGCTACAGGTCATTTTTATTTAAGTTATACAATCTTATGTTGACAAGAATGAGAGATATGCATGCAACAAAATTTGTAGAAAGAAAGAAGTAGACATGAACTTGTCACTTTGACGAGTTAGTTATCCGCACGACAAACGCCACATGCATGTAATAAGTTATATATATTAAAATCTCGGGGGAAATGGAATACGGATAAGCGAGTTGCGCTCTACTGAATGTGATGAGCAATAACGAAAGAGACAATATCCTATATTTTACATTTGTGTGGCAATAGGATGACATCACAACATCCGAGTGGTAAAGATTCTGTATGAATTCATATCTACAACATATCTGCTTACATATTAGATTGAAAAATGGAGGGTCACCTTTGATCCTGAAGAGATTCAAAATAGGCATTATTTTGACAATATTTTATAACTTTTTAAACTAAAACGCACGCAAATGGTCTAAATCAACATGTTCATATGACGTCAATTTAATTTGAAATGATGTCAATCTTTTTTAAAATGACTAGGAAAGTGTGGAAAATCATAATGTAAAATTTTTCGCACGCACAGGAAAGTTGATAAGAAAATAATTTTGCGCATTTTTTAATTTTAAATGCACATGCGCGCGTAACTTCTTGTAAAACATGCCATTTGTAATCGACAGAAAGTTTGCCTTTGATATGACTTAAATGTTCACAAAGTGTCAAAACAAAATTACGCTTGGTTTTTATTCTATGATTAATCATAAAAAATCATAAAAACGCGCGCAAGTCATGTTGCGCAACTCTGACGTCTTTAAAAAATAGGAGGTGCACAATTACACGTAAATGTCCATATGCAGACAAAGTTATGAAATGTTATGTTTACAAGTTTTTGAGATAAGCGAGACACAAAAATGGGGGAGAAAGAAAGAAGCAGAACTAGATTTGAACTCGTCATTATGGACGAGTTAGGTTATCCGCCACGTGCACGTTATAAAACGATATATTAAACGATTATGTCATTGAAAATGTTAGTGTGCTCTCTATTTTGTGTCACGTCTAAGTATATACAGTATACACTGTATACGTACTACATACAGTGCAGAATAGGTGAAAATAACGGGACCCACCTTTTTATCCAATTTTTAACATGAAAATGAAACAAGCAGATAACAATTTTGGAAGGGAATTATCTGAGCAACAACATATCGTGTTGAAGAAATTTGGATACATAGAATATGGAATCGTGCTCCTTTAAATGTCATGAACTATGACGCAAAATATGAAAATACGACTATAATTGAACTGGCCATATGATGACATCACACCATCTGATGCTCATAATTTGTACATTAATTCGTATCTACAATTCAACAGCTTCCAGAAAACGTTATAATCATGAGTATCACTTTTCATTCTGAGGAGCTATAGCATATTGAAAATTACTGTAATGATGAAAATAAGTTACCCAAGTAATTCATGCTTTTGAACATGGTGACCTCATTAAAATTTTTTTTAAATGGTAAATCATGCAAATTATTGACCTAACAATATCAAAATATGGGGGGAAAATGGAATATGGATAAGTGGAGATGCGCTCTATTAAATGTGATGAGCTATGACGAATGAGACAAAAATCCTATATTTTATATTCGAGTGGCCATATGCTGACGTCACAATGTCTGGTTAGCCATATTGATGCATGATCCGATATAGAAACTACGAAAGTTTAAAAAAGGCATTATTTTGACAAATTTTTGAAATTTTTTATCAAAAACGCCTGCGAATTGTCCAATTCAAAGTGCTCGTATGACATGATTTTTAGTCACATTCAATTCACCAGGAAAAAAAATTAGTGAGCCCTCTATCGGCAGTGAATCGTTTTTGCACACGAGACAGCATGTTTTTTTATTGTAATAAAACAACCTAATTTTTTGAGAAGGTGGGTTTTATATTTTCTGGATATTTGATTTTTCAATAGTATTAATAAATAAAAAACTCGTTTTATGACACAAAATAGGTACAATTCAACACTGTAAACATATTTAATTCATGTCATATAGGATGGCAAAATAATTGTCGGCGTTCATATAATATATGTGGTGCGTGTTGCATTTGCGCGGATAACCCGAAGTGACTAGTTTTTTTTTTATGGCTGCTTAAACATGTGCTTTCTTGGGTATTGTACTGTTGAAAATGGAACACATGGTTGTAGCTAAAATCATTTTTTACACCATAAGATTAAAAATGTTGCTTTTTAAAATAATAAGAACATTATATTATAGGAAAGCTGTTTTTAATCATAAAACATTACAAAGCCTCTTTTATTTAAAAATCAATATAGTCTAGGCCTAGTTTAAATGGCGTGTATTTCATTTATTGATCCATTATTATAATAAAAACAAGAGAATAGTGAAATTTCATTAATTAAATAGCCCAAAAATGTATTGATTTTTCAGTATCTTACCAATTAAACAGTCCAGGCCATAGCCTGCAGAGAGTCCCCACTTCACCCAATTCTTAATAATTTTAAGAAAAATGAAAGTTCTGCACTTTATTTCAAAATTTATAAGCCCTGTGTCCTCATATTTTAAGATTATGAATCAGCCACTTAACAAGAATTGCAATCGAGGGGCCATTCTCTTCGCCTAAGAAAACGATTATTCCAGCCTGGCGCGTCGTCCTAGGCCTACGCGTACCATGCTTTTGCTTAAAACACACCTATATATTCAACTCCTTATAAACACCACCAAGCTTATTTTTGGAAATCTTAGAAAATACATATAAGACTATATTATAGCGTTTTCAGTAGTTCATTTAAAAATTCTATTAAAAATTTTGTTTTTTTATTTGTAAAAATACTATTTTAACAAATTAGTTAGTTTTCACTTTCTTGTTTTCGTTGTATGACTCGCTTTGTTTACGCTTACACTTGGCTTAGACGTTTATCTTAGAATTCGAATTAATCCATAATCAATTAAAATTGGTATTGTTGTGGTTTTTGTTTAATATAAATGTTCCTAATACACAGAAATCAATTAAACAGCAATATAATTTAATATAAACGAGTTAAAAAGGAAATTTAGACAGCCTATAAAACACGGAAGTCAGACATAATTTCCCACTATTGCTATTTGATGTGGATGTGTAGTCAAAATTGTTTAAAAGTTGGTACAATTACTTGAAAATGCTCTGGAAAAACATAACTTTCTGTGAAAAATGCCATTTTCTTTCCACAGAAATTTAGCGCATGATATAAATTACACTTTTGCTAAGTTTCAATTTAAATTGTTATATGGTTTTCGATCTATGTTAAATACGCGAAATTCATAAAATCGTGTGTAACTTACGCTGCGCGACTATAAAGTCATATAACAAAGTTTCTTGCACATCTACAGATAGAGTTAAATCTTCTGACAAAGTTATACAATCAAGAAACAAGAATTAGAGATACTGTACGCTGCGAACAAAATTCGTGGAAAGAAGAATACAACAACAAAAAAGATGATGATGAAACAGGACAGTTCCTAGGAGCGGATAACTAATAAAAAAAAAAGAAACAGGACAGTTACAAAGAGTTATCCGCTAACTAATAATAATAAAGATTTCATACAAATACAATAACAAAGGTGATCATTTTATTCTAAATGATCACCTAATCAGAATCTGTAGCATAATATACTGTAAGGTACTAAAATAGGTAGGGCAGGGCAGGGATTTGGTATGAATCGTCTAAAAATTCACTAATATTTAGAAGTTAGGCTGTGTTCGGTAAAATCAGTTACATGTGTAACTTTACATGTGTAATCTGTGATCGTTTGGACGATGACAAATTTACACGTGTAAACTCATATTTCATGCATCTCTTTACACTATTAAGGTCAAATTGCTCCTTATCTTGCGGTTAATCAGCTTGCGGTTTAAGGTGTAATTGAAAAATCCACCTCATAAAGTGGATTTTTGAAACAGCAAGTTTATCTCAAAATTTACACCACACGCGACCATTACACGTGTAAAGTTGTTCTGTCCGAACAGTCTCTATGTCCAGTTCACTGAGGTTCATTGGCTGTTCGTGTCTCTAGTTAATCATTTTTAGTTGGAAATTCCTATCTAAATTATTACTCGAAAATGGGAACATAAACTAGGCCGCATCGTGGCCCTGGAAACTATATTTTACACTACGAAATAAAAAGATTGCGGGATGCTAATTTATCATGATTTCCATTTTCCACAAATTATCGTACAGATAATTTTCCATCAATCCATTGAATGATTTTACAAATAATATGAAGAATGATATATAAAACTAATGGCTTCTGTTATATTTAATAGTCTTTATTTATATACTGAGGAATGTATGACTAGTTTATTATTATCATGATTCATCTATTCCGACTTTACTTAATGATCAAACTTTTCAGCAGATGTTTATTTTTGACATGCATTGGTTCATGCTTTTTAGCTTCCAGCTACAGGTGTCTTCAGCGGTCTCCTTGTTCTTGCATTGAATAATCAATGAGTGTTTAACACCTGGGTTTTGTTGATGTTACAGTGAGATAAAGATAAATAGCAATGGCAAATGACGTCAGAAATACAGGTATCCTATTTTTGTGATTGGTATTAAAAGTGTAGCTTAAACAAAAACTGGTTAAGACTAAAACTGAAGGTAGAAATCTAGAGAAACTTTTGTCTTTATTATTATGTAACAAGTGTGGTTTATGACATATATACGGAGGGACCTTTGATTGGGTTGTTGTACAGTGATACCGGCTATTGTATTTGTGCTACCCAGATCTTATCTTTCATACATTATAAATAATTAAATATCATGACAAAATCAATATATCTTTTAAAAAATCAATTATCCTATTTAAATCAATGCATATAACCTTTAATTCATCAGTGACGAATTAAATCTAGTTCATTTTATTTTCTAAAGCACTGCATTTATTCATGGGATAGAAAGCCTTCAGGTCATATTTCAAAATCAATTAGAAATGGACATTTCACCATTAGCTGTACAACCTTATTTACATCCAGTTATTAGTTTGATGATCCCAAAATATTCCATGCTTCAAATCACCCTTTTAATTAAACATTGCAGACTTTCATATTTTTTTTTTGCATAGGTTCATATATTTAAATGACCTTTTTAGTGAAAATTTTCAATAAAACTTCAATTAAACATATCTAAAAAATATAACAGCTATAGTACCTTCCTTATTTGACTTGGTCCAGACTAATAAAACCTCAGCCACAAATTGAGATCTATAAGAGATCTAATGAAAGACGCAGTTTATGATTCTTTTCAATGTTCACTTGCTAAATTACTTACATGATAAAGTAGCTGAAAAATTAGAAATAGGAAAGTCTATTAAATACATGAGAGTACATTTTGTAGAATTCTTTTTTGTTACTACGAGAAAAGAGCACAATTTTGGCCAGGGAGCTTAAATATAACTCAACAGCTGATTTGTAGTGAGTGTATCCCATTCCATAGAATTCTATAGGATCTACTGTACTTAAAAATAGATTCAATTAAAAAAAACAAACACCTCATGAAGAGGAAATAAGTAAAATTGAATTACGACTGGACAACTTGTCATGATGGACAGTACTACTACTAAAGTGTGTAGGCTGTTTATTGTGGTGCATACATGCATAGAGAACATACAGGTGTCAAGACTTTAAAGTATTTCCTATTCATAATATTATTTGAAATTTGTTATGCATTATTTTGCCAGTGAAATAAGGAAGGCAGTAAAGTTCTTTTAGTTCAAATGAGATTACTTTTACAGCACTCTTGAGCAGCCCAGTAGATAACCAGCTACAAGTTGTTTTTCTTTAATTCTATAATACAAAACAGGTTTGTGACCCTTTAAAGGCAAATTTGTAAAAGTATTTTGATTGGGTAATTGAATTTATTAATAAAAAAATACACAATAACATATGGAGTGGCATGGAGTAACAACACGATTTTTTTATGTTTACTTATTAGGTGAATCTTTTTATTTGATTTCTTTTAGGAGGCTCAGGAGGCAATCATTTTTTAGTGAAAAACATTGATTTTTGTCTATTATATGGTCATGAAAAGATCAAAATATGCAGAGCCTATGTCTAGCAATTGATATTAAAAATGCTTATCATTTACATTTTGTCGTCATATAAATTTCCATCAAACTTGATTTAAATCAATATATTCCATTATAATCAATAAATAGTATTGATATTATACAAATAATGAATGCTGTCATTTGAATCAGATTGAATAAAGGTAGGCACATTTGATTCACATTGAAACAGTAACATTTATTTGGTTTTTTTAAATATTATATTTATTTCGATTTTATAAACACACCTAGTGTAAAGTTAATTATGTTAATTAATTAAAAAATATGGTGACGTCAAAACATCCGGTAGATATACATTTTACATGAATTGATATCTACTCACTCATCGGCTTCCATAATAATTAATATTTTTTTTTTTAATTGCTCCATATTATGAAGTACACTTTTGTAAAGTTTCATTGAAAAATGGATTTTGTTCAGAATTTCTGATCAACCATAAAAATTCTGCGCAAATCTAATGCCATATAACGAAGTTTCCTGCACATCTACAGTTAGAGGTCAATCTTCTGACAAAGGTTATAAAATCTTATGTTGACAAGAATTAGAGATACAAACAAAAACAAACAAAATTTGTGGAAAGAATAAGATAAAACTAGATTTGAATTCGACGTGCTCGTATGACGTAATTTTAAGACGAAATTATTTAAAAGTTGGTAAAATTACTAGAAAAGGCTGGAAAAACAAAATTAGAGCGAAAAAAAAGATGTTTTTAGCACTACGTGCGGACCGCATGCGTAAACATTTGCGAAATTTTAAAATTTAATTTTTTTTCTAGCACATTATATAAATTACACACAATGAGTTTCAATTTAAATTGTTATATTGTTTTCGATCTATGTTAAATACGCGAAATTCATAAAATCGCGCGTAACTTATGCTGCGCAGCTCTAAAGTCATATAACAAAGTTTCCTGCAAATCTACAGCTACAGTTCAATCTTATGACAAAGTTATACAATATGTTGGCTAGAATTAGAGATATGCGTGCATCTCTAGGAAGTGGTGTAACTGTCGGACAATTTAATTCATAGTTGGTTTAATTTATCATAGAATTATTACAGATTTAAAAGTCAATTTAACAACTTTACCGGTGATTTAAATTTGTGGAGGGTTTATAAACAGAAGTATAACAATGTAACTATGTTAGATAGAAATGTACCAAAGAAATTTAATAAGCTTTGTTTACCAACATTCTAGCTGTACGGTGGTTGAAAAACTAGTCGAGCAGGATTCGTTGAGCGTATTGTGTGCTGAAGCAGCAATCTTTCCCGCGAAACAAGGCGGAGCGGAATTAAACAAAGTAGAACCGATACTGCTGTGTATGGCCTGGTTTACAATTAGCCTAGTTTGGTCGATAATAAAAAGTAGAGTATAAGGTGTTTTACAAACATCGCTATTTGGGTACATCATTGTGAAATAAATAGTTTCCCTTACTAAAAACAGAGGGGGCGTTTATTAGGGGCTTATTAGAAACAATACGGTAGGCCTATTGTCATTAGTAGTTAAATTTCAATTATTATTCATTTTATATATCCAATTGGCTCTTGATTATTGATTTAATATAAATGTCCAGTCATTTCAATTCATGTTACATTTTCGTTCAAACATTTGATTCAAGCCTAACACATTAAATTCATGGCGAATCTTCCACGTTTATAAACGTAGGTTCACTTTCCATCATGTCCATGCTGCTAAATAACGAACCCACTTCCTGGTATGACTTCATCGTGAATAGACTAAAATACCGCGTTGCTACAGGGTGAGTATTCAGCGCATATCAAAAAGAATTTCATCGCAAACTTCAAATGTGGTTTTTAAACTAATTGAATGATTTTTAAGTTTATGAAATGTAATAACTTTTTAAGTAATGATTTTTTAATTATGATTTAAACAATCCTAATATAAATAATATATAAAAAAAATACAAAATGAAAATTTCCGACAAAAGTAGGGTTTTGCCAGATCGGGTCACATCAGTTACTAAATACCTACGAAAAACAAAACGATCGCCGTGTTAATATACAGTAAATAGCTCAACAAACAATCCCAATGGTTTGCTAGAAAAAAAAATCTCATTTATATTTAAAAATCTAGATCGCGAAAATCGATCATTTGACTGTGTCTAACCCTCCCTAAAAAACTTTTCGGATTTGAAATACTATCGAGAGGTTCAAAATAATACTTAAAAACACAGAAATCCGCGGATCCAAGGAGGAATCTCATCCGTGGTACCGATTTATAATGCTTCTTTAAAACAAATTCAAAAAAGTTAAGAGATTGACCATAATTAGGCAACTTATTCCACTCATCATTAGCGGTATCTATAAATGATAATCTACTATGTATACCTGATTTTGGTTTATAGATAGACTTTCTTGTCGTAGAAAATCTAGTTCTATAATTATGAATTTGGTTTGTAAACATAAAATCTGTTTTTAAATACTCAGGATATAAACCATTTATTATTTTGTAAATCTGAATAGATTTCCGTTCTGAAACTCTAGTCAACACTGGCAGCCAATAAGAGTTCGAGGATCCAGTCCTAAAACACATCTGATCCTTATTTTGGGACGTTTGGAGTTTGTTTTTAAGATTTCTAATAAGGGGGAAAACCATACACAGCAACCATAGTCATAATAACATTGAATAAATGAGGAGGCAAGCAATTTTAAAGATTTTGGCGTTAGATATTTTCTATTTCTAAAGAGAAATTTAAGTTTTCCATGGACACTACATTTATTTTTGTCTTCATTTAATTTAGTTTCAATAGTTTTAACATTTTTACCAGAAACCATTAACGCAGCGTTTTATTGTTCTTTCTGCACAAAGTTCAAACCAACTCAAATGAGAGCCTGGCTGTGTGTGAGTCGCAGCACCACGGCAGACCATGTGTTTACTGACTGACTCCATTAGCAAATAACGCACTGATGGATGGCCGGCCGGGCTACATTATTTTTTCTCCTATGAAGATAAGGCAGAAATCATTAGATTAATTATGGACATCATAGGGGTCACTATACATTTGCATCAAATACCTTGTGTCAACTGAATTTGCCATGCCAAACAGTTGGTTAATAGGCATAGGCCTCAGACTAATGGTCTGGCACTTTGGATTCGATGCTCATCAACATCATCCATATTTTTTTTTAATAGTAAAGAGAGATTATTTAGAGGGTTAAGTTAAGTAATATTTAGCTATCTTGTATTAAATTCTTTATCATAGAAATAATTAGGTTCATGAATTATTTATTTCTGCCTTAACCTAATGGGAAACAAATAATGCCGGGAGGCTTCCACATTGCTTTTTATTCTTGAGTTGCTGAATTAAAATAAAGTTAGTTTTTGCATCCATGGTATCATCGGAAAGGGAATGTAATACTGATCATTTTATCCCATTACATCCATATCAAAAAATGCATAGTTATTTAACAATAAAACAAGTCACATGACCAATAAAGGTCAAAAGGTCAACATTTAATTTTCTCAAATACTTTACTGTTTGGTATCTTGGATAGCTTTTTTTTTATTCTGAATAGTTTTACTAATATCTATTCGATTTTCCTTTGTTTTTTTGTCATAATTTTCCAATTATGTACATATAAATTTTTTTTAAATGTACAATGAAAAAGGTCTCTTTTTCGTATTAAATAAAATAATGCATATTATTACTTTAAAAACATTAAACTAGGTCATTCCTCGTCTTAAATTTCCGTTTTATGGTAAATTATGATAAAAAGAGAGAAACAATTAATGTACTACAAAGCAGCTCGTGGTGAATGTCTTCTCGTGGACGGTCTTTAGGCCTAGCCTAGCTAGGCTTAGTTTTGTAGGCCTATCTGGTAAACAACGGTAATGTACGAACATCGTATGCTAGCTGTATATATATATATTTTTTTTATTTTTTTTATTTTTTTATATGTTACGATATAGTATCCTTGTATTTTTGTATTCATGACTTTTTTATATTTATATTTAATTGTTTGAGAGCTTGTCAACGAAACAAATTTCCTTTTGGACTAATAAATTTATTAGACTGTTTAAAGATGAAAAAAGTTATCTCAATAGGACCATATAGTTTTTATTTTTACATTAAATGTAGTTTGTGACCTTCAATTAGATCTAAAAAATGTAGGGAATGGGACTTTAAGAA
This sequence comes from Antedon bifida, assembly GCF_963402885.1. Classification (NCBI taxonomy): domain Eukaryota; kingdom Metazoa; phylum Echinodermata; class Crinoidea; order Comatulida; family Antedonidae; genus Antedon; species Antedon bifida. The sequence goes on from NC_136231.1 coordinate 10,984,624, forward strand.
TGGCGAAAAATACTATGCATAGCCATAACACTTGATTTTGGCCCTCTGTTGGCAGAACCTCCCATAAGCGGTCACCTCCCCTAAGCGGCCACTTTCCCGGTCCAGAGGGTGGAGGTTTAACTGTATAATAATAGTAGATAACCACTTTTGATTCCCATATAAAATAAATAACTCAAAGGGGGATTCTGGGTTTAAAATTGCTTTTAAATATCGTTTATTTATTAAATAAAAAATATGATAACAATATACGGTAGACATGTCAGAATGAAGAAGTAATAACAAGAAATTAAAAAAATTAAATTTCATATACATTTTAGGGTAAATTCATGGAAAATCTGTTTTTCAGCAGCTTAGGGAAGCTCATTAATATTCATGAGATATTCACAAAATCACGTCATCAGTGGATTCCAAACTCACGACGTCCTGTACGTTGTGTTTGTCAACTAATTTACATCTCTCTCCCCTGTCAAACGACGACCACCCGATCATAGTGAAATACATTTTTTTGTAGATTTCTAAGCCTAGGCCTAAAGTGTAATAATAACAGTAGTAGCATATATTTATTTGACATTTAATGAAATACAAAATTTAGTTCAGATCATGGAGTCATAAATTATACTATTTTTATACCTCATAGTATATGCCATGATGGCTATGTTAAAACATTGGGGCCCATGGGCCTAGCTAGCCTACTAGACGATTGGCCCATAAATAACAAAACTCAGTGGATTCCAAACCCATCCTATCAACCAAACTCCTAAACAATCTAAACCTAAAACGTTCTACAAAATCGGCTGTATATATTGAGGCAAAACAAGGTCCGATCGCCGTCCGCACGTTTGGTGTCCCAATCGTCTAAGTAGGCCTAAAATAGTTTACTCTCCAAAAAAGCGGATACTGCATCAAGCAAGTAGACCTAGTAGTAGGAAGGAGACCTAGCCGATCCGGCCCAGTTAAAAATTGAGCTAGCTAGTGTAGTAGACCCTATGCGAATTGACACTACAAGGCGTTTTACTATAGGCTACACTTGTTAAAATTAGCAATACTTATGTTTACAAATATTCCAACTCTCTCATTCAAGCTATATCATCTATACCATTCCGGTAGGTCGAGTCGACCTTCTATCAAATACTGTAAATCGTTCATTTATACTGTATCTGCTTATCACGTGACGATGCCAGGCATGGGCAGAGAGCATTATTGTCGTCTCGCTCCACAGCAGGAATGTACAGTGTGTGTTATTGTAAAATTTATTTTATCAGGAAATTAAAACCGCTTTCAAAACGAAATCAAAAATATTCATTTACTACTACATGTAATACACTTAACAGTGATATTTATTTGGCCGTTTGTTCACCCACTAATGGGTTTTAAAATAACAACTCATTTTTCCCTTACTCAAATTATAATATAGATTGACACATCATTAAAATCAAATTATTTTTTTCAAATTACAATATTGCACACAATCTTGATTTCGCCCACTCACATGTGTCTTGAGAATAATCTGAAGTCAGGGGTCAAAAGAAACTTACACCTGCCTAGAATTTAATATCAATGAACAATTTTGACCCAAAAAAAGACATCACAGTTGAGAATAGACATAAATGATCAGTTTAATACTTACAGTGTCAGAGTCATTAAGAGGTCTTTTAGAAACTGATGATAGCAGAAAGTGATTGTTCTTATTACCCCATAGTAAGCTTCTCCTACCAACTGCATCACGTCCAAACCATAAACGTTTTCTGCTAGCCTGTTTTTAAAGTAAAAAATATAATAATATAATTCCCTCACTATAACATGGTGTTTACTGTAATGTTTGCCCCATTTTTCATAATTGGAATTTTGACCATCTGAGCGCATTGCATTGGCAATTGATGGGTTTTTTTTAAAGCACAAACTTGGCAGAATACTATATTAAATTATATTTTGAATATGTTATCTGTTGTTTTGGAATTACTTAATAGAAACAGCCAAACACATTATTAATAGGCTTTCAATACTAGTTACTATTTTTTACTTTTAAGAATACAAACATCTACATGGTGATCAAGTTCCAATCATACGACAATGCTCTACTTCCTATTGGACCAACAATTTACATACCATATTTTAGGATCAAAAGTAAAATCCCAATACATTAATTGTAATTGTAGGAGTGGTGCAAAGTAGTAAATCTTAACATGCATTTAATATCTTTCCAAGAACATACCTGCCAGTAAATTAGTGAGCAGGGGCCTTGAATCTGGGATAACTGACTGGTGATTTCCAAATCAGAAGAGCATTGTTCAAGTAACTTTAAAAGCACATTTCCATCATTCTCATCATTTTTTACCTAGAAATACAATACAATAGTTCATTGAGAATTCCTTTTCCTGTCCTGTTTTTTGTTACATCTAATGATATCTATAAAGAATGATATCAGTAGTAGAACTTATTCATATGGTGTCATTGAATGTTATGATTCTCATAATTGTATTATAAACACTGTTGGCAGTACAGTATGGGTATGAATCTTTAATAATTGCTCACTTTGACATTATTTGCAGTAGGCTTCTCTCTTTTTTTGTAATAGTTGATGTTTCTCTGTATATGGCCAATCTTTGTTATATTTGAAAATTGTATTTACTTTTTTCAGGTGGAATCATGGAATGAAATGTGTACAAATCTACCGGTATGCTATCATAGGATTATCTAGAATTGTCACCATTTTTTTTTTAAAGCAACTTTGTAGACCCGGGGTAGATATTTATCAATTGACTATGTATTTATGTGAGTGTTATCCGCTCTGTTATTTAGTATGCTCTCTCAGTGTGGGTCTCTCAGTCACAGGTAAACAATCCTGAACCTCTAAACAAATTCAGCATAGGACGCTGCATATTATCCTCCCTAGGTGTAGCTATCATCAGGCCATGACACTGGTTTACTCAAACTCTCCAAGAATCTCTCTTGCAAGAATGACTTTATCAAATTAAAATACCCATCCCATAGATTAAATGAGTTACTTCCCCCCAAGTTCCACATCAAATACTATGGGCCAAAATAGACAAACGTTGCCGTACGAACAATTCCGCTCCCGTAAGGCAAACTAATGGCATTAAAGACATAATTCCTCGAGTGACAAACAAAATTAATATTGCCGTACGGACACACAAACACATTGCCATATGAACAAATTGCCGTATGGTTAAATTGGCGTAAGGACAAACATTGGCGTAAGGACAAAAATTGGCGTAAGGACAAAAATTGCCGAAAGGACAAAATTGCCGAAAGGACAAAAACTGGCGTAAGGACAAATGGTGTACAGTCTAACTAAATATAAACGTTGAGGGCAGCATAGTATTTTAAAACCACGTGACTGAAACCACTCTGTGTCCAGTCGTCCTGCTGGGGAATAAAAACATAATCATGGAAGGCTTGTGTCAAGCTAGCCAACAATAGGCCAGCCGACAATAGCCAGCCCACTTTTATTTTTTCCAGCCAACAATAACTATGAAACATCGTTTGTGTATTTTTTACATTTTCAGTGTTACTTATGGTTTTTATGGTATTAGAAATTAAATATTTGTGAGAAAACGGCGGATTGCTCCTGGGAGTCACTTGGTGGGATTATACTAGGGTACCTCCTTAGTCGTTCAGTATAAGTTAGAGTAGGACCGCTGGTCCCGTTTACTCGGCATTTATCTTTTAAATCTGAGTGTAACTCAATTACGTTTTTTTATATATAGTGAAATTTGATACTGTATTTGTGAAAAAACGGCGGATTGCTCCTGGGAGTTACTTGGTGGGATTATACTAGGGCACCTCCTTGGTCGTCCAGTTTAAGTTAGAGTAGGAGCTCTGGTCCCGTTTACTCAGCATTTATCTTTTGAATTTTATACTGTATTTGTGAGAAAACGGCGGATTGATTGATTGATCGAATTTCACTATAATATTAAAAATTGTAATTGAGTTACACTCAGATTTAAAAGATAAACAAGCCTTCCATGATTATGTTTTTATTTACCAACAGGACTGGACACAGAGTGGTTTCAGTCACGTGGTTTTAAAATACTATGCTGCCCTCAACGTTTATATTTTATATGTCCTTACGCCAATTTTTGTCCTTTCAGAAATTTTGTCCTTTCGGCAATTTTTGTCCTTTCGGCAATTTTTGTCCTTACGCCAATGTTTGTCCTTACGCCAATGTTTGTCCTTACGCCAATTTAACCATACGGCAATTTGTTCATATGGCAATGTGTTTGTGTGTCCGTACGGCAATTTTGTTTGTCACTCGAGGAATTATGTCTTTAACGCAATTAGTTTGCCTTACGGGAGCGGAATTGTTCGTACGACAACTTTGTCTATTTTGGCCCTAATGGCCGCCCATAAAATACTAGCTCCAGTCCCACTATCGGTTTTTCCAAAGGGACACTGTATTGATTGATGGAAAGTGCCTGTTTCCAGTCACCTTTGGGGTCAAACCTATTATTTTAACTGCTCCCTTGTGTATAAAAAAAGAGAAAATAGTGAATGAAAAGTTCTACTGGATGTCCTATTATTAATGAAACTGACACCGTTTTTTTTACATCAGTAGCTAATCAGATGGGCAGAAGTTTGCTTTATAGGGATCAACATCTGAGAGATACAGTATATTGGTTTACTACTGTATATATCTTTTGATTATAGATGCTTGAAACAACTGTAGTTATGAGTTGAATGGAATACAAAAATTGTAAAGTAAATTAAAATAATAATTAAAAAAAAAGACATTTGGCCCACTGTAAACCAATATAATTATCCAGAACTTATAGTAAACAGGTTATTTATTTGTTACTGTTAATCCCATTTGGGCTGCTAGTGACCTATATTGGGGTATGTTGAACCCACAAATGTGAAAACGCTCACAAATGTGAAAACGCATCACCCACAAATGTGAAAATGCATCACCCACAATGTGAAAACAACCACAAATGTAAAAACGCATCACCCACAAATGTGAAAACAGCGCCCATAAATGTGAAAACGATCATCGCCCAAAAATGTGATAACGCCCACAAATGTAAAAAAAAGAGAGATTTTTTCGCCCACAAATGTAAAAAAAATTCAAATCAAATTTATTGCTAGACCCAAACAAATTTGATCGAGTTAATGTTAATGTATTTATATGCATTATATTGAGTTGTTTCAATAATTTTGTATTCACGATACGTCTGTTAGGGTCGTCGTTAATGCGTTGGATTATTACCATTTGCTGCTCGTTCGTGCGATATTTACATGTAACTCGTTTAATGTAAGTAATTGTTCAAGACGATATTTGTTATTTGCTGTGCGCGTGCACGATACTCCAAGATCAAGGCCATATTATATAATTGTTGCTTGTAGTGTGTAGTTGTTAACTCGTTGTAATATGTACGTATAGTTCCAAGTCGATGTTCGATTCGATGTTTTTTGCGCACGATACTACAAGGTCAAGGTCATATATACTATTGCTGCTTGTATGTAGTATTTTGTTGTTAACTCGTTGGTTTACTGTTATGTACGTATAGTTCCAAGTCGATGTTCGATGTTTTTTGCGCGCGCACACGATACTACAAGGTCAAGGCTATATATACCATTGCTACTAGTAGTGTTTGGTTGGTAACTCGTTGGCTACTGCTATGTACGTATAGTTCCAAGTCGATGTTCGATTCGATGTTTTTTGCGCACGATACTACAAGGTGAAGATCATATTTTCTATTGCTACTTGTTTGTAGTGTTTGGTTGTTAACTCGTTGACTTACTGTTATGTACGTATAGTTCCAAGTCGATGTTCGATGTTTTTTGTGCGTGCACTTACTACAAGGTCAAGGTCATATATACCATTGCTACTTGTAGTGTTTGGTTGTAACTCGTTGCCTTACTGTTATGTACGTTATAGTTCCAAGTTGATGTTCGATTCGATGTACATTTAATCATTAACAAGATATCTTAGTTTTAAATAGAGATATCTTAGTTTTAAATAGAGATATCTTAGTTTTAAATAGAGCTATCTTAGTTTTAAATAGAGATATTTTAGTTTTAAATAGAGATATCTTAGTTTTAAATAGAGATATCTTAGTTTTAAATAGAGATATCTTAGTTTTAAATAGAGATATCTTAGTTAATCGACTACATACTTACAGTTCTGTCGGTAATCAATACAGTTTTAAAATTGAAGTTAATTTATGCTATTAAACACCATCATTTTACAGAAGTTTAGGTTTAGGTTTAAACAAGAAATTTTTCTTACAAAAAACACCGCTCGACTCTTTTGACGTAACAGTTTTAATTATCAACTGGAAAACTATTAGTTGTATGTTGTTGAACCAAAAAAATACATACACAATTAGTATAAATACCTTTAGTTTGTGTATGTATTTTTTGGTTAACGAAAAGTAATAATTTTCCAGTTAATTATATTCGGAACCAGGTGAATTTATTTAATAGTTTTATATTTTTCTGTTGCCATTATATGATATTTTTTTAACTAGCTTATCAATCAATTAGTTGAATCAAACAATCTACTTTTACTTCAGAACAAAGTCTATGGCTTACTGATGTATAGAACAAACGTATAATTTTACTTTGCATATTCCGGTGTAGGGGCGGAACAGTTAGCCAACGAGTTAACAACCAAATACTACAAGTAGCAATGGTATATAGCCTTGACCTTGTAGTATCGTGTGCGCGTGCAGAAAACATCGAACATCGACTTGGAACTATACGTACATAACAGTAAGCCAACGAGTTAACAACTACACACCACAAGCAACAATAATATAATAATTATGGCCTTGACCTTTTAGCATCGTGTGCGCGTGCAAAAAACATCGAACATCGACTTGGAACTATACGTACATAACAGTAAACCAACGAGTTAACAACCACACACTACAAGTAGCAATAGAAAATATGACCTTGACCTTGTAGTATCGCGCGCAAAAGACATCGGACATCGACTTGGAACTATATGTACATAACAGTAAGCCAACGAGTTAACAACTACACACTACAAGCAACAATGATATAATATTGCCTTGATCTTGAAGTATCGTGCACGCGTGCAGCAAATAAAAAATATCGTCTTGAACTATTACGTACATTAAACCAACGAGTTGACAATGTTAACAATGCAAATATCGCGCGCACAAGCAGCAAAATAGTAATAATCCAACGCGATAACTACGACCCTAACAGACGTATCATGAACACGCGAGTATTGCAACAACTCAATTATAATCATGATATATTAACTCGAAAAAATTTTGTTGAGTCTTGCACTAAATTTGATTTGATTTTTTTTTTTACATTTGTGGGCGAAAAAGTCTCTCTTTTTTTTTACATTTGTGGGCGTTATCACATTTGTGGGCGATGATCGTTTTCACATTTGTGGGCGCTGTTTATTACATTTGTGGGTGATGCATTTTCACATTTGTGGTTGTTTTCACATTGTGGGTGATGTGTTTTCACATTTGTGGTCGTTTTCACATTGGTGGGTGATACGTTTTCACATTTGTGGTTGTTTTCACATTTGTGGGTTCAACAGGGTACTGTACAGTACAGCCACAGTGACAATTAACATTCTTGGTTTGGTTACCAGATGCTTTTAGCACAGTTCAGTTAAAATATTGAAAGGCTACTGTATTAAACCAGTTTACACTCTAAACTGAGAGAGCAACAAAATTTATCACCAACTGTGGAATTTTCAAAGGAAACTGCCATGTTTCTTATTTTTTATATTCATCACGCTGCTGCTCTAGCCCGATACATCACAAGAGATGACTCATTTATAAGCTGAAAGCAAGCAGCAGTTATAGTACTAGAGACTGACGTTTTTGCTAAAATGCATACGCGACTATAATTTATAGGTCCCAGCTGCTGGACCCAAAAAACGTCTAGGAAAAGAGTCTATGAGGGCTCACGGTTGAACGATTTTGGATTCTTGCCCTTTGATTGGTTGACGCGAATCAACAGATTGTGGAAGAATTTCCACTTGTACCAACTTGAAGTCACGTTGTCTCTAGAGGGTATTCAGTTGCATGCCTACAGTTCAGGTTGAGGTCACAAACAGGCTACAGCACATTAAAGTTCAAAATTGATCATTTTTAAATGCCATTTTTGAATTAGTAGATTAATATTTGTTGGCAAATAATACATTGTTGGAAAGGTACACATGTCTTCTTTCAAATGCTGTGTATACAATTAACTAGTGAAAAAATGGGCATGTGATTCATAATTAAAGAACTATCTGTGATTTTTATGTATCTTTGCGATTAAAGGACATCTTTTTAATAATTAATCATAAATTAATCAAAAGAACAATGATTAATTTTAAAATGTCGAGCTGCGTTTTTTGTAAGAAATATTTCTTATTTTTTTATATAGCCATATCTCAATATTGTTGTATTTTTTGTGTGTGTTTTCATCAACATGTATAATTGTTAAACTTCAATTTGTCAATAAAGAATATGTATTGTATTTTGACTCCAGTGTAATACTATAGTAGGTTGAATTCAGTAGATTGAATTGACAATTTGACATAGATCTCCACCACACAGAAAATGTGGTCTGTATGCCAGGCAGTGTCATCAGCATGATGAATTCAGAAGATTTTTTTTTATGGAAAATTTTCAAATTTAAGTTTTGTTTTGCCTATGAAACATGTGTAACAAACTTAAAAAAACAACCATAGTAAATATAAACTAAATTTTGATTGTTTTACCTTGATTCCTGCAAATATTTCACCATTCCATAGGAGGACATTTTGATGCAAATCTTGCAATGGTTGTGCTGTTAATTTGCCTCTAAAATGAAGTACACACCCAAAAAAGATAGCATGTAGTGACTCTGCAGATAAATTGATGCATTTTTCTGAAGAATAATCAGGACCTCTCCTCTTCAATAATTCTCGTAAATCGGCAATCTGTAATTGGTATTATTTTTATTTTGGTAAATGGTAATGTGGGAAATTTGAGGTGCCATTTATCATGAAATTATGTTTCCGAACATCTAGGATGGTCATTAATACCAAAATTTGCAATACAATATACAGCTTTCATCAAGGGGGGGGGGGGGGGGGGGGGGGAGGTCCTTTGGCTCATGTAGTTAGTGTCTGGTCTGGGCCCCCCTATTTCTAGTGGTGAATGCTGAAAGACACATCTTTTTATGTGTGTAATATTGCCACATCGTTCTAATCTAGATCCTGACCATTGAACTGCTTGACGGTGCAGCAGATTTTGATGGACGTCCCCTTTTTGGTGGAACTACCGTCTTCGACGATGTTAAACATTCTCGAAATCTTTTTTCAGCCCTTTTCAATTTCTCATTTTGCATAATCGTTTTGTAACACCCAGGATGGTAAACTGAATCAAAAAAATCTTCCTCTGTAAGATTTCGGATTCTTTCACAGAGGTGTGAAAAGTTTGTTTTCCCAAATGATGCCCGTTTATTGGCATACTCCCTAAACTTTTGTAGACTTTCTCTTGAATGCTTTAGCGTCAAAGACTTTGGCGCGCAAACATTTATGCATATGATACACTTTCCTGTTTTCTTTTTAGATGTAGAGGTTTCTTCAGTAGTCATGATAAATTGGGATGAAGATGTCTTATATAGTAGTTCGATTAATATGAATTATTCATAATTATGATGTTCCCATGCTTCTTCTTTTGACTAATAAATTACCCTTTCAATCTAAATTGTATGTAGGTAAATGCAGTGTCACTTACTGCTGGCGTAGGTCATTAACATTCTATACCGCCACATGCATTTATAAGTGTAACAAAGAACTAGACCTTTAAACACTGGGTGTACATGCGTACTGGCACACATGAATTACCTACGGTATTTACAGTAATATTCGGAAAATTAAGTCAATTGCCCCTGGGGGAGTTATTCCCTCCCTCACACTATTGAAAAGGCGTCCCATGCATCACCGATGGTGAGGAAGGTTATAAAAATAAACTTTTGTATTATTTTATGCAATATTATACTGGATTTTATATCTTATTATCAATAATGTCTTTAAAAATGCGGCCATTTTGAAATTCAAAATGGCGGATGAAGTTAGTTTTTGGGATTCATCATGTTTTAATTAACAAAATGAAACAAAAAAATCTATTTTGGCACAAATATCGAGCTAGCGACTAAATTTATGACATAATGAACCATACTATTTCAGGCAGTACGATTTTTTAATTAACATGGTGAAATACCCTGAAAACGATGTTATTTTTTACGCTCGGCTGGTCGCGACTGAACGAACGAAAATCATATATTATGAGCTTGGTTAAAGTGTTAATCACCGTGATGAGACATCCATCGATGAATTGTTGATTGACATTTGCTATTTCTGAAATAAATTATTATCGCTGACAACGGCCTAGTTTTTCACGCTAATTAATAATGTGGAACACGAAAGACAAGGACATCGGGATAAAACCGTTTATGCATGGATTGTGACCTTAATGTATTACTCGAGGATAGCTACGCTTGTGAATATCGCTAACAATACTAGAAAAACGCTCGGTCACCACTCGTTCAAAACACAAGGAATGTCGAAAGTCCTCTGAATAGGGTAACGGGACGATTCGGCCCTGAGACGATTCGGCCCGGGACGATTCGGCCCTGGGACGATTCGGCCCGGGACTATTCGGCCCGGGACGATTCGGCCCTGAGACGATTCGGCACACTTACATTTATCGGCTTTGATAAGCATTTATAAGCATAAAATAAGCTTTTTTCCCCAAACTTTATTTTCAGAGAGACTATGGGGTAGCACTACTAGGGATAAAGATGCAATAAAGCAAACATTTTGAAAACATTGTCGAAAATAATCATTTTTTAGTCACGCGAACGATGTAAACAAGTTACGCCCTCTGTTGGCCGCTTGGCGAATGCACGAAATAAACAAGGTTTTCGAAGTAATAAATTGAATATAAAATTACGTTTTTTTAGTAATTTATTATATATATTATATCAACTTTGTCAATATCAATAAAATACGGATTGTTAAACACCTTTAAAAACTTGATAAATAAAAAAAAAATGAATATGAATTTGGTCTAAAGTGAGACGTTTCGGCCCACAAAGTGGGATGTTTCGGCCCAAAAGTGGGCCGAATCGTCCCACCAAAAGTGGGCCGAATAGTCCCGGGCCGAATCGTCTCAGGGCCGAATCGTCCCTGAACCTCTGAATAGTACTGTAACTCGCAATTTACCGAATTTTGCCCTTACGTACATTTATATACAGATATTAAATGAGCTTCCCCACCCTGATTTATAATGAACTATCAATTAACTTAATTTCATCTAAAGTTAAAATGTTACTAAAATTCTGATTGTAATAAAACTTCCATATCACTACAAGTAGCCAGAAGTTTCATGATTATGTGGTTAACAAAAATAATAGTATACAAACAAAAAATAAATACCTCCAATGACAGTGTTTCCAGCGAAGAACCGATTACACAGGAAATTCCACACATTGTCTCTAGATAGAACATTAAATATCAGTTACAATCAGATCTCTCTTCTATCAATACATTCAATGGTACAGATCTGTTTTGAAAGCATGTCAAGTCAAGCTCACGCTATTTGGCCTACCTCAAGCCCTCAACGCCATGCACCACAAATATCACTCTTTTTCATCCAATCTCATTTGTTTCTCAAATTATTTGAAAACTTCAAAATTCTGATCTTATTAAAAAACAACATGAAATTCAACTCGTTTTGTCCCAATTTAATCCAAAGAATGGTTGGCGACATGGGGTTGAAGTTATAATTGGGAAATCTCAAGCCAGCAGCAACCACAAATTTGACATTATGTGGGGTCCAGCTCTTGGCCATATTGTGCACATTGTGACAAAAGCACCACGCCCATTTTAAATATATTATGTAGCTACAGTATGTAAAAATAGAAAAATATATATTACATAAATATGTCAAGTTTGGTAGCAAATTATAGCTTATGACATGTACAAATTACCACCTAACATGAGAAAAATATAATTTCACAATATAATGATGTCATCAAAGCCACATCCATTATATTATTATTAAGAAATCAAATTAATGGTAATATTAATAAAATATGCAATTTTTATATTTGAATTATTATTTCGGCCTGCCACCTCCTGTCATTAAAAATTTTGTTAATCTATAGAATATTAAATTATGCATTTGAACATGTATGTTGTTACCGAGTCTTGTGGTTTCAAGTACAACAAACGTGTTTTTAATATATGGCTAAGCAGTGGTTTCTTCATAAATCTCCTTAATTATCGATGTGATTATATTTAAATTGTAGTGCCTGGTGATTGGATAGTGGGTATTATGTCATCAACATCACATCACATTCAATCACCAGGCCTAATCGAATGAAAACTGCAATCCCTGACTCGGGATTGGCTGGCTATGTATAGTTGCGATACATACCAATAGGCCTACCTAGGCCTATATCAATGTCGGCAAGTCATAGGGTTTACTAGTATTAAGTAAGCCTACAAGGCCTGGGAGCTAGTATCCTTGCTGATTTCTGGGCTCGCACTGGCCGATTGCCAAGTCGCCATGGGCGAAAACGTTTCAAGATTGGCGAAAAATAAAACGGCTGCTTCAGCCATTTTGGCGATAACATATAATAAAATAGATAATTAAATAATCATTTTAACAATCCATTTGTCGATATCCAAGCATTTATTTTGTTCGTTCTCATGTTGTTTACTTCAAGCTCCATTTTTCGTCAACTTGTTTCGTTGTACCAGGCGTCTCTTTGTTATTTCAATATGATGGAGATAGCAGAGGTAGACTGCAGAGAGACAGACATTACACGACACATGGATGATAAAGTCTACCCAAACTACCATGTGTTGTGCAACGACGGTCGGCTATATACTGGGATCGTCTATTTTATGATAGGGGTGTACTTTTCAGATTATAAAGAAATATTATAGTATCTTCAATGAATGATGTCTTAATCTTATCGAAATCAAACATTTATGCGTTAAATGCATTTTAGACTCTGCCAATTTAATGTAGTTTCATATATTACCCTTAATAAACTTCCTCGTGCTTTAGTAGAGTAATCAAAACCACATTCGGGAAATGATAGAGTCCAACAGGGATTTCAGCTAAACGCACACATGCATTTATTGCGGACTATTATATACAGCAGGGCCAGCCGCCGGCTTCTGTCTTCGGCGCAGCCTGACTGAGGGACGTAGTACGCTGTGCTTTGGCCTATATTATCTGTACGCTCAACAACGATACAAGTGTTCGTTTGCTAGGAATTTTCCTCAATATTGTTAGCATACGACGTACCGTCGTCCATAATTTTGTAGGCCTAGGCCAGCGGTACTGCACTTTCGCACCTCTTGAGCATACCCAATTTAAAAACATTTGCACGCTGCAGACAAACATGACCAGCCCATCGTAAAAAACAAAAATAACATAGCATTCAGGGGATTTTAGAAAACTGTAAAATGTTTTATTAGTTATCCGCCTCAAGTGGATAACCTCTTGTAATTGTAGTGTTTCTTTTTTTTATTCTTCTTTCTTTCTCAGATTTTGTGCACGCTTTTTCTCTTCAACATGTTAACATAACATGTTGTAACTTGGTCAACATATAGACATTTAACTAAAGATGTGCAGCCAAGCTTTTTGACGATGTCAGATCCGGGTAGCGTAAGTTACGCGCGATTTTTTGAAAATCTTAAATTGATCATAACTTCGAAACAGAAAAATATTTTTTAACGTAACTTTCAGCAAGGTTTGCTTCACATCAATTGTTAACTTTTTTTATCGCTACCGAAATTTGTAACATTGGAAAGTGCGCGCGTAAAGGGTGTTTGAAATGTTTTAATCTTCTTTCTTTTTCAGATTTTGTGCACGCTGTTTCAACGTGTAAACATAATGTTGTAACTTGTTCAGCATTTCGACATTGAAGTTGTGCAGCAAAGCTTTTTGACTATGTCAGAGCCACGTAGCGTAAGTTACGCGCGATTTTCTGAAAATCTTAGAGCATGTTTCAGGTCATTTTAAGCGTTTAAAAATTCCCACTGGTGCGCACACTTTTACGAGTGCGCACCAGAGCTTTTCTTTTACATAAATAGTGTTTTTCAAACTTCGGTTAAAAATTTTACGCTGTTTTATTCATTTTCCAAACTTGAAATGGCATTCTACGAGCATGTAAAACATGACAGGTTGCGCACGAAAATGTCTAACAAATTGTGAAAATGATTCAAAATATGTCTACTTTTAAAAGTGATACAGTTCATCAGAATTCAAGGTTACCGTTAATACAGTATACCTTTTAAAATGTAGGCTTAGCATTTAGGCCTAGCCTAGCTGACTCAATTCAAGGCTCAACGTGTGGCCGCTACAGCGATGTATTGCGAAGAGTAGACCTGGCCCTACTAGGCTAGAAGTGGTCAACTCATACCCAATATAACTCGTACCTGTTCCCAACTTGGTTAACTCGTACCTCAACCAATTCGTACCCACACCAACTCGTACATACCTAATTTTTAAACCTTCATTTTAACGGTAACGTGCACTTCTACATGTTACAATATTAGTAAGAAAACATACACAGTAATCAGTTTTAATAATACTCTAGTATTTCAAATGACCTACCTTCTGATTAATAATGGAATGATCCAAATGACCTACCAACCAATCATTTGATGATCTGAGTTTTCTAGTTCCATTCTGGAACTAGAAAACCCAGATAGTGATCTGAGTTTTCTAGATCTGAGTTTTCTAGACACCCAAATATTAATCGGGATTCAGTCAAGTCGCCCCATCGTAAAGTCGCCCAGTACAAAGTCGCCCCATCGCAAAGTCGCCCCGACACAGTCGCCACATCGCAAAGTCAACCAATTGCAAAGTCGCCCTGACTCAAAGTCGCCCAATCGCAAAGTCGCTCCAACACAAAGTTGCCCCATCGCAAAGTCGCCCACGGTTTTATTTCGGTATGAAGCACCGCCACTAGTAGTACGTTGTTTTAATCATATCGGTTGCATTTGATATCGATCGCGTTGTTACTTTGGTCGCGCTAAATGTCATATACATTATAATGTATCCTATTATATACATAATTTGTGTTTTAATTTTTATTTTACAGGTTTCTTTTTGAAAATCATTTAAAAAAATAGTTCACGGTTTGAAAGTTCTAAAAAGTTTATCACTGATTTATAGTTTCGAAAATGTTAACATAGTATGATTCTAAAATTAGTTACCAGAGCCACATCTTTCTTCAACCTACAAGTGGATACCAGCTCATTTTTTTAGGATCATATAACAGTCATATACATGTATAAATGTGTAGTAGGCCTTCGTATAGGCCTAGATTAACAAACAGCGTTGTAGACAATGAGTGTTATACTTATAGGCTACTTATTGATCATTTTGCATTTATTGACAAGTTATATATGTCTATTGTTATTTAATTTTATTATGACTTTTCAAAATGAAGAAATAAAAAATACTAAAAAAAAAAGGATTTTATCGCTGATATGATCGTTTTACATGCAGGTATTTTAGTACAATTAAAACGCTACATTTTTACCATGGAAAAACCATCGTACAGTATCGTGTGCATGTTTTTAAAAAAGGGGAATCCCCGCCAGTCAGCAGAAAGACGTAGCAGCTGTGAGGAAACAGATTGGTTTCAGATTGTGAGTCGCCTTTTAATCAAGAGCACAATGATCATTTTAATTAAAGAAATTCCTTTCAACCCTTTTGGTCATAGAACATTCTAATTATCATACCTAATAAATATCCTCATATCGGGTGTCATCATTTACGACATATAGTGGTGATATTATGCAATTTATAATGAATAATGATGGGATTGCCTTTCCAGGCTTATAATCAAATGTTCATTGTAATACTAATAGTAAACTGAATGCTTATAAATAAATTGTTTTACGTAATTTGTTGCGTATAAAATACACACATAGCCTACGTTCCCTATAAAATATTTCACGTTTAACGTTTAAAGTATGTACATTATGCCGAATAATACTATAATCTTAAACTATTTTTAAAAATTGTCATTATTTAAGGCACACATCTTTCTCATAGATCTGTATAATAAATAAATCAATTATTAGGCCTAATATAATAATAAATATTCATCGACCAAAGTAAAAATAATCTAGATCATCATTTTATCGCGACTAAAATAAACGCGACCGATTTCGAACGCGACCGGAGTGAATCCGGCGGGGTTTCCCCTTCTTCAGAATCAGATGGTGCGTTGTAGTGCGACAACAGGGGTTTTCCTCTGATGACCACGGAGTGTTTAGTCGGGGCTTCCTTTTATTTTATGGGAGCGTGCTGATCGTGTGACCTGAGACTACATGGCGGGGCTTCCCCTTTTTATTCCTACACGTTCCGTGTTATTTTATGTATCATTGCTACATTTTACGCACTATTTTAACGTTTTGGGGCGACTTTGCGATGGGGCGACTTTGTTTTGGGGCGACTTTGCGATGGGGCGACTTTGCGTTGGGGCGACTTTGCGATGAGGCGACTTTGCGATGGGGCGACTGTATCGGGGCGACTTTGTATTGGGTGACTTTGCGATGGGGCGACTTGACTAGCATCCATATTAATCATGCCACCAAGTAAGAGCGTGCGAAGTAAACAATAATATATTACTTTATATTAGGTATGCGACCATTTCGTTGTTAACGACGGTTAATTAAACTGTGTTTATTTTGTAACATTGTGGGCTGTCTGCGCTCTGTTAGTTAGAGTCATGGAAGCTTTGATCTCAAACTGATGCATATCCTTCTATTCCTTAATCCATGATTGGGGTGAATTGGTTAAGAACTGCCTATTATTCCAGCTTTAAGCAAAAATATAAGCAAATATTGATAATGCCAACCCTGCTGCTAGGCCTACTAGTCTAGTCCTGCGGATTATGGATGCCTAAGCTCTAGCTAGTAGGCCTAGGGTAGTAGGTACTAGGCTTAGGCCTAGCTAGCCTAGCTAGGCCTATCGGGTAACGGGACGATTCGGCCCTGAGACGATTCGGCCCGGGACTATTCGGCCCGGGACTATTCGGCCCGGGACGATTCGGCCCTGAGACGATTCGGCACACTTACATTTAGCGGCTTTGATATGCATTTATAAGCATAAAGCTTTTTTCCCCAAACTTTATTTTCAGAGAGACTATATGGTAGCACTACTAGGGATAAAGATGCAATAAAACAAACATTTTGAAAACATTGTCGAAAATAATCATTTTTTAGTCACGCGAACGATGTAAACAAGTTACGCCCTCTGTTGGCCGCTTGGCGAATGCACGAAATAAACAAGGTTTTCAAAGTAATAAATTGAATATAAAATTACGTTTTTTTAGTAATTTATTATATATATTAGGCCTATATCAACTTTGTCAATATCAATAAAATACGGATTGTTAAACACCTTTAAAAACTTGATAAATAAAAAAAAAATGAATATGAATTTGGTCTAAAGTGAGACGTTTCGGCCCACAAAGTGGGATGTTTCGGCCCAAAAGTGGGCCGAATCGTCCCACCAAAAGTGGGCCGAATCGTCCCACCAAAAGTGGGCCGAATAGTCCCGGGCCGAATCGTCTCAGGGCCGAATCGTCCCTGAACCGGCCTATCGCTATCCCGCTATAGTTACCTCTAATCTAGCCTAGGCCTAGCCCTTAAAATATAGTGTCAACTGTCATTGGAGTTTAGCTTAGGCTTACCTAGTAGAGGTCTATTACTTCAATAATAACGTTGATTGAATGTTATTGTTAGGAAATATTTATGTTCTTTAGTCTTTCAAATCAGTCCATAACATGGAGTGATAATTGCGGTTTTTACAGCCGAAATGGAACGGCCGTCAAAATTGAAACACAATTGAATGTATGAAACGCCGCGTGTGCCGTTTGCCATACAACGTACAATCAAAACGACGTTCAATACAATCATTGTTTTACATGTTTTTACGTTGTTTTCCGGCAACATCCGTACAACAGAACTTTATAATTATAAAATAAGAATGTATAAGCACTGTGAAACAAACACTATCTAATACGGTACATAATTAGTATAAATAAACAATAGGCCTACGAATGTAAATTATATCTATTTATTTTCAAACCTAGACAGAGAAGTATTTCTGTTAATAACAAAATAAATTATGAAAATACTGTAGCTATATAAAATACACCCTTATCTTTCCTTACGCCGATGTACCTTCCTCCACTACGTACTGGATTTGTCATCCACGTCGTCATTTCCTGCCAAGGATTCGGTTGTGGATAGGAATTCTCCATCTCGACTTCCTGATGTACTTCTGGCTCAACAATCTGTCTCAAATCGGCGGCAAATACGTCGATTTCTTCTGGTATCGGTTGATCATTTTCAGAACATTGTCGGCAACTCCATTCAATACTACCATTTTCCACTCCTCTTAAATACTCTGCTCGCGTCACTCCAATATCACACTCGCGATGTTGCCATCTACCACACTCTTCACCCTCTTCACATAGCAGTCCTTCTTGATTCTCGATAACAGGTTGTTGACATTCAATGCAAGCGTTCATGTTGATTATTTGATACAAACTAATGTTCACTTGGAAAAAATTCCATTTTAACGGAACACAAGAACCAAAAAGTGCGTGGCATGCAAATATTAGATTATTGTCTTTATGTAAATGTTAGATGACTCCACAATGTGACTAGGCGGGTTCAGGGACGATTCGGCCTTGAGACGATTCGGCCCGGGACTATTCGGCCCACTTTTGGTGGGACGATTCGGCCCACTCTTGGGCCGAAACATCCCACTTTGTGGGCCGAAACGTCTCACTTTAGACCAAATTCATATTCATTTTTTTGAGTGTTTATCAAGTTTTTAAAGGTGTTTAACAATCCGTATTTTATTGATATTGACAATTTTGATATAATATATATAATAAATTACTAAAAAAACGTAATTTTATATTCAATTTATTACTTCGAAAACCTTGTTTATTTCGTGCATTCGCCAAGCGGCCAACAAAGGGCGTAACTTGTTTACATCGTTCGCGTGACTAAAAATTTTCGACAATGTTTTCAAAATATTTGCTTTATTGCATCTTTATCCCTAGTAGTACTACCCCATAGTCTCTCTGGAAATAAAGTTTATTTTATGCTTATAAAATGCATATCAAAGCCGATAAATTTAAGTGTGCCGAATCGTCTCAGGGCCGAATCGTCCCGGGCCGAATAGTCCCGGGCCGAATCGTCCCAGGGCCGAATCGTCCCGGGCCGAATCGTCTCAGGGCCGAATCGTCCCGTTACCACTATGGACCTATTGAATAACAATATAAATAGCTTTACTACATAACATATTAATATTATTACAGTACATTCGTATTTGTTTTGCCTCTTTTTACAATAATTGAATTGACGTACCGTATTTGTAATAATAATACTTTAAATAAATTTATATTGCGCTTAGAATGGTGAATGATTATAATAAGCATTATTTCAATAAAAACATAAAATAAAAAAATACGTTTATTTTTTGATTTTATTCTTAAACATTATATTGGTTGGTTTCATAGTACGTTCATAATACTGCATTGGCTTGTTGTGTAGCTGCGGCGGTATTGGCGTCATAGAAAATGTTGGCGGCCGTTTCAATGTATGTCTTGAACTGTTTTGATGTTGAACATACTTTGGCGCTAGGTGGTTCCGTTTCGCACCTGTCTTTTATTTATTTCAACTCCAAATTTGTTAAGTAACTTATCGTGAATACTACACCTACGAAACCTAAGATCACGAAATCTATGACCCCTACCTAAGATCACGAAACCAATGACCAAAGACCTGAGATTACAAATTGTAAGATATACGACAGCTTAAAAACAATAATTGTTTATCTATACACAATTTTAAACATAGTATGTTTCATTTATTAATGCTTTTTACCATAAATTTAATTAAATACTTATCACAAACATAAATAAACTCACAATATTTTCGCCCATTGAGTTTCACAACAAACAAACTTGACGGTTTGTTTGTTGATATATAATTACTCCATTTCGTTGGTTTCAGGGGTTGTTCCCCTTTCGTACCTGCATTGTATTTTTTTGACTCCAAATTAATTCAACTTTAGAATTAGGCCTCGTAAGTACTTTTATGAAAGAGATTCACATAAAAAGTAACAAATAAATACTTGGTTTTATTTATAAATAAAAATTGGTGATTTTACAGACGTGTTTCTCGCACACTCTTTCGCATACTCAACTTTCAATATTTTCGTTTCTATGGAGCGCTAAAAGAGCAACAGTAATAGAGGGTTAAAACTTGATGGAATGCGTCTACACTTAATGCATTTATTAGTGAAATGCACGTTTAATTTCAATATATTTTATCAATAAAAATGCTGTAATATGTTACTGCTGATACTATCTATTTTCAAAGAATATTAATCGATCTTAAAATCAGCATCACTACTTACCCTAGGCCTAGTGATAAGGGCGACCTCAGGGGATATGGTGAATTTGTCGATTTTATTATTAACGTTGACGAAACCGTGTAAAGTATCAACAGTAACTTTTTATTTGTATTGACAGTGACAATATATATTTAATTCAATATGATTTTTACCAAAAAATTAGTTAAATAGATGGATTCCACATAGTTTTTAGCCACTATTAATGTTGCTCTTTTGGCGTTCCATAAAAACGAGATATTGAACATAGAGTATGCGAAATTCGCATGAGAAAATCGTCTGTAAAATCAAGAGTTAACTCTTCCCTGGTAAAATCATCAATGTATTTAAAGAATTTATTGTTATTTTATTGATTCTTTATTTGATTCGTCTTCAACTAATTCTAAGATGTGGTATTCAGGTTAAAGTTGGTTAACAAATTTAGAGTTAAAATACAAGGCAGGTGCGAAAGAGAACTATTGGTAATCGTAGGTCTTGGGTCTTAGGTTTCGTGATCTGTAGGACTTAGGGGGGTCTTAGGTTTCGTGACACCCCTTAGAATTAGGCCTTACTAGTACTTTTACGGATATTCACTTTTACGAAGGAGAATCACAGAAAAGGTAACACATAAATCCTTTTAATTGATGAATTTACAGGCGTGTTTTTCGTACACCGTTCGTGAATTTCGCATACTCCTTGTGCAATATTGTCGTTTCTATGGAGCGCAAAAAGAGCAACTATAATAGGTGGCTAAAAACTCAGCGGAATGCGTATATTTAATGCACTTATTGGTGAAAATTACGTTCAATTTCAATATATTTTGTCAATGATAATACAACTGAAATGTTACTGTTGATACTGTACAGGGTTTCGTTAACTTTTAAAAATAAAAATCGACAAAGTCATCATCATATGTACTGTAGGTTTATACCTCAATCATCTAAATAATATCCCTAGGCTAGACTATGTAGTAATGCAGATTTAGGGTCGGTTGATATCCTTTGAAATAAGCACATTATCAGCAGTAACATGTTACAGCATTTTTATTTACAAAATATATTGAAATTAAACGTGTATTTCAATAGATGCATTTAAAGTAGACGCATTCCACTGAGTTTTTAACCCTCTATTAGTATTAGTGTTATAGTTGCTCTTTTGAAGCTCCATAGAAACGAAAATATTGAAATTCGAGTATGCTTGAAAAACTTCTGTAAAATTTAAAGGAGTTTTTATGTGATTCGCCCTCATAAAAGTACTTATGAGGCAAAATTCTAAGGTGTGGTATTCACGATAGTCGAAAGGAAGTCGAAATAAATACAGGTGCGAAACGGAACTAGCGCCCATACTTGTGTGTTATGTTCTTGTGTTTGGAGGATGACTGTTGTTGATGAAGGATTCTGGTGGTGAGAGGAACGCGGAATGCATGTTGATGTTGGAAGTGAATGTTGGGATAGTGTCTGTACTCACATTGGCCATGTATGTGGCATCGTTGTTTAGTCTAATAGTGCATCTATCGGCTTAGTTTTAACAACTATGAAAAACATAATAATAAAACTAAATATTAAAAACCTAACCCTTCTAAATAATCTCTCTCAAACTAAAAAAATATTTTAAAAAATTGTCAAGTAGAGAATTGATCCAGCAACCCAGCCTCAATACAAGCCCACTGAGCCATCCAGTCCGTCGATCCAATCAGGTTTTACTTTGTATATGAATGAATAAAAACATATATTATACGTAAGTAACTTCATTTTATTCTATACACTTTGACATGTGATGAGGGAAAGGAAATCTACAAATCATACCTCGGTCACACCTTTGGAACATGCGAATTATCTGAAACATGCAAATTAATGGTTAAAATATAGGGTATAGATAGAACGCCAATAGAACGCCAACCGCTAGTTATAGAGTTAAATTTTTTTTTCCAAATTGTTCTTATGGAACATTTTGTCCAATAAATGACCGTAAGTGCCGTATTTGACCTTATTTTTAAAGGATTAAGGTAAATTTCACCATAGTCTATAATTCCATTGACTATGCTTTCACGCAGAATTTACGTATCACCATAACTACTCTAGGTAGAGACATCATTTTAGTCTCTATACTTTCACTATAAAGAGATGTAATTCCACAAATCACACTTTAGAAACACACACGCGATCGACCACACAACCTCTCGCCATTCTTGCAATTACTTCTGTTCTTGAGCCCTCTTCTTTGATTGTCAACCCAAGATATATGAACTTATTCACTTTCTTAAACTCGTCTAAGGATCGTCTTGAACACTCAAACTCAAAGAAGATTTACCATCAGCTCCTGATTCTCTTCTAAAGGTTATTCATGCATTCATAATTCATTCATAATGGTATATTTATTAAAATCATCATCATCATTTTTTACATTATTAAAAGGTAATTAAAATATTTAAAATGTGTAAAAAAGATAGCATAAAATAAAATAAAAAAACATCAAAAAGTTGAGAAACACACAATACATAAAAAAAACCAATAAAAAATAAACAAGCACAACATCAAAACTAGTAAAAATCTAAATGACCAAGTGAATTGAAAAAATTACCTAACATATTATTTTTTATTCTTATTACTTCAAACATGTATTATACAGGGGAATACAATTATTTTCAATACAGTAGTAAAATCATTTGTGGTTCCACTGCCTAATTATGTATGGGATGGAGCTGTTACGATATCTGACAGTCCGGCAAACAGGGACAGTAAGTTTGTTTGCGCTTCATAGGCCTCTGCTATGAGACACAAAACTTCTACCTACCTATTCAATGCGATTGCAAAAATAACTGCAATACAAGGAACTTTTAAGATAATTTTTATTTCTTTTACATGTTAACACTAAAACTACTACTACTGTCAACGTGGTAAAATGTCATATGCTGTACTGTACAGATCTATCATTTTTAAATAACTCTTATAAATATTGAGTTAAATGTATAACTTCAAGTACTATAACTCAGTAACCCGATTTCCAAGGCACATCTCAGTCTTTCAGTAGATACATCGAATATCAGTATTGGTGGTGTTCTAGCAACATAGAATGGCAGTGAATGGCAATGTCTGCCAGATCTTTACACATAACTTATGCATTAACGACAGCGTGGTACGGCGGAACATATATATATATAAATCAATTGTGCTGCCTTTGGATTTATATATGTATATATATATATACATATACCCAAAGGCAAATTACTGAAAAAAATGACAATGCTGTGGGTATTAGTGGCTGGATCTCAATGGAGATACAAAAAAAAAGCGAAAAGCTAAATCAAAACGATAAAGTAAACAGCCAGAAAAGTTAGCAGAGCTATATATATAATTATATATATGAAATTTAATCATATCATTACTCTTATTTTAAATTCCATAGAATTATTAATATTTTCACTATTTTCTCTTCTTTTTTCTTTTTTTTATATTTATAGCAACAAAAAAATCGTTATTATTCACTGGAATGAAGCTGTTTGCAATTCTTCTTCACATCCATCCTTTCCATGCTAAAAAATAGAGGATCTATTTCAATTTAATATCGTTAGAATCATGATTATGCATGGATCAAAATGCAACCATTGTGCAATGTTTCTACTTTGTGCCGGCTTCCTTTTTCCACTCGACATCGCATACTGAGTTAGGTTCGAGCATATTAACGGCAGTTTCCAACTATAGTTTCTGGAATCTCTAGGCGACCAATAAATACTGATACGTAATGCCCAACATTTTCCCGGCCCTAAATGTTCGCGATTTGATTTTATTGGGCGAATGTATTTCGCCTCCGCGATCGAAGTCAAACAATGGACCAATGGACAGTAAACATTACAGAAATTGAATATGCGATTTTAAATTTAGGGATGCAACTAAATAAATGTTTTTAATACACAGTGAGTGAGGCACGTATTTAATAGATTAGATTACATTCTTTTTATTTTTAATATTTTATATATAACAATTCTGTTTCATAAACAAAACTTTGATTCCTTCTTTCCTTCCGACAATCGCGAAAAAGCCTCCTAGTTTCAGACGCGATATTTTACAAACGCCATATGGTCTAACTTGCTTATCTTCCCATCCATATCTTGTTCGTGGGGTTTTGATCGGAGGTCGGGAAGTAGGCTAATTTGGTTGATTTTTATGCTAACTCACTCCCCTGGGAATTATAGATTTTTTTGTAAATCAAGGGTTTAGTACAGTCTTCTAACTTGGTGGGTGGGCGGGTACAACTCGGTATACGGAAAAACGAGTTATGTCGTCAAGGCCATAGGTCAAGTTCAAATCTCAAAATCCGATCGAGCTGAAACTCTTGATCAATAGTATAACTCATGGAGTGTTGAAAGTGTAGGGTCAAAGGTCACACAATTCATATGAATGGATTTATGTTCTATTGAAAATAGTATCTCTAGTTTGTCCTCTAGTTTGCCTCTGCATTTAAACATCATTAATAAAATGTTGAAGAGAGGACCGAGTCTATGATTTAAGGGATCACATGGCTTAATTGGATTCTTTGATTAGACCTGTCAACAACTGACAGCGTGGCATCAATCCAGTCGTTGAAAAGTATACAGTACAAGCAAATATATTTACAGTACTGTACTTTGCAATGGATTACAGATCATCTTGCGCGTGCTGTTGATTGACAAGTTATCTGAATTCAGTTTGTGTAACTTATATTTATCGGGTTAATCTTTTGTGTAGAACCTATGTTTACATAATACTGTACAAACATGCATGCTGATTGAATCTATCTGAACAAGAATGTCTTGGTTTGTCAACTTTTATTTACATAACTCAGCATCGATCAGTTCAATCAAAGCGAACATCTACTCAATCTCCTTCTTTTCAAATTGATATGTTGTTAATACACAATTACACCTTTTTACAAGCAATAATAGTGTTGCCCGAAAGCTCTGCTAACTTTTTTGGCTGTTTTACTTTATCGTTTTGATTTAGCTTTTCGCTTTTTTTTTGTATCTCCATTGAGATCCAGCCACTAATACCCACAGCATTGTCATTTTTTCGGTAATTTGCCTTTGAATTTATAATTAATGTTCTTTGCCTGTTGTGTATATATATAATATATATGTATATATAAACCCAAAGGCAAATTACTGAAAAAATGACAATGCTGTCGGTATCAGTGGCTGGATCTCAATGGGGATACAAAAATAAAAAGTGAAAAGCTAAATCAAAACGATAAAGTAAAACAGCTAGAAAAGTTAGCAGTATAAATCGTAAATCATGTTCCGAATATGAGCACTGTTTCTATAATTTACAGTATGATTAATTTATGTCTGCAGATTGGAGATATATATATATATATATAAACACAAGAGGCAAAGGACATTAATTCTAAACCGCCCGGTGATATATATATCCAAAGGCAAAATACTAAATTATGTAGGCCTAAAGATAATTCATACTATATGCAGTGCATCTTTAAGCAGCAGTGTTACTAACAATAGATTTGTTGTACAATAACAATTTAAACCAATTAAAAAATCTGAATTTCTAGTCAATATCAGCACTATTCCAACAGGTAGTTTATTCTCCAAGTTCATTAGTATGTATATCAGATTGGCGCGTGTCAAATTTCCACAAGACCGGTTGCATGTTTATTCTCTGAATTGTAGGCGGAGTTTCATATATTAATCGGTTTGAACTACTGTGTGCCGTGTAGATATAAGTTAAGCCCAAGTTGAGGTACCGTTCCAATACCAATACTTGTTTCTGATTGGTTGACAAAGTCAGCTGTGAAGGATTAAGCCAAGTACCTATTTTTGCGATTTCTTTTTGGCCTTGTCTGTGGTTCTACGCACAAGTAGTTATTCATTCCATGGAACCGAAGCGTAATCAGTAAACATGAGGTGTATACTGTTTTTACCGTTTACATTATTTTACATTATTATCTCAACTGTTGATAGTGCAGCTGTATTGAAAATGAAGGAACGGTCGGTCGACAGCTTGGAAACACCACAGACAAGGAAATCCACTAGGAATGGGACACCTGTCACAGAAAGCATACGATTGGAAACCACTTATGGGGCTATTGTTGGGACCTCTAAACAAAATAATGTTAAACATCATCGCAAGACACACAACCAAAATAGGTCAAAATTCGATTACGGAGACCAAGAAGATCTACACAGTTCGCAAGAAAATTCAGACGTGCCCGAACAATCATCATTAACAATACATCATCAGAAAATGTCTAGTCTCAATGAAAGCGACCCACAGACGGAACGAAAATTAAGGTTAGAGATGATCAAACAGCAAATATTGGATAAACTTCGCCTAGATGCTCCACCAAAAATGACAGGGAAACGGACGCGGCTACCGGAGCCCCTTGCCTTCTCCGAGCGTTCACTTGTAGGTGACATGCAAAGTGACCAGCCACCGCCACCAGTAGACATTGAGGACAATTATTACGGCAAATTAACTGAAGTTATAATATTTTCAGAAGAAGGTAGGTGTTTATTTGTTTAACCTCTAGGAAATTTAACTGAACAATTGTTACTCAATAACGGTCGGCGGAGATGCGATCATGATCATGCTTATAAATGCGTAAAACTTCCAAAGTATATACATATTTGTGGCTATAGAACAATCATTGCAATAATATTAATAGTAGTACTAAAGTGCAGGTAACGATAATCATGACATCATTGATTATCATCCGTCTTGATAATTTTCTGCGATGCAGTTACTGTAGCTGCATGCTGCAATTTACCGACCCTGGTTTTTCGGTACAGTATTAATTTGCTTATTGTGAACCAAGGTCAGTGAGGGTGGTATTAAGACGCTTAATTAAATTCTCAATCACTGATTTTAAAAGGTATTTACAACATTACGGAAATCCCTATTATACAGTGCTGTTTTTTTAATTTGTATACTAAAATATGTATTATTTTGTTAGAAAGGATAGGCCCTACCTTAATCTAAATAGTTTAATTCACTACTTTAATTAATGAAGTACTGTATATGATATTTTACGGGACCCGTTGAATCAGATCGAAAGATCTAATATTTCCCAAATTGGTCTCGGTACATAATAAGCGATTGTATGCGTGTAACTTATACATGCGTTGGAGAGGAAAAATGAATATTGTATTCATCAAGTTATGATCTATTAAATTTAACAACGTAGTCTTGAGTTTGAGGGCGGACTCTAAGATCTTGGTTCTGGGGCCTAAATATCATGTTTGTTTTAAAGTATTAATGGCAAGTCGAGTGTGAAACCACGAAACTTTTATATAATTCTAGACTATATTTGGCAGATCGTATCTATTTTTTTTGGTGAAATCTCTTTAACCTCCATTAACTATTATTTAAACTTGAAGTTTTTGTCTTTGTTTTAAATTTCCTGCTTTATAAGCAACCATTTCTGCTTTGTACCCCAAAGCTTTTGGAGGCGTGCCTTTATAACTATGCCTTTTGTTTGTTAACATCTTTGATTGGCTGATATGTTTTATTATGTAATTTTGTGACTTATTATTATATGGTATCCTTTGTTACAATTCTCTTCACCTGATGATGGGCTATAAATAAATAAACTTATATTGAGGCAGTTTTAACTTATTTGATCTTGCTCGTGCGTACAACTGAGGGACTAGTGCTGTTCCGCCGTACCACGCCGAGAATGTTAAAGAGTCGCTATCGAATCGAGTTTCAACAATACCATGAAAGCCCCAGTGATATAATGGTTAGGACATCTGCATATCAAGCAGACAGTCCGAGTTCGAGTCTCGGTTGGGGCGACTTTTTCTCATTCTCACAGATTTCCTCATCTTTATCGTTTCAAATTAATTAATTAAATTTCAGTATATCACCGGGCGGTTTAGAATTAATGTTCTTTGCCTGATTTGTTTATATATGTGTTTATATATATAAACACATCAGAACGAATGGTGGTAATATTGAAACTTACATTTTGGTAGTCAATGGAGTAATTTTACCAATCTGGGAGTATAGTTCCTAATGTTAAGTCCAAAAGGTTTTGTGGTTTTAAGTAGTAATTCCCAGTGGTTTCTTGTCTTTGCGCTTTGCTTTCTACTCTTATTCAGTTTCCACCCTCCATTCACCACCCTGTCTCCTTTGTTGTATTGCTGTTATTCCTATCCACCCAGGCAGCACTTGCCAGTTATTATGCTATGACTTTATCCAAATTCCTTCACTTGCACTGATGAAGGGCTAGTGTTGCCCGAAAGCTCTGCTAACTTTTCTGGCTGTTTTACTTTATCGTTTTGATTTAGCTTTTCGCATTTTTTGTATCTCCATTATAATATATTATATATATATATATATTCTTGATTCTTACGTAATAATGTAGCAAACATCAATTACTCCGACTGCACAGGTGGTCAGATAAGTTCACATGTATGGCCTATTTTCTGACGCTAATAAGATAAAATATTACACAATTCAATCAGTCTTATTACAATTTCATCTATGCATCTTAGCAAATGTTTGATTAAACTAAATACAAATCATTACATTTTTGTTTAAAACAGATTATATAAAGGCAAACAAATGTAAGACTACAATACAGTTAATCATACTGTAGGCCAACTCAGGTTATCACGCTGCTAATATTTTGTCAAATTGATGGAAAATAAATATATAGCTTTGGATGTGACCTTTCCGAGAAACACATATGTAAACAAACAACTGATGTTAAGATGTTTCAATTAAAAGTGTATCACCCTTGTTGAACAGTTTAATATACCCAGTAGGCCTATAAATGCATGCAGTTCAAACCAACAATATATTTGATATAATTTAACTCATAGGCCATCATATATACAGATAAAAACAAATATAGCAAAGCACAACAAATAAGACTAGATTTTAACTCGTCACTTTGGCGAGTTCGGCTTATCCGCGGAAATGCAACATGCGCATACGTTAAACTATATAAACGTCGACAATTATTATGCCATCCTATGACGTCAATTAAATATTTTTACTTTGCTGAAGTGTACCTAGTTTGTATCATACAGCATATTACAGTATTATTTACAGAATACACTGTATATGACATATACCGTGTAGCATAGATGAGATTACGAGACCCATCTTTTAAATCCAATTATTAACACGATGACGAACATCAAATTGACATAAAGATAACTATTTTAAAAGATAATTATCTAAATAATTACCTTAATGAAAATGTGAAGAATGTTGGGCACGTAGATGTTAGATGCGCTCTTTTTAAAACACGATGAGTTTTTTTTACGAAAGAAATGAAAATCAGACTTTTTAAATTCAACTGGCCATATGATGACGCATTAGCGCGATGCGCTCTATTAAATGGGATTAACTAGTACAAAAGAGAAAGAAAATCAATTTTTTAAATTCGAGTGGCGTGACGTCAGAACATCCTGTAGGTACAAATTGTACAGGAATTGATATCTACTCATTAGCTTCCATAATACAAAAAATTGGGGTAACCGGCCATCCTGAGGAGCTATAACTGATTAAAAATAGGTATATTTTTGCACAAATTAGCATTAAATTACCTATTCTTTAGCACACGATTATGAAAGTTTAACGTGCACGTGCGTCGTTATTTCGACAAAAGAGACAAATTCCTATATTTTACATTCGTGTGGCCATACGATGACGTCACAACATCCGAGAGGTAAAGATTCTGCATGAATTCATATGTACAACATATCTGTTTACAAATTGGGAGTCGCCGTTGTTCTTGAGGAGCTATAATAGATTAAAAATAGGCCTAATTTTGACAATATTTTGTAACTTTTTCAACTAAAACGAACGCAAATGATCTAAATCAACGTGTTCGTATGACGTCATTTGAATTTGAATTGAATTCAATTACAGCTCACTATGTTTTTAAAAATGACTAGGAAATGCTGGAAAATCACAATATTCAAGAGAAAACACATTATTTTGATGTACGCGTAAAATTGTTCGTGCGCGCGGGAATTTTTGACATGCGCAAAATGCGCGTATAAATTAATTTTGCGCATTTTGAAATGTTAAATGCGCATGTGCTCTTTTAAATGAACTATGATGCAAAAGATGAAAATCATTTTTTTTTTATTCAACTGGACATGATGACGTCAAAACATCTGATTGGCAAAATGTTCACATGAATTCGTATCTACAATCTGATAAAAAACGTTTTAATCATAATTATCGCTTTTTATTCTGACGAGCTATCACAGATAGAAATTTACTGTAATGATGAATATAAGTGACCCACGTTATTTACATTTTTAGACATGATGACGCCATAAAATATTTTTAACTCATGCGAAAGATAGTTGATTGACCCAGACAATATCAAAACCGGGGTGAAAACAAATAAGTGGAGATGCGTTCTATTAAATGTGATGAAAAATTCCTATATTTTATATTCGGGTGGCCATACTATGATGTCAAAATGTCCGGTTAGCCATATTAATGCATGATCCGATATCTACAACTCATCAATTTCCAGAATATATAATACAAATAACTTTCACTTTTAGTTTAGAAACTACGACTGTTTGTTTGTCGAAATTTTGAACTTTTTCATCAAAAACGCGCGCGAATTGTCGAACTCAACGTGTTCGTAAGGCTTTATTTTAAAGTTGAAAAAGGCTTGAAAAATATAATTCAAGGGAAAAAAACATATGTTTTATACTCCGTGCGCACCTTACGCGTAACAAATTTCGCGCGCGTGAAAATTGTTTCTATTTTGTGTCATAATATAGTGTATACAGTATACACAGTACAATCTGTATACATATTACATACAGTGGAGATTAGGTGAAATTACGGGACCCGCCATTTATTCAAATTTTTAACATGGTGACGGTATGAAAATGAATCACGAAGATAGCAATTTCGGAAGGAAATTATCTCAGCAACAACATATTAACGTGTAGAAGAAATTTGAATACGTAAAATATAGATGCGCACTCTTTTAAATGTGATGAACTATGACGCAAAAGGTGAAAATACGACTTTTTTTTTTCAACTGGCCATATGATGACGTCACATCATCTGATTGGCAAAATATTCATATGAATTCGTATCTACAATCCAATAGCTTCCAGAAAACGTTTTAATCATGATTATCACATTTTATTCTGACGAGCTATAATAGATTGAAATTAACTGTAAAGATGACAATAAGTGACCCACGCTATTTAAATTTTTAGACACGATGACGTCATAAAAATTAAAATTTTTAACTCATGCGAAAGATAGTTGATTAACCTAGACAATATTAGAATCTCGTGGGAAATAGAATACGGATAAGCGTGATGCGCTCTATTGAATGTGATGAGCAATAACGAAAGAGACAAAAATCCAATATTTTATATTCGAGTGGCCATACGATGACGTCACAATGTCCGGTTAGCCATATTGTTGCATGATCCGATATCTAATATTCATCAACTTCCAGAATATGTAATAAAAATAAACTTCACCTTTAGAAACTATGACTGTAAATATTTTTGATGAATTTTTGAACTTTTTCATCAAAAACGCGCGCGAATTGTCCAATTCGACGTGCTCGTATGACGTGATTTTAAGTCTTAATTGTTTAGAAGTTGGAAAAATTACTAGAAAAGGCAGGAAAAATATAATTCACGCGAAAAAGATGTTTTTAACGTTCCTTGCCACCGCGCGCGTAAAAAAATGCTCGTCCGTGGTAATTGTTAATGATATGAAACGCATAGAAAGTTGATTATAAATTGATTTTTCGCATTTTTAAATTTTGAAAAGCGCGTGTGCGCGTAACTTTAATTTAAACATGCCATTCTTTTTTCACATAAAGTTAGTGCAAGATTTAAATTACACTTTGCTAAGTTTCAATTTGAATTGTTATATGGTTTTCGATCTATGCTAAATTCGAGAAATTCATAAAATCGCGCGTAAGTCATGTTGCGCGCGCAGCTCTGACGTCATTCAAAAATGGGAGGTGCACAACTTCACGTAAATGCCCATATGTTGACAAAGTTATAAAATGTTATGTTTACACGTTTTAGAGATACGCGAGACACAAAATTGAAAAGAAAGAATAATACAGAAAAAAAAGATGATTTCATGCAATAACAAGGAGGAGTTATCCGCTGAGTGCGGATAACTAATAACATATAAAAAAAATCAAGACAATAATAAGGAGTTATCCGCTTAGTAGCCGATAACTCCTTGTTATTATTGTCTACTAAGCGGATAACTAATAATACAGAAAAAAAAAAGATTATCCCGTACAATAACAAGGATATACTAGATTTATAATAAAAATAAGACCACAAATAAGATAGTTTAACAAGAAAATTTTAATCATGTATTTTACCGCCTTTTTTTTTTCTACATTTTAATTAACATCGTATCTAAAATTTTAAATGAGAAAAATATGGTTAATACTGAATTCTGGCATCTTATTATGTAAATATACCTGTATTTTAACTACTTTAAACACTTACTTTTAATTATCACAAATGTATTTATATGTATATAATATATTCATCAATGAGAATTTAAATAAACGTGAGAAGAACTCACACAAGACAAAAAAAAAGGATATACTAGATTTGATCTCGTCACCTTGACGAGTTAGTTATCCACACGACAAACGCCACGTGCATGCCATACGTTGGAATTTTACACACAAAAATAGGTTATGGCATCTGAAGAATATGTTGCTATTGCTGAATTCTGTCTATTCTCTATCAAGTAGTATATAAAGTATACAGTAGATATTGTATACATATTACATACAGTGTAGCATAGGTGAAATTACGGGACACGCCTTTTATTAAAATTTTTAACATGATGACGTCATCAAAATGAAACACCTAGATAGCAATTTTGGAAGGAAATTATCTGAGCAACAACATATTACCGTGTTGAACAAATTTGGATACGTAGAATATGGATGCGCGCTCTTTAAACTATGACGCAAAATATGAAAATACGACATTTATAATTCAACTGGCCGTATGATGACGTAACAACAGCCGATGCCCAAAATTTGCTTCCAGAAAACGTTTTAATCATGAGTATCACTTTTTATTCTGAGGAGCTATAACATATTTAAATTTAATGGAATGATGAAAATAAGTGACCCAAGTTATTCACGCTTTTGAACATGATGACGTCATCACAATTTAAAAAATGGTAAATCATGCGAAAAATAATTGATTGACCTAGACAATATAAACAAAATGGGGCGCGGGGATGGAATATGGATAAGTGGAGATGCACTCTATTAAATGTGATGAGCTATGACCGCAATTGTACCGGGAAAGTTCTAAACTATATTGTTTACATCATCCGCAATCTATGATCCAAGTTAGAGGGCCAAGATGGGGTAAAAAATGCCCACTTTCGATGTTTGTTCGTTATTCAAATTTCTGTTTCTTCATGTAACCATACAACATATGGGGTATAAAAAAAAGCCGCAATTGTACTGGAAAGGTTTTAAACTACATTTCAAAAATTCCCCGAGTCCGAGGTTTTTGGGGGGAGGGGGAGGGTGTTTGATAGGATGATGGGGATTTCTGCTTGGGCTAGGGATAGTAGGTTAAATTGACCAGAATTATAGTAGGACATTATTAAAGTATTTTAATTATCTCTGGGGCTGGGAGTTTGGGGTTGGGTCGTAGACCTTTCAACATGACTCAATCTGTACTGGGAGAATATAATGAATAATATAATGGCTTCACACACGTGAACGGGGTTTGTGGGGGGTGGGGGTGTAGATACTAGAATTTGGAGGTAACTATAGAAGTACAACATAATTGGAATTGTACTGGAATTTGAACCGTCCCAAGGAGAAGTTAAGGTTTGTTGATTGTGGTTGGATGGGGAGAGGAGAAAGAATGTAGGCTGGGAAGAAGTAATTCAGCAGTATCCAAATTAGATATTTAATTCAGTAGCCAATATAACACCTATTCATTTCCATAGTTTGCAAAGTCTATCTATCAGCTATGTATCGCCCTGTTATTAAGACACTAAAGTTGTTGAATTAAAATTTGGGGTATCAAAATGAACACAATTGTACCGGGAAAGTTCTAAAGTATATTTCAACATCATCCGCCATCTTGGATCCAAGTTAGGGGTAAAAATTCCCACTGTTGATGTCTGTTCGTTGGGGTTGAGAGGATAGTGGGGATTTTGATAGGGGTAGTATGTTATCAAATTGACCAGAATTGTGGTAGGAAATTGTTAAAGTATTTTAATTATCCATGGGAAGGGGATGGGAGTTTGGGGCGGGCATGTAGGCCTATCACCATGACCGAAACTGTACTGGGAATGTTTTAAACTACATTTGAAAACTGCAACTGAGGGATTATGGGTTGGGACTGATCGCATACATAATTTGTCTGGAAACGTCTTAAACACATCACCCAGTATCTGGGATATGTTGGGAGGGTGGAGAAAGGGCGGAAATATTGGCGTAATGACGTGTTACATGATTGGAATTGTACTAGGAAAAGTTACTACATTTGAACTGTCCAGGGGAGGAGTTAAGGTTTGTTGAGTGTGGCTGGGATGGTGAAGGGAGAAAGAAGGCTGCGGGACCGCAGTATTAGAATTATATATATGCCAATATGACACCTATTCATTTACACAGTTTACTTAAATCATTATTTGGCTTATCGTAGCTATGTATACGCTTCTCATTTTGAAGATAAATTTGAATTGAATGTCCTGGGAAGAATTTGTTTTTCAAAAAGAGTGTGGGGTGTTGTTGAAGAGGAGTGGAGATTGGTGAGTATAGAGAGATACTGGCGTCGTCTAATTTTGAAATCCGCCCTAGGGCGTGTATAATTGCTAGTATATATATATTTGTGTGTTCACACACAGCATTAAGACACACACACACACAAATATATATATATATATATATTCCCGGAAAAATGTAGGAGAATGCGAAAGTGAGGTATGCACTCTCGAAGTGGCTTTCTTGTTTTAAATGTTTTCACTGCTAACACCCTGTTGCAACCGTTGAACTTTTTCATGGTTTCAATCAATTTAATACCGGTACTCATTTATTCGTATTTTTTTTAATTAAACGTCTATGAGTCCTATGTTCTTTCTTTGCAGTTGACAATTTCTGTGAAACAAAAGAAGGATCAGCCTGTTTTCGATTTCCTCTTAGATCTGACGTTCACGATAAGGCAATTACGTCTGCCAAACTATACTTTTACCGCGCTGCATCTCCAAATGACCAAGATGAACAAATATTGTCTCTTATGCAGGTAGCCCATCAGAGCCTAAAGAACATTGGACAAGTTTGCACTTCAAACAGAGAAGGTTGGGTGCAGATTGAAATTAAAGAAACTGTTGCCCGTTGGTTAATACACGATGTCGAAAATCGAGAGTTAATGCTGCATTGTAAAACTTGCCAATCACAGAAATCGCCCATTTTGCTAACTGGTACCAAACGTCCATTCCTCTTTATAAAGACTGATAGTCCAAGCTCAGGTCGCAAAACTAGATCAATTAACTGCAAATCTGGGATAAAGCAATGTTGTCTCCAAGATTTCTATGTTTCATTTGCTGAAATTGGATGGGATGATTGGATTATAGAACCAAGTGGATACTGGGCAAACTTTTGCAAAGGTGGCTGTGCAATAGGTACATCACCAAGTACTGCACACACAAGTCTTATGTACCGGTTTGTTGAGCAAGAACAAGATAAAGAATATCGAGAATTATTAACACCATGTTGTGTACCGTCGTCGTACTCTTCTCAATCAATCCTCTACCACGATACCACCGATACAGAGTTGCTGTTTCGACGAGAAATCACTGATTTAGTTGTACAAAGCTGTAGATGTGCTTAGTAATATGAAGTGTAACCGTTCCTGTTTACAGTTTTGAAGTGTCTTCTCTTGCTGAAAATCAAAACGTTTTGCGAAAGAGTTGACGTCAAACGGAATACAGCAGCATAGAGATGGACAGTGTGGTCGTTTCTGCAGCGGCGTCTTCCTATAAAATCTTGCTGAAGTCCCTGTTTATCACGAAATCAAATATAGATAATGTTGTACGTATGTGCTTAATGTGTAACAGAGGAAAATTGTGAGACATATTTTCAAGTTAACCTACCAAAGCGAACACTTAAATTGCAATATAAACTATGTTAAGTATTGAGTATTCAGTTTGGTGGTAGCAATTCTTTTAAGTGTTTATGCTGCCAATAAAATAGATGATGATATCCCAAAGTCATCGGTTACCGGGAATGCAATGTCAAAAGCTGTTTAAAATGTACTTTATATACCAATGTTTAAAATGCTGAACGATTGTTATTTAATGTTAAGAAAGAAGACGGAACTTTTTAAATAGTTTAAATATTTGTCTTTACATTAAGCAAATTAAAAGTTAGCCTATAGGCTGAATTGTTTTCAAAACGGG
Organism: Antedon bifida; assembly: GCF_963402885.1. Classification (NCBI taxonomy): domain Eukaryota; kingdom Metazoa; phylum Echinodermata; class Crinoidea; order Comatulida; family Antedonidae; genus Antedon; species Antedon bifida. The sequence goes on from NC_136231.1 coordinate 11,021,480, forward strand.
AGAAGTATCGGAATTCTTCCACTTCTCGTACAATTTGCATATTATAGCACCTGAAAATATGTTTTCGTAGATGTGTGCCAATTTATATTTATAAATTTTGTTGATTATTTTGAATATATTCATATAACACCAATATATTTTTATATAAGATATGATAATATTTATCAAATTATTGCATTTTTCAGAATGTTTTGTGACAACAGTTATTATTGTTAACTGACGCTAGAGAAAATTGCTGGTGTACGCGTTTATTGTATTTGTTTTTCCCACCAAACATAGTTTGGAGTCGTTTATTTAGAATTAAAATTCTTATTTTAATTATTTCGTGGCATAAAATGCTAAAGTTGACAGAAGCTCTTCGGAGCTCAGTATTCCTCGTGTTGCTAGAAGCAATTGTAGACAAATTATGGATAACCTATCACCAAAGCAGTTAATATTGTGTGGTAAGTTTGACAAAACATTGAGCTACGCCTATGAAAAGTGTGTGACAATATTGTGCCTATGTTAAGCATATTGTAGATGGCTATGATGTGAATAAAACGCATTTAGCACAAGTCTTACGTCTTTCTATTTATTTTTACTCGGGTAACTATGACTCGCTCTTTTCTGGAGACTATTTCAAGCCAACTTTCAAGTCCTACTAGTTATTTAAGCGTCGTCTGACGGCTCTGAAACATGGCATGCATATACTAGGGTAATAGATATAAAGCAAAGTTATAGAGAGAAAATGTTTGTACTTCAATCGGATGCAGAATTAAGACGTCATCAACATGGTACCAACCGAAAAAATTGCGATTTTTAAAGTACTACTACTCCCTTATTCGTTATTCGTTGTAGTATTGAGCTGGGATTTGGCATGGGTATACTACAGGGAAATGTCCTCAAAGCTATACGGATTTTGAAATTTCAAACCGGATGCAACCATATGACGTCTCGAAGATGGTACCTTGGTGCCAACCGATTTTCGTCGTAATATAGCCGTGTTTGGTGTCATTTCAAAGGTCTTGACTTCGAGAATGAGAATATAAACATATTTATTATATTGTGACGTCACTTCTGCTCCCGGAAATAGCAACAAATCACTTTGAGATTTCATAATTTACCGTAATTATGCCATTTCCGGTTATGTGACGTAACTTTTCGGAATATTGCCGTATTTGGTAGCGAGGTTATTGATGTGTATGTGACGTCATTACAGCTTCTTTTTCTGTACCCCGAGTATCGCACATTCGTGCTTGTTATCTTTGTTTACAATGTTTTTATATCGTGAATCCTACGGCCCAATGTTGTTGCTAAGTACAACATTGTAGTACAGTACAGTACGTTTAACTCACCAACACAACGTATCATCCTGTGAGTTTGCCTGTGCGATATACCGTATCCTATCAGATAAGTTATCAGCTTTTTTTTGTCTGGAAACGGTCAGCGAGAGAGGAATTGACATCGTTTATGTATAGGTAAGAGGGAGAGTTGTGGCTCTCTAGGATCTTCTGGGGTAAAAAGGAAAGAAACCCTTATTGCACAAAGATGATCTGGGAAGATATTATTCTGACGAACGTTAAGCGACACCAATTCGCTTAAAATCAAGATAAACACCTAACACAACACTTAAAAGGAAAATAATTAAAATGTAGGCCTATAATAATAGAATGTATAATAATGTATATTTCAACATGATTATGATGAAAGTTGTACGTTTGGGGTTCAGTGTATAATTTTATTTTTTTATAATAATTATTATAATAATAATATAATAATTGGATTTAAATGAGATTTAATACATCCGAAAAGAAAGCACTCAACACTTGGAGAAATATAGCATCCTCTTCTATGCAACTTTATAAACCGATTTATTATGCGCTATAAGTTTTTGTTTCAAGTTCTTCAACAAAATACCCTTTCATATTTTATATCTTTCGTCGTTCTCCATGTTCAAACCTTGGATGTTACAGCAGACCTCTCAACTCTCCAGATAATGGTGGCAGTCCCGATATTCTGTATCATTCTCCCGCTTTCCCGCTAAAATACAATTGTTTCTCCAGAGGTTTTTAATAAAACATAAAAAGTATCTCGATAATGTACGGGAGGGAGATTGCAACATTCTAGTATCTGTCCTTAAGATATCTGTAACACATTTAGTTAATAAGAGAAATATTGTGTTTCTGTCGCATTTCTGCCTTTAAATTGTTTGAATAGCGCCCTTCTATGGGATTTTCAAAATGTTATAGCGCCCTTTAATAGTTCTAATAGTTAACATGCAAACATACTTCCCGATATTTCATTTTTCCAAGTTGAGAGATATGTAACTGTGTGACTGACAGGAATATTACATAGATTATTATATAAGATTTAAATTAAGCCCTCCTGTATTTGCTTGGCAAATGCAGATGTTCTGTTCTTAGAGCTCTTCACTGGCTCATCGCAGGATTTAATATAAATTACTCATAATCACACTTAAAGCACGAATTAATATTGGACCAGATTATTTGAGCAATGTTATTAAATAAATAATAATAGTTCCATCAGTCAGTTTCGGACAGCTATAGACAGGGCGTTATGAAAGGTCATATAAGTGGTCTTATCGTATAAGCGGCCTAATAATAAAAACAGAAAACAGATTTTTAGAGAGGATCTAAACAAAGTTAAATTGGAGGAGCTTTTCCGCCTAATAAGCTGTCATGAAAAGTTTAATTTTTATAACAATAATGGATAAAAATGTTCCCTATAAAACTGAAAGCCATGGATTACACCAGACTTTAAGGTGATGGTTATTAAACTTCAGATCGCAATTAATAATGATTTAATAAAGAATGGAAATCGGATGAATTCCGTAACATCCCTTATAAGGTTAACCAAATGTCAAAATCATTAATATAGAAAACAAATCATTATAATAGTAATACTAGGCACCTGTTGGAAAGGTATAGTCCAATTTGTAAACTTTAAAAAGAGTAATAGTTGGAATAAAAACCTAGTTAATGACTCATGTGAAGGGAAGGTATCACTTCTTATCGTCTGGTTTTGAGGCTATTCAACCCAAAGAAAATCAGCAAAATGTACCTGTTTCCTCACAACTAATCATTGATTTGGAGAATAAACTTTAAAATGTCAAATGTAACAAAGACCCAGACCTAGACAGAGACCCCAATGGATCCTAAAAGAGTGTTCCTATAATATTTCAAGACCTGTGCTATTTCTGTGCAATTTTGAATTCTTGTATTAAGGAGTTTTATCACATATTATATGTCTGGAAAAGCGCGGATGTAATCTGTAATCTATAGTAAGTACGTTTCGATCGTTGATGCGCTTATATTACGAATGTTTTACTGCGACTGGTGTTCGCGAAGTGGTACGCGTCGTATTTGGTATGTAGTGAGGTTCTGCACAATTTTATACTTGTCTGCACTTTTTGCTTACTATAGCCAAACCGGTTCAAATCGATTTTGTATTTTTGTCTTCAACTCTCCCATAATGGTTTCGAGAACTTTAACTGTAGAGGAAGTAAATGAAATAAAGCGTAGATCATTCTTGATGTAATGAGGTTCTGCACATTTTTATACTTGTCTGCATTTTTGACATAAAAGGTGCAAAAATAAACTCTGCGCCATTGTATGAGAAAAAGGCGCAAATTAGCACCGTTTTTAGGTCTGCAACTTTAGTTTTAAGTGTGTAGAAAACTAACCTTGGCGTAGACAACCTTTTACGATACGATACGATAAGACTTTATTGTCACAACGGCAAAAATATACAGTTATGAGATATGGGACCTGTTTATGAGATATGGGACCAGTAAATAAAAGGGTCTGAGACCAAGTAGCATTAGTTCAACATCAGAAGAACAGTATTTTTCTTTAACAGATACATTATTACACCACCGTTTATTGACATATGCACATACACCGCCACCTCTACTTTTTCCTGAGTCAATGTTCTTATCAAGACGTTCACAAGAGAAACCCTCAATACTCACATCGCTGTCAGAAATGTTTCCTTGAACCAAGTTTCGCTGAAACAGATCAGAGAAGAGTTCTTAAAATCTTCTTGATAGCGTACACAAGCTTCTAATTCATCAAATTTGTTACAAAGTGAATGCGAGTTTCCAAACAGAATGGTAGGTAGTGGAGGATTGAACTTTCGTCGCCGTAATCTAACCTTAATACTTCACGTTATTAGTTCTCCCTTGTTGAAAATGTCTTGTTTAATCAAAGACAACGTACACCTTTTCTTCATGGGATACCCCAAACCACAGGGTTCGTGGCTGGGGCCAATTTTACCGTCTTTGCCGATGATCTCCTGGCGGGGGTTCCGTGCATAAAATATATGAATTACACCACCGTCATCGAGCGAATCGGCGGAGACGGGACTATCAGACTCCAATTTAAAAAACCAAAAGCTTACTTGGACAGGTGGAGTTCATCAGCCGTGATAGGCAGTTCACCTAGGAGAAGGAAAACTCTGATTTCAAACCTCCGCTGCCTTGCGGCTATATCCATCATGGAAAAGGCTTCAGGAGTAAACCTCAAGGATAAATCCGGAGTGAAGCCCCTAAGGTGGTTGGAACATCGACTCGATCTCCTTCCGGCAGCTTCTGCAGCCAAACTGGTACCATACGTATTGCTCTGCTCTTTTCTTCGCCCAGGCGTGCGCCCTGGAGAGGTCACTTCAGTGCTGTTGTAAAAAACGGCTAAAATCAACACGGGAGACAGCAGTTTTCGAGTGATAAGCAAAGACCAATTGGCGTAGGTCAAGGCGTTACGGGTTGTCTACGACGGTGGGAGGGACCATCACAGCCCGACTGGTCAGCTATCGCCCGCCTCAAGCCGAGCAGCCCTCGGCCTGTAAGATGCTGACCCGCCACAGTCTGCCTGCTTCAATAGGTGCTTGGAGCTTAGGATTCTTCCGACAAGCGGAGTGTAACTACTGCACCAGGCAAAAGATTAAAGAAAAGATTAAAGAATACTACTTTGCGATTTGCAAGCTGGAACGTCAGGACCATGTGCCCTGGCTTTTCGAACGACCCACGAACGACCAACGACTCAAGAAAAACGGCTATCATCAACCGTGAGCTCAAGAGGCTCAACATCGATATCGCTGCATTACAGGAGACAAGACTCCCCTCGGATTGCAGTATAAGAGAAAGGGACTACACGTTCTTTTGGCAGGGGTTGGAACCTGACCAACCACGACTCCATGGAGTGGGGTTCGCTGTTAGTAACTCTCTTCGCATCAGTCGAACCACCATCCAAGGGCACCGCCCGAATCCTCTCACTCCGCCTATCAACGTCTTCGGGCACAGTAAACATCTTGAGCATCTATGCACCAACTCTTTGCTCAACACCCGAGTCTAAAGATGAGTTTTATCAAGAGCTGGACTCTGCCATCAGAGGAATCTCAGCCACAGAACATCTGTATTTGCTTGGCGACTTCAACGCCCGTGTGGGATCTGACCATCACTCCTGGTCCAGGAGCATTGGTCATTTTGGTGTAGGAAAACTAAATGAGAATGGCCAGAGGCTTCTAGAGCTTTGCAGTTATGATGACCTCTGCATTACCAACACATTCTTCTCCACCAAGCCTCAGCACAAAGTGTCCTGGCGACATCTAAGATCTCACCACTGGCACCAACTCGATCTCGTCATCACTCGAAGATCTTACTTAAATGACGTAAACATCACTCGCAGTTACCATAGTGGAGACTGCGATACTGATCACTCTGTGGTGCGCAGCATAGTGTGTCTCCAACCAAAAAAATTCATCGCTCCAGGCACATAGGACGCCCACGCATCAACACAGTTAAGACCAATCTGCCAGATCTGTGCGCTCGTTTTGCCCAAACCATCGATGAAATGCTGAAAGACTGTCCAACAGCCAACTTTGAAACGAGATGGGCTCATATTCGTGATGCCATCTATACCTCCGTCAAAGACATCTTTGGCGTGAAAGAGAGGAAAACCCCCGATTGGTTTGAATCAGGAATTTCTGCGATGGAGCCAGCTTTAGAGGCAAAGCGTGCAGCGCTAATTGACTACAAAAGAGACCCTTCAGAAAGAACACTAGAGGCTCTTCGTAAAGCTAGAAATAACTCTCAAAGGATAGCTCGACAGTGTTCCAACTGGTTGAACCTCTGTCAAGATATTCAACTCTCTGCTGACCACGGAAACACTGGCGCCATGTACGCTGGTATAAAAAAGGCCTTTGCACCTAGTGCAACGAAGATCGCACCATTAAAGACCGCCTCTGGTACCATCATAACTGATCGTGGAAAGCAGATGGAGAGATGAGTAGAGCATTACCAACAACTCTACTTGAGAGAAAACATTGTCACCGACTCAGCCAATGAGTGCATAGATTCTCTCCCCATAATGGAAGAGCTCGACAATCCACCTACTCTGGTGGAACTAAGCAAGGCCATTGATGTCTTGGCTTGCGGTAAAGCCCCAGGCAAGGACGGTAACCCACCAGAGGTCCTTAAGGCTGGTAGCTCCACACTACTACAAAACCTACACGAGCTTCTGCTACAATGCTGGGAAGAAGGCTCAGTGCCCCAGGATATGAATGACGCAAACATCGTTACACTGTATAAGAACAAAGGCGATCGCAGCGACAACAACTATCGTGGAATATCCCTTCTTAGGTGCTTGCTTGTTGCAGGACTCTAATGGTTCTCTTCATCCAATTGCTTATGCAAGTAGAAGTCTTCGTGGTGCTGAATGCCGATACCCTGATTTATCGAGTTTTAAGTTGGAGTTGTTGGGGCTAAAATGGGCAGTGGTGGATAAATTCGCTTCTTACATTCAGGGTTCAAAGGTTACCATTTTTACTGATCATAATCCTTTAGCGCATTTAAAAACTGCAAAGCTTGGCGCTACAGAAATGAGATGGGTCTCTCAGTTAGCTATGTTCGATATTGAAATCAAATATAAGCCAGGTTCTAGCAACAAATGTGCCGATACTTTAAGTCGTCGTCCGATTAGCGTGTGTACAGATTTTAAGTCAGATCTAGGAGTTATCGCTTCATGTCTTAATATATATGTTGATTCTCATCCCTCAATTAATAAGTGTAAACCACGTATTGAAATTGATCAATCATCACGTAGTATTAACAAGGCATTGTCTATTTTTCCTTCTTACTCTCATGAGCAGTTGGCAGAATGTCAGAAGAAAGATAGGGAATTGGGAGAAATCTGGAAATTATGGATGGAAAAATGGTGTCCTGGTGACCGCTACAATACAGATAATTCTAGAATGTTGGGCTGGTTGAGACAGTGGACAAGTTATAGAGAGATTTGTGGAGTTCTGTATAGAGAGATCAATGAAGATATCCATGGTAAAATTCATCAATTGTTAGTGCCTACTAATTTGCGCAATCTTTTTATAGATTTATGTCATGATAAATGGGCTCATCAAGGAGTTCAACGGACTATACAACTTCTAAAGCGTCGATGTTTCTGGCCAGGTATGAACGGTGATGTACGTACGCATATTTCCAAGTGTTTTAGTTGTGTATCTAGTAAAGTCCCTACACCAACGGTCAAACCCCCTCTTCGTCATATTCTAGCCTTTCGTCCCGAAGAGATTCTTGCTATAGATTTCTTAAAGATGGATCGTGGAAAGGGAGGCTATGAGGACATTCTTGTTATGACTGATGTGTTTAGTAAGTTTTCACTAGCGGTCCCATGTAAAGATCAGACGGCTGATACAGTGGCTCGTGTATTGAGAGATAATTGGTTTTCCCATTATGGTGTGCCAGCACGGTTACATTCGGATCAAGGTAGATCCTTTGAGGGTAAAATTATTCGAGGTATATGTGGTCTTTATGGCATGACAAAATCTCGCACTACGGCGTATTGGCCTGCAGGTAATGGGCAGTGCGAACGTTTCAACAAGACCTTATGCAGTTTATTGCGTTCTTTAAGCCCGAAAGATCGACACAAATGGCCCGAATTGCTGCAGCATATTGTGTTTATGTATAATTCCACCCCTCATACCGTTACAGGTGTAACACCGTATCTTCTTATGTTTGGTCGTGAACCATTAATTCCATTAGATCACTTTATTGGAGGTGCGGAACAAGATTGGTCTGAGGATTATTTGACTAAAGAAGCTGATCTCATGAAGAGGGCATATGAAGTGGTTTCACGTAGAATCAAATCAGCAGCAGCTAAAGAAGAGCATCGTTATAAGTCTTGTTCTCCGAAGGAAATATTAGAAATTGGTGATCGGGTTTTACTTCGCCGAAGACATTTTAATACTAGACATAAATTGGCTAATAAGTTCGAGGAGCACTCATATATTGTTGAGACTATTAACAAAGAAGCAGACGTTTTTGGTATCCGCTCTGCAGTTGGGGGTCCTTTGAATTATGTTAACCGCAGACGATTGCGATCAGATCCTAGGAGTGTGGTGGAAGAACCGGTACATTTTGATTGGAATGAGTGGTTGCCGTATGATGGTCTAGAAGCGGATGTAAACTATAAAGATGAAAGTTGTGAGTCTGAATCTGACGATGATGTTGAAAGTTTTAAGATTGTTGTAGATGTGAATTCTGATAAACAAATAGATGTTGAGCGTGATGATTCGGGAGTAATTCCAAGGCGATCATCTCGTTCTACAAAAGGTGTTCACAAAAATCGATATCGTTTACCCATGTCCACTCTTCAAAAATAAATTTGTTTGTTTCGCTCCTTTTGGGTCAAAAGGGCATCCAAGCGGGGAAATTGTAATGGATCGGAAAGCTTCCGAAGTTTCTTATACCTACATTATTGGTGGCGCAATATATTGCATTGCATTGCTATTGTTCACTACTGGTATTCGCGGCGTATTTGCATATCAGGTGAATGATTATATCGAATAGGCTGCGTGAGCGTTGGTTCTGCAGAAGTTGTTTTAGTTGTTGTCTGAGTAAGACATGTTATATACTGTATTTCTTTTAAGTGTGGATTCTCGCCAATACTGTGAGTAGATAATTATTTTCTATACAACCATAATGTTTTACAGTATTACTCCATGTGCATAACCGAGTTAAGTTGTTATCGTTCATTATTTGTAACGACAATGAATTCACTGTTTATAATTTCTCTTTGATATACAGCTTTGTCTTATTAGATAGCATACATGTTGAAGTTAGTTGTATCACATACCATGTTGAAGTTAATTGGATAACTTACCAGGTTGATGTGATTAGTAGTATGAAATTGGTGTATTGGATCCAGGTATAAGTTCGTTAAATGTTATATACAGTAATACTAATGTTATATACAGTAATACTAATTGATAATTAGTGAAGTGACCATATTATAGTAAGCTTGCTTGTGATTGTTTTTATTGTTGAATTATATTACACTGCTGGAAAAATAATAATTATGACGTTGTTTTATACAGGGTTTGTTCCTGTTTAGAGAAATAAATGATACAGAGTAAATGCAGCCTCATCTTGCGTATTGTTTTGTTGCATGGGATACATGGCTTCACAAACCAAACCTTAATGGTCTAAACCTAGCAAATCAATATTAAGGATTCCCGAACCACGACAAATTGGCGTCACGGACAGGATGGATGCAACGTTTCAAGCGTTCCTGAAGGAGGATTGCATTGTGTATTTTCAACAATTGTTTTACCAAACCCTGGATCGTGCATAAGACAAGGAGTATTGGACAGATAAGATTTATGAACTTAATTTAATTTTAGAACGGAAAGTGTATGGTTTTATATATATTACAGAATCTTTGTTCCGATGGACATGGCAGCCAGTGTGTTGTTATTTAAGATGATGTTGTGAATTGATGCTTATACTTACCTTATATGAAATATTGTTACTTTTGTATTACATTTACGATACTTATTTTTTGTATTGAAACTCTGTTTATTGTAGTAGTGTTTAAAGTATTTGTAGTTACTATAATATTGTCACAAATTCACCTTCTGCAATGTCGCTAGGCGAATCTAAATCTGAAGCAGCTGCAAGCGGCGATGGCGTTAATGATATGATTGCGGCATTAACTAATGTTTTAAAAGGCGTTTCGGTTCAGAAAGCTCCTCCGATTAAGTTAGTAAAATTTAAGGGTGTTCCAAGATCTCCTGGGGACCTTACGTTAAAAGAATGGCTTGAAGATTTTCGAATTTATTGTGATCATTATTCGTTGGGCGATGATGATCGATACGATACCCTGATTAGTCATCTTGGTGGCTGTGCGAAGGATGAGGTTAAATGCAGTATGAGCATGTGTGAAAATGGGAAGAATGTGAAAGCGGCTATAAGAATTTTAGAACTCGCTTTTAAATCGGAGGATTCTGTTGCATCATATAGTTCAGCATTCTATTCTAGGCAATTGTTACCGGGTGAAACCTTGGCTGAATATAGCCTTTCTTTAATGAAATTGTACTCCCAACTTGTCGAAGCGTCTCGCCCCTCTGAGCAATCCGCTTTGAGACATCTTCAAGATACTACTTTAAAGCAGCGTTTAGTGGACGGTGTTCGTGATCCTACAGTTAAGCGTGAATTACGTCGCATTGAGCTAGCTTTTAGAGGAAAATCTTTTTTTGATATGCGCGAAGAAGTTCTTGAGTTGTATAAAATTGATATTGTTAGGACAAATCCGCGTGCACATGGCGTAGAATGTAATGAACGGCCCTCAGAACTATCAGAAGTAAAGCGAGAATTGCAAGCATTAAAGAAACAAATTAGCGAAATTCAGCGTTCCCAATTTATATCTAGTCCACCTAAGTTTAATCAAAATTCTACAGGTCCTTTAAAATGTTACAATTGCGGTAAAAATGGTCATACCAAATCTGATTGTGAAATACCTTCTGGGTTGTTTTGTTGCTGTTGCCTCCGATCGCAGTATTATATGTGGAGATCCACTATCAAGATGTGTGTCCAAACAAGCGAGAGTGGACGCGACAAGAAATGGACGCTACTCAAGAAACGTAGAAAGGAGAGAGCATCCTCTGCTCTAACCGACCAGGAGCCGTCGTACATCTGCCCAAAATGTGACAAATCATGCCGCTCAAAAATCGGACTTCTTAGTCCCAGCAGGCGCTGTGACCCTGCACCGAATGACGGATAGAGGGCGCATACCTATTGTCTCTCGAGACAGACGGCTGCCAACATCAACATATTTTTTATATCTTTGTTAATTTTGTGTTTTTATAGTTTATTTTGTATTTACTGTTTGTATTGTTTGAGGGTCCCTAATGATCAGCTGATGCTGGATGGACCACCCTCATAAAATATTGTTGAAATAAAAAATAAAAATAAAAGTAAATGCAATCACGTTATTTGTGAAGTTATGGTATAGTGATATTTTTTCTAGTGCGCATTATTTTAATTGTATTATAATACTGTAAAATAAATAATACCATTCATATTATGACTGTTAAATGTTATGATGTTAAAATGTTACGCTGACCTTCAATGATTTGCCACTACACATTTGCATTAATCATATTGATATACTAAATAATGCAAAGATATTCAAACTATGAGATTGTAAATGTAATCACGTTATTTGTGAAGTTATGGTATAGTGATATTTTTTCTAGTGCTCATTATTTTAATTGTATTATAAAACTGTAAAATAAATAATGCCATTCATATTATGATGACTGTTAAATGTTATGATGTTAAAATGTTACGCTGACCTTCAATGATTTGCCACTACACAGTTGCATTTATTAGGGCTACAATATTCGTAAACTACTATTCATCAGAATCAGAGAATACCAGTTTATCCACAGGATAGGACATAGGCAGATCCAGGTGGCCCAGTCCACCCACATCCTCCCACCTTTAATTTTAATTCACAATTTCTAGGACTCTGGCCATTCACTGATCCCATCTTTTTCTATTTAATGATCTTGGATTCGTCACTATGTGTTTGTCTTTTCATTGTCAAGTTCTGCAAATACTGCATGTTTCAAATATTTCCATGATTACCTTTTATTTCTTTCACTTTTGAAAATATTAAGAGAATATTGCCTGTTTCCCTAGTTGACGACACATTTACTCATATCTATAATCTTGGTCAATAATGCTTTATATTTTACTTTTATTGGCTAATAAAAACTGGAATCCACAACTCACTACACAGACAGACCACAATTTCTATATGAGTCTCGATATGGTTGCGAGCCACAGATAGTTTTCCTGTGCATAGTGTAGTACACATTATGTAATAAGGTCCATCTTTCCAAAGGTTGCATATATACTATTCAAAGTTAGCAGTATGATGTCAGGAGAGAATAAACTCGTCTGATTCTCTTCTTTACGCGTCTATCTAACGAACGTAAGATATTTTCATTTCAATTTAAGCTTATTCATAATAAAACATTACATAGTATTGGAAAACAACATTATTGGCAGTGGTGAGGGTCGGAGACTAATAGAACCAAGTCAATGTCAACTAATAAAAAAAATCAATGCTTGGAATGATTGTGTTCACTGTAAATGATTATGTCTCTTCCCTTTTTCGAAAAAGAAATCAATCATGGTGGTCAAATCCTGGTGGTCACGTATAGAGATAATCAAAACTGCTTTGCAGAACTAGACCAAATGACCAAAATCTTCACAGAATAGTGTCTGGAAGTTGTGAAACATGTGCGCTCTACAACTAAGTCAGAGTTAATCATCTCTTTTAGAATCATTTTAATGATAGAAATGCAAGAATATGCCCTTCTGGTGCACCGGCTAGTGTTTGGGTAGTCAAAATGTAAAATCATTACATGTACATGAGTTCCAGATTTATCTATTCACTGAGGTTGGTATGTACATATTCTGGACGTACTAGTTAAACTATGTTCTGATTGCAATGGAGATGAAAAAAGTGATAACCAATAATATAGTAAGAATTGTTAGACGTTTATCCACCAATATGCTGAAGGTGCCTGTGAAAAACCAATGAAAACTAATCCGTAAACTTTACAAAGCTACCAAATCTAGACATTTTTTAAGGATTTGTTTACCAGTTAAGGTGCACAGACTGGTTAGTATCTAACTAAGTATTCTCAGTTATCTCAGTACCTAGACAAATAAAAACCGAATATGATATATTGCCAACGTAAAGAAGCAGATCAAATCAGATAGTTTATTGCCTCAAAATGAATATTGCAGGCCTGCAACTATGTTCTGACCAATCTCTGCGAAATGAATTTTGAAAAGTTTTATCAGGTGCCGTTTTCGGCCACCTCGACTTGTATGGACTATAGCATTATAAAAAGATGGGAAAATAGGGTGTCCCATTTATTAATTTAGTGTGCAAATACTGATTTTGTTCTTTTGTTTAGTGCATTATGTTTCAGCAACAAAGGGAAAAAACTACGCCCTGCACACTGCAGAATTAATTGCAGTTTTCAAGTTAATACAATATATTATGACTCTTTATTTTTATATAATTTTGTATGCATTCTTCCCTAATATAGATATTAGGTGGATTCCGGATTTATAGATAAAGAAAGTATATAAAGAAATTAGTTTTTATTCCAGTTAGTTTACAAATAAAAAAAAATATAATTTATCTAATGATAACAGTAGCACATTAAAGATGACAGTAGAGTACATTTAATACAATCTATCACTTACTGATTATTAGTAAAACAAATAAACATATAATTATGCCAATGAATCTGTACCATTTTGTTCCCAGTAAACACTTAACAGTTTTTCTAAAACGTTTGAAACACGTTTTTTAAACGCTTCTGTGTAGAAATAAATGTTCTAACGTTTGCATCAAAATGTTATAATAACGAATGAAAAACTACACTAAAAGTCTGTCAAACAGAATAACGAAATCAGAACGTTAATATAACGAAATAATTACCAATTGTGAGAATTTTTATGGGAAATTACCTTGCACCAAGACATAAAAGACCGTTATTAAAACGCTGTACGATAACGCTGTACGCAGCACCGTCTCAATTCGGTCTTTATCCCCTTACTGATATTCCCAGCCCAGCCCAACATACAATATCCCCAAATAGAATATCACTGATTTGTAAACATTCAACAAATATCCTGCTTTACCTCAAACGAACCAAATATCTTCAATCAGTACTCAGCCTTTACACAAAAACATGAAAGTGCTTAAAATCACATTTGAAACCGTTTTAGACCATTTTGAGCATTTCGATAAAGCTTTTCACACAAAAACACCAAAGTGCTTAGAATAGCTTCAAATCGCTTTTGGAGACGTTTTAGACCATTTTGTGCATTTCGATAAAGCTTTTTACACAAAGACAACAAAGTGCTTACAATAGGTTCAAATCGCATTTGGAGACGTTTTAGACCATTTTGAGCATTTCGATAAAGCTTTTCACACAAAAACACCAAAGTGCTTCGAATAGCTTCAAATCGCATTTGGAGACGTTTTAGACAATTTTGTGCATTTCGATGAAACCTGGTTACACAAAAACCTTGCTTAAAATCACATTTGAAACAGTTTTAGACCATTTTGAGCATTTCGATAAAACTTTTCACACAAAAACTACTACTCGATCAAAAAGGTAGCAAAATGAAAACTGATAAATCTGTCTTAAAAATTAAACATCTTATAAATAAACTGAAACTAGTAGATAGTTGGAGACTTCTAAACAAATTAAAATCACAATTTACTTGGTGTAGGAAATCGGCCAACCTTTTTAAACGTCTAGATTACTGGTTTGTATCAAAAAGTTTGCATGATACAGGAAACATTGTCTCGTGCGATATTAGACCAGCGATTTCTACTGATCACCAAGGAGTTTCCATTAAGATAAATATATTTCAAGACTCTCGTGGTCCAGGATTATGGAAATTAAATTCCGATTACTTACAGGACGAACAATTTCTCAACAAAATTAATCAGATAATAGATAGCTGTTCACAGCAGTTCTATTTTCTTAATAATATAGAAATCTGGGAACTAATTAAAGTCAAAATCAAAGAATTTTCAATCAACTTTGGCAAACTAAAATAAAAAAATATAAATAGAAATATAGAAAATTTACAAAAAGAAACAACTAAACGCTAAACTAATGAACAACGATAAAGATGAATATGTGAATGCAGAAATTGAAATTAAATCTAAAGAATTAGAGGATATATATGCCTATGAGGCAAAAGGGGCTCAAATTCGTCCAAGAGCGAAATGGGTAGAAGAAGGAGAAAAGAATTCCAAATACTTCCTTGGTCTGGAAAAAAATAACGGGAAAAAAAAACAAATAAAAAGATTAAAAAAATCTGACGGAACATGCGCCACAAAAACTAAAGATATCCTGATTGAAGAAGTCAAACACTTTGAAAAGTTGTATGCAAAAGAGGACATACAAGCAAATGATATTCAAAATTATTTAAATTTAATAGACGTTCCAAAGTTAACACATCTTGAAAAGGGGTTATGTGAAGGAGAATTAACCTCCGTAGTATGCGAAGAAGCGATACGGAGCTGATAACAGTAGCACATTAAAGATGACAGTAGAGTACATTTAATACAATCTATCACTTACTGATTATTAGTAAAACAAATAAACATATAATTATGCCAATGAATCTGTACCATTTTGTTCCCAGTAAACACTTAACAGTTTTTCTAAAACGTTTGAAACACGTTTTTTAAACGCTTCTGTGTAGAAATAAATGTTCTAACGTTTGCATCAAAATGTTATAATAACGAATGAAAAACTACACTAAAAGTCTGTCAAACAGAATAACGAAATCAGAACGTTAATATAACGAAATAATTACCAATTGTGAGAATTTTTATGGGAAATTACCTTGCACCAAGACATAAAAGACCGTTATTAAAACGCTGTACGATAACGCTGTACGCAGCACCGTCTCAATTCGGTCTTTATCCCCTTACTGATATTCCCAGCCCAGCCCAACATACAATATCCCCAAATAGAATATCACTGATTTGTAAACATTCAACAAATATCCTGCTTTACCTCAAACGAACCAAATATCTTCAATCAGTACTCAGCCTTTACACAAAAACATGAAAGTGCTTAAAATCACATTTGAAACCGTTTTAGACCATTTTGAGCATTTCGATAAAGCTTTTCACACAAAAACACCAAAGTGCTTAGAATAGCTTCAAATCGCTTTTGGAGACGTTTTAGACCATTTTGTGCATTTCGATAAAGCTTTTTACACAAAGACAACAAAGTGCTTACAATAGGTTCAAATCGCATTTGGAGACGTTTTAGACCATTTTGAGCATTTCGATAAAGCTTTTCACACAAAAACACCAAAGTGCTTCGAATAGCTTCAAATCGCATTTGGAGACGTTTTAGACAATTTTGTGCATTTCGATGAAACCTGGTTACACAAAAACCTTGCTTAAAATCACATTTGAAACAGTTTTAGACCATTTTGAGCATTTCGATAAAACTTTTCACACAAAAACACCAAAGTGCTTAGAATAGCTTCAAATCACATTTGAAACAGTTTTTTACCATTTTGTGCATTTCGACAAAACTTGTTAACATAAAAACACCAAAGTGCTTAGAATAGCTTCAAATCGCATTTGGAGACGTTTTAGACCATATTGAGAATTTCGACAAAACTTTTTAACATAAAAACACCAAAGTGCTTAGAATAGCTTCAAATCGCATTTGGAAACGTTTTAGACCATTTTATGCATTTCGATGAATTTTGGTTAGACAAAAACATCAAAGCATAAATGGAAAGATATGAATTGTATTCAGGATAAGCTACTCGATCAAAAAGGTAGCAAAATGAAAACTGATAAATCTGTCTTAAAAATTAAACATCTTATAAATAAACTGAAACTAGTAGATAGTTGGAGACTTCTAAACAAATTAAAATCACAATTTACTTGGTGTAGGAAATCGGCCAACCTTTTTAAACGTCTAGATTACTGGTTTGTATCAAAAAGTTTGCATGATACAGGAAACATTGTCTCGTGCGATATTAGACCAGCGATTTCTACTGATCACCAAGGAGTTTCCATTAAGATAAATATATTTCAAGACTCTCGTGGTCCAGGATTATGGAAATTAAATTCCGATTACTTACAGGACGAACAATTTCTCAACAAAATTAATCAGATAATAGATAGCTGTTCACAGCAGTTCTATTTTCTTAATAATATAGAAATCTGGGAACTAATTAAAGTCAAAATCAAAGAATTTTCAATCAACTTTGGCAAACTAAAATAAAAAAATATAAATAGAAATATAGAAAATTTACAAAAAGAAACAACTAAACGCTAAACTAATGAACAACGATAAAGATGAATATGTGAATGCAGAAATTGAAATTAAATCTAAAGAATTAGAGGATATATATGCCTATGAGGCAAAAGGGGCTCAAATTCGTCCAAGAGCGAAATGGGTAGAAGAAGGAGAAAAGAATTCCAAATACTTCCTTGGTCTGGAAAAAAATAACGGGAAAAAAAAACAAATAAAAAGATTAAAAAAATCTGACGGAACATGCGCCACAAAAACTAAAGATATCCTGATTGAAGAAGTCAAACACTTTGAAAAGTTGTATGCAAAAGAGGACATACAAGCAAATGATATTCAAAATTATTTAAATTTAATAGACGTTCCAAAGTTAACACATCTTGAAAAGGGGTTATGTGAAGGAGAATTAACCTCCGTAGTATGCGAAGAAGCGATACGGAGTATGAAACTAAATAAAGCGCCCGGTACCGATGGTCTCACGGTAGAATTCTATCAGACATTATGGCCCAAGGTTGGCGTATTAGTCTGCAATGCTCTCAATCTATGTTTAAAGAATGGAGCACTATCAAATACGCAAAAAAGGGGAGTAATAAACTTATTATTTTAAAAAGGTGATCACAAAGACCTAAACAATTGGAGACCCATAACTCTCTTAAACACTGACTATAAAATTGCCGCCTTTGTTTTAACAAAAAGGCTACAAAATGTTATTAAAACAATTGTGAGTAATGATCAAAAAGGGTACATTAGAGGTCGTTTTGGTGGTGAAAACATCAGATTGATCGAAGATGTAATTGAATATATGGATACTAGCAAGTTATCAGGGGCATTATTAAGTTTAGACTTTAGAAAAGCTTTTGACACAGTAGACAGAACTTTTCTTGTTAACACTTTGTACCATTTCAATTTTGGACCGTCTTTTATTGCATGGGTCAGAGTTCTATATGCTGAAACAGAATGTATTATTTTAAATAATGGATGGTGCTCAAAAAGCTATAAAAAGGTATAAGACAAGGTTGTCTTTTATCCGCACTTCTGTTCATCTTGGTCGCTGAAATTATGGCGTTAAAGATAAAACAGGATAAACTTTTACCAAACCCAGTTGTCGAGGTCAAAATTGCACAACTTGCAGACGACACGGTCTTATTTATGAAAGATGAGAACCGCATAAAAAAGTGTATTGATGTTGTTATCAAATTTTTTTATTTTTTTTATTTTTTATTTTTTTTATTTTCAATCTTTCTTTAATACATCGGAATACAAAAAAAAAGCAGACAGAGTAAAAATAGAAAAATTATACATAATCAATTCTCCTATATAAACACCTTCTTATAAAATAAATACAGTTGTGCACATCAAGTCAGAAAATAGTGATACAAATCTATGTTACAGAAGATTATCCCAGGCACTCCACTCTTCCCATTCTTCGGCTCTATTATTAATCAACCTCTAAACTTTTTAATTGTAAAGTAATATTTTACAAAGCGTAAGTGGCCGGTGGGTGAGAGGAGGCCGGAAAACTTACTCTTATTTATATACAACTTTAGTATTGACAAAAGTAAATTAATCCTATTGGATGGTGTATTACTTATAAAATAAATACAGTTGTGTACATCAAGTCAGTAGAGTGATACAAATCTATGTTACAGAAGATTATCCCAGGCACTCCACTCTTCCCATTCTTCGGCTCTATTATTAATCAAACATCTAAACTTTTTAATTGTAAAGTAATATTTTACAAAGCTTATGAGGCCGGTGGGTGAGAGAAGGCCCGAAAACTTACTCTTATATATATACAACTTTAGTATTGACAAAAGTAAATTAATCCTATTGGATGGTGTATTACTAAAAAGCAGTTCACTTTCCGAAACACATATGCGAATATCAAGATTTCGAGAACACCATTGAAAAAAAAAATTGCTTATCCATCTACTGATATTACATTTACAGAATAAATGATAAACTGTTTCTCTTCTAATGTTACAAAAAGAGCAGTTATCTTCGTCGATGTACTTAATAATCTTAAGGTAGACTTTAGTTGTGAGGATACTGTTGTTAAGTCTGTATTGGAACCATCGTAATTTTATGTTGTCGGTCACATTAAAAATTGCAAAATTAATTCCTTCCCATTCATGTTCCGAGAATTCAACATTTAAGATTTTACCCCACTTTTGTTTAGCTTTACAGTTAAAGTCTTTGTTTTGAATAAACTTACTATAAAAAGCTTTACATCCTGTTTGGGGTTTGGTTATGGTTTCAAGTATGGGTAAATTTATTGGGTTTTGTAATTTAGTATTTATTTCTGTACCCAAAGAAGGGTATTTAGTTATAATTGCATCAAATAATCCATAGTATTTAAGGAAATTATTTTTTTTCACCTTATAGTGTGTTTTGAAGTTTTCATAACTAAGCAAGGTTCCTCTATCTGAGATTAAATCATTTATGAACCTTACGCCACACTCATAATAATTGGTGTAAAAAATTGGAAAGTTATTGATTAGAATCGAATCATTCAACCATATTGGTTCTTTTAGTACGTTATAGTTTGCAGATGCTGTTGAATTATGAATAGCAATAAACTCGGACCATGAATGGAGAACATCTCTCCAGAACAAATTGTTCGTATTTTTCGACAGCCTTTGAATCATGCATGAGCCGTATTCAAAGATTGATTCAGTTTTTTTACCATGGCATATTTTGTTGAAAACTACATTGAGAATTCCAGTGTTGTTACGAATTCTTCGCATCCAACTAACTGCCTTTATGTAACTGAAGATATCAATCATGTTAATTCCGCCATCCTTATACTCTCTAATTAGCTTTTTTCTTTTGATTTTATCCTTTCCCTTCCAGACAAAATTAAAAAACATCCTATTAAGTTCACTTAGATAAGCTGTAGTAGGGTTTGGCAACATTGTAAAAATATAATTAAGTTTTGATAATATTAGAGATTTTAACACAGTTAATCTTCCCAACACAGTAAGATTTCTCTTACGCCACACATTGATAGTAGACCTAATTTTACCCGTTATCTCTTCAACATTTATTTTAGTCATTTTGCTTATTTCTACACCATTTCTTAAGAGTTGGTCCAAAATTAAAGAAGGTCAAACACTTATCAATAAATTTGAACGCCAGGGAATCAAAAGCTTTCTCGAAATCTACCAGTAATACGAGACCAGGTAGGTTTTGTTCGTCATAGAGTGAGAGGATATCATATAAAATACGAACATTTTCTCCAATATATCTACCTTTTATAAATCCCGCTTGGTTTTCATTAATGATATTTGGAAAGACAGATTTTAGCCTCTCTGCTATGGCCGATGAAGCAATTTTGTAAGCAACATTTAATAAAGATATAGGACGCCAATTTTTTAATTCTTTTCTTGATTTATTCGCCTTTGGGATTAGAGTGATTGCTCCCTGTTTTTGAGTGACTGAAAGGTTACAAGTTTTAAAGCCATATTTCAAAGAACGAAGAAGTAGAGCACCCAGTTTCCCCAAAAAAATCTTGAAAAATTCAGACGTAAAGCCGTCTGTTCCAGGTGATTTGTTGTTTTTCATTTTGTTGAGTGCATTTGTAAGCTCAGCTAAGGTCAATTCACTTCTTTGTTATCAAATTTGGTAGTGTATCTGGGTTAAGACTTAACAAAGAAAAAACAAATGCCATGTGGCTTGGAAAATGGAAGAAAAAGGACAACCTATTGGACATTAATTGGATTTCTGACGGTTATAAAGTTTTAGGTATTTATATTGGCCATGACAAAGAATTTTGTTTTGCTAAAAATTGGTCCGAAAAAATCTATTCGTTACAAAACACGCTTAAATCGTGGCGAAAAAGAAATCTGACCATTTTTGGAAAAATAATTATCTTAAAGACGCTTGGCCTGTCGAAACTTGTTTATGTTGCAAGTATTATAGACACGCCTGAAAGTGTTCTAAAACGTGTTGATAACATAATTTTTGACTTTTTGTGGGATGGAAAAAGAGAAAAGGTTAAAAGAGTAGTTCTTATAAACGAATATGAAAGTTGTGGTGTTAAAGCGCCTGATTTCAGGTCACAGGTTAAATCTTTAAAAATATCTTGGCTTAAAAGATTGTATAACAATGAGGATTCAAAGTGGAAATGTCTGCCAAACACGTACTTTAATAGAATAGGCCCAAAAGATATTATTGAAAACATATCATATATTGATAAGAAAAATGCTATTTTTAAAGCCATACCCGATTTCTATAAATCTATACTATGACTGTATTTTAGTCAAACTTAATAGTGGTATGACTAAATATCAATTATGTTATGATGATATATTGCATCAACAACTCTGGTATAACAAAATGATTTTATACAATGACATGTCATTATTTTTTAGAAACTGGATAAGGTCAGATGTGCGAAATATTAAGGATATTGTAATTGAGAATAGGTTCATTAACGCAAATGAATTACTTGATATGCTTAGGTATAAATCAAACTGGATTGCTGAATGGCAAATTGTATTAAACGCAATTCCAAAAGAATGGAAAGAGAACATCTTTTTAAGAGATAAAAACCAAAAGCACTCAAAAACAACACACGTTCGATGTTTGAATATGAGTAGCAAACAAATATGTTCTTTCTTTATTAAGGAAAAATGTCTAGAACCATCCAAAAGTAAAACAAAATGGGAAACATATTTTAACATGAAGAACGATTGGTCTCTAACATGGAAAAGAAAAATTAAAGATATTAAAGATAATAAACTTAAACAGTTGAACATCAAACTATTGCATTGTATAACACCTACCAAAAGAAGGCTGTTAAAATGGAAAATAAGCACAGATACTTGCCTACAATGCAACGTAGTAGAGGATGATGCCCATTTCTTTTATGAGTGCATTGAAGTAAAACCCTTATGGGAATATATTAACGTTTACACCATGCACAAATTTGGGATCGAGGCAAATTACCGAAACATTGTGCTAGGTACAGGAAACAAATATGTAGACCACATGTTCTCTATTGGATGCTTCTGCGTTTACAAGGCACATACTTTGAAAAATGTAAACAAATGGACCGGATCACTGTCTCGTCTTTTTATGGCGGAAAAAAACAAAAGATCTTACCTTAACCACCTATTATAATTTGTATTGATGTGAATCTGATTATTTAAAATATATTACATAATAATGTTGTATAATACACATAGGCAGTTTAATTTTATCTTATATGAAATATGAATTAAAAAAAAAATTGTATAAATTAATATTGAAAACAAAAAAAGAAACGTAACGCAACATAAGTAACGCACGAGAAGATAAGCAAACAAATATAACCATGAGACATAAAACTAGACACAGGAGTAAGAAAAGCATTTTTAATATTTTTGTTTTTGTTGTTTTTTTTTTATATTTGTATTTTAAAATAATGTATATAATCTGTATATAGGGTATAAATGAATCATCTGTCAAAAAATACTACCGAAAATAATTATATAACATTAGTAAATGTATCTCCTACAGTACATTTATTAGTTAAGTGTTCACAATTTTATATGGTGAGAATTATAGAACAAACAAAAAATACTAGAAAATTATGAAAAAAGGTGGATAACAGAAATATTAATGTTCTGATTCCAAGAACAGTAACGTTGATAAAATTTTTAAAAAAATAAAAAAAAATATATATATATATATATATGTAAACCAAACAAAAGTAAGAATAACAATGAATAGTTATTATTATTATTAGAAATAATTGTATTAATCTGTTGATGAAATGATATGAATAAATAGTGGTTAACGCCACAAAAGAGAAAAAAAAAGCATAAATGGAAATATCATAGCTTAATTATTGAATTTTAAAAAGTGGAAATTTTTGCATTTTTCGAAAAAATTCCTTTGGTCCCACTCAGTGAAATTTTCGAAAATTGGCCAAATTATGACCCTTTTATTTTTTTGACATAACTAGTTACTATGGCTCTATAAGATGATGTTAACACAATTTATGTGCATACATTGTAATATTATAGCATAATTATTGAATTTAAAAAAGAGGAAATTTTGGCTTTTTTTCGAAAAAAAATTTCTATGGTCCCCCGCAGTGAAATTTTCGAAAAATGGCCAAATTTCGACCCTCTTATTCTTTGACATTTAACTAGTTACTATGGCTCTATAAGATAATGTTAACACAATATATGTGCATTAGTGTCAATATTATCGCGTAATTATTTAATTTAAAACAGTAGAAATTTTGCCAATTTTTCCAAAAAAAAAATCCTTTGGTCCCCCGTTGGTAAATTTGTCGAAAAATGGCCAATTGTCGACACTTCTTGACATAATTAGTTATTATGGCTCTATAAGATGATGTGAGCGCAATATTATGTGCATAAATGACAATATCATCGCACAATTATTGAATTAAAAAAAGTAGAAATTTTGCCAATTTTTCGAAAAAAAATCTCTGTACTTAGTATTATAGTACAGAGAAATTTGCGAAAAATAGCCAAATTTCGAACCTTTTATTTTTTTTTACATAACTAGTTGCTATGGCTCTATAAGATCATGTTAACACAATATGTGCATTAGTGGCAATATTATGGCATAATTATTGAATTTAAAAAAGTAGAAATTTTGCCCATTTTTCTAAAAAATCTCTGTTTTATAGTACAGGGAAATTTGCGAAAAGTAGACGTTTTTATTTTCTGACATAACTAGTTGCTATGGCTCTATAAAGTCCCTTTCTCACAGAGCTGTGTGCCAGGAATGTGTGAGAACGGGTCGTCTTGGCATCGACATGACCTGCTTTATACCTAGTAATATTACTAGGGATATTCCCCGCAATGCGAGACGGGCATTCCGTGAGAGCGTAACGCAGTTATATTCCCCGTCGCGGGGCTTTGACACCTTGTGCGCGGTCAAGTGTATCACTTTGGCGCCGATTCAATTCAATTGTCAAAATGTCGAACTGGAGGAATAACGAGATTAGGGAGCTTCTTGAAATAAGGGGACAAGAAGAAATTTGTAGACAGATGGGACAATAAGGTCGGGAGCTGTTTACGTTAATATTGTTTGTAAGCTGGCTGTGGTTGGCGTAAAACGAACAAAAAAACAAGACATAAGCAAACTGAAAACGTTAAAGGCCAGGTACCATGTCATTAAAGACAAAAACAACAGGTCTGGGAAGCAAAAGCATACTTGGCCATATTATGATTTGTGCGATGCAATTTGGGGACACAGGCCATGTGCCCAACCTGTCCGAGTTCTAGAATCTATTGTAAGCCCAGATGATGAAGATGAAGCTGGAGATGATGCAGAAGATGATACAGTCGTGGGTAAGTCTAGCAAAGTTACTGTTGTCACTCACTACTAGTCTACGGTACCTATTATAACTAGGCCTAACTACTCTAGCTCTACTCGCCCAGACCAGGGCAGGCCCTACTACTCTTCCTAGGCCTAGGCTAAGCCAAAATTATATTATACCATAAATCTATATCATCAATTTGGATCCTTTCTAAATATTTTATACAGTTGTTATTATATTAATAAATATAAACTAAATACTTAATTTATTTAGGTAAGGTTACATAGTTCATGACCGCTACTCACTGTAATAATATAGTAGTACTACTACTAGGCCACTATTTATATTGTTCTTAATACTCAATTAATAATTAGTGACTTTCTATTCTATGTGCTTATTTTAAGTTAGTTATTTTGTATTTTCTGTTTTAAATATAAAATTATTTTTTTATAGATCAAGAGCCATTAGAAGTTAATTCAGAGGCTACTGTAGAGGAGGATGACCCTATACAGGAAGTTGAAAATGCTCAAGTGGTTGAAGATGTTGAAGTGTTAGAATTTGTGGATACAAATGTTCTTGTTCAAGAAGATGATGATGTAGATCAACCAGCTGGTCCAGTGCAGGTAGAAGAAGAAAGACCCAGAAAAAAGGCAAAAAAGACAAAACTAGACAAATCTATGGAAGCTGTCTCAACACTAATAGCAGACAGATTTGAGGCATCCGAGAAAAGATTGATAGAGGATGTGAGGAAACTAGCGAAAGAACAGAGGGACTGGGAATTAAAAGTTGAAAGAGAGAATAGGAATGCCCAACAAGAGCTTTTTACACAAGTACAAAACAATCAAAGGGATATGCTACAACAGTTTACAACATGCATGACAACAATGATGACAATGCAAAATCAACATGTTCCCAATCAAATCCAACATCTAACTCCTGTTTTTTACACCAATCAGCCACGAGTTAATTACAATATGGGTCCTCAATCACACACTCAAGGATACTTATATCAGTCATCTTCTTCACCATCAGCTACTTCACCTTACAGCGGTAATAATACATCATCATCAAGCTCAGCAGACAGCAGCCAAGGAGAATTGTATACACTTTAGACACGTTTTAAACAAATCATTGTGTTTTATGTTAATTTAATGTAATCCTGGAGTTGTTAAATAAAAATGATGGAAAATAGTAAATTTTTAATTACTGTATACTAATAATGTTAATTTAAAACTTGGGACGATACAATGATTATTTTCTGTCAAAACAAGTGTACACCATGACATTATTTTAGTAAACTCCTTTAATCACAGCTTATGCTATTTTTCATATGTTGACCTTTTAGCACTATCAATACATCATTTTATTGTTACAAATTAATTGTTTAGTTATACAAACAAACATTAATTGCTGGTAAGATTTTTTTTTATTAAAATCAAAAAGGTTTTATTTTTTTAGTTATACATCTACTGTACTATTATCAATACCAAAAACACCTGTTAAATGTAAACCTTTTAACATGTTAAGTTAGCTATTTAAAAATTACATTAATCAAAAAACTAAATCAGTTTAACAACAATGATTCACAATTTTAACAAAATAATTAGTTTTCCTGTTTTATTTAAAAATTACTTTTACTGCCGTTACGCAATACATTTGGTTGTAGTCGCTGTTTCTAAAACGCAGTAGACAAACAACAATTCAATAGTACGAACATCAGGTACATTCCTTTTATTTTAGCTGGCTTAACACAATACCACTGCTTACCGGTGAGCTGGCTTAACAACACCACTGCTTGTACCGGTTATAACCTTCTATCTACGTAAACTGTTTTTATACACTGTAACACTTGTCCAACTGGTAAACAGTAACTTACTAACATAGATTCCGCATCTCCGTTGCCTTTTATAAGCGAACACATTTGTTATGCAAATTAAAAACTTTACGGCTGACTAAGCCAACAACACCGCATGGTGTTTAACAATACACCACTAACTTTACTGTAGCAACAATTACAGTAATAAAAAAACTGTTTTTTGTTTTCTATAAGATAATACTGTAATAAAGTGTATTATTATGTATATCGTGTATATATATAAAATTAATATATATGTCTGATTATTGTTTAATAAAAAATACTAAAAATGACATGATTGTTAATCTATTTATTGCGTTTAGGTTTGCATGATGAGAACATTTCTAATCAACAAAAAGTTTGGGATACACCACATGAAGATACTTAAAACTTAGTTTAAAATTTACAAGAATGCCGAAACTGCATCACGAATATCTGATGTTACATCTATATTCTGATTATTTGGATCAACATTATCATTTGGTTGCACCAAACCATGCTGCCTTTCATAATTGCGCATTTCTTCGTCCCACTCAGGATAGAACTGTTCCTTATACATCTCACATATGTTGTGCAGAACAGAGCATGACGCAACCACATCCGATACAAATGAAATATTGACATCATTCCTCTTTAGAAGTATTCTCCATCTTCCCTTCAGACGACCAAATGCGCTTCCAACGACCATTCTCGCAGAGCTTAACCGTGTGTTAAATCTTCTTTGATCGGCTGGTAATGCATGGTTGGTATATGGTTTCATTAGCCACTTTTTTAAGGGATATGCAGCATCACCGATGAGAAACACAGGTACTTCTACACCATTTATCACTTTAGAATTCTGAATAAATAAAACAATTAAATGAATTATGTTGCTATCATGCCTTTCTTATTCGTGTGTTTATAGAAATCCTAGCCATTAATAATAAGCAATTAATTACACAAAAGCTTACCTCCATAGGAAAAAGATGACCATTTTGCCTGTCCTCTGCAAGGGAAAATATGTTTGAATTTGCCAAAACCCTTGCGTCATGCGTTCTGCTTGGCCATCCAATGTTTACATCTGTAAAGCTGTATTTATGAAGAACATTTGTTAGATTAACCATACTTTTTTTTTAGAATCATGCATTTGGAAGTAGAATAATATAGATTATTCATAGGCCTAATCCTGGATAGAATAGCATTAAACAAACACCTTAAGCAGTTACAGCTCTTTTTGTACAATAATTTAGTTAAATAATTTTTAACCAACCAAAAGTTATGATCCACCATTGCCTGCATTATCACAGTGTGCCATCCTTTCCTGTTGGAGTAGCGCTCTGTAGTTGCACCCGAAATATAAATATATCAAGAAATATATCAATATTGTATCAAATTTAGACATTTTATACTGTTTGACTGTTTACTGTCCAGTTACTAGTTTCCAGTCACTAAACTTATTCCAGTTTTATCATTTGAATCTGTCATTTCAAGTGATTTTAATTCTACTTACATGTCTAGGCTCCAGTAGCATCATTGATGTTGGTGCATGGCTAAACAATAGCATCTTACCTGCCTGTGTTTTTCAGCAATATTGGATTACAACTAATTTGCATATGGCTACCTGATATGTGAATTGAAAACATGTCATACTCTAGGCAAGCATTATTGGCCTTCAATATTTGTGCCAAACCAGGATTACCCCTTGCCTTATTTCATCATGTTTGTTCATTGGGATTGTACAGAGGTAAGCGTACCCGAAGGGGTATGAGAGCCCAAAAGAGACTTGTAAACAAATCATTACAGGTGTCGATACCTTTAGTTGATAACAAACATTGTGATAATAGCAATATAGTGAAGATACAGTTACAACCTCATAACAATTCACGTATACAACCCGTCAACTTTGCTGCATGGAATGCCAGGTCTATAAAACCTAAGACTGCTTCCTGTCTGTGACTTTACAATTACTAAGATATCTTTGCTATAACCGAATCATGGCTGACAAATGATGATCGTTCCAACCGTGCTATAGCTGATATTAAAAATACTCTTCCTGACTTTGAACTTCTTCACCGATCCAGAAATCACTCAACAGGTGGTGGTGTATGTGTGATTTTGCGAAAAGGCTTCTTAGCTGCTGCTAATAGTGGACCGATATTTAAATCATTTGAATATATAGATATCACCATCACTGCAAAGTCGTCCTCTTGTAGGCTGTACATTATTTATAGACCACCTTACTCAAGAAAGAACAAGATAACAACTAAGATGTTCTTTTCAGACTTCTCGACTCTTCTTGAGTTGATCAATAATGTTCCTGGTCGTGTTCTACTGGCAGGGGATTTTAACCTACACATGAAGTGCAAAACAGTGATGCGATTACTATGAAGAATCTTCTATCCATTTCTGGTTTCACTCAGCATGTTACCGGACCCACTCACAAGAGTGGTCACACACTTGACTTGTTAATTTGCAGAGATACAGATAACTGATATTAGCATCCATACTGATCAGCCTTCTGATCATTATTCAACTATGTGTCATTTGAGTATATCACGCCCGGATTCCACTAGCCATCGAATTAGTTTCCGTAAATTGCGCCAAATTGATATTAAGTCTTTTAAGAGTGACATTGTGAAATCTGAGTTGATTACGAACCCTGCTGCAGGAATTAACACACTTGTATCTCAATACAACAACGTCCTTTCTCATGTTTTGGACTTGCATGCCCCAATAGTTACCAGGTCCATAATACTGAGACCTCACGCTCCCTGGTATAATGAGAACCTGCGTGAACAAAAGAGAGTCAAACGCCGCTGTGAAAGGAAATGGGCTTCATCTGGTTTAGAGGTACATAAACAACTGTACCACAGTGAATGCAACACATACAAACAGTTACTTGAAAAGTCAAAGACCGACTTCCACAGATGTCAAGTATCAAAATGTGAGCAGGGCAAGCTATTTAACTTGATTGACAATTTCACTTCAGCAAATCATAAGCAGATTCTTCCTCTACATGAGTCTTCAGAGTATATGGCTTGTCAATTTCTGAATTCTTTCGTGATAAGATTCAAGTTAAAATTGAACTCGAGAATGACCCTTACAGTGTCGGTAGTGTACATGATAAAAAGGCCGATGCACACTCTTTCAATACTTTTGCTAATGTGTCTCATAAGGATTTACGCAAGATAATAATGGCTTCCAAATCATCTACTTGTCCTCTAGATCCTATAACATCAAAGCTTTTGAAAGAATGTCTCGATGAACTCATTCCCACCATATGCGACATTGTCAATAGATCACTATCATGTGGAACAGTTCCTGATATCTTTAAGAAACTCTCATTAGACCCAGAAATATTGAAGAATTACCGTCCAATCTCCAATCTATCTTTCATCTAAAAAATACTTGAGAGATGTGTTGCCGCTCAGTTACAGTCGGAAAGCCGCGTTGGTAACGCATCACTGATTTCATTCATTGTGAGGGCGCGCTTCGTGGAAAATGTTGGAATTTTTGCTATTTTAGTACACAATTAGAAAATGGTATAATTTTGATATTAAATGAAATCAATAAACGTATTTCAATAGTTGAACTACAAGCGTAAATAATGATAAAAACTGTGATCTAAATTCCACAGATTTTTTGTTTCAAGAAATATCATTATTTTATGTATAAACTTTTTTACTTTAATTTTTTTTTAAATGATGGTAAAAAATCATTAAATTTCATATTTTCTAGATAAGGTTTCAAAGCGAATTTAAAATCCTTTCAAGATAAACTATTAAGCTATCTATTAAAATAAAAATCTAATTTTAAGCTTTCTTGGGATGCAACTCCCACTAATCAAACCAAACCTACTACATTTCTGTTCTGTTTCGATCGAAAAATCGCCATTTTGAAACTTTGTTTACGTTTTACGAAGCTGGTACGAATCGTCCCGGACCGAATCGTGTCTGTGTTCAATACGGTTTTCATGCGGGCGTATTACGTCATAGGCCTAAGATTTCAATTTGCTCCCCGATTATTGTTCTATTTGGTTTCTGAGCTAGGAAAGGCTACCTACTATAATTACTGACTTGATTTCTAGCCTAGCTAGGCCTAAAAATAGTATTTTCTAGGCCTAGCTAGGCTGAGTAATTCTGATATAATACTAATATTAGATAGGTAGGCCTACCCTAGTGAGTGTTAATAATAGTAGCTGGGTATTCTATAGTCTAGGCTGGTGGTAGGTCTATCCCAGCTCTGCTCATATACCAAGCAAGAAGAAGCCTGAAGAAGCCTGAAGGAGAAACTAGGCCCAGAACAAATAAAAAACTGTTAAAAAAACAATAAATGGAAAAACAAAAAAAAATAACCCATTTTCAATTTATATATGGGGAATGTTTTATAAAATCGGGCATGTTTGTTTCAGAGACTCAAACGTGTATTTTTATATGGTCATGTTTTTAAAAAAGATAATTATGAGCCCAGCTGAAACCAAGATATAAAAATATAAGTCCATCATTTACTTGAGTATTGTTACAGTGATTGGTTGGTACTCAGTATTTCAGTATCTGGCAGTAAATGTCACACTTGTATATAAATATTACTTTATTAGATACAACTTGCATTTCACACAAGCAACCAATTTTTTTTTTTACGTATACAGAATGTGAAAAAGCAGTTTTTAATACAAATATCTTTCAAACAATACTGATATAAATAGTAAATACTACTACTGTATATAAAAACTTGCTTTTATTTAAATAGCACCTTGTTCATCAAACATAACAAACTAGCTAGGCCTATATCATATTAACTTATGTGAGTCTTACGGTTGTACTGATTTTATGATTGTTTTATATGTTTATATTGTATGTATCTGTGTGACTCTGGTTAATAAAGTAAATCAATCAATCAATTGCAACTTAATTTATATCTTATCATTGACTGATCTGAAACGCTTCTAAAACTTGAATGCGTATGAATGTATGTTATATTATTATTAGCGAATAAAATGAAAAACTATCAGCTGCAGCAATGATATTGAAATCGAGAAAACCATTACAGCTTCCACCGTCCAACCTCATATTGAAGAACGAGACAGAAAATCGTCGAGTCTTGATACCAACAAAAAACCTAAAATGAAAATGAATAGCTGAAATGTAATGAATGAAACTATTTAAATAATTGTCACTATGATATGAACAAAACATTGCATCGTTATACAGTATAATTATTCAACAACCTGAAAACATTTTCAGATATAGGCCTACCATGAAAAAGCAGCAAATACAAAATTTCCTTATGTCTGTTTATTGTAATAATTATTAATATTATAAATAAATTGTACCCCTCAGTTGTCAATAATTTTACTATAAATAAATATTTAACTATAGAATAGGTAGGCCTATACCTGTATCAGGCTGCGATTTGCTTAATTATCTTCCCAATGCATCTTCAA
Organism: Antedon bifida; assembly: GCF_963402885.1. Lineage (NCBI taxonomy): Eukaryota > Metazoa > Echinodermata > Crinoidea > Comatulida > Antedonidae > Antedon > Antedon bifida. The sequence goes on from NC_136231.1 coordinate 11,053,220, forward strand.
TATAGAGTAGGATTGTAACGATACTTTAATAATACTAAATTGTAACTAAAGTATTTAAATTATTAACAGAACATGTTACTAGGCCTAGGCCGATATAATACGACAACGATCCACCAGGTCGTGCATATACTCACCTACAACAACCACAATCAACACAACATGCACCGATGCACCACACACGACGGAACTAGTGCCGCGAGACGTAACAATATATGACATGAGGACCTTTTTTAAAATGTTCGCTATAGGAAGCTTAAATAGGGTTTCAAGCCAATTTTAACGTAAAACAGACTATTGATACTTACTCTATCCATATACGTCGGTTTTTTGGTAATTCACTGTATGGGATGCAAATCCCACTAATGGAAAATTTGTAAACAAACACCTGTTAGAAAACTTCAGTTTTGACGGACGCACACGAACTTTGGAAAGAAATTGTCGCTGACAACAAATCCAACAAATTATTCAGAAAATTAGGTGACCTGCGACATCTTAAACATATAAGGAACTGATCTTACCATATATGGTTAATTTTTCGCCTACTAATGTTTATTAAACAGCTATTAAATGACGTATACTTTATGCTAATGTTTTCGCGCGAAACGTTGATGCTTCTGTGCCGAGAGAGGGCTTCTAAAATTTATGACGTCATGCGAAGTCGAAAATTCAGCGATAACGGTCATATTTCCCAACGCGGCTCTCCGACTGGTTAACTAAACATCTTGTAACAAATGACCTGCACGGCAAGCGGCAATCAGCCTATCGTAAACACCATTCTACTGAAACCTCTCTGATTTGTGTCATTAATGATTTACTTCGCGCTGTTGATGTACACAGTGAAGCAGTACTAGTGTTACTTGACCTAACTGCAGCATTTGACACCATAAACCACAAAATACTACTGCGGAGACTATCAAATCGGTATGGAGTCGATGGCACAGTTCTCAAGTGGTTTCAATCATACATGCTCAACCGCACTCAATCCGTTGCTATTAAAGAGTCAACATCGAATCCGTCTCCATTACTGGATGGTGTTCCACAGGGGTCTGTACTGGGCCCTCTGTGTTTCACGCTTTATACATCGTCATTAGAAGATATTGTTAGTTCTTATGATGGAGTTGAGCTGATGGTGTACGCGAATGATACACAACTGCATATGATGTTTAATCCTTTGCAAACAGATAGTGCTATTTCACAACTTGAATCTTGCATCCAAGAAGTCAAGAAATGGATGGTAGTCAATAAACTCAAACTCAATAGCAGCAAAACAGATGTACTTCACATCACCTCCCGGTTTTTGCCGGAATTGACCAAATTCAGGTTGGCTCGGAGTTCGTTCTAACGGTTCCTTCAGCACGCAATCTTGGCATTACAATTGACAACAAGCTAAGTATGTCGGGACACATTAATAACATCTGCAAGTCAGCTAACTTTGCGCTCAGGAAAATCGGTCAAGTTCGCAAGTACCTTGATAGAGCATCTCATCTCATTCACGCGTTTGTCAGCTCGCGTCTTGACTGTTGTAACAGTCTTTTATGTGGCTTACCTGACTATGAGATTGCAAAACTCCAGCTAGTTCAAACACTGCTGCAAGGATGATCACTTTGACTAAAAAGCGGCACAGTATTACACCGGTGTTGAAAGAGCTTCACTGGCTGCCAGTGTGTAAGAGAATAGCGTTTAAAATCTCGCTGATCACTTACAAAGCGTTACATGGGCTTGCCCCTGATTATATTCGCGAGCTCATATCTGAATACATCCCGTCTCGCTCTTTAAGGTCTGGTGATCAATTTCTTCTAACATTACCAAAATCATCCACTGCTTATGGTAGAAGGTCTTTTGCAGCAATAGCACCTTCATTATGGAACAAACTTCCACACTTTGTGAGACTTGCTCCTTCAGTCAGTATTTTTAAATCACGACTGAAAGCCCATCTGTTCTCATCTGGTATTAATTAACTTACCGGGATGGTGTCCGGCGGGGGATAGTTTAACCCTAGTTTAAGTTAGTGCATGCTTCAATTACTCTCTATTCTTAATTCTGGCCCCGAAACTTTGACTCAGAAATACCGGGATGGTGTCCGGCGGGGGATAGTTTTACCTTAGTTAAGCATAGTTACATTCTTTTCACATTATTGATTGTTTCCATCCCTGAAACCTCGACTAATAAATACCGGTGTTATGTATGTACATCGCACCTTGATACCCTGATATGCAAATTAGGCTAGTCACGGTTTGTTGTAGTCACACTGTTCATTGTATGAGAGCGGTGCACAATAGGCGATACGTTGTTAACGTTGTTGTACACTTTTGATGCTCCGTGTGGAGACATAATCATATATAAGTGAGCCCTAGTATCAGGTATTTACATTATATAATTTGTATTTATTATTTACTGATGAATTAGTTAAGTTTGATAGACATAATGATGATAGTATGCCCATGTTAGCGGCGAATTATGTGTGATAAGCCGTAGTACGTTAGGGACGTGCTTAATGGCGCCGTATCAATTGTTTCTTTGTTTGTTTTTGTTTTAGTTTACCGGATGAACGGATGAATAGTAATAAAGTGAGCAAGTGTAGCTCAAGAAAGAGAAGCTATTCTTCTGTGGTTTTGTCCGCGTTTAAACTGCGGGGGTTCCATGCAGAACAGTAAACTGATATTACTTATTGCGGTTTAACAAGGCATCGTAGTACTGTGCTTGTTCCGACATGTCAGATACAGGAGCAGCTAACCCTGAGAGACGGGAAAGCAAAGGTGAAGAGCCGGATAATCCTCATAAAAGAGAAAGAACTCTGACTGATAAAGGAAGAGAATATAAGTTAGAGTTAAAAGAAAAAGAGTTTAACGGTTGCGTTAAACATGTCAAGAAAGCCATAGCAACTGTCCAAAATTTGATAGCTCAGTCTGTGGATATTCATGTAATCCAAACGGAAATTGCAAAAATGGTCACAGTTACAGGAACGCTTGGTGACATTCAAGCAGACATGTATGAGTTATTGAGTGTAGAGAGACGAAAAGAATTGTATGATCGTTATGATTACTACGATAGGATCGTTTTTGAAACCAGACAATCTGCAAATGTAAAAGTAAAGGAGTTGTTAAGTATGGAAGAAGAGCAATTGTCAAGTAGAGCTAGCAGAGCAAGTAGACGTTTTGTTCGTTCGACAGTTAGCTCTAGCAAGTCTTCTGTAAAACAAAGGAAATATGAGTTAGCAGAGGCTGGAGCAGCAATTAAAGTGGACTTGTCGTTTATGGAGAAAGAACGTCAATTAGAGGAGAAAAGACTAAACAGGAAACAGGAAAGATTGGCTAAAGAGTTAAAGTTACAGAAAGATTTGGCAAAACACATGGCGAAGATGAGCGTCTGTCTGAAAGCAGAAGAAGAAGATTATTTTTCTGTTGAGCAGGTAGTTGAAGGATTACCCGGAGAAGATAAACAACACGACATGAAACGATTTCTTAATGATGTGTATTCAAAAGTTGATACTGGTGAAGATGTTCCGATCGTGGGTGTAGTTAGTGAACCACAATTAACTACTACAGAGATTGTTTTAGATCCTGTTACATCCATATATCAACGAATTAATATGGAAAACCAAGACCTGACTGTTGTTTCGTCTTTGACGCCTCATCCAATTTTATATGGTAGAAAGGTTACGCAACCAGTGTCTGTGAGCTTTGCCGTTTCTGACTATCCAATTGGGCCTACAAATGTAACAACACAGAGCCATTACAGCACAGTGGATCAATCTGTTATGTACACAACGCCTGCCTTATCGGACCGTCCAGTGTGTTGTTATTCAAATACCTTGCCACAATCATTGGTTTCTTCTCACGTTCACGCTAACCCAGTTACATTGTCGTATGGAGTACCTGTATATGGTCAAGCAGCTGAGATGGTATCGACGAACAATCTTGTAGGCGAATCACCGATATCAACAGCAAATTTAATGAAACAGATCGTTGATTCTATAAGGCTTCCGGCATTAAAAGTTGAAGTTTTTAGTGGTGATCCACTTAAGTACCCGATGTGGGAATCTTCTTTTAATGCTTTGATTGAATCAAAGGCAATTAATATTGACGAGAAGCTGAACTTGTTAAGTCAACATTTGGCTGGTGAGCCAAAGAATATGATTAACAACTACTTGTTACTGCAGACAGAAGGCGCTTATGTACATGCTAAGATGGAACTGAAGGAACGATACGGTAATGACAGTGTCATTGCGAAAGCTTTTACAGACAAGCTCAATGCATGGCCAAATATCCGCGTACGTGATGCTTCCAGCTTGCAGAAATTCTCTGACTTTGTAAATGAAGTGAATGTTGCGATGCAGAGAATTCCGTATCTACAAGTGTTGAATTTCCCACAAGAGAATGCGAAACTTATTACAAAATTGCCATTATATATAGAAGCAAAGTGGCGTCATATTGTCCAAGAACAGAAACTTAAATTTCCAACGTTTACTAAATTTGCTAAATTCATCAAAACACAAGCACGTGAAGCAAACATACCTGCCTTTGACCAACGTTACAAGAGTGATGAAGTCAAAGGAACTACAAGGTCCAGACAACAAAGGATACAAAATGAGAATACTTCATCGTTAGCCACAGTAGCGCACGATGAAACAACCCAAAGAAAGACTGTGAACTTTGATGGTAAAAAATGTCCGTTTTGTGAAGAGGCTCATCATGTTGACGAATGTGAAAAGTTCAAGAATCTAATCCGGAAGGAGAGAAAAGAATTCTTGAGAAAAAATAGGTTATGTTATGGTTGCGGAATGACTGACCAACATCAATTAAACACATGTGAAAACAGAATAAAATGTAAAACATGTTCTAACGAACACCTGACTAGCCTACACTTTGACAGGAGGCTAGTGCCTACAACTTCTCATCGTACTTTGGTACGCCGACAGAATATTGATAATTCAATGGTGGTACCTGTATGGGTCCGAAAGAAAAATGATGTTTCAAATGAGATTCTTCAGTATTGTATTCTGGATCCACAAAGCAATAGCAGTTTTATTTCAGATGATCTGTTTAATCAACTTCAAGTTTATGGGCATGCAACTCAACTCTCACTGTCTACGATGCTAGAAGCAAACGTGACGATACCTAGTAGGAAAATTCACGATTTGGAAGTGTTGAGTTTTGACAGAAAAGAAATGGTTCCTCTATCGAAAGTGTTTACAAGAGACCAGATTCCAATAGGAAGATCACAAATACCCAGACAGCAAGATGCGAATAAATTCTCACATTTACAGGGCATTGCTAATCTGATTGTACCATACTTACCAGACGTAAAAGTTGGGATCCTTATTGGTAACGATATACCCCGAGCAATAAGACCACGTGAGATTGTGGCTGGAGATGAAAACGATCCTTATGGCCAACGTTCCATTCTGGGATGGGGAATAATTGGAAATGTTAGCAAAACTTTCAAAACTCTATCTGATTCCCATAAGCAATCTTCTAGAAATCCAGGCTACGTTGACACAGTCAAAAATCCTAAATACAGACTTACTCATGCTACCAAGGTGAAAGAAATAATCAGCATGCAACAGGTTAGGCAGATGTTTGAGATGGATTTTGTAGAGCATGTATCAACAAAAAAGGGATATATAGATTTATTTCCATACTTTCCAGTAAAATTGTCAAGAGAAATGATGGTCATTATGAAATGCCATTGCCGATGTGTCGTGATGATGTACGATTTCCTAACAATCGTTTATCAGCCTTGAGACGGGCTTTGCAGCTTAAGAGAAAGTTTAAAAGAAATTCAACATTTAAAGAACACTGTATTGCCTTTATGAATGGTATACTTGCAGGCTATGCAGAAAAGGTACCTGAATCTGAGTACGGCATAACCGATGGTAGTGTTAATTACATACCACATTCGGGCGTGTACCATCCAAAAAAGCCGAATGAAATAAGAGTTGTGTTCGACTGTTCGGCAAAATACGAAGGCGTCTGTTTAAATGATTACCTACTTCAGGGTCCAGATTTAATGAATGGTCTGATTGGTATTCTATGTCGGTTCCGATATAAAAGGGATGTTCCATCAATTTTATGTAACTCCCAAAGATCGAGACAAACTACGGTTCTTGTGGTGGGATGGTAGTGACTTTGAACAAAAAATGGTGGAATATCGTATGAAAGTTCATTTGTTCGGTGCTAAAAGCTCTCCCGGGTGTGCAAACTTTGGCTTGAAGCGAGCTGCCGACGACGGAGAAGAAAAGTTTGGTGAAATTGCAGCCAATTTCGTTCGAGATGATTTTTATGTAGATGACGGTTTAAAGTCACTTCCTACTATTCAACAGGCTATCGAACTTGTCAAGAGCAGCACGGAACTTTGTGCATCAGCTGGCTTGGTGCTACACAAATGGATGTCAAATAAAAGAGCTGTTCTCAATTCCTGAAGAGCAAAGAGCTAAGGGTCTGAAAACGTTAGACATCAAGACCGATCCGCTACCAATTGAACGTGCATTGGGTGTCACTTGGTGCGTGGAAGCAGATACTTTTCAATTTCGAATAGTATTGAAAGATTGTCCTTTGAGTCGAAGAGGCGTTTTATCAACAATTAGCTCCATATACGATCCACTAGGATTCGCAGCACCTGTTGTCCTCGAAGGAAAGATTATTCTTCAAGAGATGTGTAGAGAAAATGTTGGATGGGATGAACCAATACCTTCGTATCTATACTCAAAATGGGAAAAGTGGAGGAAAGAAATCGTTGCGCTTGAGCAATTAAAGATCCAACGTTGTTATAAAACAAGTGATTTTGGAGAAATACAAAATGTTGAGCTTCACTACTTCTCAGATGCGAGTGAGTTTGCGTATGGACAGTGCACATATCTAAGAATAATCAACCGGAATAATAGATGTGCTTGCTCATTAGTAATTGCGAACGCCAGAGTTGCCCCATTAAGAAGGGTGTACACAATTCCACGTCTTGAATTATCTGCTGCAGTTATCTCAGCTAGAATGAGCAAATTCGTCAAAGAAGAATTAAACTACGACCATCATAAAGTGAACGAATTCTTCTGGACTGATAGTAATGGAAACTCCTAGTTGGTTTAACGGTCCAGAATTTTTGAATCATGATGGTCCTTTTAAAAACGTTCAAGTGCCTTTCACTTTAGATGATACAGTTCAAACTGAGATTGTGAATGAGATGAAGAAAGCCACTGTGTTTACTTTGGTGAATAGTGAAATGGATGTGCATCAGTCAATTAGTACACGATTTGAGCGATTCTCTAGTTGGTTCCAACTCAGACGAGCTATTGCAAATTGTCACCGCCTGAAAAAGTATCTGTTAGCATCTTCTCGTACAAATGGGAAATGTGTACCACCGATGTCTGTAACAGACCTCCAAGATAGCGAACGATTCATTTGTAAGTGTACACAGGCGGAGTACTTCAAATCAGAAATTGAAATTCTCCGAAAAGTGAAGCAATTGAGTGAGATTACCGAACGGAATTTGGCACGAATGAGGAAGGTTACTCTAAAACGGACAAGTTGCATGTATAAATTAGACCCCTTTCTAGATGAGAATGGCATCCTTCGAGTAGGTGGTAGAATCCGGAATGCAATGTTGCCTTTAGATGTCACTAATCCCGTAATCTTGCCGAAGAAGTGCAAGGTTACTGATCTCATAATACAACATTATCATCAAGAGGTTAACCATATGGGTCGGAGCACTACACATAACCGCATTCGCCAGAGTGGATACTGGATAATTGGAGCATCGTCTGCAGTTTCAACAGTTATTCACGGATGTGTAACATGTCGTAGGCTAAGGGGTGGACTGCAAACCCAGAAGATGGCAGATTTGCCAAAGGATCGTCTGGAAAACCATCCACCTTTTACATACTGCGCTGTAGATATTTTTGGACCGTTCTATATCCGAGAAAGAAGAAGTCGATTGAAGCGATATGGGGTGGTGTTTACATGCATGTATTCAAGGGCAATACACCTGGAGTCAGTTAATACTCTTGAAACAGATTCGTTCTTGAACGCCCTTCGACAGTTTTTAAGTATCCGTGGTCCTTGTAGACAGATAAGATCTGATCGTGGTACCAACTTGGTGGGTGCGAGCAATGAATTGAAAAAGGGAATTCAAGAGATGGATGAAACTAAATTAAAGGCATTTCTTCTGAAGCAGAATTGCGATTGGATTGAGTTCAAGTTTAACGTTCCTTCCGCCAGTCACATGGGCGGAGTCTGGGAACGACAGATCCGTACTGTACGAAGTGCGTTGGCGCCACTATTAACGCAATCTGGTGATCATCTAAATGATGAGTCATTCCGTACTTTTCTATCGGAAGCACAAAATATCGTCAATTCAAGGCCACTGACAACTAATTTGTCAGAAGCTCAAGTACCAGAACCTCTAACACCTAACCATTTGTTAACGATGAAGGCCAGCGTTGTACTTCCACCGCCTGGTAATTTTCAAGGAAAAGATTTATATAGCAGGAAAAGATGGCGCAGAGTGCAGTATCTGGCTAACGAATTCTGGCATAGGTGGAAAAAAGAATATCTGCAAACCCTTCAACCTAAAAGGAAATGGTGTGATAAGAAAAGAAACATGAAAGTCGGTGACGTTGTGATCGTCAAAGATGAAAGTCTACCTCGCAACTCTTGGAGTGTTGGAAAAGTCTCAGATGTATATACAAGTGAGGATGATCTTGTACGAAAAGTCAAGCTAACGATGGCATCTAGGAACCTAGATAATCGTGGAAAAAGAAGTCAACCACTTTCTACATTGGAGAGACCAATACATAAATTAGTTCTGCTAATGCCAACAGAAATAAGTAATTAATTAATGTCTGAAAAGAAAAAGAAAAATGAAGACACTTAGAAGATAAATCAAACTAAAAGTAGAAATGATTAGTGAAAGAAGTACGTTTTATTTTACGAAAACATTTACAATATTTATGACAGAAGTTACTCAAAAAGTTTAGTATTATTGTAATCAAATCCCCGTCAAGGAGCCACTATTGTTGTGTATGCAAAAGAAAAGTGATGATACAGTCGGTTCATAATTTATCTTTGCAGGGAGCCATGTTATGTATGTACATCGCACCTTGATACCTTGATATGCAAATTAGGCTAGTCACGGTTTGTTGTAGTCACACTGTTCATTGTATGAGAGCGGTGCACAATAGGCGATACGTTGTTAACGTTGTTGTACACTTTTGATGCTCCGTGTGGAGACATAATCATATATAAGTGAGCCCTAGTATCAGGTATTTACATTATATAATTTGTATTTATTATTTACTGATGAATTAGTTAAGTTTGATAGACATAATGATGATAGTATGCCCATGTTAATTATGTGTGATAAGCCGTAGTACGTTAGGGACGTGCTTAATGGCGCCGTATCAATTGTTTCTTTGTTTGTTTTTGTTTTAGTTTACCGGATGAACGGATGAATAGTAATAAAGTGAGCAAGTGTAGCTCAAGAAAGAGAAGCTATTCTTCTGTGGTTTTGTCCGCGTTTAAACTGCGGGGGTTCCATGCAGAACAACCGTAATGTAAAGCACCTAGAGGGGTCAGTGATCCATTAGGCGCTATATAAATATTGTTTATTATTATTATTATTATGGTAATCTGCAGGATTTTTTGACGGAGCTAGAATGGAGACATGGGTACCGTCTATGGCCCCAGCACATTGAGGGAACCGGCGTCTTTCGAATCCATTTATTGTTGCTGTTAATCTCTCACCAGAGGGAAGCGATATGTATCTTTTAAATAAGTTTCTTCGGATGCTAGGTTGCATAGGGTTGATATTTCAATTCCGAACATGTTTGATATGCTTCTATATCATGTGGCTAACCACCAAATAACAGCTGCTAGTCTAACTTTATAGGGGATAGGTGCTCTCTAATTTGTCGTTTCTTTTTCCAGGGCGGGTCTTAATTCATTGGCTATAAATTCAAATGTTGCCTTACACATCCTAAAATATCGGCGCCAGTCTTTATCTGTATACGTTGTCATTACAGTATTCCAAAAAACAAGGCCATGCCTGCGATCCTTTACCCATATACGGCGAATGCACGACGTACCATCAATAGCTGCCATAGCATATAATCTATAGGCCATAGCTCTTTGTTGGTGCCTGACCCTTCGTCGCCTTGTAAATTGCACAGCCTGATATCTCCTTCTACGCTGTTTTACAGATTGCCGATGACGGCTATTTAATTCCTGTACCTGTATAATATATGTACAATATACTGTACATAGCATGTATTGCATAAATATGCTATAAAGTAAGAGAATAATAATCTGCAAATTAAAATTCGCCGCCATATCGCCAGCATCATACCGGTATATCGCAGGCACGTCTGTGAGAAAGGGGCTTAAGATGATGCATTATTGGCAATATTATCGAGTAATTATTGAATTTAAAACAGTAGAAATTTTGCCCATTTTTCGAAAATATATGTGCATAAATGACAATCATAAAAGATCGATAGAGGGCGCTGCTCACTGCGGTCGACCAAGCTCACTTGTCCTGATTTTGTTGCTCTTTGGATGTGTGTAGTGATTTTTTTCTGTATTTTTATTGTGGATTTTCGGTGTATTAATGTTGACTATTGTTTGTTCTTCGCTTTTTGTGGTGACTGTTAACATGATTAGACCGTTTTTTAACGTCAATGAGCCGACGCAAGCTAGGCCAAGGGTTTTTTGCTATACGCCTATGGAAATAAAGGACATGCGCAACCAAATCAAATACCAAGGTGCTGGAAAATGGCCTGACATACCTTTCGAGATTCGACGGCGAAAAAGAGGTAGGGCCAGTGGAGTTAGAAAACGGTTCCGTGCTAGGAAAGGTAGACCATATTTGCCTACAATCATTATGGGAAACGCACGTTCAATTGTAAATAAAATGGATGAATTAAATGCAAATATGCATTTGTATGAATATAGATCCGTTAGTGTGATGGCCTTTACGGAAACATGGTTAAGTGAAGAGAAAAGTGACGAACATTTTAGGATTGATGGGTTTACATTATTCAGAGGTGATAGTCGAATCCGGAAAAAATAGAGGAGGCGGTGTTATGGCATATATAAGCAAAAGGTATTGTCACCCAAACAATGTGCATCTAAAGAAAAACAGGTGCTCGCCTAACGTTGAAATAATGGTACTCTCTATACGTCCGTTCTACATACCGAGGGAATTTTCACATGTTGTTTTAGTGGTTGTATACATACCAAACAAAAATCTAACCAAGGAAGCACAAAGAGAACTAACCGTAGTTATAGCGGAAATTGAAACGACTTCCCCTGACGCATATATTGTAATAAATGGAGACTTTAATCATTGTACCCTAAAAAGAGTAGCGTTTACTATTACCAACATGTGAAGTGCAGCACGCGGGAATCTGTTACCCTTGACGTATGTTATTCAAACGTAAAACAAGCATATTTATCAAGAAAATTGCCGAAACTTGGTAAATCTGACCATAATTTAATTATACTACAACCCAAGTATCGTCCATTAGTACAACGGCAGAAACCCAGGGTAATTACTGTTAAGAAGTGGACTCAAGATGCAATAGAACAGCTGAAATGACAATTTGAAACTACGGACTGGAGTGTTTTTACGGAAAATTCAAACGGGTCAGACGAGGTAACGGAAGCGGTTAGTGCATATATTAATTTTTGTACTGAAAATGTAATACCAAAAAAGAAAGTTAAAATCTACGGAAACCGTAAACCATGGATAAATGAGGAGGTGACAGATGTTATTAAGAAAAAGAGACAGGCCTTCGATCGAGGTGACGTAAATGAACTAAATAAAATCCAAAAGGAACTTAAACGAGTAGGCCTAATACGTAAAAGTAAACTAAAGTACAAACGTGAAATAGAAAATAATTTTGTAGGTAATGATATGAGTAAGGTTTGGAGGGGAATGAGGAAAATGAGCGGATATGCAAAATCGCCACAAGGAAGTGGAATTGTGTCTAATTTGACTAAGCAATATGCTAATGAATTAAATACTTTTTTAAATAGGTTTGATCACTATAATTTTTCTGATGAACAGATCTTAATCAAAAGTAGGTTGGCCTTACCAGATAAAAGTAGTTTTGACCTTAAGACAAATGCGGATGAAGTTACCAGCCACTTTAAAGGTCTGAAAGCATCCAAATCAGCTGGATCAGACCAAATTCTACCCAAAGTTCTTAAATTATGCGCAACCCAATTTGCAGATATTTTTGAATATATTTTTAACTTGATTTTTGAAACACAAACCTTTCCGGAATCTTGGAAAACGTCATGCATCATCCCAATTCCTAAACGACAAAATATACAGTGTTATAACGATCTTAGACCTGTTGTGCTAACATCCGTCCCAATGAAAGTTTATGAAAAGATTGTTCTAAAAAACCTGAAACCATTAGTTGCAGATTTTTTGGACCCACATCAGTTCGCTTATCGGAGAAACAGGAACACTGAAGACGCATTAATATACAAAAATGAAAAAATGTATCCCCATCTTGACAATTGGAGAACAAAACCCGTCTGTTAGGATTATGTACTTCGACTTTAGTTCAGCTGTTAATACCATTCAACCACACATTTTAATTAATAAGTTGTTCGGCATGAATATCCCCAATTTACTAATTTCGTTCGTTTTTAACTTCCTCGTTGGACGTCTCCAGTTTGTTAGGCTAAATCAAAATGTCAGATCGGACATTATTCGGACAAATACGGGAGCACCACAAGGTACTGTACTGTACTGTACACCGTTTTTGTTCACATTGTATACGTCGGATTTCCAACCTAGGTTCCCGGACTGTCCAGTAATAAAATTTGCAGACGATTCTGCAATGATAGGTTTAATAAAAAATGATGACGATACAAATTTCAAATCTGAAATAGTTAGGTTTACGAAATACTGTGATGAAAATTTCCAGGAACTTAATGTAGCAAAGACCAAAGAAATGCGAATAGATCTCCGTCGTAAAAAAAGAAGGGAAATTGAGCCTGTCCAGATTAAAGGGCTTGAGGTAGAAATCGTTAAAACATATAAGTATCTTGGGGTAACGTATGACAATAATTTATCATGGGGAGAGCATGTAGATCAACTAATTAAAAAAGTAAATACTAGACTGTACTGTTTGAGGAAAATGAACGTTTTTAGGGTTAGGGAAGAGATACTTACTATGTTTTATTCATCTGTTATTTTTTCAATCTGGGATTATTGTCTATTAGGCTGGGGTGGGAACATAAACAAGGGAGGAAGGGGCCGCATACGTAAGGTGTTAGAAAGGGCATTAGGAGTGATTGGCTCGTCGGCGCTGACGGCGGACTCAGTCTACGATTGTCACTACGGAGAACGATTGAACAATGGTTTACAGGCGATCATGGAGGAGGAAAGCCACCCCCTTCATTCGGATCTTCTTCGCTGCCACATTGGTAGAAGTAGTAGACTGAGGCCGGTGTTGGCGCGGACGGGTCGATACTCAAATTCGTTTCTCCC